>NC_056733.1:1154248390-1155745890 GCF_019279795.1 Protopterus annectens
GATATTATAACAAAATGTGATACAGTTGTCTAAATGTGTAGAGAGATACTGCTGTCCACTATTTAAGCTAGCAAAAAGAGCAAACGGTTGGTCAGTTTGTCAGGAGTATTTAGTACTGTTGGTACATGAGCTGTGTGCAACCATTGCATGCAGACTTCTTTCCCACTTATTCTCTGGCAACAGAGACAATACAGGCAGGTGAATGGCTTAAAAGAAAGCTTTATAGACTATGTTAGGCACAAAAGAGCCAGTAGTGTTAAAGGATACTTTGTCCATTTGGAAAACAGAACAATATTCCATGCATATTAAAGCCTACAACACTGAAATCTCCTTGGATGAGGTGACTGCCAAGACAAACAGTCTTCAAGAACATTGCATCTGGGTTGGTAGACTCATGAAAAGGCAAAAAATAGCTTCCTGATGATGAAGCTGAAGTCCCAAACCAATGAAATGGATATTTCTGGTGCCCTTCAAGAATAACTATGGCCCTCACCTAACTAGGGGGATGAATACAAGTAGGGAGGCTGAGAGAGAGAGAGAGAGAGATCTATTGGGTGTTCCTTAACTGAAAAGACGGCCAGATCTTGCCCAAATAATTCTAAAAGCTAAAGCAAGATATAACAGATGGGGCAACAAGATGTGAACTAATTTAGAAGAGAATAGCTGAAAATGAGGTATTAAAGCTATCTTGAATGCTTTTTCTGCCCCCATCCAGATAACTGCACATCATTAGCCCGCTTGCATTCATTCTGCTGATTCGTTCTCCATATGGTAAGAGCTTATCACAGAGGTAGTTGAACATCAGTCACCACAGATTTTTCTTTCAGGCACTAACACTGCCCCTTGGTAAGTGATGCAGACACTCATGTCATGGCATCAGCATACTATGGGGCTGCCTTCTGCATATGAGTGCTACCAAACACTGATGACGACTGCTGCCATCAACTTGGTAAGCTATGTTAAAAGTTTGCAGTAACAGCTACTTCACTACAAGAATGTGAGCCAGTATTGCCACTTGCCCTTACCCTCTCCTGACCTGGCTCTGCCAGTGCCAGAGAGGCTAAATAAAGTCCATTAATCTGAGTCAGAGGGCAGGGCTTTACTCTTCTAAGCCATGGAGCCAGGAATTAATAACCTGAAATATTTCAAGCCATTATCCGAAGTCCCTTTAGGCTGAGGTGGGATAACAGCCTTCCTTGCTGTGGTAGGTCTTCCCAATGTATGTAAAGACCTATAAATATCCTTCAGTCATGTTTGTCATTTGGGAGAACAAGCCCCGTCTTGGCTTACAGGGGCTGTAAGAGATACAAAATTAAAATTTTTGTTTTCTTACTGTGCCTTTAGCAACATACCAATGAAATGAATAGACAGGAGAAAATGCATATTGTAGGCCTTGACTGTAAATAGTTAATGAACTGGTGGCCAGGGCAACTAAAAAGGGAGTTACTTTTCAGATTTTCTGCACCTATTAGTAGGCCTGTGATACAGTATACACCTGGGCTATCCCTTACACTGTGATTATCAGAAAGGTTTCCCTGCCTAATTTCTATTCATTTCAAAACAGGATTTCCTTGCTCAGCAGATTTGCTGGACAGGGAATGCAGACTGCTCAAAGGTACAGGCTGAGACAGCTTGCAAGGTTCCACTAAATCATGGATAATTGATAAAAAGGCTAGAAATGTGGAGGACTTCCTATATACAGCAGGAAGAGTAAGAATATTTGCCAAGCCCTTTCACTCAGTTAGCAGGTGACGTTTTAAACTGTTAACCGATGACAATAAGAATCTCTAGACTGACCACATAAAACAAAGATCCCAGATGTCCTCAAAAAGAAAGAAAAATAGGACTTCCAAGATAGCTGCACATTGAATAACAGTTTAATTTCAGTTCTCCCAGTGTGAAAATAGAAACTCAAAACAGAGAGCCACCAAACTTGTATTTCTGGGTAATTTTCAGTAACTGGCTAGTAAGTATACTGCCTGGATGCCAGCAAAAAAAAAAAAAACAGAAAGAAAATCAATCACGACGGGTGAGAAAAAACACTGACTGGGAAGAAATCTGCAGCCGTTCAGCAAAAGCAGTACAAGCTCCAGCTTTGATGCAAGACAGGACTTCCAGTAAAATACAGGAAAAAAATAAGTCAAGTATGCTCACAGCTGATTAAAATAAATGAAACACTGATGGAGTATATCAACTCAATTAACAAAGTACTGGAAAAATGGAAGAAGCTTTAAACATATATTCAGATGACTTGACAAAACTGCAAAAATCAGGGGCTGAAATGAAGAAAAGGCTGGCTGCTTATGAGACTGCTCAAGAACAGCTGTTTCAAAAAACAATAAAATTAGAGGACAGAGCACATAAGGAAAACCTGAGATTTTGTGCTGTACCAGAGAAACTGGAAGGAAAAGCCTATATTAAATTTTATGAAAGCACAAATAAGCAACTGGACTGGTATTCCACAGCAGTTATTAAGTGAAAGGGCATATTGTGTGCATGCTCCAAACCTGACCATGAGAAAGCAACCTACACATTTAATAAAGATGCAATCCTACCAGCAGAAGGAGTTGATTCTGACAAAACTATGGCAGGACAGAGTACTAAAAGTGGGAGACAACAAAGTGTTCATGGAAAATGATTAGTCAGTGTACACCAGGCAGAAGAGGAGTAAATTTGTTCTACTAATCACAGAATGTTGAGAAGATGGGGGGGGGGGGGGCAGATCCAAATTGCTGTACAAAGGTATTTTCAGTATATTGTTTCCTGGAGGTATAATTTATTTAACATTTGTTAACCGTGAAAGTCCGACTTGAAATGAAGCCAATTTTCAGCACAGGCCTGGGAAGAAATGCTCCAGACGCATGTCTTTCTAACATGGGAGAAAACCAGAGTATCCAGAGGAAACCCACAAGAACACAGGGAGGACAAGCTGACACCACTGCGAAAGCACCTGAGTACCGGCAAACTTGTGACTAGCTTAGAAGAAGTGTCATCGGCAACTTTGGACTATGCAGTCTGTCTCCGTCTTTATCTTGGTGTTTTTTCAGAATGTCGGTAGTTGGGTGGCTTACCGAAGCCATTTCTGGATAATTGAACTGAGTACCAAAATATTTAGATGCGTAAATAAACCGACGACGAATAGTATGAGGTTTGAATAAGGCACAAAACTGACAGCGAGGTACGCCGTGGTCTGGGCCTAAGCAAGGAATGCAGTATGAATGAAAATCTTTATGAGGTATTTGCTTTCCACAAGAAATACAGTTGTTAACTTTTACTGACATCGGTTTAGAGCAAGAAAAAAGTTCCCCAACAGGGTACTTAGTTGAAGACATCGGATATGAAACTTGAAAACGAAAATTTCAGGAGTCAGCCGACCAGCACTTGCGAACTACTTCTGTTTCGGGCACCACACAGCAAGAAAGACTGATGTAATGGCATCAGCTGCATGCTTTATACCCCTGACTACCTGACGTCATGGAAGATGAGACAGCAACCGATGTAGGAACCAAGACTTTGATAATCAGGTCGACTGAGGGCTACTGCAAGCAGATAACCCAAATGTGGTGACTGCAACAGTGAAACACGAAGAACATCAGAGGGAAATATAATAATAAAATGGGAGAATCTAATAATATTCTTTGGGAATGCATCAAAGAGAAATTACAGGGATCATGGAGAAAAAGACAGAGCTCTTATCCAAATGTCATTAACTAACTAGTGGGCCTGTAAGCCAAAGCAATTCTTATCTTAGGTTCATAGGTTTATACTAGGCTATCTGCCCTAAGGCATTTATAAGCCTAGCCCAAATTTTTGTGGCTTACGCCACCCCTTATATGAAAAAATACTGTGCCCATTAGTTTGTTGTGCCTCTGTCCAGCAGTGACACAGAGATGATTCCCGGGGTAAGCCTACGATCTCCCATCCACAGGTCTAGATTTCTCTTGAACAGAGTCAGCGAGGTGCTCTGCCTCACATGGACCGGGATTTTATTCCACAGCATAGGGAGTCTCTGAGTGATAAATCTATCCCTCCAGCACGTCCTATTTATATCCGTGCTAAGGTTTAAGTCGCTTGCTCTAGCGGTTTTGGTGGATTTGGATTTTTTGAGGTGGAGCATGTCCATTAATTCCGGGTTGGACATGGCCTTGTATGTCAGGCACATGTCACCTCTGAGCAGACGGTATGCGACTGAATAGAGCTGGAGTTTCTTCAATCTGGCAGCATATGACAGATTTTGGAGTCCCTTTATCCTTTTGGTGAGGAACTTTTGGGGTCTCTCCAATTGCTGCAGATGTCGGGTGAGATACATCCCGAATGGGGCATTGTACTCAATCATTGGTCTGATAAGTGAAGAGTACAGGGGAACAATGACCTCACTAGATCTGGATGTGAATCCCTTCATGATCAGGTGGGCAATGTAGAAGGTCTTTCTAACCACTTTAGCAATGTGAGTGTCAAAAGAAAGGTCACTGTCAACCTGGGTCCCCAGGTCCCTGATAACCTCTTCTGTGCTTAGTGGATTGCCACCTATATGGTAGCTTGGGGTTACCTTGTTTTTCCCGAAGGGTATGACTATACATTTTTGGCGTTTAACTTCAGGCCATGGCTCTGGCACCAGCTATCTGTTTCCGTGAGTCCCTTCTGAAGGATATCCGTGTCTGATGCACTTTCCACTATGGCGCCCAGTTTGCAGTCGTCTGCAAACTTTGTCAGCCAAAGTCCTCCTATGTTGGCCTGTACTTCTGAGAAGTAGATGCCAAACAATAGGGGGCCAAGGACCGAGCCTTGTGGGACACCACTTGTGACCGGCTTGGAGTCTGACACAGCGCCAGCAACTCTAACCCTGTGGGTTCTGTCCTTAAGCCAGTTTGCAACCCATCTTGTGACATATGGGTTTACATTTAAGCTGGTAAGTTTTTCTACAATACCCGAGTGGGGTATTGTGTCAAAAGCCTTTGCAAGGTCAAGGTAGGCTGTATGGACTGCCTTTCCCTCATCAATGGCCTTGGTGACTGTTTCGAAGAAATCGACCAAGTTCAAAAGGCATGATCTTCCCTTGACAAAGCCAAACTGGGTCGGGTCCAATGTCTGTAAGTCCCCTATATCTTTGTTTATGAGCTCCATTATGATCTTCTCCATAGCTTTGCAGACTAGACTTGTTAAGCTTATGGGGCGGTAATTACCAGGGTCCGTAGAGGCGCCACCTTTGTGGAGTGGGACAACAGTTGCCGTACGCCACTCCTTGGGCACGTATCCTGTGGTAAGGCTGAGATTAAACAGCTGCCTTATGTGCGGGTTTAATTCCTCATTTAGCTCGTGTAGCACACAGCTGGGGACACCATCCGGTCCCATTGATGCTGTGTTTTTAGCTTTAGAGAGAGCAGCTTTCACCTGTGCATTTGAGATGTCCGGGAGGCTACACTCGGCTGGGATAGTTATCTCTCCTTTAGGGGGGGAGAGGGGGGTGAAGTTTGCACTGAACCTGTCTGCCAGTATGTTGGCAATGTCTGTGGGTTCAGTGATTTTTGTATCATTTTGGACTAATTCTGAGCATATCTGGGAGTTTCCACCCAGGTTCCTAACATAGCTGAAAAAGGCCTTATGATTGTCGTTGAATCCATGGCAATTTTTCTCTCAAAATTGGCCTTAGTTGATTTTATGAGTGCTCATATTTTTTACTAATAATGATCAGGGGTGACTTCCCTTTTATGGATTTTGTTCTATCATGTAATAGCTTTCTCCTCTTATTGTAAAGTTTGTTAATGGCTGGGGTCCACCAGACTGGACGCTTGCCCTTTGTGGAAAGAGTCTTGGTTTTATTTGGGATTGCCTGATCCATGCAGTCCTGGAGGTGTTCATAGAAGGCATTTGTAAGGGCTTCCGCAGCTTGGGTTGTGGTTTCCACTGGCTCAGGGGCCTTGAAGGATACCACACCAGTCTTGAGTAGTGTGAAGTTTGCTTTAGAGAAGTTCTTCACTATGGTCTTTTTTGTTTGGGGTGGGGGCGGGATGTGGATTTCCAGTGAGATTAGTTTATGATCAGATCTCACCACTGAGGGATATACTTCCGGTGTGGAGCATTTTGTCCCCATGTTTGTGACAATGAGATCTAGTATATTTTCTCCTCTCGTGGGAACAGTGACTAGCTGTTCCATGGCATTTGAACTTATGAACTCCAGGAACCGTTGGGCTAGAAAGTTAGGGCTTGAGTAATGTTCCCAGTCTATATTCGGGTACTTGAAGTCGCCCAATATGATGGTGTTTGGAGATACATTTATAACCCCCAGTGTCTTCAGGAAGGCTGTGTGGGGTTCCTGAGTTTGAGAGGGTGGCCTGTAGCATGCTACAATTTGTAGAGCAGTTTTGCCTATGGTTAGTTGCACCTGGATGGTTTCCGAAGCTTTGTGCGTTGCCACCAACCTGGAGGTGTGGGTATCCTTTATGAATATGGATACACCCTCCTTTGTGGTGTGGTCCGGGTTTTGGGGCCGGAACGCATGATATGAGGTAAAACCTAATAGTGCCGGGGTGCTCTCAGGAGCCTTGAACCAGGTTTCAGTTACAGCACAGACATCGATGTTCTCCATACTGAGAAGGGCCTCGAGTGCGTGCATTTTGAGATTTAGACTTCTGGCATTGAGCAGCATTACCCTCAGTTTCTTCCCATTTTTGTTTTCTAGGGTGGTAGGTTTAGAATTTGAGCCTTGCCTAAAAAGGCACTATGGGGGTGGCAAGAGCCTTAGCCAATATCCGGAATCCCAGGGTGACAGGTGCAAGTCGTCCCTCATGAAGCAGCGTGGCTTGTCAAGCATGTCATCCCAGGCAGACAGACACTGGATCCCCTTTGAATGACACCAGACATTAAGCCAATTGTTAAAGCTGATCATCTTGTCTCTATATTGTGGCATCATTCTTGGTGAAGGAAGGATACTGCTCAGGGTTAGGGTCATACCTGCCTGGGCTACATAATCAGAGAGCTCCTCTATGTCTCTTTTCATGTAGTCCAGGGAGGTACGTCTCAGGTCGTTCACACCAGCATGGACAATGACTGTGTCATATTTGTACTTGCCGAGGAGTGACCCGAGTGCTTGTGTTATGTGGCGGATTCTAGCGCCCGATAGGCAGCTTACTGTGACCCTCTCCTTGTTCAGCCTGGTGAGTGGGACGTCAGTGTGTCTGACTATGGAGTCACCTATGACAAGTATGTTTGGTGTTGTATTTGGCCTTAAGGGCTGTGACTGCTTTGCACACTGCTTTTGTGGTTTATGTGTTGCTTGTGGGGTGTCTTGAGGTAGCAGTTGTTTGGGTGTCTGCTTTGGAGGCCTCTGCTGTTTAGGTAAATTTTACTCAGAGCCTCCGAGTATGTCTTTGTGTGTTTATGTGTTTGATTCAGTGGAGTGGTAGCATTATGTGAGGCTGGTTTTGTGGTGTGTGTAGTTGCCTTCTCCTCCTGTCTGGTCTTGCCAGTCCTGAGTTGAGAGAGCTCAGCCTCCAGTTTGGCTAAATAGCTGCATCTCTCGCAAGTATTTGTGTTATGTGGGAGGAGGAGAGGGTTGTCTGTGTACACGAGGCAGTTATAACATTGCCTCAAGATTCCCAGATTCACCAGCTGGACCGGAGAGAAGATTGACAACTGACCTTTGGACATGCTAGAATAATATTGGGAATTCCTTAATTGAAAACAAGGGCCAGTGGGGAGTGAGGGTGTAGTGCTTTTAATTTTTAGTGCTGACTTATATAATTACTTTAGTGAGCAAGTGCCAGGTAACTTGAGTGCAATGTGTTACAAGTAACTAAATGCAAAAACGACAAACAGTAACTTTCTTTCAAGTGAAACAAGGAAATAAGTACAGTAAGCAATGCAGATATCACTAGTGATCCACAGAAGCGCTGAGAAGTTGCGTATTAGGTGGAATTAGCTTCCAGGGAAATAACAAGCAAACAAACAACAAGCATATAAACAAAGCTAGATTCAGCAGGCCTGGATCTAGTCTATGCTAGAGCAAACAAGGTGAACCAATTTCAGTAAGATACAGTTCAAATATTCAGGCACTATAAACCTTTAACCAGAAATTCCCAGCTCAGAAGGGCAGAGTCCAGCCTCTTCTCCCACAAGAGTGCAGACCACGAACCTTCTTAATGTAAAATAACTGGCCTGAAGCCCAAGTGCCTAAACCAGAACTAATACACTTGGACACTGGGCTCTCAATCAGCAGTTCCCAACTTAGAAGGATGAAAGCTACCTGTCCTGCCACCACAGTGCTTGCCACAAACCTTCCTAATGTAAACAACTGGTCTGAAGCCCAAGTGCTTAATCCAAAAGACTTGAATGATAGCTACACTTTAATCAAGTTACAACCAAGCAGTAATAAATACCATTGAATACTTTAGAGAATGTCTGGATTAGTGTTCAAGTTACACAAACAAAGCTAGATCCAGCAGGCCCGAATCCAGTCTATGCCACAGCAAACAAGGCGCACCAACTTCAGTAAGAAACAGTTCAGATATGCATGCACTATAAGCCTTTAACCAGAAATTCCCAGCTCAGAAGGGCAGAGTCCAGCCTCTCCTCCCACAAGAGTGCAGACCACGAACCCTCTTAATGTAAAATAACTGGCTTGAAAGCCCAAGTGCTTAAACCAGAATTAATACACTTTTAGAATAACAGACACTGAGCCCTCAATCAGCAGTTCTCAACCTAGAAGGATGTAAGCTACCTGTTCTGCCACAACAGTGCAGACCACAAACCCTCTCAGTGCAAAACAACTAACTGGTCCGAAGCCCAAGTGTTTAAACCAAAAGGCTTAGAATGAGTTACACCAAGCAGTAATAAATACAATTGAGTATTTTAAGATGATGCAAAAGTAAAAGAAGTAGGTAAAACACAAGTACAGTAAAAGCAGATGAAACTTTTTTTTTTTTTTTTTTTTTTCTGAAAAAGTGCTGAGATCAAAGAAACAGATTTGAGTGCTGAAACTAGGAAACTGGCTAGTTATAAGAAAAAACAAGCTAGAAGGCTTCCCTCAAACACAGAAGGGCTTGGGGGCTCAGAAGCCTACAAATAGTCTGTACCACTTAACAAGAAAGGCAGGAAATAAGCTTAATTTTTTTTTCTATTTCCCAGATGCTCTCTTTGTACACAGTAGGAGTGCCTGAAATCAGAATATGATCTCACTGCACTCAGTTGAGTGAGCAAATGAGATGGGCCCAGAGGCAGGCTGAGGGGCGGGCAGTTTCAATGCCACTAAGATTAACACCAAAACAAAAACCGGGTGGGTGGGAATAACTGAAGAGCAGAATAATTCAGTTAAAAATTCCTTCAACACTCAAATTAAATACTGTATTTTTTTAAAAAAAAGAGCAGATAAAGGTACTTAAATTCTCTTATACGTCCAGTTGAATATAACCAAGTTCTTAGCTGACCAAGCTGAAGTTTTAAAGCAGGAATTATTTCACATGCACCAGTTTAAATATGCAAGGACAGGAAATCAAAGAAGGTGGCTACCCCCACACCTGTAATTACTAGCAAATAACAAAATTCAGCCAACACTAGCTTCAGTTCAAGTTACTGAAGAGCAGAATAATTCAGTTAAAAATTCCTTCAACACTCAAATTAAATACTGTATTTTTAAAAAAAAAAAAAAAGAGCAGATAAAGGTACTTAAATTCTCTTATACGTCCAGTTGAATATAACTATATATATATAATAATATTATCTGCTTCCTTCTGCTCTTGATCCAAGGTAGGGAAAAGATATGATAGAAAAGCACCTAAGAGATATTTGCAAAATTAAGAGAGCCTATCTTAAGGAATTTTATTTTGAAAATTCAGTGAAGTTGCAAAGTTAGCAAGAAAACTTAAAATAACAAAAAGTAGAAAGGCGGATAAGGAAGCCATGGGACTACAGAATAGAAGTAGTTCATTTGAGCCCAAAGGAAAACAATATGAGTATTTAGCAATTCTGTCAGGGTGTACATAAGAGACACAATATGAAGGAAGACTAAAGTCATGAGGTAAGAGAGTTCTCAATAGATTTAAATATTACAACTTAAGTACTTACCATAACTTGGCATCTGTGTTTTCCTAGTTCACTAGGCATCACAGATGGGTCTTTGGATCAGTCCCCGGATCAGACTCAGCCACTTCTTCCTGACATATGATCCGAACTTCAAACTCCTCCCACTCCCACAATGCCTCACTCATCTTCAAACCCTCAAATAGAGTTTGCTGCCCCTTCCTGAAAATTATCCAAAAATACAGCTACATAGTACAGAAAATCGGCCAAAACAGGCGCCCAAACTAGAAACCAGTGGGTTCCCTTAATCTCTGAATCACTTCCAGCTGTAAAAGGAAGGGGAAGGAAGGTGGCATGTGATGCATATTGAAATAGGACAAGTTATGGGAAGTACATAACTTCTAATCTGATGTCCATTTCACTATGCATCACAGATGGTTCAGACACCCAGCTATATAAACCCTGGGAGGACCCTGTGGAAGGATATGCCTGAGCATTGCAGAACCAAAGGATGCGCTGTTCCTAGAAACAATGTCCAGCTTGTAGTGAAATACGAAAGTGTGAATTGTGGACCACGTAGGTGCAGCACAAATTTCATCAACTGGAGTTCTTGCAGAAAAAGTAGATGAAGTAGACATGGACCTGGTAGAGTGGGCTCTCACTGGACAGGGAAGTTGTTTTCCTTGTCCAGCATAGGCTTTAGCAATACAATCTGTAATCCATTTAGCTAAGGTAATTTTAGAAATGGCCTGACCTAATCTGTTTGGAGAAAAGGTAATGAACAGTTTTGTCCAATTTCCTGTGATCTCTAGTGCTGTGTAGTTAAAAACGCAAATGTCTATGCACATACAAGGAGTATAGCATGTACTCTCGCTTACTGGAGTAATTAAGAAAAAAAATATCGGTAGGTACATTTCTGACTGATATTTGACTCTGAAGCTACTTTCAGGATGAAAGAGGGATTTGTTCTGAGCAAGACTATCTCTGAAGAAAGTTATACATAGTGATTGAGAAGACAGGGCTTGCAATTCTGACATTCTTCTGACCGAAGAAATGGCTACCAGAAAAACAGGCTTCCATGACAAAAATTTTAATTCACATGAGTCAGCAGGATTGAAAGGTTTCTTGGTCAGACCTTGAAACACTAAAGTGAGATCCCAAGGGAGAGAAGGATCCTTCGGAGGCCTAAGGTGAAAAATACATTTCATAAAGGCCCTACATAACTTAGATGTTGAAAGAGGGAGGAAGGAAAACAAGCTTCCTTCCCCAGATGGAAGTTGGAGACAGTGGTAAGCTGCAACTCGATGGTGGAAAAACTAGCTCAGAGATGAAAGTGTGAAGCAAGAAACATCATGATGTCAAGGACTGAAACAGAAAACAGGTCAGTATTTCTCTGAGAAGCCCAAATGGAAAATCTCTTCCATTTACTACAATATACTTTCTTGGTGGAGGACTTTTGTTACATCACTGGAAGTGGAGAAACCAAGCAGTCAGTTTAAGGGATCATAGGACTGGGGATCTGGCATTCCGACGGGTGGGATATCAGATCCTGTTTGGGATCCAGTACCCATGGGGGATACTTGCAATGAGACCGCAGGAAGGGGAACTATACCTGGTGAGGCCAATATGGGGAAACGAGGATTAGACTGGTCTTTATCTTGTAGGCTTTCTGAAGGACTTTGGGTATGAGGGGAATAGGTGGATAAGTATAAGGGAGACCCGGGGGCCAATTGTGGGCTAGACCATCCCTGGGCGACTACCCCAGAGGAGGTATCAGAGCAAAGTACCTGCTGTACTTGTTAGGTAAAAGGTAAAAAAGGTCAGAGCAAGGCTGGCCCCAACAGCTGAATATCTGATTCGCTACTGATCGGTTCAAGGACTACTTGTATGGACTCAAGATCAGTCTGCTCAGTCTGTCCACTAGAATGCTGGATTATCCCAGGATGTGCATTGCAATGAGAAAGCAGTTTGAAAAAATCATCCATTCCCAAACCTTCATGGTCTCCCTGCACAATGGGTATGAACGGGCTCCCCCCGCCTGTTGATGTACCAAATCACAGACATACGGTCAGTCATAAATGCAATTGTTCCCAGAGGAAGGCAGTCCTGAAAGGTTTGTAATGTGAGGAGCACCTACACTTCTGAGGAACCTCTTCCGCTGGGAGGACTCAGAAAACAGGGGGATCTCTTGCTGATGAACAGGCTGAAGGCTTTCCGGGAGAGGATGACAATGGAGCTTACAAAAGGAAGCAAAGCCCTGATTCACAGGGTACTGAGTAGGGCCTGGAAGAGGAGGGGCCAGTTCTCTAGAAATAGAGAATGCTTTCTCTGCCACCAGGAAGGCTGATGATGCCGAGAGGATCGGTCTCCCTGCACTAGTGGCCGAAGTCACCAAAGGAGAGAAGGACAAGGCCATCCTTTATCAGACACCTCTAGAAGGCACCGGCCTCAAGCTATCGAAGGCCGAGGCCCCAGGGGGAACGGATGGCTCTGAAAAAGTTGGAGTCAACACTGGCCCTGAGGCCTCTGCGTCGACCTCTCGGATCTGGGAGCCGAGCTGATCAGCGACACTGTCACGGTCGAGGAAAAAGCTATTCCACATTTTGACACCAGTCCACTCAGGAGTGTCAGACCCTACAGCTCTGAAACCAAAGACTGCATCAGAGGAAGAGGGTGTGGTATGGGGGTTGGAGCTTTCACGGGTCCAGCATGGGTCGGAGAGGGCAAGATCCCCAGCTGGATCTGGGCTTTGAGGAAACTTATTATCCGAGCCATTTCGGAATGGAACAGCTGAGAAGATCTGGAGCAAATGGATGAGAGGGTTGACCTAGCAATCGACAAGCTAGTCCGGACAGGGGAGGGGGACTTTCTGTCCTGGAGTATGGCTCCAAGGTTTCAGATATGGGAGAACCTGAGGTAAAGTCCATTCCAAAGAAGAGGAAATGTGGATCCTAATGGTTTCCATTTCCATTTGGGTGCTCGGACCCAAGGTCTGGGGATCCAACAGAGAACGTCTGCTCTACTGGATCAGAGGACCCTCTCAGATCTGGTAAGAAATGAGAACCAATGGATCCAAATAAGATGGATCAGAGAGTCTCCTTCTCTTCTCAGGAACAGAAGATGTATTCTCCGTAGAAACAGAAGAGGCACGCTTCTTGGCCATGGGGGTCTGGCCTCTAAATGCCAGAAGAAGACCTCGTAAAATAAGTTTGTTACAGGGGAGTGAAGGCCAAGCAGATGCCACATGGCATCTCCAAGTGCCCCAGACCTAGGCAATACACGCACCTCTTGGGGGCATCAGAATGGGGAATCATGCCCACAAGGAGGACACCTCTTAAATCCAGAGGGTTTTTCTGGCTTGTCAGACATGTTGGACTAGCACTCTCACAAGCCACTTATACAAGCACAAAGTTTACAGGCAAGAAACATATATATTAAAACTAAAAATACCAAGAAAAGTTTTTTTTTTTTAATAAAGAATGAGAAAAGAGAAGAAAGAGAAAAAGGAAAGGGGAAAGATGGAGGGCAGGAAGGAGAGCCTACAGACAGAAAACAGGAAGGGAGGCTAACAAAAAAAAAGTACTTTTCTACGTGAGGCTCAGAAATTAGCATTCCGTTTTGACTTTGGACATGAGAAAATCTGGCCTTTATTATAGTCAAACAAGACTCTACAATGTCAGCAATACACTTTTTGGCATATTTGGAACTTGGCATTGTTCCCAGTGGCTTGAGGGTGTTAAAAATGTCAACTTATGCCAATTTGTATCCCACTTTGCTACAGGAGTGGCAAGAAATGAACTTACTAGGCTTGAATTACATGACAATAATGAATAACTTTTTTTTACCAAGACAGAGTCAGATTTGCACAGTGAAATAAATGAACTGGAAACCACCATTTCATCTTCTGCCTGTTTTCCTAAGTTTGTCTCTGAATATGTTAAACTACTGGACAAATTGTCTAAACTAGATGAGACCTTGGAATAGGCAAAAAAAAATAATGACTATAGTAAAGGCCAGATTTTCTTGTGTCCAAAGTCAAAACGGAATGCTGATATTAACACAAAAAGCCTGCAAATAACACTAAAAGAGCTTTAAAGTCTATGGATATGCTAGACAATGTAACTGTGCCTTTAATTTCCAATCAGCATAATAGCTTTCAAGTTAATTAAGTGGACTTACAATAGGCCGAGGTGAATACTGAACGGGTCAATGAGAACGAGGCATCTAAGTTATCTACTTCAGATACACAGCTTACAAAAACTGCAGAATGTCCTGAAATGGGTTTTCAACATGGCCAGTATGCAGTGCGTTTAAAATTACCGGGGGAGGTAACTGTAAGAAAACGCGAGTGCTCCAGGGGCCGTTCAGTTCAAAGAAAGAGAGGAAGGAGCATGAGCTTCTCTAATCTGCAGAATCAATGACACAAACAGGTACTACAAAAGAGAACTGTGTTGTCAGTTCATCACTAAATGAATTAACAGCGGCAGAAATTTCTCTTTTTAATAAAGGGCTTAAATTTATACCCTCTGCAGCAGAAGGCTCGAGTAACACGTTAACTGATTTAAAGCTATTTGCATCCAGCTTAGACTTGAAGCTAATTTATAAACAAGCACCAAATGCAAGAAGTGATATTTGAAAACGATCGAGTACATTTATACCCAATAGCCATCCAATTATAGCCACCTTTCACGATGTATCTGAAATACAAATAAGAGAACTATACAGTAGAGGTCATTTTCAAAAGTTTTTTAATCTTCCAATGTCAGAATGTGAATCTTTGAGAAACCCTGGAGAGAATGAGAATATCGTTACCAAGGAAGCTGATAAAGGCAGTGATGTTGTTATCATGGACAAAATTAAACATTTAAGACAGTATGTGTACTTTATCAGATATTAATGTTTTTAAGTTAGTAAATGACGATGTGAATAGTATCAGTAGTGTTAATATGATGATTTTTAATTTGCAGGCAATGAATGATATTAATATTGAATTGCTCAATTATTTTACTGTCCCTTCTCCAAAGATTCCTATATTTTACGGGTTACTCAAAGCCCGCAAATGTTTAGAAAATCCCCCCAATGAGACCCATAGTCTCAGGACGGGGATGGATAACCGAACCCTTATCTGTATTTCTACAAAATACTTTACTGGAATTTTTACAGTATGTGAAAAGCTATATAAAGCATACCAGTGATTTCTTAAGGTGTTTACACAACTGGTTTCATGAGAACCCAAATACTTGTTTTTGGGTGGTAGTGCTTGATATTCAATCACTGTTTACTGCAATACCCAATACACATAGTGTTGATGCCATTAGGGAATTACTGCATAAATATGGGCATAATACAGGTAGACATAATGAAACTCTAAGTGAGCTGTTAGAATTGGTGCTAAATAACGTTTTTGTTTTTGATAATAAGATATATCATCAAATTTCTGGTGTAGGAATGGTAACATTGCTAACACCTATGCCAACTTAGTGTTGCATAAGTGGGAAAGTGAATTTCTGTATAACAGACCTGCACGATATTCAATGAATGCAAGCTGTTTTAAACGGTTTGTTAATGACGTCTTTTTTATATGGCATGGCACAAGAGACTAACTGGACTCCTTTCTAGAATATTTAAATTCATGTACTGACTTTTTGAAATTTACTATGACCAGTTCTACAAATAGTATTAATTTTCTTGATGTCTCTATTATTTATAATGGTACTAATACACAGGCCACAATGTTTAAAAAGCCAGTTCATAAAAATAAGTTTTTACATCGTAATAGCATGCATGCCCCACATATTTTTAAAGGTATAACTAAAGGGCAATTTATGCGACTGAGCAGATTAAATACAGAAATGGATAAATGTTGCCAACAAACAAATTAATTAAAATATGAGTTTACTATGAGGGGCTATAATGAGGCGACTTTAGACAGGAAAATTAAAGATGTAATAAAATTAAGATCATCTGTTGCTAAACCCTATTTTGGAACAAGATGTAATGAAGAATTAACTAAAGGGCAAGTTTTGTCAAAAAAAGATGAAAAATTATGATATATAACAACATTTAATAGGAATACAGTAGACACAGACAGAATTATAAACAACTGGTGTATACCGAGATCTTTACCTGGAATCGTGCTAATTAATTGGCAAGGTCCCTAGTTTCTCTTACTGTAATTGTCCCAATTTAAAACAAAAATTATGTTATAAGGATATGTGTACCATTTTGGACAGGACTATTTCTAGCAAACATGGGACTATTCCTTGTCATAACTGTTGTTGCTGTGATTTTATTAAAAAGGATATTGTGTTTATTCACCCAGTAACTAGGAAGAAGTTCATGTTTAGTTGCTTTCCAACATGTAACTGTATAAATACAGTCCATCTTGCAACTTGCAAGTTGTGCACGGCTTTTTATATAGGAAAATCAACAAGGAAGTCAAAGGACAGAGTCATCGAGCATAGACCACATATTAGAAGGACCGTTAACACCAATCCATTGGCTAAACATAGTAATGAGTGTGGAAATGACCATACTTTCACCTTTAGGGTGATGGATAAAGTTTTTAAAAATTTGAGAAGGGGTGATACTAATAATAGAGAGGAATATGAATGGATTCTTAGGATGGGTGATGGTTCATTTCCTGGTTTAAATCAAACAGTATCACTGAACCCTGTCTTGAAATACAAGCAAATGTGCCTGCACTAGGAGTTTTTTTTACTTTAAAGTTTTTTAACTGATTGTTAATTATTTAATTAATGGGCTGTGTGTGATTAGTATATAAAAGGAACTGTTATTTGTTAGATGTTACACACTGACAAAGGGTTGTTTGAACCTGAAAGCTCTGTTGGAATAAACAGTTTTGGTTGAATTGTGCTGTCAAGTTTTGTTTTATGGTTGTTTATTCTATATGTGGATTGCAGGTTTACTCTATACCTTGGTTTTACTTTGAGCTTATGTACATGAACACACACACACACACACACACACACACACACACACACACACACACACACACACACACACACACACACACACTATTTACACTTGCCCATGTGTCTACGGCTGCAGCTGAAAAGTCCAAAGATGAGCCCAGTTAAATGATAAATGCAAGAGGAAAAAAAAGAGGAGTGCAGTCACAGCTGTGAAGTGCCACTGTGATTGGATGTAGGCATTTATCTGATCACTGGCTTGTGTCCTGTTTGAACTGAATCCTCTTGTACTTTAAAGTTTATTGTTCCTTTTGAGCTACCTGCATTATATAAGTTGCTCCTGCTCTTCCTGCCTCTTGTAGAAAAGGCCAGGTTTTTCAACAACAATTCCTGGAACACAGGTGTAGAGCTGAAAAGGCTGGACAGAATTCAAGGTCTCATCCTTCTTCATTTAAGTATCTCTTGGAAAGGAAGACCACAAAAAAATAGATTTTCTTCCAATGGGACATTAAGTTGTTCACCCTTTGCAACCTCAGAAAAATGTTATATGTATACCAAAGTGTGTCTACAAATAACTGTCCCTGTGGCAGCTGCTCATACTTTAGTAATATCAAGGCCAGATTTTTTTCATAGCATGCTTACCTACTTTGCTGCACTCTGTAAAACAAAAAATAATTAGACTTTCATAAATAGATCTTAAAACTAATTCATATACCTTAGTCATTTATTCTCAACTCTCAATGCCCCCCCCAATATCTGACCATACATGGCCAAGAACTGATGGCCCTGCTCCGAAGGACAAATACACTGACCCCACCCCCAAGCATATCCAGGTTCCTGCTCCCCAACCCTGTCTTTAAGCAAGGTTTTCAGACCGGGGACTACTTCATACCCTCCAGCTGCCTCCAAAATAGAATTACGGCAAGAGCTGATAATATACTGCTGAAAGGTGCTGAACCGGTCCTGAAAATTGTAAAGTCATTCCAGCTCCTGTGACAGCCACTAAGAAACAAGCTACAGGACTTCCGAGATGTTTGCACACTGATGAACAGGCTCACTTGAGCTCTCCCTGCACCAAAACAGAAACTGCGACAAGAAAGCAAGTCCAACTGTTAGTTTTGGTAAAATTCATTCACTAGTGAGTAATTACACTGCCTGCATACTTGCAAAAAAGAAACTTGGAGAACCTGACAAAAAAACAACCAGAGAAGGAGAAAATAAAACTCTGGCCAAGTTGAATCTTGCAGCTGTTCAGCAAAAAATAATTCATGTTTCAGCTTTTGGTGCAGGATATGACATCTAGTTAATTTGGAGGAAAATAAAACAAATAAACTCTGACTTGTTTAAAATAAATGAAACAATGAAGGCAAAGATCAACTCAAATAAATGACTGGACAAACAGAAGAAGCTTGAACTAGCAATTCAGATGAAGTTATAAAACTGAAAAAGTTAGAGGTTGAAATAAAGAAAAGGTTGGGTGAGCGTGAGGCTTTTCAAGAAGAGCTGTTTAAAAAAAACAGAGTTAGAAGACAAAGCATACAGTAAAACATGATATTTTTTTGCTGGATCAGAAAAAAAAAAGTATAGACTGCATTAACTTTATTAAAGTACAAATAAGCAACTGGACTGATGATCCACAAGATTTGTTAACTGATACAGCATGTCATGTGCATGCTACAAACATGGCCATGAGAATGCAGCCAACCATTAGCATGTGTCCCTGGTGTAGATTCGAACAAGCTTAGTCCTCAATACACTATCAGCAAGCAAATAACCATGACCATTTGCTGACAGTCAACATGACCTAGAGCCATACTTTTCACCAGAGTGGCTAGCGTTGCTATGGCATGCAGTCTGTGATCAGTGTTCTCCTATTATGAGGATATCAGCACACCACAGTAGTATGCCCAAAGTGGTTGGTCTATACTCTTCTATAACTCTTCCCCCTATAGGGCACCAAACACTCAGCATGTTTTTCAGAGGTGGGAGGAACCCCACATACAGAAGGAGAACATGGAGGGAAGTCAGGATCAAACCTTGTACCTTGTAAATGGGAAGCAAGAAGCGTAACCATTTTGTCAGCTGGTCTCTTGACTCAATCTTAAATCATAAGATATTTGTAACTATACTGGCAAAAAGGATGGCCAAGATAGTTGTGGGGATTATAAGTAAAGACCCCTGTGGCTTTACAGAGGGAAGACAAACCTTTGATAATATTAACCAAGACACTGCTAATACAGCAATATGCTAAAGATAAAAAGACTGGATAGTTTTAAGCCTTGATGCCTTTGACAGGCTCAGCTGGTGCCTTCTAAGAGATACCCTACATGAATTTGGTTTCCCTGAAAAGTGGATAAAGGTAATATTTCAAATTTAAAGGAGCTCAAAGGCTGTCAGATGTTCATAGGTAGGTACTAGGCTATCAGCCCAAGGGCCTAAGTAAGCCTAGCCAACAAGGCTCCCTGGCTTACACCACCCAAAAAAGTTATTTTCCTGTGTCCCTGTCGAGCAGAGCCACAGATGTGATCCCAGGAGTGTATTTCCTATTTTTCATCCACTCAAAGATTTTTCTTGAAGAGTGCTAATGAGGAACTTTGCTTGGCATAGATGGGTAGCTTGTTCCAGAGTATGTGAAGTCTCTGGGACAGGGCTCTATCCCTCCAGCATGTCCTGTTTATTGTGGTGACAAGGTTTAGGTCCCTAGAGCACGTAGCTTGGAGAGATTGGGATTTCTTTAGGTGTAGCATGCCCAACAGCTCTGGGTTTGACATAGCTTTATATGTTAGGCAGAGATCACCTCGGAATAGGCAATATGCTATGGAGTAAAGCTGGAGTTTTTTGAGATGGTCAGTGTAGGGCATCTGTTTGAGGCCAGTAATCCTCTTTGTGAGGTACTTCTGTGGCCTTTCCAGCTGCTGCAGATGTCTTGTGAGGTATATTCCAAAAGGGCCGTTGCACTCTATAATGGGTCTAATTAGTGTTGAGTAGAGGGAAACCATGACCTCTTTTTTCCCTGATGAGAACCCTTTTGTGATAAGGTGTGCCACATAGAAGGATTTCCTGACTACTGTGGCAATGTGATTATCAAAGGAGAGACTACTGTCCACCTGGGTCCCAAGGTCTTTTATCACACATTCAGCGTTAAATAGACTGCCACCTATGTGGTAGTTCATGGGTACAGAGTTTTTACCGAAGGGGATGACAATGCACTTTTTGGCAATGAGCTTGAGGTCATGGTTCTGACACCAGGCATCTGTCTCAGTGAGGCCCTTCTGTAGGATGTCCACATCATTTGGGGACTCTACTACGGCTCTTAGTTCGCAGTCATCTGCAAATTCTGTTATCCAGAGGCCTTCTGTGTTAGCCTGTACTTCAGAGAAGTAGACACCAAACAGGAGAGGTCCCAGGACTGAACCCTGTGGTACTCCACTTGTCACTGAAGTCAGATTTGAAGTCTGCAACTTTTACAGTGTGGGTTCTGTCAGTGAGCCAGTTGGCAACCCATCTTGTGATGTAAGGATTTATACCTAGTTTAGTGAGTTTAGCTATAATTCCAGAATGGGGATGGTGTCGAAAGCCTTAGCGAGGTCAAGATAGACTGTGTGAACCACCTTACCCTCGTCTACGGCTTTGGTAACTGCCTCTTGGTTCCGTTTGGGATAGCACGATCCATGCACTCGCATAAGTGCTTATAGAGTGCATTTGTGTAGGATTCAGCAGTCTTAACTGTATTGTCCATCTGCATGGGTGTCATGATGTTTGCCACTTCTGCCTTAAGAAGAATGAAGTTGGCTTTGGAGAAATTTTTTACCATGGTTTCTTTAATGGGGGGTGGGGGTGGGATGTGGATATCTAGGGTGATCAGCTTATGGTCGGATCTGACAAACGAGGAGTTGACTTCAGGTGTGTAACACCGGTCACTCATGTTGGTAATGACTAGGTCTAGGACATCGTTGCCCCTCGTGGGGGTGTGGATAAGTTGAACCAGGGCATTGGAATTTATGAATTCCAGAAAGCGTTGAAGGAAGGAGTTAGTACATGAGTAGTTTTCCCAGTTTGTGGTGGGGTAGTTGAAACTGCCCATTATTAGGGTGTTTGGTTGAACCCTAATATTTTTCATTATATCAAAAAAAGAGGAGTGGGAAACCTGGGCCATGGTCGGGGATCTGTAGCAAGCTGCAATTTGGATTGCAGTTTTGCCCAGAGTTGGTTGCACTTGGATAACCTCAGATGCATTATGCTGAACAACTAGCCTGGAGGTGTGGGTATCCTTAATGAATATGGACACACCTCCACCCTTGGTGTTCCAGTCCAGGTCAGATGACCGAAAAGTGCGGTATGAGTTATAGCATGGTAATGCAGGGGTGCTCTCTGGAGCCTTGAACCAGGTCTCAGTCACTGCACAGATATCGATGTTCTCCATTTTAAAGGAGTGTCTTGAGTGATTGCATTCTGAGATTCAGACTTCTAGCACCGAGTAGCATTACCATCAGTTTTTGCTAGTCTGTTCCTGTTACTGTGGTGAATTTGTCATTTGAACCTTGCCTAAAAAAGGCACTATAGGGGCGGCAAGAGCCTTAGCCAGTATCCGGAATCCCAGGGGCGACAGGTGCAGGCCATCTCTGGCAAAGCATGGTCTGACGACCATGTCATCCTAGGCAGACAGAGTCCCCTTAGAATGACACCAGAAGCTTAGCCAACTGTTGGAAGTCAGTCATTTTGTCCTTGTACTGTGGTATCATTCTGGGCGATGGCAGATGCTACTCAGGGCTAGGGTCATACCTGCCTGGGCTACAAGATCAGAGAGCTCTTCCATGTCTCTTTTCATGTAGTCGAGGGAGGTACATCTCAGGTCATTCACACCAACATGGACAATGACAGAGTCATATTTGTACTTGTTGTGGAGTGACCTGATTGCGTGGGTTATGTGGAGGATCCTGGCACTCGACAGGCGGCAGCTGACAGTAACCTTCTCCTTGTTTAGTCTGGTGAGTGGGACATCAGTTTGCCTGACTACAGAGTCACCTATGACTAGTGTGTTGGGTACGTTGTTTTGCCTTATGGGCTGTGATTGAGTGGCACACTTGAGTCTGTGGGCTATTTGTCATTTGGGTTGTACTGGGGGGTGGAAACTGCTTGCATTTCTGCTTTGCAGATCTCTGTTGCTTGAGCAGATTATTATTGAGAGCCTCCGCGAATGTTTTTGTGTTTCTATGTGTGGATTTTGGTGGTGTAGGTTTAGTGGGACTATGTGATGGGTGTGGTCTCCTCTTGACTGTCAAGTTCAGTCTTGGTTGGAGAGAGGCTTACCTCCAGTTTGGCTAAATAAGTGCATCTCTCACAGCTTGTAGTGTTGGATGGTAGGAGGAGAGGGTAGTCTGTGTACATGAGGCTATTGCTACATTGCCCCAAGAAGCCCAGATTCATCAGATAGGAGAGAACACTGGGAGCTGACCCTTGGACTTGGCTGAATAAAAAAACTATTTCCTCTAGACAAGTGAGGAAAGTGAGTGAGTACAAAAGCTGCTTTTCTCTAAGCAAGTGAGGAAAGTACAAAAACTGTTTTCCTCCAGGTAATGAGGAAGGTTGCGTGCTGTAGTAATTTGTAGCTTATTTAGTGCTTACAACACGTTCTGAACAAGTGCTGAGCATGAATAACCAAATTCAAGTGCTAAAACTAAGAATCTGTATCTGGACTAGACTAGTTACAAAAAAGAAACAAGTGCAAATGCAGGCTTTTAAATTAGAAAGTTGAGAGAGATGGAAAGATTGCCCAGACAGCCAATAACTACAATTTCTGGGCCAGAACCACTCCTTATGGGGTAGCTAGGTTACCTAGTGCTTACCACTCCCACTGATAAGCTAGAAGGCTTCCCTCCAACACAGAAAGGCTTGAGGGGCTCAGGAGCTTACAAACAGTCCTGGATACAGCAAATCTGTATCTGAACTAGACTAGTTACAGGAAAGGCAGGAAACAAGCTTACATTTTTTGTTACAGTTAAGTAGAACACAGGGAGATTCTAGCAAAGTTTTTTTTTTTGTTTTTTTTGTAAAGGAAAGGGAGAAAGGAGAAGCAGAAGATAATTCAAAATTAGGAAACTAAGTGGGTTGGGCCTTCTCAAATGTTTTTTCTGTATTAGGTAGAATGAGCTAATGACACTAGACTGGGAGGAGTGTTCCAGATCAAATTTACAGTACGGGCGGGCAACTGCAAAGCCACCAAGTATAACAGCAAGACCATCCAACATCCACCAGCCAGCAGCCAATCAACACAATCCTGCCACAAAGGTAAAGAAAGGCTTCGGCTAATTCAAGATGGCCTGGGCATGTGCTCAGAACAACCACTGCAAAAACAAACAGGCCCGGAGGCAACAAATCTGAACTGGGAGTATAATACAGCTACTAGGCTACACTCTTTTAGACAGTAAACACTACAGAAATGTTTATCACAGTAGAAAACCAGCAGTGAGCCACAAAACGAAAGTTTTTAAACAAATGAAGGAACAAGGAGACTGCAGAATGCTTTTAACTGCAAACAAATCAGTTATATGATAATCAGAATAAACAAACAGGTGCTTAACAAGTAGAGAAAATTTCCAGTCAATATCTTTCACACAGTGAAACTAGCTAAAAAGCTTTACAAACAGTGTGACAGTGAAAACCTTATTTATCAGGCCCTGTAAGGCAGACAATTTTGGTTCAACCGTACAGATTAGTTAATAGCAATAAAATACAATAAAAAGTATGCAGCAGGCAATAAAAAAGTGCTACATATAAAGTGCTAGAAGCAATAACTACGAAAAATAAGCGCAGAAAAAAAAAAAACAGGATGCTTATTGTTATACATCTCAGATCAGAGTTGTAGTCAATGCCCCTCCTCCACTCGGCTCAGTGTGTATAGACAGAAATCCTCTCAAAGTTAGGGGTTAAACAACAGAAGATACAACCTTAAACAACTTCTTAAAAATAAGTTCAAAAGAACCAATGAGTGCTTACTCCAAGCCCTAGACCATCCAACCTCCACCAGCCAGCAGCCAATCAACACAATCCTGCCACAAACGTAACAGACCTTTTTAATGAAATGAAACAAAGATATCCGCTTTCCCAGTTTTTTTTTTTGCCCTCTACGTAAAGTCATTGGATCTGAAAATAAGACTGTTATGAATAGGGAGGTATGCATGAGAAGACTGCCCTATTTACAAATGATGTAATACTATACATAAAGCCAGAAGAAGATCTACACAATCTACTCAATTAGTTGTGCAATGTTTAATGGTTAGCAGGTTATAAAATAAGCGAGACTAAAACAAAGGCTATAGTTATGGAATATATTCCCTCCTTTTAGATGCTGCAAGCATATCCATACTTATGGGGACATGATAAGCTTACATACCTTAAAATTTGGATAACGTAGGCTGTGAATCAGCCAGTAAATGAAGTGTGGGAAGAAACAAATGATTAATAAGATAAATAGATGGAAAATGCTATTTAAGGAGGAGGACAGCTAAGCCATGGCTATAAAGATATTCCTAGTGCCGTTAGTACTTGGGTCTATATTACCAGATCGAATATTTAGCTTATCGAACTGGTAATATCGAAACCAAAAACAGCGAACGGTGTACGGAAAGATTTCCGTTGGCCACAAAAAAAGCAACTTTAAACCCAAACAAGGTGGGGGGCTTTGCCCCCTACAGCCCGATCGGTCTACAGTAGACAAAGCGGCAAAATCCGGCTAATGGCAAAGGGAATTCTTTCCCTGCATTAAATCACCCATTCGTGCTTTTTTCCTTTTGATATTACCAGTTCAATAACCTAAACATCTGATCCGGTAATATAGACCCTTAGTACTTTACTTACTACTTATGGCAATCTTACATATATCAACCCAAGGATAAAATATACAAAACAAGTGAATCAGTTTTTGGGAAGGTAAGAGGGAAAAAAAAAAAAAGAATCCAAAGAGAACCGTTAGTGCAGCCCAAGGAAACAGGATCTCAGTATGCTAGACTTGAAAGCCTACGTTAAGACTCGCTTATACTCTACAAATGAGTAAATAGCACAAATGGAAACTGATGATATGTGGACAAGGAAATGAAGATCAGAGTCAACATGGGTTGAGGGTGTAGCAGATACTAGAAGGTGCAAAAGGGAAGACATATCCCGCTGCAACACACTGGACATATAGTAAATAACTGATTGAGATAGAGGCAAATTAAATCATGAAAAGAATCAGGCAGAGAAACATGAAGACGTAGGTAAACGGAAGGCACATCAGGTATACAGAAGGCAGAAATAAAAGTCCACAATGGTAGGAACAGCTACATAATGACAGAAAGATCAAGAACTGGGAAACAGTGAAATACGAATAAAACCCAAATGAGAGTGCTCATATTATCAGGGATTAGTTTCAGAGTTTAACTCATTCCCTCCAGTATAGCTCTTTTGATTGTGTACCTTTAACTCCCAGTGGGTGTGACTTGAGCCTTTAAAAAATGAAGTTATCACCTTACAGTTCTAACAAATGACTCAACTGACAGAGGTCAAATATCAGTACAATTGTGTTTGCCATCATGTATGCTTCAAGATAAGATATTCTGATATCTTGTATGTAGCATGGTTTTGAAATTATTAATAAAAATATGAACAAGCAATGTTTGACACCTACAGGCGCAGTAGGCGGTAACTGCAGAAACACCTGGGAGATGTCATTCAGCTGTAATGAGTTAAGGAAAAGATAACAGCATACAAATAGGGAGAATAAGCACTGGTTGGCAGAGATCATTATGGAAGCTAGGAGGCACATACAGTCATGAAACAAATTTTAGGGAAAGCGTACAAGGCTTGGGTTGATATTGGCAAGTCCCTAGCCATTTTGGGATGGGAACAAATAGTCTTAGCCCCAAAATATACAAAGTCATGAAAATTTAGAATATTCACATGGAAGTGCTTGCACAGATAATTTTATACACCCGAGAGATTGGCTAGACTGTGTTCTAATGTCTCAGAGGTTTGCTGGAGGTATGAAATGGGAGAAAGGGATGCATGTGAACATGTTTTGTGGGAATGGTGAGAGCAAAAGCGAACCAGAAAGTTAACTTTTCAAAAAGAGATGTTCATATTGAGTTGGGCCACTATAGGCAAAATCAGGACATGCGAAAGCACCGATATCTTTGTTACACTGTAGCATAAAACATATCTAATAAAAATGTAAAAAGGGTTATCAAAAATAAGAGATAAAGGAATTAATGAAGATCAGAAAGAATTACAAAGTAATGGTAGTAATTGAGGCAATATAATACATAAAAAATGGGAGTTCTGGAAAACAACATTGAGGAAATATCTAGAGGGACGTAAATTGTTACAATCAGCTTCAGTTAACACTGGGTTGTTTTTCTTTCCTTTTTTTCTAAATTTTTAAATAGAAAATGAACGTGGGGTTGATTCTAGGTGTGGTATAAAGTAAAATTCTGATACTATTGGTGTTATACATTTTTTTGTTTAGATCTTAAAAAATATCAGTGTGCGAGAATCATACAACAGTATATTACGTTGTTCAAGGAACCTGAGGACTGATAATCAAATACAACACATACTGAATAGAACTGTGATGCCCTACCACTGGACCAGTAATTAAGAAGCCCCAAACCTCTCCACTGGTAATAGGGGAGGACATACACAGAGGATAACAGGTACACACACAATATCTCCAAATGCAGCTTTCTGCATCAAGTGCAATTTCTCTTAAGAACACACAGAGGCCATAATCAGTCCGGGACTGGTTTCCCCTCTTTCTCCAAATCCCCAATAAGACTCCCCACTGGCACAGCTATACAGTTGAGATCTCAGCTGAGTGGCCAAGCCAAGACCGCAGCACCCTCTCTGTCCAAACAGTGCATCGTGCCCCTGCTCAAGTAGCTGATGCACACATGTTGAGGCTTGATTTATACATGCACATACACTTCGGAAAGGCTGGCACAGGTTTATTAGCTATGCTCCCTTTTGCCCAGACTATAAGATAGTTATCTATAAGGTAGTTATCACTGCCATCAGCCAACTCCTTATCAGCTACTTCAAGGCCCTTAACAAAGGGTGTCCAATCCTACTGCGTAATGTAGTATTAATACAAATGGTAGTTTGACTAAGATCAAGGCTATTAGGACTGGCCCACACAGTGTCACCAAATAAATATGAAAGTACTCTCAGAACTTAATAAGAAGTTATGTACTCACCATAACGTTCCATAGGAGTTGTTCCATCTCGCCATCATTCTTCACTGATGGGTTCGGAGCCGATCCATCGGCTTCGACATAGCCGTTAGCAAAGCTCAAGATTTACCAGTAGCTCGAGACCAAGCCCCTTATCCCATGATGCACTGCTGAAATTACTTCAGATCTTGTTTGCTGTGTGTACCATATCCCTGTAAGAGAACTACTCTCCCAAGAGAAAAGAAGAATTGAATAACCAGGATGAGACCAGCCTCTAGGTCAACTATCAGTCAGGTGGGGGATGGAGGGAGGGACGCAAGAATGACGGCGAGATGGAACAACTCACATGGAACGTTATGGTGAGTACATAACTTCTTAATGTGAAGTTGTTCAATCTCGCCATTCATTCTTCACTGATGGGTAGTGTCCCTAGTACCCTCAATCTCGGGTGGCTCATGGGAGTACATTGGCTCATGGGAGTGCATTCTTCAGGACCGTAGACCCAAAGGAAGCCCTGCCCCTGGAGGCCTTATAAACTTTGTAATGAGTGATAAAGGTATGAGGTTTAGACTAAGTGGCTGCAGCACAAATGTTATCAAGGTGCAATTTGGCTTGAAATGCAGAAGACATAGAAACTGCTCTGGTAGAATGAGCTTTAATCTTGTGTAGTAAGGGCATATTAGCAGATGAATAAACAAAAGTGATACAATCAGCCATTTAGAAAGCATTGTTTTAGTCAGTGGTGTACCTTTTCTGGCTTCAGAAAAAGACAGAAAGAGCTGGTCTGATTTTCTAACATCTTTTGTTCTGTCCAAATAATATCTCAGCTATCTGTGAATGTCAAGTTTGTGCAGCATGTACTCTAATTTGTTGGAAGGGAAGAAGACTGGCAACTCAATGACTTGGTTGATATTGGATTCAGAACAAACTTTGGGTAAAAAAAAGAGGGGTTTGTCCTAAGAGATGCTCTTATCAGCATGAAAAATCAAATAAGGAGGGCTGATAGAGAAGACTTGAAGTTGACACTCTGCGGGCAGAAGTAATAGCCACCAGAAATATGTTTTTCTATGGTAAAATTTTGAGATCACAAGATGATGCTGGTTCAAATGGGGGAAGAATTATGCGAGACGGCATAAAGTTTAGATTCCCAGGAGAATAAGGAGTTTTCACTGGAGGCCTCATGTGGAAGTTTCCTTTGAGAAAAGCCTTGGACAACTTGTGGGACATTATGTTTAGCCCGTCCACTCCAAGATGAAAGTTAGATATAGCAGCCAACTGGACCCGAACTGTAGCAGCAGCAGCTCCTTCATTAAAAATCATAGTCAAGAATTCTAAAATGGACGTCAAAGGGGCTTGATAAGGATCAATGTTCTGCTTAGAAGCCCATATGGAAAATCTCTTCCACTTACTAAGATATAGTCTTCTGGTGGATGGCTTATAAGATGACAAGAGGAGCTGTCTCGTCTCATCAGAAAGATCATGAAGCCTGGCTATGATGGGAACTGGAGCAGCCAAGCTGTAAGCTTCAGTGACTGCAATGAAGGATGGAGGTCCCCGACGGATGTGTTAGAAGGTCTGGAACTGGGTCCAGAATCCATGGATCCTCCAATAGATGATGATGAAGAAATAGTTACCAAATCTGCCGAGGCCAATGAGGGGCTAGGAGTATGACAGTCCTTCCTGGCAACATTGCTTTCTGTAGAAGTCTGGGTATAACAGGGATTGGATGAAATGCATAGAGGAGACCCGGGGATCAATCATGTATGAGTGTGTCTCTCAGGGGGAATCAGGGCAAAGTAGCTTCTGCATTTCGTGTTGATGTGACTGGCAAAAAGATCGCAGCAAGGCTGGCCCCATTTGCGGAAAATCCTGTCTGCAATCTCTTGTTTGAGGGACCACTCGTGTGGCAACAAAATTGCCCTGCTCAGTTTGTCTGCTATCACACTGGATCTCCCTGGGATGTGCATTGCCAACAGAAAGCACTGGGAGGACACAGCCCACTGCCAAACTCTGAGGGCTTCTCGGCAAAGGGGGTAAGACTTGGTCCCGCCTTTATTGTTCAAGTACCAGACTACCAACATGTTGTCTTTCTGAATTGCAATCATCCCTAGATGAAGAGAGTCCTGAAAGTACTGCAACGTCAGAAGTACTGCTCATCTCCAGAACACCGATATGCAGGTGTGACTCTTGATCCGTCCATGTGCCTTGGGCGGTCATTCCCTGAAAATGCCCCCCCACCCTATCAGGGAAGCATCTGTGGTCAAAGTGGCTACTGAAGGGGGTAGAACAAAGGGACATCCCACAGTTACATGAAGAGACTTCAACCACCACTGGCGATCTCTCTTGCAAGAGTTTGTAATCAAAATCATATGACTCAATGGAAGTTCCTGATAGGACCATTGGGTGAATAGCAGCCATTGAAGAATCCGCATATGCATCCTTGATAATGGTATGGCCAAGATCGCTGCAGCCATCAAACCTAATACTTGTAAGTCTTCTGCAGTTGGTGCGCTGTCCTTCGACACTAATGAGCTGACATGCTGGCAAAGGAGAAAGACCCTCTCGAATGGTAGTCGTAAAGCATTGGTTGAAGTGTCTACCTCTGCCCCTATTAAAGACAATATGCTGCGATGGCGACAAGGCAGATTTTTTTGAGTTGATTGTAATGCATAAGTGATGGCAGAGTATAGTCCCTTGCCTGAATAAGATGATGCCTGGTGGTGGAGGTAAGGAGCCAATCGTCTAGGTAAGGAAACACCTGGAATCCTAGACGCCTCAGATGAGCCGTGACCACTGCCATGCATTTGGTGAACACTCTGGGGGCTGTAGTGAGACCAAAGGCAGGGCTCGAAATTGATAATGACAGTCTCCCAGCCAGAAATGCAAATGATCTCTGGATGGCCTGGCCATTTTTATGTGGTAGTACGCATCCTTGAAATATATCGAGCACATCCAATTGTCCCTCCCTAAAAACGAAGTATTGACTGCAGCGTGACCATCCGGAACCTCTCTTTCCTGACAAATTGGTCGAGTCTGCTGAGGTCCAAATAAGGTCTCCAGTCCCCTGTTTTCTTTGGAGCCAAAAAGAATCTTGAGTAAGTTCCGGATCCTATTTGGTCTCCTGGGACTGGCTGGATGACTATTTTTTCTAGCAACTTGTGGACCTCTATAGTTGCTTGTTCCCTGTAACTGGGTGGAACGTCTGGGATTCTCCTTGGGGGCATAGGCTGGGTGAAGAACGGTATGAAATACCCTCTGGAAATACTTTATACCCAGCTGTCCTTGGTTATATCTTGCCAGGCATCTGGGTACAAAGATAAGCAACCCCCGACTGCCTCCAGAGCAGGACAGTTGGATCTCTCTTCAGAAGAGCTGATAGGACTGACCACAAGAAGTGATCTCAGTCACCCTGGTGTTGCGGACCCCCTCTGCCGCGAGGGCGGCATCTTCCATTGTTACCCCCTCCTCTGCCTCTAGACGGGGGTTGACCACGTGTGTCCTGAAAGGCTCCTTGGGCTTTTCAGAACCACATTTTCCCTCCCCACTGGCCTTTGGGGTAAAGCAGAGTAGGGGTGGAAAAACAGACTCCGACGGCAGACAGAGTCTTTCCCGACTGCTCATACCTGATGAGAGTTTCCTTCACTTTGGGCCCAAAGAGAGATGAGCCATCAAAAGGGGTGTTGACAAATGAAGACTTAAAGGGCTCTGCAAGGGAACACAAGAGCATCCAGGAATGTCGTTTTAGCGCAACTCCTGTACGGGCTGCCCTACTCGTCCCATCAGCTGCATATATGAGACGCATGGATGAGTTCACAATGAAATTTAGGGTAGAGAGCTGGGCAGCAACTTTGTCAGAAGCCCCGCACCTGCAGCCACAGTACCCTGAAGAGCATCTCCCAACTCCTTAAGGAGATCTCTTTGCAGTCTGGTGAAGTGGGTCAAATAGTTCAGGGATCAGTGTGTAAAAGTCGCTGAACTAAACATGCGTTTCCCATACTGATCCATGATCCTGGACACTCTGTTAGGAGGATGGATCGACAAGGAAGTCTCAGACATTTCCTTCCTGGTGGCCGTCGCCACCACCATAGCATCAACAGGAACTCCCTTGGACAAACAGTCTTTTTCTACAGGGGCAGAAATTAATTTGTTGGGCCAAGGGACAGGCTCCATGGACTCCGATGACTCCCATGCCATTTGAGAGACCAGCTGCATGAGCTCATTGGAGGGCGGAGACACCCAAGAGATGGAAGGTTAAGACCCGAAAGCCTTCAGGAGAACTGACTCGTCCTCAGTAGGGAGTTTCGACTGCCAATCACCCCTCTGCCCAAGGATCTCGAGTATCTCCGCAAAGGGGATATCCTCAGAGGGGGATCGTGGGGACCCTTCTCACTCATCCAAGCCAGTGTCAAATGTCAAAGACTCCTGTGGGGAGTCCAAGTGTCTCCTCTTACACAATCTCTTCCTGGGGACCTCCTCAGTGGGAGCCTCTGGGGAGGTCTCAGAAGAGCAAGGGGCGCCCTGTGAGGCTACCTGAGGCTCAGGGTCTCTACACTTGGTCTGGATGATGGAGGCAGAAGTGGACACAGGCGCTTTGGGGGAAGAAGAGGCCAGACCTGGTGTTGAAGTATTTGGGGACAAAGCTCTCCTCATGGCTTCGAAAGCATCACAGCTCTGATGAGAAGGAGTCGACGGACCTGAGGGAACCGCCATCCTCTCCCACACCGAGGCCGTGGGCTCCAAGCTGGAGGTAGGAACTGAGCTCATCCGAGCCAAGGCCCCAAGAGGAAGAGTAGACACCGACAAGTCGGTGCGACTATCCTCCCTAAACCCGACAGGAGAGTGTCAGCCCCTAGAGTCCCCAATCGGCACTGAGGATGTCAGAGTAGAGGGAACGGTTGACATCGGAGCAGGTCTTGGCTCCAAAGGCTCCATGAACAGCAGGTCAGCCCCCTCCGGCTCCGAAGATCTGGTAAGGCTCGGAAGAGGAGCAGTCAAATCCGAGATGATGGTCTTTGGTTCCAATGCTGGGGTCGGAGCTGACAACAATTTGGCAAGGCCTGGTGCCCACAGGAGCTTCTGCACCAATCAGTCCATATCCAAATCCGAGAGGATGGCAGAAGATCTAGAGGAGTGCACTGAAGGTGCCGACTGGAGAAGTGGAAATACAGGTCTCTCAGAAACCTGCTCCAAAACTGTGGGCTGGCTCCGAAATGAAGAGATACTTGGCTCAGAGAGCTGAGGAGCCGAAGTCCCGTAATCTTCCACTTTCTTAGACTTTTTAGATGCCTTGGAGTCGGAAGAGGATTTTGATGATTTAGAGGACTTGTTGGCCCCATTCTGGTCAGTCAAAGCTTCAGTAAAAGGATGCTTCAGCAAACTTCGATCCACAAGCCTCCTTTTCCTCTCTAAAACAAACCCTTGAAGAAAAGAAATGGCAAATGCTGCAGGACTCCTGCAAGTGCACCGCACCCAAACAATTCATGTACTGAACGTGCCCATCAGTGAGAGACATCTTTTGCCTGCAGTCTGGACATTTTTTGAATCCAGACTTTGGGTGCTTGTCTTTTTCCTCAGACATAATAGTAAGGAACTAGGCGTAACGATACAAGCAATACACAGACTATACAGTCTAATACAACCTAGAGAAATAACTATCCTACGCTCAAAATAACACTTCTAAATAACCAACACAGTCTAACAATTGCCTGGAGAAACACTTGAACAATAGCCTGGGAAAAGGAGGCCAATTCTATGTGTAACAGCACACTATCTACACTATGAAAAATATAACGCACACTACTTATATATAGATGTAACTACTGGTAATAGAGGAAACAAACACAGTGAATAACTAGGCCTAACACAAGGCCGCTACAAATATGCTAAACTATGAAGCACCAAGGGAATCGGTCTAAAGAGAAAACTACAAGAGCTTAATATATAACTAAACTATCTATAAAAGTTAAAGAAGGTTTGAAAAAACTTGCGAAACGTGATTTTTGTGTCAAAAATGGCTCGAGCGAACTGGAACCACTGAGATCCATGCTGCGGCAAACTAGATCCGAGGTAATTCCTGCAGTGCATCATGGGATAAGGGGCTTGGTCTTCAGCTACTGGTAAACCTTGAGCTTTGCTAACGGCCGTTGTCGGAGCCGATGGATCAGCTCCAAACCCATCAGTGAAGAATGAACGGCGAGATTGAACAACTTCACATATATCTTTAGACAGATCAGCCACAATGAAAGGTTTAAATATATTTAATAATAAATATTAAAATAACAAGGAAATACTCCGTACATATTTACAATGACCTCAGAGTTCAAAATCACAGGAATATTTAAAACATTGCAGGACAGTCTCAAATAAATAAAGAAAAACATCTTAATCTTTGCTATATTTCCGACTATATATAAGAAAATGACGTACAGTTCTAATACATTTGTAACACAAGCATCTTACACAAATCATTTCGATATTCACAAATGACACATAATTATTTACAAAATTTCAGCTGACTGGGCTGGCAGTATCTCCTTTAGTCACAAGGATAACAAAATATATTTAGTGTAGTGGAACACTAACTCCACCAGGTTTTGAATAAAAGCTTTATGTTGGTTAAAACTCCTCCACCCCAACCACCATCACAGATACCGGCCTCTGGAATAACATTTCAAGCAGTCCTGACAGTAAATACCAATGACAGCACCCAGAATGTCACCATATATTATAAAATATAAGTGGACAATCTTGTTTTTCTCATTTCTTTCCTCAGCCTTCACCTGCTACTTTAAAATGGTCTTTGCTTAGAAGATCTGACAAATAACCATATGATCTTTTGCTCTAAAATGAATTTATTGAAGTGGCTTGGGTAGGGCAGAGGCAGAAAGTTATGGGATCTACTGCAAAATGCATCCCAACAAAACAAGTATCTAAGTGCATTCCTCAGTCCAGATCTGTGGCACAGAGTAATAACACAAAGAGTAATGCCCATACAACTCAAACTTGGTTAGTGGAGCACATGCTGAAGAAGCCATCTGAGAGGGATGGAAGTGAGTAGCTGAAACAGATTTATCTACAAGAAAAAGGGATGGGGTTGACCAGGTCTCTCTACAACAGTAGTGCCTGGAAATAAGACCTCATATGTGCACCACTTTGTGATGAAAGGCAGACACTCAAGGGGTGTGAGCCTACTGAATGAGTGCTTTGCACTCTAGCCAAGCATTAGTGGGTGTGTGGAATTCAACTCGATACAAGAAGTACACTGCAACAGTCGGTCAAGAGGGGGAAGAAGTTAAGGCCATGACTAAACCAGCTATGGGAGACTATCTACCGGAACACAACTCCCACCTCACAGCCTCGGCATAACTTAAAACTACAAAAAGCGATACCAATGGAAATAGGAAATCCAAAAATGTGCGCAAGTTTCTCACTACTTGTGTGTCTTACTCTGAGCGGACAATTCCAGTCGGTCAACAAGAACACAGTTGTGGCACAGAGAAAGATAAAACTCTGACTACAGCCAGGGTAACCAGACTTTGATAAGCAGCTTGGGTGCTTAACTGAGCTGGCAACAGAAAATGAATGTAACCATCTTTGCTGGGATGGCAGAGTAGGACGTCTACAGCAACAATGCTCCAGAGGAATGGCACTACAGTGGGCATCCTGGGTTCATAGGTATACACTAGGCTAAGGGCCACAAAAGCCTTTATAAGCCTAGCAGACCAAAAAAAGTGTCCCACAAATTTTTGCATCTTAAAAAATGTATATAAGGGGTGTCTATGTTAGTTGGGACACAATTTACTGATCGTTTCTGTCCATCAGAAATATGGGCACCAGACCAGGGTGAATTTCTGATTTCCCATCTATTTGTCCAGGTTACACTTGAATAGAGTTAAGGGAGGGACTTTGTTTCACATGCATGGGGAGCCTATTCCACAATCTGAATTCTCCAAGATACGTGCAGTATACTTGTCTCTCCAGTATGTCCTATTTATATCACAAAGAAAATGCAGGTCTTTAGAGCTAGTATTTTGCATACTGTTCATTTTGCAGATATGCAAAAGACTGATCAGAGCTGGATCCAAGGATGCCTTGTATGCCAGGCACAGGTTGTCTATCAGTAGAAAACAGAGCATAGAGACAGGGCTTTGAGGCAATCTGCATAGGACATTGTGTTTATGTCCTGTATTCCTTTTGTAAGGATCCGTTACCGACATACCAGTTGTTGCATGTGTCAGGTCAAATGCGTACCAAACGAGGAGTTGTACTCAATAATGGTTATGATGAGGGTCAAATACAGTGGCAGCTTCCTGGTCCCAGATGCCATGCCCCTACTTTAGAAGTTAAGTGACAAGGACTGATTTCCTTACTACCTTGGACAAGTGTTGATCGAAGGTGAGCTTACTATCTACAAGTATTGGGCTCCATAGTGGTGCAGCAGTTAGCATTGTTATGCCCAATTCCATTAGTTTACAATGCCTGAGTGGGGTATTGTGTCAAAGGCCTTAACCAGGTCAAGGTAGGCAGTAAACACCATCTTACTCTCATCCATTGCCTTAGTGACCTTCTCAAAGACGTCCACCAGGTTTGGTAGGCATAACCTTCCCTTGACAAAAATCAAACTGGGTTGAGTCCAGTGTCTGAAGGTTTCCTATGTTTCTCTTGATATAAGTATATATTGTGTATATTGTATATATGCTGATATATAAGCGGCTAGTCAGGCTAATGGATCTACAGCTTCCTCGGCCTGTTGATAGTGCATCCTTAAGAGGGATGACCATTGCAGCCTCAATTCTTGTGGCATAAAGCATGTTCTGAGAATATAAATTGTGACTCCAGTGGTTCTGAGATATATTTTGGGCTATTCAGGAGGCATCCCGGGATATTATCGGGTCACAGTGAGGCTGTGTTCTTGGCCTCAGCAATCACAGCTGGGATTGGTTACCTATTTATAGTTGGTGGGGTTATGTCTGAAAGTATTTCCTAGGACGTGGCTGGGAGTAAGTGCAGGGTAAAGGTGGAACTGAACTTGTCATCCAGAATATTCGCTATACTGCTTGGCTCAGTGAATGTAGTGCTATTAGCCACCAGTTCAGCACACTGTTTGGTGCCTTTGAGGTTGCTAACATAAGTGAAGAAGGTCTTATAGTTGCCTTTTGCCTTTGAGGCCATCTTGACCACAAAATTGGCTTTCGTGGTCTTGATAATCTCTCATAGTTGTCTGTATACTTTGTTGAGCAAGTTCTTATCTTTTTGGGAGTTACAGGTTTTCTACTCACTAAGCCACTGTCTGGTGGTAGCTGTCATTAGCAAATGTAAAGGGAGTACACAAATGCAGGTGGGGGAGACTGCACTGTAAGTCCCAAGAGTAATGCAGGTAACCCATCTACCACACTCAGGCAAGGGTAGGGACACACAAATGCTCTCATTGCTCAGATGCTGGAAAGGGCACAAATAACCCCATGATTGCCTGAATGATGATCCCCACAGCTCGCACCCTAGTAGATGCAGGGATTCCCCCACTGGTAGGGGATGAATGGGCTCGAGACAGATGGAGAGAAGCTCAATGGCTGGAAAAAGGGAAAAGCTGCTAGGTTAAACAGTTCCCCCCTAGTCCTATGAAACAAAGAAATACATTCTTGAATGCATCCTAGACAAAGTACAGTTGTGTACACTTACCATAAATGTAGATGTTAGAGTGTATTCACTGTGGTAGTCCTCAGCTGGCCCAAATACCAGAGTCAATGCTTTTCTGCGACACCTGCTGTCACTTGTTGACTGGCGTCAGGTCATCAGTGCTATAAAGCAAGGCAGCCAATGCCATTACATCAGTCTTTTCTTGCCGTGGAGCCTGTAGCAGAAGCAGTTCACAAGTGAGCCGATCGGTCGCTACCAGAGCTCAGATTACAGCTGAAAACGTCTAAAGCTAAGTACCCCGTTGGGGTCCTTTTTTCTTGCACTAACCGATGTCCGAAAAATTTAACAATTGTCTCGCCTGTGGAAAGCAGATTCCACACTGAGACTTCTTTTCTTACTGCGTCACTTGTTGAGGCCCCGATCATGACATCCCCCATTGCAGGTTCTGTGCCCTCTTTAACACGAGAATCATTCGTCATAGGGCTCTTTTTGTAGACAGGTATTTTTGTTTTCCGTCTTCGCATTCCGAAATAGCGTCCATCAGCCAGCAATCCGTAGACATTCCCAAAAAACGTAGAGTTAAAGATAGAGACAGACCACACAAGGCCTAGCCTTCCAACAAAGCTACTGCTAAGCAGGTCATCAGTTCTCCAGAATTCGGTGAGGTGATTTTGCAGCCCCTGATGCCCGATACGATATCTACTCAGGCCTCTACCGAGACCCTTTCGGAGTCCGGCATGCCACAGAAATCTTTGTCTCAGTTGGGTCCGGAACCGCGATGCAGGAACAGTGAAACACAAAGAACATCCTGTGTTCAACTGTCACACACACTGGAGGGACCAAGAGGGGAGGATGTGAGTCAATTACCAATGAGAACTCGCTCATCCAGGGAGCAGTTTGGCTCAAGGCACTGCTGGTAACTGCTCAAAGCACTGCCAGCAACTGCAGATGGAGAGATGTACTGCCTGCATCAAGAAGCCCCGCATGTCCATTATACAAGGTTGTGGTAAATCACTTAGCCAAGTGGTTGCACATGCACTTTGTCAGAGCACCATCTGTGCAGTGAGTAAGCTATTAAAGGGGTGGGTATAGGACAGTCTGTAGGATCAGCATAAACTAGCCTAGTTCTAAAACCAAACTCTCACCTCCATCCAGGAACTCTTAAGTTGAAGGGCTGTCACCCCTATTAACACATCAAATGGCCAACTGACTGGAAAAATTAGGCACCACAGAGCAGATCTTGCAGACAACAAAAAAGGACATAGTTAACCACAACCCACTGCAACCCACAGACCAGCTTTGACAGGTATTTCATGGTGGCAGTCTACCAATCTGCACAACAATTAACTTTCCACTTGTGGGTATATTTTTAAGGTTTGCAATGTAATGCATGCCCAGAGTACATTTAGGATCATAGGAGGTTACTAGGCTATTGGCCCCGAGGCCCTTATATGCTTAGCCAAGAGTTTAGCCCATGTCTTCAGTTAACATTACATTTGAAGTAAAAATAAGATTTCTTCAGAACAGTTATATTTTTATGTTTCTGGAAAGAAGTCACCACTAAAATGACCCCAAAATTGACTATGGTTATATGGATAAGGAAAATACAATTTTATCATTTTTTTAACGTCTTTATTAACCTTGCATACTAAACAAATGTTATTATTTATTTATTTAATAAACAAACCATTTTAAACATCTTTAAATTTCCTTCATGCATTAAACATTTACATTCTCCTTTGCACAATTATTCACTTTAACACTACTTTTATTTTTTTTATTTTATTTTAATATTTATCCTTTTGTTGACTGGGTTAGTCCCAATAGGCTGATAGCCCCTTTTCAGGGGACATTTGAGTATGCATCAAATCGTCAAGTCTCATCTTCCCTTAAACTTCACTCCTCCTCCTCAACATTATGGTACATATATTACTTCCACACATTCCATTTATTTCCATGTAATTTACTCCTTCCCTTTTTCTAAAGATTCAGCTGCCAATTCATCTATTTCATTTCTATTTCTAGTAAATGCTTTTTTGACTCCCAATAGTATTAAACATAACAGGCCTTACTATTTCTACGCAATTCAGATCTAACACCCCAGCTCAAGAATCATTTCCTCATTAAGTTGCACCTTCAGCATTTCTTATAAAGTACTCTACAATGAATTTTTAAATTCAACCAACTTGTCACATTTCCAAAAGTATTTATTTTTATTTTATTTTATATTTGTTGACCGGGCTAGTCTAGCTGGATATATGTCCATTTTCAGTAGAGGCCCGGGGAGAAAAGCTCCACAAAAAGATGGGTTTATATAATCAAGAGTTGTTATACATTCAAATCAGAAATATTATACAAAAGGAAGGTGTTACAAAAAAAAAAAAAAAAAAAAAAAAAAAAAACTGGTTCATAAGTATTATCAAGAAAAATACTTCGCAATACTTGAAATAAAAATGCAAGAAAAATTTTTTTTTTTAAGGGTGAAAAGAGGTTGAGGGAATAGAAAGTTTAGTCAGGGTTTGTACAAGGACAGAGCCATTGAGAGTTAAGCAAAGTTTTTAGGTGCTTCCTGAAAGTGGGTAAAGAAGCAATAGCAGTGAGTTCACTTGGAAGCCTGTTCCAGATAGGTCCAATACAGTTGGAGAACAAACAGTCCCCAGCTTTGTTGTTGGATTTATAGGGTGCCGCTAGTAGCTTTGTGGCGGAGCGCAAGGAAGATATATTTTTATAAGGAGAAATAAGGGTACTAAGTATTGTGGTATTAGAAGGTTGATAGAAGATTTTGTGGGTGATGGTAAGTTGCTGTAGTCTTATTTGATTTTGTAATACTAGGCAGCCTAGTTGTTTAAGATTTGAGCAATGATGGGTTCGAAAAGAGGCTCCTGTGGCAAATCTTGTAATATTATTATATGATATTGCTAGTTTATTGAAATTAGATTTTGATATGTTCCCAATTACTCTCTCATTCCAATCATGCCACCAGCAACTACTATCTACCCGAGGAAAAATTCTCTGAAATCTGCTTGGAGCATAAAAATACCAATACAAACACTTCCAAGTTGGGTCTTTGACATCCTTTGGTGTCACACAGACGTCATCCCACTGATCCTTAGCAAATTGCCTTTTTCAGTCTCTCTTCTCAATCTTTTCTAACCTCTTCATATTGACTCTTACAGTTATCATGCGATATTTTGTAAGCTTTACTAATTATTCCTGTTTTTTAATAGCAGCTTTTGTTCAAGACTCAACTAAAAACTCAGCCAGCGCTGGTCTTTCACTTAATCCCCTAGCCCCTTCTCTTTTACTATATTTTGCCAATGTCTGGTGGAGAAGGTTGTCTCTGACCTGCAGTTCAAACTTCTGCTTGGCCTCATCCCACTGTTAACCTTGGTTCTTTGCCAATTATTTCTCCAATAAATTCCAGCTTCCTTTGCCACTTTTCTGATCCTCTACTTGCACTCATCCCTAAATCTTTCTCCATTACCATTTTGGCATAGATGTTAAGAATACTTTCTACTATTTCATAGCCATAATATTCTGTATGGCTGCTGTTATTCTCCTCAAAGTCCTGCACCAAAAATCCGACCTCTCCCCTTATTTCATCATTATGCCTTTACACTTTGATATGGAACCCTCTGCTAGTGTTATGTATACAAGTCTCAAATGTGTAGCTCTAAAGTATCCCTTTAAATCAGGTAGTTCTAAACCACCTTGTCCTGTGGAGAGAAAACTTATATTACTTAACTCTTACATTCTGCCTCTCTCAGATAAAATTTTCAACTCCATAATTACCATTCACAGCTACTGAGATGATCGATAAAAAATGTATGACTTGTATATAAAACGAAAAGGATTAGGACTGTCATGACACACCTTCCTGAGGAATTTGCTAGAAATTTTGCAATAGTCTCCAAGATATTGGCCCAGTTTACGCAGTATCACCACAGCAGGACTATGCAGTCATCAAGCTACTCAGTTTTATGCCGTTACATTCAAAAGATATTAGCAACATACATTAAAGTTGAAACACCCAGTAAATATATCATCTATAGTGTGCTGTTATGGATAACCAAAAAAAGAAGTTATGTTCTTACCATAACGTTCCATCCGAGTAGTAGACTTCATTCTTCTGCGCATATGGGTATACGGATCCGATTCGGATGCGAGCCGGCAAAACTTTTCAAGCATCAGCTCCGAGCTCCAAGCTCCTCACTTACCTATATTACATCACTTCCTCTTATCTAGCCCCAGATCGAGTTTGCTGACACTAAGTGGCAACATAACCACAATCCTAAACAGGAAAAACCTGAAGAGTGAAGGGGATGGAGGGACGGAAGGTGCAGAACAATGAAGTCTACTACTCAGGTGGAACGTTATGGTAAGAACATAACTTCTTTATCTGAAAAAAAAATCCAGTTGACTTCATTCATTCTGCACATATGGGACAGAGTCCCCAGCTACCAGTATTCCTGGGAGGCCCTTATGGAAGGATATTTCTAAGCACCGCAGAGCCAAAGGATGCTCTCCCTCTAGAAATAAGATCCAATTTATAATGAGAGATGAATGTGTGTGAACTGGCCTAAGTCACTGCCGCACAGATATCGTCTAACGGAACTCTTGACCAGAAAGCTGCAGAAGTGGCCATTGCTCTAGTGGAATGATCTCTATAAACCAGGAAGAGATAAACCTTTGCCCTTATAAACCTGTGCAATACAAAAAAGAGTGATCCACCTTGCTAAGGATACTTTCGAAACTGCTTTGCCCAAAAATCGTTTTGAAAAAGAGACAAACAATTGATCCGACTTCTGGAAGGCTTTAGTCCTATGGAGGTAAAAACGAAGCTGTCTATGGACATCCAATAAATGAAGCTTACGTTCACCTCTATTTTGGAAATTTGGGAAGAAGACTGGCAAATTTATACACTGATTAATATTGACTGCTGAGGACACCTTGGGAAGAAAGGAAGGGTTCGTACGCAGCAAAACCCTATCCTTGTGGAAAACCAAATAGAGGCGCAAGGAGGATAAGGCCTGCAACTTTGAAACTCTCTTGGCTGATGTGATGGCGACCAAGAAGGCTGTCTTCCATGACAAAAACTTCATCGGAACTGAACCGGCTGGCTGGAAGGGGGAAGAGGTCAAAGCCTGAAGGACTAAAGTCAGATCCCAGGGGGGCACAGTTTCTTTAACTGGTGGTCACAATAAAAAAGTGCCCTTCAGGAAAGCTTTACACAATTTGGCAGAGGCCAGAGCAACCTTATTTTCACACACATGAAAATTAGAGATGGCAGCCAGCTGAACCTTGATGGTAGAAGCACTTGCGCCTGATCGAAAAAGATCGGCCAGAAAATCCAGTATGACCGGAACGGGGGCTGTAAACAGGTTCAGATTGCGCTGAGAGGCCCAAATGCAAAAACGTCTCCACTTGCTATTGTAGAGTTTCCTGGTGGAGGCTTTAAGAGAAGCTACCAGAATATTCTTCTCAGGGGACGAAAGTCCGGGAGTCCTGATGATCATGGGAACTGGAGCAGCCACGCTGTCAGCTTGAGACTGTCCAGGTTGGGCAAGGGCAAGCCCGACGGGTGAGAAATCAGATCCGGGCATGGATCTAGAGTCCATGGAGGAGCCAACAGGTGAGACCATAGGAAGGGAAACCACACTTGACGCGGCCAGAAGGAGCTATGAGAATGACTTTGCACTGCAGCCGGCAAGCTCTCTGAAGGAACATCGGAATAAGAGGTAACGGGGGATAAGCATACAGTAGCCCGGGAGGCCAAGCATGGACTAAAGCGTCCCTGGGGACATCCCCCGGAAGGGGGATCAGAGCGAAGAAGTTACTGCACTTCTCATTAGAAGGAGATGCGAAGAGATCGCAGCAAGGTTGACCACAAACACAGAAGATCTTCTCCGCCACTGATTGTTTCAGAGACCACTCGTAAGGCAGAAGGATTGCCCTGCTGAGACTGTCCGCTAGAATGTTGGAGCATCCCAGGATGTGCGTTGCTATGAGAAACCGGCTGGTGGATATGGCCCACTCCCAAATCCTCGTGGCCTCACGACAAAGGGGGTAGGAACGGGTCCCTCCCTGTTTGTTTATATACCAGACTACAGACATGTTGTCTGACTGAATGGCTACCGTCCCCGGAGGTAGGACTGGGTGGAAGGCTTTCAACGCTAAAAGCACTGCCCTCATCTCCAGGACACTGATGTGTAGCTTGGTCTCTGGAGGGGACCATGTGCCCTGGACCGTCCTTCCCAGGAAGTGCCCCCCCCCACCCGAGCTTGGAAGCGTCCGTGGTCACCGTGGCTTGAGCTGGAGGGGCTAGAAAGCTGTGCCCCGCAAAAATGTCCGCTGATTGAAGTCACCACTGGAGTGACATTCTGCATGTCCGATTGATTCAGATGTGGAAAGGAAATTCATCGGAAGGTCTAGCCAGGACCACTGAACTGCTGGATTCCACTGAAGGACTCTCATGTGAAGACATGCAAGAGGGAGGATAGAGATTGCGGCTGCCATCGAACCCAGGGCCCTGAGAACATCGGCTGCTGTGACTACAGAGTGATCCAAGATAGCCGATACATGGAGTCTGAGATTTTCTATCCTTTCCGGGGTGAGAAAAATCTTTGACTGAATCGAATCCAACCATGCCCCGATGAAGTCTATGATCTGAACCGGAGCCAGGTGGGACTTGTTGATATTGATCGTGATGCCTAACTTGTGAGCCAGACCGAGGAGAGATGTTTGGTGGATGCAGCGAAGAGCCAGTCGTCTAGGTAGGGGAATACCTGAAGTCCCAGGTGAGCCGCTACGACTGCCATAACCTTGGTGAACACTCTGGGGGCTGTGGTGAGACCAAAGGGTAGGGCTCTGAACTGAAAGTGACTGGCCCCTAGCCGGAAGCGTAGAAACCTCCTGGAGCTCCTGTGGACCTTGATGTGATAGTAAGCGCCCTGGAGGTCTAACGAGCACATCCAGTCGCATTCTCTCAGAAACTGTAGAATGGACTGTAGAGTGACCATCCGGAATTTTTGTTTCTCTACCGACAGGTCGAGGATAGACAGGTCCAGAATGGGCCTAAGGTCCCCCGTCTTCTTTGGCACTAAAAAGAACCTGGAGTAGATGCCTGATCCGGATTGATCTGGGGGGACCGGCTCGTTTTTGTAGCAGCTTTGAAACCTCTAAGGCTGCAGCCTCCCTGAGAGCGGGTGGAACATCTGGAAGGGGTGTTGGAGTTATGGGATATGAAATGAAGGGGAAAGGATATTCTAACACCCAACAGTCTGCAGTAATGGACTCACATGCCGCTGGATGTAAGGAAAATCTTCCCCCGACAGCCTCCAGAGTAGAGCAGCCGGGCAACCCCTCAGGGTTGCTGTGCGGGTCTGTCAGAAAAAGGTTCCCTAGACCTGAAGTTTCTGGGACGACATCGGTCTTGTCCCCCTCTGGGGGACGAACATTCATGAGTCTCACGAAAGGACTGTGATTTCCGGAACCACATCTTCTTTTGCCCCTTTTGGTTCCTGGAATAGGACCTCTGGGGGTTAGAGAAGTGGATTCCGACGGCTGACAAAGTCTTTCCGTACTTCTCACTCTGGGTTAGTGTATCACGTACAGTCTTCCCAAAGATGGATGATCCATCGAAAGGGGCGTTGATGAAAGACGCCTTAAAAGGGGTCCGCAAATTGACACAGCTGATCCAGGCGTGACGCCTCAAGGCAACGCCTGTACCAGCAGCTCTAGCAGCTCCCTCCGTAGCATGAGAGAGGAGATGCATAGAGGTATTTGTCACTGATTTTAGTGTAGTCATCTTCGCAGTGAAAGACTGCTTGTCCTGTTGTGACAGAGACTCCGGGGGTGACTCAGTTAGTTCCGATATAAGGTCTTGCTGCAGTCAGATAACATGTGCCAAGTACTTCAGCGCACGAATAGAAAATGTCACTGATGAGTACATGCGCTTCCCGAAACGATCCATCGACCTGGACTCTTTGGTGGATGAACCGAGGAACTCTCCTGTGACAGTGCCTTCTTTGTGGCAGCTGCAACCACCAAAGTGTCTACCGGGTCTCCTTTGGACCATGCCTGCCTGTCTGACAGCGGGGAAAGAATTTTGTCTGGCCTTTTGGGTATAGGTTCTACTGTGTCAGGATCCTTCCATGCCCTAGTGGTGATGAGGTCCATCAAAGGGTCCGCTGGAGGGGAGACCCAGGAAGTAGATGGGCCTGCGCCAAAGGCCTCCAGGAATACGGACTCATCCGCAGAGGGTTTGGGGGCTGACCAACCTCCTCTTTGGCGGAGGATCTCCATAATGTCTCCGATGAGAAATCCTCGGTAGGTGATCTGGGGGAACCCTCTCCTTCATCCAAGTCCGTATCAGTGGTAATGGACTCAGGGGAGTCCAAGTGCCTCCTTTTACACTTGCGCTTATGAGGTTCCTCTCCAGTGGGACTCTCTGGAGAGGATTCGTAAGCCTCCGGTTGTTCCCGGAGGGGAACAACCTGGGGTTGCTTTGGCGCAGGCTGTCCCTGAGACAGGGTAATGGGAGCAGAATCCAAAATCAGAGGGGTCTGGGTCGGATCCGAGTAGGTGAGCTGTGGTCTCAAACCCTGGGAGAGAACCCTTTCCACTGCCCCGAATGCCGATGGAGAGCACACCTCTGTAGAACATAAGGAAGAGGCTCTCCCCGGCACCGAAGCAGGGATCGGAGCCGACGGAGGGGTAGTCCGGGCACCGAGGATGGGATCCGAAAGAGCGAGATCTCGACCCTCGGGTCCGACTCCCCGACCACGGCTCCGAGAGTCTCCTGGATCCGAGATCGGATCCAAGGAACTCAAAGTGACAGCCGGCATAGAGGAAACGAGAACCATCGGCGCTGACCCAACAGCTCCAAAAGGTCTCGGACCCGAGAACCCCGAAGCATCGGATCAGATCGGGGAAGGAGCTATAGGGTGGAACATAGTTGAAGAAGGAGGACCCTCTCCAATGGGAGAGGGCCCTGGTAAGATCCCCATCTGAATCTGGATGAACCTCCTCATCAGCCTGTCCATATCCAGGTCGGAGACCCTCTGAGTCGACCTGGAGGAAGCGACCGACTCAGCTCTGGGCCAGATCTGAGGGGGGTGCCTCGGCTCCAATGCCTCCGTCGGCTCCGGTGAGAAACAGGGAGAGCGGAGCCGTGGAGAACGAAACCTGGGTGCCTTTGAAGAGGAGCTGGAGAAAGACTCCCTGTCTGGTGATCTTTTTCTGGGACTCTCCTTCTCCTTGTAGCACCTCTCCTTATCCCTTCTGTCCCTACCTCTCTGGGATGACTCAGATGAAGCAGGCCTGGCGGGAGGTTGAGTCCCTGCCTGCACAGTGTCACTGGCTGGGGAGGAAACAGAGGCAGACTCTAGGGCAGAAGCTGGTAGCAGACCCTTAGCCACAAGCTTAGCCCGGCGATCCTTCAAAGCCCTAGGGTTAAAGCCTGAACAAATGTCGCAGGATGCAGACAGATGGGCGACCCCTAAACAGAGAACACGCAGAGTGTGGCCATCGGCTGGTGAGAGCTTGTGACCACACTCTGTGCACTTCTTAAAAATAACCTTAGGCTGTTCAGCCATTGTAGAGACAGTAAAAGCCCTAACGGCCCACTCACACACACACTTAAACAGGGATTGGGCCTAGGCGGGAAACCAGTACCACAAACAAAAACACTTATAACTAGCTTTTTTTTTTTTTACACAACTAAAACGATGATCAAACGCGAAGGGAGGGAAAAAGGGAAAGGTATTCACACTCAGCTATCACAAAAAGACCAAAAAAACCTTACCACCTTGCTTAGAGCTCAGAGACCACGATGCTGACTCTTAGAGCGGCAAACGAGATCTGGAGCTAGATAGGAGGAAGTGATGTAATATAGGTAAGGGAGGAGCTTGGAGCTGATGCTTGAAAAGTTTTGCCGGCTTGGATCCAAATCGGATCCGTATACCCATATGTGCAGAATGAATGAAGTCAACTACTTCAGATCAATCTATCACAAACCAAAATATTGTTATTTCACATTACTACATTACAAATATAGCCTTTCCAAGTGAATACGGATATCTACAAACTCAGTGGTCTCCCTGTTGTTAATGTTATTAGCTTGTGCAATGTACTGCTTAAGGCTGAGTGCGAGTATCCCAGTGTCTTGTCAAATACGCTTATAAAAATCTGAAAGTAATACAGAGGCAACAGTATTTCAAAGTGGGGTCAGAGTAAAAGATAAAAAAACAACATTTCATTTAAAAAAAAGTGTAACTATCAATTATCAAAGACAAAATAAAAAAAGGCTGCTGTGGCCTAAAACACTAAATGAGATTTTCATTTTTTTTTGAATGCTGTAACAGAGTACAAAGGATTAGTACAGATAAAACCACTTTAGCTAGCAGATCTAGGAGACTCTCTCCCTGATGCCCTCCATGTGGAAAGTAGATAGATGGTTGAACATCTAAGGAACAAGAACACTGGTCCAGCTATGTAGCCAACTGAATAAACTACTTGACACGTCAACAAGGCATCTTTATTCCACCAACAGGGAGGGTATCAGAGAGCGGGTCTCCTAGATCTACTAACAAAAGTGATTTTACCTACACTAATCCTTTATACTCTGGTTCTCGCTAGTCCTGTTACAGGAGGAATACCAGACCCGACTAGAACTTTTTGAATTACATTGGTTTTCTTCTTAAATGCTGCATATAAATGGCACAAAAATATTTTCATTATGAACTTCCAAGATGGCTGCACTCTGATCAACAGCTTAACTTCAGTTTTCCCAGTGTGAAAAAAGAAACTGAGAGAAAAGGGATAGTAATTCTGACAGCTTCAGTAAAATTCAGTTACTGGCTAGTAAGTACACTGCCTGGATGCTTACAAAGAAGAAACAGACAGCCGAGAGAAAATCAACTAGAAAAGTGAAGAGAAAACTCTGACTGGGAAGAATACTACAACTGTTCAGCAAAAAGCAGTTCACGCTCCAGCTCTGTTACAAGAGATGGCTTTGAGTAATTTAAAAGAAAAAATAAATCAAATATGCTCAGAGCTGATTAAAATAAATGAAACAATGTATAAGTATCAAAACAATAACAAAAGGCTGGATAAATGGAAGGACCTTTAAACAGCTATTCAGATGAACTGATAAAACTGCAAAAATCAGAGGGTGAAATGAAGACTGGCTGAGTATGGGACTGCTCAAGTATAGACGTTAACAGTGGTACTGTTAGTAGACAGAGTGCACAGAGGACACCAGAGATTTTCTGCTGCACCACAGAAACAGGAAGAAGATCAGAAACACAAATCAGAGAATAAATGTGAGACTATAAAGTATCAGTCACAACTGAAGTATGGCTTTACAAGAAAAAGTGGCCGAGAAAGAATGGACTGCTGTTGATGTTCTTAAGCTTGCAGGGGGAACAAAAGGCATATACCCTACTTTGTGTCATTAATGTTTGAAAGGACACTAAAAGCAAAAAAGGGAGTAACTGTAAGTAGACCAATTTTTGTGCTTAACAGTATCAGTATAAAACATTTCATAATATAAACTCTTATATAGTTAAGCATTTCAGCGATTGTTGTATTTAATAAAGATATTAAACAATTTTTTTTCCCTTTTTTGTTTAAAGGAATTTAGGCATTACAGAAGAAAGTCTGGATAAAAGTATGTTCAAATTAATAAAGCTATAATCTTGGCTGTTAGGATGGGGAACAAGGTATAAAAGCGCACTGACTATAGTGTATGTAGAGTTGAGATGTTTTCTCTTACTTTTCCATAAGTGAAGATCTGAATTAATACCCTTGGCTTAATCTAATAAACAAGATTCATTTGCAAGCAAGTGTGCTATAAAAATAAGAAAAGACTATGAATGTAATGAAAAGTTTTCCTTTAGCAAATAAATGTTCAGGGTGAGCTGATAAGTCTGCAGTTAGGATGAGCTGTACATTCTATTCTTATGTTTCCAAGCTGACAGGTTCAGGCAATAAATCACGAGAGCTCTGGACATTTGCTGAGAGAAACAAAATTAAAAGCCACAAGGGCAAGTAGCTTAGTAAAACAATAAAGTCTGAAATTACTGGAAAGTGAATAAAAGATAGCAATTTTCCTGGTACCTAAATACCACCATGCGTTTATTAGAATAATGTATAATTGTAGTGTTAGTGTTACTTAGACACAGCCACAGCATTTTTTTTTTTAAGGCTGACAGTTAATGTTTTCAGAAAGCTTACAAGGTGGTCTTCACATCTGAACATAATGCAAGAACTGACAGCAACTACTGCTAGTAACAGCACAGGGTATAACATGTGCTTCAGCATGAATAACCTTAGTTTTAAGTTGGGTAACGTCTGTGGGTGCAGGAGTCAATTTGGACAATTTTTTCCTATCAAGAGGGTTAAACTTCATTATTTGAAGATGTAGTTGTGTATTTCTTTTAGGTTAATATGTTATGGGGGTGTTCTGGGTGTTTGTGTATGTTTTTTTGTTTGTCTGAAGATTTTCATTAAAAAAAAAACTTTTAAAACTTGATATAGGTTCAAATGGAGATGATAAAACACAACTGTATAAAAGGATAAACGATCAATCTGTCAAACATTAGCGGGTTTAACACAAAAAATGGAAACAGACATTTGAAAAAGTTGACGTATATAATAGGTGGATATACTTACTTCTTATCATAATGACTACACTATCCATATTTCTTTACCAACCAGACCATTAATGTTGCAAAGGTAAGAGTACTGAACTGAATAAAGAAATGCAGTGTGAACATAGCAATGATGCTGGAGACACATTTGCAAAGATGTGAGCATGTGAATTTGATAAAGGATTTCAGGCTGGATATTCAGCAGAATATCAGGGACAAAGGAAAAGCGGAGTACTTTATGCTGACATGTAATATATATATTCCACCTAAACCTCCTATTATGGACATTAAGAACATTTTGGGAGAAATAACCTGCCTTCTGCAGGTAACATTACTTAAACAGGTGGGGATTGGAATTTGATTTGTAGATGTACCTGGCGGACCCAGAAGGGGAAATATAACAAAAGAATATAGATTTTAGAATTAACAGAGTATTACAGGATTTTATCTGGGACAGGAAAAGGACAAGGGTCATGTGGGATAAGCTGATCCTTCCAAAAGAACAAAGTGGTTTAGGATTACCTGATTTGAAGGGATATTTTAAAGTTCACATACATAACACAAGAAAAAGCTATAATTCAGAGTGGAAAGGGACGATGATGAACCCGGTGGGGGTTCAAGAAATAAGGAGTGTGTTGAATTTTGGATTTTGCAGCCATTCAGATTATTATATTCATAACATAGCAGAAAGTATTCCAAGAACTAAGTCAACACAAAAATGGAGAAAGGAGATTTTGCCGCTAGAGATGACTGCAATTAGTGGTATAAAGAAAAGCAAGGTAGGGCTGAAATTTACTAGAGAACCCTGGCCAAGAAACCAGGGTACTGGGTGCAAATAACTAGAGAGGGAAAGTTAATAAAATGAGAAGAGGCCAAGAAGACGACATCTGGACTGCAGGCTAGAGACTGCCTGCTTTATCAGAGATTGATAGAGTACAGGCAAAGAGAAAGGGATGGGGAATCATAAGTGGAAGTCCTGCTCTAGTAGAGTTGTTAGTTGACTCTAGAATAGAAGCTGCTGTTAAGAAATGCATAATTAGTACACCATATAAAATATTGCAAGATAACTATAAGAATCCATCAGTAGAGTTCAGATCAGATTGGGAAGAGATATCGGATAAGCAATTCACAAGGAAACAAAGGGAGGACATGTGTATAGTTCCCAAATATGCAACAAAGTCTAGAAGATTAAGGATTTTTGCTTGGAAGCGTTTGTAAAGGTATTTTTATATCACAAGCAGACTACAAAGAATTTTTTCTCGGGTAGATGCCAAATGTTTGAGGTGTGAAGGGGAAAAAGAGGTAACCGATTATATATAATATAATATAATATAATATAATAATAATTATAATATGTTTTAGGAGTGTAATGGGTTGGCAGACTTTAAAAATTCCTTACAATGTACTCTGTCAGAAATACTGCATGAGGAAATAGGTGTAACTAAGCAAATTATTTTTTTGAGTTGGGATACATAACTGCCCAGACATACTATGGTTTTGTTGAGTTTAATTCTGGAGGCTGCCAAGAAACCAATAACTAGAAACCGAAAATCAAAGTCTAAACCAACTGTACTTGAAGTAGTAAATAGTATAACAGAGATAAAAGAACAGGAAGTGGGATCTTTAGAAAAGGGTAGGAGGAAACTTCATAGAAAAAAATGGATTTTGTGGGAACAATACATGCTGAATAATGTTTCGGAGAGGGAGCAAGGTTTAAGGAAAGAGAAAGGAGAAGCTGATGAATTTATGTGATGTTGGACTGATAATTATACAAAAGAACATATGTAATGAATAATGTTTGCAATCAGAAATAAGTTAATATGGTTTGTTTTCTTTTACATAAATGTATGTTTGCCTATATCTTAAGTGATAATTCAATAAACCAAGATGCAACTGCTCGCTTCACTTTTGAAAACAGGTGTATAATTTATGATATTAAAACAGGTAACTGCCAAACAATATCTTGAAAATTCTGACCATTTTGGGGTTATAACCCTTAGAGAAAATAAATGAGAAAAAGGAGTCAGCGACACGAGCACAGTCTTCCTTCCAATGGTCATCAGTAAAAAAAAGGCTAGGTCCTACTCCACAAATTTTTGCAAAAAGGATGCTCAATTACATCTACAAATACTGTTAGTAGATATGAAAAATACAGCTAAAATGTAATGTGGTGCATTCTCACTGAAGCTTTCTCCCCCTTCGCAGAACTCTGAAATGAAAAAAAGATAGGTGTTAAAAGCATAAATGAGCAATAATGACAAAATTTGCAAGAGACCGGCACTTTTAAAAGTCACAAAAGATCTCCCATCAACTGTCACTTGTCTCTTTTATATCTGATATTGTTTAGCACAAAAAGAATAGCAATATAAGCCTGTGTCAATAACTACTGTGATTTAATCTAAAGGTACATCACTATGTTATGCACCAGGTAGGACTACTATACTGAGAGCAGTTACAGATATTATAAAATGGTTATTGACTAAAAGCTCAAACACGCCAACAAACAGTACAAATGATGGTTGAGAAAATGTCACCACTGACATCTCTGACGATTATGTTAATACAATAATTTCATAAGATATCGGGAAAGGCCAACAGCAACAGGTACAAGTACATGTTATAGACATCATCTAAGTTCACAACAAATGGTGCCAGTCATTCTACAACAGACAATCACTAACAGATGGTGGAAGAATCACAAAACTTTTTAGAAAAAACAAGAAGAAAATCAGTTTCACATCCCTTGAGGCATCAGAACAAATACATTAATGTAAAGTACCACCCGTATCAACAGCACTCATTAAAAATGATAAATAATGGGAACAATGAAAGGAAAAGGGAGAGGTCCAATTTTTTTTTTCTAACGCTCCCTGATTCTGTGGTGTAGACAGATAAAGACCTATGACCCACACAGCCCATTTTACACAATGGATTAGGCACTGTAAGAGATAGGTGGAAGCAAATGGCCAGCAGTAGCTCACACATCCTGAGGAAGGAAGCAGATCGACACCATGCATGTGAAGGCTGGAACAGCACTGAAATGGGCAGGACTGGGTATATGGTCTTGGTGGTATCAAGCTACTAAGAGCAATCTTTGCAGCTTGCACATGGAAGAACATAAGCAAAGGAAGGGATTAGATGTCTCTCAGTGATGGAGTCACTCGCATCATCCACCAGAGGGGAGTTACCCCTCATTGCTGGGATGTCAGAGAAGGCACACAGCAACTCTATGACTGACTGGATGCTGACCTTGGTTGCTTATCACCACTTTACGGGGAAAAACATGCTTTTCGATTACTCTCAAAAAATTCAAATTAAGAATGAATAAAGTATAGTTTTAGGGGCGGGGCAACCAATTACTACTCTGGAAACTGAAAGTAAAGCCACCTTAAACACTGAATAATGACTACAGCTTCAAAGATAAATTCATCTGAAAAAAAATTAAACATCAAATGTCACAGAACATGAATGAGGCCAAGCCATGATCTTTGGAATGAAATACACCTAAAGCTAGTTTCTGAAGACTGAAGCACCTGCAACCCATCTGGGTAAAACCTTGAAATCATCTCCCAAACAGAAAGCTTAGGGCTATGACAACAATATCAATCACTCTCCCTTCAGTACTGTACCGAGCAATCAGATTCTAGAATCAATTAACATTGCTTGGCCAGAAAAATCTCAAATTATTTACTCAAACTGCAGCTGTGCTGCTTTCAAAAGGACCCCTTTTTCCCAGCTTGAACACAGACCTCCAATCACAAACACAAAAACTGTTGTTGTTCTCCACAGAGCACAAGTAGAATTTGCCAAGACTTTGGGAGGGTGGCCTAATGGTCAAGGTGTTTGCCTTACCAACACAAGATGCAGGGTTTGAATCTCACAAGGGATAACTGGCTAGGCTTAAAATGGCTCGCAAGGGCAGTTAGCTTAGTACTAATCTATGAACCTATAAGATGGCTGCATAACTGATTAACAGCTTAATTTCAGCTTTGCCAGTGTGAAAAAAGAAACTGAGAAATAAGAGCCATTTTCAACTTGCGTAAAATTCAGTTACTGGCAAAGAAGACTGGCAAAGAAGAGATTTAGAGAACCTAAAAGAAAATAAACCAGAAAAGGTGAAGAGAAAACACTGGCTGGGAAAAATCCTGCAGCTGTTCAGCAAAAGGCAAGTCAAGCTACAGCTTTGGTACAACAGATGGCTTCCAGTAATTTAGAAGGGAAAAAATAAATCAGATGCACTCAGTGATAATTAAAATAAATGAAGCACTGAAGTAGTATATCAACAATAAAAAAGGTTGGAAAAAAACAGAAGCTTTAACTAGCTATTCTGAAAAACTGATAAAACTGCAAAAACTGGACGCTGAAATGAAAAGACTGGCTGAGTATGAACTTTTCAATAAGAACTGTTTCAAAATATGATACAGTTAGAAAACAGAGCACACAGAATTTGGAAGAACTGTATTACTTTTATGACAGCACAAATAACCAACTGGGCTGCTAATCGTAGCAGGATTTGTTAATTGAAAGGGTATATCATGTGTTTGCGCCAAAACTGGTCATAAAAAGCAGCCAAGACCTGTATTAGTAAAGTTGCAATAATACCAGCAGAAGGTGCCAAATCTGGACAAAACTGAAAAAGAAGGAAAAAGTGATAAAAAAAAAACTAGAAAAAGCAAAGGATTTGTGGAAAATGATGATTCACTGTACACAAGCTTCTGTATCCAGTGGTCTCCAGAATATTTTTCCTGGAGGATCAAATACATTTTTGGATGCAGAACAGACTAATGAGTAAATAAATAAAAAAGTATGTCAGCAATAGAAATGGACTCTGCTTCTCATTCTTCTAACAATTAAGTTCATACAATGACTTTGCCAATGAACCCCTTTCCAAAGTTCCAAAGGAAGATGTTTGAGATACAGAAGAAAAGCACATGAGTTGACTAGAAGAATCATGAGTATCTTGGACTTGAAACAGAGACTGGTGTTGGGAGATGGTGATGAACAGGAAGACCAGCAACAAAACTAATGAATAAATGGGAGAAACTATAAGGCAATCACATTTCTGAAATATGGTTTTGCAAGAAAAAGTAGCTGACAGAGACTGGACTTTTGTTGAACTTGTAGGTGGAATGTAAAGTACATACCCTACATTTTATGTCATTAATGATTAGAATGGCAATAAAAGGTCAAAAGTACCCAAGTAAAGTAATTTTTGTTCTTACTAGTATTTGTATAAAACTTCTTATGGTACTAACAGCAAGTTATATATAGTAAACCAGGTTTGTGTAGTGTTTAGTTGGGTGTAATTTAAATGCAGGGGGGGGGGCTTTTTCTGGAACTTATGTATTAAAATTATTAAAGTAAACAAGTACCTTTTTTTTACATGTAATAATTTTTTTTTACATGAATGAATGTCTAGATGAATGCTCTTGGCTTAAGCTATAAACAATTTTTGTAAGCAATTAGCTTGAAAAATTAAGTTAAAATGATGAAAACCATGAAAATGTTGACTTTCTTACAACTGCAAAGATAATAGCTTTTTTCATTAGAAGTGTCCAGTGGGAGTCAAGAAGTCTAAAGGCAGTAAAACATTCTGTTCCAAGTGTAATTTATAAGGATTCACTGCTGACTACTTTTACTCAGAGACGATCTGTCTGCAGGTGAGAGAAATCTGTCTTGAGAGATCTGTGTTCTTTGCTGAGGGAAATACAAAATTTAAAAGGGACAATGGAAGCAGTTCAGTGAAAAAATTAATTTTGACTTTATGGAAAGTGAATAAGACAGCAGCCTCAACACTTCAATGCATTTAATAGAACAGAGTACAATTTAATATAAAATATTTAAAGAGTAGCTTTTTAATAGAGCTAAAGGTTATGTTTTCTGAAAGCTTTGAAATGTTTTTTTCCCATCTGGGAGGAGAATAGATCCAAAAAGGCCACACTGCAATCAATATAAAAGTGAGAACACAGACTGTAGCAAGAACTTTAGCATGGATACCCTTAATTTTAGGTTAGATGATGCCTGTGGGTACAGCTATCAATTTGGGGAAATTGCACTGTGGAAGGTTAAACTTCATTTTTTTGAAGATGTACATAGTTTATTGTGACTGAGGTGGTCTGAAAATGTAATTAGTTTTTTGTTTCAGGATTTTCATTAAAACAAAAGAAAAATATTGAGAATGTGACAACATGTTCTAATAGAGACAAGAAACAACTGTATAAAAGACCAGCCTGCTAAACATTTAAGTATGCATGTAACACAAAGGTTCGAAATGCTCATATAAACATGTAAACATACACACACACACACATATATATATATATATATATATATATATATGTTTACTATCAAAATGTTGAAATTCATTTGGTTTAACATTCATATGATCGACCCATATGGTCGACACATGAATATTAAGTAGTTTGGTCGACAGGAGGTGCATACAAATTACCTTTCAACATTATGTTACAAACAAGGCAAGGATTTTCCCTTGTCTGCACTGTTGTGCAATCTCGGAGTTGTAATATACAAGTAGCAGGGGGTGTGGTGGGCACGGCCCCCAACTAGGGGGTGCAGGGGGGCGCAGACTCCCCTGCAAAAACACAAGTGTTAATTTGCAGGTGCTTTCTGACCATTTAAATTTAGACATTTTTCTTCGGTATTTTGAACATTCAGTGCAATGACTTTTGATGCCGACCATGTGAATTTCAACATTTTGATAGTAAACATATATATATATATATATATATATATATATATATATATATATATATATATATATATATATATATATATATATATATATATATATATATATATATTTATATCGGAAAAACAATTTACAAGAGAATAATGGAAGGAAATGTATGGCTCTGAAGTACGCAACAAAGTCCAGAAGGTTTAGGATCTTTGCACGGAAGTGTTTGCATTAGTATTTTTATACACAAAACAGAAATCAAAGAATTCTACTCTCGTAGACAACAAATGTTGGATGTGTGGTGGTGAACAAAGAGGTATCTGGGAATTTATGCTTTGAGAGAGAACTCTGTCAGAAACATCGGGTGAACAAATGGCTATAACCAAGGAAATGATTCTTTTGAGCTGGGACACAGGATCTGAATTGTCTATACATAGTAAGACCTTGTCAAATTTAAATCTGTTGGTTGACCCAAAAAAAAAAAAAAAACGGAAATCAAAGTCTAAAGAAACCGCACTGAAGTACTGAATGTTGTAAAAGATATGAAAGAATCGAAATATGGATCCTTAGAACAAAAGAAGCATATCACATAGAAATAAATACAAATTCTGGGAACAATGCATGCAGAATACTGTTCAGGAGGAGGAGTAAGAGTTATGAGAAATTCAGTAATTTATGTAATATTGGACTGATGATAGTTACAAAAAATGAAAAGGTGTGATGTTTACTCTATCCTCGAACCAAGCAGGAAAGCAGTACTTGAACCAAGCAGGAAAGCAGTACTTAGGCCACAAAGTGTGGCAACCAATAACCAGCAAAGAAAGCACTGAAGAGGAACCATGCTCGACTCCTGATAATTAAACTTTATTATAAATTAAAAAAAAAAATTAAATACAATTTTCAAATTTATATGCATGGCACCCCACACAAGAGTAACACTGTTCTATCCTTTTTAAAGCTGCTTGACTAGCAGTTAGGAAAGTTTTTTTGATTAGGACTATCCTAGTCAAACTCCTACAACTTGAAATGTACTTCTACCTGTACTGCAAAATCCAAACCTCAGATTATTGCACATTTATTTCTTAATGTTTTGAAAACTGTACATTATGTTGAGTTTCTTCACAATTGTTGGATCCATATTACTATTCCCAGATTCCTTATGGAATGAAATTCTATGATGAAATATGTAAGATTTTTGGAATATTAGATCAATCACGTGTTCTTTTCAGTAAGTTTAGAATGGGAACTGCCGGTGGGGAAGACCCAAGGCCTGCCAAATGTTAGATGTTTTAAAGTTCATAAGATTGTAGTTAATTCACCAAGGCAAGAAGCCATAAATGGAAAAGGTAGCCGAAATAAATATATTCAAGTCCCCTCAAATTATCTATGGTATGATCCCATTAATTGTACATTACCTCTAATGAGAATAATCAACCATGGGATGGGTAAGGCCAATGTCTAACCAAATGGAATAGGTTAATTCGAGCAAAAAAAAAAAAGGGCCATAAAGGCAGCTAGTCTAGTACTTACCTATGAAATGGCTTGTGCATATTTGAAAAGATGTCCAAAATCTGTATTACCTTTGGTGAGGTCAATTGAAAGATACTACTGAATTTATTCTGCTTATTGATAGTTCAACCAGGAAATTAAGATTTTATATTATACCAAAATATCTCTCAGGAAAAGGGTTTTAAAGCTTTACATATTTAGTTAACACAGGCTAATATATACCCAGTTGAATTTATGGATTTTTTAGTTAAACTAATAGAACTAACTCACACTTGTAATGTTTTCTGTTTTAATGATAACTGCTATTTACAGTTGTATGACACACAAATGGGTGCTGTATTTGAACCAATCTATGCTGACTTGCTGTTGCATAGTTATTTCAAGTACATATGCACATTTAAGAGGCTAAATCCAAAAACTACCTGGATAAAATTAACATTTGATACGGTTTACTAGATGACTTTTGGATGGCATGGAAATGTACTAAGAGTGATTTAAATGACCTCTGTGGATTTTATCAACAGCAGCTTTGATTTAAGCTTTTTTGCTAAAGCATTTTTACTACATATTTCTTGATGTGAAAATATTAAAAAGACACTGGGCAGCTCTTTGTAATCCCCAGCCCCCCCCCCTTTTTTTTTACAAAACCTTTTTCCAAGCAAGGTTTATTAAATGCATCTACTTGCCATGCAAAGCTTAATATTAAGACTACAGCAAAAACACAATGAGATTTAAACAAATTTGACTGGATAAGCTAAAGTGGAATAAAAATTTGAAGATTTGCTACATTGCTTTTCTCATACGGGCTACAGCTCTATGACAACCGAGCAAACAAAAAATTAATTTGGCAGGACATCTAGGGAACAGACCATATAACATGGTAAAGATTACTTTGGTACTAAAAGTACCAAAATTACGTTTATTACAAAATATGAAAATAATGCCTTCAAAAATAAGGACTTGGGCAACAAATGTTTTTTACTGGCATCACCTATTAAAAGTTTTTTTTTTTTTTTGTTTGTTTTTTTTGTGTGTGTGTTACATGCCCTGCAAATCTAGTTTAAAAGACAGCACAAAAAGCGTACAGTGCTGATCCGGTGGGAAGTTTCCCTCTGTGGTCATGGTGTTCATTATAAAGTGATGCTAAAGACAAGTTTTCAATAGTGTGAATACTGTTAGGACTTCATATAGTCACACACTCATCATCTGTTTAACTGAGGGGGGATAATTTGCCTTGCCACATGCATCTGTGGCACTTTCGCCACCCAGTCATTAAAATAAGAAACACTGAACATTTATACAATATTAGATGCCACGGGAAATCAAATGATTAGCATAAACACATTTTAAATCATTATCAAGCAATTTTTCATATCAACGGTATTGCTAAACTTACAGAAGATTACAGACGGTTAAATGTTTTAGATGAAAAAAAGGAGAAAATGTGGATTTTTGTTGGACAGCTTTTTTACCACCAAGTTTAAATAAAATGTTGTGACATTCTTTCATGTTGATACTCATCCTGAGAAAAAGGGGTTATGAATAGATGGACTATTCTGTGTTCTTTATACATAATGATTTCAAATTTTTATATAAAGTATGTCATTCATATTAACATTTTGCATACTTGTAACATGAGGAGCTTGTCACCCGATGTAACTATTTGTGCTATGACTGTTCCAATAAGTCACGTGATTATTAGCCGACTTCAGTAACCTCCAAATTGTTTGAAATGCACCTAATAATCTTTGGTGAAAAATGAATAATGAAGCTAAAGGGAAAAACTGGTCTCAGTCTGTTGTCCTGTTTGGCATCTTTTTGATGCAATAAAACTACTTTCATACACTGAAACTACTGAGTAATGGACTTGATTTTGGGATTTATACCAGAATCTGGCAACAACAAAAACCTGAGATTCAACAGTTTCCAAACCTCTTTTAGTTTCTCCATGCAGCCTGACTGACATCTAGTAGCCAACCGAACAGTCTAGCAACCAAAACAAAAAAGAGGACTGCCTAGCCACTACTGAAAAAATACAGAGTCAAAAGGGCACTATCTGCAAGTGCCACTACTGAAATATGAGGGCTTGGAGAAAGCAACAGCTATACTTAACACTGTCTTATTTTGCAAGACAAAATGAAAAGCACTAAGGCACCCAAGAAACACACTACCAGTGTGTGCAGACTTAAAGGCTTCAATACACCCACAAGTGCTACTATCACAAGCAAACTCTGGATTCACATTCCATAATTTGCCTAAAACAGAATAATCTAAAGGATGCAATAAAAAGCCCAATGAACTTATGAAACATACACAAACCAATATATTCTAGGAACACTGAAAAAGATGCTATAGTTCTTTAATGTAGCAGGTAAAGGTTACAAATGGAGTTCAAGAAAGAGCAGAGAGAAACATTACAGGACTACACTGTAAATCTTTTCAACTGCTTTAATCTAACCACTGCTTTTATTCCTGACATAGTATCACTCAAAATATGAATCACAGTACTCCTTTCTTCTAAAGCCCCCCCCCCCCCAATTTCAATTAATACTCATTAGAAAAATAACAGCCAGACAGAGGAACAGGCAAAAAATCTGAACTGCAAACACACCCATGGCAGAGGATCTGGAGAAAAAAAAAACAGCCTATTGTATTAGCTATTTCTCCACTCTAAAACCAATCGGTTCATAGAAACACAGCTGCAGCTTTACAAAAAGCAGTATTTCGGTCAACCACAACATGTGGTGAAACAGTGTTCTATAAAAAGCAATATTAACTGTACACACATCAAAATAATTTATTGTGCAAAGGAATTTCTATTATGCTGTACAAGTATTTGCAGTCAAGTCCTGGATGTTATTTTATGTATTTTTGAAACACGAGTTGACTGTAATGCTACTTTTAATCTAACAAGAACAGAAATAGTTTTTATTTGTGGATTGGTGTCACCTGATATGAAATAAGGCAGTACTTAACCTTTTTTTTTTTTTTTTTTAATTAAATATTATTTTTACCACAAGAACTACATCAGAACTAACTGTACAGTGTTTTGTTTTTAGGCCATTTTAGAAATTCAGTGTTTGGTTCTTAGGCTTCTCTTCTTTCCATAAATATGCCACCCCAAGAGTTACTTTATACTACAGAAGAAGAAACCATGTATTTTTCCAGTCTGACTCTAAACCACAGTGATTTTTTTTCTTTTGTTAGCCTAGTTTTCACCTATGAACCCAAGTGCCCCTGCAGGCAATTTTAAGCCTAGCCAAAGTTCTTTTTTGGTGCTCAGAATTATCCACCCCATTTATGTTTAGATTAATCTTACCCCTACATGGATTATATTTACACTGCCTCAAATTATATCAACAGAGGTCATGCTAACGGCATTTTGAAAATCCCCAAGTGGAGGTCAAAACATCTAGGCGCTACATCTGTCCATTAGCACTACAAGAGGAAGCCCTGGGATAATTTTCTATTTCCCATCCATAGATCCAAGTCTTGACTGAATTTGGACAGTGAATACCTTTGTTTTACTTGAGTGGGGAGTCGGCTCCAGAATCAGCATCCCTAAGAAATATACCAGTCCCTACAAACCATTCTATTGATGTTGCAGAAAAAGGTTTAAAACCCCAGACCACATATTTTTGATGTTTCACTTGCTGACATGTAGTAGGTACATTAGTACTGGGTCAGAAGATGCCTTTTATGCCAGAAACTGGACACCTCTTAGCAGTCTTTGAGACTGAATAATGTGATAAGGCTTGGAGGAGGACCATGTAAGGTAAATTGTTTCTCTTACAAAAAGGATACTAGAGTTAATGTTATACTCAATGACTGGCCATAACAGGATCAAGTAAAGGGGCTAATGATATTCTTATATCTAGAAGCAATACCTTTGTTAATGATCCCAAGATTGTGAACATAACTAAAAAATGACTTGTGTGGTTTTTCTTTAGCGTGGGTAGCTATTTTTTTTTCTTTAAATTTGGTTTTGTTGGACTTAATTACGCATCTGAGTTATTAAATTAATGCAAGTGGCTACCAAGCTTGATGTGACCATTTCAAATAACAATTCTGTGGATGGCTTGAGAAGGACTGGCACAGGTGAGAATGAATAAACAACGTCAAACATTAACAACATTGCCACTACATTCTTTAGTGGTTCCCAGATTTTACTAGGCATTAAAGGCATCAACAGTAAAGAATTTTGCTACCGGTTGGGCAAGTTCCAGTACTTGACAATGTAGTTACTGAATGCAATACTAGCTTAGAAGTTGAAAAAGCTTGAGAAGCACATCAGAAAAACATAGAAATTTATAACCTGATAATGCTTTTTGCGACAGTATCAGTGTAGGGTACCCAAAGGATTAATAATATGAAGCTAGCCTAAAGATTTAAGTTCATTGGTCCATTCTGCATAGCAATCGGGTAAAACTGGCATTGAATTTATGACCATTTTAACAGAGGCCAATGAGATGCAACTTAAGTACCAATAGTCTCGAGAATCAAATTACTAGAGATTTATACCCCACCTATCAGGTGGAGAAGTAAATTCAAAAAGGGTGATTCAAAATGTGAACTTATTATTACGAGGAAGAGGAGAAAATTGTCAAGAGATAAAAAGATTATGATAAAAATGTTGCACATCCTGCTCATAAAAGGTGAAGCAAAGAACAAACCAAATAACAGTGAGAATCTTCCAGCTGATGCCAATACAAGTACCACGGAAGAGGGTAATTTAGAAGATTTTTACTTTTTTTTTTTTTTTAAAGACCATCCCCCTTCCCACTGGTCCAGTAATCTAGCAGCAAGACATAGGAAGAATGTCACTATGAACAGCTATTATGTCAACCCAAACAGCAAACAAACTGGTCAAATCTACCAGAGAAAATGGAATCAGAAAGGGAAGAGAAGTCATGGTAAAGGGAAAAATGACAGTGCTTATTTCTAATTCAAGCAGTGTTCATAATATCAATGATTTTAAGACATTACTACCAAGTTTAAATTGTTCCGAAAGGGTTTTACTTGTTCTGTTTAATGCAAACATCATACATATCCTATACCAGAAAGCTTAACCTTGGTTTATATTTTCACTGTGCTAATTTCCACCAACGTGCTCAAGAGGTCTAGTACAGTCAACCCTCCTTATAACCTACAACTAACAAACAAGTGAGCATAAAATGACATCTGTTTTAAGTAAACAATATGGAAGACATTTCCATAACTTATCTGGCAATAAGAGGGTTGTTGAACTAGTCAATGCAGGACAAATATTTAAGGATTGTGAAACTGCATAGGGAGGTTGTTTTGATAAGCAGCCATGATTATCCATGTAAAATGCTGCAAAATTTAAATGGAGAATATTACATAGCTGTTTCTAAAAATAAAATTCATGCGGCATACAGTAAGATAAATTTCTCCTTTCATAATTTGTGTGTGGACCATGATTTTACTCCTGAATTGACTATTTTATTTTGTCGTCAAAACATCCAATAAATTGTTAATAATTTTAAAATACTGAAAACCACAAAGTGAACCCTGTACTTGAGCCAACAGTAGTTTCTAGGTTAAAAACTGAGCCATACTGCTTGGTAACAGACTAAAGTACTTTTTTCTCCAACAAGCTACATGTTTTGAAAGACACCTTGGATTTTTTTAAGTTAGCATAGGGTGTCTTTACTGAACATTCTCTGTTAGTTACAAGTAATATCAACAATTTAGTTATTTTGCATGAGACTAGAATGGAATGGCTTCAGGATTTCTGAGTGCACACCTGCAGTAGCAATTTGGTTACTGAAGAATGTACTGGCACTATGATGAAAATCTTTTTGTTTACATTCAAGGGAAGATTTTTCAACAAATTAATGTTGTAGCAATGGGTGCTGCATCTGCCCTCATATTTGTTAATATCAAAATATGGTATTAGGAGAAGAACTATGTTTTAATTGTCAATTTTGGTCTAGTATCATGAGATACATGGGTGACATTTTTATCTCATGATAAAAACATTACCTACTAATTTGAATGCATTAGTGGTACTGTGGATTTCTTAAAGTTTACTTAGGTTCATAGGTTTATACTCTGCTATCTGCCCTAAGGCATTTATAAGCCTAGCCCAAATTTTTGTGGCTTACGCCACCCCTTATATGAAAAAATACTGTGCCCATTAGTTTGTTGTACCTCTGTTCAGCAGTGACACAGAGATGATTCCCGGGGTAAACCTACGATCTCCCATCCACAGGTCAAGATTTCTCTTGAACAGAGCCAGCGAGGTGCTCTGCCTCACATGGACCGGGATTTTATTCCACAGCATAGGGAGTCTCTGAGTGATAAATCTATCCCTCCAGCACGTCCTATTTATATCCGTGCTAAGGTTTAAGTCACTTGCTCTAGTGGTTTTGGTGGATTTGGATTTTTTGAGGTGGAGCATGTCCATTAATTCCGGGTTGGACTTGTGAAAAAAAAAATTCTAGTATAGACTGCTAATAACCTGGCGAACAAAAAACTGAATTTAATATTTAGAGAAGGCAAACATTTTCCAAAAACAATCTACATTTTTCAGGTTGTCACACACAATGGCAAAAAAGGAACTAGTTAGAAGTCAACTGGTTGACACTTTCTTGGCTAATTTCCAGAGATTTGGTGTTCATTAAGGAAATAGTTAAGCTGAAATTATTTGTTAAAAGGGGCTTCCAGATGCATGAAATATAGGCTTATTTTGCAAGTCTCTGAATCCTGAATCTATACAATCTTGCCTGGCTAATATACTGTCAACAACATGTTTTCTAGAGCTATGGTTTTATCATATAATCATAGAGAAATGAAGATGACCCTAATTAAAAAACAGGTAGCAGTTTGTGGTTGGGTCTACTTCATATGACTGAAAACTCAAAATACTTAATTTAATTTGAATGAGACCACAATACCTAATTTTCAAAATACTGAAAACTCATTTGACCGTGTCTCGTTATACTGAAAGCTTACAATGCTGAATTTCAAAATACAGAATTTTAAACCATACACGTGATGTCTGTTTCCCTTCCCCTATGACTTCCTTGTGATTAAAAAAATTTCTGTAACTTAGCCGACTGTCAGAATACCGACAGTAGCATAGAAAGTAGTGTTGTAGTGCTTCTAAATGTGTTTATATCTCTTTACATTTTTATAGGAAGCATCTAAAGTAATATGGCGGACCTTTTGTGGGCTCCCAGCAGTAGTGGCAGTGTGTAAGGCAAGTAAAAGGTATATGCCCTTTTCCCCACTGTAGTGCGATCCTGCAGTTAGTATACATAGTTATAGGGGAGGGGGGGCTGGCATAGCCTCCCACTTAGTTTGGTTTTATATCATCTAGTTTCTGTTAAGAGGGTAAGTAAGTAGTTCTTAAGTTTTGGAAAGAGTTAGTCAATGGGGTTGTAAGTGTGCATGTCTATGGCTTGAAATTCAGCATTATAAGCTTTCAGTAATATGAGACTCAGTCAAATGAGTTTTCAGTATTTTGATAATAAGGTATTGTGATCTCAGTCAAATGAATTTCAGTACATGTGAAGAAGATCCATTTTTGGTTCTACGGGCCTTTTGAAAACATATGTCAGTTTCCAACTTTTATTTTTAAGATTAATCAGAACCTAGAAAAACTTCTGGAGAGGGGCCAGGTTCAAAATGTTATTTACAAGGGCAAATAACAGGAATTAGCAAAGTGCTACCCATTCACAAAGCACATACATTTTAAGAAGTTACTGTAGTATTTAACCCCTGTATAGAAGTGTTACTGCCTATAAGGGTAATTACATCTTGTGCAACAAAAGAGGTGATATATTTAGTGAATTGTTTAACTTTCTTCTCATTTTACACTGGAAAACTGAGCAAGTGAGCAGAACAAGAACGTAGAAAAATGGGTTGGGAGGGTGGCCTAATGGTTAAGGTGTTTGCCTTACAAACACAAGGTGCAGGGTTTGAGTCTCACAAGGGATAACTGGCTAGGCTTAAAATGGCTCGCAATATATTAGTTAGCTTAGTATAAATCTATGAAATACAATAACCACCAAGGAGATGAAAGTGTACAGATACAAAACCAAGAACCAAGTCAAACATATGCACAGATTGTGAGCGGAACACAGGACACCATATACCCAATCAAAATGAAGGATGTCATGAATCCACTGAGTAAATGCACTAATGTACCATTTTTTTTGTACTGGAAAGAGACCTTTTTGATGAAAGGGGAAGCTGTTGAGAAACCAAATTATAATGCAGGGAACTATACTGAAAGCGTTTGCAGAATGTTTTTTGCCTACCAACTACAAATGAAATAATTTCTATTAATAGTCCAGCAGCAAAATTATGATTTATTGCAATGGGATTTCTATTATGCTGTACAAGTAATAATTTATTTGCAGTTTTTAATTTTTTTAGATGGCATTTTCTGTATTTTTAAATAGGACCTCCCTGCATTTAAACATTAACAAGAACATAAATGTTTTTAATTAGGATTTGGCATCATGTGAGTTGATTAAGGTAGCATTTTAACTAAGGGGTTAATTAGTTGCTAGTTCTGAGCAAGTTCTTGTAGTAAAAAGATGAAAGCACTTTACTGGTATACATGGATTTGAAATAAATTTTATTATAGGTAGGCATTCAGTTGATCGATTTTAACCCTTTCAGAACCCACCACTGTCACAACCTTAAACAACTTGGATGGTCAGAACTACAAAACCATCTACTGCATAAGCAACTGCTTATCTCACATAATATTCTTCATCACCCAAACAATACCCCATTCCTCTCTAACCTGATCTCCCCATATAGAAATCTTGCAACACTTCGCTCAGCAAAATAGCTATTAATCTCCAATATTAAATCAAACAATAAAGCTGGGGACTCACTTTTTACTAACATTGTGGGTAAAATCTGGAACAATCTTCCTAGTACACTCACATCTCTCTCATCCACACCACTGTTCAAGAAACATCTCAAAGAACATCTGAAATTTCATTGGCTTTGTCCCTATTCTAAACCAGACTAAACCCTACTTTTACCCCTTAATGCTCTTTTTCTATACCCCTTACTTCTAACCTTTGTCCCCTCTACAGCTTTAATCAAATAGAATCTAACCTTATTCTAGCCCTTGTGATTCTTGCCTCCTTCTGCTCTCTCTCTTTCTCAGACCTACTAATCATTACTTCAGAATTCTGAGTGTCCTTGTACTCAATTGTATGTTTAACCTTGCACAGCCTGCGAGCTATTATTCACAGAAAAATTGTTTTGATTCTCTTAAACCTTTTTGTAATTTCTTTGTATTTAGTCATTTTTAACTATTGTAATCATTTTTGTAATTTACTAATGCTTGGAGCTTATCTCCCTGGGCCTCTACTGAAAATGGACATGTATCCAGCTAGACTAGCCCAGCCAACAAGGGTAAAATAAAATAAAAAATAAATAAACACGGTGCCACAATGCATCGCATTTGTTTTGTCATTACAGCGTAATATTAAAATGGATAACATGTATGTGTGTTTCAATATGTTTTGTGCTAATGTGCATCTGCGTCTATGTACATGGAGGGGCGTGTGTGAATGTATGTGTACACTTTAGCCTATGTGCTTCTTTGTATCAGGTGTGTTGCTGGCTGTTACCGCCAGATCATTAACAGTGGGGTAAGGAGTTTTTCTTTATTACTCACTATTGTACAATCCTGAAGTTAGTATATTTAATTAGTGGGGGTGTGACAGGTGCAGGGGGCTTACCCACCCACAAATGTTTTTTTTTTCATTTTTTTCTTTCAAGGTTTCCAGCTTTTTGGTGCATCAAATAAATATACTGAAACATTGATTTAATGAGTTTCAATGCTTCAACATAGACCATTTTTACCATACTGTAAAATCAGTGTTTGGTTGGCATCTTCTTTAAGAATGGTAGGCTCTTGTAACTTAGAAAGGTGCAATACATCACCTTTGACGAAATATATTCCAGGGGATTACAGTGTCTACTTCTACCACCCCTTAACAATGGTCCTACTATGTTGTAACTGCCAGGCTTATCCTATATGCAACTACTCATCTCCAAATGTGAAGTACACATTTTCACAAGAAACTTAAACACACACAATACCATGTCAATTTATAAACCACAAACTTAAGGTAATAGATAGTAAGCAATGCTAAGGAGTTATACATCTTTTCAATGGTGCTCAGTTCTGTAAATAAGACTTTAAGGAACACCATTCTGTGAAGCTGCTGGCAATGAAATTCGCTGCCTAGATTGCTGTTAAAAAACAGGAAGAAACAGGAAAGAAGGATACACCCTTAAACTTCTGAGTGATGAATTTAATGCATCTGGTTACCAAGCCTGATGTGGCCATTTCAAATAATGATTCTGTGGATGGCTTCAGCAGGATTGGCAGAGGTAAGAATGAAGAAACAACGTCAAACATTAACAACTTTGCCAATACATCCTTTAGACACAGTGGGGATTCTTGCTCTTAGCACTTTTCCATATTTATTTATTCATGTACAGAAGCTCAAAAAAGATAGCCACATTTGCAATATGCAGGTAATATTCTTGTAGTTTCGTGTAACATACATACCATAGCAAAATAACCACAGGATGAACTCCATATGAAAGGGTGAAAAAAACAGAACAGCAAAACATAATCTTCCTTCTACACAACAAAATGTCAGACTACTGTGTGACCACTGTCCCCCAATGCAGGCAAGAATAACCTGCTTTTATCAACCATAAGTAGTAACGCACCAGTTGTGTAAATAAACCTACAATAACAGTAGATGTTTAAGTGATTACTGCTGCAATGGTCTAATCTACATGAGCTGTATTCTGTAGAAGACACAGCAGCTAGCCAACTTCCAAAGCATTCAGGGCACCTTCCATGCTTAGAACTTTCATATCAACAAACAGAGAGGCTAAAGTCCTGAGAAGACATCAATAGAACTATAACAATAAAAAGCCCACATTCTGGCATAAAAAGCCTACAAAAACAAGGGAGATAAACGAAGGGAGTGGCTACTATAGCAGTGCTCCTTTTGAACATCTACCATTACAATAAGTTTACTTGCACAATTATATTACAGTCTACATAAGAATCACTGCTACAGTAGTTTAAGCTATACGGATAGATTGACCATAGCTTAAACTGACTCAGGAGGAAGGATGAGGGTCCAGGAGCCCCTGGAGGATGGTTCTAGTAACACCTATCCCTAGGCAAGGAGAAGCAATACAGCTTATAGTGTTTTGTAAAAATGTGTATTGAGAAGCACGTTCTTGCTTTTAGAATTCTTCTAGCATTTAGCCCTAAAAAAAAGCCACAGATGATGCCAAGACCTAGGTAAACCGAGCCTTTACCCTGCATGGAATTATTTTGTTGCAGTGGGTATAACAAAAAGTGATACTATGAGATAGCCTTGTTTGTTCTGACACAGGTCATCCTTTTTTCTTGGCTTCACAAGAAATGAGCAACTGGTCAGAAGTTTTGAAGATTTGATCTGTTAAGGTAGCATCTAAATTGTCTATGTAAATACAAGGCATGGAGTATCCTTTCTCGGGTTCTGGAAAGACGACATGCAGATGGATAGCTTGGCTTAAAAGTAAACTTGGATACTACCAAGACATAAATGATGAATTAGTTCTTAAGATAACTCTTTTTGTAAAATGAGATACAGCTGACCCACCATGACATTTTGCCACTCAAGATACTCTTCTTGCAAAAGTCAGACCACTTAGACTGTTTTCTATGGAACCTCAAATTAACCTGATGAGCTGGTACAAACAGAGCAAAAGTTAGTTTTATCTCACACAAAGTTAAGATTCCAAGGAGAAGCCTCTTGCTCCCTACAAGGCTTCTTAAGCAACACATCTTTCAAAAACAGAGAGGACGTATGTATGACTCCCAAATACACAACAAAGTTTAGAAGATTTAGAATTCTTGTTTGGAAGTGTTTACATAAGTATTCTTATATACAAAGAATTTTTCCTCAGGCAGATGCCAAATGTTGGAGCTGTGATGGGGAGAAAGTAGTAACTGGGTTCATAGGTAAGTACTAGGCTATCGGCCCTGGGGCCTATACAAGCCCAGCCAAAAAGGTACACTGGCTTTTGCCACTCAAGAAAATTATTTTCCTGTGCCACTGTCGAGCAGAGCCACAGAGGTGATCCCCGGGGTGAATTTCCTATTTCCCATCCAATCATCAAAATTTTTCTTGAAGAGTGCTAATGAGGAGCTTTGTTTGATATAGATAGGCAGTTTATTCCAGAGTATGGGAAGTCTCTGGGACAGGAATCTATCCCTCCGGCATGTTCTGTTTACTATGGTGACAAGGTTTAGGTCCCTAAAGTGTGTAGCTCAAATGGATTGGGATTTCTTTAAGTGGAGCATGTCCAACAGCTCTGGATTTGACATAGCTTTGTATGTTAGGCAGAGATCACCTCTGAGTAGGCGATATGCGACGGAGTAAAGCTGGAGTTTTTTTGAGACGGTCAGCGTAGGGCATCTGTTTGAGGCCGGTAATCCTCTTTGTGAGGTATTTCTGCGGCCTTTCCAGTTGTTGAGATGTCTTGTGAGGTACATACCAAAAAGGGCATTGTACTCTATAATGGGTCTAATGAGTGATGAAGGGGAACAATGACCTCTTTTTTTCTGGATGAGGTGTGCCACGTAGAAGGATTTCCTGACTACTGTGGCGATGTGATTATCAAAGGAGAGACTACTGTCCACCTGTATCCCAAGGTCTTTTATCACACTTTCGGTGTTAAGTATACTACCGCCTATGTTGTAGTTCATGGGTACAGAGTTTTTACCAAAGGGGATGACAATGCACTTTTTGGCATTGAGCTTGAAGCCATGGCTTTGACACCAGGCATCTGTCTCAGTGAGGCCCTTTTGTAGGATGTCCACATCATTAGGAGTTTCAATTATGGCTCCTAGTTTGCAGTCATCTGCAAACTTCGTTAGCCAAACATCTTCTGTGTCAGCCTGTACTTCAGAGAAGTAGATACCAAACAGGAGAGGACCCAGAGCTGTACCCTGTGGTACTCCACTTGTCACTGGTCTGAAGTCGGATTTGAAGTCTGCTACTTTCACAGTGTGGGTTCTGTCAGTGAGCCAGTTGGCAACCCATCTTGTGACATAGGGATTTATACCTAGTTTAGTGAATTTATCTATAATTCCAGAGTGGGGGATGGTGTCAAAAGCCTTGGCAAGATCTAGATAGGCTGTGTGAACCACCTTACCCTTGTCTATGGCTTTGGTGACTGCTTCAAAGAAGTCTATCAGGTTTAGGAGACATGATCTGCCTTTTACAAACACAAACTGGGTGGGATCCAGAGTTTGGAGATTACCAATGTCTTTGTTTATAAGTTCCATGATGATACTTTCCATGGCCTTGCAGACCAGGCTCGTCAGGCTAATGGAGCGGTAGTTCCCGAGGTCTGTGGTGGCTCCCCCCTTGTGGAGTGGGATAACCGTTGCTGTGCGCCATTCAGCAGGCACAAAGCCTGAGGTGAGGCTATGATTGAACATGGTACATAGGTGGGGTGCCAGTTCGTTCTGTAGTTCTTGTAGAACGTAGCCTGGGATGTTGTCTGGTCCCATGGATGCTGTGTTCTTGGCTTTGGAGAGTGTGGTTATAACTGTGCAGCCATGATTACAGGAACTTTGCATTCTTCCGGTATAGAGATGGGCTCTTTAGGGGGTGAGAGGGGGGTAAAGTTAGCACTGAACCTATCTGCCAGGATGTTGACAATATCAGTTGGGTCTGTATATTTAGCGCCATTGTGCTGTAACTCAGAGCAGATTTGAGTGTTGCCATTCAGATTCTTGACATAGCTATAGAACGCTTTGTGGTTGTCTTTAGAATCAGCGGCAATTTTGTTTTCGTAACTAGCTTTGGAGGATTAAATCAAGGATCGCAGCTTCTAGCTTCTTACTGAGGCTGACCAGGGAGCTCCTCCACTCGTGGGATTTTACTCTCTTTTGCAACAGTTTCTTCCTTCTGTTGTACAGTTTGTTTATGGGAGGGGACCACCAGATTGGCTTCCTTTTTTGGAGGATAGCGTCTTGGTTCTGTTTGGGATAGCACGATCCATGCACTCATGTAATTGCTTATAAAGTGCAATTGTGTAGGATTCAGTAGGCGTAACTGTATTGTCCCATCTGCATGGGTGTCATGAAGTTCACCACTTCTGTCTTAAGAAGCATGAAGTTGGCTTTGGAGAAATTTTTTATTATGGTTTCTTTAATGGGGGGTGGAGGCAGGATGTGGATATCAAGGGTAATTAGCTTATGGTCGGATCAGACCAGACCAATGAGGCATTGACTTCAGGTGTGGAACACTGGTCACTCATATTGGCAATGACTAGATCTAGGATATTGTTGCCCCTGGTGGGGGTGTGGATAAGTTGATCCAGGGCATTGGAGTTTATGAATTCCAGAAAGCGTTGAGCGAAGGAGTTGGTACATGGGTAGTTTTCCCAGTTAATGGTGGGGTAGTTGAAATCGCCCATTATTAGGGTGTTTGGTTGAACCCTAATATTTTCCAGTACATCAAGAAAAGAGGAGTGGGAATGCTGGGGCATGGTGTGTGATCTGTAGCAAGCTACAATTTGGATTGCAGTTTTGCCCAGAGTTAGTTGCACTTGGATAACCTCGGCTGCATTATGCTGAGCAACTAGTCTGGAGGTGTGAATATCCTTAATGAATAGGTTCATAGTTTAGTACTAGGCTAACTACCCTTGTGGGCCATTTTAAGCCTAGCCAATTACCCCAAGTGAGAATCAAACCCTGCACCTTGTGTCTGTAAGGTAAACACCTTAACCATTGTGCCAACCTATGGATACACCTCCGCCTTTGGTGTTCCGGTCCAGGTTACATGGTCGAAAAGCATGGTACGAGTTATGTTTTGGGAGTGTAATGAGTTGGCAGACTTCAAACATTCCCTACATAGTACTCTTGTCAAACACTGGATGACCAAATGGATGAAACTAAACAAAATGATTTGTTGAGCTAGGATACAGGGTCTGATTTGCCTAGACATAGTAAGGCCTTGTTAAGTTCAACTACAGTGGCTGCCAAAAAAGTAATTAGTAGAAAATGGAAATAGAAGTCTAAACCAACTGAATCTGAAATACTGAATACTGCAACAAAGATAAAAAAAACTGGGAGTGTGATCTTTAAATAAAAGGGTAGAAGCAAATTACATGGAAGAAAATGGAAACTGTGGGAGCAATACACACAGAATAATGTTTTGGAGGAGGAGTGAAGTTTAAGAGGAATGCAGGAATTGATCAATTTATCTAATGATGAACAAAGGATAAATATACAAAAGAATACATGTGATGTAAAATATTTGCAATTATGAATACATATATGTTTGCCTATGTCTTAACTGATCGTTCAATAAAAAGATTATATATAAATATGTACATACATTATCCCACACTTGATATTTCTTATTATGATATTAACTTTTCCTTTGTCTCAGTACTTCCCTCTCTTGATTTTTAAAGAATTAGTTTTATTACTTTTTAAATTGTTTCTCAAATTTACATATATATTGTTTACATCAACGCCAACTGATTTTTTTTTAATTATGAAGAACAGTCATACTTGACAACTTAGGCATCTCAAAATCAAACAAAAGTGAAAAGCAACACTGCCAACAACACTTTTTCATTGAATAAGAAAACATATGAAACAGGGTGAATGCCCAAACCAAACAGCAATAAAGAAATAAAATGTAATAAAACAGATGAGGGCGAAACACAGCACGCAGATAAAAGAACCAAATGGCATCAATCCAAAAACAAGATATCAAAAGTCCAGTCCCATGAACAATAGACGAATCCAGTGGAGGTAAAAAGCTGTAGTTTATTCCAAACAGGTACCAGAGTTAGCGCTTTCACCTTTCGGCTTCTTCAGACTCAATAAAAGGTACAAAATTGCTAGATCTTAAATACCATTCAAGGCGGGAAACATTAATTAATTAAAGCACGTTCACAAGCAATATTGCATATTCAGTTTGAATGTTTTGGGATGCTATTTCACATTTTTTATATATTTTTTTATATATTATATATTTTTATATATTTTATATATGTGTGTGTGTACATATATATGCTGCTTATTTGAACCATGCACATGTTTATGATGTATTAGTTATAGGGCGTTTTCTTTCTTTCTTTTTTGAATGTATTTCTTTAAATGGTATATTGCTTTGGTTTGGTTCTTTTATCTGCGAGCTGTGTTTCGCCCTCATCTTTTTTAACACTTTTTCATTACAGAAAATCAAGCCTACAGGTGCTATCACAGCAAACAATTAGTAATAATTTCACTACCAACGTGCAAACTTAGTGGCACTTCAAAATCATAATTAAACTGGGCACCATAGAATCAGACCGAGAAATTGTTTGCTGGGGAGGAGGTAATCAGTCAGTGCCTGACAGAGCAGCTTACTTTTCCCCCTTGCTTTACAGCAAATTTTAGATCTTTATTCAGGTTCTGACTAGAGGGGTGCGGATCCCTTGCTATGTGTTGCTGTGTATTGCACATTTCAACACACAACAGTTTGTTGCAAACATCGCCATCTGTGGTGTGTGACAATTACTAGAATGTCTGAAAATCTGCTATGTGTTCATAATTACCTTGGCTTGAACAATTTTTAATTGATACAACAAAATGGAAATCTGCAGAAAATGTGCACGGCAGAGCAACATACAGCTTTCTGCTTTGCAGCAACTTTTAGATATTTACTCAAGTTCTGATGGGGAGTGCAACCCCACTCCCTTTTTTATGTTTGTACGTGTTGCACATTCTCTCCATTAGGGATGTGTGGCAATTAACAAATGGTGCCGACCAATTTGTTGTGTTCAGAGCATGAACTACAAAAAAATGGAGATATGTTGAAAGTGTATTCACCATTATGAGCTATGCAACATTAATTTTAATGCTCTCTTTTTCATTTCTCTGACTTTAAATATGCTCACCACTGAAGTGTTAATCCATATAACTTGCTGTAAATAAAACAAAACTAATAAACATTTTTCTAGGGGAACACCCTAAGGGCAAACACTGTTTTTGTTAGTTAAATGCCATAAAGAAATTCCTGGCAACTCTCTGCTCACGTGCTTGATTTTCTGTAATGAAAATAGTAATTAAAGGTAAAGTCCACTCTCTCCTTCAGTTTAACTCAACCCTTAGGTTGCTTTTCTCCCTACAATACAGTTCCAGTGTTGTTTAGGTTCCAGAAACTTGTTTGTACGTCAAACAGTCATCTCTTTGCTAGAAGCATAGGAAGGAGAAAAGCACATTTTTTAAGCTTACTGTCTCAAATATTTTGGCAGAGGAATTTGCCTCTGCCTGCAAGATGCATTCCCTGTGTCTGCGCTATGTAGTTCTGTCAGGTACTGCTCACAAATCTTGCATAAGCAATTAGTCCTACTAAAGTCAGCAGTAGCTACTACATAAAAAAAAAAAAAAAAAAAAAAAAGAAGAAGACCGTGTTGTGAAACTGTTTTCCACTGCCTTTATAGCAGAGAGGAAGAGAAACAGTATCAGTGCACCTAAATGATAGGGTTATCAGAACTCTTTCAGCAGAGTTGCACGGGTTTGGGCAGTTATGTCCTAGAGGCATGAAAAAAAGCAAATGTCGATATTTTACAAGAAAAATATTGTCCGACTTTTGTCTAAATGACACAGAAAGCTGTGATGCTAGATTTAACTAAGATTAATCTTATATAAAACAGTATAATTGATTAACATTACACATTACTGAATTTTTATTTTGATAAGCTGAAAATATTTTTTTCATTTAATGGCGGGCATGATTTTTTTTCTGTGCAATCTCAACTTTCAGTAACAATATCCCACTTTGGCATCTAAAAAGATGGCAACCCTAACCTTCTTCTTCTTTCGGCTTTTCCCGGTTAGGGGTCGCCACAGCAGATCACAGTCTGCTCATGACTGGCAGTGGAGTTTTACAGTGTCGAGTTAACAGCCCGGCGCCCAACCTTCCACAGAAGGCACACACATGCACGCACTCACACCTAGGGCCAATTTAGTGTGTCCAATCCACCTACAGCATGTCTCTGGGATGTGGGAGGAAACCAGAGTACCCGGAGGAAACCCACGCGACCACAGGAAGGACATGCAGACTCCACACAGAAGGCACCCCAGCCGAGGATCGAACCGGAGAACCTCTTGCTGTGAGGTGGCAACGCTAACCGCTGCACCACCGTGGCTGCCCATGGCAACCCTAATAGTAGGCCATATATTTTGTATAGCAATTCACTTATAGGTAGTATTTTTTATAACTGAAAAAATAAATTGCACTCAATACATTGTTTTACACTTTTTGTCTGCCTGATGGAGGTTTTTGGTTTTATTAATGGGAACAGTGTTATAGAAAATAGTGCTAGTCTTACACAAAGGAATATTGATTTGTCATAGTTTTGATGAAGTGTTACTATGATGCAGCATAACAAATCAAGAGGTAGCAATGCAACAGAGGTGGGAAAATATAATGTATGGGGCATTTGTGCCTCATTTTAAAAATCCACAATCACAAATTCAAGAACAGATAGGTGTATTTTTTTACTGTGCTTGTAAAATACTTTTGAGCAAAAACAGCAAGCACATTTCTCCAGCATTCAGGATAACAAAATCTTTCTACTGTTATGGACACTGGTCTGGTGAGTATAAGAAACAGTTCTTTGAAGTGTCGATTAACAACTCTTGTATTACAGAGCTAACTGGCTTTAACACCTCAGGAAGTGTGTGAGGAAGGGTCCATCAGTGCTTAGAGCCCAAGACTACAAAATTATATTCTTTACAAAAGCCTGTAATTTAGGTGCTTTCTTTGGCAGCAGTTGTAAAATTAGTCCAAACTGTTTATAACAGGCTCTGAGAAAACTGTATTTGATGGTCATTCAAGAATAAAATCAAGTACACATGCTACAGAAGGTGTATGATGCCTGTGACTCACACTGCTACCTTTCTATCTCAGTGGATTAAGAAGACAACACAACTTTCGTATATCTAGCATGACTCATATGAGGGGAATGTGAAAAGGATTCTGGGAAAGGGAAAAGAAAGCACTAAAACAATATCACGTTAAAGTGTCAGGTCCCATGTTAGCCATTTAGTACAAAAACTTCATCATTAAAATTTTATAAGAAGCACCTGAGTTATTTTAATACACTAAACTAGCTCAGAAAACAAATATACAATAAAAAAAACACATTTTAAATTCCTTTAATAGGATCACAAGATCATAGGAGAGGACTAGGCTATCGACCTGGAGGTCATTACAAGCCTGGCCATTTCATCCCAATGTCATACCATAGAAACGCTAGTCGATATCCAAGATTGCCTTTAGTAATAACTGCCTGTGTCCAGGAGGGTTGTGGGCGCTATCCCCAGTAAGAATTTACGGTGCTCCATCCACTTGTTCAAGTAGCTCTTGAACAGTGTCATGGAGGTGCTCTATTTCATGTGAATAGGTAGCCTATTCCAAAGGTGCAGCAGTCACTGGGGAATGAATCTGTCCCTCCAACATGCCCTATTTAAGTCGCAGACCATATTTAAGCCCCTGGAAGGGGTAGTCCTAGTCCCGTTTGATTTACGGATATGCAGCAAGTTCATTAGGTTTGGGTCTGAGACTGCTCTGTAAGCCAGGTATAAGTCTCCCCTAAGAAGCCTATATGATACAAAGTATAGCGACAGGAACTTTAGCTGGTGTGTGTAAGGCATGTGCTGCAGTCCACTTTTCTGTGTTAGAAACCTCTCAGGTCTCTCCAATTGCTGCAGGTGCTTTGTATGGTACATGCTTAACGGCAAGTTATACTCAATTATAGGCAGGATTATTACCAAGTATAGAGGGCTTATAACATCCTTTGCTATTGAGGTGATACCTTTACTAATCAAGTGTGCTGAGTAGAAAGCCTTCTTTACTACAGCAGACACACGGTGGTCAAATTTAAGGTCACCGTCATCTTGTGATCCCAGGTCCCTTACCACTCCGTGGGTACTTGGGGTATTGTTGTTGATTTGATAGTGTGAAGGGATATTGTTTGTGCTGAAGGGAACGATGATGCATTTCTTTACATTCAGTTTGAGACCGTGACCAAGACACCAGTTATTGGTCTGTGCAAGACCCTCCTGCAGTATACTGACATCATTTGGGGATTCAATAACTGCACCCAGTTTGCAGCAAACTTCAGCCACAACCCCTTAGTTTTGACCTGAACCTCTGAGAAGTATATACCAAACTGTAGGGGGCCCTAGCACGTGAACCCTGTCTGTTGCTAGGCCACCTTTGTGGAGGAGAATAACTGCTGCTGTTCTCCATTCCACAAGAACAAAGCCTATGGTTAAGACTGTGATTGAAAAGGGTACGTAATGGTGATGCTGGTTCATGTTTTAGCCTGTTTAGAAGACAGCCTTGGATGCAGTCTGGTCCCAAAGAGGCTACTTTTTTTTTTTTTGCTTTGGACAAGGCTTTGATGACCTGCTCTTCAGTATGTAGGGTAGGGGGGATGTTTGGAAGAAAGACTGTGATAGGTCTGAAGAGGATAAGGGAGTGAAATTCTGCTAGCAGGTTTGCTACCTCTGTGGTGATCAGTGTTTGTGACAGTCACTAGCTTGGCACATGCTTGGATCCTTCATTTTAGGCTATGTACGTAGCTGTAAAAGGCCTTATGGTTATCCTTGGCTGTGCTTGCTAAATTTTTTGTTAAAGAAGCCCTCAGACGATTTGACAAGTTGTCTTATTTGCCTATTGAGGTTAAGGAGGGTGCTTTTCCATTGTTGGGGCCTTGCCTCTGTTTTCTGGGACAGCAACTTTTTGCATTTATTGTAAAGTTTGTTGACAATGGATGTCCACCATGGCAGCTTGTTTTTACTAGGGGCTCCGGCTTTGATTCTTTCTGGTACCACCGAGTCTATACACCTATGCAAGTGATGGTACACAGCTTTAGTGTAAGCTTCAGTATAGTTACCACTCCCAGCTGTGGGTTGGGCTTGGAATGCATTTACACCTTCACCTAGGAAGGTATAATTTGCCTTGGTGAAGTTTTTTAGTCTGATTTTGCCCTTTGTGAGTTCAGGTGTTAGTGGCAGCTTGAAGGTAACTAATTTGTGATCAGATTTAACTAAATGAGGGTCCGACAGTTGTGGCAGTGCATCTGTTTGACATGTTAGTGAGGACCAGATTTAGTATGTTTGTTCCTCTTGCCAGGGTATGAACAATTTGTTCCACAGCATTTGAATCAACAAAGTCAAAGAACTTTGGAGCTAACAAATTAGGGCTCGTGCAGGTTTCCTAATTGATGGTGGAATAATTGAAATCCCCCATGACCAGAGTGTTCAGTAATATTTGGATTGTCTCCATTTTGGCCAAGTAGGCTTTGTGCATGCCATAACCCATGGAGGGTGAACTATAACTGGCTATGACTTGAATGGGGGGGGGGTTAACCTGAACTTGGAGTAACTCCATGGAGTTGTCCAGAAAAACCTAGATAGGAGGTGAATTTATCTCTAACATAGATAGAAAGACTGCCTCCATTTGATTATCACATGTTCATTCTGCATCTGAAGGTGTGGAAGGCACTGTAGCCTTGGGGTACTCTCTAAGGCCTTGAACCAAGTTTTTGTGACTCCACAGACATCTACATCTTCCAGTTACAGAAGTGCTTCCAGGGTGTGCAGTTTTTGGTTTAAGCTCTTAACAAAATAAGGGTCATGTTGCTAATGCTATGACTGGCAAATTTTACATCTGTAGGTTTGTTTTCAAGACCTTGACTAAAAAAATATGGGGGAGGCAAAACCTTTTGCCAGCGGCCAAAAGCCTACAGGTGCCAGGTGCAAACCATCTCTGCAAAGCAGTGAGGTTTGTCAACCATGGCTTCCCAGGCTGACAGGAAGTGGATCCCCTTTGTACGACACCAAAAACTAAGCCAATTACAGAAATCAATCATTTTTTGTTTATACTGTGGCATAATTCTAGGTGAGGGTAGTATGCCGCTCAAGGCTAGGGACATACCTGCCTGAACACATACTGAACTCAATCATGTCTCTCTTCATACAGTCTAATGAGGTACATCTCAGTTTGTTTACTCCAAGTGCCTTAGTTTTTTGTTGTTCTTATTACTAAATGTATATTCTTTTTGTACTTAAATTTTTATTAATATGTCTCTTTGTATTGAATTATGTGTGGAGCTTTTCTCCCCGGGCCTCTACTGAAAATGGACATGTATCCAGCTAGACTAGCCCGGTCAACAAATGTAAAATAAAATAAAAATAAATAAATAAATAAATGAACTATGACAAAGTCATAATGGTACTTGTTGCTGACAGACCTGAGTGCATGCATGACATGACAAATCCTGGCACCAGATAGGCAGCTGACCGTGACTTTCTCCTTCTCCATCCTGGTGAGTGAGACATCTGTGTGTCTCACTATTGAGTCTCCAAAGACTAGAAAATTTGTTTTGAGTGTTATGGTTGGTAAGAGAGTGGTGTTACTATGTGTCATGGGTGCTGTGGGAACTGTCTTAGTTGTAGTAGTCTTGTGTTTTGGAGATCTCTGGTATTTCATTATGTTTAAGAGAACCTCCACTTATGTTGCTTTTTGTGTTTTATGCGTACTGTGTGTATGTGTAGTGGCTTTTTGTGTTTTATGCGTACTGTGTGTATGTGTAGTGGCAATATGTGCATGCATAGTGTCTGGTGAGTTGACGACCACTTCTGTGTTACTGTTTAGAGTGCGAGAGAGTATGGATTCAAGATTCTTGGTGTAAATACACCTCTCACACTCTGTACTAGAGTAAGTGAGTTATTTGTAGAGTGTTGGTGTATATGAGGCAATTGCTACACTGTCTCAAGAGACCCAAGTCAACAAGGCTGACAGGAGAAACTCTATCTACGGGAAAAATTGTTGAATTTATTGGTCTGGCTATGGCACACAATTGTGCAGCAGTGATGCACAAACAAGTAGGAACCTGCTCAAATGCAGAGCTTAAATGCCAGAAGCTAAAAACTTAAAAAAAAATCTTTAAAAAGGTTGAAAAGGACAAGTGAAGATGCTTACCCCTAGACCAACCACCTTTCACCAGACAAGTTCCAATCAGAACACTCCTCTCAATAGAGTGCAGAATGGCCCCTTCCAATCCAAGATGGCCTGCAAAACATGCTAAGAACAAAAAGCCAATACAGACACAGACAGATCCAGATGCAACAAACCTGTATCTGGACAATGCTACAGATACTAGCCACCCTAGTTCTGACAGGAAACACTGGAGAAAGTTTAAACACAGCACAAAAATAGCACAGAGACACTAACAAAACACATTTAAAACAGCAGTAAATCATCAAGGAGACTGGGAAGAGCTACTTGAAATGGACTCTGGGAAAGGGAAAAGAAAGCACCAAAACAATATCAAGTTAACATGTCAGGCCCCATGTTATAAAATTTTAATATGTTTTTTCTACAAAATGGCTAAGAAGCACCCGAGTTATTTTAATACATTAAACTAGCTAAGAAAACAAACATACAACAAAACACACACTTAGGATTCTAAGGTGGAGTTTTCCTTCCACTGTGTACTTAGTTTGATTCCCTGATGTAAAATTTCAACAGTAGAGCTGTATTCTATAACTTAGTAATTAACGTTATTTTGTAAATTAAACAACAGTAATTTTTTTGTAGATTGTACAGTCTTAGAAAAGTGACCACTATTTGACAATATCTATGTTAAGTCATTACTATAACAGACTGAGCATACCTTACTAACAGCTGTCCTCAGTTAATAAGATTATGAGCATGTAACTTTACATAAGTGTCAATCAATACATAATTTGCACTGTTGTTACTTACCGCCACCATTTATGGGTACATCTGCACCAAAGTACACTTTGGCCAGGGGTGTTGTAAGTAAATTATGCCTTTTGGAGCATAGCCAATTCACAAAAAAAAAAAATCAACCTATCCACCCAGCACTGATATCATTCCACCACAACTAATGACAATAAAAATAGAAGATAACTAATACAAACATATATTCACAAACATTTTTAATAATCTTTATGTTTTGTCTTCGTCTGCCACCAATGGCTACTCAGTGCTAATCACACAGCTGCCACAACAAGCACAGAAAAAACAAGTCCGACAGGTAATTATCCTGGGTCTACAGAAACTTACCTCTACATTTCTTAGAAGTCTATACACATAGAGTTGAGAAGTACCTGCCACCACCAGGTTGCGTTCTTCGCTGGAAAAGAAGTTACAGTAGATGGAGAATTCTATCCCTGTTGGAGGGTGAGCCTGTCTGTAGACAGCATACATTTTGTGACAAAATCTCTACCTCCTGTGTCCTGCTGAAAGAATACAACGGGTTTAACATATTGCTAGTCTTGCAATAAGTAGCAAGATTAAAATCTGTACATATACTCACAAGGTCATCTCAATCACAACTAATTGTTGTGAAAAATTATCCTTATAATTCATATACAATGTATACAGTCTATAAATAAAAAATAATCTCCATGAGGGTACTGGAGGCACACAAATACCATTTTCCAGCTATCTACAACTTAAACCATTCAATAAAAACACCACAATGTGACAAATCAAATCCCTTCAACTAAATACACATCGAGTACTACACATACCAACTAAAAATTTCCATACAATCATAATTGAAAAAATACAAGCAACTTAGAGGAACTTTTTGTCTTAGATAACTTTAGACATCAAACAAAACACACCCTCCCCAATCATGTTACAAAAATATAGGCAACTTAGAGGACATTCTGCCCTGGATAACCTTAAACATCAAACAAAACACATGTCTTAGGTATGTTAACACTGACCAGACAAAAGTAAAATCCTCACCAATACCAAATACTGAACTACTTAGAATAAACTTCTTTGGACTAACACAACTAACATCCAAACATACTAGAATGGACAAAGTTACTGGGAAGAACAGTAGACAAGAATGGGTATTAACTAGAAACATCTGCTTAATTTTCACTTCTGGCACACTCACAGACTAGGTGACCATTTCCAGGCTTAAATTTGGAAAACAAATATATGTGTGTGTGGATATATATATATGTCAGCAGCATTCAGCTGGATAAAATACAAGAAATCCTCTGCTCCAATGGTGCAATTTAAACCGCTAAACACCTATCCTTAGATGAGGCAATAAACTACTTTATTCAGACATTTTTAAGCAACCTAAACACACAGACCCCCTTTGTAACAAGACAAAGATAATCAACCCCCCTTACAGCACTACGGCCAACTACTACAGAGATTAAGCAAATAATGATAACCAGAGCTAAAGCCTGGAAGAACAATAACAACCACAAACTCCATGTCAAAATTTCAGATACCTTATAAATACTGTAAAAAACAAAACCCTCTGGCACAGATAAAAAGGTAATGCTGGGACACCATTAATATCTTAACAAAACATGGCAAGAAATATCTACCATAACCCCCTTCCATGACTCATACTACAACACAACTTGCAAGATAAACATTCACTTTATGAAACTCTCAATCTCTCTTTTAAGCCAGCAAAACACAGATACTACTGCACAAAACAAATTTCTATCTGTGGTCTCTTTCTACAGATATAATAAAAGTTACTCAAAACACTAAAACCAACCATTTCAGCCCCTCGTTACATTCTTGTGGAATATTTTCTCACAGCTGCCAAAAGCATAGCCTATCCAACAGCAATTCTTATAAACAGACCTATACATGCACAATCCATACCAACAATACGGAAACAGTCCTGTATAACCCCAATCCATACAACAAACAAGATCATAATCTCTCCAATTTCAGACCCACAGCTATGGTATCTCCCATCTTTAAAATCCTTTACAAATACATGAAACAGTCTTAGATCATTTCCTTAAGAAAAAAATAAAAACTTAGTGGCATGCTCAAAGCATAACCGTCACCTTGCTCACAGCACAGGTATTGAGTTTAGAAGGGCATAATTGCACTAAACACCAATTTAAACCAAAATAAACATCCAGCTTCAGTTCTTACATCTACAGAAAATGCATGACACAGTATCCCATAATCTACTAATAACTATACTCATCAAACTAAGCATGAACTACACAATAAACTAGTTTAGGAGCTACTTATGTGACATATCTCTAATCAGTACAATATAAAGACAAACACACATCCTTCCTTTCCATTACCATATGTGTTCTACATGGCTCTATCCTTGTCCACTCCTATTTAACATGTTTATCAAGGGTATGCACAAAATAGTGGGAAAAAGCGACCATTATTAAATACACAGATGATTCAGTATCATTCTGCTTTGCTGACACTGCCACCCAACCCCAAATAAAAATACAACAGGCTTTTAACAAATTTCAAACAATCGTTAATCAAATCACAATTCTGGACACACACAAAAATAAATAAATAAATGTATGATGTTTACCAACAATATAAATACCAAAAACACAATTAATTTTAGTATCACATCTATAAGCACTTTAGGCACAGTTGGGGTGGGGAGCACAGGGCATGTGCTATCCCTGTCAAAGTTTGTGCTCCAATAAAACAAACTAACCCCCGGATAATTTTCAGCCATTTTAGTTCCTTAAACATCACCCCATTAGTTTTGGTTTCTTTTCTTTAAAACAGTTTCCATTTCTTTTGTCGCCCCACCCCCCAGCTGGACAGTTCCCAGATTCTTCTTTTCACTCAACCCCAGCTATGCATCAATGCAGTTGGAGCCTTTCATCGGAACTGAAGGTCCGTACCACGGACCTTTCTGAATCACCCCACACCAGGTCAGTGGTTTCAAAACGAAGTCAATAGCACAGCTCTCAAGGAAACAGGGTCTCATGAAAGAAAAAAAAAATCTAAATCAAAGGTGAAATGGTTTGCTAGACCTATCCAAATCATTTGATAAGTTTCACATCTACACTCAAGGAACTGGGTCTCACAAACTATACGGTCAACTGGTTTAAATCTTAGCCAATGAATACAACGTGTACTCCTGGAAGATGAGACGTCAAATCTTCAGCAAACAACTTTAGGTGTGCCACAAGGTTTAATATTATGGCCATTACTTTTTAATATGTTCATAAACAAAATACATACAGTCTATTTCCCAGCAAATGCAATCCAATATGCAGATGATTCAACACCAAGACACAACTTCTTCAGTCAAACCGCTCCAAGAGGACCCACATCATCCCAATACTGAAACTGAACTACTCTCTCCCTCTTTATGCTACCAGCACACTTTAACAATATCCAGAGAGAGAAGGAATTAGTACAATATATATTTTTAAACAAAGATCAAATCTACTTTTGCCTATATATATATATATATATATAATACACCTAGCCATCTCAGCTACAAACAGTGTACGCAGATATCTCTATGAACTGCAACTTGTAAACATTCTACCTACTGACAATGCTCATTTTCAGCTGGTTATAACTATCCAGATATTGGCAGTATGTATAGGTTCACACTGTATGAGCTAAAGCTGAATTTATACTGCGTTAATATTTCATTCTTTTGTATCAAGCTTTGCAACAACTTTAACTGTAACCATATTATGACAATGTGGAGCTTTTCTTCCCAGGTCTCCGCTGAAAATGGGACATTATCCCAATCTGACTTTCCTGATAAACAAATGTCAAAAATATACAGAACTGAACTCTGACTAGAGTAATCTAAAATATTCCTAAAGCTACAGAAAATTAAACCAATGGTATTTTCATCTCCAACTCCCAGTTAACTACTGTGACTTACAAATATCATCAGCCGATAATACTAAAACTGAACTAGTAGAAAACATAAAACTATTAGATTTCATAACTGACCACAGACTAAAGGAGAACAATGTTCTCACATTCATACCGCGGCAGGGCTAGCTACCCAGCGATGTAAACCTTGGCTCAAGATGATTGTCACTGCTGAAGTGACACCCCAATCCCATGTGCAAAATGGGAAAAAGGGTTGAGATCGGCTGTATGAATACTTTCACACTCTCAATCTCTTTTCCTTTCCATTTCTTTCACACCCATTTTTTCGATCCCGGTCACAACAAATATATATTTTAAAGAAGCACTATTTCCGACTGTTTTCCACACTTACCCGGTGTCTGCAGCGTAGTGTAAGAAGCTTTACTGAATAGACTTCATCTCGCGATTGGAAAACAGCTCCTGTTGTCGCTGTTTTGCTTACGTCACGGCTACTTTTTTTTTTTTTTTTTTTTTTTTTTTTTGGCTCGATTCCCTGCCCAGATGTTGACATCGCTGTTCCCAAATAGAAGTGGAGACGCCCACAACATGATGTCAGCTACTCCTTAGGTTTGCTTACAGGTTACATGGTATAAAGTTTACTGATGGAATGTTCTTATTTTTCAGTCATGCTTTATCATTTTTGCAGGACTTAATAGCGTTCTTTTCCAGTACCTATATTTAACATAAAAAAAAAAAAACAACAGCAGCGTCTGTGCAGGTATTAGTGCCTTGTTTTTAATTTCTCTTTTATTCTATTCCGCTCGCTGTTGCAGCTGTATCATCCATGTGAGTAGGGCAAACGCGTTTGTGTGCTACTGAGCCCTACACAAATGCACTCTATAAGCACTTACACGAATGCATGGATCGTGCGGTGCTATCCCAATCCCAAGCAGAACCAAGACGCTATCCTCCAAAAAAAGGAAGCCAATTTGGTGTTCCCCTGCCATTAACAAACTGTACAACAGAAGGAAGAAACTGTTGCAAAAGAGAGTAAAATCCCATGAGTGGAGGAGCTGCCTGGTCAGCCTCAGTAAGAAGCTGAGATACCTTATAAGATCCTCTAAAGCTAGCTACAAAAACAAAATTGACACTAAATCCAAGGACAACCACAAACCATTCTATTGCTATGTCAAGAATCTAGATGGCAACACCCAAACCTGCTCTGAGTTACAGCACAAAGGCACGGAAACTACAGAACCAAATGATATTGCCAACATCCTGGCATATAAGTTCAGTGCTAACTTTACCCCCCTCTCACCCCATAAAGGGACCATATCTATACAGGAAGAATGCAGAGTCCCTGTAATCACAACTACGCAGGTAAAAGCTGCACTCTCTAAAGCCAAAAACACAGCATCCATGGGACCGGACAACAACTCGGGCTGCATTTTACACGAACTTCAGAACGAACTGGCTCCCCACTTAAGCACCATGTTCAATAATAGCCTCACATCAGGCTTTGTGCCCACTGAATGGCGCACAGCAACAGTTATCCCACTCCACAAAGGGGGATCCACCACTGATCCCAGGAACTATAGACCTATTAGCCTGACGAGCCTGGTCTGCAAGGCCATGGGACGTATCATCATGGAACTCATAAACAAAGACATTGATAACTTCCAAACTCTGGATCCCACCCAGTTCGGGTTTGTGAAAGGCAGATCATGCCTCCTGAACTTGATCGACTTCTTTGAGGCAGTCACCAAAGCCGTGGATGAGGGTAAGGTGGTGCACACAGCCTATCTTGACCTCGCCAAGGCTTTTGACACTATCCCCCATTCTGGAATTATAGCTAAACTAGGTATAAATCCATACGTCACAAGATGGGTTGCCAAATGGCTCACTGACAGAACCCACACTGTAAAAGTTGCGGACTCCAAATCTGACCTCAAAGCAGTGACAAGTGGAGTACCACAGGGTTCCGTCCTGGGACCTCCCCTGTTTGGTATCTACTTCTCTGAAGCACAGGCTGACACAGAAGGCTTCTGGCTAACGAAGTTCGCAGATGACTGCAAACTAGGAGCCATAGTCAAGTCCCCAAATGATGTTGACATCCTACAGAAGGGCCTCACTGAGACAGATGCCAGGTGTCAGAGCCATGGCCTCAAGCTCAATGCCAAAAAGTGCAGTGTCATCCCCATTGGTAAAAACTCTGTACCCATGAACTACCACATAAGCAGCACTCTACCTAACACCGAATGCGTGATAAGAGACCTTGGGACCCAGGTGGACAGTAGTCTCTCCTTTGATAGTCACATCGCCACAGTAGTCAGGATGTACTTGTACGTGGCACACCTCATCATAAAAGGGTTCTCATCCTGGAAAAAAAGAGGTCATTGTTCCCCTCTACTCATCACTTATTAGACCCATTACAGAGTACAATGCCCCTTTTGGAATGTACCTCACAAGACATCTGCAGCAGCTGGAAAGGCCACAGAAGTACCTCACAAAGAGGATTACTGGCCTCAAACAAATGCCCTACACTGACCGCCTTAAAAAACTCTAGCTTTACTCCATAGCATATAGCCTTCTCCGAGGTGATCTCTGCCTAACATATAAAGCTATGTGAAACCCGGAGCTGTTGGACATGCTACACCTAAAGAAATCCCAATCCCTCCAAGCTACACACTCTAGGGACCTAAACCTTGTCACCACAATAATCAGGAAAAGCTGGAGGGATAAATTCCTGTCCCAGAGACTTTCTATACTCTGGAACAAGCTACCCATCTGTGTCAAGCAAAGTTCTTCATTAGCACTCTTCAAGAAAAATCTTGATGAGTGGATGGGAAATAGGAAATACACCCCGAGGATCACTTCTGTGTCTCTGCTGGACAGTGGCACAGGAAAATAACTTTCTTGGGTGGCGTAAGCTATGGAACCTTGCTGGCTAGGCTTACGTAGGCCCTTGGGCCAATAGCCTGGTACCTACCTATGAACCTATGAAGAGTGTCGTTGGATGAAAGGATGATGCTTTCATTTGAGATCTTGTGCATACATTGGAAAACTGCTTGAAGGGGAGTTGGGGGAAATTTTTCATTTTGGTGTCAGTTGAGGAGTTGTGTATGCATGGGTGAACTTTCAGAGGAGTCATTGGTGAAATGTTTCATTTTGTATCATTTCACTTCTTGTTCATACATGGAAAAACAACTAGGAGGGTCATTGGGAGAAGTGTTAATTTTTATGTTATTTGAATGGTTGTGTTTTCATGGAACAACTACTGGAAGGTCCATGGTGGAAAGTTTTCATTCTGGTGTAAGTGGAATGCTTTTGCACACATGGACAAACTAATGAGTGGGTCATTGTGGACAGTTTGTATCTCTCAAGTGTACCTCATTACAAGGAACGTACCTCATTTAGGTTCATACTAGGCTATCTGCCCTGGGGCAATTATAAGCCTAGCCCGATTCTGTATGGCTTACTCCACCCCTTGATTTGAGTATACTGTGCCCTTTTTAAGGTATAGTTTACTGTGCCTCTGTCTAATAGTGACACGGGAGTAATCCCTGGGACAAACCTACGATCTCCCATCCACTTATCGAGATTCTTCTTGAAGAGATTCAGTGAGGTGCTCTGCCTCACATGAACTGGAATTCTATTCCAGAGCGAAGGGAGCCTCTGGGTTATGAACCTGTCCCTCCAGCAAGTTCTATTTATTTCTTTGCTGAGGTTCAAGTCCCTCGAGCTTGTGGCTCTAAGGGATTTAGATTTACTGAGGTGGAGCATGTCCCTTAATTCTGGATATGACATAGCTTTGTATGTCAGGCATAGATCGCCTCGAAGTAGGCGGTATGCAACTGAGTAGAGCTGGAGTTTTTTTAACCGAGCAGCATATGGCATCTGCTTGAGACCCTTGATCCTCTTGGTGAGATACTTTTGGGGTCTTTCTAATTGCTGCAGGGGTCGGGTAAGGTACATCCCAAAAGGGGCATTGTATTCTATGATGGGCCTGATGAGAGATGAATAAAGGGGCATGATTACCTCTCTTGATCTAGATGTGAAACCCTTCGTGATGAGGTGGGCTATGTAGAAGGTCTTTCTAACCACTTTGGCAATGTGGTTTTTAAAGGAGAGATTGCTATCAACTTGGGTCCCCAGGTCTCTAATAACTTTCTCTGTACTTAATGGGTTTCCGCCTATGTGGTAATTTGTGGGCACATTGTTTTTGCCAAAGGGTATGACTATACATTTTTTGGCATTTAGCTTTAAACCATGGCGCTGGCACCAGTTATCTGTCTCTGTGAGACCTTTTTGAAGGATGTCTGCATCAGCTGGAGAGTTGATTATGGCGCCCAGTTTGCAGTCGTCTGTAAACTTGGTGAGCCATAGTCCTCCCACGTTTGCCTGTACCTCGGAAAAGTATATACCGAACAAGAGTGGTCCCTGGACATAACCCTGTGGGACGCCACTTGTGACCAGTTTCAAGTCTGACATGGCTCCAGCAACTCTCACTCTGTGGGTTCTGTCTTTGAGCCAGTTTGCGACCCATCTTGTGACATAGGGGTTTATATTTAAGCTGGATAGCTTATCTATGATGCCCGAGTGGGGTATTGTGTCAAATGCCTTTGCAAGGTCCAGATAGGCTGTGTGGACTACCTTCCCTTCATCTATGGCTTTGGTGACTGTTTCAAAGAAGTCAACCAGGTTCAAAAGGCAGGATCTGCCCTTGACAAAGCCGAACTGGGTAGGATCTAGTGTCTGTAGGTCCCCAATGTCTTTGTTTATGAGCTCCATGATGATCCTCTCCATAGCCTTGCAGACTAAGCTAGTCAGGCTTATGGGGCGATAGTTTCCAGGGTCCGTAGAGGCTCCACCTTTGTGGAGTGGGACCACTGTTGCTGTACGCCATTCTGTGGGCACATATCCTGTAGTGAGGCTGAGATTGTATAGCTGTTTTATTTGAGGGATTAGTTCCTCTTGTAGTTCATGTAGGACGCAACCTGGGACACCATCTGGTCCCATGGAAGCAGTGTCTTTTGCTTTGGAGAGGGCAGCCTTCACCTGAGCATCTGAGATGTTTGGGAGGCAGCCCTCTGCCGGTATAGATACTTGCTCTTTTGGGGGGGAGTGGGAGGAGAAGTTTGCACTGAACCTGTCTGCCAGGATATTGGCGATGTCTGTGGGTTCAGTGTATTTTTTGTCATTTAGAATCAACTCAGAACAAGTCTGTGAGTTGCATCCCAGATTTCTAACATAACTGAAAAAAGCCTTATGATTGTCTTTGGTGTCCTGTGCAATTTTTCTCTCGAAGCTGGCCTTGGAGGATTTTATGAGGGATCGTAATTTTTTGCTAGTACTGATCAGAGATGCCTTCCCTATTAGGGATTTTGCTCTATCATGTAGTAGCTTCCTCCTTCTGTTGTACAGTTTATTTATGGCAGGGGTCCACCAGACTGGACGCCTGCCTTTGGATGATTGGGTCTTGGTTTTGTTTGGGATAGCATGATCCATGCATTCCTGGAGATGTCCGTAGAATGCATTTATATAGGATTCTGCAGTTTGGGCTGTAGTTTCCACTGGCCCTGGGGCCTTGAAGGATTCCACTTCGGTTTTGATAAGTGAGAAGTTCGCTTTTGAGAAGTTTTTCACTGTGGTTTTCGGGGCTGGGGGGTGGGGTCGGGATGTGGACATCCAGTGAAATTAATTTATGGTCTGATCTTACCAATGAGGGATATACTTCTGGTGTGGAGCATAGAGTACCCATGTTGGTAATGATCAGGTCTAATATGTTGTCCCCTCTTGTGGGAGTGGTGACTAGTTGTTCCATAGCATTTGAGTTTATAATTTCCAGGAATCTTTGGGCTAAGGTGCTGGGGCTTGAGTAGTGCTCCCAGTCAATGTTTGGGTAGTTGAAGTCGCCCAATATAATGGTGTTCGGAGAGATCTTCATGTTCTCCAATGTTTTCAGGAAGGACGAATGGGATTCCTGACTTTGAGAGGGTGGTCTGTAGGATGCTATAAACTGAAAAGCAGTCTTGCAACTGTTAGTTGCACATGGATGGTCTCCGATACTTCGTGCAATGCCACTAACCTGGAGGTGTGGATATCCTTGATAAATATGGAAACTCCCCCTCCTTTTGTGGTTCGGTCCGGGTTTTGGGGCCGAAAAGCATGATACGAGGTATAGCCTGATAGTGCTGGGGTGCTCTCTGGAGCCTTGAACCAGGTTTCTGTCACTGCACAGATATCGATGTTCTCCATACTGAGGAGAGCTTCGAGTGCGTGCATCTTGAGATTAAGACTTCTGGCATTTAGCAGCATTACCCTTAGTTTCTTGTTCCTTGTGCTGTCTATGGGGGTGGGTTTGACTTTTGAGCCTTGCCTAAAAAAGGCACCATGGGGGTGGCAAGAGCCCTTGCCAATATCCGAAAGCCCAGTGGTGACACGTGCAAGCCGTCCCTAGCGAAGCAACGTGGCTTGTCGAGCATGTCATCCCAGGCTGACAGACACTGGATCCCCTTTGAATGACACCAAAATTTTAGCCAATTGTTAAAATCGATCATTTTGTCTTTGTACTGTGGCATCATTCTAGGTGAGGGTAAGATGCTGCTCAAGGTCAGGGTCATACCAGCCTGGGCTACATGATCAGAGAGCTCCTCTATGTCTCTTTTCATGTAGTCCAGGGAGGTATGTCTCAGGTCATTCACACCAGCATGTACAATGACTGAGTCATATTTGTATTTGCTTTGGAGTGACCTGAGTGCTTGCATTATGTGTCGGATCCTAGCACCCGATAGGCAGCTTACCGTGACCTTCTCTTTATTCAGCCTGGTGAGCGGGACGTCAGTGTGTCTGACAATAGAGTCACCTATAACAAGAGTATCAGGTGTGTTATTCAGCCTTAAGGGCTTGCTTGGCACACTGACTTTGTGGGTTATGTGTTGTGTGTGTTTTGTTTTGAGGTAGCGTTTGCTTGGATGTCTGCTTTGGAGGTCTCTGTTGCTTAGGTAGATTTTTATTTAGAGCCTCCGAGTATGTTTTTGTGTATTTATGTGTTTGGTTCGCTGATGTGGTGGGACTATGTGATACTGGAATTGTGTTGTGTGAGGTTACCTTCTCCTCCTGACTGGTTACACCAGTTTTGAGATGAGAGAGCTCAGCCTCCAGTTTGGCTAAATAGTTGCATCTCTCACATATATTTGAACCTGTTTGGAAGAGGAGAGGGTTGTCGGTGTACATGAAACAGTTGTACCATTGCCTCAAAATTCCCAGATTCACCAGCTGGACTGGAGAGGAAACCATTGACTGACCTTTGGACATGCTAGAGTAACAGGGAAACTGAATTTAAGATGGACCAATAGAGGACAGGGTAATCGTAGAGAGTATAAGAGTAAGTAGTGCTTATGGTTTAATAGTGCTAACTTGTAGGATTACTTAATTGGACCAGTGAAGGGCCTTAGAATGAGAATATGGTGTTTAAATTGAGAGATAGAGCAGTTCTAAGGGAAAAAGTGAAGAGCAGACTTTGTGGAGCCAGGAATAGTTTAAACCCAATTAGGAGGCGCTGCCCGCTGTTGCGCTACGCACAAAAATGCGCAAAACCGTGCAAAAGAGGGTTTTAAGAGAGGAAGATGAAGGAGTTTTGGAATTGACCCAAAATGGCCAATAAAACTACAGTTTCAAGTCAGTAACCACTCCCACAGGGGCAGGCAGGCTGCTCAATGTTTTTCACTGCCACTGATCAACAGAGAGACTTTCCTTTAGCCCAAGCAAAAAATGGCCTCACAGAAACTTACAAACAGTTCAAGAACAGCAAGCCTGTAACTGAACTTTTTTAAATCTCAGAAAAGTGGGAAAAAAGCAAGATTTTTTTTTTTTTTTTTCAGAGATAGCAGAGGTTAACAAGTATCAACAAGTTATAACAGTGCAGTAAATGACCCCACACAAGAGTGCTAGGCCAAAGACAGATAAAATGCAAGTTTTGAGAAAAAACGATTTTAAAAATAAGTGCAAACAGGAAATTCAGTAAACAGCTCTAGGTTGTGCTCTAAATACAGTTACTAATGCAGAAATCAAATTTAACAAGCCAGAAAATGCTCAAAATAGGCGGCTATGCAGAAAAACATAGCAAATAAACAGAGGAAAAATACTTAAAGTCTCAAAAGTGGCTCCTTTCTTCTCTCAGCATTTTCTCCTCTTGGTGGGTGCTTCACCAACAGCCAACAAGCCTGAAAAGATGCCAAAACCATGAGGCAACCAGGTTTTAAGAGAGGAAGATGAATGAGTTTTGGAACTGACACAAAATGGCCAATAAAACTACAGTTTCAAGTCAGTAACCACTCCCACAGGGGCAGGCAGGCTGCTCAATGTTTTCCACTGCCACTGATCAACAGAGAGACTTTCCTTTAGCCCAAGCAAAAAATGGCCTCACAGAAACTTACAAACAGTTCAAGAACAGCACGCCTGTAACTGAACTTTTTTAAATCTCAGAAAAGTGGGAAAAAAGCAAGATTTTTTTTGTTTTTTTGTTTTTTCAGAGATAGCAGAGATTAACAAGTATCAACAAGTTATAACAGTGCAGTAAATGACCCCACACAAGAGTGCTAGGCCAAAGACAGATAAAATGCAAGTTTTGAGAAAAAAATGATTTTAAAAATAAGTGCAAACAGGAAATTCAGTAAACAGCTCTAGGTTGTGCTCTAAATACAGTTACTAATGCAGAAATCAAATTTAACAAGCCAGAAAATGCTCAAAATAGGTGGCTATGCAGAAAAACTTAGCAAATAAACAGAGGAAAAATATTTAAAGTCTCAAAAGTGGCTCCTTTCTTCTCTCAGCGTTTTCTCCTCTTGGTGGGTGCTTCACCAACAGCCAACAAGCCTGAAAAGATGCCAAAACCATGAGGCAACCAGGTTTTAAGCGAGGAAGATGAAGGATTTTTGGAATTGACCCAAAATGGCCAATAAAACTACAGTTTCAAGTCAGTAACCACTCCCACAGGGGCAGGCAGGCTGCTCAATGCTTTCACTGCCACTGATCAACAGAGAGACTTTCCTTTAGCCCAAGCAAAAAATGGCCTCACAGAAACTTACAAACAGTTCAAGAACAGCAAGCCTGTAACTGAACTTTTTTAAATCTCAGAAAAGTGGGGAAAAAAGCAAGTTTTTTTGTTTTTTTGTTTTTTCAGAGATAGCAGAGGTTAACAAGTATCAACAAGTTATAACAGTGCAGTAAATGACCCCACACAAGAGTGCTAGGCCAAAGACAGATAAAAAGTTCATGTTCCTCGAAGTTCCTCATTGAAAGGGTCTGACACACATCTCTGTTAGGAATTTTTAAGGGATATCCATGGTAAACAGAAATGAATCATGTTAATTCATTAAATGATCTTTTTTGTAAGTAAAACCAGCATATTTTAACCATCCTATGACTTTCATAGACAAAGTTGTTAGTAAGCTGTTAGTATGTGTTCCACATTTTGCCCATTTGTTCCACATTATGAGGGCTAGTGTTCCTCATTTTGGTGATGAAAGTTTGAGAGCTATGATTGTGGTAAGTCTTTTCATTTTGGTTTCAGTACAATGCTTTTGCATATATAGGCATTCTAATGAAATGGTTATTTGGGGGAAATGTTTCATTTTGGTGTCAGTGAAGTGCTTGTGCATACATGAATAAACCACTGGAAGTGTGAGGAAAATTTTTAATCTTAGTGTCAGTGAAGGGCTTGTGCATATATGGACATACTAATGAAGGGTCATTGGGGAAAATGTTTCATTTTGGTGTTAGTGCATACACGAAAATACCACTGAAAAGATCATTGGGGGAAATTTTTCATTTTCATGTTAGTGAAGTGTTTTTGCATATTTGGACAAATTACTGTATGGGTCATTGAGGGAAATGTGTCATTTCGGTGTCAGAAAACTTCTTCTGCAAATATTGACAAACTACTGGACGTGTAATTTGAGTTAAATGTTTCACTCTGTTGTAATTGATGTGCTTATGCATACGTGGGCAAACTACTGAATGGGGTCTTTCGGAAAATGTTTCATTTTTGTGCATACATGGACAAACTACTCCAGGTGTTGGGGGGAATTTTTCATTTTGGTGTCAGTGAAGTGCTTGTGCATACTGATGAAGAGGCTGTTAGGGAAATAACTAATTTTTATGTTTGTGCATACATGGACGTAGCACTGCAGAGATCACTAGGGGACATTTATTAATTTTGATATTAGCGAAATGCTTGCGCATACTGGGGCAAACTACTGAAGGGGTCCAGAGAATTTTTCCTCAGGTAGACAGCAAATGTTGGAGGTGTGACAGGGAAGAAAGAGGTAATTGGGAACATATTTTCTGGGAGTGTGGTGTGTTGGTGGACTTTAAGGATTCCATGTGGGATGCACTGTCAGAGATACTGGGTGGGCAGATTAGTGTGACGAGGGAGATGATTTTTCTGAGCTATGATACCAAATCGAAATTGCCTAGATATAATAAGGCCTTGCTGTGTCTAATTATGGTGGTTGCCAAAAAAGAAATTACTAGAAAATGGAAATCATAGTCCAAACCAACTGTACTAGAAGTAGTGAATATAGTAACATGGATAAAACAACTGGAACTGAATTTTGTACAAAAGGACAGGAGCAAACTACATAGAAAAAAATGGAAATTGTGTGAATAATACATACAAAGGAGGAATGAGGTTTAAAAGAAGGAAGAACTTAAATGAGTTATGTAATGTTTGAAAGATGGGGTGGATTATAAGTGATGTACAATGTTTGCAACTGGGAGTGTGTCAATATGGTTTGTGCTGTAAAATGCTTGCAACTAAAATTGTGGTAAGTGTTCATTTATATAAATGTATGAATGTCTATTTTGTAAGTGATGGTTTAATAAAGATACTTCTTATTTAAAAAAAATATTATATTGTATACACGTATAATGTCTGTAAATGTTAACTTATAACATTTAATTACTTTTATATAAATGTAAGTTTGCCTATGTCACGTGATAATTCAATAAAGGTGTTATCTTAAAAAAAAAGAAACTACTGAAAGGTTCATTTAGGTCATTTTTCTATCAGTGAAGTGGTTGTGCATACATTGACAAACTGCTTAAGGGTCGTTGGGGGTCAAGGTTTTATTTTGGTTTTTGTGCATACATGGACATACTACTGAATGAATTACAGAGAAAATATTCATTTTGATGTATGTGAAGTACTTTTGGATAAATAGACACGACTGTAGGAGTCATGTGGGAGAAATGTTTCATTTTGTTGTCATTTAAGTGCTTGTACATACACGGTGCAAACTACTGGAGGAGTCATTGGAGTAAATGTTTCATTTTACTATCACTGAAGTGCTTTTGCCTACATGGACAAACGGCTGAGTGGGTCATCATGGTAAATCTTTAATTTTGGCTTAAGTACAATGCTTTTGCATACATGTACATACTAATAAAAGTGTCATTTGGGAGAAATGTTTTGTTTTCATGTCAGTAAAGTGCTTATGCATACATGGACATACTAATGAAGGGGTTGTTTTGGGAAATGTTTCATTTTGGTGTTTATGCATACATGAACATACCACAGAAGAGATCACTGGGGGAAATTATTTATTTTCATGTCAGTGAAGTGTTTTTGCATACATGGACAGACTACCGGAGGTGTAATTTACCTTAAATGTTTAAAAGTTTGTAATTTAAATTGTTTTGCATACATGGACAAACTACTTAAGTGGGGTCCTCTGTGGGAATGTTTCATTTTTACCTGAAGTGTTTGCTTATACATGGATAAAGTACGGAATGGGCTGGGGTAAATTTTTAATTTTGGTGTAAGTGAAGTGCTTCTGCATACATGGACAAAGTACTGGAGGTGTCAGGGGAAATCTTGAATTTTGATGTCAGTGAAAGGTTTTTGCATACAAAGATAAGCTACTGGAGGGGTCGTCAGAGGAATTTTTTCAGTTTAGTATCAGTGAAGTGCTTTTGCATATGAGGGAAATGTCTCATTTTGGTGTCAGTGAAGTGTTTTTACATACAAGGACAAACTGCTGAATGGGTTATTGGAGTAGATCTTTCATTTCACTGTCAGTGAAGTGCTTCTGCATAGATGTTCAGTACTAATGAAGGGGTCATCGGGAGAAATTATTCTTTTTGGTGTTTGTGCAAACATGGACATACCACTGAAGAGATCACTGGTGGAAATTATTCCTTTTAATGTCAATGAAATGTTTGTGCATACTGGGACAAACTACTGAAGGGTTAATTTGGGAAATTTTTAATTTTTGTGTCATTGAAGTGGTTGTGCGTACATGGACAAACTGCTGAAGGGCTGCTGTGGTCGAGGTTTCACTTTGGTGTTTGTGCATACATGGTCTTACCACTGAAAGGATCACTGGGGAAATGATTAATCTTAATGAAGTACTTCTAGATAAATGAACTAAGTACTGAAGGGTTTATTTGGGGGAAATGTTTCATTGTGGTGTCATTTAGATGCTTGTGCATATGTAGTGCAAACTACTAGAGCAGGTCATTGCAGGTAATGTTTCATTTCATTGTTAGTGAATTGCTTTTGCATACATGGGCAAACTACTGAATGAGTCTTTTGGGTAAGTCTTGCATTTTGGTAATGGTGAAGTTCTTTGTGCATACATGGACAAACTACTGAAAGATTCATTTTGATGTCAGTGAAGTGCTTCAGAAATGAAGATACTACCGATGGGGTCCATTGGGGGAAGTGTTTCATTTAATGTCATTTAAGGGTCTGTGTAAATGCACAATTACTGGATGGGTATTTGAGGGAAATGTTTAAATTTGGTATTAGTGAAGTGCTTTTACATACAGGGACAGACTGCTGAAAGTGTCGGAGGAAATATTTCATTTTAGTGTCAGTGAAGTGCTTGTGCATACAAGGATGTACTGATGAAGTGGTTCATTTGGTGTTTGTGCATACATGGACATACCACTGAAGAGGTCACCAGGGGAGATGTCAGTGAAGTGCTTGTGCATACTGAGACAAACTACTGAAGGGATCATTTGGAAAATTATTAATTTTTGTGTCAGTGAAATAGTCATCGGGGTCAAGGTTCCATTTTGTTTTTGTGCATACATGGACATACCACTGAAGGGATCACACAGAAATTGCTTCATTTTGATGTAGGAGAAGTAATTTGGATAAAAGGACAAAATACTGAAGGGATCATTTTGGGGAAATGTTTCATTTTGGTGCATGTACATACATTGGCAAACTCCTGGAGAGGTCATTGGGGAAAGGTTTCATTTTGGTGTCATTTGAGTGGTTGTGCATATGTGGGCAAACTACTGATGCGGGCATTGGGGTTATTCTTTTATTTCTGTTTCAGTGAAGTTCTTTTTCATACATGGCTAAACAACTGAATGGGTCCATTGGGGTAAATCTTTCATCGAGGATATCCAAACTTGTCAGAGATACGGGATGTATGGCTAGGCTTAAAAAGGGTGTTGTGGTCGTCAAGCCTAGTAAACATCTATGAACCTCTTGGGATGATTGGAAGAAAGGGCTAGACAAGCTGATTGCTAGACTGGGTAAGTGAAGGACCAGAAGGATGAGTAAACTGGTGATAAGTGCCAGTAAAGGAGATTTTACTCTAAAAGCTGATAATGGATGACAAGATTGTGCTTTGTAAAGGAGGGGTCAAGTCAATCAGGAGATCTCACAGTGGAAAAGGGAAGAAATAGAAATTAAAAGTAGAATAAATAAAGCTCCAAAAAGTGGGGAAGAAACAAATAGCCAGGAACCACAAAGAAAAAATAAAGCTGGAAGATATTCAGAGGATATTTGAACGTTAACTCTCTTTAAATCTTAGAGATAAGAAAATTATAAATTATACAGTAAAGTGTGAAGTCCATGTATCCTTGTTACAAAAGACACATTTAAGTGAAAAGGAAAATAAAAGATTTGTTAAAGAATGCAGGTGGGAAGGGTATTGTGCAAGAGTAAGATGGGAAGAGAGAAGAGATGTCTTAATCAGATGACATAAACAAAGCCACAGAGTAGAGTAATGAAAGACAGGCTTGTGGGGGGGGGGGGGGGTAAGGGGATATGGATGAGAGAAAAGATTACATTTGTTTCAAGTTTCACTGCAAGACTAAAACCCTGGAATTAAGAGAAATTTTGGGAACATTCTAGCCTTTCAACAAGGCCTGTTAATAAGGCCAGAGGACTGGAATTTATTCACAGAAGTAGTGGGTGTAACAGAAGGGCCAAAATACAAGAGCTTGCAGGGCAAAGCAAGAGTCTTCCGAGTTGGTGGTAGCTCACGTGGATGAAGAAGATCACATAGAGCCTGTCAAAAAGAGTAGGGGAAGTTACCCAATGCCCTGGCTAAATTTTCTCCTAGTAGTACAAGTACCACCTCATGTCTCCTCTGAAAAGAGATGACTAGCCTGGTCAACAAAGGATAAACAAAACGCATAGAAATATGTGGATTGGTGGACATGCAAAAACATTAAATGGCAGGATTGACCATATATATATATATATATATATATATATATATATATATATATATATATATATACATACATACATATATTACTCAGGAAGAGCATGTACATGGGCTAGACTGGGCAAGATTTTACATGAAAAAGAACATCAAGAAATGGTTTGGGTCAGTCACTATTTAACCCGATGTTTTTTTTCCAGATCATGCCCTATTAGAATGTAAAACTATGGGTGTAAATATAGAGAGACTGGCATTTTCCACACTTATTTTATTGGAAAGAAACTGAAAAATTAGAAGTCTGAGAAAGTTCAACAAGGACGAAAGAGAAATGTGGGATAGGTGGAAAGAAAGACTATAATTGCAAATCATATGGAAATCCCAGGACTTGTAGAGAGAAATTGGAGAAGCTTAGGAAGACAAATGTGAAAATTGGGAAAATTGCAACAAAAAGACATAGGATAGACCAGGAATAGTCACTGGGACAGTTGCAATCAGCTAAACATCGAGTGATAGAATACTTAGTGTAGCATTATGATTGAGGTACTTCCACAATAATCTGAAAAATATGAAAATGACAAGTAATCTCCGTGGTAATAGCTAGATCTATAATAACTCAAAAGGCCCAAAGACTGGGAAAATCAAAAGAAGTGACTACGAAAATGGAGGGGGTAGTAAGGGGATATTACCAGAAGCTTTATTTATACAAGAGAGCCTGAGGTAGAGGGTTCCCTGTGGGGCTAAATGTGTAGCTCCTTAGTTAATTTGTGCTTTGTATTCCCATAGGAGGAGAGGAGCTGAGTTTAATGGAAAGCATCTCTGAGAGGGAAATACGATCGACATTAAGGCATCTCAAAATGGAGAAAACACAAAGGCTAGTTGGGTTGCTGGTAGAAGCTTAGAAAATAAAGGAGATGGAAAGTATTAAGAAATGCAAACAGGTTTTTAACCACATTATGAGGAGGGACATCCAGAACATAGAGATAAGTCATCCGAGATTATTACAGATGAAGGCAAGGGCCCATTATTGCCTGGGTATTCAGTCTCCATTCTTAACCATGGTTTATTGTTTTCATTATAATACTGGCTTAAAAGGGCAGCTAGGGTTACATAAGATTATAAATCAATGTGGTTATATAGAGGGCAGACAAATGTGTGATAATAATGTGAAAATGCCATTGATCCAGTGGGATGTGGAAATGCATGTAATTAGTTGATGCACTTGGGCCTGAATGTAGAGAAGACCTTCAACAGTGTGAGTTGGGGGGGGGGGGGGTTGGAGAAAATGATGAAAGCATGTCATTTTCCTGATAGGTGGACTAAGTTGATTATGAAATACCTCACTAAAACAATCACAGGCCTAAAGCAAATGCTATACTCTGTTGCATATCGCCTACTCAGAGGCGATCTCTGCTTAACATACAAGGCCATGTCAAACCCAATGCTGTTGGACATGCTACACTTAAAGAAATCCCAATCCCTCAGAGCGACATGCTCAAGGGATCTAAACCTGGTCATCACAATGAACAAAACATGCTGGAGGGATAGGTTCCTGACCCAGAGACTCCCCACACTCTGGAATAGACTGCCCATAGATGTCAAGCTGAGCGCCTCTTTGGCCCTCTTCAAAAGGAACCTTGACGATTGAATGGGAGATAGGAAATTAACCCCAGGGATCACGTCAGTGACCCTGCTAGACAGGGGACCAGGGAAGTAAATATTCTGGGAGGAAATAGCCAGGGAATTGTTATGGCTAAGCTTGTACAGGCCCTAGGGCCGATAGCCTAGTACCAATCAATGAACCTATGAGTCTATATAATGGCTCTACTGCCAAGTTAAATACAGAGAGAGTCTGTCATGGTGGGGGGTTAAACTGTCTAGAGAACATGGCAGGGGTGTCTACTCTCCCCAGTCTCGTTCACATTTTAGTAGGAGCCTATAGCCAAAGAGATTAGACATTATAACTTGAAAGGATACAAGGAACAACACTTAAGTGAGAAGGTTGCACTTTTCTTGGATGATGTAATGGTATGTGTAACTCAACCCAAAAGGGAAGTGCCCAAGATTTTTGATGTGTTAGAAGGTTGTAGAAGACTACCTGGCTATAAAATAAATATGAATAAAACAAAAACTATCACAGTGAACTGCATACCCTCCCTTGATTTAGTCCAGACTTACCCTTTCTTATGGGGACATGCCAAAATGAGATGCATAGGGATTTGGTTAATGCGGGATAATCAACAGGTAGCTAGGAAAATCGATGAAATAAGGCAAAAAATCAGATAATGGGAAATATTATGGATTTATGGTCTTGGATAGTAAGGTACAAGCAATAAAAATGATTGTGGTCCTCCTAATTTTGTATGTTGGTCAGGAACATTTTTTTTTATCTTGGTGGGGTTTTATAGCACAAATTAACTAGGGAGCTAAAGGAGTTATTTTAGAAAGGAGAAGAAAAACTACAACAAGATGGGAATACTTAACAGCACCCAGTAGGTCAAGGATGGGGACTGCCTTCACCAGACCTGAAAGAACTTCATCAGACTGTACAATTTAGGCCACTGTACCTGCTGCAGAGTGATACTTAGAATGCAAAATGAAAGAGCATGTTACCCAGCTGAAAGAGGGACAACCCTTGAGAGAGAGAGTGTGAGAGTGTGTTAAATACTGGAAGCTATTAAGGGAGAAATTAGAAAACAGGATGTACAAGGGCATATTAGGAAAGTGGTGCTACAAACAACTAGAAGGAAACAAATTTTGTGACTGGGAAAAAAAACAGTTACTCCCTTTAAGAAACAGGATAGCCATTCTAGGACAGAAGTGTAGAGGAAACAGAGAAAATGTGGAAAGGAAGGAATGGTAAGCCAAGTCACTGGGGGTAGATGATGAAAGAGGATGGGGGGAAGGAGTATCAATAAGTCAAGAATTCAGTCTACAGCTAAGGGAGTAATTACTCCTAAGAGGATTAATACTAGTCGAGGCAGACAAAAATTGGTGACTAAAATGGGCACATCACCTAGGCTGTTATAATACCTAACAGAAGCTTAGGCAAGCAAGGAGAGAAAAATTAAACTGCATATGCATTTGATATGAAAGGGGTTTAATGGGAATGTGACATTAAACTGCAAACAGAAATGGGCCGATGTACTGTATAAGGAATATACAGAACGATGCAGTGAAATCTGCTTAACCGCAAGATTGACAACAAAAATTAGGAAAGTTCAGAATGTTTGGGTGGAAGCATCTGCACATATTTTTTATACCCCAGCAAAAATTCAGTGGCTGTTTCTGAAGACAGATGGTAAGTACCAGAGATGCAACATGGGAGAAAGAAGAACTTGGAAACATATTTTCTGGGAGTATGAACAATTTAAGGAGGGGTCCATAATCTAATTAGAGATAATATAGGACAGTAAGTAAGTCTTACTGACTAGAGGACATTCTACTAAGTTGGATGGGCATTAATATATGTTAAGACTTTGACTACCCTGGTTTTGTTGGTGGCAAAAAAAGTCATTACAAGGAAATGGAAAACTAAGCACAAAACCAGTCGCAAAAGTAAAAGCAATAATGGAGGGAATCAGTGGGTGATAGCATAGCCGAAAAATAACACCAAATAAATTATCTAAATGGATTCTCACTCTCTCAAGAGGGATACGCTAATCTTTATGGAACAAGGTGGAAAGATGGAAGTAGATAAATGGGAGAAAACACCAGCATAAACAAAGGAGGAAATACAGACGGAGGAGGCTTGACTGACCAATTGTAAGTAGTTATTTTTGTTTTTGGTATGTAGGAATTGGCACTAGTACAAGGAATACTAACAGTGTAAGGAGGCAAATAAAGGTTGAGGGGTAAAGGAAAGCAAGAGACTGAGCAAAACAAAGGAGGTAATTCAAGGAGAACAAGTACTGCAAATCTTCATAAACCAGTTAAAGAGGTGTATTTTGTAACCATCAGTTTTGTACCACTGTGATATATAAAAATGTAAGAGAGGTATGAAGACAAACTGGGAGGCAAGGGAATCCTATTTGCACCTCGTCACATGAATAGATTTGCCTCATACATAGAAATGTTGCAAAGTTTTGGCAAATAAAGTTGAGATGTTAGAATAAAAAGTTAATAACACTGTCCACATATCTTTCTGTGTTTTCTTTGACATTCTACCGCACTAACTACATCTGTGAAGAAAAAAACATAGGATGTGTAAGATGAACATGTTTTAGGACAAGATTTGTTTATTTTTAATTAAATGTGGGGGTTAATTTATACCTATATCTTGCCTGCTGCTCCCTCTAAAACATATACTTTTGCTTTTGATACCGTTCTTTTCTTACTTCATATTCTGCACATGAATTTTATTTATTTGAATTTGTTAACCGCACCACCATGATTGTTGAGGAAAAAAAATAAAAATAACGAAACTAGTGGTCTTAAAACTTTGTTGATGAGCTCAGTCACAGTAATTTCCAAACGTCATGAAACTCGGGTAGTGTGCCAAAGCAACAAGCCTTTACTCATCACATAGAAGTGATCCTCAGTAACAAAAAATCAGAAATGTTTTAACAAAATTAAACATATCAGCTTTTATATCCTTAAAAGTAGGTGTGGAAAATGTATGTATTGTTTAATGTTAAACCAGCCTATTCAAGGAAAACAGTATAAACAGGGCCATAAAAGTGCATTTTAGAACAACAAGTACCCACCCCCACACACACTACTGCTGATTAGCTACTTTTTACAAGAAACATTTTATTGAATTATTATGTGTGACATGGACAATCTTACATTTATATAAATGAAAATTAAATCATAGCAGCACGATTTCAGTTATTAATTACTATCCACAACTTCTCCTGTTGTTCATAAAAACATGCTTGTACATAAGACTAAATGGACTAAAACATTTTAACTGCTTGTATCTTACTAGCAATATCCATATACCAGAGCTTCTATTTTCTCAATGTTTATATTATGTTTTGTTTGGTCTCCTCTCTCATATCCTTATCTGCCATATTAGTGTCATTTTTAATCCATACTCCTAACTACTTCATTTTATCGTGTCCCCAAAAGTATGTATATTTGCTGAAACAATTTGTATGTGGGTACATAATTTACTGCTATTGCTTTTGTTTTGGCTTTATTAATTTTATATCTTCAAAAGGTCTGAAACTGTCTCAATATGTTCCACAGCACTGTAATGTCCCTTTCTGGTTTTGTCAGGTATAAAATAATGTCTGCAAATAGAGCCAGCTTCTCTTGACTACCATACCAATTGTATCCTTGAATTTCTGAGCCCCTTAGTTTCTTTGTCAGTGGTTCTAAATATAATTCAAACAGCAAAGGTGAGAGAGGACAACCCTGTCTAGTTCCTCTGCTCAAGCAGAGATTATCAGAGAGGACCTCACCCACTTTTTCACCTCCAATCCCTCGTATCCTCCTAATCAACTTTATAATTTTTTTCAAGGAATGCAAATGCTTCCATTACTGTGCTCATAAAGTCACAGCTCACTCTGTCAAATGCTTTTTCTGTATTAAGACCTACCAATAACAGTGGTATGTTCTTACATTCTGCTTCCCTCTGGTTCATCACTGTTCTGTTAATGTTGTCAGATGTTTACCTCCCCTCCACAAAACCACATTGATCCATATCTAGCAATTTTGGCATCTTTTTGCTATTATAGATATAAACATTCTGTAGTCATGATTTTGTATTAAAATGGGCATGTATGAAGCTGGATATGATGGATCTTTACCCTACTTAGGTGTTACAGCTACCAATGTTTTCTTCCAGGATGTCAGTGCTTGTCCTCCTCTTAAAATACTGTTAAAACCTTCCAGATCTTTATCAGTTTTCCCCACTAGCTTCCAAACTTCCACAGGAATACCATCTATTCCTGAGGACTTTCTTGTAGATTGGTTATACATCACCATTTTTATCTCCTCTCCTACTATCCTAACTGTTAGTAATTGAGCCTCTACCTCTGAGTTTTCCAATTCTATCACCTTGTTTGAATATCTGTTTAAAGCTTCTTCCATTTTTATTCCAGATTTTTATTGTTTGTGTTTATATACTCCTTCAGTGTTCATAGGTAGGTACTAGGCTATCGGCCCTAGGGCCTATACAAGCCTAGCCAAAAAGGTACCCTGGCTTTTGCCACCCAAGAAAATTATTTTCCTGTGCCACTGTCGAGCAGAGCCACAGAAGCGATCCCCGGGGTGAATTTCCTATTTCCCATCCAATCATCAAGATTTTTCTTGAAGAGTACTAATGAGGAGCTTTGTTTGATATAGATAAGTAGTTTATTCCAGAGTATGGGAAGTCTCTGGGCAGGAATCTATCCCTCCGGCATGTTCTGTTTATTGTGGTGACAAGGTTTAGGTCCCTAGAGCGTATAGTTCGGAGGGATTGGGACTTCTTTAAGTGGACCATGTCCAACAACTCTGGGTTTGACATAGCTTAGTATGTTAGGCAGAGATCACCTCTGAGTAGGCGATATGCGATGGAGTAAAGCTGGAGTTTTTTGAGACGGTCTGCATAGGGCATCTGTTTGAGGCCGGTAATCCTCGTTGTGAGTTATTTCTGCGGCCTTTCCAGTTGTTGTAGATGTTTTGTGAGGTACATACCAAATGGGGCGTTGTACTCTATGATGGGTCTAATGAGTGATGATTAGAGGGGAACAATTACCTCTTTTTTTCTGGATGAGAAACCTTTTGTGATGAGGTGTGCCACGTAGAAGGATTTCCTGACTACTGTGGCAATGTGAATATCAAAGGAGAGACTACTGTCCACCTGTGTCCTAAGGTCTGTTATCACACTTTCGGTGTTATGTATACTACCGCCTATGTTGTAGTTCATGGGTACAGAGTTTTTACCAAAGGAGATGACAATGCACTTTTTGGCATTGAGCTTGAGGCCATGGCTTTCACACCAGGCATCTGTCTCAGTGAGGCCCTTTTGTAGGATGTCCACATTGTTAGGAGTTTTGATTATGGCTCTTAGTTTGCAGTCATCTGCGAACTTCGTTAGCCAAACACCTTCTGTGTTAGCCTGTACTTCAGAGAAGTAGATACCAAACAGGAGAGCACCCAGGACTGAACCCTGTGGTACTCCACTTGTCACTGGTCTGAAGTCGGAATTGGAGTCTGCTACTTTCACAGTGTGGGTTCTGTCAGTGAGCCAGTTGGCAATCCATCTTGTGACATAGGGATTTATACCTAGTTTAGTGAGTTTATCTATAATTCCAGAGTGGGGGATGGTGTCAAAAGCCTTGGCAAGCTCTAGATAGGCTGTGTGAACCACGTTACCCTCGTCTATGGCTTTGGTGACCACTTCAAAGAAGTCTATCAGGTTTAGGAGACATGATCTGCCTTTTACAAACCCGAACTGGGAGGGGCCAGAGTTTGGTGATTACCAATGTCTTTGTTTATAAGTTCCATGATGATATGTTCCATGGCCTTGCAGACCAGGCTCGTCAGGCTAATAGGGCGGTAGTTCCCGGGGTCCGTAGTGGCTCCCCCCTTGTGGAGTGGGATAACCATCACTGTGCGCCATTCAGCGGGCACAAAGCCTGATGTGAGACTATGACTGAACATGGTATTTAGGTGGGGTGCCAGTTCGTTCTGTAGTTCATGTAGAACGCAGCCTGGGATGTTGTCTGGTCCCATGGATGCTGTGTTCTTGGCTTTGGAGAGTGTGATTTTTACCTGTGCAACCGTGATTACAGGAACTTTGCATTCTTCCGGTATAGAGATGGGCTCTTTAGGGGGTGAGAAGGGGGTAAAGTTAGCACTGAACCTATCTGCCAGGATGTTGGCAATATCAGTTGGGTCTGTATATTTAGTGTCATTGTGCTGTAACTCAGAGCAGATCTGAGTGTTGCCATTGAGATTCTTGACATAGCTATAGAATGCTTTGTGGTTGTCTATAGAATCAGTGGAGATTTTGTTTTCGTAACTAGCTTTGGAGGATTTTATCAGGGATTGCAGCTTCTTACTGAGGCTGACCAGGGAGCTGCTCCACTCATGGGATTTTACTCTCTTTTGCAACAGTTTCTTCCTTCTGTTGTACAGTTTGTTTATGCAGGGGACCACCAGATTGGCTTCCTTTTTTTGGAGGATAGCGTCTTGGTTCTGTTTGGGATAGCACGATCCATGCACTCGTGTAAGTGCTTATAAAGTCCAATTGTGTAGGATTCAGTAGTTGTAACTGTATTGTCCATCTGCATGGGTGTCATGAAGTTCACCACTTCTGTCTTAAGAAGCATGAAATTGGCTTTGGAGAAATTTTTTACTGTGGTTTCCTTAATGGGGGGTGGGACAGGATGTGAATATCTAGGGTAATTAGCTTATGGTCAGATCAGACCAATGTGGCATTGACTTCAGGTGTGGAACACTGGTCACTCATGTTGGTAATGACTAGATCTAGGATATTGTTGCCCCTGGTGGGGGTGTGGATAATTTGATCCAGGCCATTGGAGTTTATGAATTCCAGAAAGTGTTGAGCAAAGGAGTTGGTACATGAGTAGTTTTCCCAGTTAATGGTGGGGTAGTTGAAATCGCCCATTATTAGGGTGTTTGGGTAAACCCTAATATTTTCCAATACATCAAGAAAAGAGGAGTGGGAATCCCTGGGGCATGGTGGGGGATCTGTAGCAAGCTACAATTTGGATTGCAGTTTTGCCCAGAGTTAGTTGCACTTGGATAACCTCGACTACATTATGCTGAGCATCTAGCCTGCTGGTGTGGATATCCTTAATTAATATGGACACACCTCCCCCTTTGGTGTTCCGGTCCAGGTTACATGGCCGAAAAGTGTGGTATGAGTTATAGCCTGGTAGTGCAGGGGTGCTCTCTGGATCCTTGAACCAGGTCTCAGTCACTGCACAGATGTCAATGTTCTCCATTTTAAGGAGTGTCTCGAATGAGTGCATTTTGAGATTTAGACTTCTAGCATTGATTAGCATCACCCTCAGTTTTTGCTTGCCTGTTCCTGTTACAGTGGTGAATTTGTCATTTGAACCTTTCCTAAAAAAGGCACTATAGGGGCGGCAAGAACCTTAGCCAGTATCCAGAATCCCAGGGGTGACAGGTGCAGGCCATCTCTGGCAAAGCATCATGGTCTGTCGACCATGTCATCCCAGGCAGACAGATACTGGATCCCTTTAGAATGACACCAGAAGCTTAGCCAGTTGTTGAAGTCAATCATTTTGTCCTTGTACTGTGGTATCATTCTGGGTGATGGCAGAATGTTACTCAGGGCTAGGGTCATACCTGCTTATTTTAACCATGTCTGTGTGCAGCTGCTTTATACTCTTCTCTAGGTTGCTGGAAGTAGTACTTTTTGCTGAACCACTACAGTACTCCTCTCAGTCTGTGCTTCTTCCTCACCTTCTGTAGCTGATTTTCCTCCAGATCCTTTATATTTCTTTTTTCTTGACATCCAGGCATTGCACTTCCTAGCCAGTTACTGACATTTACCCGGAAATCTAGGTCCACTGGCCATCTTTGCTAAGTTTCTGTTTTCAGACTGGGGGAGCCAGAATTAAACTGTTACTCAGTGTGCAGCCATCTTGGAATCCCTGATTAGGTACTTGTTCTAAAATGCACTTTTATGGCCCTGTTTATACTGTTTGCCTTGAATAGGCTGGTTTAAAATTAAACAATACGTACAGTGGCTATAAAAAGTTTATACACTCCTGTTAAAATGCCTGTTTTTTGTGATATAAAAAAATGAGACCACAATAAATCATTTCAAAACTTTTCCTACCTTTAATGTGACCTATAACCTGTACAATTCAATTGAAAAACTAACAAATCCGTTAGGGGAAAAAATATAAAAATTAAAAAAGGTACAATAAGCTGGTTGCATAAGTGTGCACACCCTTAAACTAATACGTTGTTGAAGCAGCATTTGATTTAATTACAGCATTTGGTCTTCTTAGATTGGAGTCTATCAGCATGGCACATCTTGACTTGGCAATATTTGCCCACTCTTCCTTGCAAAAGTGCTCCAAATCTGTCATATTGCGAGGGCATCTCTTGTGCACAGCCCTCTTCAGGTCACCCCACATATTTTCTATCAGATTTAGGTCTGGGCTCTGGCTGGGCCATTCCAAAACTTTAATTTTCGTCTGGTGAAGCCATTCTTTTGTTGATCTGGATGTATGCTTGGGGTCATTGTCATGTTGAAAGGTGAAATTCCTCTTCATCTTCAGCTTTCAAGCAGACGCCTGAAGGTTTTGGGCCAAAAGCGACTAGTATTTGGAACCGTTCATAATTCCCTCCACCTTGGCTAAAGCCCCCAGTTCCAGCTGAAGAAAAGCGACCCCAAAGCATGATACTACCATCACCATGCTTCACTTTGGGGATGGTGTTTTCTTGGTGATGCAAAGTGTAGTTTTTGCGCCAAACGTACCTTTTGGAATTGTGGCCAAAAGTTCATCCTTGGTCTCATCAGACCATAACACATTTTCCCACATGCTTTTGGGAGACTTGATGTATTGTTTTGCAAATTTTAGCCAGGCCTGGATGTTTTTCTGTGTAAGAAAAGGCTTCTGTCTTGCAACCCTACCCCATAGCCCAGACATATGGAGAATACTGGAGATTGCTGTCAAATGTAGTACATAACCAGTATTTGCCAGAAATTCCTGCAGCTCCTTCAGTGTTGCTGTAGGTCACTTGGCAGCTTCCCTGACCAGTTTTCATCTTGTCTTTTCATCAATTTTGGAGGGATGTCCAGTTCTTTGCAACATCACTGTTGTCCCATATTTTCTCCACTTTTTGATGACTGTCTTCACTGTGTTCCATGGTATATCCAATGCTGTGGACATTTTTTTGTACCCTTCTCCTGACTGATACCTTTAAAAAATGAGATCCCTTTGATGCTTTGTAAGCTGTCTGTGAACCATGGCTTTTGCTGTAGCAGGCAAATGAGTAAATGTCAGGAAAATCCTATTAGGACAGCTGAACTTTATTTGGTGTTAATCAGTCTCTTTAATTGATGTCAGGTGTGTACCCAAGAAGACTGAATGCTGTAATTAAATCAAAGGGTGCTTAAACAAAATATTAGTTTAAGGATGTACACACTTATGCAACCATCTTATTTTACATTTTTTATTTTTTATATTTTTCCTCTAACAGATTTGTTAGTTTTTCAATTGAATTGTACAGATTCTAGGTCACATTAAAGGTGGGAAAAGTTCTGAAATGATTTACCGTGGTCTCATTTTTTTATGGCATTTTAACAGGGGTGTGTAAACTTTTTATATCCACTGTAGCTTTAAACAGCTATTCAGATGAACTGTAAGAGTGCAAAAATCAGAGGTAAAAATGAAGACAAGGCTGGCTGAGCATGAGACTGCTCAAGAAGAGCTGTTTCAAAAAAGTGATAGAGGTAGAGGGCAGAACATGCAGAGAAAACCCGAGATTTTCTGCTGTACCAGAAAAACTAGAAAGAAAAGATTGTATTACTTTTGTGAAAGCACAAATATGCAGCTAGACTGGTATTCTACAGTAAGATTTGTTAAGTGGTAGGTTACATTGGGTGTATGTTCCATACCTGGCCATGAAAAAGCAGCTTATACCTGTATTAGTAAAGATGCAATCATACTATCAAAAAGAGTTGATCCTGACAAAACAGAGACAGGAGTGCAGGGTATTAAAAATCTGAGACAGTTGAGTACTTATGGAAAATGATTATTCACTCTACACCAGGCAAAAGAGAAGCAAAATTATTTCTGCAGTCAGGGAATGTTATGAGGTAGTTGTGAAATTCAAGCTGCTGTATCCAGCTGTCTGTAGAATATTTTTTCCTGAAGCTTCAAAATCATTTTTTTTATTGCAGAACAGTCTAAGGTGGAAATACAAGAGTTTCTCTAACAAAAAGTAAGCCATCAAACATAAGGGGGACAGTGTTTCTCATTCTTCTGATAATAAAGCTCATAAAGAGACTTTGCCAATGAAACCTTTTCCAATGTTCCAAAGGAAAATGCTTGAGAGAGAGAGAGAGGAAAAAGCACAGGAGTTGACTAGAAGAATCTGGCATACCTTGGACTTGAAACAGTCTGGTGTTTGGAGGTGGAGATGAACAGGCAGAATACCAGCAACATTGAAAGTACTAAATAAATATATAAAGCATCCATCAAATTTGTGAAATATGGCTTTACAAGAAAAAGTGTCTGAGAAAGATTGGACTTTAGATTTTATTGTACTGGGGGGACTGAAAAGCATTTTCACCACTTCATGTCCTTAATGTTTAGAAAAACACTATAAAAGGAAAAGGGGGTGCAGCTGTAAATAAAACAATTTTTGTTAACTATATTTGTGTAAAAACGTTTTATGATACAAATTGCATGTTGTATAGTAAAGCAATTTCAGAAATTGTTGTATGTGATAAAAAAGCACTTGTTTACTTTAGTGTTAAAAATGTAAGCATTACAATGTAAAAAGACAGAGGTTGGACAAAAGTGTGTTGAAGTTAATATGCTATAATCTTGGGCTGTTCGGGTTGGGGATGGGGTGTAAACATGAACCGATTGTAGTATATATAGACTTGGGATGTTTTCTCTTGCTTTTACAAAGTCATTGTCTGGATTAATGCCCTTGAATTAGTCTAATAACAGTTTTTCTTGTATAAGCATGTGGGCTTCAAAATAAAAGAATACCGTGAATGTAATGACGTTTTCCTTTAACAAATAAATGTTCATTGTGAGTTGAGAAGTCTGCAGCTGAGGGCAGCTGTAGATTCTGTTGTATTTCCAGTAGACTACATGTGTGGACACTAAATCTTGAGAGTTTTAGGCATTGTTTACTGAAGGAAATGTAAAAGTAAAATGTACAAGGGCAAGCAGCTTAGTAAAAAAAATAAAGTTTGAAATTATTGGAAGTGAATAAGAGAGAGCAGCTTTACTGACACCTAAATACTTCAGTGCATTTTCTAGAACAGTGTATAATTTAGTTTCAGAATAGCCAGTGGACTTTTTTTAAAGGATGAAAGTTAACACTTTCAGAAAGCGTATGTTCTGTTATTTCACATCTGTGAGGGAAATTAATATAAGACAAGAACAGACAGCAGTTAGTGTAAGTAGGAGCACAGGCTATAATGTGCCTTAGTATGGACAGCCTTAATTTTAGGTTAGACCTGTGGGCTGTTAGTTTGGGAAAATTGTTGCCAAACTCTGAAAGTCTATAACAAGAAATGTAAAAATTAACCATATATCTTGTAGAGGTGGTGGAAATTTTCTGAATTTGTATAAAGCAGGGAAATGTGGAAATCAAAAAAGAGCACAAAAAAGAATTTATGGAATACTTGAGCATGTCAAGGTTAGAGGTAGATAAAGTTTGATAATTAACAGTTAAGGAGATTGATTATATATTACCATTTATATCTAATCTGTAGGATAGTCTCCATGAATGGATGGTATTCCTATGGAAGTTTGGAAGCTAGGAGGGAAGAAAGTGATACAGATTAGGAAGGTTTTGTTTAACAGTATTTTAAAAGGAGGGGAAGCACCAGCATCCTGGAAGAAGACAAAAGCTGTGGTGTCTGTAATACCTAAAGATGGCAAAGACCCACGAGACCCACCTTCATACAGACCTATTTAAATTTTACACCATGATTATGAAGTGTCTGTCTATAATATCTAAAAATTGCTAAATATGAATCTGTGTGGTTTTGTGGAAGGGAGGCAGACATTTGACAGCATTAATAGAACAATGGTGATACAAAGGGAAGCAAAATATAAGAAAAAAAAACACAGTTGTTAACGGATCTTGTGGCAGAGAAGGCATTCAGCAGAGTAAGCAAGGATTTTGAGTAGGGTAATGGAATCATCTGTATTCCCTGATACAATAAAGTTAATCAGAAGGGTATATGAGGGATCAGATCCAAAATTAAAGCTGGAGGATTCCTCTCTGAAAGGTTGTGTCTGAACAGAGGAAACAGGCAGGGGTGTCTTCTTTCCCCTTTGTTATTTTCATCATATTTAAAGCCATTGGCTAATAAAATAAGGGACCCAAAAATTCAAGAATATAATTGGTATGGTAATGAAGAAAAGTTGACCTTGCTGGCAGACAGTAATATTTTGTACCTGATAAAAGCAGGAAAAGACATATCAGTGTTTTGGAACATTTTAAGACAGTTTGAAGTCATTTCAGAATGTCAGATTTTAATGAACATAAAACAAAGGCTATAGCTATAAATTGCATACCCACATGAATGGTTTCAGCTATACCCATATTTATTGGGACACAATAAAATGAAGTATTTAGGAGTATGTATTAAAAAGTATTATTTTATTACAGCTAGGGATATGTGGGAGGAGACTAAACAAAAGATAATACAAAAACTGAGAAACTGGAAACTTTTATGGATATTAAGTTACAAGCAGTGAAACTGTTTTTCATCCTTTTAGTTTAATATACAGGTCAAGTATATTGTGATCAGCCAGAAGAAAAATTGTGGACTTGTGGTCAATAGAGTTAAAGGAATTTATCTGAGAGTGGAATAGGGCAAGGGTGAAGTGAGAAATTAATTCTTCTCGTAGAACAAAGTGGTTTAGGATTACCTAATTTGAAAGGGTATTTTAGAGCAACACAATTAAAGCTGATATACAGAAGCAGAAATCTATAATTCAAAGTGGAAAGGGATAATGATGATGAAGAAGGTAGACATTTCAAGAAATTAGGAGAGAGTCAGATTTTGGATGCAGATCCTTAACAGTAATAACAATAGCCATACAGAGTATTATATTCATAAAGTAGCAAAAGTTATTCAAAGAACTAAGCCAATATGAAAATGGAGAAAGGAAATTCTGTCCATTGAGATTACTGCAGTTAGGGTTACAGAAAATAGGCAAGAGGAGACTGGAATTTACTGGAGAAAACTGGCAAAGGAACCAAGGTATTGGGAGCAAATAACAAGAGAGGGAAAGGTAATAGAATGAGAAGAGGCCAAGAAGACATTTGGATTGCAGGCTAGAGAGTGCCTTCCTTATCTGAGATTGATATCAGAGTACAGGCAAAGAGAAAGGGAAAATCCTAAGTGAAAGACCTGCTCTAGTAGAGTTTTTAGTTGAATCTAGAACATAAGCTCCTTCTAAAGGGATAATTTAGTAGGGCATAAAATATTGCACGATATAGGCATCAGTCAGAGGAGGTTAGAAAGGACTGGGAAGTGATTAAGTAAGTAGTTCACAATGAGAGAACAGATGCATGGCTCCCAAATGTACAGCAAAGTCTAGAATATTTAGGATATTTTCTTGGAAGTGCTCGCTTACATATTTTTTTATGCCATGCAGACTCCAAAGACTTTTCCACAGGTACATGGCAAACAGAGGTGTGATGGGGAAGAAAGCGGTAACTGAGAGTATATGTTTTGGTAGTGTAACGAGCTGGCAGACTTTAAAAATTCCCTGCAAAGTACTCTGTCAAAAATATTGGGTGAGCAAATGGGTGTAACTATGGAAATTGTTTTAAAAATAAATAAATAAATAAAGATCTGTATTAAATTATCACGTATGCCATAGGCAGTCATACATTTATATAAATGATAAACCATATTGACATAATTTTAGTTGCAAACATTATACATAACTTATCTATCAAGTCGTTTTTAGTCAGACGTTACATAGTTTGTTCAAATCCAGCCTTCTTTTAAACCTCACTCCTCCACTGCATGTATTGTTCCCACAATTCCATTTTTTTCTTTGTAATTTGCTCCTACCCTTTTCAAAAGATCCCAATTCCAGTTGTTTTATCTCTGTTACTATATTCACTACATCTAGTAAAGTTGATTTAGACTTTGATTTCCATTTTCTATTTATTGCTTCTTTGGCAGCCATCATAATTAGACTCAGTAAGGCCTTAGGGGGGTTGGGAGGATGGCCTAGTGGTTAAGGTGCTTGCCTTACAAACACAGGGTACAAGGTTTGAATCTCACAGGGGGATAATTGGCTAGGCTTAAAATGGCTCGCAAGGGCAGTTAGCCTACTACTAATCTATGAACTAATCTATGAACCTATGTCTAGGCAACTCCGATTCTGTATCATAGCTCAAAAAACATTTCCTTAGTTATACCAATTTTTTCACCCAGTATCTCTGACAGAGCAGTCTGCGTGGAATCTTTAAAGTCTGCCAACTCATTACCCTCCCAGAAACTATGTTCCCAGTTACCTCTTTCTTCCACATTACACCTCCAACATTTCTTATCTGCCTGAGGAAAAATTCTTTGGAGTCTACTTGGGGTGTACAAATACTTATGTAAACACTTCCAACAAAGATCCTAAATCTTCTAGACTTTGTTGCATATTTGGGAGACATACGTATATCCTTTCACTGGTGCTTTGTGAATTTCTTATCCAGTCTCTCTTCCAAATCCTTTCTAATATCCTCTAGTTGATTTTTATTGTTATCATGTAATATTTTGTATGCTGTACTAATTCCGTTAACAGCAGCTTCCATTCTAGATTCTACTCAAAAACTCTACCAATGCTGGTCTTTCACTTATGATCCTCCTATTTCATTCTCTTTGCCTAAACTCTGATATCAATGCTTGATAGGGATGGTAATCTCTAGCCTGCAGTGCAAATAAATTATTGGCCTCTTCCCATTTTATTACCTTTCCCTTTCCAGTTATTTGCTGCCAATACCTTGGCTCTTTTGCCAGTTTTTTCCAATAAATTCCAACCCCTCTCTCGCCTATTGTCTGTATCCCTAACTGTAGTCATCCCTATCGGCATAATCTCCTTTCTCCATTCCTGTGTTGGCTTAGTTCTTGGAATACTTTCTGCTACTTCATGAATATAATATTCTGTGTGGTTACTTTTATTCCTCTTAAGGATTTGCATCAAAAATCCCAGCCTCTCCTTGTTTCTTGATTCCCCCCGCTTCATCATCATTCCTTTCCACTTTGAATTATAGGTTTCTGCTTGTACTATGTATAGGAGCCATAACTGTGTAGCTCTGAAGTACTATTTCAAATCGGGTAATCCCAAACTGCCTTGTTCATTTGGAAGAATCAGCTTATCCCATTTGACTCTTGCCATCTTCCCCTCCCAGATAAAATATGGAACTTATTTTTGTGAGCTGGGATACAGGATCTGAATTGCTCAAACATAGTAAGACTTTAAGTTTATTTCTGGTGATTTTCAAAAAAATCAATTACTGGAAAATTGAAATCAAATTCTAAACCAACTGTATTTGAAGTAGATATTGTAACTGAGATAAAAGAACTGGATATGGGATCTTTAAAAATGGTAGGAGCAAATTACATAGAAGAAATGGAAATTGTGTGAACAATACATGCCAGATGGTTTGGAGGAGGAGTGAGGTTTAAGGAAAGGCAGGAACTAAGCAATTCTTGTAATGGTGGTTTGATGATAATTGCATAAAAGAATACATGAGATGAATAATGTTTTAACTGTGAACATGTTAACGTGGTTTGTTTTTCTTTCTATAGGTGGATGTTTGTTTATGTCTTAAGTGATAATTCAGAAAAGGTGTTAAAGAATTAAGGACATGCTAAAAATTTGACAAATAAGTTTATAAGGTGGGTAACGGTCCGCAGTGAATAACTTTTATAATGCCCACCTCTCTAGTGCTATTTTCTTCATAACTGGTTCAGTCGCTTTCAGTTCCATTTCAGAAATATAGTCCATTAAAGCAAATAAATCCCTAAAGTTTGGCAGGGTACTTGTTCAACTTCTAACAGTAGAGTAATCAGCCTCATTGAAGCAGGGCACAGTGAGGAAGCTAGGGGATAACCAAAAGGGGGAAATTATTATAGTATTTGGCCAAATATGGTCACAGACCTTCAGTAACATTGCTTGGAGTTCCCACAAGATGCAGCAGTCCCAAAAAATAAGGGACAGTCCCCCGATGTCCCTTTTCTACAGGACATGTTGTTAAGCTAGAACATGTCATTGCATCAGTGCCATGTTTTTACTAGCTGTAGTGTTAGAAGTCTGCTTCAGAGTTATATTGCACTCTGTCCCTCTCTGGTTCAGATAGCAGTCTCAGGTGTGGTTTAGTTTCTGAACTGCCTGATTATTACCTTTTGAGTTTCATAATGAAATCTGAAAGGGTGGATCAGGTAGAGCCTGTCATATTTGATATAAAGTGTTTACAGTGACATTTTAATTTATAATCTGTTGACATACTGTGTTACATTTAACTTGTGAACAGTATCAGGTGTAGTCATGAGCTGTTTTCAGTGACTGTCATAAAGGAAAATACTAAGTATTCACAGTAATTACTGCTGCAGTAGTCTAAGCTATATGGCTGATCTCTTGCATGTGATGTAACCTCCAGCCAGCTTCGAAAGCTTCAGGGCAACTTCCATGCACCCAAACCTTAGTCAGCTTGAGTTGAGTTGACTAAGACAGGTTTACTCACCACGCCCTTCAGAGCTTTCCTGCCGCTGAAAAAAGCACTACTCTGCTGGCTTTCGAGGACTGATGGTTAGCTTATGCTGTTCCATTGTTGTGCAGAGAAATTCCCTATGGGGAAAAAAAAAACTTCCACATATTATTTTTAGTTTTTGAATTTTCCTGATGAGGAAGATATATTTTAAGAAAACGAACAGCTGAACTCTATAACTAATAACAACAAACACAAGACCCTTCCAAGATGAAAATTCTTTACTGGTGTCTCCTGGTACCTCAGCTTACACCTGCATGGGATAAATTATACACCAGCATCACATCCTTTTATATAATGCCAATAGACATCAATTAACACCATATTAATAATACATGCCCCTTAAAGTGATACAAAAGACTAGAACATTTAAGATAAGTACTAATTCCACAATTTTCCATATACATAAACCATTTAAACATATTAAATGTTCAACTCTAAATTTAAACTTGACGGGTGTAGAGTGTTGAAATTAATAATAACTCTGGTTTCCAGAACTAATGATTTGTTTTTATACATTTTCCCATGTTGATAACTAAGTTTGGCTAATATACTAAAAAACAAAGTAGAATCTGAACCCCCATGATACATCCAAAACTGTGAGGCAACCGGGCTATCCAAACTACTATGTCTAATATCCCCCAAATGTTCAAGAATGCGTTTCTTAACCTGCCTTTGAATTTGTCGAATATACCACTTAACTGGAGAACATCCACATCCTATCATATAAATAACTCCGCTAGAAAAACAATCAGACCTATGCATGGCTTTATAAACCCTGTTATTGATCTTCATACCATCTAAATTCCTGATCTTGGGGCATACTTTGCATCTTGAACATGGGAAACAACACACCTGATTCCCACTACTACTCCTTTTACTGCTGTTAAGGAGTTCTTTCAAATTCAAAAATCTACTATATGAAAAAAATCACTCTATCCGGGAACACATTACTAGTAGTGTCCCCTTGTGTCACAATAGGCCAGAATCTCCTTACCAAATTACTTAATATTTCAGAAAAGGGTGACAACCTGCTGACAAAAATATTTTCCCATCTTCTCCATCATTATCCCCTTCCTTGTGAACTCCGAGCTTCCCTTCCCTTCTTTGTATCAAACTTTCTACCATCCCCATGGGTACCCAAAACTCTCTTTTCAGTCTTGATCAATAAATCCATTTCATAGCCCTGAGATAATAATTTATTCCTCACCTTGATGAATTCCCATTGAATAATACTCTTGTCATAAGTATTATTAAAAATACGTCTATATTCTCTATAGGGAAGTGAATCCAAAAGATGAGAGGGGTGCATGCTTGAGGCTAAAAGAAAATTGTTGGCAGCAGTCTCCATTAAATATGGTCTAAAAGGAACTATTCTATTACACCCCACATAAAGTTCTAAGTCCAAGAATTGAATGACCTCTCTGACTTTTAAAAGTAAATGACAGTCCAAAGCTGTTCCTTTCCAAATCCACCATGAACCTTTTAAAATCACCCATTTCCCCTTTGCATATAAAAATCAAGTCTTCTGTATATCTCCTATAGATGACCACTTTGTTGGAAAAGAATTCCGTATTATAAATGAATGAGTGTTTGAAAAAATTCATGAAAATAATGGCATAATATGGAGCAAAGGAAGCACCATAGCAGTGCCTCCTTTTTGTAGATATATTTGATCCTTGAACCTGAAACAATTATGGACACTGTGTTAGCCCTGTTCTCTGCAGCTGTTAGGGGTCCCCTAAGTGGGCAAGGGAGAGACATTCTTGTCGGCTTGGGAGAAGGGGCAGGGAATGTGCATTGCTTAGCCAGAATGCTGTGCCCATCTCTGAGGAAGATGCGGCTACCATAAGTAATCCTGTTTGTCCCAACTTTCCTGTCAAAAGAAACAGAAAACTAAATATTTTTCTTCACTTGTACCAGTGTTTCTGGACAGGAGTAGTTTATTAAGTCTGGGTCAGGGTCTTGTACTGCCTTTTGACCCTCATCAGGTGATTTCTGGTAAATTAAAAATGGATTCCTTCTTCCTGAAGAAATTCAAGAAAATGAATCTGTAGAGGAATGTGATGGGACAGATGCAGGTTTTTCTTGGTAGATTACTGATTCAGACTCTGTAGAGAGCCTGTTATCTGAATCTCCCTGTCAGAGATTCTATTATTCTTTCACTGTTTCCAGAATCTGCCAGTGTTTTCCATGGGAGAACACTGAGGTTTCTCATTCCCTCAAAAATGCTATGCACTATTTACAACTGAATTCCCAGAGCGCACTCCCGTGCTGTCAGCATTGACGGATGTTTGTCACAGCCTGTGGCTTCCATGACAGCAAGCTTAGCTGCACTTGAGAAAGCAGATAGAATGTATAAAGTTCCTCAGTCTTTTAAATGTTTATGCATTCATCCCAGACCTGACCCAGCAGCTGTAATTTTAGTATTAACCGTCTGCTGGTGCCAAGTATTTTGTTAATTCTTCCTCTTCCGACATGGATGGTAAAACAATTTATATGTTTGGGGAAAATTATTGCTTCTGCAACTTTAATGTGTAGAATTTTTAATTGTCAAGCTAATGTGTTAGTTTCATAATTAGAAAGAACAAACTGTGAGGAGTGCTGTATCTGCACTTCCTAATGTGAATACAAATCTGCTTTGTGTGGTTTGGTTTCTTGAATTTCTCAGGTCACTACTCATTGTTTAAAGGGAGTATATGACTCTGTAGATACTACATCTAGGGCTTTTGCCACTGGTACTCTGTTGAGGAGATTTGCTTGGCTGTGTTCTCAGAACCTCCCAGAAGAAGTTTAACAAAAAAGTGATTTTAAGTTATCCGGTGGATAGAGATTTAGTTTTTGCACCCTCTGTTGCAGAGATATAAAAATGGACAAGAAAGGTAAACAGATGCAAGGGATCTCTCAGATTTTTCATCTCACCTTCTCCAAATTTTCCAGGGGATTTTTTTGCTCCTTTGTCCAATTTTGGCAAGAATGAGAAATAAACAACCCCAGCAGATTGCTGGCAAGCCGACATCCATCCATCCACAAACCTTTTTTCCCATTTTTGCACACGGGTTCAACAGTGACAATCCTCTAGAGGTATACACTGCCTGGTGGCTAGCCCTGCCACAGTATTTCTTCTACACCACACACACACACACACACACACACACACACACACACACACACCTATGTCAAACTTGCTGTCCAATCCATGTACGCTAACAAAAAAATGTCAGCAAGGTTTCAAAAACAAATCAGGAAAAAGGACAGCCAAATAAGGCAGAATGACTATATAAGGGACTCCTCTTACCCCACCCTGGCAGTCCCTTATCTCTTCCAGAAAGTCTGAATCTCCATTTCTCTCTGACAACAGATTGTTTCAAACAAATGAGATCTGAGGTTGATTAAGCAAGGTTACTTATGGTAGTGGGAAGAAACTCCTCCATTGCAGGTTATTATTACACATCCACCAGACCAAACCCCTCTGTTCCCTCTTGTCCTGCAGCTGGTGATGTCTCAGGATAATAGAAACCGTTCCTTCTTCCAGATGGGAAAAGGTTTTTATTCAAGAATGTATTTGTGCCAGATAAAGAAAATACCTGGAGACCAGTTCTGAATTTTTTTTCTTAAGGCAGTTTGTGATATTGCCCAAGTTCAAAATGTTTTCACTTCAATATCTGTTACCCATTCCTCCTGATTTGAAATTTTTGGCAGCCAAAAGATGCTTATCACATTCCTGTTCGTCTTAATTTCAGATGTTTCTTAAGGATGTGTGTGTCTATATCACATTCTTTGAGCTGTCCACTGCTCTAAGAGTGTTCACAAAGTATTCAGCTCCTGGGGTAGCCCACTGCAGGCTACAGGGTATCCACATTTAATTAGACAACTTGCTTATGTCTTTTTCAAAATGTCAAGAATCTTAGACTGGGATTCCAATAGAGCATTCAAAAGTCTATTTTGCTTTCATCACACATGATTGTTTTCCTGGAGTGTCTGCTAGACACCTTAGTATAAAGATATTTTCTTCCACAGGAAAATAGTAGACCTGTATTTAGATCTGTTTCAGAGGTTTTCCACTCAAGTCACTGCAAGGGAATACCTCAAGATTCTGGGTCTCATGATATCTCTGATATCTCTTGATACCTCTAACAAGACTCCTCTTTTTCTTAATTTCTCCATTGCTCCTACAACTATTGGAACTGTCTGGGTAGCTTTCTTCCACATTACCCTCATTTCTGCATGCAAATCCTGGTATTTTATTACTATTTGTCTCTCTGTACACAACACACTGTAGTCCCTGGGAGTAACAGTTTCAGTGATCAATGCTACTTTTGTCTTCTTGTCATGGACTACTATGTCTGGTTTTCTTGCATCTATTTTTTGAACTATTGGTAATGGGTGAGCCCATGTGATAAGTATTTTCTATAATGCTTTGTGGCTCATGTTTCCAGTGTTTTTCAGCTACTTCGGTATTATAGTGTTTGCACAATCCCCTATGGAACAGTCTTGCCGCATTATTATGCCTTTCAGTATAGAGTCCTTCTGCCATTAGTATTTCACAGCCAGCAACAGGATGTGCGACAGTTTCCATTTCTGGTTTACAAAACCTACATTTGCCTTTTTCTCGCACATGTTCATTGGACTTTGTAAACCAACGTGTCCGTAGTCCACTATCTTGGGCCCACCAAATTAACCTTTCATCTTTTGGTATTAATTCACCTCTCCCTAACCACTCCTTCATTAGATCCTGATCAACATGAGGTTGTTCCAAGACTTTTCTATACTTGCAGCTATATTTGTGCATTTTCTATATTTCTTGCCTTCTCATTTGATCCTTCAACTTATATTCTTTCTTTTGTTTTTTGGCACATTCAGTTGTTGCCTGATTTTTATCTACTTGTTTGATTTCCATTCCCACTTGACACGGATATGCGTCTGCTAAACTAAGCAGGAAAGTCATCTTAGACTTATTCTCCTCATGTTTCTAAACTTTCACTACATTTGGGTCTTGAGGTCAGCAGATGTGTATGCAGTCATAGGATTGCAGATCTATACGTGTAATCAATTTCGAATAGGCCAATACCTCATTCAGAATGGGGTATATGTAGTCTTGATATGCGCTGTCTTTATAAGTCATTTGAAGAGCATGAAGCATCATTCTTGTTTTCCTGTCCAACCTATCCAGGGGCTAGTCAGTCACTCCAAAACCAAATGTAAGTTAGGACAGGAAGACCAAATTGGTTTATATGGTATACATCTAGTCTCCATGAGAAAGATACAATTGTATTTGAATGTTTTGGTCCCAGTACAAACACCTATTATCTTCTCACAAATCCCAAAACTGGAATCTAAAAAGAGGAATCATTTGCTGGAGACATCAGATATCTCTAAATCTGGGTCTCCATTTCTCCCCTCCTGCTCCAAAGCAGTCACTAGGTACCATAGAGTCCTTGGACTCTGCTTGGCAAGTAGTGTCAAGAGGGATAAAAATGCAAGGTGTTTGGGTCAGCAAAGACAGACACAAGCACATAAACATAAAAGAGATGCTTGATATTATCAATGTACTCAACTCTCTGAATCACCTCTTATCCCCAGGACCTCTTCAAGGTGTTAGACAATACTACAGCAATGAGGTACAGGGAAGGGGAACCAGTTCTTATCCCCTGTATAGGTTAGCTATGTTGGCATGGGATATAACTTTACAGTACCATCTCACTCTATAGGCTTCCCACATTCTGTCATAGGAAAATTGTTTGACAGACATGCTGAGCAAGACAAAGGCAAACCCTTATGAATGGAAACTAGATCAGGGGTCTCAAAATTTGATCCATCAGTGGGAAGTTCTCAAGTAGATCTTTTTTCCCTCTCTGAGCAATCAGCAGGCACAGTTCTGCTCCAAGACTTGATGCAAGAAGGCCTTGAAGACAAATACCTTTTCTTTTCCTTGGACAGGAATGTTCCTGTATGCTTTCCTCCTCTTTCCGCTAATATCCAGGGTACTTCTGAAGATACAGAATGAGTCCCCCAAGATCATTGTAGAGACTCCCTTCTGGCGCAAGTAGCAGTGGTTCTCCTTTCTTTTGGAATTTAACAGGGGTAGTTACCACACGTTTCTTCAAACTCTGATCTGCTTACACAAAAACAGGGGTGTTTGATGCAGCCTGATGGCAAACAACTTCGGCTGATTGCCTGGATGATAGGATCTTAATACCTTTTAGTTTTTGTTTACTGAGGATATGATGCAGTTTCTTATGGGGGCAAGAAAGTCTGATATTAGAAAATCGTATATAAGCAAATGGAAAAGGTTTTCTAGTTTGTGCAAGCAAAATAACCAGCACTCATTCAGGGCTAGTATTTTTGTGGTTTTAAAACGTTTCTTTCAGTTACTTTCCTGTGGCCTGTCTTACTCCTCGAGCAGTGTTCATTTGCTGGCCATTTCAGCATGTCTACCCATGGATCTTCCTCTTTTAAGGCATTCTCATGTCAGAATGTTTTTGACTGCTCCTTGGGATCTTTATTTTGTTTTAGAGAAATTAACATTTGCTCCATTTGAACCAGCTAATCTGGGTGACTTGAGGTTCATACATGGAAAACTGTTTTACTGATTGCTCTAACCTCTGCAAGAAGAGTATCTGAGTTGCAAGCTCTTACTGTGGGTCAACCTTATCTCATTTTCCACAGAGATGGATTACTTCTCAAAGAAGCTCTTTTCTTTTATGCCGAATGGTATCAGAGTTTACTTTTAAGGCAAACTATCCAGTTTCCTGTGTTCTTTACACAGCCTAAAATAAGGAAGAGAGGATACTTCACATCTTGGATGTCCAAGACAGCTCGCATACTATCTTGACAGAGCAAAATCTTTTAGAACTTCCAATCAGTTGTTTTATTTCTTGTGAAGATAAGAAGGGACAACCACATGGTTGTCTCTGACTATTATCTTTTTTTTTTTATTCCAACCAGAAGAAAACTGTTCTGGATAGGATCAAGGTACTCTCTACCAAGGCTTTTGCTTCATCTCTGGCCTTTTGGAAAGGATTAGACTCTAGAAGTATTCCAGATGCAGCAACTTGGTCTTCTGTCTGTACGTAGTTTTAGAAAGCACTGCAAGTTAGATTACTTCTCCATGTCTAAGTCTGACTTTGTTAGGACCTTTCTCCAAGGACTCCTAGACCCTTCCACCTCTCAGTTGTTCTAAGCTGTGATAATCTATTGCAGCAGTGATCAATATGATGAAGATGGTACAGTTGTGGAAGTAAGTTTACCATAACAGTAGGTGTTTGAATGATCATTGCTGCAGGAGTCAATCTCTCCCTCTACCCCTTTTGCTTTTGGTGTGTTTTTTTTATGCCAGGGTGTTGATATTAATTTTTATTGTCCCTATCAATGTCCTCTCAGGAATTTGCCTCCCTCTCTCAGTTGGCATGAAAACTCTGAAGGGCTTGACACCCAAATCTGTTTTTTATTCAGCTCAGCTCAACCTGACTAACAGTATGGGTAAGTAAAAGGTGCCTTGAAGCTTTGGAAGCTGGCCAGCCATTATATCCTATGCAGGATATAGTCCATATAGCTTAGGCTACGGCAATAGTATTCATTCAAACGTCTACTGTTATGGGAAGTTTACTTACACAACTGTCTTTCTCCTAACTGTCGAACTATTTGGTCAGTGGTCTTAGTTAACCTGAACAATTTCCAGATAAGCATAAGACACATTCTGCAAGAACTGTGGCCACATCTGCAGCCTTCTTCAGTTCCTCTTTTATAGGTGACATTTGTGATACTGCTACTTGGACATCTGTGCATAATTTCATTAATCATTGCAGACTGAACTGCTTCTCCAGAGCCTGAGCTTCCTATGGTGCTACTGTCCTAAAAGGTCTTTTGTTATAAGGCCAACAAGGAAGTTCATAGCTGGAGATTCTGACCCATATGTCTGATCAGACAGACTTGACGAATAGGATACAGAAGTTTATGTAGTTATTATAATGCAATATCTTCTTTTCATTCATGTCCTCTTTATATGAAAAACCTCCCTTCGTTACCCCACTTCCCTCTCTTGTAAGACCTGCAGGGTAGCTGATTCTGCAATGAGGTCTGTTTCCTACCAGTATCTCACAGCTATAGTTCTTAGCTGCCAACAGGGATCAGAGGTAGGTAGAGGAACAGATGCATTCTAGGAGGAAAAAATGAAGGGGCTTAAATCTGGAGCACTGAGGTTTGTCGGGTCAGATCTGACAAATGGCTTCTAGGACCCATGTGTCAGACAATAATCTAGCATGCTGGTGTAAACATACTTTCATTTTCTTTCTTCCTGAAATTCTGCTGGAAAGTGTTATTCTTAGTCTCAGATGTAGCATTGTACTAATAGTCTCCACCAGTAGCTGTATATGGCCATTGAGGTTCCAGGCTGGCAATCATTATATTTGTACTTCAGCAGAGGTTGACAGAATGCAGCTGATATACAAAAATGCCTATTTCACGTTTAGACAGTGCTGCATACATTTGAGAAATTCTTGTCAATTTTCCTATAAGCTGTTCTGGGGTACAATATAAAAGAAGTGAGATTATGAAAGGATTTTGTCAGTAATACTTAAGAATATCTAGAAACAGTGGATACTGTAATTTGAAGTTACATTACTATTCAGGCTAGAATGCCCTTGGTAAATTGTCATGGTGTAGAATTTTCCAGAACAGTCAGCTGAAAGCAGATGTGTACCTTGCAGTGATCTCTCTCCAGATTTTAGATAAAACTAGACACAGCATTAATACATATATCTATGTATGTTGTGATTTCAGACTTAAAAACATAACATTTTGTTTAATACTGTTTGCATACGTTGAGACATTAACAGCCTCATACCAAGATTTTTTTTTACTTTGCCTTTGAGGGTAGGATGCCAATCCCATAGTGAGTCATACTTGGTTATGCTATTGATAATGATGGAAAAATGTATGAATACATTTTGAACTATTGTCCTAATGCAGACCTTTTATATGTAAACATCAAAAATAGCCATTGACTACTGAAAAGTCGTGTGTCATGTATTTGATTAAAACTCTTAAAATAAGGAGTAAGTCCAGAATAAAAAAACTGAAACCCAAATGCTGGACAAGAAAGGAAGGAAAACCAAACTGCTCATGGATGTTAAAAGCAAACTCCTTGCTTTAATAGTATTAATGCAGACGAAGTAGAAACACAGCATTTTCATCTGAAAACAAATCAGGAGAAGAAGTCTGATTTGTATTCAGACGAAAACGCTGTGTTTCTACTTCATCTGCGTTAATACTATTAAAGCAAGGAGTTTGTTTTTAACATCCACAAGCAGTTTGGTTTTCCTTCCTTTCTTGTCCAGCATTTTGATTAAAACTCTTGCCAGTGTTTCCATGATTTTTCATATAACCTTATAGCTTATCTTTTTTATCTATGTGGTTTCTATTTGTTGCATCTGTTTGATAACCTTCAGAGCTGTGATAATTCCTTAAGCAAGTCTTTGGATGTGAACAGTTGGTAGTCTGTGCTTGGCTGACTGGCATGGACAAAGGACTGTCTGTGACTCAAGGGGATGGAGTTCCATTAATGACTTGGGTACCAGAAGATGTGGTCAAGTCATTGGGGAATGAACAGCTTGCAACAGGTCAGCTATCCTGTGGTGAGGCAATGCAACTTTACAGTCTGCTGCAAGTGCAGGGTTACATGATGGCAGTGGCCAGTGACCATAGGATGTGGTAGTACCTATGTGAGTGAGTGAAAATACACATCTCTGTGTGAGGGCATAGGAGGTCACTGCTGTGATGGAGGTGCTCATAACAGCCAGCAGAGTAAGGTGTTAGGTCTGTAGAAGCAACACCATAGTAGGTTATACTCAATACGAGGGAGTCTGGTGGAAACAGTGTCCAGTGTGCATCTGGTCACTTCAGTCCGTGAATGTGTAATGGCACATTAATCAATCTGAAAGTTCTCCTTGTATGGCTCACTGCCATCACTGGGTTTCTATCTGCTAATTTCGGAGCCCATGCCCAAACCTGAAGCAGAAGATAAGTGTGGCAGTTTATTCCGAAGAGTTACGGTTGTGAGCTGTAGTTCTGTGATATAGGGTTTGTTCCCTCAGCCCTCATTTGCCAATTGTGAGACCTTGAGCAAGTCACTTAAACAGAGAGTGCTCCAGGGCAACTGGAAATTTGGGCTGGGTTCCTCAGCTGTCCCTTGGACTGCAAGCTTAGTAACTACCCATGAACTTTATGCCTTTCCTGGTTCGTTAGGAATCAGAATCGGTAGTCCTTTTATGGATGTCTGTTTTGGCAACTGAAAGTGCTGCAGCTTTTCATTATGATATTCTTGTGAAAGATTAACAAAGTAAAATGTACAACTGTCATAGGCAAACACTGGAAAGCTGTATATATTTTGGAAAATGTTACTGTATCAGAGTAAAGATAGTAGTGTGTTACCAACTATCAGTAAAGTATCTCCCAGTATCCCAAAACACCTGAGCTACCTGTTGGTGAAACATACTTTACAAAAATATGACTTGTACCATGGAAACCTCCAGTCAAAACTGAACATCTTAATGAAGCTATTTTATACTGTTATCACAGATCCTGGCTGAAACAGGGTGCAGACAGCAATTCTTACTGGTCTTTTTTTTTGTTTTTGAAAGGGCTTTCTGACTATAGACTACAATGTAGTACGCAGTTCTTAGTCTGAAGTGTGTGGGAATATGTGGAAAGGGAAAACTTTCTGAGCTTTGGGTTATTTCTGTCATGACTCTTTAAATATTTTACATATAAAATGTTACCAAAATGTAGTATAGTAATAGGAAAAACGGTCATGAAATCATGAATCTTGTTAAAAGTGACACAAAAAAAAACTCTGTTCCTGTGCAGTTCTTGTTTTGTCTGTGCCCAAACACTTTTTTATCTGCTGCCATATATTTACATCTTTCTAGTATCATCTCAGTGTGTATTGCCCCACAGCTCATTTTAGTAACAAAAAAGTCTGAGCTATGTGATCTGAATTATGCATTGTAGGTGAAGAATTACTAAACACGAAAGACTACAATGTGAGATGTATAACAGTAAACAGATTAAGGTGTTGCTGGAACTTTGTACTTCAGCTTAGTGTCACATCAGTGAGATACATCTACAGTGTGTGTACATGTGCCTATACAGATGTTTGTGGCATGCAGATAGAACATTTTTAAACATCTTCATTGCCTATATCATATCATAAGTGATAATTCAATCATACATTTATATAATTGAAAACAAACCATACTGACATATTTTCAGTTGCAAACATTATACATCACTTAAAATATATCCAGTCATTGTTAAACATTACAAACCTCATTCATTTCCTGCCATCCCTTAAATCTCATTCCTCCTACAAAATATTATTCTGCATGTGTTGTTCCCACAATTTCCATTCTTTTCTATTTAATTTGCTCCTAATCTTTTCTAAAGATCCCACTTCCAGTACTTTTATCTCTGTTACAATATTCACTGCTTCTAGTACAGTTGGTTTAGACTTTGATTTCCATTTTCTAGTAATTGCTTTTTTGGCAGCCACCAGAATTAAACTCAGCAAGGCCTTACTATGTCTAGTACAAAAATGTGAAAAGGCACTCAGGAAGGACATCCAACACTCAGCACAGAAAGTAGAATAGTTTGTTAGTCCAGAGAAACACAATATACGAAGTAAATCACATTAACGCTCTAACAGACACTGTGTTTTCGTCCTTTGAAAAGACTTCTTCAGATGTATCCCAAAATCCCATAGCACCATGTTTTTATACAACACCTATTAAAACTTCAAAGTAATAATTCAGTTAAAACCAATTAATTTATACAACCCTGTTATAAAAACTGCTATAGTCAAACACCCCTAAAAAATGTATAAATACAATTATGAATATAAACATGAACAAATATCTTTATTAATATATACATAAATATGAACATATCCTAAACATCAAAAATTGATAAAAACATTTTATTCTTCTTAAACCTCCTGCTAAAACAATACTACATTAACTAATGAAAACGCTCCATCCAGTGGCCATGTATAACAAATCAAAGCCTGGCAGACCCAAGTTTCAGTAGAGGGGCTATGGAAATTGCATCATTTATACCAGGGAATCTATTGTCCTCCAAAATAATCTGCCAATATAGTTCCCTGTATTCAGTTTTTAGTTCACATGGCCCCCCTCTTTTGTCCATAGGTACAATTTTCAGTACAGAAAACGAAAAACTAGCTGATAAACGTCATATTATGCTTGTATAAAGCATTATTAGAATTCTTATTTTTAATATCCTATATGTGTTCATAAATCCTCTTATGGAATTTCCTTTGCGTTTTGCCCACATAAAATGCATTGCAGTCTCCATCTAATGCTATATATATGACCCCACTTGTAATATAGGCAGCACAAGCTTCACATATATCGCTCTTGTTTCTTGCAGATATATAAATACTCTCCCCATTCAATACATATGGACACTGAGAACAAAAACCACACCTGTACTTGCCCCTCTTAAGTGTACCACTTCCACTAACTACCTCATTCTTCTTTTCAACTATATTCTTAATATTGGGACCGTTTCCAAAAATACATTTAAAGGGCTGTCCAGAGATGTTGAGGTCAGATAGACTGGCAAACTTCCTCTACTCATTGGCCATTATATTCCTAATAACCCCAGCATCTCCACTGAAACATGTCATAAAAGCATGTTCATAAGAAATTGTTCTCTGGGGTGGATTACTAGACTCAGCACTATGTATCCCATCCATTCCTAGTAAGGGCCCAAATCTACCCTGTCTACCTCGAATAACCTCCTCGTTGACCTCATATAACAAATCCTTGGGGTACAGTCTCTCCTTGAACAACTTTTCAAAAAAATTACACTCAATTAGAAAATCTTCATCTTCCGAGGACATTCTACTGCCCTCACCAATTGTCACTTTACAATTCCTGTATTTTGATAAAAAGTTTGCGCACTGGTGAAGTACAAATATGAAATGGAGACGGTGTCCTTTCTATACACAGTGGACTTAAACCATCCCTGGTACGTCTGAATGGTGAGTTCTAAATAATTCATACTTTGGTCATTGATATTTTAAAGGTGAACCTCAAGAAGTTGGTAGTGCTGGAAATGTAATCCAAAAATGTTTTCTCTAGTGTTTATCCAAAACAAGCAAATGTCCAAGTAACATCTACACATATTCCAGCAACCCATATATCGGGAATTAAAAATATATTTTTGTTCCCAAATAGATAAAATAATATTAGCGTATGTAGGCATCTAGCGCCCATCTCTACTCCTCTTATTTGTCAAAAAAATTCATCCTCAAAGTGTATAAAATTATTTTTAACACCATTTCAATCAGTGTTAAACAAGTACAAAACTCATTTTGAGAAAAAAACACTGTTTTCTACCATTAGATCTTCCAACCATTCCATACTTAGTGAGGGATAGAAGTAAACAAATCAGTTATATCTACAGTGATAAATAATGTATGTTCAACATATAAATTTGATTTAATATGTTTTAATAGGTCCCAAGAATCCTTTAAATTGTCTCTACCCATCATAGATAGTGGTTTTAATTTAACGCCTAAATACATAGCCAGAGGGGTAGTGATGGAACCCTCCACAGCCACTATGGGCTTCAATGGGGGATCGATCACACTTTTGTGTACCTTGTCTGTGCCGAAAATGGTGGGGACTCTAGGCCAATCTTCTTCTTCTTCCTCTTTTGGCTGCTCCCGTTAGGGGTCACCACAGCAGATCAACTGTTTCCATTTCTTCCTGTCCTCTGCATCTTGCTCTGTCACACCAACCACCTGCATGTCCTCTCTCACCACATCCATAAACCTTATCTTAGGCCTTCCTGTTTTCCTGTTACCTGGCAGCTTCATCCTTAGCATCTTTTTCCCAATATACTCTGCATCCCTCCTCAGCACATGTCCAAACCAACATAATCTTGCCTCTCTGGCTTTGTCTCCAAACCTTCCAACCTGGGCTGACCCTCTAATATACTTATTCCTAATCCTGTCCATCCTCGTCACACCCAGTGCAAATCTTAACATCTTCACCTCTGCCACATCAAGCTCTGACTCCTGCCTTTTTGTCAATGCTACTGTCTCCAACCCATATAACATAGCTGGTCTCACTACCCTCTTGTAGACCTTCGCTTTCACTCTTACTGGTACTCGTCTGTCACAAATCACTCCTGACACTCTTCTCCACCCACTCCATCCTGCCTGTACTCTCTTCTTCACCTCTCTTCCACACTCACCATTACTCTGAACTGCTGATCCCAAGTACTCAAACTCATTCACCTTCACCACCTCTACTCCCTGCATCCTCACCATTCCTCTATCCTCCCTCTCATTCACACACATATATTCTGTTTTAGTCCTGCTGACCTTCATTCCTCTTCTCTCTAGAGTATATCTCCACCTCTCCAGGGTCTCCTCCACCTGTTCCCTACTCTCACTACAGATCACAATGTCATCTGCAAACATCATAGTTCAAGGGGGTTCTTGTCTGAACTCATCTGTCAACCTGTCCATCACCATTGCAAATAAGAAAGGGCTCAGAGCTGATCCTTGATGTAATCCCACCTCCACCTTAAACGCATCTGTCACTCCCACCGCAGACCTCACCGCTGTCGCACTACCCTCGTACATATCCTGTACCACTCTTACATACTTCTCTGACACTCCCGACTTCCTCATACAATACCACAACTCCTCCCTAGGCACCCTGTCATATGCTTTCTCTAAATCCACAAAGACACAATGCAACTCCTTCTGACCTTTTCTGTACTTCTCCATCAACACTTTCAGAGCAAACATCACATCTGTAGTGCTCTTTCCTGGCATGAAACCATACTGCTGATCACTAATCATCACATCCCTTCTTAACCTAGCTTCCACTACTCTTTCCCATAACTTCATGCTGTGAATAATCAGTTTAATCCCTCTGTAGTTACTACAGCTCTGCACATCACCCTTATTCTTAAAAATTGGTACCAAAACACTTTTTCTCCATTCCTCAGGCATCCTCTCACTTTCCAAGATTTCATTAAACAATCTAGTTAAAAACTCCACTGCCATTTCACCTAAACACCTCCATGCTTCCACAGGTATGTCATCGGGACCAACAGCCTTTCTGTTCTTTATCCTCTTCATAGCTATCCTTACTTCCTCCTTGCTAATCCACTGCACTTCATGATTCACTATCCGCACATCATCCAACCTTCTCTCCCTGTCATTCTCTTCATTCATCAACCCCTCAAAGTACTCTTTCCATCTGCTTGTGAGTACATTTCCCTCATTATCCTTTATCACCCTTACCTGCTGCACATCTTTACTAGCTCGGTCCCTCTGTCTAGCCAATCGGTATAGGTCCTTTTCTCCCTCCTTAGTGTCCAACCTTTTATACAACTCTTCATACGCCTTATCCTTAGCCTTCGCCACCTCTCTCTTTGCTATGCACCTCATCTCCTTATACTCTTGTCTACTTTCTTCATCTCTTTGACAATCCCACTTCTTCTTTGCCAACCTCTTACTCTGTATACTCTCCTGTACTTCTTCATTCCACCACCAGGTCTCCTTGTCCTCCTTCCTCTTTCCAGATGTCACACCAAGCACCTTTCTAGCCATCTCTCTTACTAGCTCTGCTGTAGTTACCCAGCTATTTGGTAACTCTTCACTGCCACCCAGTGCCTGTCTTAACTCTTCCCTGAACATCACCTCACAAATTACCCTTTTTCAATTTCCACCATTTGATCCTTGGTGCTGCCCTCACACTCATCCTCCTCTTCCTGATCACCAATGTCATCCTACAAACCACCATCCTATGCTGCCTAACTACACTTTCCCCTGCCACCACTTTACAGTCTCCAATCTCCTTCAGATTGGCCCTTCTACATAAGATATAATCCACCTGTGTGCATCTTCCTCCACTCTTGTATGTCACCCTATGTTCCTCCCTCTTGTTAAAATACGTATTCATCACAGCTATGTCCATCCTTTTCGCAAAATTCACTACCATCTGACCTTCTACATTCCTTTGCTTAACACCATACCTACCCATCACTTCCTCATCCCCTCTGTTCCCTTCATTAACATGCCCATTGAAATCTGCTCCAATCACCAGTCTCTCACCCTTGAGTACAGTCATCACCACTTCATCCAACTCACTCCAAAATTTTTCTTTCTCATCCATCACACACCCAACTTGTGGAGCATATGCACTAACAACATTCATCATTACATCATCAATTTCCAGCTTCATAAACATCACTCTATCCGACACTCTTTTCACCTCCAAAACTCTAGGCCAATCATTGTACAAAAATCTAAAAACACCTAAATCAGTCAAACCTTCCAACAACGTATCATTAAAAGTTAGAAAGATCCTTTTTATAAGCAATATGGATTTCATTCAAGGATACCCTGACATACTTTGTTTCATCTTCCAAGATTTCCATCATTTTGGACTCCTACAGAATGGTATCCATGAAAATGGTTCCCCCACCTTTATCTGGTGTCATTACCCTCAAATATGTGTTGCTTTTTATCTTTGTCCTTTCTTCCCGACTCAAATAGGAAACCACTTTGTTGTGCATGATTTATTCCCTTAACCCCTTTTCTACCACCATCTCAAAATTCTTGAGTTGTGGGTGAAGTGGGGGGGTTGTAACTACTTTTTCTAGCCAATAAGCCTTTTGCATTGTACTCGTGTTCCTTGTCCTTAAACAACAACTCTAAGCTCTTTTTTCTTATAAATAACTTCAAATCAATAATAACCTTACTTATATCTGCCTTCCTTTTTGGAATAAACTTAAAACCTTTAGAAAAAAATGTCAAAATTAAGTTCATTAATTTCTGTAGTACTATAATTAAAAATATGATAACGTTTAAAACTTCATTTTGGATTTTACTGACAGGTGGGATGTAGTCATTTATCTCTGCCAGCTGTTACCCCTGTGGTTGTTGTAATTGTACTGTACAGGTTGTTGGTTCCTGATTCTCTCCGACTTCCAGAGAGGGGGGGTACCCTAAAGGGTATTAAAATCCTGGTATTGCCCTCCTTCATTAACATGAATATACCCCTTTTGTTGTATTTCCTCTCTGCTGTAATGGTCATCCAAATCATTGTGTTGTACTCTATACTCCCCCCCCCCATTGGTGATTTAAAACAGCCCTGGGCTTGGGATACATTTGATTTTTCTTATATTCACATTTATTCCTATATAATTTCTTTGAGTTTCTATTATATAACCCTTACACTTTTTGTCAACCCCTTCTATCATCACATATTTTACTTTCTCACTTTCAACTGTATATAGTAATTCATTTAAAATACATTGGTTAATAAGCTAATTTCCCCCAACATAGCTTCCATGTTCCTCTCATTTTGTCTAATAATCATTTTCATAATATCAAATCCACATTTATCAAATATACTTAATAGTTCCTTGTGAAATTCTGAGCCATCTATGACCCTATTTGGGTATTTCCATACCTAAGTCCCTTAGGAACAATATTCAACAACAAACATTATTTTAAATACGTATTATCCAGGTCAAGTAGCTTGTACTTATATAACAACTGTTGTAGTTTAAAAATACTATTTTGATTATTATCATTGGTGTCAGCAGATACAGGTCTTTCTTGTCCATTCAAAACAAACTTAGTATTCAATAGAGACCTGACATTAAGTTGTCTATTTCCATTAAAAATAAAATTACAGTCACCTTGTACATTACTTGGGTTCATCTGAGTTGCATCATCATTCTGTGTATGTGTATTAGGTCCATGAATCAAGATACTCTGGAAATCATTATGTCCATCCAGGTTACTATTGTTATGTCCCTCACGAGCATATAAAGAGCTGTTGGTGTCTCCTTGTGTAGCTCGCTGGCTCCTAAAACCTCTCCCTTCCTGATTGCAAGACAAGAGAAGTAACAAAGTGATAGATACCATCAATTGGCAAATAGGAGAAAGCAGTTCAACTAGTTGGGTCAATTGACCAATCATCTTTCACTTTTCTCCAATTTCTCCTCCTCTTTCTCATTCTGCAGTTTGAGTATCTGGAAGTCCCTCTATCTCGCACAAAAAGACCAAACCATAAAATTCCACAAGATAGAGTGCCCAAAACCAAAGAAACCAGTACAAAAATGTGAAAAAGCACTCAGGAAGGACATTCAACATTCGGCACAGAAAGTAGAATAGTTTATTAGTCAAAAACACAGAGAAACACAATATACAAAGTAAATCACATTAATTCTCTAACAGACTGCATTTTTGTCCTTGGAAAAGACTTCTTCAGATGTATCTCAAAATCCCATAGCACCATGTTTTTATACAACACCTATTAAAACTTCAAGGTAATAATTCAGTTAAAACCAATCAATTAATTTAGACAACCCTGTTATAAAAACTACTATAGTCAAACAACTCTAAAAATGTATAAATACAGATATGAATATAAAAATGAACAAATATATTTATAAATACATACATAAATATGAACATATCATAAGCATCATCAAAAATTGATAAAAACATTTTATTCTTCATAAAACTCCTGCTTAACCAATACTACATTAACTAATGAAAAAGCTTCATCTAATGGCCATGTATAACAAATCAAAGCCTGGCAGACTCAAGTTTCAGTAGAGGGGCTATGGAAACTGTATTATTTATACCAGGGAATCTACTGGCCTCCAAAATTATCTGCCAATATAGTTCCCTGTATTAAATTTTTAGTTCCCATGGCCCCCCTCTTTTGTCCATAGGTACAATTTTTAACCCAAAAAAAAACTAAACTGCTCCTCTTCACACCTTCCAGTAAATCTCCCCACATAGACTTTACTATAACATCCAAAAATGGCACACCTATATCACAAGATCCTACAACCAAACTACTAGGCATTACCATTGACAATAACCTTAACTTTGACACCCATATAAACAACACAGTGAAAACGATTAACAAAAAAATAGGCTCTCTTTACAGAATCAAACCTTTCCTCACTCCAGAATCTAGAAAAACTATAGCCCACTTGCACCGTATCACACCACTTCTCTATGCCTCTCCCATATTTACTAACTTATCAAAAAAGAATATTTTGAAATTAGAAAACTCCTACCACTACATAGCCAAATTTGCCATAGGCAACCCTTTTAGAACCCACCACTGTATTAATCTAAAATAACTAGGCTGGCTAGAACTTCAGCAGCAATTAAAAATTAATCAACTAAGCATTGCCCATCAAATTATTCATCAACCTGACAAAACACCTATACTATCTACTCTTGTTTACCCCTATCATAACCTACAGTCCCTAAGATCTGCACACAAACTTCATGTAAATATTGACAAAGCAAACAACAAGGCTGGTGATTCCCTATTCTCTAACACTGTTGGAAAAGACTGGAACAGACTTCCCTCTGAACTTTCTAGTATTCTCTCGAAATCTCTCTTTAAAAAGAAACTCAAGCTCTACCTTAAAAACAAAATGGATGTGCCCCTGTACTAATCCTGACTAACCTTTATTTCTTGACCCCTGACGAAATTCCACATCCTTAGAACCCTAAATCCACTTCATTTTTGCATCCACTGATCTATATATCCTTCCTACTATCTATCAAAAAATAAACTGCCTCCTCTTCTTACTTTCCTGCATCCTCATTCACTGTACATAATAATAGCATTATATGTAAGTCACATATAACAATAATTTGTTGTTTATTTTTCTAAGTACTGCATTTTAATATTTCATAACTATGTCTCCAGTCTTAATGTTTTTATATGAATATTACATATGTATTTCTTTATGTAATTGTATTTTATTTTCATTTTTTTTTTTTAATGTTGGAGCTTATCTCCCCGGGCCTCTACTGAAAATGGACATATATCCAGCTAAACTAGCCCGGTCAACAAATGTAAAATAAAATAAATAAATAAAATAAAAAAATAGCTGATAAGCATGTCATACTATGCTTATGTAAAGCATTATTAGAATTCTTATTGTGCCTTTTTTAGGCAAGGCTCAAAAGACAAACCCACCTCTATAGACAATACAAGAAAAAAAAATTAAGCGTAATGCTGCTCAACGCCAGAAGTCTAAACCTCAAGATGCACGCACTCGAGGCTCTCCTCAATATGAAGAATGTCGATATCTGTGCAGTGACAGAGACCTGGTTCAAGGCCCCAGAGAGCACCCCAGCACTACCAGGTTATACCTCATACCATGCTTTTCGGCCCCAAAACTCGGACCGAACCACAAAAGGAGGGGGAGTATCCATATTCATCAAAGATACCCATACCTCCAGGTTAGTGGCACTACACGAAGCATCGGAGACCATCCATGTACAGTTAACAGTGGGCAAAACTGCCTTTCAGTTTGTAGCCTGCTACAGACCACCATCCCAAACTCAGGAACCCCACTCGGCCTTCCTGAGAATACTGGAGAATATGAAGGTCTCTTCAAACACAATAATATTGGGTGACTTCAACTACCCAAACTTCGACTGGGAAAACTTTTCAAGCCCCAACACCCTTGCTCAATGGTTCCTAGAATTTATAAACTCAAATGCTATGGAACAACTGGTCACCACTCCCACAAGAGGGGATAACATATTGGACCTGGTCATCACCAACATGGGGACTCTATGTTCCACACCAGAGGTATGTCCCTCATTGGTAAGATCAGACCATAAATTAATCTCACTGGACATTCATATCCCATCCCCACTCCCAGCCAAGGAAATCACGGTGAAAAATTTCTCAAAAGCGAATTTCACACTTCTCAAAACCGAGGTGGAATCCTTCAAAGCCACTGGGCCAGTGGAAAATACTGCCCAAACAGCAGAATCCTTTACAAAAGCATTCTATGGACACCTACAGGAATGCATGGATCGTGCTATCCCAAATAAAACCAAGACTCACTCCTCCAAAGGCAGGAAACCAGTCTGGTGGACCCCGGCCATAAATAAGCTATGCAACAGAAGGAGGAAGCTGCTACATGATAGAGCAAAATCCCAAAAAGGGAAGGCATCTCTGATCAGTACTAGCAAGAAACTACGATCCCTCATAAAATTATCTAAGGCCAGCTTTGAAAGAAAAATTGCATAAGACACTAAGGATAATCACAAGGCCTTCTTTATTTATGTCAGGAATCTGGGGGGCAACTCCCAGATATGCTCTGAGTTAGTACAAAATGACAAAAAATACACTGATCCCACAGACATTGCCAACATCCTGGCAGACAGGTTCAGTACAAACCCCCCCCCCCAAAAGACCAAATGTCTATCCCAACAGAATGTAGCCTCCCTGACATCACAAATGCACAGGTGAAAGCTGCCTTCTCCAAAGCAAAAAACACAAATGCACAGGTGAAAGCTGCCTTCTCCAAAGCAAAAAACACAGCATCAATGGGACCGGACGGTGTCCCGGGCTGCATCTTACACGAGCTCCAAGAAGAACTAAACCCTCACATAAAGTCACTGTTCAATCTCAGCCTTACTACAGGATATGTACCCAAGGAATGGTGTACAGCAACAGTGGTCCTGCTCCACAAAGGTGGTGCCACAACGGACCCAGGAAACTATCACCCTATAAGCCTGACTAGTCTGGTCTGCAAAGCTATGGAGCGTATCATCATGGAACACATAAACAAGGACATTGGTAACCTCCAGACACTGGATCCCACCCAATTCAGCTTTGTTAAGGGCAGATCTTGCCTCTTGAACCTGGTCGACTTCTTTGAAACAGTTACCAAGGCCATAGATGAAGGGAAGGTAGTCCACACAGCCTACCTGGACCTCACAAAAGCCTTTAACACAATACCCCACTCAGGCATCATAAATAAGCTCAACAGCTTAAATATCAACCCCTATGTCACAAGATGGGTTGCAAACTGGCTCAGGGATAGAACCCACATGGTCAGTATTGCAGGTGCCATGTCAGACTCCAAACCAGTTACAAGTGGCATCCCACAAGGCTCAGTCCTGGGACCTCTCTTGTTGGGTATATACTTCTCTGAGGTACAGGCTAATATAGGAGGACTATCACTGACCAAGTTCGCAGATGACTGCAAGCTGGGTGCCATAATCGACTCTCCGGCTGACACAAGCATCCTCCAAAAGGGTATCACAGAGACGGATAACTGGTGCCAGAGCTATGGCCTTAAGCTAAATGCCAAAAAGTGCATAGTCATCCCCTTCGGGAAAAACAAAGTGCCCACAAATTACCACATAGGTGGTAATCCATTAAGTACAGAAGAAGTAATTAGGGATTTGGGGACCCAAGTAGATAGAAACCTCTCATTTGACAATCACTTTGCCAGAGTGGTTAGAAAGACCTTCTATATAGCCCACCTTATCACGAAAGGGTTTCCATCTAGAACAAGAGAGGTCATTGTGCCCCTCTACTCATCACTCATCAGGCCCATAATTGAATACAATGCTCCATTTGGGATGTACCTTACCAGACACCTGCAGCAACTGGAGAGGGCCCCAAAAGTACCTCACCAAGAGGATCAAGGGACTCAAACAGATGCCCTATGCAGTTTGGCTAAAGAAACTCCAGCTCTACTCAGTTGCTTACCGCCTACTCAGAGGTGATCTATGCCTGACGTATAAAGCCATGTCCAACCCAGAATTAATGGACATGCTCCACCTCAGGAAATCCAAATCCCTTAGAGCTACACATTCCAGGGACTTAAACCTCAGCACAGAAATAAATAGGACATGCTGGAGGGACAGATTCATATCCCAGAGGCTCCCCTCACTCTGGAACAAAATCCCAGTCCATGTTAGGCAGAGCCCCTCGCTGACCCTCTTCAAGAGAAATCTTGACGAGTGGATGGGAGATCGTAAGTTCACCCCTGGGATCTCTTCTGTGTCCCTGCTAGACAGGGGCACAGTAAACTAACCTTAAAAGGGCTATCTTCTGTGACCTACTCTACAGAGGCACAGTAAACCGATCTAAAAGGGTGGCGAAAGTGAAACACACTCTGGCTAGGCTTGTAAATTTTCCAGGGCAGATAGCCTAGTATAAACCTATGAACCTATGAAATTGCTTACAGAAGAAGATAAAAAAGGCACTGTCACATATCCATAGTATAACCAGCCTCAGTATTATTGCTTAGTATGTTGTATAAAATGCATATCACTGTAGTGGTTTGTTATGTATGTCCTGAAAGAGCATAGATGTCCAAAACTACAATGCCATGGAACTTTAACACCTGAAGTGATCACTTGCATTCCTGTATGCAGAGGGCATCAGTTTGTTAAATGGGTAAACACAGTGGTGTAAAGAACTACTTGTAGGAGAATGTGCCCCATGTCAGGCACTGATTTTTGACATGAGACACTTTGCAAAATGTATGGTTAGTGTGCACTCTTTTCATATTTATGTATGCAGTCAGATAATGCTAGTATCTGGAATGACTGATAATCCTTAAAGCAGTACTACTACCTTGCTTACTACTACTTTTGTACTGCACAGGAATGCTAAGCTGTACAATGCCCACTTTCTTGTTATTGTCCTTGTCTCATGGGTATAAAGAAAAAAGTGGAGGAATGTGGCAAATGATGTAACTGCATAGTACTGATGGACTGGGACCAAGGGGGTGCTAACAACCAGTACTGGTGTGCACATATGGATAATTGGGATTCAGAATGGTTATGGTTAAGTAATTATCACTACTAAATCTCATCTACAATATACCTGACTGCACTGTGAGTACAACTATGGAAAACTTGTGTGGATCGCTCACCGTTAGTCACCATGTACACTGTTATGGTGCTGTAGAATAGATATTAAGAGCTGGCATTTCTCATAGGTTCATAGGTAGGTACTAGGCTATTGGCCCAAGGGCCTATATAAGCCTAGCCAACAAGGTTCCCTGGCTTACGCCACCCAAGAAAGTTATTCTCCTGTGCCACTGTTGAGCAGAGACACAGAAGTGATCCCTGGGGTGTATTTCCTATTTCCCATCCACTCATCAAGATTTTTCTTGAAGAGTGCTAATGAAGAACTTTGCTTGACATAGATGGGTAGCCTGTTCCAGAGTATGGGAAGTCTCTGGGACAGGAATCTATCCCTCCAGCATGTCCTGTTTATTGTGGTGACAAGGTTTAGGTCCCTACAGCGTGTAGCTCAGAGGGATTGGTATTTCTTTAGGTGTAGCATGTCCAACAGCTCTGGGTTTGTCATAGCTTTGTATGTTAGGCAGAGATCACTTCAGAGTAGGCGATATGGTATGGAGTAAAGCTGGAGTTTTTTGAGGTGGTCAGTTAGGGCATTTGTTTGAGGCCAATAATCCTCTTTGTGAGGTACTTCTGTGGTCTTTCCAGCTGCTGCAGATGTCTTGTGAGGTACATTCCAAAAGGGGCATTGTACTCTATAATGGGTCTAATGAGTGTCGAGTAGAGGGGAACAATGACCTCTTTTTTCTTGGATGAGAACCCTTTTATGATGAGGCGTGCCATGTAGAAGGACTTCCTGACTACTGTGGTGCTGTGACTATCAAAGGAGAGATTACTGTCCACCTGGGTCCCAAGGTCTCTTATCACGCATTCGGTGTTAAGTAGATTGCTGCCTATGTGGTAGTTCATGGGTACAGAGTTTTTACCAAAGGGGATGACACTGCACTTTTTGGCATTGAACTTGAGGCCATGGCTCTGACACCAGGCATCTGTCTCAGCAAGGCCCTTCTGTAGGATGTCCACATCATTTGGGGACTTGACTATGGCTCCTAGTTTGCAGTCATCTGCAAACTTCATTAGCCAGAGGCCTTCTGTGTTAGCCTGTACTTCAGAGAAGTAGATACCAAACAGGAGACATCCCAGGACGGAACCCTGTGGTACTCCACTTGTCACTGCTTTGAGGTCAGATTTGGAGTCTGCAACTTTTACAGTGTGGGTTCTGTCAGTGAGCCAGTTGGCAACCCATCTTTTGACGTAGGGATTTATACCTAGGTTAGTAAGTTTAGCTATAATTCCGGAATGGGGGATGGTGTCGAAAGCCTTGGCGAGGTCAAGATAGGCTGTGTGAACCATCTTACCCTCATCTACGGCTTTGGTGACTGCCTCAAAGAAGTCGATCAGGTTCAAGAGGCATGATCTGCCTTTCACAAACCCGAACTGGGTGGGATCCAGAGTTTGGAGGTTACCAATGTCTTTGTTTATGACTTCCATGATGATACATTCCATGGCCTTGCAGACCAGGCTCGTCAGGCTATTAGGTCGATAGTTCCTGGGATCAGTGGTGTCTCCCCCTTTGTGGAGTGGGATAACTGTTGCTGTGCACCATTCAGTAGGCACAAAGCCTGATGCGAGGCTATTATTGAACATGGTGCTTAAGTGGGGAGCCAGTTCATTCTGAAGTTTGTGTAAAATGCAGCCTGGGAGGTCCCATGGATGCTGTGTTTTTGGCTTTAGACAGTGCAGCTTTTACCTGCATAGTTGTGATTACAGGGATTCTGCATTCTTCCTGTATAGATATGGGCCCTTTAGGGGGTGAGAGGTGGGTAAAGTTAGCACTGAACCTATCTGCCAGGATGTTGGCAATATCAGTTGGCTTTGTAGTTTTCTTGCTTTTGTGCTGTAACTCAGAGCAGATCTGGGTGATGACATCCAGATTCTTGACATAGCTATAGAATGCTTTGTGACTGTCCTTGGAATTAGTGGCAATTTTGTTTTCGTAGCTAGCTTCGGAGGATCTTTTAAGGGATCTCAGCTTCTTACTGAGGAGTCAAGGGGTTAAGGGGCAGTTTCTGCATAACACAATATAGTTGCAGATAAATTTCACATCATTATTTGAAATATGACAATCAGTTCACCATCCTAACTTCTGAACAATGCATTCATATACTGTTCTGCACTTATGGTGTCTTTATATTGTATTTAATTGACATTAGGACCAAAACTGCAAGGCAGATAATTGGCTATTGTTTGTGCCACTCATGGTTGTCACTTCTGTTTGCAGGTGGAAAGGAATAGATACGGCTTATGGGAATAGTGACCAATTGTGCCTTAGTCAGAGACTTTTGTCATATGCCACCAAAAGAGCACAGGAAGTTTTTTCACCGCATTATGATTTAATGCACATAAAAAGTGTTCTTCTTTGTTTTTTGGCAGTTTGTATGTCCAATACATTGCACAGTACAACAATGTATTTCTCTGCATTAATAGTTATAGCTTTGCATGTGGGTTATCTTGCACTGCATGTAACATTGAGATACAAGTGACTTTGGAGCCACTCTTCCATACTCTATTTTAGCTGATATAGTGAACAAGTTTATTGTCACTCAGTCAGTCATAAACTTACATTCATCCTTGTATTCCATATTTTCTTTGATTGCACTTTGCATTAACCAGAAGTGTCCTTGAGTAAGTAAAATTGCTTTCGGAGGTCTGCAGTTGGGTGCATAATATTCCAGGAATTGCGGTGGTTAGCCAGTGACGAAGCCTGTGATCTTAACACCTTTAACTTAGAGTAATGAAAACTATAGCCATGTAATTATAATTTGGATCTGCCATGCCCTTAAGAAGTGCATTTGACTGTAAGTTCTTATAGTAATTTTGCAATATTACAGGTGCAATCCCCACTTTTTATCTTCATCCCAGGTTAATGGACGTATGACAGTTTTTATTCTAGCAGAACCTGTCACTCACATCCTTACAACTAAAATTGTCCCATTAACCATAACCATTATCTTATAACCCGCCCCCCCCCCAAATTACCCTGCCCCCACCTTTGTTAATAATTATAGGCCCATAGCAAATTGTTGTCTGCTAGCAAAAAAAAAATGCATGAGAAAGTGGTGTATAACCAAATCTTGGAGAGTATTTTGAATCTAGTAATGTATTCCAAGAGAGAACATGTCTTCAGACCAAAATAATGTCCTGATTACCCCTAGCTACCATATAGGTGGCAATCCACTGAGCACAGAAAAAGTCATCAGGGATCTGGGGACCCAAGTTGACAGTAGCCTTTCGTTTGACACTCATGTTGCTAAAGTAGTTAGGAAAACCTTCTATATCGCCCACCTGATCATGAAGGGATTCACATTTAGATCAAGGGAGGTCATCGTCCCCCTGTACTCATCACTCATTAGACCTATGATTGAGTACAATGTCCTGTTCGGAATGTATCTGACCAGACACCTGCTGCAGCTTGAAAGGCCCCAAAAGTTCCTCACCAAAAGGATAAAGGGTCTCAAAAATATGTCTTATGCTGCCCGACTGAAAGAACTCCAGCTCTATTCAGTCTCATACCGCTTGCTCAGAGGTGACCTGTGCCTGACATATAAGGCCATGTCAAACCCAGATTTGATGAATATGCTTCACCTCAAAAAATCTAGATCCCTCAGAACCACAAGGGCGGGAGACTTAAACCTTGACACGGTTATAAATAGAACGTGCTGGAGGGACAGATTCATCACCCAGAGACTCCCTATGCTGTGGAACAAAATCCCGGTACATGTGAGGCAGAGCACCTCGCTGGCCAATGGATGGGAGATCGCAGATATACCCCAGGGATTACTTCAGTGTCACTGCTTGACAGAGGCACAGAAAAATGATAGGCATAGTTTTTATTCAAACTAAAGGGGTGGCGAAAGCCACATAACTATGGGCTAGGCTTATAAATGCCCTTGGGCAGATAGCCTAGTATGAACCTATGAACCTATGATAGAAAAAAGTGAACTTACAGGTGAGTTTTTTTTTTAGATTAACGAATTTTTCAAAATGTTGACCACTGTTTGGTTACTTATCATCATCACTTCCCATTTTCCACATGAAGTGTGGGTATTGTATCAGCTGTCATCCTCTTTTATTCATTGTCACTTTCCTACCTTCAACACTCATGCCTGATTCTTACAGGTCTTCTTTCACACAATCCTTCCACCCCTTTGCTGGACACCATCATTTTCTCTTGCTTTCTTCTTGTCTGTCACAGATCATCTTCACCAGATTGTCTTCTGCTTTTCTGAACATGTGTTTAAACCACCATGTTCTCTCTCACCTTTTCTGCAGTTGGAGCTACTTTGACTTGTGTTCTTATGTTCTCATTCCTTTGTCTGTCCCACAGTGTGCATCCTATCAACCTGCTCAGGCACTTCCTCCTCATAGCCTCTAGTTTCCTTGTCTGCTCTGCACCACTGTTTTTACTACCTTACTTTTCAGCTTCTTTGGCATCCTTCTGTCATACTGTACCCTTGACATACTGTGTCATTTGGATGCAGCCCCTCTGATTCTAGCTTTCATACCCTCATTCATAATTCCCTTCTCCTAAACTATCCCTCCCAGATACTTGTAACTTGTTCCAGTATTTTCAGTTTTATTTCATTCTCAGCTTCTTATTCCTCTCATTGGCTGCCATTACAACTGGCTTATTTTGTACTCTGTTTCATCCTGTGTGCTTTCAGTTTTGCATTCCATTCCTGTATCCTTTTCTGAAGTTCTTGCTCAGAGTCTGCCTGTAATGGCACATCATCTGCATACACCAACTTTGCTGAACTGTCCCCTCTGACATGTTTCTGAATGTAGTCCTCCATTGGTGGGCTCAGAGCTGAATCCTGATGCATACCCACTCCCACTAGGAACCCTTCCGTTTATATTTGAATCATTGGGTCCTTGTAAATAACCTGCATTGATTCTACCAATGTTTCGGTGACTTCAAACCACTGCAGGACTGCTCAAATTAGATTTCTTGGGACCTTGTCAAGTTTATGAATGCCCAGTTGGACTCTTTCCTCACATCTAGCTTCTTCTGTGGTATCTTTTCTTATGCAAACATTAAGTCGGCTGTGCTGCATCCTGAACTGAATCCAAACTACTCATTTCCCATCTTATTTTCTACTTACTCTGTGTATTTGGTTTTAGTTATCCTCTCCAGAAGTTTCATGTAGAGTAACAGGAGTTTGATACCTCTGTACTGCCAACAGTTTCATATGTCCTTTTTGTTTTGCTACAGTATGCTTATTCGCCAGTCAGCTGGGATATGCTGTTTTCTCCATGCTGCTATGGGTACCCACAGGAGCCATTTCTTCCTCTGCCTCACCTAACATCTTTATCTTATCCGCTGTTACTTCATCTAACATACTTAATATAAGGCTTTATGCTTGATGTTTTGCAGTGATTTTCATAGCTGTCTGTCTCACAGAACTTGTTATACTATACACAAGTAGCAGCTTAGACATTGAGAATACATTAAAAGGTGTACCACAGGGATATTTACCTGGATCACTTGCTATCATGTCTACCAACACAGTCTGCATATTGTATGCTGATGATTTACTACTACTACTACTGAAAGCGCACAAAAAATCCTTATCTTGACTCAGAACTACAAGCTTATTTCCCTGCTGTTTGGATATACATACATAAAATATTTCCAGTGCGGTCATTAATGCCCTCCTAGCTTGCCAATATACCAAAACACTTATTCCCATAATAAGTATCCAAGTTGTTCATAAAAATATGTCAACTAGTACTTGCTTTAATGTAATTTGTTAGTCTGTTCCATGCATCTGCTAAGAATCTTCTACATAGGTTGTCTGATTATTCTACTGTGGTAGTGGTGTTGCGGTAGCGTTGTCGCCTCACAGTTAGACGTTGCCCGTTCGATTCTCAGTTAGAGCATCTTCTGTGTAGCGACATGCATGAATGGGCATTCCTTCGTTGAAGGTTGTGCATTAGGCCCGGCTAGCCAGTACGTAAAAATCTACTGCCAATCATTAGCGGACTGGAGTTCCACTGTGGCGACCCCTAACTGGGAAAAGCCGAAAGACACAACTTTTTGATAACCCCAAACATTCCCAGAGGTAGTTGTCTCTAAATGCCTTGTATACCTGAATAAGATCTCCTCTTAGATATCTGTAAGATACACTGTACATGTTCAGATATTTTAGTTTTACATAATAACTTAAATTTTCACATCCATGGATACCCTTGGTATATTTTTGTTGTACTCTTTCCAGTTTACTCATGCTTGTTTTCTTATAGGGTTTCCATATTGTTATTCCATACTCAAGTTTGGTTCTAATATAACTAACAAACAGTGGCTTAATTATTTTTGATTTCCTAGACTTTATAAATCTTTTTATACAACCTATAGTTCTAGAATTACCATTAGCCAACTGGTTGATATGATTAGAAAAACTCATGGTTGAATCTACCCATATACCCAGGTCCTTAAATGAGTCTACAGTTTCAATCACTTGTGTGCTGTATTAAATATTCACCTTTCAGTTTATGCCTACCAAATCTCATATGCTTAGTTTTTGATGTATTTATCAGCATATTGTCCTGTGCCCTAATGGTTAATTTAGTCAAGTTATTTTGGAGACATGCCTTATCTGTAACACTTGTAATCAGTTTACCCAGTTTCAGGTCATCTGCATATAGACTGTAGAACACCTCAAATGAAAAAGTTAGGTCTGAAAGATGCAATCCAAATAAGTAAGGGCCTAGGACAGAGCCCTGTGGGACATCCTAACTGTAATGAAGGATTTTGCCTGTCCAGTTGCTGTATGATACTTGCCATGTCCTATTTGTAAGCCATGCAGCTATCCATCCTATCAAGAGTACATCAATACCTAGTTGTATTAATTTATTGATCAGCATTATGTGTATGGCCCTGTCAAATGCTGAAGTTAAATCTATATAAATTATATCACAGCACAAATTTTCATTCACAGCTGTTATTTTTATTGTTATATAACATCATGTTACAGGTGTAATGGATCTTTTTTTTAACATATGCATGCTGATATATGGATTTAAGTCCCAACCTATCCAGTTCTGACAATAATTTATCCAATATTACCTTCTCCATTATTTTTCCACAATATGAAAGTAGACTTAAGGGTCTATATGACTGGGTTTGTCCTACTCCTCTTTCCCTTAAAAACAGGTTTAATAAGTGCATGTCTCCAATCTTGAGGAATATCCTCATATTTATATGACCTAGTGAATAATAGATATAATGGTACTGTAAGTTCTTGCTGAAGTGTTCTCAGGTCATTGTTACTAATTCTGTCTCCTTCCTGTGCTTTGTTTAGATCCAGTTTGCACAGTTCTTTTTCAATATAATCTAATTTGATTCCAGTATCTGGGGGTTACCTGGATGTCCCTAGGACAACTTGCCACCCCTTTTGTGGAGCCAAACTGTTTTGCATAAGATTTTTGCAAATATATCTATAATCTGTTATGGATATGTAGAAAATACACAAGTAATACAATGGTGTTTGGGACATGCAAATCATCTGTCAGAATTACTAATTAAGGACCCAGATAGCACTATCATACTAACGCTCAAAAGTATCTTGGCAGTACCTTAGATAGACAGTTGCAATGTGCAGATGGCTGCCAAGATGTATATATGCTTGCCTATTAACACTCCATTCTGCACACAGTACATCTATGCTACAAACAGGAGAGAAAAGATACAGAGATTTATCCAAGTGGACCATAATCAACAGCATCACTTTACTACCTTGCCACAAGTAGATGCTAGTGGAGACTAGGGCTGATTTCATACTCTGTAACCTCATCTTCAAACTAATGAATGACTGGCATTGTCCTCTGCTTAGAAATAAGCTCTTTATTAAAAATTCCATTTACAGTTTGAGAAGTCAGGAGAGTTTCTCATTGAAAAAAACTACATTTACCCTAACTTCCACAGAGAAGGCATTTAGCAAAGTTGCTCCTGGAAACTTTCTTTTACCTAAAGAGCATGCATATCAATGTAGCTGCTGAAACCCAGATCCAGGCTACAAAAAACATTCATTCTGTTCCAGAGTTCATTGCCTTAGCACTCGTTCATGGACGCTAGTAGTGGCTGTGCATTAGATATCTCACACTTATAAGTCTCATCCCATTTAACTCTAACGTTGATTTAGTACAGGTGCATATTACTCTCAAAACAAATTTTTACTTAAGTTGAAATTACCGGTCTCTCTTTGTCCTCGAACTTGCTTCTCTAACTGAAGTCCACTCAAACCTCCTTTTCTTATCTAGGGAGGGGGTATTAATTACCCAAATATCCACTGGTCCTCCTGAATATCCACTAATTATGTTAAGGTCTTGTTCAATGTTGACTGCTGATCCCTGGACTATTAGCTTCCCAACTAGAGGTCAAAGTGCCTGAATATGTCTTAACTAATGCTCTTGCCCTCTGCTTATTCCCTCATATATTCTCTTCCCTAGATAAGACCTTTTAGTTATCACTGTCTTCCTCAGTCATCGTCCACATTCCAGCTTGGCAGTAATGTTCAATGTCATAAATGGGTACCGGCCACAGCAGCCTCGAGTCTATACCTAACATATTGGCAAATTGGCTGCAGTTTCACTACATCTGCTGTCCCCTCAGTCCTGTCTATACCGGCTCAGGCCTGCTTTGCCCCTGTCCTTAATAGTGACCAAGCTCTGCTTGTCCACAAAAAGAAAACACCTTGACTACACAGCATACCCAGCTGCTTACTGGTACACTTAGCAAACCTGCCCTGAACATCTTTAGTTGGTCTCTCTTCACTGGATCTGTACCTGAATAATGGCGAAATGTCATTGCTATTCCTTAATGGAAGGCTAACCTCTTCACTGACAGAAGTGACTAAAGGCTAGTGAAACTGATGGGCCTAATCTGTAAAGCCAAAAAACAGATTGCATAACTAATGAGCAAGGACATTTAAGGTCTGCACATACTAGTCCTTCTTGGTTTTGCTTTGTCCAGGGTAGAGTGTACTGTTTATTTTTTTCCTTTAAACAAGAAGGTCTTTATAAACATCATGAGCAGTTTATAAGATAAATGCAAAAAAAAAAAAAAAAAATTCACGCACAAGAGAAAGAAAAGAAATATAACTAGCGGCTAAGAAAGCCTACCCCAAAAAATGTGTATTACAGTTAACAATTTTTTTCAGTACATTAAAAAGATAAGTTTTAGATGTCTTATTATTAAAGTGAAATACTGCCAGCAAGTTTAGTCATTGGCATGTATTGATAATCCTGTTAGTCCAAGGAGTACATTGGATAATTACTCTCTCCCTGACTTTTAAATCCCCAGTCCTGATTTCCATTTCCTAAATTTCCTTTCCCCCATGCTTTTTTTTTTTAATGTCAGGTGCATTGGGAAGACCTTTTAATTTTCCAGACCCTAATATTTATTTATTTTGTCTGATGTTCTTCGTGTTTCACTGTTGCAGTCATCACACTTGGGTTATCTGCCTGCAGGTAGCCCTCAGTCGGCCTGAATACTAGAGACTTAGTATTTCTGCGTCAGTTGCTGTTGCTCCAGGACTGATGTGAGGTCATCAGGGGTATAAAAACAGGCAGACAATGCTATTACATCAGTCTTTCTTGCCAAGGAGCCCAAAGCAGAAGCAGTTCGCACAAGTGCCGGTCGGCCGCTACCTGAGTTTTCGTTCCAGAATTAATTATCCTAAAGTTTTCTAAAGCTAAGTACCCTGCTGGGGACCCTTTTTTCTTGCTCTAACTGATGTCAGAAAAAGTTAATTGTCTTGCCTGTGAAAAGCAAATACCACACCAATATTTCCATTCTTACTGCATCACCTGTTTAGGCCCAGACCACGACATACCTCGCTATCGGTTTTGTGCCTTGTTCAATGCCTGAACTATTCATCGTCGAGCCATTTTTGTCACTAAATATTTTCGTTCTTGATCTCCGTATTGTGAAATGGCTTCAGTAAGCCATCCGACTACTGATCTTCTGAAAAAACGTAAGGATAAAGACAGAGACAGACCGCACAGGTCCAAAGCTGCTGATGAAACTTCTGTTAAGCTAGTCGCCAGTTCACTGGTACTCAGTGAGGCACTTTCACAGCCCCTGATGCTCTCTTCAATGGATTTGCAGGCCTCTACTAAGACCCGTTCGGAGTATGCCACGAGACTCTTCTTTGACTACAGAAACTGCTGATATCTCTACCTTGGATGGGTCTGGAGCCACTGAGTAGGCACTGGCTTCTGAGGATTTCTTTGCAGTACCGTTGTTCAACACAAACCGATGACTTCTTCCGCGTCTTCAGTTCTGTCTAAAACTACAGAGTTTCAAAGTCCAAGAGTACATGCTATGCCTAAAAAAAACAATGACCAGAGCGCATGCACCTGCTCCCTTGCCACAACATCAAATGCTTAAAATGGCAGAAGACCTTATTATCTCATTAGGGGAAGTCAGCCTTCCCCTGCTAAGAGAAAGAGAGACCTGTCCCCAGTGGCTTCAACATATCAAGAGTCCGACGACTCTGAGGTATCTGATTATGAAGACATACCCTTATCTGCTTATGAGGATTCAGATGCAGAGGAATCCATTCCCTCAGCTTCTCCTCCAGAGGATTTTTCTTTTGGTGAAACCTTGCATACTTTAAAAGAGCATTTCCACTGGGAATGCCAAGACTATCCTCAATCCAAAAAGATAATTTCTAGATTTGCCACAACATAGGCCTTTAGCAATACCCCCACAATACCCCCAGTCTTGGATGTTGTGGATGATGTCTTTATGGAATCCAGTTTAACTCCTGATATTTACCCCCTGCTCCTAGGAAACCAGACAGGTACTACAGAGTACCTGACTCTCACAAATTCCTTTTCAAAAATCTTACTGCTGACCCAGAGGTCATTTCCCAGGGGCCTAAAGTTATCAAAGCAACCACAGCTAAGAATCCCACCTCTTTGGACATGTATTTCAGAGCTCTGGACAGATGGGGTAAGAAAGTATATACCTCTGCAACTCTTGCCATTAGGGCTTTGAATTGTCAGTTTCACATGCTGAAGTACCAACAACATATTATGGAACTTATTAAGCAAAAAATAGCTACCTTTACAGACTGTGCAGAAAATAAAGAATTGCATGAGCTTATGCATTCTGCAAGCCAAGTCAGCAAGCAGACATTGCAGTGTGGCTTTGATACCCTAGAAGCGTCTTGCAAGGCAACAGTCACTGGTTCAGTACTGAGAAGGCATGCTTGGCTTAAGGAGCAGACCTTGCCAGACCATGTCAAATCAAAGTTATTAGACGCTCCTTTGAACAAGGACAAGCTGTTGGAACCAAAGCAGAAGAGGTTCCTAAAAAGATGGAAGAAAAAGCTAAATCTATGCAGACAGTCAAAGATTTCCTGCAAGTACAGATTCATAGATTCAGTAGGCATTGCCCTTTGAAACATTGGTCCCTTCCAGCCCCCTCAAGGCAATCTCAAACTAGACCCACTGGAAACAGACCCCCCCCCCCAGACTACAGTCTCAGGGTATGCAGAGATCTAAGCAATGGAGTGCCACCTTTAAAGCAGGGAGTACTAAACCAACCCCTTATGGAAAGAATTCCCAATGACTTCTCAACTCCACTGTCCACCTCTGCCCAACTGCTTGTGCCCCTAGGAAGAAAACTTGCCCTTCATGCAAAAAACTGGATTTCCATCACCAAAGACCGATGGATTCTCAACATTGTATCCCAGGGGTACAAATTTTACTTCCACTCATTGCCAACCCCAAAAGGGTTCCCAGACCTTCCTCCAAACCAGTGGGCAGAGGCACAAAACCAAGTTCAGTCCCTGCGCTCTATAAAGGCAATTCAGTCTGTTCATGTGGAACAGGTAGTCAAGGATTTTATTCCAGACTTTTCCTGGTACCCAGAAAAGAGGGCACTTGGCGCCCAATTCTAGGTCTTTCAATTCTCATCACCTTCCTAGGGGTACCAAAATTCAAAATGCTCACCCTACAGCAGCTTCTACCTATGCTGACCAAAGATGCCTGGTTAGTCACCCTACACTTAAAAGAAGCCTATCTGCACATCCCTATAAGGGAGTCATGCAGGAAATGTCTACGCTTCAGGGCAGGATCTATGCATTATCAGTTCTCTGCACTTCCCTTTGGCTTATCCACTGCTCCCAGAGTATTCACAAAATGCCTGGGTCCAGCCATTGCTTACTGCAGACAGAGAAATATTCACATTTACCCATACTTGGATGACTGCCTGATTCAGGGGGACAGTCAGGAAGTGCTGCTGCAGCACCTGACATTTGTAGAAAGCCTTCTAACTTCCCTGGGGTACACCATCACTGAACAGAAATCAAAACTAGTCCCCAGTCAAAAGATTGTATTCCTGGTACCAAGCTTCGACACAGCATTTCTCACTCCAGAAAAGCAAGCCTACCTGACAGACTACTTTACTCAAATGGCCACCAGAACCCAGCTATCCACAAGGAAAATCCTACAGGCCCTAGGGTTTATGGCCTCATGCATCCTACTAATTCCATACCCCAGACTGCATATGAGGAAACTTCAATGGTACTTAAAAAAATCTTTGGTGCCAACATTCTCAGGACCTGGAAACCATCATACCTGTAATCCCCTAAGGACAGAGTTTTTTTGGTGGGGAGCAGCATGCAACCACAACAAGGGATTTCCCTTTATTCAACCCTGCACCACCCAGACCCTAATCAAAGATGCATCAGACTATGTCTAGGGGGTCCACATGGGCAGCAAGTGCATTCAAGGTCACTGGAGCCCAAGTCAAATTCTTCTGCACATCAACCAAAAAGAGATGCTAGCTGTGCAGCATGCTCTGACAGCTTTCAGATCCCTACTCTCACCTGGACACCTGCTAATAAAAACAGACAACACCACAGTTGTGTGGTACATCAACAAGCAGGGGGAACACACTCTTACCCACTCTGCAGGCTAGCCATGGCCCTGTGGAACACGGGCTTGGACATGCAGGTCCATCTGCAAGCTCAATTCCTGCCAGGCAAACAAAACTCACTGGCAGACGACTTAAGCAGAAATCTTCTACACCCACACTAGGACCCAGCACCTTCAACCTTCTGATTCAGAAATGGGGGACCCCAGAGGTGGATCTATTTGCCTCCCCCTGCAATCATCAGCTCAGCAAATTCTGTACCAGGGCACCTCACAGCAAGGCATGGAAAGTGGATGCCCTATCCTTCCAGTGGGTAAATCTCTCAATCTATGCCTTCCTCCCTGCCCCTTCTCTCAAGAGTATTGCTCAAGATAAGTCAGGACAGACCAAGGACAATTCTGATTGCCCTGGACTGGCCACATGAGCACTGGTACCCACTCCTGCTCAGCCTGTCACCAGTGCCACACTGGCACCTACACCAGAACCCAACCCTGCTCTCTCAGCAGGATGGACAGACCTTGCATCCACAACTACAAACCCTAAATCTTGCAGCATGGATTATTCCTTGAACTCTCCCCCAGTAACCAGCCTAAGCAAGCAGGTGAAGCCAGAAGACCCAGTACAAGGAAATCCTATGCTGATAAGTGGTAAGGTACTGCTCCTGGATAATCTAAAGGAGAGGATGCAACTTTGCCCTTCCTTTCTCTAATCCTGGATTATTTAGCAGATCTACTTCACAGAGGCATATTCTTTGCCTCCATTAAGATCCATGCCTCTGCCATTTTGGCTCATTACAACACTGAGCCACCTCTCTTTTCTCAGCCTCTTATCAAACAGTTCCTGAGAGGGACAAACAACTTAAAGCCACCTAGAAGAGCAACCACCCCTGCCTGGGACCTTAACTTTGTACTGGAAAAGCTCACACTACCCCCCTTTGAGCCTTCAGCATCAGCAGAGTTAAAATTCCTCTCTTGGAAAATAGCCTTGCTTCTGGCCATCACTTCAGCTAGAAGAGTATCTGAGCTACAAGCACATATGGCCGTGGGACCCTTCATCATTTTCCATGCTGACAGGGTTTCCCTCAGGATTAACCCTTCCTTTATGCCTAAAGTGGTGTCCAGTGTGGCTCCCAACCAATCTATCCATTTACCAACCTTCTTCCCTAATCCTCAAAATAAAGGGGAATGGATTCTGCACTCCTTGGACGTGCACAGATAGCTCAGATTATACCTTGATAGGATTAATCCCTTCAGGAAATCTGACCAGTTACTAGTCAGCTTTGCACCAGGGGCAGAGGGCAAGGCCATTTCAAAGCAAACAATTTCCAAATGGATAGCACACTGCATCCATTTCTGCTACAAACACTATGGGAAACCAACCCCTCAGGGGGTCAGAACACACTCCACTAGGGCAACTTCTACCTCTACAGCATTCCTCAGGGGAGTCCCTACCAGGGACATCCTAGAAGCTGCTATCTGGAGTTCCCTACTCACCTTCATCAAACATTACCACCTGCCTATCTTTTCTAAATCCAGGGTGGGTTTTGCAACAGCAGTCCTGCAAGGCACACTAGCCAGCCCCAACTCTTCTTGACTGCCTCCACCCTTCTTCAGCTTTGGGAATCTATCCAAGTGTGATGACTGTAACAGTGAAACACGAAGAACATAGTACAGTTGTATACACTTACCATAAATGTAGATGTTCGAGTGTATTCACTGTTGCAGTCCTGGTTTTCCTCCCTTGTCTGTCTCCCTATCTCTCCTCTCTATGTCTACTACTCACCCCTCTCAGGGGTATTGGTATTTACTTTTTACTGGTGGTGTTTTCCCCACCATAACTTAGCTCCCTATTTGGGGGGCTCCTAACATTTAGGGCAAGAAAAACCTGATGTAATGGCATTGGCTGCCTGTTTCTATACCCCTGACTTAAATCCTGGAGCAACAGCAACCGACGCAGAAATACTACTTAAAGAACTGCAACAGTGAATACACTCAAACACTCAAACATTTACATTTATGGTGAGTGTACACAACTGTACTTTACCAGTAAGTGATCTAACAGACTTAGTCACATTTAAACAAAATGCTAGGTTTGAGCCCAGTCAAGAAAAGCAAGAGAATGTAATTATTCCTGGCCACATCCTCTCCTAGTAAAGCTGCAGCTCCTCCTTAACTCTATTGAGATACGTGCAGCCCCCCAAAAATGTTGTCTATCCTCTATTCTGTCCTCACATCTCCAGCAGCTTTGACTGGCAGACTGAACACAATGTAAAAGCCTGGGAGGGGGGAGGAGTGTAAATGTATTTAAGCACTTCTATCCAGACAGACAGTCTCTGAGACAAAGTTGCATAGTGAGTGATTGCTAACAGTTTTGACCAGCTCTGGAGCATCTGAATATTGAACTGTTTGACATTTCAGTCTGTATTTATCAGTAACTTGAGTTGTAGGAGAAATGAAAATCTTATATTCTAGTAACATCCCTTCCCCTGTTCTAGAAATTCTTTAAATCTTATATTCTAGTAACATCCCTTCCCCTGTTCTAGAAATTCTTGATTAAAAGAGAAGACCACCACTACAAAATTAAAGGCCAGTCTCTTATGGAATGAGTAGATCCTTATGCTGCAGTTTATTAATAAGGATGTAAAATGTGGATTTATTAGGTTGTTTCTGCAAAATCGGACCAGAACTCCTGCCATTGCTTTACATTATTTCCTTATCAGTAACTGTTCCCAAAACTCGAGAGTGGGGAATCTATCAAGCGATTTTAGAAAATGAATTCTGGTCAGTAATCCAGTGGCTCACTCAGATAAAAAGTTTACCTCTTAACCCTTCAGCTTTGAAACTTTTAACAGTACCTTAACAGCAATCTTTCAAAATTTATGTGTATTATCAATGTAACCCCTTATTTTTTCTTTAGCACTTTGCAGTTGCACCTCTTCTTGATCTGTGAGATTCCCCCTATTCTGCAATGCTCCTTTGTTAATCCCCTCTAAATAATTTACTTCTTAACCATTTAATTTTTATTTCTACCCTATTTTTAAACTCCACTTTCAATTTATCCTAATCCCTAGTTATAATTTCTATGTTTCATAACTCCTGAACAATTTCCTCTACCCATTTCCTTAAATTCCTCTCTTTTTAAAAGATAGGTAGGGAAGAGCCATTGTCTCATTTTTATTTCATTACCCTGCATTTTTGCATTTTTATTTTAGTAATTATTGGCACATGATCTTAAATAGTTATTGGATGCTTATTACAACTTTCAGTTAAATAGAAGTGTTCATGTGAAATATAATTTCTGTCTAGCCTAGCCCAGGTTTTGTACCTTGGGGAATAAAAAGAAGTTATGTATTCACCATAACATTCCATCTGTGTTGTCCATTTGCATTCTTCCTCATCAAGTGGGTTTGGATCCCTCTCAGACACTTTTTACAGCTTGTGGATGCTGGAAACTCTCAAGCTCCTCCTTTACCCATAATGCTGTAATCCTGTACCTTACTTGAGATCTTGTTTGCTGGACTTTTAGCTTCACAGAAAATTAGAAACGGTTATAAAATGAGAAATCAATACTTGGAGCTCAAAGGCAGGAACATTGATTCCCTTATTATCTTGTTCTTCCAGAAACCAAAAGATAGGGGGGTTGGAGGCAGGAGAGTTGAGGGAGAATGAAAATGTACAACACAGATGAAATTATGTTCTTTTTCTGATGTCAATTTTCATTCATTCATCAACAAGTGGGACAGAGTCCTCAGCTATATGAATACCGGAAGGATGAGTACTATTGAGCCAAAGGCTGCTCTTCTCCTTGAGACCAGATTCAATTTGTAATGAGTGATAAAGGTATGAGGATTAGGCCAAGTTGCAGCCACACAGATATTGTCCATGGAAGACCTGGATAAAAATACTGATGAAGTTGCCATGGACCTCGTTGAATGGTCTAAGGTTTTGACAAGGACAAACCTAATTTGTTGTAGACAAAGGAAATTCAATCTGTTAAACATTTGACTAGAGTTACTTTGGTAACTGGTTTGCACAATTTTGATTCTGCAAAAGAAACAACTGACCTGTTCTCAAATATTTTGTTTTATGCAATTAGAAACGTAAATGTCTGTGAACATCCAACAGATGTAACGTATTCTCCTTTGTTCGTGAAATTTGAAAAGAAAATTATAAGTTATGTACCTACCATAATTTGGTATCTGTGTTGTCCTTTTCTCATTCTGCTTCAGTGATGGGTTATGGATTCGATCCTCAGATCCGACTTGGTCACCTTCTACAGACTTCAGCTTCCAGGCTCAAGCTCCTCCCTTATCCATAATCCTCTGCCCTTAGCTCATCCTCCTCAGATCAAGTTTGCTGCCCCTAACAGAAAGAAGATAGAAAGAAAAAGGAACCAAGGGCTCAACCTGGAACTTGGGTTCCAATAATGGCCTTTCCAGATCCTCTAGAACCAGAACTTTTTGGAGGGGGATGGCTGGGCAGGAAGGTGAAGCAGAATGAAAAAAGGGCAACACAGATACCAAATTATGGTAAGTACATAACTAATAAATCTGATGTCCTTATTCTGCTTCACTGATGGGTCAGAGTCCCCAGCTAGATGATTTCTTGGGTGGCTTCGAGGAAGGATATGCCATAGCAAAGATGAGCCAAAGGATGTCCTGCTCCTGGAGACCATGTCCAACTTATAATGGATCACGAAGGTCCATGGCAACTTCATCAGTATTTTTATCCAGGTCCATGGACGATATCTGTATGGCTGCAACTTCGGCTAATCCTCATACCTTTATTACTCATTACAAATTGAATCTGGTCTCAAGGAGAAGAGCAGCCTTTGTCACAACAGTACTCATCCTTCTGGTATTCAGATAGCTGCAGCATAAATGTCATCAATAGGAATTCTAGATGAAAAGGCCACTGACGCAGCTATGAATCTTGTTGAATGGGCTTTTGGAAGAGTAGACAATTTCAAACAATTTTTCTCACAAATAAATTATATGCAACTGGTCATCCACTTTGCTACTGTTACTTTAGAAACTGCTCAGCCTTTATGGTTAGATGAGAAAGAGAAAAATAACTACTCAAATTTTCTGAATTGCTTTGTTCTATGAAGATAGAAATGTAACTGTGAACATCCAAGGAATGTAACATATTCTCCTTTGTTAGAATAGTTAGGAAAGAACACTGGTAATTGAATGCACTGATTAATGTCAGATTCTGTGGTCACTTTTGACATGAAGGATGGATCAGTAAGGAGGGAAACTCTATACTTATGAAAAATAATATAAGGAGGCTTAGACAAAAGTGCCTGCAATTCAGAAACTCTTTTTGCTGAGGTAAAGGTTGCAAGAACAGCAGACTTCCAGGACAAAAATTTCAAGTCACAGTCATTAGCAGGTTCAAATGGTTTTTGGTTAAACCTTGCAGGATGACAGTCAGATCCCAAGGAGGAGTTAGGTCCTTGATTGGTGGTCTGAGAAGAAAAACACCTTTCCTAAAGGCATTGTATAATCTGGTTTAAGCAACCGATCCCAAAGGTAATCCTGAATGAAAATTGGAAATGGCTGCTAACTGGAGCTTAATGGTCACAAAACTAGAACCTTTTTCAAATAAAGACTCAAGAAATGAAAGTATTGAAGAAACTGGCACTGAAAAAGGATCAACATGATGATTAGCAGCCCAAATAGAGAATCTGTTCCACTTGCTTTTATATACTTTCTTGGTGGTTGCTTTCTGGGAAGCTAGAATCAAAGCCTTGACTGGCGAGGAAAATCTGGACCCCCTAGCAGTCATGGAAACTGGAGAAACCAAGCAGTTAACTTGAGTGAGGGGAGATCCAGGTGGGGTGAGAGAGGAGGTCTGGTTTGGGTTCCAGTATCCATGGAGGATATCTCAGGTGAGACCAGAGGAAGGGGAACCAAATCTGATGAGGCTAAAAGGGGGCAATGAGGATCACAGTACTCTTCAACCATTTGGCTTTCTGAAGAAATTTTGGGATCAGTGAAAGAAGAGGGTAAACATAAAGGAGACCGGGGGGGGGGGCAATCATGGACTAGAATGTCTCATGGGGAATTCCCTGAAGGAGGGATCAGAATGAATAACTGCGCACTTGTTGTAAGAGGATGCAAAGACATCACAGCAGAGGTAACCTCAATGGTCAAATATCTTGTTCGCTACTGACTGAGGGATCACACATGGGGCATCAGAATGGACCTACTGATCTGTCTGCCAATACTCTGGATTTCCCTTTTACATGTGTTGCAAGCAGAAAGCAGTCTGATGAGATCATCCATTCCCAAACCCTCATGGCCTCTCTGCACAGTGGGTATGAATAGATTCCTCCTTACGTGTTGATATACCAGATGACTGTCATATTATCCATGTGATTTGCAATGGTCCCTAGAGGGAGAGTATCCTGAAAGGCTTTCAACGGTAGGAGGAGAGCTCTCATCTCCAGGCTATTGATATGCAATCTTGTCTCTAGATGAGTCCACGTGCCTTGGACCATCTTCCCTTTGAAATGCCCCCACCCTAGGTGGGAAGCATTCGTGATCACTATGGCTACTGGTGGAAGGAGAAAGGATGAAAGGTCTGCCGACTGACAGATCAGAGTGAATCCACCATTCTAGGTGACTTCTGCAGATATTGGTCAACCTGATAGGAACAGATAGGGACTGATGTAGAATTGACCATTGAACAGCCAGTGTCCATTGTAGAATGTGCATATGGGTCTATATTATAAAGTCAAAAGTTTACATACCTAAATACTGACACATTCCGCAAACTGCATATACGCCAAATGCCCTAAACCGCGAAATTCAAAAAGTCCAACTGTCATACTTGTCCCACCCCATCGCCCGCTACATACTGCCTACACAAACAAACTAAATAAACCACATACATACACTAACCAAAACCCTACTTCTAACCCTAAACTAAACCCTACTTCTAACCCTACACTAAATCTTACATATATCAACATGTATGCACTTAACTTAACATTCACCCTAACCTAAGGTCCGTAACTATCGCACACTTACCTTAAAAGCTAAACCCAAACAAACTAAATAATCCACACACATATACTTAACAAAACCCTACTTCTAACCCTACACTAAATCTAACATACATTCCCATCTATGCACTTACATTAACCCGCACCCTAACCCTAAGATCCGTAACTATTGCACACTTACCTTATGGAGCTATACCGCAGAAGGGCCAATCATGATGATTCAATGTTTCCGTGCTTCTGCATGATCAACGTTTTCATGGTTCGATGAAGACGAGTCGACGTTTAAGCATTCAGGTAAGTAAACATTCGTCTTTATAATATAGACCCTGTGCATATTATATCTTGCCATAGGTACTAAGATTATAGCAGCTTCCATAGACCCCAGGGCTCATAGAATCAGTCTGGCAGGAGGAAAATGATGAGATAGAATGGCTTGGACCTGAAGAGTCAAAGTGCTGATGCAATGTTGGGTCAAGGAAGCTACCTGCATAATGGTGTTTAGCTGGGCCTGATGAATTCCAAAGTTTGTACCTGCAGTGAATGTGACTCTTCTGGATTAATGGTGATGACTAGGAAGTGGGATATCTGGTAGAGATAGTCCCTGGCCTGAGATAGTTGACACTCAGTGGGGGCAGCTAGGAGCCAATTGTCTAGATATGGGAATACCTGAAACCCTTGCAGTCAGAGATGAGCTGTGACCACAGTCTTGCTTTTGGTAAACATGGGGGGGGGGGGGCTGTGGTGAGACCAAAGGGCAAGGCTCTTAGATGGAAGTGTTTGGCTCCCATCTGGAAGTGCAGGTGACTTCTGGAGTGCTTGTCTATTTTTAAGTGATATTACACATCCTTCAAGTCCACAAAGCACATCAGATCGCCTTCCATTAGGAAAGGAAAGGTAGACTGAACCATCACCATCCAGAACTACTCTTTCTTTACATATAAATTGAGTTTACTTAGGTCTGGGATAGACCTCAGGTCCCCTGTTTTCTTTGGCACCAAAAAGAAATGGGGGTAAGTACCAAATCCTCTCTGCTTGGCTGAGACTTCTTGGATGACTCTCTTTTGCAGTATTTTTTTTTATTTCTAGAACTGCCAACTCCCTCGGGCTGGGTGGGACATCAGGGAGATTCTTTTGAATCTTTGGAGGGATTAGAAAAAAGGGAATGTAGTAGCCTTTGGATGTTATGCTTTCCACCCAAGCATTTGTTGTTATTTGGGCGCAGGCACCTGGGTGCAAGGAAACCCCTCCCACACACAACTCCCTCCAGAGTCAGACAGTTGGACAGTGCTTCAGGAGCACTGAAAGGACTTGTTGGAAAAGGGTTCCCTAAAGCCTTAGTTTTGCAGGCCCCCTCTGCCTTTAAGGTGGTATCTCCCATTAGAGCCCCCTCCTATGCCTCTGGAGGAGTACTCTCCACTTTGATCAGGAATTTTCAGAATCATGTCTTCTTAGCCCTTCTTTGATTCCTTGAGTAGGTTCGTTGAGGGGCAGAAAACTTGATCCCCACGGCAGACAAGATTTTGCCTTCTTGCTCACTGCAGGTCAGGATGTCTTTAACTGATGGTGTTGACAAAAGACACCTTAAAGGGCTTTGTGAAATCACAAAGCCTCATCCATACATGTTTACATATCATAATGCCAGTGCTGGCTGCCCTTGAGGATCCTTCCACTAAGTGGGAAATGAGCCTCATGGAAGAGTTTGCCAGGGAAGTAAGAGTGGTCAGCTTTGGATAAATCTTATCTAGGTCCTACTTAGGCATGCAGTCCACCAAGGACTCAGAGAGTTCCTTAACCAAGTCTTTCTGTAGGTGAATAAAATGTGCCAAGTAATTAAGCACTGTAAGGAAAAAAGTCACTGAAGCAAAGGTGAGCCTCTTGAACCTGTCCAGTGCTCTGGACTCCCTGTTCAGCAGATCGACATGTGAGCTCTGTTCTTCTCTGAAGAGGAATATGAAGAGTCCTCAGCATCAAGAGAATGAAGATCTGCAATCTGAGGCCTACGATTGATAACTGGAGGGGCAGCCGGAAGTAAAGCAGGCATAGAAGGCCTAAGGGCCAAGAAGGCACTAAATAAGCTTTGACAGAAAGCTTGCCAATCAGGCGGGCTTTCTGAAGGAGGAGAAGCATATTTTGTCTCCTGTTTAATGAATAGGTAGGCCTGAATAGCATAGGGCCTAGGTTCGGACTGTTCTAAAGCAGTGGAAGGATCGGTCTTGACATCTATTGTGAGCTGAGGTTCCTCCTCTTCATCGGTGCCTGATGTCTGCAAAATATCCACGGATGTGCTTTCAGCCCTAAATTCTGTGGTCGCCCGAATGGTACCCACTATACCTAAATCGTACATTCCTCCAGATGAATGTTGGCCACAGGGGGAACACTGAGTGGAGGAGTTGCAGCAGTAGGTTCAGGCATGGAAACTTTGAAGGCTCGATGGTCTGACCAGATGGCCCTAACATCGCCAAAACCAGACATTTAAGACGCTGGTTTTCTAAGGAGATGTTTAGGGCATGTAGACAGCTACGAAGAATCTTAGGAATGAAAGCCTGACAAATCACACAGGTTTTATGGTCATAGTTGGGCCCTAGACAGAAAAGGCAAAGGTTGTAGGAGTCCTTATGGGGATCTGATGTCTGCACCTACACTTTCCTTTCCTGGATGACATGAACTTAAACAGGCATGCAGTGACTAAAAAGAGAAGACGACGGCCCCATCAAAGTACTTATCTTAATTTTGAAGATCCAACAGCAGGAACAGCTGATGTTCGACTGGCAGCAGAGAAGTTCAGAGGAAAGGTACGCGCAGACGTCACTTTTATGGCCCACGCAGCCTACAGCCTACATCAGACATCCCACATACCTTGCAGTGACTAAAGCTTTTGTATACTGGTCGGACATTTGGGAAGCTGAGCTGAAGATAACCCAAAAGTTTTGAATACTGCAACATGGGAATAGAAGGACATCTATAAGAATCAATCAGAGAAGGTTAGAAAGGATTGGGAACAGAGAGTGGATAAGCAATTTCCATAGAAACAATGAAAGGATATATGTATGTCTCCCAAATATACAATAAAATCTAAAAGATTTACGATTTTTGCTTGTAAATCTTTACATAGATATTTTTCAAACCCAAGTAGACTCCAGAGAATTTTTCCTCAGGTAGACGGCAAATGTTGGAGGTGTGGCAGAGAAGAAAGAGCCCATTGGGAATATATTTTCTGGGAGTGTGGCGAGTTGGCAGACTTTAAGGATTCCCTGTGGGATGCACTGTCAGAGATGCTGAGTAGCCAGATTGGTGTGATGAGGGAGATGATTTCTTCTGAGCTATGATATAGAATTGGAATTGTCTAGACATGGGAAGGCATTGCTGTGTCTAATTATGGTGGTTGCCAAAAAGCAGTTACTAGAAAATGGAAATCAAAATCTAAACCAACTATACTGGAAGTAGTGAATATAGTAACATAGATAAAACAACTGGAAATGAGATCTTTAGAAAAGGTTAGGACCAAACTACATAGAAAAAAATGGGAGTTGCATAACAATACATACAGGGGAGAAATGCGGTTTAAAAGAAGGCAGGACTTAAATGAGCCATGTAATGTTTGACTGAAAGTGATTGGGTAGATTATAAGTGATGTATAATGTTTGCAACTGGGTGTGTGTCAGTATGGTTTGTGATGTAAAATGCTAGCAACCAGGATTGTGCTGGTGTGGTTTGTTTTCATTTATATAAATGCATGACTGTCTATGTCATAAGTGATGGCTTAATAAAGGTGTTTCTTGTTTAAAAAAAGGGCAGGAATTGAATAATGTCTGTAATGTTGCTTAGGCTATATGATATATAACAATATATGTGAAGTATAATGTTTGAAAATGTGAACTTGTTAATAAAGTTTTATTACTTTTATATAAACTTGTATATAAATATGTCACAAGTGATAATTCAATAAAGGTTTAAAAAAAAAAAATCAATGAGCTTATCTGTGGGCGGAGTCACCCAGAAGGTAGATTGGCCAGACTCAAAGGCTTCCAGGAATACCGATTCCTCTTGGGAAGGGTTATCAATAGTCCAACCACCCCTTTGCTTGAGGATCTCCAGAATGTCTCCAAAGGAGACGTCATCAGGTGGTGATCCTGGGGACCCTTCCCCCTAATCAGAATCGATATCTTCTGTGACCAACTTTTGAGGAGAGTACAAGTGCCTCCTCTTGCACTTTTTCTTCCTTGGGACTTCTTTGGTGGCATGCTGCTAAGTATCAGAAGATATGAGTATACCCTGCTCAGTAGCCAAGAGACTTTGGCTGTCCCTTTGGAGTAAAGTGTTGAGGCTCAAAGCACAAAGACATATGAGATTGGGAAGATAGAGTGGGGGGGGGAGGTGCTCTTCTTGTAGAAGTAGAGAACACTCTCTCCACTACCTCAAAGGCAGAATGCCCTAGGGAGGAGGCTGACTGTGCTGTGAAGACATACTTGCAGAACATTGGCTCCATATGACCCAAAGGCACCTCACCAGATGCAGAGGTCAGAGCTGAACTGTCCAAAGCCGAGGTTCTGGGGGGAGAGACAACTCTGGAGTAGACTCCAGCACCTCAGACCTGACAATGCTGCTACAGCTCCATGAGTCATCTGGCTCTGACATGCTCAGAGCTGGTCCACTCAGAAAAGGAATCAGAGCAGAAGATACAGCAATCTTCGGATGTGACATGAATGGTTCTGGAAATCTCAAATTCAGGAACTCTAAAGCTGAAGGTTGGATCGGAGGAGCCAGAACAGGTGTAATAGTACTGGTGAAGGTCTGCAGACCTGATGGGGTAGGAGCCAGGAGAATTCCCATCTGAACCCCCTGCACCAAACATCTTTATTAAATTTTCACATATGACAACGGCAATTGTACATTTATATAAATGAAAAACATACAAAATGACACCACTTTAGTTGCAGTTTACATTACAGACACAATTGAAACAACTGTAGTTGCACACATTATACATCACTTACAAACCATCCAGTCATTGTCAGTTAAGCATTATATGGCTCATTCAAATCCTGCCTCTTAAACCTCATTCCTGCTCTGCATATATTGTTTTCACAATTCCCATTTTTTCCTATGTAGTTTGCTCCTTCCCTTTTCTAAAGATCCCAATTCCAGTTGTTTTATCTCTGTTACTATATTCACTACTTCAAGTAAATTTGGTTTAGACTTTGATTTCCATTTTCTAGTAATTGCTTTTTTGGCAGCCACCATAATTAGACTCAGCAAGGCTTTACTATGTCTAGGCAATTCCATTTCAGTAGCATAACTCAAAAAATCATCTGTTAGTCCAATCTGCTCACCCAGCATCTCTGACAGAGCCATCTGCAGGGAATCCCTAAAGTCTGCCAGGTCATTCCACTCCCAAAAAAATGTTCCCAGCTACCTCTTTCTTGCTCATCAAACCTCTAACATTTGCTAGCCACCCGGGAAAGAAAATTTTTTGGAGTCTACTTAGGGTATAAAAATACCTATGTAACCACTTCCAGGCAAATATCCTAAATCTTCTAGACTTTGCTGCATATTTGGGAGCTATACATATACCCTCCATTGTTTTCTTTGTGAATTGCTTATCCAGTCTCTCTTCCCAATCCTTTCTAAGCTCCTCTGATTGAGTCTTATAATTACCATGCAATATTTTATATGCTAAATATTCCTTTTTTAGTGGCAGCTTCTATTCTAGATTAATACTCTACCAGTGCTCGTCTTTCATTTAGGAGCTCCCTATTTCTTTCTCTTTGTCTATAATCTGATGATATCAATCCTTGATAGGGAAGGCAATCTCTAACCTGCAGTCCAAATAAAGTTTTGGCCTCTTCCCATTCTATTACCTTTCCCTGTCTAGTAATTTGCTCCCAATACATTGGTTTCTTTGCCAGTTTTCTCCAATAAATTCCAGCCCCCTCTTGCCTATTATCTGTATCCCTAACCACAGTCATCCCTATCAGCAAAATCTGTTTTCTCCATTCTTGTGCTGGTGTGGTTCTTAGAATATGCCCTGCTATTTTATGAATATAATACCCTGTATGATTTTGGTTGTTCTCCTTAAGAGTTTGCATCCAAAATCCCAATCTCTCCTTATTTCTTGAGCTTCCTTCCTGTGTCAGCATCATTCCTTTCCACCTTGAATTATAGTTTTCTGCTTGTGTTATGTATAAAAATCTTAATTGTGTTGCTCTAAAATACCCCCTCAAATTAGGTAATCCTAGTCCACCTTGTTCTATTGGTAGAATCAGGTTATCCCACTTGACTCTTGCCGTCTTCCATTCCTGGATAAAATCCTTCAACTCTTTATTAATTGCTGTCCACAACTTCTCCTCTGGTTGATAAGTGTATGCGTGACCTGTGTAGAAGACTAAAGGGACTAAAAACATTTTAATGGCTTGTATCTCAGTATCCATATAACGGGTGGCTGTGGTGGTGCAGCGGTTAGCGTTGCCACCTCACAGCAAGAGGTTCTCTGGTTCGATCCTCGGCTGGTGTGCCTTCTGTGTGGAGTCTGCATGTCCTCCCTGTGGTTGCGTGGATTTCTTCTGAGTGCTCCAGTTTCCTCCCACATCCCAAAGATATGTTGTAGATGGATTGGATACTCTAAATTGGCCCTAGGCGTGAGTGTGTGTGCCTTCCATGGAAGGTTGGGCACCAGGCTGGCAACTCAACACCATAAAACTCCACTGCCAATCATGAGCAGACAAGTGTTCCGCTGTGGTGACCCCTAACTGGGAAAAGCCGAAAGAAGAAGAAGATGATCTCAGTATCCATTTAACAAAACTTCCAGTTTCTCAAGTTTGCATTATCTTCTGTTTAGTCTCTTCCCACATATCCTTAGCTGCCAGCACAGAGTCATTTCTAATCCATACTCCTAAATACTTCATTTTATCATGTCCCCATAAATATGGATATTGTTGAACCAATTCATGTAATGTCCATTTCTGGTTTTGTCATGCATAAAATAATATCATCTGCAAATAGAGCCAGCTTTTCCTGACTACCATGCCAATTATATCTTTGAATTTCCGAGTCCCTTATTTTCTTTGCCAGTGGTTTTAAATATAATGCAAACAACGAAGGGGAAAGTGGACAACCCTGCCTGGTTACTCTACTCAAGCAAAAATTATTGGAGAGGACCCCACCCACTTTAATTCTCACCTCCGATCCCTCATATATTCTTCTAATCAACCTTATAACTGTGTCAGGGAAAGCAAATGCTTTCAGTGCCCTGCTCATGAAGTTCCAATCTACTCTGTCAGATGTTTTCTCTGTATCAAGACTCACCAATAAAAGTGTTACTTTCTTACATTCTCTTCCCTCTGGACATTAATTTTCTGTTAATATTGTCAAATGTTTCCCTTCCCTCCACAAAACCACACTGATCCATATTTATCAATGTTGGTATCACTTTTGCCAGTCTTTTAGCCATTATAGACATAAAACACTTTGTAATCATGGTTTAGTATTGCAATGGGCCTGTATGAAGCTGTATCCAATGGATCTTTACCCTCTTTAGGTATTACTGTTACCACTGCTTTCTTCCAGGATGCTGATACTTCCCCTCCTCTTAAAATGCTGCTAAACAAAACCTTCCAGATCTTTATCAGTTTTTCCCTCCTAACTTCCAAACATCCACAAGAATACCATCTATTCCTGGAGAATTTTCCTGTAGATTGGTTATGTCATTTTTATCCCATCCCTTCCTGTCCTAACTGTTGAGCTAATTTTTTTTTTTCTCTAGAATTATCAAAAACAGTTGCTTAACTGGCGGCAGTCTTTCTAAACTTGTGCATATTATCAAGGTAATCCCTTATTTTCTGTTTAGCATTCTGCAGTTGCTTCTTTTCTTCTTCTGAGAGATTCCCTCTGCTTTGCAATACTTTAACATTTAACAATCCCTCTAAATAATTCTGGTTACTGTTTAACCACATCTCCATTTCTTTTATTTCCAACCTAGATTTAAACTCCACTTTAATTGTATCCCACTTCTTAGCTATGTTAGTAGCTCCTGAATTAATTCCACAACCCATTCCTTAAATTCCTCCCTTTTCAACCAATAGGTGGAAAAGTGCCAGTGTCTCATTTTTATTTCATTACATTGTGTTTTTATTTTAGTTATTATTGGTGCATGATCTGAAATAGTTATTGGGTGCGTTTTAAGACCTTCAATTAAATGCACATGTTATCTATCTACCCTAGCCCAGTTTTTGTATCTCGGTGAGTAAATTCACTCAGAACTCCCAGTACTGAATTTACATCATCCATGTCAAACATTTTCAAAAAAGCTACCCTCCTTTGTTATATTTTCCCTTCTAGGTCCCCCAGACACCTCTTTACTGCGGTAAACCAAATTCCAGTCTCTTTCTATAAGTAATATTCCTTGCTGAAAGCCGATTATTTCTCCCAGAATTTTCTTAAGCTCCATTATAGTAATTCTAGAGGGGATGTAAATGCATGCCAGTGTGATCCTCCTCCCTAGCCAGTAGCCCCTTAGTACTATATAGCTTAGATTATTATCTTTTTCCCCTCTTCTGTCATTATTGGAGCTCCTCTTGCAATTTATATACGTACTCCTCTTTTCCTTTTCCCCAGATATTCTGCTGAATAACCATCCTGAAAACCTTTCTTTATCAAATTCACATGTTCAGTTCTTTCTAGGTGTGTCTCCTGTAGCATAGCAATTTGCACTTATATTTTGTAATATAGTTCACTACTCAGATTGAAGGACATTACAGAAAACATTTTTATATAGTTATTATTACCACCTTTTATATATAACTGCTCTTTTGCTAAATGTCTACTTCCAACTTTTATCTTACATGTATATGCTGTTCGGTGGGTTGGTCTTTTATACAGTTGTTTCATTTCATATCCATTTGTGCCTATGTCACATCTTACATAACTTTTTTTTTTGAAAGCCCTCAAACAGAACAAACAACCACCCCAAAAAAACCCTCCTAAAACCTATGAACTTAACAATAATACACAAAACTATGTACATATTCATTAATTGAAGTTTTTGCTTCCAAATAAGAACATAAGTTCTAAGTTGCTAACTATACAGACAGGCTAAAGTTAACCAAAAAGAAAGGTTAGTCATGCTGATACACATGGTACAGCCTGTGCTATTAGTAAGTGCTATTTGATTTTGTACAGCTTTATAATTCTCCCAGTTGGGAAAGCACTTGAATACTTTCAGTAAACACTTTCTCCAAGCCATTTCCCTTTATCAAATTGTCTTATAGTGACATGCAAACCAGACACAACACTGTTAAGAGTACCTTGTTCGTCAGAAAAAAAAACTTACAATATTCAGTATTCTTTTTCATTTACATGCCTTGTAATAAACTTGTTACTGGATAACGCCTAGGGTTTTTACCAAATCATTTCCCTATGCAAGCAAGGGAAAAAGCACTCTGATTTTTCTTTTGTCTTAACCAGACCTTCCGCTCTCTTCCCATCTTCTCCCCTCCTCATTCTTTTTCATTGCAGTGCCTACATTTCTCAAAACTGAACAAAGAAAGACAAAGGGTGAATAAGAAAAAAACAAAAGCACCTGTTTATATTACTATCCCCAATGCATTTAAAAAAATGAGAGAACTTTACTTCAAGTCTAACTGGCTTTGTATTATCTTTAAAGCTGTCACACCTGGGAAAACCCCTGAATGTTTTCAGGGAACATTATGTCCTAGTCAATTTCTCTGTTCTTTTTTCTTTTCCTTCCGCCAGTCCCCTTCCACCAGTGTGTCTCCAGTTTCTCTTTATTAGATTGTCTCCATGGAGGCATAAAGCCCAGCTGCAGAAATGCTACTTACTATATATATATATATATATATATATATATATATATATATATATATATATATTTGCAAGTACTAGAAAAAAAAAAAGCTTTATGGTATTCAATATTCTTTTTCATTTACTAGCTCTCTGCCTTAAAACAAAGGTCCTTAATCAGTCACTTCCCCATATAAGAATGAAAAAAAGCACATTAATTTGAACTCTGTCATGCCCCCTTTTTAATCATTACATTGCCTATGTTTCTCAAAACTGCACAAGAAGAAAAAGAGAAGAGGGAAGGAAAATAAAATCACCTGTTTACAATCCCCATTACACCCCAAAATAGGATTCAGTGAAAACCATGCAACACAGATACAATACTATTAAGAATAAGAAAGTGTTTTCTTTACTTACAGTTAGCGTTTTCCCCTCTCTTACACTCCCCAAAGCATTTTTCCAAACATTAATGGCATGAAGTAGGGTATATAGTTTAGAGTCCCCCACTCAGTAAGTCCAATAATTTCCAGATTTTCTTGTGCTATCATATTTCAAAAATTTAATTACACTCTAATCCCACATTAAGTTATTGATTTTATTACTTACTGTTCTCCATCACCCAGATCCTGTCTCTGCTTCATTTCCAGTGTACTCTCGATTCTTCTAGTCAACTCTCATGCTCCCTTCCTTCTCTCCAACATTTTCCATTGAAACACCGGAAAAGGATTCACAGGTGCAGTCTCTCTGTGGTCTTTATTACCAGAGGAACAAGAAGTTGAATCTCTTTCTGTTTCACAGCTTAGTTTTTGTTGGACAAACATTTGTATTTCCTCCTTAGCATGCACTTCATCAAAAAAAACGATTTTGTCCCTCCAGGGAAGAATACCATGAAGGGAGCTGAATACAGCAGCTTGAATATCACATTTGATATTCTCTGAACAGAGGAATGAATTTACTTCTCTTTTGCCTGTTGTAAAATGAGTAATCATTCTCCACACTCTGCTGTCTCCTACTTTTAGTATTTTGTCCTTCTGCCACAGTTTTGATAAAATCAACTCTTTCTGTTGGTAGGATTGCATCCTTACTATTAAAGGTCTAGGTTGCTTTCTTATAGCCTAATTTGGAGCATACACATGATGTGCCTGTTCAACTAATAAGACCTGCTGTGGAATACCAGTCCAGTTGCTTATTTGTGCTTTCATAAATGTAATGCAGTCTGTTGCTGACAGCTTCTCTGGTATAGTTGAAAATCTTAAGTTTTTCCTATGTTCTCTGTCTTCTAATTCTAGTATTTTTTGAAACATCTCTTTCTGAGCAGTTTCATATTCAGCCAGCCTTTTCTTAATTTCAGCCTCTGATTTTTGCAACTTTATCATCTCATTTGAATATCTGTTTAAAGCTTCTTCCATTTGTTCCAGCCTTTTGTTGTTTGTGTTGATATACTCTATCAGTGTTTTGTTTATTTTAACCAGGCCTGTATGCAGTTGTCTTAAATCACCCTGTAGGTTATTGGAAGTCATATCTGAAGGTTGCAATAGTTTTTGTTGAACAGCTGCAGAACTCTCCCTAGTCAGTGTTTCTTCCTCGCTTTTTGTATCTGATTTTTTTCCAGGTGATCTTTATTTCTTTATTCCTGGCATGCAGGCAGTGTACTTACTAGCCTGTTACTGAAATTCACCCATAAGCACAAATCTACTGGCCTTCTCTGCTGAGTTTCTATTTTCACACTGGGAGAACTAGAAACAAGCTGTTACTCAGTGTGCAGCCATCTTAGAACTCCAGTCGGGTCCAAAACCATATGTTGAGGAAGAATAAAAATGGGAAACACAGATGGAACATTGTGGTGAATACATAACTTTTTTTTTTTGTAAGCTGTGACAGAGGTTCAAACGGCTATGATAAGAAATACCTGTATAAAAGATCAGCCTGCCAAACATTAGTGTAGGCATGTAACACAAAATATGAAACTTGATATTAAAAAAGTAGTTATACTTGGCAGGTAGTAAAACTAACTTCTTATAATGGCAACACTTTCCATATTACTAGTGAATGGTCTCATAGATGTATACAAAGGCAGATGTAAGGGCTACCACTAAAATGGGTTTCCAATTACAAATCTTTAGAGATACATAAGCCACTGGTTCATATGGTGACTGAATAAGCTTTTCCAAGATAAATTGGGTCCCAAGGAAGGGGAAATAGCCCTTCTAGATGGGTTCAAATGAAATAAGAAGTTATGTACCTACCATAACGTTCCATGTTAGTTGTCTTCTCTCGCCTTCTTTCTTGCTTGATGGGTTCGGAGCCGATCCCTCGGCTCCGACTCGGCACTTGCTAAGCTCGAGAGTTTCTTCTACCAGCTCGAGGCAGCCCCATATCCCATGATGCAAGGCGGTAAGTACCCAGATCTCGTTTGTAAACAAAGGGCAATAGCACCAAGCATACAATACTTCCCAAAGGAAGAAGAAACTTACAGATGTAAAAAGGACCAGGTCTGAATGGTCTTTAGCATAATAGTTTCTTATACAAGGTCTGTCCAGGCCAGGGGGAAGGAGGGAGGGTCGCAAGAAAGAAGGCGAGAAGACAACTAACATGGAACGTTATGGTAGGTACATAACTTCTTAATGTTAAGTTGTCAATCTCGCCTTCATTCTTGCTTGATGGGACCGCGTCCCTAGCACCTCTATCCTGGGTGGCTCAATGGAACAAACTCTTGAGGACTGTAGAGCCAAAACTGGCTCTGTCCCTGGAGGCCAAGTCCAATTTGTAATGGGAAACAAAAGTGTGAGGAGTGGCCGCTGCACAAATAGTGTCCAAAGGCAGTCTAGCTTGAAAAGCTGTAGAAGTAGCTAAACTCCTAGTTGAATGTGCTTTAGGTTTTGAGCACAGCTGTTTTCCCCTGATCGTATAAATTTCAGTGATGACCGAAGATAGCCATCTGGACAAAGTCACTTTAGAAACAGGAAGGCCTTTTTTATTATCCGCATAGGAAACAAAAAGTTGATCAGATTTTCTAAATTTTTTTGTTCTGTCCAAATAATATCTAAGCTGACGGTGGACGTCAAGATAATGTAGCTTTTGTTCAGCTCTATCTGAATAGTTAGGAAAAATACAGGAGATCAATGGATTGATTCAGATTGTTTTTTGAAGCGACCTTAGGTAAAAAGGATGGATTAGTTCTCAAAGATACTCTGTCTTTGTGAAAAATCAAATACGGGGTCGAACCGAAAGAGCATGAAGTTCAGACACCCTCCTGGCAGATGTAATAGCCACTAGGAATAAAGTTTTCCAAGAAAGATATTTCAGGGAACAAGAAACAGCTGGCTCGAAGGGGAAGAATCAAGGATGTCAGCACTAAATTTAGATCCCACTGAGGAGGAGGATTCCTGATTGGAGGCTTTAGTAGGAAAATTCCTTTCAAGAAGGCCCTGCAGAGCCTATGGGACATAATATTATGATCTGCTATCCCGACATGAAAATTAGAAATAGCAGCCAACCGAACTCTGACTGTGGAAGAAGAGGAGCCTGCATGAAAAATCTCTGCTAAGAAGTCCAGAACTGCCTGAACAGGGGCAGTAAAAGGATCAATATTTTGGGCCTTAGCCCAATAAGAGAAACGTTTCCATTTGCTTGTGTAAATCCTCCTGGTAGAGGATTTTAGTGAAGCTACTATGATGTCTCTAACTGGGTTAGAGATCAAAGGAAGCCTGGCTAAGGAAGGAAGTGGAGCAACCATGCTGTGAGGTTGAGAGAAGGGATTGACCGGTGCAGCTGACCGGATTGGTGAATCAGTAGATCTGGCACTGGGTCCAGATGCCACGGCTGCACCAAAAGGTGATGATGGAGGAACGGGAACCAAACTTGTCGAGGCCAGTAAGGGGCAATGAGAATCAATTTGGCTCTCAAAGCGGTAGCTTTCTGGATCACCTGAGGGATCAGAGGAAATGGAGGGAAGGCATAAAGAAGTCCCTGGGGCCAATCCTGGGTCAGAGCGTCTCTGGGGGAATGGCCTGATAGAGGGAAGAGGCTGAAGAAGTCTGGACATTTGCTGTTTTGGGGAGTAGCAAAAGATCGCAACATGGACCCCATTCCAGAAAAATCTCTTCCGCTATGGATTGCTTGAGAGACCACTCGTGAGGCATGAGAATAGCTCTGCTCAATCTGTCCGCTATAATGTTGGTTTTCCCAGGGATATGCGTTGCTACCAGAAACCGATGAGAGGAGATCGCCCATTGCCATAGTCTGAGCGCTTCTCGACACAAGGGGTAGGACTTGGTTTCGCCCTGTTTGTTGATATACCAAACTACAGACATGTTGTCTGTGTGGACTGCAATTGTCCCTACGGGAAGAAAGTCGTTGAGGGCTTGCAACGTTAAAAGCACTGCTCTCATCTCCAGGACATTTATGTGCAGATGGTACTCGAACGGTTGCCACGTCCCATGAACCATCCTGCCCTGATAATGACCCCCCCCACCCGATCAGGGAGGCATCCGTGGTGACAGTGGCTATCGGGACGGAGGTACAAAGCACCTGCCTTGGTGAACCTGAGACGATGTGATCCACCAAGCAAGATGTTCTTTGCATGTTTGTGTCACCAGAATCTGGTGACGCATTGGGAGTTGCTGGTATGACCACTGTGTGAACAGCATCCACTGAAGGAGGCGCATGTAGAATCGAGCCAGGGGAAGAAGAGTAATGGCGCAGCCATGAGACCTAATACCTTTAGAACCATTCTGGCCTGTACTTTCTTGCTGGCCAGAATGATCCTGACATGAGTCTGAATGTCTGAAACTCTTTGTTCTGTAAGGCGAGCTGACATCCGCACAGTGTTTAAGTTTGCGCCTATGAAGGTAATAGACTGGCAGGGCGATAAAGATGACTTTTCAAGTTGATTGAGATGCCTAAATGAGAACAAAGGTCTATTGTGTAATCCCTGGCTTGTATAAGCTGATGCCTGGTGGTGGCTGACAGGAGCCAGTCGTCGAGATACGGAAACACCTGGAATCCTTGACGTCTCAGGTGAGCCGTGACCACTGCCATGCATTTGGTGAACACTCTGGGGCTGTAGTGAGACCAAAGGGCAGGGCTCTGAACTGGAAGTGACTGGACCCCAGCCGAAAGCGGAGAAATCTCCTGGAGCGTCTGTGAATTTTGATGTGATAGTACATCCTGAAGATCTATTGAGCACATCCAGTTGTCCTTCTGTAAGAAGGGCAGAATTGACTGAAGAGTGACCATTCGAATCTTGTCTTCCTGACAGACTTGTTGAGTCTGCTGAGATCCAATATTGGTCTCCAGTCTCCGTCTTTTGGGGACCAAAAGAACCTTGAGTAGATTCCGGCTCTGAATGGTCTATTGTAACTGGCTGAATGGCTCTTTTTTGCAGTAGTTTTGCGATTTCTAACTCTGCAATCTCCCTTAGACCGGGTGGTACATCTGGAAGGGAACTTGAGGGGAAGGGACTTTCCTCGAAAGGAAATATGTAACCCTTGGATATGATCGACTGTACCCATCTGTCTTGAGTGAGGGAATGCCAGGCTTCTGGGTACAGTGATAATCTTCCCCCGACTGCCTCCAAGGAGGGACAGCCGGGCAACACCTCAGGGATGCTGAAAGGGCTTATCAGAGAGAGGCTCCCTGTTTCCCTGGTTCTTTGGACCCCCTCTGCCTCTAGAGCGGCATCTGTTGTTGTTACCCCTCTGCCTCTAGGGGTAAACTGACCACGTGAATCCGGCGTGACTCCTTGGGATTTACGGAACCACATCTTCCCACCCTTCTGTCCTTTGGGATAAGGCCTAGAAGGGGTGGAAAAACGGACTCCAACAGCAGAAAGAGTCTTGCCGTCCTGCTCACACCTGGTCAAGGTTTCCTTCACCTGAGGGCCAAACAAAGCTGACCCATCAAAGGGAGAATTTGTGAAGGACGCCTTAAAGGGATCCGCAAAATCACTAGCCGCATCCAGGCTTGGCGTCTAAGAGCCACACCTGTGCCTGCGGCTCTACTCGCTCCATCCGCAGCATAAGATATTAGCCGCATGGAGGAGTTAGCAATGGAATTGAGGGTTCCTAGCTGCGAAGCAATCTTTTCTTGAGCCCCTGCAGCTGTAGGATCCTGAACTACTTCTCCCAGCTCCTTCAGGATATCTCTCTGGAGTCTGGTGAAGTGACAAAGATAATTCAGCGAACGCATAGCAAAGGTCGCTGAGGAAAACATCCGCTTGCATTACCTATCCATGGTCCTAGAGTCCTTATTAGGAGGATGGACGGGCACGGAAGGATCTGCAAGTTCCTTTTTGGTGGCCGCAGCCACCACCATGGCATCAGCGGGGACACCCTTGGTAAGGAATTGTTTGTCACTGGGCAGTGATAAATTTTGAAGGCCTCCTAGGGACTGGCTCTACAGAGTCAGGAGCTGCCCACGCCTTTCGTGCAATAACTTGCATAAGGGGGTCGAAAGGCGGAGACACCCAGGAGGTGGAGGGCCGAGATCCAAACGCCTCTAGGTATACTGACTCATCCTCAGAGGGATTGTTGGTGGGCCAGTTTCCCTCTGTTTCAGAAGTTCTAGGATGTCTGAGAAGGAGACATCCTCAGAGGGGATCTAGGGGATCCCTCTGACTCATCAAAGTCAGTATCCCAAGTGACAGACTTGGGGGAGTCTACATGCTTCCTCTTACAAGTCCTCTTCCTAGGAGGATCTCCCGAAACATCAGGAGAATCCTCGGAAGAGGGGGAAATTCCCAATGGGGAAACCTGAGGCGGAGGATCTCTGGGTCCTGTAGCAAGAGAAGTGGCAGAGATGTCAACAGGTACTATAGAGGGAGGAGCTACGGGAACAGACTGCTGACTGATACCAGTGGCCAGTACACTCTTCATTACCTCGAATGCTCCCCTCCCAGGCAGGTCCGAGAGAACCCGCTCGAAGAGCTAGGAACTCCGGGACCACCGAAGGGAAGTCTCCGAGGCAGATGTCGGAGCCGAGCTCACCAAGGCCGAGGCTCCAAGGGAAGAGCGGGCTCGGACAAGGGTCCGATGCCACTCACCCCTCGGAGGAGACCATGGAAGCCCGACCACCGAATCCCTCTAAGGAAGAGGAGATAAGAGTAGAGGCTGAAGGAACAGAAGGGGTATCCGTCCTCCAGCCGTAGCAGTAACCATGCCCGAAGACTCCAACTCCAAACTCTGGGGTAGAGTTGAAGGAGGAACTGTAACGGGGTGTGGACCAACAGTCGTCTGCTGAGACGGACTGTGTAGCAGTTGGGCCAGTACCTGTGACTTGAGTAATCTACTGACCACTCTCTCTAGGTCATGATCTGACAACCTGGATGACCTTGAAGATCGGCTCCGGTGGCTCCCTTCCGATAGAAGAGGCGGCCGAGCGAAAGTATCGGCTCCAAGGAAGGAGACCTCGACCTCTTCCTGGAATGAGCCATTGGAGCCGATACTAGATCCTGTCGGCGCCGACTTCGGAGCCGACAGAACGTCTCGATGTATCGGCTCCAGCCGGAGCCGATACAGCCACCAAAGTAACGGTGTCGGAGCCGATCGGAGCCGACACCGATGCCTGTGCCACATGGGTGTCGGAACCGATCGGCGCCGACATCATAGTGGACAATACAGATTCGGCACCGATAGCCATCGGTGCCGAAAGCTTTGTCAATCCAGAATCGGCTCCAGCCGGAGCCGATCTCGACTCAGTACGAGTCGGAGCCGAGGCCGCAGGCTTAGATACAGAAGCCTGGACCTTGGCAGGTTTTGTTGATTTTGGTGGAGCCGACTTAGCCGGAGAGCCCTCCGGCTTAAGAAGGCCCCTAAGAATCAACTTGTTCTCTCCTGCAGGACTCTCTGGCTGAAGGAGTGACAAATAGCACAGGAGTCCTGCAGGTGAAGAGGGCCCAGACAATACAGGCAAGAAGTGTGACCGTCTGTCAGAGACATCTTCTGACAGCACGAGTCACACTTCTTAAAACCTGAAACCCTCTCCTTTGACATGGTGCCGAACACACAATACACACACACCAGTCAAATTAAATTAAATTAAATTAAACAAAATACCAAGAGGTATTCTATAAAACACCAACACACACACCCTAACAGGGGGGGGATGGGATAGGGAATTGACTAACAGAAAATTAAAAGAGACAGGGAATTTCTGTCAGAAAGGGATAGAAATTAAATTTAAACTATCAAAAATTAGTTTTAGACTAAAAAGGGGCTTGAAAAATCACAAAAGTGAACAACTTACCAGGAGCTGGTAAAAAGAAGACCTCCTAAGCGAAGCGGCAAACGAGATCTGGGTACTTACCGCCTTGCATCATGGGATATGGGGCTGCCTCGAGCTGGTAGAAGAAACTCTCGAGCTTAGCAAGTGCCGAGTCGGAGCCGAGGGATCGGCTCCGAACCCATCAAGCAAGAATGAAGGCGAGATTGACAACTTAACATGACACCCTTTTTAAACACCTTTACTGAATTATCACTTTTGACACAGGCACATTTACATTTATATAAAAGTAATCAAACTGTATTAACAAGTTCACTTTTACAAACATCATACTTGACATATATTGCTGTATACCATATAGCCTAAGCAACATTACATAAATTATTCAATTCCTGCCTTTTTTTTAAACAAGAAACATCTTTATTAAACCATTACTTATGACATAGGCAATCATACAGTCATGTAAATGAAAACAGACCACACTGACACAATCCTAGTTGCAAGCATTTTACATCACAAACCATACTAACACACTCCCAGTTGCAAACATTATACATCACTTATAATCTACCCAATCACTTTCAGTCAAGCATTACATAGCTCATTTAAGTTCTGCCTTCTTTTAAACCTCATTCTCCCATGTGTATTGTTCCCACAATTCCCATTTTTTCCTATGTAGTTTGCTCCTAGTCTTTTCTAAAGATCTCAATTCCAGTTGTTTTATCTCTGTTAATATATTCACTACTTCTAGTATAGGTGGTTTAGATTTTGATTTCTGTTTACTACAATTGCTGCTTTGGCAGCCACCATACTAAGACACATTAAGGCCTTATGCCTAGGCAATTCAGATTCTGTATCATAGCTCAGAAAAATCATCTCCCTCATCACACCAATCTGCACACCCAACATTTCTGACAATGCATCCCACAGGGAATCCTTAAAGCTGCCAACTCACCACACTCCCAGAAAATATGTTCCCGATTACTTCTTTCTTCCCTGTCACACCTCCAGCATTTGCTGGCTTCCTGAAAAAAAATTCTCTGGAGTCTACCTGGGGTATAAAAATACAGTAGATATAAAAAGTTTCCACACCACTGTTAAAATGCCAGTTTTTCTTTGGGATATAAAAATGAGGCCACAATAAATCATTTCAAAATGTTTCCCACCTTTAATGTGACCTGTACAATTCAACTGAAAAATAAATCTGTTAGGGGAAAATATATAAAAAATAAAAAACATACAATACGCTGCTTGCATAAGTGTGCACACCCTTAAATTAATACATTGTTGTGTGCACTCCCTTAAACTAATACTTTATTGAAGCACCTTTTGATTTAATTACAGTATTCAGTCTTCTTGGGTAGGGGTCTATCAGCATGGCACACCTTGATTTGGCAATATTTACCCACTCTTTCTTGCAAAAGCACTCCAAATCTGTCAGATTGCGAGGGTATCTCTTGTGCACAGCCCTCTTCAGGTCACCCCACAGATTTTCTATTGGATTTAGGTCTAGGCTGTGGCTGGGCCATTCCAAAACTTTAATTTTCTTCTGGTGAAGCCATTCTTTTGTTGCTTTGGATGTATGCTTGGGGTCATTGTCATGTTGAAAGGTGAAATTCATCTTCAGCTTTCTAGCAGATGCCTGAAGGTTTTGGGCCAAAAGTGACTGGTATTTGGAACTGTTCATAATTCCCTCCACCACCTTGACTAAAGCCCCAGTTCCAGCTGAAGAGAAGCAACCCCAAAGCATGATACTGCCACCACCATGCTTCACTGTGGGGATGGTGTTGTTGATGTGAAGTGTTGTTTTTGTGTCAAACGTACCTTTTGGAATTGTGGCCAAAAAGTTCAACCTTGGTCTCATCAGACCATAACACATTTTCCCATGTGCTTTTGGGAGACTATGTATTGTTTTGCTAATTTTAGCTGGGCCTGGATGTTTTTCTGTGTAAGAAAAGCCTTCTGCCTTACAACCCTACCCCATAGTCTTGTCATATGGAGAATACAGGAGATTGTTGTCACATGTAGTACACAACCAGTACTTGCCAGAAATTCCTGCAGCTCCTTCACTGTTGCTGTAGGTCTCTTGGCAGCCTCCCTGACCAGTTTTCGTCTTGTCTTTTCATCAATTTTGGAGGGATGTCCAGTTCTTTGCAACATCACTGTTGTCCCATATTTCCTCCACTTTTTGATGACTGTCTTCACTGTGTTCCATGGTATATCCAATGCCATGGACATTTTTTTGTACCCTTCTCCTGAGTAATACCTTTCAACAATGAGATCCCTTTGATGCTTTGTAAGCTCTCTGCGAACCATGGCTTTTGCTGTAGCAGGCAACTGAGTAAATGCCAGGAAAATCCTACTGGGACAGCTGAACTTTATTTGGGGCTAATCAGAGTCTCTTTAATTGATGGCAGGTGTGTACCCAAGAAGACTGAATGCTATAATTAAATCAAAAGGTGCTTCAACAAAGCAGTCTAAGGGTGTGCACACTTATGCAACCAGCGTATTGTACGTTTTTTATTTTTTATATTTTTTCCCCTAACAGATTTGTTTTTCAATTTAATTGTACAGGTTATAGGTCACATTAAAGTTAGGAAAAGATTTGAAATTATTTATTGTGACCTCATTTTTTATATCACAAAAACCTGGCATTTTAACAGGGGTGTATAAACTTTTTATATCCACTGTAGCTATGTAAACATTTTAAAGCAAAAATCCTAAATCTTCTAAATTTTGTTGTATATTTGGGAAGACATACACATATATCCTCTTACTGTTTCTTTGTGAATTGCTTATTCAATATCTCTTCCCAATCCTTTCTAACCTCCTCTGATTCTTATAGCTACCATGCAGTATTTTATATGCTATACAAATTATTCTTTTTTTAATGGGACCTTCTGTTCTAGGTTCTACTAAAATCTCAAACAGTCCTGGTCTTTTGTTTAGGACCCCCCTATTTCTTTCTCTTTGCCTATACTCTAATATAAATCCTTGATAGGGAAGGCAATCTCTAACCTGCAGGCCAAATAAATTGTTTTTTTCCCATTCTACCATCTTTCCCTCTTAAATTATTTGCTCCCAATACCTTGGTTCCTTTGCCAGTTTTCGCTAATAAATTCAAGCCCTCTCTTGCCTATTGTCTATATCCCTAATTCCAGTCACCCTTATTGGCAGAATCTCCTTTTTCCATTCCCATGTTGGCTTAGTTCTTAGGATACTTTTTGCTGCTTTATGGTTATAATATTCTGTATGATTGTTATTTTCATTAAAGACCTGCATCATTCATCATCCCCTTCCACTTTGAATTATACTTTTCTGATTGTGCTATGTATAGGAGCCTAAACTGTGTAGCTCTGAAATACCTCTTCAAATTGGGCAATCTCAGTCCACCCCGTTCTACTGGAAGAATCAGCTTATCCCATTTAACTCTTGCTGTCTTCCCCTCTCAGATAAAGTCCTTCAGATCTTTATTAATTGCTATAGAATAGTTGTGTAAGAACTTACCATAACCTTAGATGTCCTTCTCTTCCATATTGTACTATTTATAACTGCAGATGGTCCTTGGAGACCAATTCTAGATTTGCCCACACTCAACCTTTATCTCAAGGTACCTGCAGCACCGGACATCCAGACAGTATACCAAAGTCTTAGGAGCAGGGGTACGTGCAACGTTTGATGTCAGAGCCATAAATCAATGCTGACTATAAAGGTGATGTCTGCACGTACCCACTTCAGAATGGACTGCCACATACAGTAGTAGCCCTGAAAGCAATGAAGAGGAAGGAGGAGCTTTTCAGACTCACATGTGATACCAGGCCAAAAGGTGCCTTGTGGAGGCATGTGCCTGATTGTAAGGTTTGGAGAGAAATCTGTCCCCTCAGGTGGTTAAACAGGTAAAGACGGGGTAGGAGGGTGGGTCTGAATATTGCAACATGGAAGAGAAGGACATCTAAGTTTATGGTAAGTTCTTACACAACTATTCTATGTTCTTCCATTCTCATGTCGCAGTATTCATTACTGTAGGGAGAGTACCAAAGCTTTACATATGAGCCTGGGAGGAGGAATGAGGTCCCTGGTCTATTAGGCCATGTAGAATGGACCTAGCAAAACTGCTTCTGGCCCTAGAAGCCAAATCTAGTTTGTAATGCCTGGTAAAGGTATGGACTGATGGCCAAGTAGCAGCTTCTAGGATAGAAGCGTAGTCTACCCCCTTGAAGAAAGCACCTGAGGCAGCTGCTGTAGTGGAATGAGCCCTCACTCTTTCAGGTAGGGCTTTGCCATGAAAGAAGTAGCATGCAGAGATAGCCTTAGATATCCTTGAAGAGATAGTCTGTTTAGAAACTGCCTTCCCCAAGGCCCTTTGGTGAAGAGAGACAAATAGCTGGTCAGACAATCTAATAGGCTTGGTCTTGTCCAGATAATACCTGAGTTGTCTGTGGACATCTAGGGAATGTAGAGTTCTTTCAGAGGAATTTTGAGTTTGAGGGAAAAAGGCAGGAAGGTTAATGGTCTGATTCAAAGATAGCTCATTAACCACCTTAGGCATGAAGGAAGGGTTAGTCCTGAGAGAGACTGTCTTTATGGACGATGAGGTAAGGAGAGATGGGCATCAGGCCTTGGATTTCAGATACCCTCATGGCAGATGTGAGGGCCACCAGCAGTACTGTTTTCCATGTACATAGCTTCAGTGAAGCAGAGTGGACTAGATCAAAAGGAGGTAAAGTGAGTTTTTCCAAGACAAAATTTAGGCCCCATGTGGGAGGTATTGGTTTGCAGGGGGGTGGTCTGATATGGAGGTCCTCTTTTAAAAAGAGCTTAATCTATAATCTGGATGCCAGAGGAGGTACCAAAGGAAGACAAGTGGACCTTAACAGAAGAGTATGCTAGTCCTGAAAGGAGAAGCTCACACAAGTAAGAAAGGACCATGGGTACAGGAGTGAGTAAAGGGTCCTGCTTTTTCTTATGACACCACCTGGAGAATCCTTTCCATTTTGCTACATAATTTCTCCTGGTACTGGGTTTCCTGGCCTCCTGCAGGACATTGAGTATGTCCTCTGAGTATAGGTGCCTGAAGGGGATCAGAAACCTATCACTCATAAAGTGAGCCTAAGATTTAGGGACCCCCTGTCTTGTGTGTGTAGGTCTAGATGGTGGGGTAACCTGTGGTGATTGCCCTTGGCTAGTAGATGAAGAAGAGAAACCAATGCTGTCTTGGCCAGAAGGAAGTCACCAGCAGGATTTGTTTTCTTGAGGAGGAACTTCTGAATCACTGTGAAGGGGGGAAGGGGGGAAGGCATAAATATACATCCCTGCCCAAGAGAAAGAGAAGGCGTCCACTTTCCAGGCCTGGGAATGTGGATCCCTGGTACAAAACAGAGACATCTGCCTGTACTGGGAAGAGGCAAACAGGTCTGCCTGAGGAATACCCCACTTGTGGATAAGATCTAGGAACACCTCTCTCACTATTCATGAGAGGATGCAGAAGTTCTGAAGAGAGTGTCTGCCATAGCATTCTCTGCTGAAGGAATGTAAACTGTTTGGAGGTGGATTTAAAGAGATGAGGCAAGAGACCAAATCTGTATGGCTAGGCTGCAAAGAGGGTAAGATCTTGTCCCCCACTGCTTGTTTATGTGCCACATGACAGTCATATTGACTTTGACTACTTTCAAGATGCCTGGTTGGAGGTTTGGTTGGAAGACCTGTAGTGCTAAGTAAAGGGCCCTCATCTCTTTGATGTTGATGTGATCCCTTTGCCTTAGTGGAGACCACTGTCCCTGCACTTTGCTTAGTTTTTGCTTGTGTTATAAAATTGCCCCCAATCCAGGTCTGAAGCATCTGTTACCATATGCCGTGCGAGTGGAGGTAACTGTAAGGGTATGCCCTGGTTGAGATTGATGGCTGTAATCCACCATTCCAACTCTTTCTTCAGGCATGGTAGTAAGGGAGTGAGATATCCAGAGGATGAGAATGTTGATTCCAATGAGTCCTTAGTACTCACTGGATCTTTCTCATATGCAGCTTTTCTAGGGGGAGCATTGGTATCAAGGATACCATTTGTCCCAGGACTCTCAGGAATTCTATGGCTGAAAGTATTTGAAGAGAGAGAAGCTTCTGGAGGTAAAGGGCATTGTCTTTTACCTTCTGACCGAGGATGAAGGCTGCCATCTTGTTGGTTCTTATCCTGTGGAACTTCTCATGTTCTTGTGGTTCACAGTGAACCCTAGGTTTGCCTTCTGGTCACCAGGAGTAGGTGAAGTTGCAGGGTGCAAAGGTCCTGGTGAAGTATTAACAGGTCTAGATATGGGTATATTTGAATGCCCTGTGTTCTGCAGTGGGCAATCACTGGTGCTAGGCACTTTGTAAACACCCTGGGGGCTGTGGAGAGCTCAAAAGGTAATGCAGAAAATTGAAAATGCGAGGAACCTACTGAGAAATATAGGAATTTCCTGTAGTAGGGGTGAATAGGAATATAAAGGTAGGTGTACTTCAGATCCAGGGATACCATAAAGAGTTGGTGGGGGATAAGGGGCAACACCAGCTGCAAGATGAGCACTCTGAAGGTGGGAACCTTGAGATAAAGGTTGAGTGTGGACAAATCTAGAATTGGTCTCCAAGGACCATCTGCAGTAATGAATACTGCAACATGAGAATAGAAGGACATCCACAAATTCTCCTCTGGTTGATAAAAAGGGCCTATATTACATCATCAAATGCTTAAAAAAGTGAACGATGATTAATCGACCCCATGTAAGCGAAAGCTTACAATGTTGAAACCTCAGAACAGCGATTTTAGGGAAAAAAAATCACTGTTCCAAAAAAAAAAAAAACTTTACATAAAGTGGGGGCTGTGCCCCCTACTTAAATATACCAACTCCGAGAATGCACTATAGTGCCGAAAATGGCAAAGTAACGGAAGAGGCCAGGGAAAGAATTCGCTTAAAAGCCGATTTGCTATTTTGCCTTTTCGTTCTTTTATGTTCGATCAAGATGCATTTGACAGACTGCGTCTTCGATCATGTAACAGTAACCCAGTAAAAATATGCCTGACCAGTATATAAGACTAATGGGACTAAATCCATTTTTAACTGCTTGTATAATGCTTGTACTTTCCACTCAAAAAATATTTCCATTTTCTTAGTTTTTGTATTATCTTTTGTTGAGTCTCTTCCCACATATCCTTAGCTGCCACACCAGCATCAGTTTTAATCCATACTCCTAAATACTTCATTTTATCATGTCACCATAAATCTGAATATTGCTAACCAGTTCAGGTGGGGGTACATACTTTTCTGCTATTCGCTTTGTTTTAGCTTCATTAATTTTGTATCGCAAAAAGATTTAAACTATCTCAAAATGTTCCACAATATGTAATGTCTCTCTTTGGTTTTGCCTGGTATAAAATTATATCATCTGCCCATATAGCCAACTTTTCTTGACTACCATACTAATTACTGCTCATATAGCCAACTTTTCTTGACTACCATACCAATTATATTTTTGAATTTCTAAGTCCCTTATTTTCTTTGCCAATGGTTCTAAATATAATTCAAACAACAAAGGGGAAAGAGAACCCCCCCCCCTTGTCTGGTTCCTCTGCTCAAGCAGAAATGATCAGAGAGGACCCCACCCACTTTAATTTTCATCTCATCTACCTCTAACCTGTGCATATTTAATCCTTCTATAAACATTTCCATTTGTACCTTTTCTTGATTTCCATATTTCTGTTTTATACAGACTTTCATAAAATTTCTGAAATATTTCTAGTACTTCTACAGGATCTCCTGTTATCTTCCTTGTTATAGGCTCCCTAAGCTTGGTGACAGCACTTTCTATTTTCTGTTGCCTGAGTCGTTGTGCTAAATGTTTTTGTGGTCTAGAGTTATTATCAAAAACAGTTGCTTGACAGCAATTTTTCTAAAGTCATGCATATTATCGAGGTAATCCTTTGTTTTCTGTTTAGCATTCTGCAGTTGCTGCTCTTCTTGTTCTGTGGGATTCCCCCTATTTTGCAATGCTTTAACATTTGTCAGTCCCTTATGTCCACCCAATTTTAAACTCCACTTTAATTTTATCCCATTCCCTAGCTATATTTTCAGAAGAAATATCTATCTTCTCTAAATTATCTATCTTATCTATCTTCCCAAATAAAACCAAGACCCAATCCTCCAAAGGCAGACGTCCTGTCTGGTGGACCCCAGCCATAAACAAACTATACAATAGAAGGAGGAAGCTACTAAATGATAGAGCTAAATCCCAAAAAGGGAAGGCATCACTGATCAGTATTAGCAAAAAACTACGGGCACACATAAGATTGTCTAAGGCCAGCTTCGAGAGAAAAATTTCACAGGACACTAAGGATAATCACAAGGCTTTCTTTAGTTATGTTAGGAACCTGGGTGGTAATTCCCAGATATGCTCAGAATTAGTCCAAAATGACAAAAAATACACCGAACCCACAGACATTGCCAACATCCTAGCTGACAGGTTCAGCGCAACCCCCCCCCCTCCCCACCAAAAGGGCAAATATCTATCCGAGCAGAGTGCTGCCCCCCTGACATCTCAGATGCTCAGGTAAGAGCCGTCCTCTCCAAAGCAAAAAACACAGCATCAATGGGACCAGATGGTGTCCCGGGCTGCGTCCTACATGAACTCCAAGAAGAGCTAAACCCAAACATAAAACTACTGTTCAATCTCAGCCTTACTACAGGATATGTGCCCAAAGAGTGGCGTACAGCAACAGTGGTCCCTCTCCATAAAGGTGGTGCCTCAACGGATCCTGGAAACTATCGACCCATAAGCCTGACTAGCTTGGTCTGCAAAGCTATGGAAAGGATCATCATGGACCTCATAAATAAAGATATTGGGGACCTACAAACACTGGATCCTACCCAGTTCGACTTTGTTAAGGGCAGATCCTGCCTCTTAAACCTGGTTGATTTCTTTGAAACAGTCACCAAGGCCATTGACGAGGGAAAGGTGGTCCACACAGCCTACCTGGACCTCGCAAAGCCTTCGATACAATACCCCACTCGGGCATTATGGATAAGCTCACCAGCTTAAATATAAACCCCTATGTCACTAGATGGATTGCAAACTGGCTCAAGGACAGAACCCACATGGTTAGAATTGCTGGAGCCATGTCAGACTCCAAACCAGTTACAAGTGGTGTCCCACAAGGCTCAGTCCTGGGACCTGTCTTGTTCGGTATATATTTCTCGGAGGTACAGGCCAACACGGAAGGACTGTGGCTGACCAAGTTCGCAGATGACTGCAAACTGGGCGCCATAATCGACTCTCCAGCCGACACAAGCATCCTCCAAAAGGGCCTCATAGAAACAGACAACTGGTGCCAGAGCCATAGCCTCAAGCTAAATGCCAAAAGTGTATAGTCATCCCTTTGGCAAAAACAAAGTGCCCACAAATTACCACATAGGTGGTAATCCATTAAGTACAGAAGTAATTAGGGACCTGGGGACCCAAGTTGATAGCAATCTCTCATTTGGCAACCACGTGGCCAAAGTGGTTAGAAAAACATTTTATATAGCCCACCTAATCATGAAGGGATTCACATCTAGATCAGGGGAGGTCATCGTGCCTCTTTACTCATCCCTCATCAGGCCCATAATTGAGTACAATGCCCTTTTTGGGATGTACCTTACCAGACACCTGCAGCAACTGGAAAGACCCCAAAAGTACCTCACCAAGAGGATCAAAGGGCTCAAACAGATGCCATATGCTGCCCGGTTAAAGAAACTCCAGCTCTACTCAGTGGCATACCACCTGTTCAGAGGCGATCTGTGCCTGACGTATAAAGCCATGTCCAACCCTGAATTAATGGACATGCTGCACCTCAGAAAATCCAAATCCCATCGAGCTACTCGCTCGAGAGACTTGAACCTCAGCACTGAAATAAATAGGACATTCTGGAGGGACAGATGCATAACCCAGAGGCTCCCTTCACTCTGGAATAAAATCCCAGTCCAGGTTAGGCAGAGTCCCTCATTGACTCTCTTCAAGAGGAATCTTGATGAGTGGATGAGAGATCGTAGGTTTACCCCGGGTATCACTTCTGTGTCACTGTTAGACAGAGGCACAGTATACTAACCTCGAAAAAGGGCATAGTAAAATAAATTTAAAATGGGTGGCGAAAGCCAAACACATTCTGGCTAGGCTTATAAATGCCCTAGGGCAGATAGCCTAGTATGAACCTATGAACCTAACAGCTCGTGAATAATTTCCAAAACCCATTCCTCCTTTTCAACAGATAGGTGGAAAAGTGCCAGTGTCTCATTTTTATTTCATTACCTTGTATTTTTATTTTAGTTATTATTAGCACGTGATCTGAAATAGTTATTGGGTGCATTTGAAGACCTTCAATTAAGTGCATATGTTCCTGTGAAATATAAATTCTATCTAGCCTAGCCCAATTTTTATATCTTGGAGAATAATACATAAATTCACATCTTCCATGCCAAATATTTTAATACATTTCCTTAAAAATCTACCCTCCTTTGTTATACTATCACTTCTGGGCCCCCTAGACACATCTTTACTGCTGCAAATCAAATTCCAGTCCCCCACCTATAATTAATATTCCTTGCTAAAAATTGATTGTTTCTCTCAGAATTTTCTTAAACTCCATTATAGCAGTTTTATGTAGAAAATAAATACATGCCAGTGTGTAATCCTCCTCCCTTACCAGTAGCCCCTTAGCACTACAAATCTGCTATTGTTATCTTTTTATCCTCTTCTGTCATTATTGGAGCTCTTCTTGCAATTAATACAAGTACTTCTCTTTTTCTTTGTCCCAGGTATTCCACTGAATAACCATCCTGAAAACCTTTCTTTAATAAATTCCCATGTTCAGTTCTTTCCAAGTGTGTCTCCTGTAACATAGCTCTTTGTACTCTACATTTTTAATATAATTACTATTTCTTTTTTGTATTTATCTGTGAGACCATTGAAATTTAAAGACATTACAGAAAGTGTCATTGTACTGAAAAGTTATTATTCCCACCTTTTATGTTTAACACCTTTTTTTTTTGCTAAATGTATAGTTCCAGCTTTTGTGTTACATGCATACACTGATTGGTAGGTTGAACTTTTATATAGTTGTTTCTTGTCATAGCCATTTGACCCTATGTCAGATCTTACAAAATGTTTTGTTTTATTGAAAGCCCTCAAACAAAAAACAAATGCCCCCTATAACCTATTAATTTAGTACTAGCACACAAACCAATCAATGTACATCTTCAGATATTAAAGTTTTACCCTCCTAATAGGAACAAATGTCCCAAACTGACAGTCACACTCACAGGCAGTTAACCTGAAAGGAAGGTTTATCCATACTAAGACACATGGTGCAACCTGTGCTCCTACTAAGTGCTAACTGGTTTTCTCTTATTTTTATAGCTCTCTCAGCTGGGGAAACCCCTGAATGCTTTCAGAGAACATGGTCTCCTAGCCAGTTTTTCTTTTCATTTTTTTCCCACTCTCCACCAGACTGTAACCAATTTATCTTTATCAGACTGTCTCCATGGAGACAGGAGAACCAGATAGTGAATTTATCATTATCAAATTGTCTCCATGGAGACATCAGAATCAGGCAGTCAATTTCTCTTTTTCAGATTGTTTCCATGGACATGAGGGCCAGATACAGAATTGCTACTAAGCATATCTTCATTTGCTTGATAAAAGCCTCATAATATTCAATACTCTTCTTCATTTATTTGCTTTCTCTTTAAAAAAAAAGTTATGTTGTTACCATAATGTTCCATCTGTGTTGTCCAACTTCATTCCATTAACCTGTGGGATCATGGTTCCATTGTTCAGAACCAACCGGCCACCTTCTTTCAGCTTGAGGCTCCTGACTTGAGTTCCTCCTACCTACCCATAATGCTGTGCTCCCCCATAGTACCTCAGATTGAGTTTGTCAACAAGAACATAGTGTCAATTAACTACTAACTATATTGCAGTAGCAAGAAGATCAAATGTATATACACATATACTAGAAAAGAACATAAGGAACTCAACCAAAGGAATAATATTCCTTGTAACGTCTACTACGCTTCCTGAAAGAAATTTTTTGGATAGTGGAAGTGGGTGGGAAAGTTAATGGAATGAAGCTGACAACACAGATGGAACTTTATGGTAAGACAATAACGTCTTTTATTTTATGTTGTCCACTTCATTCCATTAACCTGTGGAAGAGTCCCCACCTACTTTAATCTAGGGTGGCCATCAAGGAAGGATATTTCAAAGTACAGTAGAACTAAAGGCATTCTTACTCCTGGATATGATGTTCAATTTGTAATGCATAACAAAAGTATGGGATTTTGAGCAAGTAGCAGTGGCACAAATGTCCTCAATAGAAACTCAAGACCAAAAGGCCTGAGACATGGCCATGGACCTTATAGAGTGCACCCTCACCAGACCTGGTAAGGGAATACACTTGAAAGAATAAATAAATGCAGTGCCATCTTTCAACCATCTAACCAATGTAACTTTGATCACTGCTTTACCTTTCTTGGCATTTGAAAAGGAAACAAACAAATGATTGCACTTCCTGAAGAATCTGGTTGTATGGATATAAAAACAAAGCTGTCTATAAACATCAAGCACATGTAATGTGTATTACTCTTTGTTCTGATACTGAGGAAAAAATACTGTAAAACTGATTAATGTTAGTCTCTTTAGCCACTTTGGGTAAGAAAGAAGGATTCTAACATAGGGTCAACTGTCCTTGTGAAAAACGAAATATGGAAACTTTTCAAAAACAGCCTGGAACTCAGATACTCTCCTGCCTGAGGTAATTGCTACTAGGAAGAGAGTTTTCCAGGAGAGAAGTTTCAAATCTACAGTGGCTGAGGGTTTGAACAGAGGAAGGACTAAGACTTGCAGAATCATAATATGATCACAGGGAGGTGTAGGGTCCTTGATTGGAAGCTGGAACAGAAAGGTGCCCCTAAGAAAGGCCTCATACAGTGTTGAAGAGGCTAGAGACACTGAGTCAAAACCAAAGTAAAAGCTGGAAATGGCAGCAAGTTGAACTTTAACTGCGGAATAACTAGCTTCACAATGTGAGAGCTTTCTTCAAGAACTTGTGAATCAATGGAAGAGGGGGAAAGGTATAGAGTAGACTGGGGGGCCAACCATGCACAAGAGCATCCCAGGGGGACTGTCTTTGAGGAGAGATCAAGGCAAAATACTTGCTGCATTTGTTGCTGAGAGGGGAAGCAAAGAGGTCGCAGCAAGGATTACACCATTTCTGGAAAATCACATGTGCCATTGACTGATTCAGGGACCACTCATGATGCATCAGTAGCACTTGGCTGAGCCTGTAGGCTAGAATGTTGGATTCCCATGGAATGTGCATTGCTTTCAGAAAATGGGTTGGAAGAAATTGCCCACTGCCAGACTCCCATAGCTTCTCAACATAGGGGGTAAGACCTGGTTCCTCCCTATTTGTTGATGTGCCAAACGACTAACATGTTGTCCGTTTGTACTGCAGTAGTCCCCTGAGGAAGAAAGCTGTCTAGTTCCTGCAACGCTAGAAGAACTGCTTTCATCTCTAGATCACAGATATGCAACTTGGTCTCCTGGGGCATCCACGTGCCTTTGACCATCCGGCTGAGACAATGCCCCCCCACCCACCCAAACTGGGAGGCATCCATGGTTAATGTGGCGACTAGGGAGGGAAAGACAAATGGGTGTCCTTGGGTGATCTCTGGGGACTGGAGCCACCAAAGAAGAGAGTCCTTCCACACACAAGACAGTTTGACTAGAAGGTTCAAATGATTCCTGAGAAGAGACCACTATACCACCAAGGTGAATTGAAGAATTCAAGTGTGGAAATGTGCCATTGGAAGAAGGGTTACAGTTGCTGTCATGGAACCTAATGGTCAGAAAACTAGAAAGGGGGGGGGGGGTTGAAGCAGTCAAAATCTGTCTGACATGGGATTTTAGATTCAATACCCTGTCCAATGTAGGGTAACTTTAAGATGTCATTTTATTTAGGCATGCCCCTATGCAGTCTATGGTCTGGACTTGATCCAAGTGGGACTTTGGCAAATTGACAGTTATTCCCAGAGTAGAGGCTAAGTTGATGAAGTGATCCCTGGCTTGGAAGAGTAGATTCCTGTTTGGGGCATTCAGGAGCCAGTCATTCAAATATGGAAATATCTGATAGCATTGCAGTCAGAGACGAGCTGCAACTACCACTAGACATTCGGTGAACACCCTGGGAGATGTGGTGATACCAAATGAAAGTGCCTGAACTGATAATGACTGGCTCCCAAACTGAAACATGGAGCACCTGTCCATCGTGATATAATAGTACATATCTTTGGTGTCTACAGAGCACATCCAATCGCCCATATTCAGGAGAGGTAAGATGGAGTGAATCGTGACCCATCCTGAACTTCATGTGTTTTACTGACTTGTTCAGGGAGGTCAGATCCAAGACAGGCTGCAGGTCCCCTGTATTTTTGGGTACCATAAAGAATCTGGAGTAAATGCCCAATTCGACTTGATCGGGGAACCTCTAGAATAACTCTTTTTTTGCAGTAGCTTTCATATTTCTTGGGCAATTCCTCCCTCTGACTAGGTGGAATGTTGGGGAGGAGAAATTTTTGTTTGGGAATGTCTGAAAAGGGAATGGAGTATCCTCTGGATATGATCCTTAGCATCCCTTTTTCATTTGTAATGGCCTTACGCTTCTGGGTGCAAGGAGAAATTTCCCCTAACTGCTTCCAGAGGAGAGTAGTCAGGAAACAGTTCAGGATCACTGAAAAGGCTTGTCCAGAACAGGTTCCTGTACCCTTGAATTTGTGGACCCCTTCAGCTGCATGGGCAGTGTCTACCATTCTGATCATATCCCCCACTGCCTCATGTGGAAAAGTCTCCCTGAATGTCCTGGAAAGGACCATGTGAATAATTATCAAGGTGCAGCTTACTGTGATGGAGCTGAAGTCTTCTTAAGACACTAAGGTCTTGCTGGCTGAATTCTGCTGAAATCAAAGTCTAGTTATAATTGCATTCACAGTCTGTTCCCTACAGAAACTTGCAGATTGTATAACGACCCCCCATTAATATTCAAAAACGTGCACACTGATTGGTCAGCGTGCACGTTGTAAATCAGAGTTATAGTAATGGAAAAAGGTCCGGTCGCCCGAACTTTTTCCATTACTATAACTCTTTTTTTACAGCAATGGAGAACGCAAGATCTCCGTTGCTTCACACTGTCTCACTATGTTAAACTCCTTTAACATAGCAAGACAGTTTTTAAAAAGCAATGGAGATCTTGCTTTCCCCGTTGCTTTTTAAAAAACTGTCTCGCTATGATAAATGGGTTTAACATAGCGAGACAGCTTTAAAAAATTCTCCGTTGCTTTCTTTAAAGCTGTCTCGCTATGTTAAACCCATTTAACATAGCGAAACAGTTTGTAAAAAGCAACGGAGATCTTGCTTTCTCCGTTGCTTTTGCCCACAGCTCTGATGTACTGCATAGGCATACGCATGCGCAGTACATCAGAACTGCCGCAGAATACCAGACAGCTGTGGAAGGGCAGCAAGGAGGCATTATACAATGCCATTATTTAAGAAAAGTTATTTTTTTTTCTTAAATAATGTCATTATATAATAGCAATAACCCACGCCTGGGTGTGGGTAATGCTGGATTTACCCACGGTTGGCTTTGTTTGGCCACTCGGGCTTCACCCTCATGACCAAACCACACCAACCGTGGGTAAATCCAGCATTACCCACACCCAGGCATGGGTTATTGCTATAATATACACTGATGCAGCATCTGACTTTAAGAGCAGTAACCAATGAATAACTTTTTATAACAAACCACACGCACTATTGTTGCAGCTTTAGTTACACTGTACCACTTTACTTCTTGATCAGCATAAATGATAACTTTTCTGTACAAAATACCTCTCCTAACAATTTCATTTGCTATAGTCTCTCTATAGTGGTTTTACATCCTGTTTTTCTCCTTGGTATTATATTTTGGTCTTTGTATGAAAAAAAAGTTATGTACTCACCATAACATTCCATGTTTGTAGTCCATCTCGCCCTTCATTCTTACTAATGGGGATGGCTCTGACTCTGCCTATTTACAAGCTTGAAGTCTTCTAGTTGGCTCGTAGCTAGGTAGGTACCCCATGGTGCACCAGTACAATCCCTAGATCTTGTTTGCTGCTAACTAGGAGAAATAATAACAAATATACAGAAAAAAGCCAATAATAAAAGGTCTCCAGTGAATAAAGGTAACAATATTTTTCTGTCTCCAGATACTTCCAGAATGGGGGTAGGAGGGTGGGTTCGTAAGAATGAAGGGCAAGATGGACTACAAACATGGAACGTTATGATGAGTACATAACTTCTTTATGTTCTGTAGTCCTATCTCACCTTCATTCTTACTGATGGGACAGCGTCCTTAGCACCTTATTCTTGGGTGGCTCAAGGAAAAATACTCCTGAGTACCGTGGAACCAAAGGATGCTCTATCCCTGGAGGTTAAATCCAATTTGTAATGAGTAATAAATGTGTGAGGGGTAGCCCAAGTAGCTGCTGCACAAATATTATCAAGTGGCTTGAAAGGCTGCAGAGGTAGACTGAGATCTCATAGAATGAGCCTTAATTTTGAAAGGTAAAGGCTTACCCTCAGAAGAGTAAATGTAAGCTATACGGCTAGAGATCCAATTTGAGAGGGTCACTTTGGAAACTGGTAAACCTGACCTGGATTTGGAGAAATAAATAATTGATCTGACTTCCTGAATTCCTTAGTCCGGTGCAAATAAAAACGTAATTGTCTATGAACATCCGACTAATGAAACCTGTATTCTGCTGTGTTGGAATGATTTGGGAAGAATACCGGAAGTTCTATGGATTGGTTCAAAGTGTTATGGGAACAGACCTTGGGGACAAAGGATGGATTAGTATGAAGAGATACCCTGTCTCTTTGAAAAATCAGATAAGGGGATTTTACAGACAATGCCTATAACTCTGACACCCGTCTGGCAGATGTGATTGCCACCAGAAACAAGGTCTTCCAAGACAGAAATTTCAAAGGCGATGAATGAGAAGGGTCAAAGGGCGGAGGCGTTAATTTGGATAGCACAAAATTCAAGTCCCATGAAGCAACAGGTTCCTGAAATGGGGGTCTTAACAAAGTGGCACCTTTGAGGAAGGTTTTACACAGCCTATGTGACATCAGATTAGAATCTTGTATGCTTAGATGAAAATTAGAAATCGCTGCCATTTCTGATGGTTTCCTGGCTTGAGAAGACAAAGAGAACTGAAAATAATATGTTAATGTTCTTTTTATAATGAAATAACATTACAGTATGTACTTAAAGCACATAATAACATGTACTTTTACTATTTTTTTCTTCTTTTGTAGGTGTGAACCAAAATTGTTTTTTTTACTATATGCAATGACTGGCAGGCACTGTGTAGGGTACAGATTTAAAATGTAGGATGCATTTTTTTTTTTCCTCTCTCTCCTCTCTTCTGTAAAAAGTTTATGTACATAATGATTGCAACAAAACAGATACTTAAGGTAGGATAAAATAAGTACCCAATCTACTAAAACTTTCCTTTACACAGTAATAACCTTAGAAATGAGATTTGTTTAACTAATAGTTAAACCAAAGCTGTAGTTAAGTAGCGTTGTTTGGTAGGGAATGTGTAGTTTAGACTTTGATGTAGATATGCTAGAATATATAGGTTGTAAGTTTAGGAAATGTTTTAAATGTTATTACCTGAAGTTTTTCAATGTGTTGGTGTGTTTAACCTTGTTTATATTTTCTCTTATACAAGACCTATATAAATCCTGGTCCAGGGGTAAAGTGGGTAAGCACTGGTTAGGGACGGGATGTAGGAAATGCTTCCAGATTAGATATAGTGTACAGTCAATACATGTCAATTTGATAATTCCCCTCTTATATTGTTATTTGATACCAAGACCTGCAAATGTGGGAGTTGAACTCATGGAATGTTAAAGGGCTCCAGAACTTGAAGAAGAGAAAGTTGTTGCTACACATATTACAGGACAAAGCACTGTTTGTATTTCTATAGGAAACACATTTGATGAATGAACAATGGAATGATATTAGAAAAAAGAACTGGATTAGAGAGCTAGTGACATCAGAAGGTAAGACAAACAGTGCGGGAGTGGCTATAATTATCAAAACCCAATACAAAGATAGGATTTTAGACTCCAAAGTGGATCCAAATGGGCGATGGTGTTATGTGATTTTATCGGATAATGCATTTGATAAACCTATCCTACTTTTGAATATATATGCCCCATGTAATGATCAACACAGTTTCATAGCATCATTATATCCAATATTAACACAATATGATGGTTATTATTTTGTTGTGGGTGGGGACTGGAATACCTATCAAAATCCAAAGTTGGATAGGTCTTGTCCACAAAGAGCATTTAATAAGGAGGCCGGGATAGCATTAAATGATTTTAAGGAAGATTTTCAATTATATGACCCCTTTTCTTATTCACAAGATATTAATAATGCAAATAAATACACCTTCTATTCACCATGCCACAAAATGTGGGCTAGAATAGATTACTTTTTGATATCTAAAGCACTAACGAATTTAGAACCAGTGGTGGTTATACATACTCGTCATCTATCAAATCACTCAAAAATTTCGTTAAAATTTTCTAAAGATTTAAAAGACACAAGAAGGCATAGGGGTTATAATTGGTCACTCAACCCAAATCTTTTAAGTAAAAAAGAGATAGCAGACGGAATTATAAAATATTTGAAAGAATTTGCAGATAGCTTGAAGCTCCAAAAACATACTCCTGACATTGAATGGGTGACAGCTAAAGCTCAAATTAGAGGATTTCTTATACAAAAAGCCTCATATTATAAGAAAATTCATAATAGTGATATTCAAAAACTAGAAATAAGAATAAAACAACTTGATAATAGCCGATTCAGAATTTTAACGCTCAAACTGAGGAGGAAATGTTGAAGCTTCAAAGGGATCTCTTTTTGCTTCATAATAATAAATTAACACTTCAAGAACATAGGTGTTTAGTGAAATATGCTAATAATGTTCAAATACCATCAAAAGCACTGGCAAGGATTATAAATCAATCAAAAACAACTGGATATATTTCAGAAATACAGTACAACGGCACAATATATTCTAAAACTGAGGATATTGTTGATGTTTTTGGGAAAATCTATACTAAGGTGTATGAGGGGCAAACTGATAGGTCTCTACATAACCAGAATAAAAGTTTTCTGCAAAAAATTAACTTTCCAGAATTAGAAGAGAGCCTGCAAAGTGACCTGATTAAACCTATTTCTAAAGAAGAAATAGTATATACAATTCAACATATGAAAGCACATAAGTCGCCAGGGCCTGATGGTATTACAGCTGAATTTTACAAAGAGTTTGCAGAGAGTTTGGGAAAAGAATTGTCTCATGTATTTAATTATATAACTAAAAATAAAATTAGTGACCCCCACCTCAATGCGTCAAAAACAATTTTCGTACATAAAACCAATTCAGATCCCCTTAACCCAGATAATTACAGACCAATAGCACTAATGAATGTGGATATGAAAATTTTAACATCAATTATAGCATCGAGACTAAAGAAGGTTTTGATATATCTAATTTCTAAGGAACAAGCTGGATTTATGGCAACTAGACAAACTAGCGATAACACACTTACACTGCATAATATGATGACGTATGCTAAACAAAACAACTTTAATATCTATGCTCTTATAATAGATGCCCAGAAAGCATTTGATAGAGTAGACAAAGTTTTTGTTTGATGTGTTACCCTATTTTAACTTGCCCCAAGAATTCATTCAGATACTACAAATATTATATAGTAATCCATACACTACGCTATACATCAATAGGACTTATTCTAACAGAATACAGATTAAAAATGGTACTCGTTAGGGTTGTCCCATGCCCCCTTATTGTTTAACCTATATCTAGAACCCTATTTTTATATATCAAGCAAAATTTGTATCATAATGCACCAATAATTTATAGGAATAAAATATTAATGTCAGCATTACGATGATCTTATTATTTATTGTACAACCCCAATTTCGGACAGTGAAAAGATATTAAAGCTCATAAACGAATTTTCGTAGTTTCTAATTATAAAATTAACTTACAGAAAGCGAATATCTTCCGTTAAGAACCCCAAAACCTTTTTCATTAATGGCCCTGATGGGAAGTTAACATGTAAAGAAAATATTAAATATTTGGGTATCAACTTCTCTACGGATAATAAGGACTTTATAACAATAATGTTAAATGAGTATGGGAACACATAATAGCTGATTGTGACAGATGGAAGAATTTAAAACTACCGGTATTAGCAAAAGTATCAATAGTGAAAATGAATATACTACCACGAATGTTATACATATTTAGGTCTGCCCAATTATCAATTTCAAAAACAGTTTTAAACAAATGCATAAAGATCTAGCTAAATTTATCTGGAACCCAAAAGAACTAGAATATCTTATGAGAAATTAATGACCCCTAAAACAAGAGGGGGACTTGAGCTACCAAACTTTGCAGCATATTATTTGATTGTAAATGCTAATCAAATTTTAAGAATTGCTAATTATGATGTAACGAATACAAAATGGATACCAACTTGGGTGGTCTTGAATCATAAGCATATTTTGAATAGGAAAATAAATCCTAAAGCATTACCCTTTATGGACAAAATTAGTCTGATAAAATATGGGGTCATGGACCACATAATAACCTGTGTCTCATCTTTGCAAACTTTATTTCAGTCCGTAGATTTATTGCAATATATGATGGTTCTTCAACCTTTCCACAGGAATCCTAATTTTAAACTAAATAATCAGCTGATCGATCTCAGCAAATTTCCATTAATAGTTAATCTGACTCTATTTGATGTTTTTAATAAACTTGACTTATCGGCTTTACAAATTAGACAGGAAATGAATCTACCTAGAAGTTACATTGTTATAATGAGACAAGTTAAAGAACTTGCCTTGAGCTATTTTAGGAACTTTAAACCTGCAGCCGGATTTGTGGATAAGTGCTCTGAATTGTGGCAAGCTATCCAACAAGACACTAAATTTATAGCAACTGCATACAAATTAATTAAGGATTTGAAATTTCAGGACAAAATTTTGCTTTCAGAGTATTGGGTAAATAAAGTAACAGTAACAGACAATCAGATATTAAAAGCAATTGATATAACTAGGAAATCAGTTTCTTTTCAAAAACCGATGTACACGCAATTGATGATTTGGAACAATGCATATTACACACATCTTAGATTACATAAATTTAACCCTAGGAATTCTCCAATTTGTCCATACTGTGCAGATCAAACAGCGGATCTTCTTCATATGTTCTGGAGTTGTAAATGCGTATATAAACTTTGGAACTCTCAAAGTACAACTGCAAAAGATGGGTTATCAAAGTTCTACACTGTCATGGGAATTTATGATTCTACACATTCCTCCAAGAGAGCTTTCCAGATCGCAAACTATTATTTGTATGAATATTTTTTTACTGATGAAACTCTATATAGCCACAAATTGGCTAGAACCACATAAGACATCATGGAATAATTTTAAGCTTGTGGCTATAAAACATATACTAGCACATAAATTACATCTGAAACAAACTAACAAAAATATTAATAACCCCAAAATATGGGAAAAGGTCTTCAATATTATATTAGCATGATACTGATTTTAGGAATATATTAAATATAGGAAGCATTTCATGTAGATATTGTATAAATGGTTTGTAGTAGTTATAGTGTATTATGTGTGTGATGTTTATTGTATTTTTGTAATGTTTTTGGAAAATATATTTCAATAAAAATTTATTATGGAAAAAAAAAAAGAAATCACTGCCAATTGAACCCTGATTGTGGCAGCAGCAGATCCCTGGTGGAAAACATCAGACAGGAATTCCAAAACCACTGGAATGGAGGCGGTATAAGGGTCAACATTTTTTTTCTCAGCCCAGATAGAGAATCTCCCCCATTTACTGGAATATAATCTCCTAGTGGAGGGTTTATGAGATGACGTTAGAATATGAGTCACTGAAGGTGAGAAGTTGTGAAGCCTGACTAGGGATGGAACTGGAGCAGCCAAGTTGTCAAATTGAGGGTGTGTAAATTGGGATGAAGCAAGCCTGACATGTGCGTCAAGAGATCTGGCACTGGGTCCAGAATCCAAGGATCATCTAGGAGAAGAGGCTCGAGAAAGGGAAACCAAACCTGACAAGGCCAGTAAGGAGCAATGAGGATCAGCTTGCTTCCCAGCTGTTTCACTTTCTGAATAACCTTGGATATGAGAGGAAAGGGAGGGAAAGCATAAAGGAGACCCAGAGGCCAATTGTGAACAGCAGAAATCTCAAATAGCTGACATGGAAGAGTCACTTAATGATATGGAGAATAGATTTACAGAACAAGAACTTCAAATTGATCTACTTACTAAACAAAATTCTGCTCTACAAAATAAAATAGATTACTAGAAAACAGGTCAAGAAGAAATAACCTACTTACAAATATGGGCTGCCAGAAAGGGCAGAAGGAGAAAACATGGTGAATTTCCAAACTTCTTGGTTACCAGATGTCCTAAAGTTTCCAGAATCTCTTTCATATGGGATCAAAAAAGCTCACAGATCTTTAGAATTTCCTTCTTTGCCCAGTAAAGTAAAGAAGAGCCCGAGGTCAATAATAGTCAAATTTTTTTCGTTGCAGGACAGAGAACTTATTCTGAAGACAGCATGGGCAAATTCACGAGTGAAATACAAGGACAACATAATCAGATTTGATAATGATTATTCAGCGGAAATAACCACAAAAAGAAAAGAATGCTTGCCTTTGATAAAAGAACTTAAAAAAAGACAGCTCAGAGTTTACTTGCTTCCTGCAATAATTAAAATCTTTTTCACAGAAGGACTTAAAACCTTCAATACACTGGAAGCAGCTGTATCTTACTTATCAGCTAATAAAGCTATGAACAAAGTGGTAGAAATGGATTGGAGTTCTTTCACTCTGAAGCATCAGGCAGAAAAAAATGAATGAATGTATGAACCTAATGGAACACAAATGACAAGAAAAAGAAAAAGCTGAGAGACAACTGAAGGACAAAAAATGTAACCTTTTCAAATATACTTTTGATCTGAAAACTCTTGTATGAATACTCTACTATTTAACAGTATGCTCAAAATGAGAAATAAAATGAAATACAAGGCAAGCACGGTGACTTAAAACCAAAGGACTCAACTTCAAATAAATAAGGTAAAGTACTTCATTATATACTAACATGTAATGAGATTGTCATAAATCACAGATGTTATCTAGACAAACTTATTATACTGCATGTATATATCATTAATTGTGCTGAACAGTAGATTTATTTGACATTAAAGCTCATTTTCTTTCATAACAAAACAAAGAAAAAGAATACTGGAAATGCTTAATTAATGCTATTACACACTGTAATACAGACTTTGATCTCATATAGCCTCTACAAAAACTCATTTAACTTGCTGGAAAACAACATTAATTAACTTAACCCTATCCTCCTCTTCTTGTTTCAGCTTTTGCCAGTTAGGGGTCGCCACAGTGGATTACCTGTCTGCTTATGATTGGCAGTGGAGTTTTACAGTGTTCAGTTGCCAGCCCAGTGCCCAACCTTCCACAGAAGGCACACACATACATGCACTCACGCCTAGGGCCAATTTGGAATGTCCAATCCGCCTACAGCATGTCTTTGGGTTGTGAGAGGAAACCCACACGACCACAGAGAGGACATGCAGACTCCGTACAGAAGGCACCCCAGCTGAGGATCAAACCGGAGAACCTCTTGCTGTGAGGCGGCAACGCTAACCGCTGCACCACCGTGGTGAAATAAAAATAAGATTAATCATAAATACAAAACAATTAATCCAGCAAATGTATTATTAGAAGTGAAAGTAGCACTGAACATTCTCTATATTAAAATAAAATAGCTGTATTTGTTGTGTATTATAAAATGCTGTGCATTGCCAACATAAGGGAAGGGAAAAAAGTATTTAAAATATTAATGTATTGGTTAAATTTTAAGATAACACTTTTCTAAGTTAAAAGGGAACAAACTAGTATATTTGTAAGCTGTTTGGGGAATGGGTAAACTGCTACAGGGACTCTAAAGCTCGTGAACTGTTTAAAATCTTTCAAAAGCTTCACTTACTTGATTCTCAGCTTCCTGCCGGGATTGTGAGCTGGAGTATTTGTTTTCTTGCCCCTTAAGTGAATTTCTACCATTTCTCATTATTAGAAAGCCTTTAATATTCTCACAAACGTGTGAATGGTTCAAAACGAAAGTAAACAACCCAGACATGATGTAAGCACTTGAGTCACAGTTTTAGCTCAGCCGTTTAAGCTTTCAAGGCATTTAATGTGACAGGCACACTATTTTACACACAAATTAGTAACATTGAAGCAATGTTAAATTAAAATGAAAAAGCACATTAAATGTAAATAATAAAATAAATCCCTGCATGATTCTGATGACTTAACCAACTCAATATTAGTTATAAATTAAAATAGCAGAGGCATGCAAGTTCATATTACACTGAAACAAGTAAATAAATAACTATTTTACGATTATTACAATCTTTTTATGACACCAACAGCTTAAATGAAACAAATAAAAATATAAATTAAGCAGACTGAATGTTTCACTCATATATGAAATGTCAGAATGAAAATATGTTACAGTTAACTATTTAACATATGAATAAACAGTAGAAGTAACTATGGCTTATAAATGTTATAGCTTGACATGGTTATCTTTTCAGTGGTAAAGAACGTGGATGGTGTTTACATAATATATGAGTATTATAAATGCTAATTTGGCAGTGTTACCCAGTCTACATGCAATGAAAATATCATAAATAAAAGAAGTTATGTCTGACCATAATGTTCCATCTGTATTGTTGATCCTCGTTCAGTCATTATGTGTGGGTATCGGTTCCCACCTCAGAACCGTGCTGGCCATCTTCCAAGCTCATGTCAGCTATAAACTCTCAAGCTAAAACTCTTACCCAGAGTTCCCCTCTCCCTGTTACCTCAGATTGGGTTTGCAAGTCAAAAGAAGGTAGAGGCTACCTCTGGTCAAATGACTTAATAGAACCAGATGGTAAGATCCACTAGAAGCCACAGGAGGGGGAAGGAGGGAGGGTCGTAATGACTGAACGAGGATCAACAATACAGATGTAACATTATGGTAAGAAGTAATTTCTTTATCTGATATTGTTAATTCTCGTTCATTCCTTATGCATGGGACAGAGTCCCCAGCTACCGTTATTCCTGGTAGGCTCTCATGGAAGAACATTCCTAAGCACCATAGAACCAAAAGATGCTCTTCCGCTGGAGACCAAATCCAGTTTGTAAAGATTGATGAAGGAATGAGGGGGTAGCCCAAGTTGCAGCTGCACAAATGTCATGTAAAGAAGCTCTGGCATGGAAGGCAGCAGAAGTTGCCACCGACCTCGTAGAATGAGCCTTTATGGTAGTAGGTAATGGAATATTACGTTGTCTATAAATTAAGGTCACACAGTCTTTCAACCATTTAGCCAATGTGACCTTAGCAACAGCACATCCTAATCCAGGTCCAGAATAGGCCAAAAATAACTGGTCTGATTTACGAGAGGCCTTAATCCTGTTCAATTAGAAGTGAATTTGCCTGTGAATATCTAGGGTATATAGGCAATACTCTCCTTTGTTTCAATGATTGGGGAAGAAAACTGGCAATTCAATGGTTTGATTAATGGACGTTTCAGAGATCACTTTTGGCAGAAAGGAAGGATTAGTTCTCAAGGACACTCTCTCTCTCTATGAAAAATCAAATATAGACTCTTGATGCATAAGGTTTGAAACTCAGAGATACGTCTGGCAGAAATAATGGCAACCAAAAACAAGGTTTTCCATGACAAATATTTGAGGTCACAAGAAGAAGCTGGTTCGAAAGGTGGCATTGTCAATGCTTGTAGGACTAATGACAGGTCCCATGGTTGAGAAGGTTCTCTAAAAGGGGGTTTTAGATGATTCACACCTTTTATGAAAGTCTTGCATAATTTGTGTGACATTAGAGAAAAGTCTTGGACACCATCATGAAAATGTGATATTGCAGCCAAGATAGAGGCAGATAGAACGGATTGAAATAGGGTGGCTAGATACTCCAGTACTATCGACACTGGTACTGAAAAAAGATCTACCTGTTTTTCTTTCAGCCAAAAAGTAAATCTTTTCCACTTGCTGAGATATGTAATTCTAACAGGGTCTCTACCCGCTTCGCTCCCCACCCTGCCCCCTATTCCCTCCCGCCCCCAGTGGTCCCACCTTTATTGCAGTTAAACCCCTCCCATCTTTCCAATAGCCAACCACAGCACTAACCCAACACTACCTCCTCCATCTTCCCACTACTATCACACCTCCTCAACTAACATGTACAAGCATACCTTTCCTATGCTCACTGCATGCACTCTCCTTGCATATCTTACATCCTACCAAAGCTCCATCATTCCCCCACTCAACCACTACCACTGTACTACTACTCACACCACCACTCATGTCTCACCCACACTCAGCTCCTCTCCCACCAGCTCAAGAACCATCCCTATGCACCTCCCACATATTCTACCAACTATATTACTCAAACATAAAGCATCCCTACAACTTAACATAGTAACCCTCCCACCATACCTATTACCCACAGAGCACAATCATAAAGTTTCCCTTATAAACAAACACATTCAAAAACTGAGGAAAACTAATAATCTCATGCATATAAAAACTAACCCTAAGTGGAGACATCCACTCCAAACCTGGCCCTACCATCTCCAACCCCAATCCTCATAATCAGACTAGAAACCACAACTTCTCCCATATTACAGCCAATAGAAAGCCAAATGACTTCCTTCTACTAAGCCTAAATATTAGAAGTATATCCAACAAAGTCCATGAACTCCATGCCACCATAGACTTGTACTCCCCAGATATAGTCATCCTGACAGAAACCTGGCTAAAACCTCACATTACCAGTGAGCAAATACTCCCTACATGTTATGGCATACTAAGAGTAGACCGGCTAAACAAAAAAGGAGGTGGTGTAGCTATAATATTTAAACAGCATCTAAACATCCAGATCTTAAAATCATCAGCTCCACAAATAGGCAATGAAGAAATAATATATACCAACCTCAAAATTAACCAAAACAAAACCATCAACATAATTGGATGCTACTTCCCACCTGGCCAAAACATCCCTCCACTAGAAAACCTCCTGAGCTAGTCTACCCACCATCTCCCCCAAGAAACTATCATCTTAGGTGATTTCAATATTGACTGGCGATCCTGTTCTGGCAACAATCCAACCCATCATGTACACCCTTCATGGCTTCACCCAACTAGTCCAGTCACCAACCAAGATAAATAAAAACTGCAGCAAGCAGTCTAACCTGGATTGGATACTAGTAAGAGCCCCCAGTCATATATAACAGGCTGCTTATCAGATAGCCTCAGTGATCACTCCCCAACATTCCTACTCAAAAAATACCTATACCAAGCTAAACCTGTCATCTACCATCAAATACATAAAAAACTAAACTTTAACCCACTCACATTCATCTCATCCCTCAAAGAATGTAACTGGCATCCTCTGAAGTACCTCAGTCTAGATGACGCAGTTGATTTTTTTTAATACTACCTTCCTGAACATCCTTAATTACCATGCCCCCATAAGATTTTCCAGAACCAAAGCACAACCCTCCCCATGGCTACAGAAAACCACTAAATCAGAAATGAAAAAACAGGGATAAAGCCTGGGAGCACTGGCACAAAACCAAAACCCCCTCAGCTAGACAGAAATTCCTAGAACTACGCAATAGAGTCAAAAAGCTAATAAAACAGGACAAATTCCAATACTACCAGTCTGCCCTAGACTCCTCACAACACAGCCCCAAACAATTCTGGTCCTCCATAAGCTCCATCCTCCACCCCTCCTAACATCCCTCACTCCTCAGAAAATATTGCTACCTCATTCAACACACACTTCACCCAAACCATACTATCACTAGCTAAACAACATAACCCCCCCTCCCCTCCAACCCACATCTTCAACTAGTAATATCCCCACTGCCTCCTCTTTTTCTCCTGTACCTACCTCCAACATAAAAGAACTCTTAACTAAACTTAAACCCACCAAATTAGCAGCAGACAACCTCCCAAGTAAATACCTACAAATCGCAGCTGATGCTCTGGCCTACCAAGTATCCATCTTGATTAACTGATCTCTGTCAGACAGTTACGTTCCCACACTGTGGAAAGTATCACATATAATTCCCCTCCACAAAGGCAGACCCTCCGCAGAACTAACCAGTTACTGCCCCATAGCTGTTCTCTCTCCACTCTCCAAAATACTAGAGAGATGCATACACTCTCAGGTCTCAGACTACCTCCTTACTAACAACCTCCTTTCCAGTACTCAGCATGGTTTCCGACCAAGCCATAGCACCACCACTGCCTTACTCTCCTTTACTAACACTATCCTTCAGCATAAAAACAATGGCTATTTCTCCTCTGCTACTTTCCTAGACCTATCTAAAGCATTTGACATGGTCCCACACAACAACTTATCTCTGTCCTCAAAAACCTATCCTTCTCACAATCAGTCACCAACTGGTTTCAGAGTTACCTGTTTGACCGCCAACGTTGTATGGCAGAATGACATATCTCCCCAACTACCTGTCTGCATAGGGGTTCCCCAAGGATCCATCCTTGGACCCCTACTCCTCTGTTTACACCAATAATCTAGCCTCTGCCACCAAACATGGCACACTCATACAGTACGCCGATGACTCGACCATCATCTGCTCAGCCCAGTCCCTACCAAAACTGCAAAAAGTCACACAGGAAGTCTTTTCCTCTGTTGAAACATGGTTATCCGATGCCCAATTAATACTCAACCCAAACAAAACTAAACTACTCATCTTCCAACCCACCAAACATACTCAAAACAACTCTCACTTTAATATCACAGCAAAAGACAACACCACTATATACCCAACTAAACACACCAAATTGCTAGGAGTGGAAATAGACAAACTAAAATTTGACATTCACATATCCATGACCATAAAAAAAGTCCACAAAAAAACTAGGAGCGTTATACAGAAATAAGCAATTTCTCACCAAAGCAGCAAAGATTTCAATAGCAAATTCCCACCTTATCTCCACCCTACTTTATGCCTCTCCAATATATACCATCCTAAGGCAATGTGATCTAAACAAGCTAGAGACCTGCTACAACAAAATCGCCAAATTCGCCAGAGGGGCATCCTACCATAGTCACCACTGTCTCTCACTTGCTGAACTGGGCTGGTTTGAACTCCCTCACCTCCTTCAGTGGTATCAACTCTCACTCGCCCACAAACTAGTAAACCATCCACTAAATGTCCCATCCCTCCAGAATCTACTCCAACCTTATCGCACCACCAGACCACTAAGATCCAGCAACAAAAATCACTTGCAGATCACTAAATCCAATAACTCTGCTGGTGAAGCACTATTCTCTTACGCCGTAGCCAAATTATGGAACTCACTCCCACCCACAATTACCTCCGTACCATCATGCACCCACTTCAAAACTTTACTAAAAGCGCACCTAAAAACATGCTGGCTATGCCCTTGCAACTCCCACTCTAATATCATCCACTCCATCCAACCACTACCTTTCTTTCCACTCCACTAACTACCTTGATTATAGCAAGTATACGAAAAGACGGAGCTGGATGCTGCTGGTTATATAAAACAGTTTATTCCATAAAACAAACACAACACGTAATGAAATAATATGGAATAAACTGTTTTATATAACCAGCAGCATCCAGCTCCGTTTTTTCGTATACTTTTGGGCAATTTGTTACGGACAGCTGGATTTGGCAGAGCAACGACCCTTTTGTCTTTGATTATAGCAAGCTCAGATGCTCATAAGCCTAGTACTTATTATACAGCAGGAACTTCTCATTGTAACGTTTATTAATGTCTGTTATGTACTTCACAGATAAAGAATCTAGTTGTCTACTGATATACTATGTTCTTCATCTGTAAATATGTTGTAAGTAATTGCTATGTTAAATTGTTAATCGCTATGTAATCAAATGTAACTACTGTCTGTTTATTTTACTGTGGTGCTTTTCTCCCCGGGCCTCCACTGAAAATGGACCTACGTCCAGTCAGACACTCCCGGTCAACAAATTTAAATAAATAAATAAATAATTCTGGTGGAAGACTTATGAGATGCAATAAGAATGTCACATACTGGCAAAGAAAGATCATTCTGCCTGGCAATCAAGGGAATTAGAAGAGCCAATCTGTGAGCCTCAGGCTGTTCAAGTTGGGGTGAATCAGATTCTGTGGATGGGAGATCAACCCCGGAGTTTGATGGAGAATCCACGGTTGATCTAGCAGATGAGGCCAAAGGAAGGGAAACCAAATCTGACAAGGCCAATATGGTGCTATGAGGATTACTTTGCTCTTCAACTGGCGGGCTTTCTTCAGAAACTGGGGAATGAGGGGGAGAGGTGGAAATGCATAAAGTAGACCCGAGGGCCAATCATGGACTAGAGCATCCCTGGGTGACTGTCCTGGAGGGGGAATCAGGGCGAAATAGTTGCTGCATTTGTAGTTGGTTGGGGATGCAAAGAGGTCGCAGCAAGGAAGACCCCAGTGATTGAAAATCTCCGCCGCTATCAAGGGATTGAGAGACCACTCACGAGGTTGTAGTATACACCTGCTGAGTCTGTCTGCTAGCACGTTGGAACTCCCGGGAATGTGCGTTGCTAGAAGAAAACGGTTGGTAGCCATCGCCCAATGCCATTTCCTCATGGCCTCTCGACAGAGTGGGTAAGATTTGGTTCCGCCCTGTTTGTTGATGTACCAGACCACCGCCATGTTGTCTGATTGTATCGCAATAGTCCCAGACAGCAGCAGGGGATGGAATGCTTGCAATGCCAGAAGCACCGCCCTCAGCTCTAGAACATTTATATGCAGATGGGCCTCCATTTTGGACCAAGTACCTTGGACTGTCTATCCCTGACATAGCCCCCCCCCCACCCCATCAGGGAGGCATCTGTGGTCACTGGGGCCTTGGGCTGTTGGGGGGAGAAGGGGCAAGACCACTGTGATGGGTTGTGGGCCATCCACCAATTTAAATCTTGTTTGCACCTGTGAGTTACCCGAATCTTGGCTGAAAGAGGGTACTGAAAGGGATACCATTGGGTGAGCAGTAGCCATTGTAGAAGCCTCATGTGAAACCTGGCCAGGGGGACAATGGTGATGTAGGCTGCCATGGAACCCAACAACTGTAGAACAGAGTGAGCTGTGGATTTCTCCCTTGAAAGGATTGGGATCAGTTGTTGCTTTATTCTTAGAATTCTGTGCTCTGGAATGGATGCTCTGCAATTCTTTGTATTCAAGATGACACCTATGAATTCTGTGGACTGAGATGGGGTGAGATTGGATTTTTGCCAGTTTATGGTTATGCCTAGCCTTTCTGCAGAGAGGAGAGAGTATGCCAGGGCTTCTTCCAATAGATGTCTTGTGGGGTTGGAGATGAGCCAGTCGTCTAGGTATGGAAACACTTGGAATCCTTGTAGTTGCAAGTGAGCTGTGATGACTGCCATGCACTTTTTGAACACTGGGTGCTGCAGAGAGTCTGAAGGGCAGTACTCTGAACCGGTAGTGACTGGCTTCCGCACAGAAGTGAAGCAATCTTCTTGATGGTCTGTCCACTTTTATGTGGTAGTACGCATCTTGAAGATCTATCGAGCACATCCAATTGTCTTTTTCCAAAAGCAGAAGGATAGACTGTATTGTGACCATCCGGAATTTTTGTACTTTTACAAACTTGTTCAATACACTGAGATCCAAAATTGGTCTCCAGTCCCCGATTTTGTTTGGCACCAAAAATAGTCTTGAGTAGAATCCGGATCCTATCTGGACTGGAGGGACTATTTGGATGACTCTTTTTCTTAGCAGTTTTGAAATCTCTAAAGCTGCTTCTTCCCTTTGACTGGGTGGAACGTCGGGTAAGTTTGTTAGGGGAGCAGGACAAAGGTCGAAGGGAATATGTTAACCTCTGGTTATAATCCTTTGTACCCAAGAATGATGGTTAGCCAGGCAGAAGGGTACAAAGAGAAACGACCCCCAACCACTTCCAGAGGAATGCAGTTGGGTCGCTCTTCAGGAGCGCTGGTAGGACTGGCCAGGGAGAGAGTCCCTGGAACCCTGGTTACATGGACCCCCCTGCCCTGAAAAGGGCATCTTCCCTGGGAGTTGCCCCCTCTGCCTCTAGGGGAGAACTTGGCCTGTGTGTCACGGAAAGGACCCGGAGACTTTTTGTACCATATCAGGACCCTGATACTTTTTGTGCCATATCTTCCCACTCTTCTGGTTTCTGGAGAAAGCCCGTTGAGGGGAAGAATAATGGACAGCCACGGCAGAAAGGGTCTTACCGTCCTGTTCACATCTGGCCAGTGTACTTTTAACCTTGGGTCCAAACAATGAAGTGGCTTCAATGGGATCATTGAGAAAGGAAGCCTTGAAGGGTTCTGCGAAATTACACAAACGCATCCAGGCATGTCGTTTCAGAACAATGCCTGAACTCGCCGCTCTAGCTGCTCTTTCTGATGCATGAGATATCAGGCGCATGAAGGAGTTAGATATCGATTCAGTGATGGCTACCTGAGAATCCACTTTGTCATGGACCTCATCAGACACAGCTCCAGCCAAAGTTTCAGAGAGCTCAGAAATTAAATCTCTTTGAAGCCTGGTAAAGTGTGCCATATAGTTCAGGGACCTGATTGCAAAGGTCACTGATGCAAAAGTACACTTCCCTATTCTGTCCAGAGCCCGAGACTCTTTGTTGGGTGGATGGACAGTCTGGCTTTCTTCTTCCGCCAGGTCCTTTTTAGTTGCGGCCGCCACCACCAAAGCATCTACAGGAAGACCTTTGGAACAATGGGGATCAGTAGCAGGAGGGGACAAAATTTTATCTGGCCTCCAGGGAATGGCCTCAACAGTGTCAGGAGCCTTCCATGCATGCTGCACGATGAGCAGGACCAGTTCGTTAGCAGGTGGAGTAACCCAGGAGGTAGGGGGCCGGGCGTGAAAGGCCTGCAGGAACACAGACTCTTCAGAGGTCGGGTTCAAGGGCTGCCAGTCACCTCTCTGTTTAAGAATTTCAAGAATATCACCAAAGGATACCTCAGAGGGTGAGCGAGGGGACCCTTCCCCATCATCAAAGTCTGTGTCTTCAGTAAGGGACTCCTCTGTGGAGTCCATGTGCTTCCTCTTGCACAAGCTCTTTTGATGAACTTCCTCAGAGGGAGAAGCTGAGGAGGACAGTGCAAAAGGGGTCTCCTGTGGGAGTATATCCTGAGTGCCTTGAGCCCGGTGTCTGCCAGGAGCGACTTGTGTCATTGCGGTCCAGAGGAGGTCGGGGAGAGTGATAGCACAAGATCGCCAGCCAATGCTAGATCCATCTCCATTAGCTGTAAGGTCGGTCCACCTGAAGAGGGATGAGTGCCCAGGACAGGGGTCACCCCCTCTCCTAAGTGGCTCAGCCTGCCAACCTGGAGTCCCTGGATGGCTGTGAAACACCAAATTACGTACACCACAACTGACATCCTGGGTCATAACAAAACCCTCCTGCCACAAAGGCAACTGCAGCTCCTTAGTGAGGTCCATAAAGGGAACCGTAGAAAGGCAAGACTGTGCTATATCAAGGGGCTTCAAAGGCAATGAAGGAGGAGAATAAGTAGGGGTCTTTGGTAAAGGGTGATCACCTCCCAATGAAGGATAGGTCCTGGAGGGTGGGATACCTCTGGCCAAAAGCACTTGATCCACAAGAAGCAAGACGTCATGTTCAGAGAGGCTTCTAGTGGATTTCATGGACACGTCTGAGGGGGAGTCAGGTCTATCCAAAGATGGAGCAAGCTTGGTGCCCACCTCAGAGAGGTCTGCACTAAAAACAATGGGGCTGTAAAGGACTGAACTACAGGTGCCTGCACAATATAAATCATCTGTGCCAAAGTCATGGTCTGCACTGACGAAGTGGTTGTCGGCACTAAGGCTGGAACTGAAAAAATCAGTGCCGATAACAGAATTGTCAGTGCTGAGAGGGTAGTCAGTGCCGGATAAGTTGTCAGAGCTGAAAAGGCAATGGGCGTCGAAAAATCCATCGACGTCGTAACAGTCTGCATTGACTGGACAGTCGGTGCCGGTAAAGAAGTCTAAACTGAGGAGCCCCTCGGTACCAATACGGTAAAGGGCACGCTAGTCGGTGGCCTCAGTGCCGAAGGTCTAGGTACCAAAAGTGTTGGCGCTGAAGAAGTCAAATCCGAACTGGAAAGCTTAGCTTTCTTGGGTCTCAGTTCCTGGGAGTCCCCAGCAGGGGATGAAGGAAAAGACTTGGCCTTTATATGATCATCACTCTTTCTTATGAGATCTTGGAGGGGTTGAAGTCTCTGACCCAGATATAGCCTCTTAAAAGGGAGATTTAAGTAGCCCCTTCAATAGTAATTTATTTTTTCTCTTAATCAATGTCCTGTTAGAGAAATTCTTACAAATCCCGCAGGGTGGGTCAACTGTTAAATGAGGCACACCCAAACAATAGACACACAGGGAATGTGCATCTGAAGTAGGTAATTTATGGCCACAATCTGAACATCTTTTAAATCCTGGACTACCTTTTTTATCTGCCATGTTAGAAAGAAAGAAAGGAAACCCAGAAAAAATACCAGCAATGATACAAGAATTACCTGAAGGTAAGAAGGAAAGAGGTTTTACCAACAATGGTAAAAAAGAAATTACCTCGTGGTAAAGAAGAGGAAAGGAACTGAAAAGATTCAAGAAAGGAGAGTTGCTAAATGCGATAAGGTAAGAGAAAACTATCTAATAACTTTTCTGTGAGAAAAGGTTGTTTTAGAATTTAGTATGAAGAAAAATATTGTACTTAGCTCAAGAGCAGTAGCATGACTCGACCGAATGGCGATGCAGCAAATGAAATCTGAGGTAACAGGGAGAGGGGAATTCTGGGTAAGAGTTTTAGCTCGAGAGTTTGTAGCTGACGCGAACTTGGAAGACAGCCGGCTCGGTAACGATACCCACACGTAAGGAATGAATGAGGATTAACAATATCAGATTATTGGTTTCTTTTGCAACCACATTCTTACATATGTATTAGAGAATATTTCAAGTGCATACTCTATATAAAATACAATTATATAAACAGATGAGCAGTTTTATAGAACCCAAGTGGTTGCAGAGAAAAATGGTACTTTTCATTCTATGATAAAGACTGAAACAAAAATAACTAACAATTTGAAACTCAGTCTTTATCACATAGGGAACTGCCACACTAAATGGTGATAGCTAATATAGACTTAACATATAAATGGTGTTTGACTTAGGCATATCTCATTACTGCCTGCTATACAAGTGGAGCATTTGTAGTGAAATTTTGTATGTATATGTAGCACCTCACAGAAACATATGTTTCTTTTGGCACTCTGTGTTTTCCCATACTGAAATGAGAGGGGTTATATATTGTGGTGCTTCTATAAGAATATACAGGTTACTTGATGACCTTAGATGCTGGTTTTAAATATCTACTTCATAAGGAATGTCCATGCACTAATTCACATTAGTCGTACTGAGGATGCATGATGAATGCCAGACACATGGTTGTTAAAATACAGAATACTGAAAGCAGATGATGACTAATGACACCTCTTACTATGCTTTTGTATACATTAAAATAAAGGAATTACAGACATGTCCGATTTACTGCAGCACATTTTAGTGTTGTTGGAAGAGTTCTTAAACATTTTACAATATGAGTAACAACTGCACATTGGTGAGAATTAAGTTATGTACAATTGAAAATAGTTTTGCACTAAACAAGAGCCATTGCTGCACAAGTCTGATGCACAATATATGAAAAGAGGTAAACAAGTATATCAGTGCTTCAATATATTGACACTCTCTGGACACAGATAGTTCTATATTAAAAAGAAGAAATATGCACTATATTTTGAAACTTACATAATATATAATGATGTTCATAGAATACATTAAAAAAAGATCAATTCTTCTCACAAGGATGGTATGTATAATTCTGTTTTCTAAAAACTAAATATTTATAAGTCAATGACTGCTTGTAGCTTTGTTGTCTTCACATATAACATGTTACAATAAGATTGACTGAGCTCAAAATGCTATTTAAATTGAAGTCTGTTCATGATATGAGAAAATGCATTGTATTAATTATATGTTAAGTATTATAAGCTACTTTCTGTTACATAAAGTATTAGTTGGTGGTGCTAGGAAATGATTCTGTAAAAGGGATTTAGTGGGATCACTTGAATGGCTAGACTATTCAAGGATGGGATCATTTTCCCATGAGAGGGTTTGAGGGTTGTTTGTCAATATTTCATACTATGTTTTTCCAATGTTGTTTTATCGGATGTCTATGAACTGTATTAATATTGTTAGAAGTACAAAAATGCATCATTCTCTCCATTTAAACAGCTATGTATGACTTCATTAACATATACATATGAATAAAGATAAAACAGGAATTAATTCAACTGTAAATTGTATTTCCATTAATGTAAATGGTCTCAATAATTGTAAAATGGGAAACCTAAAGTATTTAAAGATGTGTAAAGCACAAATAGTATTCTTACAGGAGACATCTCATGAAAGAAGACATAGATAAAATTAACACCAAGGCTTACACAGTACTAGCAAGTTCTACATATACACAGAAACGAAGGGGGGTAGCAGTACTATGGAGTATATTCACTTTAATGCCTAAAGTTATACACTCATATAATGACAGTTCAGGAAAGTTTTGCCTAGTGACCCTATCAATTAATGAAAAATATATTCACTGATAAATATCTACTGGCTACCAGAACTAGGAGTCAAGCCAAACAACACTTGGAGGATACTGTTCAACATTCTAAAGACAATATAAAAACAGCTGAGGACTTTTAACTGTATTATAACTGAATCTGACACAAATGCAAAAAACCCACAAAAGAAATCATCACTGACAAAGGTGCTATCTGATTTTACTGACTCTTTTAATTTAGTTGACACCTATGAATATGCAGAGCCACACTGTTTTTCATGCATTATTCCCACAGACATGGTACACAGTCAAGAACAGAGTATATGTGTCAAAGGACCTAGCTACTAAATTAAAGAGAACGGTTTGTCCACTCTCAGATCACAACACAATCACTTTTGTGCTAGATTTAAACTTTAAGCAAAGGATTACAGTGATAAGGATACCATGATATATAGTAAATCTAAAAGATTTCAAAGATTTTAATATTAAACAGATACAAACAGTTTTAGACTTAAACCTCACAGAAGATGTATCAGAAAAAAAAAAAAAAAAAAAAATATATATATATATATATATATATATATATATATATATGGGATGCATTGAAGGTGTTCTTATATGGGAAGGCAGTAACATGGTATAGGCATAAGGAAAAACAACGGAACAAAGAATTGGAAGACTTACAGTTAAAGGTAGATACATTAAAACTTGAAATTCAGAAAGGAAATATTAATTTATCAAATGAATTAGATGACGTGAATAAAACAAATTATGGAGACATTACACCATAAGACAATGGTTAACTTAGAGAAGATCAGGTTATGCTCTTACACAATGAACCCGGAAAATCAAAGAAGAGTAGCAAATAGAACTAAAAAAATGATTAAAGCAAACCAAATAAAGGAAATATATAACATAGAGACAACAAAGAAAGTATCAAATTTAGAGGGAATACTAGAAGCCTTCTAAATATATTTTCACAAAAATAATCAAAGTAAAAATATAGAGTCACAAACTATATCAAAAGCTTTCCTTAAAAGAAATATTAAGATTAGATTACTAGAAGAACAAATTAAACTAATGGATAAACAAATAATGACAGAACGTAAAGCTCAAGTAAATTAAAATTAAATAAAGCTCCAGGTATAGACAATATCACCACTGAGATGTTTAAACTGATGACAAATGAGGCCTTAGTGATATTACTAAAAGTGTTCACATCAGTTGAAGGTAAAGGAATCCCTTTCTCTTGGAAATACATGTTAGTAGCACCAATAATGAAACAAGGTAAAGAATCCAGTGAATGCTCATCATATAGACCTATAGCTTTACTTAATATTGACTATAAAATATTTATGGCAATACACGCTGCAGGGATAAAACAGTAGCTGCCAATGATGATACAGGGAGATCAAATAGGTTTTATAAAAGACAGAAATGCATCCGACAATATTAAAAGGATTAAAGAAAAAGTTGTATCTTATGTTAAGTGCTTTTCATTTACTGCATTAGTAAACTTCATCAGACAAAATCAGTATAACAAATTCACAATAGTTTAAAATTTGGCGCCCCTTTTCACCTACAGGAAATGACATCATAAACCTAAATGTTATGCTACTTCCCCCACTGCATGTACCATTATTCATGAGTTAATAAATATTCATGTATATTACTAAACATTCCAAATAAACCAAATGCAAACAATATATGTTACTATATAATTTAAAAATTGTTATAAAGTGCCTAAGATAGTAAATTAAATATGTATACATTTATATACATAAATAAAGTATTAATTGTAAACCAAAACGTATTACCAAAGCAATCATTTATCTACTTAAACTTTCAATTTTAAGATGCTGTTAATACTGGAAAGATCATTAAGTCCAGGCCATGCAAGAATAACGCATGAGCTGCCATATAAGTTCTGCCATTTCCAATTGTAGTTCCTGGGGACCACCTCTGTCATTACTAAGCACTTGCTGCAATATTGCAAATCTAAAATAACGATCATGTTTTGTTCATGCATGTTTGGCTAGTGCATTATTTAACTGATCTTTCCTTATTGCAAACATGTGCTCATAAATTCTTTCCTTGAGAGACCTGGTGGTTTCTCCTATATAAAATGCTGGGCAGAGTTGACATACTGTCACATATATTACCCCCTTACAATTACAATTAAATTTGCCCTTAATATATTCTGTGCCCTTTATCTGTATGCATTGTCCTTGATGTATAAGTCTACAATAATTGCACATTCCACATCTATTCATAATACCCACTGATTTGTTGGCCATACAGCTTGTCTTACCATTCTCCAATAGGTTTTTAAAGTTACTTGCTCTCCTTGCCACTATTTTGAGACCATGACACAATTTTATTCTGATGTTCAAATCCTCATCCATAAGTGTCCAGTTTTTCATCATAATAGCCTTGATTTCATAAAAATGTGTGTTAAATGTTGTTATAAACAGTGCAGCATTGTCCAGGCGGTGTTCACTCACATCTAAAGGTATTATAGGTTCATAGGTTTATACTAGGCTATCTGCCCTAAGGCATTTATAAGCCTAGCCCAAATTTTTGTGGCTTACGCCACCCCTTATATGAAAAAATACTGTGCCCATTAGTTTGTTGTGCCTCTGTCCAGCAGTGACACAGAGATGATTCCAGGGGTAAACCTACGATCTCCCATCCACAGGTCAAGATTTCTCTTGAACAGAGCTAGTGAGGTGCTCTGCCTCACATGGACCGGGATTTTATTCCACAGCATAGGGAGTCTCTGAGTGATAAATCTATCCCTCCAGCACGTCCTATTTATGTCCATGCTAAGGTTTAAGTCACTTGCTCTAGTGGTTTTGGTGGATTTGGATTTTTTGAGGTGGAGCATGTCCATTAATTCCGGGTTGGACATGGCCTTGTATGTCAGGCACATGTCACCTCTGAGCAGACGGTATGCGACTGAATAGAGCTGGAGTTTCTTCAATCTGGCAGCATATGACAGATTTTGGAGTCCCTTTATCCTTTTGGTGAGGAACTTTTGGGGTCTCTCCAATTGCTGCAGATGTCGGGTGAGATACATCCCGAATGGGGCATTGTACTTTCGATCATTGGTCTGATAAGTGAAGAGTACAGGGAACAATGACCTCACTAGATCTGGATGTGAATCCTTCATGATCAGGTGGGCAATGTAGAAGGTCTTTCTAACCACTTTAGCAATGTGAGTGTCAAAAGAAAGGCCACTGTCAACCTGGGTTCCCAGGTCCCTGATAACCTCTTCTGTGCTTAGTGGATTGCCACCTATATGGTAGCTTGGGGTTACCTTGTTTTTCCCGAAGGGTATGACTATACATTTTTGGCGTTAACTTCAGGCCATGGCTCTGGCACCAGCTATCTGTTTCCGTGAGTCCCTTCTGAAGGATATCCGTGTCCGATGCACTTTCCACTATGGCGCCCAGTTTGCAGTCGTCTGCAAACTTTGTCAGCCAAAGTCCTCCCATGCTGGCCTGTACTTCTGAGAAGTAGATGCCGAACAATAGGGGCCAAGGACCGAGCCCTGTGGGACACCACTTGTGACCGGCTTGGAGTCTGACATAGCGCCAGCAACTCTAACCCTGTGGGTTCTGTCCTTAAGCCAGTTTGCAACCCATCTTGTGACATATGGGTTTACATTTAAGCTGCTAAGTTTTTCTACAATACCCGAGTGGGGTATTGTGTCGAAAGCCTTTGCAAGGTCAAGGTAGGCTGTATGGACTGCCTTTCCCTCATCAATGGCCTTGGTGACTGTTTCGAAGAAGTCGACCAAGTTCAAAAGGCATGATCTTCCCTTGACGAAGCCAAACTGGATCGGAGTTATTATATGATAAAATAGGTGCAAAATGACCATTTGATCTTTTTGTTCTAACTTCATTGTACAATTCCCTAAGAATATGATTGGGATAGCCTCTCTTTTTAAACATGTCAATCAGATTATTGCACTCTATTTCAAAGTCCTTTTCCAAGCTAACCATCCTTCCGCCTGGAGAAGCTGTCCCTTAACTACTGATTTCTTATTAATTGCCGGGTGCACACTAGAAAAATGCAAGAATTAATTTGAGTAGGTCGGTTTTCTGTAAATATTTGCTATGAATCTTTTATTGTCCCTATCCTTATTCAACATGACATCCAAAAAATTAATCTCATTATTGTCCACTTGTGTGAATGTCAAATAAGAAGTGGTTGTATTAACATATGAGAGAAATGAATTTAGTGCTGCCTGACTACCCTCCCAAAGGATTGTCATCCAAATAACGTAAATATAGGCTAATATGCTGAAAAAATTCACTACCATAAATGTACTGCTGTTCCCATAGAGCCGTAACTATATTCGCAAAAATAGTGCCACAAGGTGAACCCATGGCTACACCCACCTGTTGTAAAAAATATCTGCCCTTAAAATAGATGTAATTGTTTTTAAGAACTATTTCCAAGAGTTTAATATACAAATTAATTTTGGACTGTGTAATCCCCTGTGTACCTAGAAAGATTTCAACAGCCTGTATACAGTCTTCATGAGGGATCACAGGGAATAAGCCCTTGATGTCCATTGTTAAAGTATACTCTGATCACAATACTGTGTATGTTTAATTAACTCAAGGAAATGCCATGAGTCCTTGCAGATTTGGGGGCATTTCATTTTCAGACTCTTTAAACTGTTATCCAAATATACAACCGTCTACTATCAGTCATAATGGTGGATTATTCATGTTCTTATGCACCTTTGGTGCCACAAATATGGTGGGTATTATAGGAGAAATAATATTTAAGTAGTTATAAGTGCTAATATCTCTTCTATTTTCAAGAAACATATCATTAAGGGCCATATGCACCCTTCTATAAGGTACATTAAGCTTATTTTTACTCATCATCATCATCTTTCGGCTGTTCCCATTAGGGTTCGCCACAGCAGATCATCTGTTTCCATTTCTTCTTGTCCTCTGCATCTTGCTGTCACACCAACCACCTGCATGTCCTCTCTCAACCACATCCATAAACCTTATCTTAGGCCTTCCTCTTTTCCTGATACCTGGTAGCTTCATCCTTAGCATCTTTTTCCCAATATACTCAGCATCCCTCCTCAGCACATGTCCAAACCAACGTAATCTTGCCTTTCTGGCTTTGTCTCCAAACCTTACAACCTGGGCTGGCCCTCTAATATAATATACTTATTCCTAATCCTGTCCACCCTCGTCACACCCAGTGCAAATCTTAACATCTTTAACTCTGCCACATCCAGCTCTAACTCCTGCCTTTTTGTCAATGCCACTGTCTCCAACCCATATAACATAGCTGGTCTCACTACCCTCTTGTAGACCTTCCCTTTCACTCTTACTGGTACTCGTCTGTCACAAATCACTCCTGACACTTTTCTCCACCCACTCCATCCTGCCTGTACTCTCTTCTTCACCTCTCTTCCACACTCACCATTACTCTGAACTATTGACCCCAAGTATTTAAACTCAACCACCTTCACTATCTCTACTCCTTGCATCCTCACCATTCCTCTATCCTCCCTCTCATTCACACACATATATTCTGTCATAGTCCTGCTGACCTTCATTCCTCTTCCCTCTAGAGCATATATCCATCTCTCCAGGGTCTCCTCCACCTGTTCTCTACTCTCACTACAGAATCCAATGTCATCTGCAAACATCATAGCCCACGGGGACTCCTGTCTGATCTCATCTGTCGACCTGCTCATCACCACTGCAAAGAAGAAAGGGCTCAGAGCTGATCCTTGATGTAATCCCACCTCCACCTTAAACGCATCAGTCACTCCCACCGCAGACCTCACCGCTGTCACACTACCCTCGTAAATATCCTGTACCACTCTTACATACTTCTCTGACACTCCCGACTTCCTCATACAATACCACAACTCCTCTCTAGGCAACCTGTCATATGCTTTCTCAGTCTACAAAAACACAATGCAACTCCTTCTGACCTTCTCTGTACTTCTCCATCAACACTCTCAGAGCAAACATCGCATCTGTAGTGCTCTTTCCCGGCATGAAACCATACTGCTAATCACTAATCATCACGTCCCTTCTTAACCTAGCTTCCACTACTCTTTCCCATAACTTCATGCTGTGACTGATCAGTTTAATCTCTCTGTAGTTACTACTGCACATCACCCTTATTTTTAAAAATTGGTACCAAAACACTTTCTCCACTCCTCAGGCATCCTCTCACTTTCCAAAATTTCATTAAACAATCTGGTTAAAAACTCCACTGCCATTTCACCTAAACACCTCCATGCTTATTTTTACTAACCTCCTGATATGTATCTGTATTAAGTATATCTAACATTCTTTGCTCATAATCAAACGTGTCCATTATAACTACCCCCCCCCTAATCAGGCTTCATTATTCTTAAAGACTGATGTATGAGAAATGGCAAATTCATTTTCTCTTCATCTGTTAAATTATCATTCAAGTGCTTTTTGTTATTCACCATATGCCTGATATCTAACTCACATATTCTTTCATATGATGCTAGAATGGTATGAAGTGGGGGGGGTTAAATGTACTGTGGATACGTGTTATATCAGGGGGTTCAGAATATGCTGATTATTGCCAAATAATGTGAAATTTAATTTTCTTAAGAAAAGCTTTAAGTCGATCAATATTTGTTGCAAGATTAGTTTGCTTAGATGGTACAAATGTAAAACCTTTGCTCAATAAATTCACCATTGATTCATCTATCACAGTATCTGAGAAATTATACACTTTAAAGTCACCCAAGGAATTACATACAATGACTGGACTACTAAGAGCATTAGCATAAGAGTTAACATAAGAAATGTATACATATTTAATTTAGTATCTTAGGCACTTTATAACAAATTTTAAATTATATAATAGCATATATTGTTTGCATTTGGTGTATTTGGAATATTTAGTAATATATGAATATTTATTAAGTCATGAATAATGGTACATGCAATGGGGAAGTAGCATAACATTTAGGTTTGTGATGTCATTTCCTGTAGTTGAAAAAGGGCACCAAATTTTAAACTATTAACTGTTGTGAATTTGTTATACTGATTTTGTCTGATGAAGTTTAGTAATGCAGTAAATGAAAAGTGCTTAACATAAGATACGACTCTTTCTTTATTCTATAGCCAGTATTGTGTTTGTTTTATAGTAGTTTGTGCATTTTATTTCATTTAATTTTAAAAGGATCCTTTCTCTAATTATGTAAATAATACGAAAAATAAAATGAATGCAGTTAGTCTTGACATCAGCAATGCATTTGATTCAGTAAACTAGGACTATTTATGGTTAGTTAGAGAAGAGTATGGTTTCTCAAAAAGATTTATTATACTAATTAAATCATTATATGAGAAATCACTGGCATATATTAAGCTAGGATTCTGTTTATCCAATCCTGTTAAAATAAGGGTTCAAAGCAGGGATGTCCCCCTTTCACCATTATTTGCCATAGCCACTGAACCACTAGCAAACAGTATACAAATGAACAAAAATACTGAAGGGATTCAATTAGATGGTAGTTTGGAAATGAAAATCCAATTATTTGCGAATGACATTTTATTAACATTAAAAGAAGATAACACTTTAAAAGCCCTATGAGATCTAATTCCTTATTTTCAAAAAATCTCCGGTCTTAAATTTAATAAGAGTAAAACAAAAATATTACTCATAAATACTGACAAGAAAAACCTAAATAAGGAACACCATAAATATATTCCTATCGATAATGCAAGCAAATACTTAGGAGTTATAATAACAAGCGACTTAGATACAACAACTGAAATGAATTATAAAGAAATCTTAAACAATATCAAAAACCTAATACAGAAATGGAATAAATTCTACTTCCCAATGGAAGACAGACTCTAATAAAAATGATTCATCATCATCTTCTTTCGGCTGTTCCCATTGGAGGTTGCCACAGCGGATCATCTGTTTCCATTTCTTCCTGTCCTTTGCATCATGCTCTTTCACACCAACCGCCTGCATGTCCTCTCTCACCACATACATAAACCTTATCTTAGGCCTTCCTCTTTTCCTCTTACCTGGCAGCTCCATCCTTAGCATCCGTTTCCCAATATACCCAGCATCCCTCCTCAGCACATGTCCAAACCAACATAATCTCACCTCTCTTGCTTTGTCTCTAAACTGTCCAACCTGAGCTGACCCTCTAATATACTGATTCCTAATCCTGTCCATCCTGGTCACACCCAGTGCAAATCTTAACATCCTTAACTCTGCCACATCCAGCTCTGACTCCTGTCTTTTTGTCAATGCCACCATCTCCAACCCATATAACATAGCTGGTCTCACTACCTTCTTGTAGACCTTCCCTTTCACTCTTACTGGTACCCGTCTGTCAAAAATCACTCCTGACACTCTTCTCCATCCATTCCACCCTGCCTGTACTCTTCTTCACCTGTCTACCACACTCACCATTACTCTGAACTGTTGATCCCAAGTACTTAAACTCATCCACCTTTACCAACTCTACTCCCTGCATCCCCACCATTCCTCTACCCTCCCTCTCATTTAAACACATACATTCTGTTTTAGCCCTGCTGACCTTCATTCCTCTCCTCTTTAAAGCACATCTCCACCTCTCCAGGGTCTCCTCAACCTGGTCCCTACTCTCACTACTTATCACGCCATCTGCAAACATCATAGTCCATGGGGCCTCCTGTCTTATCTCATCTGATTATATTCCCTAAAATCTTATCTTTTATACAAGCATGTTCTTTGCCACCCTCCAAATCATACTGAAAACAATTTAATAATCTAATCACAGAATGTTTATGGTACCCTAATAAGACTAGGACGGCTATGAATTATCATCTAGATAACTGGGAAATGAGTGGAATAGGCCTACCAGATCTGGAAATGTATTCACTGTCAGCTGTAATAAAAACTATATTATTGTGGTTAAACACAAACTATATTTCCAAATGGAAACAAGTACATGAAAAAATATTATTAAAATCTGGCTTAGTCTCATCAAACAATTACACTGAACTGGTACCTAACAATGTTCTATGGTTATTTAAAGAATACATGACTGTGAATAAATATAATATCATAAACTCTAAATTTATCACTTACATGTTAAAAGAATATAAAAATGCTATGAACAGCAATCCTAACATAAAAGCTTGGTTGTTTTTGTTGTATCCAGTTGCATACACACAAAGTAATATCATAACCTTTGATATAGAAGCAGTCAAAACAGTTAAGAACAAAGAGTTGTTATACTGGTATCAATTGGTGGATTCTGGGAACGTATTGACACGATCAAATTAAAAAGAAATTTGATTTAATTTGTAGCTACTGATACAGGACTTAAGACAATTTATAATAAACAAGAGACAATTCAACCCACAACTAGGCAGGAAGTACATACATCTATAGAACACCTTATATCAACAATAAACCAACCTATTACTGGAAAAGGACACCCTATCATTTATTTATAAAATAAACAAGAAAATAAAAGTCTATCATAAAAGAAACTTATGGAATTATTACAGAACAATTAATTGTCAAATACCAAATGATAGAGACAAAAAATGTACCCGTCTCTTCATAAAACAAATGTCTCTCTCTCACCACACTGGAAACTTTTACATGGCAGTTTATACATATTTAACACCACACAAAATGGAGCTAATGTGTAACAAAAACATTGGTTGTTGGAGATGCAAATTAAAAATAAAAACAGACTGGCTACATATGTTTTTATGCATGTCAATTGGTTAAACCATATTGGGACAAAATTAAATGACTTTTTACAAGCAGTATTCAATAATAAATTTCAGTTATCTAAATCTCTGATTCTGTTTAATTGCCATGTACCTGACTGTATTCCAAGAATGAAATATACAATTTTATGGACCCTTTTTGTAGATCAGAGTGCAAGTGTGTATGTGTTATATCTTTAAGAAGCATGCAAGGCTATACGTGCACATATAAATTACAGACACATGAAATCCCTAGTGCCATTTTGAAGGAGGAGCTAGAGATATAGCATACATGATTGCAGTTGTTAGTTTGTATACAAGTTACTTAAGTTAAAGTCAGTAAGCCTCTATAGTAATGTGTTTGTGTAAACTAAAGCTGCTTAAACAGAACCCATGAAGACTCTTCTATTGTGCCCTAGATAGGAGAGCAACATGGTGTCAGAACTGGGACTGAAGAGAGAAGAATATTTGGAGCCACGAGGTGCAAAAATGACAGTGAAGGTAAAAATGAGAGAAATGAGCACAAACAGAGCCAGAAAGAATCAAAGGTAATGAGAAATAGCACAAACTATTTATTTCATATGAAAGACAAAAAATAGAAGTTATGTCCTTACCATAACGTTCCATGTGGAGTGTTCATCTCGCCTTTGTTCTTACACATGGGTTCGGAGCCGATCCTCGGCTCCGTGCCGGCCTCTTGCAAGCTCTGCATCGAGAAGAAGCTCGAGACAATCTAATACCCACAATCCCCCTCTGCCTTTACCTCAGATCTAGTTTGCAAGCAAACCAATCTACAGAGTAGCACATTCATGCTTATACACATATGTATATAAAGAATTTACAGAAAGCTATATATATATATCTAAACAGACACATATATAAAAATATATATATATGCCAACTATGTACACAATATAGTAACAGTAGCAGAATGCTCCTGGCCAGGCATCAAAGAACGTTCTTCCTAAGGGTGGGAGGGTGGGACTGTAAGAACAAAGGCGAGATGAACACTCCACATGGAACGTTATGGTAAGGACATAACTTCTATATGTGATAGTGTTCAATCTCGCCGTTTGTTCTTACACATGGGTAGCGTCTCTAGCTCCTTGATCCTGAGGAACTCACGGGAGGACGTTCTTGAGCACAGTGGAACCAAAGGTTGCCCTGTCCCTAGAAACCTTGTCTACTTTATAATGAGAAATAAATGTATGTGGCTTAGACCAAGTAGCAGCCGCACAAATAGCGTCCAGTGGTAGGCGAGCTGCATGAGCCAAAGACGTAGACACTGACCTTGTGGAATGTCCTTTGGGTTTGTGTAAAAGGGGTTGATTTGAAGAATCGTAGACATAGATTATACAATCCGTTAACCATTTAGAAAGAGTTCTTTTGGTAACTGCAAGTCCTTTCCTGCTATCAGCAAAAGCCACAAAGAGTTGATCTGTTTTTCTGTGATCTTTGTTCTATCCAAATAAAATCTTAGCTGTCTGTGAACATCCAATTTGTGTAACATATACTCCATTTTGTTGGAGTGGTTTTTGAAGAAAGTGGGTAATTCAATGGATTGATTAATATTGTTAATGGAACACACTTTAGGGAGGAAGGATGAATTGGTGCGAAGAGAAACTCTGACAGTGTGAAAGGCCAAATAAGGGTTCTTGATGGAGAGAGCCTGAAGTTCAGATACTGCCTAGCGGAAGTAATGGCTACCAGAAAGAGAGTTTTCCAGGACAAAAATTTTAATGGGCAAGAAGAGGCGGGTTCAAAAGGGGGCAACATTAATTTAGATAACAATAAATTCAGACTCCAAGGTGGCGTCGGAGATCTGACCGGTGGTCTAATATGAAACACTCCCTTTAAAAAGGCTTTACAAAGTCTGTGAGCCATAACGGGAGCTCCACATTCTTCCACATGGAAATTTGAAATGGCAGCCAATTGAACTCTTAGAGTAGCAGGAGAAGCACCCTGATGAAATAAGTCCGTTAAGAACTCTAGTATCTTATTCAAAGGAGCTATAAAGGGATCCACCTGGTGTGTATTCGCCCAGAATACAAATCGCTTCCATTTACTAGCATATGTTTTAGTAGTGGAAGCTTTATGCGAAGCCACCAATATATCCTGGACTGCTGGTGACAAAAGATCAGACCTGGCTAAGTTGGAATTGGAGCAGCCAAGCTGCTAGATGGAGTGACCGGAGCGCGGGATGGGGAACCCCTGACGAGTGAGTCAATAGATCTGGCTCTGGGTCCAGAATCCAGGGTCCCCAAATGCAGTGTATCTTCAGGAAGGGAAACCAAATTTGACGAGGCCAGAATGGAGCAATGAGGATTATCGTCCTGTGTAGGTTCCTGGCTTTCTGGAGAAACTTTGATATCAGAGGAAATGGAGGAAATGCGTACAGGAGTCCCGGGGGCCAATCGTAAACCAGTGCGTCCCTGGGGACTTCCCCTGGAGGGGGTAATAGGGCAAAGTAGCTCCTGCATTTGGCGTTCATTGGAGATGCAAACAGGTCGCAGGAAGGCTGGCCCCACGTGCGAAAAATCCTTTTCGCCACTGACTGTTTTAGAGACCACTCGTGCGGTAACAGAATCGCTCTGCTCAGCCTGTCGGCTATGACGTTGGATGACCCCGGGATGTGCGTTGCTATTAGAAAGCGACCCGTGGACTCCGCCCACTGCCAAATTCTCATGGCCTCTCTGCATAGTTGATAGGACTTGGTTCCCCCTTGCTTGTTTATGTACCAGACTACAGACATGTTGTCCGTCTGAACTGCAATAGTCCCTAGAGGAAGAAGGTGAGCAAAGTGTTGCAACGCTAGAAACACTGCCCTCAACTCTAGAACATTGATGTACAGATTGTACTCCAAATTGGTCCATTCGCCTTGGACTGTCTGTCCCTGAAAGATGCCCCCCCACCCTATCAGGGAAGCGTCCATGGTCACCGTAACTGTGGGCGTGGGTAGCACAAACGGTCTGCCCTTGGAAAGGTTGCACGTTTGAAGCCACCAGTTTAGATCTTTTTTGCAAGTTTTTGTTATAAGAATCTCGTGTGTTAGAGGTAGCTGTTGAAACGACCATTGTGCAAACAGTAGCCATTGTAGGACTCTCATGTGCAGCCTTCCCAAGGGAATTGCAATAAGGGAGGCTGACATGAGGCCCAACACCTTCAGTACTAGTTTTGCAGGAGATTTCCTTGACAAGAGTAGAAGACGTATGTGAGTCTGAAGTGATAAAATCCTTTCTGGGGGAAGCCTCAGAATCAACTGACGTGTGTTTAACTCTGCTCCTATGAACAAGATATTTTGTGATGGTTGAAGTAAGGATTTTCCGAAGTTTACGGAGATCCCTAGGTGAACACACAGTTGAAGAACAAAGTCTCTGGCCTGCAGAAGTTGACGCCGGGTGGTGGCCGAAAGGAGCCAGTCGTCCAGATACGGAAACACCTGGAATCCCTGGCGTCTCAAGTGAGACGCTACCACTGCCATGCATTTGGTGAAGACCCTGGGGGCTGAGGTCAGACCAAAGGGCAGGGCTCGAAATTGAAAGTGACTGGCTCCCAGCCGAAGCGCAAATGATCTCTGGATGCCCTGGCCATTTTGATGTGGTAGTATGCATCCTCTAGATCTATTGAGCACATCCACTCGTCCTTCTGTAAGAATGGAAGGATCGATTGAAGCGTGACCATTCTGAACTTTTCTTTCTTGACGAAAGTATTGAGGTAGCTTAGGTCTAGAATGGGCCTCCAGTCCCCTGTTTTCTTTGGAACTAAAAAGAACCTTGAGTAAGTCCCGAATCCTTGCTGGTCCGCTGGGACTGGCTGGATGACTCTTTTTCTAGCAGCTTTGAAATTTCTAAGGCTGCTGGCTCTCGCAGATGGGGCGGTACATCTGGGAGTCTTTTCTTTGGGATGGGATGGGATAGGAAGGGTATGTTGTAACCTCTGGTAACCACGCTTTTTACCCACTTGTCTGTAGTTATATTTTGCCAGGCCTGAGGGTATAAAGCCAAGCGACCCCCGACTGCCTCCAGAGCAGGACAGTCGGGCCTCCTCTCAGGAGTGCTAGAAAGGTTTACCAGGGAGTGTTTCCCTGTCACCTTGATGTTGCGGACCCACTCTGCTGCCAGGGCGGCGTCTTCCACCTCTGCCCCTCCTCTGCCTCTAGAGGAGGCATCACCCTGTGTGCCTGAGAAAGACCCTTGGGGTTTTCGAAACCACATTTTTCCACCGCGTTGCCCTTTGGGGTACGGTCTGGTTGGGGTGGAAAAACGGACTCCGACAGCAGACAGAGTCTTTCCCTCTTGTTCACACCGGGTAAGGGTCTCCTTTACTTTGGGGCCAAAAAGAGTGGCACCGTCAAATGGGGCGTTTGTAAAGGAAGACTTGAAGGCTTCCGCAAAGGAGCATAGGCGCATCCAGGATTGTCTACGAAGAGCAATCGCTGAAGCTGCTGCCCTACTCGAACCTTCGGCTGCGTAGGAAATCAGCCTCATGGACGAGTTAACAATCGATGTTAGGGTATTAAGTTGCGCTGTCACTTTCTCTGAGACAGCTGCATCTGTAGCACCCTGGAGGGTATCTCCCAACTCTTTGACTAGATCCCTCTGTAGTCGTGTAAAATGGGTCAGATAGTTCAGGGACCGCATGGAAAAAGCCGCTGAACTAAAAATGCGCTTCCCGTATCTATCCATCGTCCTAGAGTCTTTATTAGGAGGATGGACAGAAGAAGAAGACTCCGACATCTCCTTTTTCGTGGCCGCTGCCACCACCATAGCGTCTACTGGCACTCCTTTTCTAAGGTAGGACTTATCCTGAGGTGCTGTGATGTATTTGTTAGGTTTCCTTGGAACAGGTTCCACTGTGTCAGGAGCCTCCCACGCCCTTCGAGCAATTAGTTCCATTAGTTCGTCGAAGGGCGGAGTGACCCAGGAGGAGGAAGGGCGAGCACCAAATGCCTTCAGCAGAACTGACTCATCCTCAGAAGGGGGAAGGGACTGCCAGTCACCTCTCTGCTTCAGGATCTCCAAAATGTCTGAAAAAGAGACATCTTCTGAAGGTGACTTAGGGGACCCCTCTGACTCATCTAAGTCAGTATCAGATGTCAAGGATTCCTGTGGAGAATCCAAGTGTCTCCTCTTACACAATCTCTTCCTAGGGACTTCCTCGTGGGGAGCATCCGAAGAAGCCTCAGAGGAAGAGGTGGCACCCTCCAGGGGTGGCTGAGACACTGGTGCCCGACGCTTGGATGTGGCCGTGGGTGCAGATGAAGACAAAGGCCCTTTATGGGGAGGAGAAACTGCTTCCACTGATGTGGTTGTCTGGGTAGACAACACCTTCCTCATCAGGTCGAACGCCCCCGGGTCCCGCATCGAAGAGTCCCCGGTTCGAAGAAATGGGAAGAATCCCCGACACAGGCACCGAAGGCATCGACCCTGAGGACGGAGCCGAATCGATCCGCGCCGAGGCCCCGAGGGGGAGAGTCGGAACTGACACGTCGGTTCGACTCTCGGCCCCGGAACCAAGAACAGACCGTCGGCTCCGAGACTCCGGTACCGGGTCCGACGGAGTCGAGGTGAGGGAACAGACCGAGAAAGGACGGTTCTGGACCGAGGGCTCCACAATCAGTAGATCAGCCTCTTCCGGCTCCAAAGACTGAATCGGTCTCGGAGGAGGAATGGATGGAGATACAGGAAGGCCTTCAAGTTTCGACACCAACTGGGTGGAAACCGAAATAAGTTTGGAGAGGGCGAATGCTCCAATAACTTCTGCACCACGCGATCCACATCGACATCCGAAAGTTTGGAGGAAGAACGGGTCGAAGGAACCGAAGACGGAGCCGACCTCAATATGGTCGAAGGAGGGAGCTCCATCACCGGTTCCAAGACTCGAGGCTCAGGAACCGATATCAGTTGAACACTCGGCCCGAAGTCTGTGGAACCGGTGATCTAACCTTTGAAGAAGAGCTCGGAGCCGATGACTTAGGCTCTGACGTCTTCGACTCCTTAGAGGACTTCGATGCCTGGTCAGAAGCATCCAGAGCCTCTTGGAAAGCAGGTTTCAATAGACCTCTGTCCATTAGTTTCCTGCGCCTATCTGTCATGACCCTCCCACTAAAAGAGTGACAGATGGAGCAATCCTCTTGTAAGTGGAGAGGGCCAAGGCAGTAGACGCAGGAACTATGGTTGTCAGTGACCGACATTTTCTGGCCACACTGACAACACTTGAAACCAGACTTTACCTTCTCAGACATTACAGGTGAAGAAAGACAAATCCAATAAAAACAGTCAAGTCCGATAAAGTTAGTCAAAACCGATGAAATTGTCAAATCCGGTAAAATTTTCCTAGGTAAAAATGAAGGGTGTAGGCCCCGACAAATATCTAACCGATAATTAAAGTTAACGGTACCAATAAATTCACGGAACCACAACACAATCACACAGTTAACCTGAGAAATATCAATTAGACTAGAATCTTAATAAAATATAACAAAAAAGTTATATCTTAGCTTAGAAACTCTCGAGCTAGCTCCCAACGATGCGTATGCAGCAGCGGCAAACTAGATCTGAGGTAAAGGCAGAGGGGGATTGTGGGTATTAGATTGTCTCGAGCTTCTTCTCGATGCAGAGCTTGCAAGAGGCCGGCACGGAGCCGAGGATCGGCTCCGAACCCATGTGTAAGAACAAACGGCGAGATTGTACACTATCACATTGGGGCATTACAAGAGCACAATCTGCATTATCAGGCAAGCAGAAAGCACACAAAGTTTGTTAACTAAAGAAAGTGTTTAAAATAAAAGTATCTGATGAAATGGTTAACACTAAAGAAAACAAGCATGTTTAAAGCAAAACAAGTGTAAGGCAAAGCTGGGCATGTCTAGAGTAAAACGAGCACAAGAAAAGTACATTGGGCATGAAAAGGGCTTAAGTGAGCAAAATGAATATAATAAGGAAAAAGGGCACATTAAGCAAAAAATAAAGCAAGGCAACTGTGTGTTTTGGCAAAGTGCTGTACTGGACATAACTATGACTTCATATTGTATCAAGGGCATAACTAAAATTATTCAAGGTATTGCAAAGTGTGTAAAAGTGCTTACAGTGTGTGCTTGTTGCTGTGCATGTATTTCGAAGAGTTTGTGTGCAAAGTGCAAGTATTTTATGAAATACAAAGTATAACCATTTTGAAAAGTTTCTTGTGCTGAGTGTATCGGTTCGTAAAGTGCCGCCATTACAGAGTGCTTCTTGTACTGTAAAGAGCTGCCTAGCAAGGTACCGCCATTTTGGGGACATTTCGGTGTGCTGTATGCAGTTATTCGCAAAGTGCAATTATTTGGAAAAGTTAGAGTTTTGAGCAACATGTTAGATTTACTCACATTGTGCAGTTACTTGATATGTTTCTTACACTGGTAAGAGGTGTTCTCTTTCAAAAGACATTACAAGAGTATTACAATGCTTGTGAGTTATTCAGTCGTATCATAACGTTATCAAATATTTCTTAAAATTATGGTAAATGACTTTGGCGTTTTAGCCTTTCCAACAATATTACAAAAGTACCGAAGCATCCAAGAAGTTTATTCCGTAAAGTCCAGTTATTCGAATGTACAAGTTTGTTCATTCGCAGAATTCCAAAAACACCCAAAAGGTATAAATTCAGAGCACAAAGGCATTGGACAAATACTGGCATTAGTTTCTGGCATATGTGCACATGTGTATGTTTGTGCTTATTTGCAAAACCCTTTGCTGGTATGTGTTAATATGGCAGATGGATTTCAAAAACTCCTACCACTTGTATTTGATCAGAATATTGCAGAGAATATTTGAGCAACAGTACAATATTTTTATACAAGTAGCTTATGCAGATAGAGATACATGCTCGAGGGCATTCATTTTGCTAAACCTAGCTGGGTCAGAGTCCATAGAAAGACAGCATTAATTTGTGTATGCACCAGCAGTATATAAAGGAGAAGGTACAGACCACCATATTGTAGAAATTGAATCAAGGGAAGACCCTCTGTGTTTGAAGTGCAAGTTCAGAGAAATGTGCAACTCCCAGACGAATATTACATTAGAGAGGCATTTGTTTTACAAGAGAAATCAGAAACCAGGGGAAACATTTGCGGCTTATATAACAGACTTGAGAAACAGAGCTAAAAGGTCAGTTTGGTGATTTAAAGGATGAGCTGATAAAGGAGAGGCTTGTATGTGGCATCAACAGTGCTGCTGTGAGAAAAATTTTATCTTGTGACAGTGATTTAATGTTGAGCAAAGCCACAGAGCTTTGTCAGATCCATGAGATGACATAAAAGTACACAAGTATGCCTGCAAGTGACAACAGCATGGTTTCAGATGATAAAGAGCAAATGTAGATAGTATACAACACATGGCAAACAAGAGCAGGCCTAAGCATGTGGCAGCTACAGTGCATCCAAAGAAGGCACGTTGCTTTCCAGAAAGTTCTAAGAAAGGAGCTTGCACCAGTTTAGTGCAGTACAGCATGAATTAGCAAAACCCAAATCGAGCTTTATTGTTAACTGTCGCAATTGTGGTGCAAATCATGAGTCTAGAAGACAGAAGTGTTTAGCATTTCATCAGCAATGTCACAAGTGTAAAAAATGGAACAATTTCCAAAAGTTTTGCAAATCAAGTAAGCCTCACACCATTGTAAAGAAACGTCGCACAAAAAAGCAAGTTGATCAAGTAGAGCCCAAGCAGTCAACTTTCTACGTAGATGGTGCATCAGTGCTTGGAGATAAAGCTGATGCAGTGAACTTGTTAACAAGAAATGAAGTATTTTGTACTGTCCGGATTAATGGAAAATCCACAGATCTTAAAGTAGACATTGGTTCAAAGTGTAATGTTATATCAACAGACACATTTGCTATAGTGAGAACTTAAGACTTGTTGCTTATGGAGGTGAAGAAATTCAAACCGAAGGTTCTGTGATGCTTTCATGTTATTTGGCCAGGAACTGTTACAACTTGTTATTCAATGTATTCCAAAGACCAGTGCAATCTTTATTGGGTCTCAAAGATAGTTTAAGAATGAATTGACTTTCTTTTGCTAAAGAAGTTCATCATGCAAGTGCATTTCCAAGTTCTAATTTCTCCAAACCCATTTTCTCAGTGTATGCTGATGTTTTTGATGACAAGTTAGGCAAACTTCCAGTTGTGTATTCCATGAAGTTAGATCCAATATCACTATAGTAGTAAGACCAGCAAGACAACTTCTGATAGCTTTGCAAGATAAAGCACAATTGGATAAATGGTGCAGCAAGGTGTGATATGTCCAGCCACAGAACCAACTGAATGGGTGTCATCCATGGTAGCCGCTCATAAAAAAGGCTCAGATGATATCAGAATATGCACGGACGCAATATATCTGAACAAAGCATTAGAGAGACCACATCATCCAATGTGCACAAAGAAGTTGCAGCTCTAATACCAAATGCCACTGTATTTTCTGTTTGGATGCACAGAGTTCATTTTGGCAAGTGATGCTAGATCGCAAATCCTCATTTCTAACTACTTTTGGTACTTTGTTTGGCAGATACAGATTCCCAAGAATGCCATTTGTAATAAATTCTGCAAGTGAAGTCTTTCAGCATGCAATGGAGCAATTTTTTTCAAGTTATCCTTATGCCATAATAGTAGACGATCTGTTGGTTGGAGGCAATGGTGAAGCAGGGTATGACAGAAACCCCAAAGTTCTAGACAGAGCACGTTAAGTAAACTTGAAGCTCAGTCCTCTGAAGTGCAAATTTAGAATTCCAGAAGTTACATATATAGGACATTTGTTTATGAGTACAGGGTTAAGACAGACCCGACCAAGCAAGCAGTTATTCTTGAGATGTCAGCATCAGATAATGAACAAGCTTTACACCATTTCCTGGGCATGGTCAACTATTTAAGCAAATTTATACCAGACTTCAGTGAGTTGACAGTTACTTTAAGAGAGCTCACATGCAAAATAAATTGCACGGTCATGGTTGGAACAGCACCAGAAAGCATTTGAAAACCTCAAGCAGAAAATTGCCACCCCACCTACGTTAAAATACTATGATGTGAATAAACCAGTTACTCTTTCCCGTGATGCTTCAAAATTTGGTCTTGGCACTTGTAGAACACTAACTCAAACCAAGATACAGAATGCTCAAACTGAGAAGGAGCTTTTGGCAATAGTATTTGGATGTTCCAAGTTTCATTATTATATTTTTGGTTGAGCTATTCAGATTGAAACTGACCATCAACCTCTAGTTACTCTTCTAAAGAAGCCTACGCATTCCGCTCCAGTGAGATTACAAAGAATGATGCTCAAATTGCATAAGTACAGTTTCAAAATGGTCTACACAAAAGGCAAATTGCTCTACCTGGCTGATACCTTATCCAGATCACCCAGAAATACAACAGAACAGCTTGATGCAGATAATTTTGACTGATATGTCAGTGTGCAATTTTTCCAACACTAGACTTGATGAGTTAAGAGATCACAGACTGATCCAGTTTTACAAAACTCAATTATGTCAGATGGCCATCAAAACAATTTAGTGTACCACCTGAAGTGCAAACAGAGATGAATTGTTGATGGAAGATGGCATTATTTTCATAGGTCCCAAAATTGTTGTTCCTGCTTCCTTACAAGAATATATACAGATTTTGCATCGTGGTCACCCAGGGTCCACATCCACTAAGAGAACTACAGAATTAGTATTTTGGCCTTCATTATTGAAAGACATTGATTACGTACTCTATGTTTATTCAGTATGCAATAGTACTACACCGCATTTGCAAAGACAACCACTTCAGCTAAGTCCAGTTCCCGAATTACCTTGGTCTACTGTAGCAACTGATTTCTGAGTGGAATAATCAGCACTACTTAGTTTTGGTAGACTGTTATTTGAATTGGTTTGAGACTGATCTACTACCTAACCTAACATCCACTGCTGTTATTACTAAGCTGAAACATCATTTCTCAGTTCATTGTAGTCCACACACTTTTTTCTGACAAAGGTACTCAACTTACTAACCAGTTGGTTTGGAAATTTACATAAGACTGGGACTTTGTACATGTCACTAGTAGTCCTGACTATCCTCAGTCCAATGGTCTAGCTGAACAAGCAGTGCCAAGTGCAAAGCAATTAGTTGAAAGGTCAAAGCTTGACAATACAGATGTGTTCTTAAATTTGCTTAACCTCAGAAACATTCTTGGCTCACCTGCTCAAAGACTACTTTCCAGGCAAACTAGAACTACACTACCTATTTCTTTCAGTTTGTTGCAGCCTAAACCCAAGAACAGTAAAACCATCAAGGCGCAATTGTTTAAAAAATCTAGTTACGACAGATTGAACAGATTAATTTGTCCATTGAGGGAAGGAGAGATGGTACAAATTCAAACAAAAGTTTTTGATTGAATAGGTTTCTGTGCCAATCCGAGATCCTACTTGGTAGACTCTGAGGGTGTGGAGTACAGGGGGAACTACAGACATTTTCTTCCTGTACTAGAATCAGCATTATCATCATTGCAATTATAACTTGTTTCTATGATGTAGGTCCTAAATCTAAGAATGAATCTGACACTGTTTCCAGGCTAGAATGTGTTCAAAATTCTGATTCCATTCCAGAAAATGATTTCAACATTCCACAGGTCAATCATTTTGCAGAAACTGTTCCTGTTGCTAAAGCTAATTCCCAATTTTATGTCACACTAATAGGACGAGTATCTAATCCTAGTGTGAAATATGCAGCGTGGACTTGATTGTATGTACATGTGTATTTAGTTTAGTATAATGCATGACTAATGATTACCTGTGATTTCTGCATGGCAAATAGTCTCATAACAATTGTATAATCTATTTCTCAAAGAGAGAGGATGTAGCTCAGAGCGCGTGTGTGCTATATCTTTAAGAAGCATGTGATGTACGTGCACGTATAAATTACAGACACGTGCAATCTCTAGTGTCATTTTGAAGGGGCAGCCAGAGAGAGCATGCATGACCACAGTTGTTTGTATATAAGTTACTTAAGTTAGTCAGTAAGCCTCTATAATAATGTGTTTGTATAAAATAAAGTTGCTTACACAGAACCTGCAAATACTCTTCTAGTGTGTCCTAGATAGGGGAGTGACACTTTTAGCTACTGCAAGAAAGAACATAACAATAACATGGAAGTCTGACTCTTCTCCTACCTTCAAACAATACAGAAGTATTATATCAACAGTATTGCAGTTGGAAATGAGCACCATCAAAGGAAGAACCAAAAGAATTACATCACTGCATCTTGCATGACAAAATCTGAAGTACTGGAAAGTAATGACTGTAGCAAGCTTTGATTTGAAAGTTCATAGAAATAGAATTACTGTATGTAAACCAAATGGCACCCTTGTAAACAATTTCCAGTTTGTTTTTGTTAGATAGTTGTATTTCTTATTTACCTGTTCAAATGTTACATATATATTTCAATGTGATGAAAATTGTACATATGATTCTCCATGTTTGAAAATGAATACAAATATTAAAAAAAAAGAAGATTTTTTAATAGCCTATGAGCTAGAGATGGATGGGAGGAAAAAGGTCAGAGAAGATAGGTAGGAAAGGCAACAATAAGCAAAATAGACTCACCAACAATGATGACAGCTAAGCTCAAGCTGGAAGTCAATGCTAACACCAAGCGTGAGTACTGTAGAGGAGCAGGGCATTGTGGGTAGGTAGGAGGTCCTCAAGTTGGAGTCTCGAAGTGGAAGAAGGTGGCTGGTCAGTTCTGAGCAACAGAACCATGCTCCCACAGGTTAATGGAATAAAGTTGGATAACATCAGATCTTGTTACTAAAATCAGTCTAAGGTCCTAAATCCAGTCATTCCCCCATGCCAGAATGAGAAACATTACAATAATTTTTCTTTTGTTATGCTCTTTTAACCAGGCACTTTTTATTTTACATTGCAGTGCCTACTACATTTCTTAAAACTGTACAAGAAGGGAGAAAGAAAGGGGAAAAATAACAGTAGCACCTATTTACACTTAAAAATAACTAAGAAAACTTTACTTTATAGCATGCAAAGAAAACCATGCACCACAAAAATAGTACCATTAAGAAAAACATTTTTTTTGTTTTTACTTGCAGTTAACTTTCTCCCCTCCTCAAAGCATTTTTCTGAACATTAATGACATGAAGTAGGGCATATACTTTAGATCCCCCACAAGTCCAACATATTCTGAAAAAGTCAAATATTTCCAGATGTTCTTGTTCTGTCATATTTCACAGATATAAATACTGCAGTGTAATTCCACATTAAGTTACTGGTTTTATTACTGTTCATCTCCATCTCCCAAATCCTGTCTCTGCTTCATTTCCAGCTTACTCTCGATTCTTTAGTCAGCTCTCGTGCTCCCTTTCTTCTTTCCAACATTTTCCATTGAAACATTGGAAAATGTTTCACAGGTGTTGTCTCTCTGTGGTCTTTATTATCAGCAGAACAAGAAGCAGAATCTGCTTGTGTTTTACAGCTGACTTGTTTGTTGGACAAACTTTTGTACTTCCTCCTTATCACGTACTTCACCAAAAAATGATTTTGTCCCTCCAAGGAATACCTTGAAGACAGCTGGGTACAGCAGTTTGAATGTCACACCTGCGTCTTGACATTCCTTGAACAGTTGAATGAATTTACTCCTTTTCTGCCTGGTGTACAATGAGTAATCATTCTCCACAAGCACTCTGCTGTCTCCTACTTTTAGTATTTTGACCGTCTGCTACAGTTTTGTTAGAACAAACTCCTTTTGCTGGTAGGATTCCATCTTTACTATTAAAGCTCTAGGCTGCCTTCTCATAGCCAGGATTGGAGCATACACACGATGTACCCTTTTAACTAACAGCTCCTGCTGTGAAATACCAGTTCAGTTGCTTATTTGTGTTTTCATAAAACTAATGCAGTCTGTTCCTTCCAGCTTCTCTGGTATAGCTGAAAATCTCAGGTTTTCCTTATGTGCTCTGTCCTCGAATTCAATTATTTTTGGAAACATCTCTTCCTGATATTCAGCCAGCCTTTTCTTCACTTCAACCTTTCATTTTTGAAGCTTTAGCATCTCATCTGAATATCCATTTAAAGCTTCTTCCATTTTTTTCCATCTTTTGTTTTTTGTGTTGATATACTCCATCAGTATTTTGTTTATCTTATCCAGGTTTGTGTGCAATTGGCTTAAATCTTCCTGTAGCTAACAGAAGTCATGTCTGGAGGTTGCTTTGCTTTTTGCTGAAAAGATGCAGAACTTTCCCCAGTCAGTGTTTCTTCCTCACTTTTTGTAGCTGTTTTTTTCTAGGTGCTCTATTTCTTTTTTCCTGGTATCCAGGCAGTACACTTACTAGCCAGTTACTGAAATTTACCCATACACGCACAAGTCTACTGGCCTTCTCTGCTGAGTTTCTGTTTTCAAAATGGGAGACCTAGAGTTAAGCTCAATGTGCAGCCATCTTGGACGTCAAATGAAGAACACCCTTGAGAAAATGCTTTACTCAATTCTAGAGAGCAGGGGAGGATCAAGGCGGATTCGTGTAGAAATGGCAGATGAGTTTACCTTGAGAGACGAATAAATTAGACCAGCTTTTAAGAGCTCACAAAGTACAGTGGAAATCCATCCTTGTTTGTTAGGAAATTACTTTGCTTTTATGACACAAGATAGAAAGGCTTTTCCATTTGGATATACAAGAACTTCTAGTGGTAGATCTTTTCACCTACAGAAGAACCTAGAGCATGTCCTCAGAAAATTGATGCCTGAAAGGAATTAGAATTCTATCTTCCACAACATCAGGATGAGAACTATAAAGCAGGTAACCCCTTTCCTGCACAGGCAGGTCCATTCTGTGGGCAACTTGTTATGTTGACCCTTGGCCAGATGATGAAGGGGAAATCAATGCTGTCTGGGCCGAAAGGGGTCACCAGAAAGATTTTTGGTCTATCCCTTTGGATCTTTAGCAGAACCTTTGGGATGAGGGGAAGACATAAAGGAAATTCCCCTCCCAGGAAAAATACATGACTTCCATCCATCCTCCAGGCCTGGGATAAAGGGATCATGAAGTAAAATAGCCTGAGCTGTCTGTTGTGAGTGGAGGCAAATAGGTCTGAGGATACCCCTGTTTGTAGACTTTGTCCAGGAAGACTTCCCTGTTCCACATCCATTTGTGAGGATCTTCCAAGAACCTGCTTAATGAATTTATATGAACACCGTCTTGGGAAGGAATGTAAACTGCTTGGTTCGAAGACAGAAGAGACAGTCTACATAACTGGTAGGACTTTGTCTCCCTATTTATTTATATACCACATGACTGTTGTATTGTCTGTGAAACACTACAGGGGTCCTGGATTCCATGAGTGAGAAAATACCTGATAAGCCTAAATGAGTATCCTCATCTTTTTTACATTGATATGGCACTTCCTTTTGTTTTGGGGTCCATTGACCTGGAACTAAAGGGCCTATCCATGCACACCAAGTTTAGATTGGATGCTACTTGAAGTTCCTGAGTGACAACAGTTGGTTTGAATTTTAGTCCTGAATTCAGATGCACCTGAGAGATGCACAAATGTAACTCTCTTTTTAGAAAAAGTAGCAGTGGAATGTTTGATCTAATGTCATCCATTAAATACTAAGAAACTTTAGGTACTATTGGATTTTTCTCATGTGGAACTTAGTAAAGGGAATCATGGGGATGGAAGCTGCCATGAACCCATGAGCCCTTTGATTTCCCCTTGCATGACAAGAATGAAGGGGAAAGAGGGACTGTAAATGCATGCATGGAGGGGATTCTGAACTTTCATTTCTGGGAGAAAAGATAACATTAGATATAAGCCCACCATGTGACCTAAAAAGACTAGCTCCTGCATAGGGCTCAAAGCAGACATTTTTAGATTGACTGGGAAGCCCAGACTCTGCAGAAAGGAGATAGTGAAGATGACTTAACAGGTCTTCCAGAGAGGCTGCCTATATAAGAATGTTGTTAAAGTATGGAAATATTTGTATTCCCCGGAGTCCTGCAAAATACAAATTCTGGAGCCAGGCACTTTGTGAAAACCCTGGGGGCTGTGGACAACCCAAAGGGTAAAACTGAGAACTGAAAATGTGATGAACAAGCCAAGAACCTTAGGAACTTCCTGTAAGAAGGATGAATGGGAATGTGAAGGTAAGCATCCTCCAGCTTCAAGGATACAAGAAAAGCTTGGGGTAAGATAAAGGGGAGAAGAGTTTGAAGGGAAAATATTTTGAAAGAAAGTACCTTCAGAAAGGTATCTGGATGAGACAAGTCTAGAATGGGTATTCCTAGGATCGTACATCAGATGTATGACCTCAGCTCATAAGCGAAGGGGTATATATAGGCAGACTTATGAGCGTAGTTCCTCAGACTGTTTCGAAGCCAGCAGCCTGAAGACCTCAGAGAGTGAAACACTAGTGAACTAGCAGGGATGAAGCATAAAATGTTAAGGAGATCTCTTTTGCTTTAAGATTATGTCCACAGGGAATGGCAGAGTAGAAACAGAGTGTGGCAGTGAGATTATGAAAAAGAATGTAGAGTGAAAGGAAGGTGGGAAGGAATACTGCTAAAGTGATCAGAAGGACATTTGCTGTTAGGGTAAGGTTACTGTTGAAGTATTCATAATGTGTGGGTGATTCCTAGAGTTGAAGGGTATGCAAGGGTGCTGGTTATTGAGCTGCCGACCTGTTTAGAACCAAACTAGCGAAGGTAGCCCTAGACCTTGATAAGGTATCAATTCTGCAGTGTTTAGTGGTGTGTACAGAGGAACAGGCGGCAGCTTCTAGTATGGCTGTGGCATCCACCACTTTTGTAGAAGGCCCTGGATGAATAGCAAGAGGGATGACCATAAAGATCCAGCTTGCAATAGTTTCCTTAACACTGTTTGGCCCAGTTTTGAGTGCATAAAGGAGACAAACAGATGTTCTAATGGATTTGGTTTTGTCCAGTTAGAATCTTAAATATCTGTGAATGTCTAGAGTGTAGCAACCTTTGCACCCATTCTGAGGGTTGGGAAAGAAGGGAGGGAGATTTATAGCCTAGTTAAGCAACAGTTTGTTCATGAATAAAGGGTTAGTTCTCAGGTCACCCTGTCCTTTTGAAAAATAAGAAATGGCAACATGGCCTTGGAGCATGAAGCTCCGAGACTCTCCCAGCTGAAGAGCCAGAGGTAAAATAGTTTTCCAGGTTCAGAATTTGCGGTTTGCCAAGACTGCTGGTTGAAAAGGAGGTAAGGTAAGTTTTTCTAGTAGAAGGTTAGATCCCTAGGATGGGTAATAGGCTTCTTTGTTGGCCTAAGATTCAGAACCCCTTTTTAAGGAATAACCTGACTTCAGGTCTGGACATAAGGGGATAACTGTGGAGTAGACATGTAGAGATGGCTGGCAGGTGGGCTGTGATGGAAGAGCAGGCCACACCTGTATGCATGAGATGACAGAGATACTTCAGTATGGAAATTACCTGTGAATTGTTGGGATCCTGTCCACTCTTGTGGCACCAGAAGGAAAATCACTTCCATTTGGGTATGTAGGATTTTCAAGTGATGGGCTTTCTAGCCTCTAGGAATGCCTTAAATATGCTGAAGGCCCGATGATGCTTATCACGGAATTAGAACCCTGTCACCCACAGTATTAGGATCAGGGATGGCAGGCTGTGGTGTAGTAGTGACCCCTTCTGCTTTGTGATGAGATTCTGTTGTAGTGGCAGTTTGTAGTACCTGACCCTGGTTAAGTGAAAAGGAAGAGGAAACCAAAGTTGTCTTGGCCAAAAGGGGGTCACTAGCAGGAGTTTTGGCTTTTCTTTTTGGGCCTTTAGAAGAAACCTTGGGATTACAGGTAGAGGAGTAAAGGCATACAGGAAGCTCCCTGCCCATTGAAAGAAATGCCTGCAGGACAGATTCTTACAGCTTTCAGTGGGGCAAGGGCCTGTGGTGCAAAATTGGGGGAGCTGTTTGTTGGTCTCTGCCTGTAGGTCTATTTGAGGTGTCCTCAACAGTGGAGGATGTCCCAAGAAGACCTCTCTCCTTCAGAAACCTCCAAGGTCCTACTTAATGTGCCTGCCAACACATTGTCCTGTTGTGGAATGTAGATAGCTACTAAAGACAGTTTTTTTCTGGGTAACCATCTCCCATGTCATCTGTGCCATTCTGCACAGCTGGTAGGATATGGTTTCTCCTTGTTTATGTATCACATGACTGTGGTGTTGTCTATGAAAAGTCTTAGGGAACCCGGCCTCCAGACATGAGAAAAGAGGGCCCTCATCTCATTCATGTTGCTGTGTTCCTTTAGTAGTTTTGGTTCCCAGCTGCCCTGAACCCAATGTGTCCCTGACAAGACTCCCCATGCCTCGTCTGAGACATCTGTGTGCATTTCTTGAAATGGAACTGGTGGGTGAAGGGAGGTCCTGCGTTGAGTATTGCCACCATGAAAACTCTCTCCTAAGACAAGATAATAGCAGGATTACTGTGTCTAGAGGATGAGACTGTTGGGACCAAACTGTTTTCAGGTACCACTGCATCTTCCTCATATGCAGTCTGGCTAGAGGGAGCATTGAATAGTTGTTGCCATGCATCCCAGAACACTTACTATTTCTCTTGCTGAACTATGCTGAGGGAGGTCAGGTTTTGAAAGTAACCTGCAAGGTGCCCAGTCTGCAGCCCAGGAAACTAAGTTCTGTGCTGGCTGCATGGAAGATGTCTTGAAGTTGATAGTGAATCCCAACTGTGAAAGGAGGTTGAGGGTTTGTTGGAGGTGCTGCAAGAGCATCTGAGGAGAGGAGGCCTAGATTAACAAGTCATCTAAGAAGGGAAAAATATGGATTCCGTGCATTTGATGGAAAGTGATTACAGGAGCCAGACACTTGTGAAAAATCTTGGGAGCTCTGGAAATCCCAAAAGACAATGCAGTAAACTGAAAGTGAGACGATCCAGCACAAGACCCGAGGAATCTTCTTTAAGGGAAGTGAACTGGAATATGGAGGTAGATATCTTTTAGATCTAGAGATACTAGAAAAATTTGAGGTAGAATGAATGAATGAGTGTGTTGGGAAAGCATTTTGAAAGTTGGCACTTTTAGAAATGTGTTTAGTAGACAGAGATCTAGTATGGGTCTCCACTGCCATTCTTTCATAGGTTCATACTAGGCTATCTGCCCAAGGGCATTTACAAGCCTAGCCCATAGTTTTGTGGCTTACGCCACCCCTTTAGTATGGGGAACTATACCCATTATTTTGCTGTGCCTCTGTCGAGCAGTGACACTGAGGTAATCCCTGGGGTATATCTGCGATCTCCCATCCATTGGTCAAGATTTCTCTTGAACAAGGCCAGCGAGGTGCTCTGCCTCACATATACCGGGATTTTGTTCCACAGCATAGGGAGTCTTTGGGTGATGAATCTATCCCTCCAGAACGTCCTATTAATAGCAGTGTCGAGGTTTAAGTCTCCCGCCCTTGTGGCTCTGATGGATCTAGATTTTTTGAGGTGAAGCATATTCATCAAATCTGGGTTTGACATGGCCTTGTATGTTAGGCAAAGGTCACCTCTGAGCAAGCGGTAAGCGACTGAATAGAGCTGGAGTTCTTTCAGTCGGGCAGCATAGGACAGATTTTTGAGACCCTTTATCCTTTTGGTGAGGAACTTTTGTGGCCTCTCCAGCTGCTGCAAGTGTCGGGTCAGATACATTCCGAATGGGGCATTGTACTCAATCATTGGTCTGATGAGTGATGAGTAGAGGGAGACAATGACCTCCCTTGATATAGATGAGAATCCCTTCATGATGAGGTGGGCAATGTAGAAGGTCTTCCTAACTACTTTAGCTACATGGGTGTCGAATGACAGACTACTATCAACCTGGGTCCCCAGGTCCCTGATAACTTCTTCTGTGCTCAGTGGATTGCCACCTATTTGGTAGCTAGGGGTAACCTTGTTTTTCCCGAAGGGTATGACTATGCATTTTTTGGCATTTAACTTTAGGCCATGGCTCTGGCACCAGTTATCCGTTTCTGTGAGACCCTTCTGAAGGATATCTGTGTCAGATGTGTTTTCTACTATGGCGCCCAGTTTGCAGTCATCTGCAAACTTTGTCACCCATATCCCTTCTGTGCTTGCTTGTACTTGAGAAGTAGATGCCAAACAAGAGTGGGCCTAGGACTGAGCCCTGTGGGACACCACTTGTGACAGGCTTTGAGTCTGACATGGCGCCAGCAACTCTGACCCTGTGGGTTCTGTCACTCAGCCAGTTTGCAACCCATCTTGTGATGTATGGGTTAATATTTAAGCTGATGAGTTTTTCAATGATAGCCGAGTGGGGTATTGTATCGAAGGCCTTCGCCAGATTGAGGTAGGCTGTATGGACTGCCTTTCCCTCATCAATGGCTTTGGTGACTGTTTCGAAAAAGTCAACCAAGTTTAAAAGGCATGATCTGCCTTTGACAAAGCCAAACTGGGTTGGATCCAAAGTCTGCAAATTCCCTATGTCTTTATTTATGAGGTCCATTATGATCCTCTCCATGGCTTTGCAGATAAGGCTTGTCAAGCTAATGGGCCGGTAATTTCCAGGGACGGTGGAGGCACCGCCTTTGTGAAGTGGGACCACAGTTGCAGTGCGCCACACCTGGAGTGCGTATCCAGAGGTAAGGCTCTGATTAAACAGCTGTCCTAGCTGTGGGTTTAATTCCTCATTGAGTTAGTGGAGCACACAGCCGGGGACACCATCAGGTCCCATGGATGCTGTGTTTTTGCTTTGGAGAGAGCAGTTCTCACTTGGGCGTTGGAGATGTTTGGGGGCTGCAATCATTTGGTATAGATATCTCTCCTTTTGGGGAGAAGTTTGCACTGAACCTGTCAGCCAGTATGTTGGCAATGTCCGTAGGATCAGTAATCTTCACATCATTTTGAACTAGTTCTGAGCATATCTGGGAGTTTCCTCCCAGGTTTCTAACATAGCTAAAGAAGGCCTTATGATTGTCTTTTGAGTCTTTAGCTATTTTTCTCTCAAAATTTGCTTTGGATGATTTTATGAGAGCTCTTAGTTTTTACTTATAGTGATCAAGGGTGTCTTACCTTTTAAGGATTTTGCTCTATCTTGTAGTAGCTTCCTCCTTTTGTTGTAGAGTTTGTTTATGGCTGGGGTCCACCAGACTGGACGCTTGCCTTTGGTACAGAGAGTCTTTGTTTTGCTTGGGATTGCCTTATCCATGCAGTCCTGCAGGTGCTGGTAGAAGGCATTTGTAAGTGATTCAGCGGCATGTGTACTGTTTTCCGCATTTCGGGGCCTTAAAGGAGACCACACTAGTCTTTAGAAGTGTGAAGTCGGCTTTCGAGAAGTTCTTTACTGTGGTCTTTTTATTTCAGGTGGGGGTGGGATGAGGACCTCCAGCGAGATTAGTTTGTGATCTGATCTCACCAGTGAGGGGTATACTTCCGGTGTTGAACATTGTGCTCCCATGTTCGTGATGATGAGGTCAAGTATGTTATCTCCTCTTGTGGGGATGGTAACTAGTTGTTCCATGGCATTTGAGTTTATGAATTCCAGGAACTTTTGGGCTAGGGTGTTTGGGCTTGAGTAGTGTTCCCAGTCTATATTAGGGTAGTTGAAGTCACCTAGTATGATGGTGTTTGGTGATACATTTATCCCCTCTAGTGTTTTCAGGAAGGCCATGTGAGGTTCCTGAGTTTGTGAGGGTGGCCTGTAACATGCTACAATTTGCAGAGCAGTCTTGCCTATGGTTAATTGCACCTGGATGGTCTCCGATGCATCGTGCGTTGCACTAGGAAAATTCTGGAGTAAAAGCTCTTTCCCACAAATGCCTAGGGTACTGGTTCTGTTGTCCCCTGCACCTCTAATTCTTGCAGATGGGTGGAAGCAGGTGCATCAAGTTGTGGAAAGGGGTGGCATGCCATTTAGAGGGGGAATCTCCATCCAAGACATGCAGTATAGCTCTTTTTGTAATAGAAAGCACCCACTAGTCTGTCATAATCTTTTCCTAGGTGGAGATTGACTGGGTGAACCTTTATGAGAGGGGAAGGGCCAGGGTAAGGGGGTATGGGGAGGGGTGAGTCTGTAGATAGTCACAGAGATTTGTCTGCTTCACGGTTTTTCCCTGTTCTTGGATGATTTTGAAAAGACTGGGTGCCCAACGTTCCCCTAAAGCAGAATCTGTAATTTTAGCTTTCAAGTTTTCAGGTATGGGTCTTGTGTAGCCTGATTAAGTAAAGACAGTTGTTTAGAACTGGTCCCTTGAAAATCCACCACTACCTTCTTTAAAGAATTCAGAATAGATATCAAACACTTGCTCATTTCAGTTTGTTAATTTATAACCCTGAATGCCAAAGTAGAGGAGGTATAAACCTTTTTACCACATCTATCCATAGCCCTCCTAACCTTATCTGAAGGGAGGGCAATGTCAGGTAGGAAATTAGGTTTATCAAAAACTAGAGATACTGCAGAGAGATCTAGCACAGGATTTTTAAACAAGAATGTAAGATCATCAGGGACTTTATAGAATCTGTCTGGCCTTTTAGGGGCAGGAGGCTGTGAATCATGGGCAGCAGAGGTAGACTGAAAAGCAGCCAAGAAGACCTCAAGAACAGGTGGAACTGGAGAACGAGAGGAAAGTATAGTTGTGTAAAATCTTACCATAATGACAGATAACCTTCTCTTCACTGCTGCAGTATTCTTGACATGAGGAATTCCCGCAAAGGCAGCCCAACATCCAGCCAGTATACCAAAGCCTATACTTACCTTAAGGTATGCCATATGTCGCATGTATGCTCCTCACATACGTAAGGCATAAAAGAGATGCCTGAACGCACCATCCTCAGAACTGAATACCCCAATAACAACACTAGTCCATGGAAAAGGAGGTAAATACATCCAGAAGAGAAAAAGAACCAGGGGGTAAGAGGGAGGGATTGAATACTGCAATAGTGAAGAGGACATCTTTTGTTATGGTAAGATTTTACATAACTATACTATGTCCTTCTCCAACTGTTGCAGAAACTAGGGAGGAGGAAGGACCATTAGAGCTCTCTAAAAAGCCATAAAGAATGGCCTTAGCAAACCCAGCTCTTGTAGTGTTTGGTAAAAGTATGCACAGAAGTCCAGGTAGCTGTCTCAAGAATGCAGTTACTGTCCAAAGCCACAGCCTTAGTAGAAAGAGTTAACAGAAAAATGAAGGGTCTTACCATGAAAAGCATACACAAGGAAATAGCTTTAATAATCCAATCTCAAAGACCTGGGATGAAAAGAAACAAAAAGCTGAAAAGATTTCCTGATGGCCTTAGTCTTATCCAAATAAAATCTCAGTTGTCTATGCACAGCCAACATGTGTAGTACCTTGTCACTAGCAGATTGTGGAGAAGGGGGGAAAAAGTGAGCAAATGAATAGACTGATTAAGTGACAACTTATTCTTCACCAACTTGGGCATAAAAGAAGGATTAGTACATGCAAGGACACCCTCTCCTTATGAAAAACCAAAACAGGGAAGCTCAGACACCCATCTGGCTGAAGTAAGGGCTAACAACAGAACAGTCTTCCAAGAACAGTGTTGCAAGGAAGCTTCAGTCACAGGCTCAAATAGAGCCAGAGTCGGTTTTCCAAAACAAAATTAATATCCCAGGGAGGAGCAACAGACTTCCTGGGAGGGTTAATGTGAAGGACACATTTAAGAAATTGATTTGCCTCAAACCTAGAAGCTAAAGGAGGAGATAAAGGCAGACAAGTAGAGATAGCTGATAAGTGGGACTTAATGGAGGAATAAGCCAGGTCAGCATTGAACAATTCACACAAATAAGAATGAACCATGGAAACATCCATTGAGAGTGGTTCCAGGGTATGTAAAAGTCACCAATCAGAAAACTTCTTCCATTTGGATAAGTAGGATTTCCTAGTATTAGGTTTCCTGGCCTCCTGCAGAACCCTATGCACATTCTCAGAGAAAAGGTGTCTATAAGGCATTAAAATCCTATCACCCACAGCGTCAGATGAAGAGTGGACAGGTGGGGATGGATTAGAGGTCCTTTGTCTTATGTGAGTAGGTCCACTCTGTGAGGTAACTTGTGATGATTGCCCTTAGCTAAATTCAGAAAAAGAGGGAACCAGTGCTGTCTTGGCCAAAAGGGAGCCACTAACAACATTGTGGGTTTGTCCTGTTGAATCTTGAACAGAACTTTTGGAATGAGAGAAGAGGGGAATGCATATAGAAACATCCCCTTCCAAGAAAATGAGAGGGCATCCACCTACCAAACCAGAAGACCTGGGACTCTGGCACAAAACTGAGGAAGTTGTCTGTTCAGAGGGGAGGCAAATAGATCTATTTGAGGAGTACCCCAACTTGTGGACAATGTCCAGAAACACATCCCTATGAAGCATCTATTCATGGGACTGAGTCAAGGACCTGCTTAGAGTGTCTGCCACATAGTTTTGACCTGAGGAAATATAAATTGCCTGAAGAGTCACATGATACTGCTCCACAAGTTCCCAAACCATGAGAGCTAGTCTGCATAAAAGGTAAGATTTTGTTCCCCTCTGTTTGTTTACATATCACAGGACTGTGGTGTTGTCTGTAAACACATAAAGAGGCCCTGGAAAGAGAAGAGGATGGAAAGCTTGAAGGGCCTGCAAGTACTGTCATCTCTTTGATGTTGATGTGCTCCTTTTGCTGAAGAGGCGACCAGACTCCCTGTACTTTCATAGTGCCAAAGTCTGATCCCCAACCTACATCTGAAGCATCTGTGAACAGTTTTTGAGATGGAAGGGAAGGCCTGGGTTCAAAGGCAACTGCTGAATCCACCAGAGAAGTTCCTTCTTTAGACAGGAAAGAAGATGAACTGTAAATTCTAAGGGATGCACATGTTGTTGCCGGACTGATTTTTAGGAACCACTGAAATTTCTTCATGTGGAGTTTGGCCAAAGGTAACCTAGGGATGGTGGATGCCATAAATCCCTGAAGTCTCAAAAAAACTCTAGTTGTGACAGAGGAAGAAGATTTTGAAAGAAGGAAATGAGAGTCAAGGCCTTTGCCGGAGGTAGGGATGCCAACACAGGCACAGTCTGAATCCTGTACCCCAGGAAAACATGATCGTGAAAAGGCATTAGAGAAAACTTTTTAAATTTATTGTGAATCCCAGACTTTGCAAAAGAGTAACGAAGTGAAGACTTTGCTGTAAGGTCTCTGGAGAGGATGCTTGAAACAGGAGTAATCCATTTATTAATTATGTTTATGCAATAAGAAATAATAATAAATACATTAAAGCAAATCAAGAAAATACATTTTAAGTACACATATTAACAACCCCCCCCCCAGCCTTTTTGCCACAACCAAAATCGAAGTTATCTTAACATATGAGATAAAGATTTCCCTCTTCTAGCTTCGATACTTCTTGAGGGCCGTAATAAATGAAAACAGGATACCAATACAAAATCTGCCTTCATTATTTCTGGGGTCCAAAAGCATTCATAATTACCAAACATTTTTCAATATTCAAAGGAAATAGAGAAAAAAATTTTTTCCATATGAATCCAAAATTATTTTACATGTTTGCATTCTAAAAAAATAATATGAGCAGCTGTTTCTAATCTCTGATAATCTTTTTTTTTTTTTTTTTTTAAGAAAAGAACATAAACCATAAGACTGATATACCAATGCAGCCCTTAAAGGGAGTCTTATCTAAAGAAAATCGCTATAACCAATCCCGTAAATGAGGCATCTTAGCATGAGGCATCTCCAGACTGAATATTGGTCATAAGCATTAACAGCATAATAATTAGTAATTGAGAATACCACACTTTCCTAGTTTTAGGCAATGATGTAAGAGTGTCCTTCCAACAAAATAAAACCAACTGAATATCTTTTGTATTCCTGAGAAAGTGTAAATCTGGACCTCTTGTCTTCTTAAATATTTGTCCAGAAACTACTATATGTAACTTTAAAAAAAAAAAAAAGGCTATTTATTTGTATATGACATAAAATTGAATAGAAAAACATTGTCTGCAAAAATGCAACTGTATGTAACATTGAAAAACCACCATGAGAAGGTTTAGAAAGTAAAATACCCGTTAATAGGATTAAGTACCTTCCTCAAAAAAAAAAACAGAACACTGCAGATAATAAACATGATGCCCGACTTAGAGGGAAAAATATACTGAGAATAAATATCCCAAACTACTCAAAAAGGTACCATTAAATACACTTTTTTGCAAATGATAATGTAAAACTACACCAGAAATTTAGCTTCTTACAAACTTAATGAAGAACTGCCTCACATTCTGTATAAACAAAATTAATTGTCTCAAAAGGTATACCCACAATAGTAACCCTCTGATCTGAAAAGTCTATCTTTAATTTTACCAGAAACAGATTGTAAAGCATAACCAGAACACTTAGTAACGTTAAGAAAAAGGCCAAAAAAAGGAAAATACATCCTTAAGACAATATAGCATTCTCAATAAATCATCAGATGACTTTGCTATAAGAGTTATATCATCTGCATAAGAAAACATATAAGGTATTAAAACACCATTACAAGACATGATCTGAAAATGAAGCCCATAAAAAAAATCCCCAATTACTAATGTCAGAAAATAACTACTTACAGGGCATCCTTGCTTGATGTCATTTTTTAAAGTAATAACTTTTATCCATCCATTAATAATTGGCTAACATTAGAATTAGAATACATAGAAGCAATACAATTTAAAAATACCTGTCCAAAACCAAAATATGTAAAGTTCGATGTAAACTATTATGCTCTACATTGTCAAAAGCTTTTGCAATATCACAAGATAACAAAATTGAAGAAGATGCAGATTTCAACAAATCAATCACAGATCTACCTGAAAATACCAAATATTCCTGGATCTATGAAAAAAAACTAACTTGGAATGCAACCTAAGATGTAACACTTTACAAATAAGTTTATAGTCTGTATTACAAAGGGATATTGGTCTCCAAGTTGATAATTTTCTTCTATCATCTTTTTTCCATAAAATTTTAAGGGCCACAATTAAGAAACATGAGTGAGAGATACCAGATGTAAACCACTCATTAAAAACTTTTACTAACATTAATTGTTTCAACACTAAAATTTTATACAATGAATAAGGAATACCATCACCCCCTGGCACTGTAGTTATTTTGCATCTATATCACCTTATCATAACCTTATACCATCGAAAACATAATGATCGGCACCTGAATGTCGATCCACTAAAATATTGAAAGCTATGCATGTTGAAACTGCCAACGTCGAAATGTTATGGTTGGTCACTTTGCAGTTCCTGCATTTGTGCATGTAAAGCGGAATGCGTGACAGAGTGTGTCAGTGAATATACAAAACCAAAAGTGCTGTTTATATTAACTAACTATATCCCTGTGTGCAGCTACTTATACAATACAGCTAAGGGAGTGATATGTGCATACTTTATTATTACAGAACTGGTATAGTGTCCAAGTGAATAAAGTAAACAAAAGAAATATACTCATGTGAGATTAGTGCATTGATGTTCAAGCTGAGTATATTTAAACTTTTATAAGCATAGAGACAGCAGTCAAAAACTCCTTGGAAGTATATTCCGAACGATTTTGTAACGCTGCTTGCATCCTGTACTGTTTTTCAATTGTTTTTCTTTTCCTAGGTGATGTAGCAGAACCTGACATTACTTGCAACCTCACTTTGTTTACTCTATTCTGTTCCCAAACCAATACATCAAGTACGGCAGGATACATGTCTGCCTAATAATCAGCGTATACACCTATGCTATCCTTCAACATGGTTCTGTGTCCTCGGTAGTGATGATTCAGTCAATTTAGAGACATTCCAGAATGGAATAGGAAAGACAGGAGGAAACCGTGCACATGACATTGCTCTAGTTTGCATTTTCCTTGGATGGCCTAACACATACCCATCAGAGAAATATGTGAGCATATCTTTTCCTTCAGCTGGATAGCTTTTAGAAAGGGTCTGAAAATTGGAAAGTACCTCACTTTCATCAAGAAAAGCTAATGCAATCAGCTTTTTCACTGACGACTGAAATTGTAGACAAGTGACATAAAGGGTAGCTAGACCAAGACTCTCCACTTTACGCCAAATGGCCTGGGGCAAAATGAAATCAACATCCCTTGCTTATTACATTACTGAAGTTCTGTTTCATACTTTTTATAGCAGCCATCTCGAAATCTATCAGTATATATTTTACAGAAGGTTCCAAAGTAAAAGTTAAGAAGCTAAATACACACTTCCACAAATAAGTATGCCATTTAAATGACTTTTTGTCATTAAGCAATACAGGAGAGGTACACATTTCCTATTATCTCCCATTGTAATGAAACCATGTATAGTATATAGCTGTCTACAAAGTCGAGCATTGGTTACAAATATACCACTCATAAACCATCACCCAGAATGATACCACAGTACAAGGACACAAATGATTGACTTCTACAATTGGCTAAGCTTCTGGTGTCATTGTAAGGGGATCCAATATCTGTCTGCCTGGGATGACATGATCGACAAACCACAATGCTTTGCCAGAGATGGCCTGCACCTGTCACCCTTGGGATTCCAGATACTGGCTAAGGCTCTTGCCACCCCTATAGTGCCTTTTTAGGCAAGATTCAAATGACAAATTCACCACTGTAACAGGTACAAGCAAGCAAAATCTGAGGGTAATGCTAGAAGTCTAAACCTCAAAATGCACTCACTCGAGGCACTCCTTAAAATGGAGAACATTGATATCTGTGCAGTGACAGAGACCTGGTTCATGGCTCCAGACAGCACCCCTGCATTGCCAAGCTATAATTCATACCACATCTTTCGGCCACCTAACTTGGACCAAAGCGCTAAAGGCGGAGGCGTGTCCATATTCATTAAGGATATCCACACCTCCAGGCTAGTTGCTCAGCAAAATGCATCTGAGATTATCCAAGTGCAACTAACTCTGGGCAAGACGGCAATGCAAACTCTAGCTTGCTACAGATCCCCCACCATGCCCCAGGATTCCCACTCTTCATTTCTTGATACAATGGAAAATATTAGGGTACAACCTAACATCCTAATAATGGGCGATTTCAACTACCCCACCATTAACTGGGAAAACTACTTATGTACCAACTCTTGTGCTCAATGTTTTCTGGAATTCATAAATTCCAATGCAGCAATATCCTAGACTTGGTCATTACCAACATGGGCAACCGGTGTTCCACACCAGAGGTCAATTCCTCATTGGTCAGATCCTACCACAAGCAAATCACCCTAGACATACACATCCTAGCCCCACCCCCCATTAGGGAAACCACCGTAAAAAATTTCTCCAAAGCCAACTTCACGCTTCTTAAGACAGAATTGGCAAACTTCACGACACCTATGCTGACGGACAAGTGAGATGTGACTGCTGAATCATATACAACTGCACTTTATAAGCACTTACACGAGTGCATGGATTGTGCAATTCTTAACAGAACCAAGATGCTATCCTCCAAAAAAAGGAAGCCAATCTGGTGGTCCCCTGCTATAAACAAACTCTACAACAGAAGAAAGAAACTGTTGCAAAAAAGAGTAAAATCCCATGATTGGAGGAACTCCGTGGTTAGCCTCAGTAAGAAGCTGAGATCCCTCATAAAATCCTCTAAAGCTAGTTACGAAAACAAAATCGCCACTGATTCTAAAGACAACCACAAAGCATTCTATAGCTATGTCAAGGATCTCAATGGCAACACTCAGATCTACTCTGAGTTACAGCACAATGGCACTAAATGTACATAATGTACAGTTGTGTACACTTACCATAAATGTAGATGTTCGAGTGTATTCACTGTTGCAGTCATTACAATTGGGTTATCCTGCTGGGCTCAGTTGGCCTGAATTCCAAAGTCTAGGTCCGGCGTCGGTTTCTGTCGCCTCTTCCCTGACGTCAGTGCGCTAGGGGTATAAAAGATGCAGCAGACGCCATTTTCTTCAGTTTTTTCTTGCCCCAGATGTCAGGTGCCCCCAAAAGGGTAGGCTAAAAATATGTCAATAAAACATGCATGCACCAAAGAATATATTTTGCCTTCATCTACAAGCAAATACACCACATAGGTTGCATAGAATAGAGAAGTACAGATAAGTTCCAGCAAAGAAAAAGGGGATGGCGGGTGGGTAACCTGGACTGCAACAGTGAATACACTTCAACATTTACATTTATGGTAAGTGTACACAACTGTACTATGTTCTTCATGTTTCACTGTTGCAGTCATTACAATTGGGTTGAATCCCAAAGCTAAGGTTGGGAGGCTGGAGCTAAATAGCATTAGGGGCGGCTATTAGGCCCTGCAGAACTGCAGTGGCAAAGCCTGCCCTGGATTTAGAGTAGAGTGGTAAGTGATAGTGCTTTGTGAAGGTGTGCACTGAACTCCAAGTAGCAGCCTCTAAAATGTCTTTGGTTGGTACTCCCCTGAGGAAGGCTGCTGAAGTGGCTGCTGCTCTGGATGAATGTGGCCTAATACCCTTAGGTACTGGCTTGCCATGTTGAGAATAGCAGAAACGAATGCAGTGGCCTATCCACTTTGAAATAGTCTGCTTTGAGATAGCCTTTCCTTGTGATCCTGCAACATATGCCACCAGTAATTGCTCTGTCGTTCTGAAAGCTTTGGTTCTGTTCAAGTAGAAGCGTAGCTGTCTGTGTATGTCCAAGGAATGCAGAATTCTCTCCCCCTTATTCTGTGGGTTTAGATAAAAGGTAGGCAGATAGTTTGGTTAAGGACCACAATGGACACTACCTTAGGCATAAATGTCGCGTTTGTCCTCAGAGAAACCCTGTCTGGATAAAAATGATAAAAGGTTCCACAGCCATGAGTGCCTGTAGCTCTGAGACTCATCTTGCAGAAGTTATTGCTAGGAGCAGAGCTGTTTTCCAAGATAAAAACTTTATATCAGCTGCAGCAGCTGGCTCGAAAGGAGGCAGGGTGAGTTTTTCCAAGACATACTTGACGTCCCATGCAGGTACTGGTGATCTCCTTGGAGGCCTTAAATTTTTGGCCCCTCTGAGGTACTGCCTTAAAGGATGATAAAAGATAGGTGGCTCTGTATTGTAATGAGCTGAAATGGCAGAGGCAAGAATTTTTATAGATGAAAAAGATAGACCTTTGTCCAGCATCTCAGTCAAGTATTGCAAAATCTGAGGAATGTTTGGTACAGCAGTGTCGATTCCTTGTGCCTGGTTCCAAGCACAGAATCTCTTCCATTTTCCAGCATAGGATTTTCTAGTACTAGGCCTCCTGGCCTCCAAAATGACATCCATCACCGCTTTAGTGAGGGGTGTGTTTTGTATGACTACATTATCCACCATGCTGCCAGATTTAAGGTCTTGAGTTGGCTGTGCAGGATCTGACTGTTCTGCTGGGACAGTAGATGAGGTACTTGAGGTAAGGTCCAGGCTGGGCATTGAGACAAGTTCCTTAGGACTGGATACCAGTACTGGCGTGGCCAGTCTGGGGCAATCAGTAAAATTTTTGGCTTCTCCTGTCTGACCTTTAGGAGTACCTTGGGGAGGAGAGGCAGATACTGTTAAGTTTTTCCAGCTGAAAGATAGGGCATCCACTTTCCATGCTTGTCTGTGATAAGTCCTTGTGCAGAATATCTCTTTAGTTGGCAGTTGTGAAGTGAGGCAAATAGATCTATGTCTGGGCATCCCCAATTCCCTTGTTATCATGCTGAAGACTTGCGGATCCAATTTCCACTCGTGGGGATCCATGAGGTTTCTGCTTAGTTCGTCTGCCAGAGTATTTATCTTTCCTGGCAGGAATTGTGCCTGCAGATGCACTTGGAAAGTCAATGCTGTGTCCCACAAAGTCATGGCTAGTCTGCAAAGGGGGTAGAAATGAGTGCCTCCCTGCTTGTTTCTGTACCACATGACCATGGTATTGTCTGTCTTTATCAGTAGTTGTCCCAGATGAAGTAGGCCCTTGAAGGCTGTCAGGGCATTTTGAGCAGCTAGCATCTCTTTTTGATTGATATGTAGATGCATTTGGCTTGTGGACCATGTGTCTTGAATACATCTTCCTGCCATGTGGGCTCCCCAGGCATAATCCGATGCATCCGTTGTTAATGTCTGTGTGGCTGGGGGTAGAGTGAATGGCTGTCCCTTGTTCTGGTGACAGGCCTTCGCCCACCATCGAAACTCTTGTTGCAGGCAAGGAATTAGAGTAACTATTGTTTCCAGGCTGTGGCAATGTTGAGTCCAAACACTTTTTAGGTACCAGTGAAGTTTCCTCATATGCAGTCTTGCATATGGAATTAGTAGAATGCAGGATGCCATGAAGCCCAAAGCCTGCAGAATTTTTCTTGCAGATAACTGGGCCTTTGTTGCCAACAGTTTGAAATAGGTAGTCAGTTGTCTTCGTTTCTCTGGCGTGAGATAAGCCATCTGGGCAGTTGCACCCAGGAATATTATCTCTTGAGAGGGTACTAGTTTTGATTTCTTTTCATTGACTGTGTATCCTAGGCATGATAGTAATCTCTTTACAAACGCTAGATGCTGTAGTAGAATGTCCTTGTTCTCTGCTTGAATGAGGCAGTCGTCCAAGTAAGGATATATTTGTATTCCTCTGTCTACAGTATGCAATTACTGGTGCCAGTCACTTTATGAAGACCCTGGATGCAGTGGAGAGAATTGGTAGTGCATTGAGCCAGCTTTGAATCGGAGGTATCTTTTGCATGTTTGTCTGATTGGGACATGCAGGTATGCCTCTTTTAGATCCAACGTCACAAGCCAAGCCTTCTTGCCCAACATGGGCAGAAGCTGCTGTAGAGTCAACATTTTGAATTTTGGAATATCCAGATATGTGTTTAGAATATATAGGTCCAGTATTGGCCTCCAGGCTTTGTCCTTTCTGGGTACCAAGAACAGTCTTGAATAGAATCCTTGTTTCTGTTCTTGCTCTGGTACTTGTTGAATGGCCGTCATGTCCATGAGGGATGAAACTTGCTTTTGTGCCTCTGCCCATTGATTGCGTGGCAGGTCTGGCATACCATTTGGCCTTGGCAGGGTGTGAAAGTGGAACCTGTAGCCTTGTGATACTATATTTATAACCCATTTGTCCTGGGTGATCATGTGCCAATTTTGTGAAAAAAGTGCTAGGTTTCCCCCCCAAAGGGGCTGTCAAAAGATAACTGCTTGGTGCTGGAAAGGGAAAGTCATTGAGACTGTTTCCTGTATGGCTGTGATTTTTCCTCTCCGCTCTTGGAGGTAGAAGCACCCCATTGTTTAGGCCCGTATGAGCCCTGGGGCTGTGATCTGCCTCTGGGGCATCTGTTATCTGCTTCTTTGTGGCCTATTGGACATTGGAAAGGACCAATTCTTTGTAGACCAGTTCTTGCTAAATTTGGGAGGCTGTACCTGCAAGAAATCCTTGACTGTTTGCATAGATTTAGCTTTGTCCTCCATTTTCTTCAACACATCTTCTGCTTTAACACCAAAGTATCATGCTGTAATGGAGCATCTAACAGTTTTGCTTTAACATGATCAGGCAAATTCTGTTCTTTTAGCCAAGCATGCCTCCTAATGACAGAACCTGTAACAGCAGCCCTGCAGGAGGCCTCTAGAGAATCAAAACCACATTGCAAAGTATGCTTTCCAACTTGTTCAGCTGCATGCAATAAATCCTGCATTTCCTTGTTGTCTGCACATTCTGAATTTGTTGACATTTTCTGTTTAAGCAGTGACAGAAGATATTGCTGATATTTAAGCATATGAAATTGGCAATTTAAGGCTCTTACAGCCAAGGTTGCAGAAGTATAAATCTTTTTACCCCCTCTGTCTAGGGCCCTAGAATCCCTATCAGGGGGGATAGGGTTTTTGCAGTAGAAGCCTTGACCCCTTTGGGACCCTGAGAGATGGTTTCTGGGTCAGCAGCAGGGTTTTTATAAAGAAATTTATGTGAATCAGGAACCCTGTAATATCGGTCTGGCTTAACAGGAGCTGGTGGTAAAGAGTATGGGGATAGACTGGACTCTGAAAATACATCATCTACAATATCTAAAACAGGTGGAATGGCAAGGGGCCTGTGTTGAGGTGATTAAAGGAAGTCTCGGAGCCTTTTCTTGGATTCTGAGTAATCCTGGCTCTCCCAGTGGAAATGCTTCCTCATAGTATGCAGTGTCTCCCCAAAAGAATAATCCTCAGGAGGGGAGGCTGAAGGGATAGATTCTTCAGCATCAGAGTCCTCACAGGGAGGAAGAGAATATTCCTGTTCAGATGAGGAATCAGAGGAAATGGAAACCTAGTCTGAAGATTCGTATTCTACCTCTTGCCTAGGCCTCTTATCAGAAGGGGGATGTGAACCCCTGATCAAAGTAATAAGGTCTTCGGCCATTTTAAGCATCTGTTTCTTAGGCATGGAGGTCTGTCCAGGAGAATGCTGTACTTGTTTCTTTGTCTTTAGAGTTGCTTTAGTCTTTGCCTTTGAAGCTGGTTTTACATATAACTGTGTAGGCCTGAAAACACCCTCAGAAGCAGATGCCTGCTCAGCAGCTCCGGACCCATCTGAGGGAATAGTTTCCGAGTGTCCAATACCTTGAGTTTCCAGCAGCCTTGTCGGCTCCATGTGGGAGTCAGAAGCGGCCTGTGGCTCTGAGGTAGCGGGCATCAGGGGCTGCAAAAGCACCTCACTGAGAACCAGCGACAGGCCTAGCAGAAGCCTGGTTGGTTTTGGATCTCGGATGCCTGTCCTTTTCTTTTTCCTTGCGCTTTTTATAAACTCCAGTAGTCGGTTGTTCCGACGGCATTATGTAACTAAATCTTCTGCCAAAGTAATGGAATGCAAAATCGTACCGACGCTTAATACTGCGTTAGTTAAATCTAGCACAAAACAGACAACTAGCAACGTTATGGTCAAGGCCTAGACAAGGAATACAGTAAGAATGAAAATCCTTATGAGGTATTTGCTTCCCAAATACAATTGTTAACTTTTTCTGACATCGATCTGGAGCAAGAAAAAAGTTTCCCCAACGAGGTACTTAGCTTTAATGAAAACTTCAGATCTGAATTTCGAATTTGAAAAACTCAGGAGTCGGCTGACTGGCACTTGCGAACTGCTTTTGCTTCGGGCACCGCGCGGCAGGAAAGACTAAAGAAAATGGCGTCGGCTGCATCTTTTATACCCCTGGCGCACTGACATAAGGGAAGAGGTGAGAGCAACTGACACCAGACATAGACTTTGGAATTCAGGCTGACTGAGGGTAGCCTGCCAGCAGGATAACCCAATTGTACTGACTGCAACAGTGAAACATGAAGAACATCCAACTGTTATTGCCAACATCCTGGCAGATAGGTTCAGTGCTAACTTTACCCCTCTCTCATCCGCTAAAGGGCCCATCTCTATACCGGAAGAATGCAAAGTACCAGTAATCATGGCTACATAGGTAAAAAACACACTCTCCAAAGCCAAGAACACAGCATCAATGGGACCTGACAACATCCCAGGCTGCGTTCTACATGAACTACAGAACTTACTGGCACCCCACCTAAGTTCCATGTTCAATCATAACCTCACCTCAGGCTTTGTGCCCACTGAATGGCGCACAGCAACGGTTATCCCACTCCACAAAGGGGGAGCCACCACCCCATTAGCCTGACGAGCCTGGTCTGCAAGGCTATGGCACGTATCATCATGGAACTTATAAACAGTGACATTGGTAATCTCCAAACTCTGGACCCTACCCAGTTTGGGTTTGTAAAAGGCAGATCATGTCTCCTTAACTTGATAGACTTCTTTGAAGTGGTCACCAAAGCTGTAGATAAGGGTAAGGTGGTACACACAGCCTATCTAGATCTCGCCAAGGCTTTTGACACCATCCACCACTCTGGAATTATAGACAAACTCACTAAACTAGTTATAAATCCCTATGTCACAAGATGGGTTGCCAACTGGCTCACTGACCGAACCCACACTGTGAAAGTAGCAGACTCTAAATCCAACTTCAGACCAGTGACAAGTGGAGTACCACAGGGCTCAGTCCTAGGTCCTCTCCTGTTTGATATCTACTTCTCTGAAGTACAGGCTAACACAGAAGGTCTTTGGCTAACAAAGTTCGCAGGTGACTGCAAACTAGGAGCCATAATCAAATCTCCTAATGATGTGGATATCCTACAAAAGGGCCTCACTGAGACAGATGCCTGGTGTCAAAGCCATGGCCTCAAGCTCGATGCCAAAAAGTGCACTGTCATCCCTTTTGGTAAAAACTCTGTACCCATAAACTACCACATAGGCGGTAGTCTACTTAACACAAAAAAAGTGTGATGAGACCTTGGGACACAGGTGGACAGTAGTCTCTCTCTTGATAATCACATCGCCACAGTAGTCAGGAAATCCTTCTGCGTGGCACACCTCATCACAAAAGGTTTCTCATCCAGGAAAAAAGAGGTCATTGTTCCCCTCTACTCATCATTCATTAGACTTATTATAGAGTACAACGCCACTTTTGGTATGTACCTCACAAGACATCTACAACAACTGGAAAGGCCACAGAAATACCTCACAAAGAGGATTACTGGCCTGAAACAGATGCCCTATGCAGACCGTCTCAAAAAACTCCAGCTTTACTCTGTCACATATCGCCTACTCAGAGGCGATCTATGCCTAACATACAAAGCTATGTCAAACCCAGAGCTGTTGGACATGCTCCACGTAAAGAAATCCCAAGCCCTCCGAGCTACATGCTCTAGGGACCTAAACCTTGTCACCACAATACACAGAACATGCTGGAGGGATAGATTCCTGTCTCAGACTTCCCATACTCTGGAACAAACTACCTATCTATATCAAACAAACCTCCTCATTAGCACTCTTCAAGAAAAATCTTGATGATTGGATGGGAGAAGAAATTCACACCGGGGATCACTTCTGTGGCTCTGCTTGACAGGGGCACAGGAAAATAATTTTCTTGGGTGGCAAAAGCCAGGGTACCGTTTGGCTATGCTTATATAGGCCCTAGGGCCAATAGCCTAGTACCTACCTATGAACCTATATAACACTATTACAAAGATCATGTACATTTTCCTTAGTGGTGAACACTAAAACATGTGTGTTGGTGTGTGTCTACCATTCTTTTCTGAACAAATGTACCATGTCTTAGAGAATATTGTGAAATGTCTATGCTATTCAATGAAATGGATACAGTAGTGTATGATAACATTTTCCAACGCCTAACCCGATTACCTTGTTGCAGCTTTGACCTTCTAGTTGGTAAATGTACAGTACTTTCAAAAGATGTACTTGCTACTGCGTTGTCAACAACCAAAGTTAGGGTGTTTCTACATAATCAGGCTGCTTCTTTTAAACTATGGCAGGCTTTGTACCTATCTAGTTCAGTTGGGTCTGGAACGTCAGAAGAAGTAGCTGAATTGACAAAACATATATGGTAATATGAGTTTGGTAATTAATAGCATGAAAGACAAGAGTGGCAGAATTACAGAAATCTTTCCCACTCTTTCCATAATCCTGCTTTCCTTATCAGAAGGACAACGTTTAGTTGAGGACAGTACCTTGGAAGGCTTATCTGAAGCAAGAGAAACTACTGAAGGGTCAGCAGATTGGCACTTGAAAATAAATTTGCAATCATGCACTTTATAAAATCAGTCAGGCTTCTTAGGAGAAGGGGCTGTAAATCCGAAGTCTGAGATGCTGAAGAGAAAGCATCCAGTAAAGCAGGCAAAACTGGAGGAGCAGCAAATGGTGAGGCAGACTCCATTTGTAGGAGCTCATATCTCTTTTGCACTCCCGCAGCTTAGCAATGGTATCTCCAACACTAATCTCCTCATCAGGAGATTCTGGACTGGTAGATTCCTCTTCAGGAGAAGCATTTATTTATTTATTTTTATTTATTTTACATTTGTTGACCGGGATAGTCCAACTGGATGTATGTCCATTTTCAGCGGAGGCCCGGGGAGAAAAGCTCCACAGTAAAATACAAAGATTAATACATTATAATAAAACAAAAATTAATACATTGTAATAAAACAGAGTAAGAAGATAAAACAAAAAACAACTGTATCTCCTATATTAGTAGATGCAACAAAGGAGATGCAGAACAGGACTATAATATACAATATCAGGGATACAATGATATAAACACAGATTACAGCATAACCATTCTACTTTTAGGTTAGTCACTTTAGTTAAGAGGAGAGAGAAACAAGAAAGAAAGAGGGGATGCTTCTAGGAAGGGATCTATACCTGTCTGAGAAAGGGTCAGTCAGGACTTGAGCATTGACAGAGCCAATGTGACTTTAGATGGTGATTTAATCTTTTTTTGAAGAGGCTTAGGGAGGAAATGCAGGAGAGGCTGGGGGGGAGGGAGTTCCAGATTTTACCAATGGAATTGGTAAAAAGTGAGTCACCCCCTACATTGTTGGATTTGACTGTTTGAACTAATATTTTGTTTGAAGAGCGCAGACTGCTGAGATTGTTGTAGGGTTTAATTAAATTTTTCAGCCCTCGAGTTTTGTCAGGTTGGTTTAGGATTTTATATGCTTCAATAAGTTGGGTCTTCTGTAGAAGGTGGGTGAATTCAATCCAACCTAGGTTTCTTAGATTAATACAGTGGTGTGTTCTGTAAGGCATTCCAGTTGCAAATCTAGCAATCTGATTATAGCAACGCAATAGTTTATTCAGTTCAGCTATGTTAAGATTGGTGAGCATAGGGGAGGCATACAAGAGGGTGGAGAGAAGATGAGAACTGGCCATGGTCACTTTTGCTATTGGAGTTAGAAAAGATTTAATCCGGTATAGTGACCCAAGTTTTTTATTAACGGTTTTAATGGTCTGATTGATATGGATATCAAATCTAAGTTTGTTATCTATGGTGACTCCTAATAGTTTAGTATAGGGGTCTGGGGAGATGATTGTCCCATTTTTGGATTGGATAGAAAAGGATAGAGGTGTTATCTTTTGAGTGGGATGGAAAAGTAGTAATTTGGTTTTGTTAGGATTCAGGATCAGTTTACGTCCTAATAGCCAGTTCTCTACTAACATGAAACATGACTGGGTTTTGGTTAGTAGGTTGACAGGAGATGTATCAGCACAGACTAGTGTCGAGTCATCAGCATATTGAATGCAGGTGGCTTCCGGGATGGCTTTATACAGGTCATTTATAAAGATAGTAAAAAGAAGAGGTCCCAGGATAGATCCTTGAGGTATTCCTATGGTATTAGGTAGGAGGTTAGAAAGCTTGGATTGCCGGAGTACTGCTTGTTTCCTGCCAGATAGATAGCCAAGAAACCCGTCCAGAGCTTGTTTGTCAAGTTGGAGATTTTCAAGTGTATGGTGAAGTAGCTTGTGGTTCACCATATCGAAGGCCTTTGATAGGTCGAGAAATAGAGCTGAAGATTTTTTGTCATTACGGTTAAGATTAATAGTGTCGGTAAAAGAGAGAAGAACAGTGGTTGTACTGTGGTGGGGTTTAAAACCATGTTGAGAATTGGTTATTAAATTGTTCAGGGTAAGATAGTAAAGCAGTTTTTGGCCAATGGTGACAGTATTGCTATGGGCCTATAGTTTGATAGTTCCGTTGATAAGCCACCTTTGTGGAGAGGTATGATATGGGATACTTTCCATATAGATGGGATTGTAGCTTCTGCTATGGTTCTATTGATAAGAACTGAGATAGGGTACGCAATGGTATCTGCTGCTATCTGTAAGTATTCAGCTGGGAGAAGGTCTGCAGAGAGAGTGGTTGGTTTTAATTTCTTCAGTAAGGATATATAGGCAGTGGAGACAGGATGAAATTTAAAGGTGGATTTTTAGCTGTTGGAAGTTTTCCATTTTTATAGAGTTGGTGGATTGTTATTAGCTAGGTTTTGTATAGTGTCAGTAAAGAAATTGTTAAAGGAATTTGCTACGTCTTCAGGGGTTTTGTCACTTAGTTTTTCTGGTGTAGGGGTAGAGGATTTACCTGGGTGGAGAAGATTATTTAGATCAGTCCAGAATTTTTGAGGATTGTCTTGGTGTATATGTTGGAGTTGACAATAGTAATTTTTTTTGTCTAGTAGTGTTGCTTTTTCCAGCTTCCAATTATTTAGTGGCCAGGATAAGTCAAGAATAAATGGTATTTTCTCTAATTTGTGATACCAGCTTCTTACAATTCTGTGGTAAATTACAGGGAGTTTCAATTTTCACCAGTAGTGGTGTTTGAATTACTGTATAGTTCATGGGTTAAACGGGGTAAATTGCTGCTGCGTTCTGAACCCAGTTCGCTAGTAATTCCAGTGTTTGCTGCAACACTTAGTTTAGAAGGTGCAATTATAGATATACAACACCTTGGCAAGATTCTTTTAGTTTGGGCTGCGTTGTCTTGCTGAAAGAGCGAACTGCTCTTAGGTGGGAACTTGTTTGTTTCGCCTGGGGTACACAGAGTGTTTAATACCTAGAAGGAGATTGTAAAGCATTTATACAAACATCAGTACACATCGTATTTTGCAGAAAAAGTGATGCAGTACAAATAAGAATCAACTGTAAAAAGGTTACAGGCTAATATTCCTTTGACCTATCTACGCACTATCTAAATAGCCAACAACCATATACAAACTGCCGCTTTAAAGAACAGCATACTACAGTGATGTAAAATAGGTTAGACACTTCTATTAGTTATTTGCACCAGACTCCATAGCTTATCTTATAGGTGTAGCGCTTTAAACAATCACAGTTCAGACATATATCTTTTATGGTTTCACCACCTAGAGTGTTAGTTATTTTAGCGACAACACAAGCCAGGTATAACTTTATGAAAAAAGATATCAAATGCGTTTAATTTATGGTCGCCTATGCACCATATACTGATACAACGTATTGCGTAGTTTATTTACACCATCCAGCGAGAAATAATCAGCTAAATGCACTTGGTATCTCGATGCGCATTCACTCTACCACACCGTGTCTACAGTTACCATATATAAATTAAGTATTGCACCCTGAGGTATCATTAATAAGCCCTACATATTTTCCTCAAGATATTTACAGAAATATGTCTTTAATGCGATAATACTTACAAACTCTGCTAGAGCGACTACCGACTGGGTTCAGGATCACAGCAGTGATTCAAAAAATGGCGGCACACCTGGGTAGCTTAGTAACCTCGCCTACGTCAGAGGTAGGGGGAGGAATAGAGAGCTCAAAGGTTGAAATGAGCAAAGGTTCCGGCTCCCAGGGTTTTTCCAGCTTCCAATTATTTAGTGGCCAGGATAAGTCAAGAATAAATGGTATTTTCTCTAATTTGTGATACCAGCTTCTTACAATTCTGTGGTAAATTACAGGGAGTTTCAATTTTCACCAGTAGTGGTGTTTGAAATACTGTATAGTTTATGGGTTAAACGGGGTAAATTGCTGCTGCGTTCTGAACCCAGTTCGCTAGTAATTCCAGTGTTTGCTGCAACACTTAGTTTAGAAGGAGCTATTATAGACATACAAGACCTTGGTAAGATTCTTTTAGTTTGGGCTGCGTTGTCTTGCTGCTCATTGTAGTTCAGTTATACTTGGTTACTTAAAAAGAGCGAACTGCTCTTAGGTGGGAACTTGTTTGTTTCGCCTGGGGTACACAGAGTGTTTAATACCTTGGCAAGATTCTTTTAGTTTGGGCTGCGTTGTCTTGCTGCTCCTTGTAGTTCAGTTATACTGAAGCATATATATATATATATATATATATATATATATATATATATATATATATATATATATATATACTGGAGCATACTCTAGAAGTGATGGAATCTAGGTGAAATACGCCAAGAATTCCTCATCCAAAGAAACCTCTTCATCAGAAGAATCCTGATCCCTAACTCTCTTGTGAGGGGAAGATGTCCAAGGAGGAGCAGGGACAGAGACACCCAAAGGAGGCTTCAGAGCTATAAGGGCATTAAATAATCCCTGGGTAAAATTTTGCCATTCACTTTGAGGGCCCCTGGGAGAAGAAACATGCTTTGTTTTTTTTTGTTTCTTTTTTAACTGGACATCCATCTTATGAAACGTGGAAGGGCCCGACATCGGCCTACACTCAATAACTGTTTTCAGAACTTCCTCCTTCACCAGAATTTGAAGAACCCCCCCCCCAGGCCCTTCTGTAATAATCAGTCTTGGCTCCCCTGGACCATCCACAACGGATGACTACAAAGCCTCCGAGGACATGCCTATTGTGGGATCCATGGCGGCTTCCGAAATGGTCCCAGCAAGGAATCTGACCCCAGAACTGGGCGAACTTCTGTACTTTCATCAGCCTTGAGACATCCAATGTAGGAGGGGCATCAGAAGAGCCCGACCTAGGTTTTCTGGCTTTTCTCTTCGATGAAGACTTCACGTCAGGCCTAGAAGTTCCCCTCCATAGCGTCCTTCGCTAAAAGTTTGAGACACTGGTTTCCAATTAAACTGTAAGGGAGGAAAGATGACTCTGTACAGTCTAAGGCACGATGGCCTGATAAATACTGTTAGTTTTATAATTGTGAGTAGGCCCTAAGCAAAACAAGCACTAGTCGTGACTGTCCTTATGTGAAGTCTGTCTCCTATACTGGCATTTGTCTTTTCTGGATGACATGCAAAACCCCCACAACAAAAAGCAGCAGAAATAAGAAAGAGAAAACCCAACAGGGCACTTATATGAATGGCTTGGTACATCAGCAAACAACTTGGGCGAGCAAGCAGACCGATGATCAAAGATGGAGTTAGGACTGGCGGCAGAGAAGTTCAAAGGGTGATACATCCGGATTTCACTTTAATGCTCCACTTATGTGAGGAGCATACATGCGATGTACAGCATACTTTAAGGTAATTAAATGTTTTGGTATACTTGCCAGATGTCGGGCCTCCCTTAAAGGGGAATCCCTCGTTAAGTATACTGCAACAGTAGAATAGAAGGACATGTGTTTATTTCCAAGAGGTTGTAGTATCTTTTCTGAACCTCTGTAATCTGCCTAGACTCCCACTGAATGCTTCATCATGTTTAATATTGTCTCTCCGAAAGAATCATCTTTCACAGAAGAGTCAGGAGAAGGGGAATCCTCATCCTGTGAATGGACTTAGGGGAGAGGATGTGAGATGAATATGCCAGGGAATGATCTAAACCAGAAGTCCATCTTCAGAATGAGATGAATCTAGAGAAACCTTTTGAAGGGTGGGGGAGGGGTTTGGGAAGAAAAGGATCTGGTTTCAAGGCCGTAATAGCCTTGAGAAAAGTTTATCCATTCCTTTTCCCTAGGAAGAGTAAGGGGAGAAGTTACATGTTTATTTTTTTGGAATGACATCAGTCTGGACTAAGTGTTGTGGTTTAAATCCCTGACATACCTAAGTTTACCTGGGATCTCCTCCCTAACTAGTATCTGAAGAATGCCCTCTTGGACCCTCTGAAATGATAAATAGTTCAGCTTTATTAGCAGGTTCCTCAGTTGTAGGAGTCACCAACAACATATTGGCCTCCAAGGGGTCTTGGCAGAGGACATCTGAAATGGAACTGGACATACTGCAGATTCTGAAATCATAGCAGGTATGTCAGAGTCAGGAAAAAGTCAGCTGAGTTTCTGGCCAAGGTCTTTTAAGCAATAATGTCACATCTGGGTAAATTTGCCATCTTGGACCAGGCCAAATGTTTAAGCCATTGGCTCTCCAGAAAAGTACTGAGTGAGGAGATGTGGTATCACAATGTGACAAATGGAACAGTCGTCGTGTTCTGCCCCTAAGCAGAAAAGACACTGGGTATGCGTCTTTGTACAAAATTTGCCTACTGCACTAACACCCCCTCCTAGCTGACATCTAATATCAGTAAGTAAAAACACTGAGATGACAACTGAAATGCAAAGAAAAAAGGGAAAAGACACATGTCACCAAGTAAACAGTTGTAACCTCAACATGGTGCTGTTGTACTCCACCTGCTGCATGTTTCCTAATGTCTTTTTGGAATTTAGGATTTACATCAAAAATCCTGTGACATGATTAAATGACACTGCATCCAGGGTGTTCTCTCTCCACTCTGCCTCCTCAACCTCCTCCCCCTTGGTAAGTAACCTATTCCATCAATAAACAAATGGGCTTGGTGGACCTGCAGACTGGACAAAGGGAAATCAATGACTGAGGAGGAGCACTGGTCAGCAGCTATTGTCCAAGCTACTAGAGGAACAAAAAAAATTATATTTGTAACCCAGGTGAGCTGTTTTGTTGTAAATCTACCATCTTGTGTTAATTTATACATTTTTCATTAATCTTGTTTGGAAGTAACTAGTTCTTGGCTGAAAATGGACTTTTATCGTTCAGTCCACCTATGTGCACGTAAATATAAAATATTTTGTTGTTCCTCAGAATGACCCTGTTAACTCATTCAATAACAGGAATGTTATTCATGCACAGTCATGTAATTAGACTGTACCTTTTTAGTAGCATTTAACTTTCTTCTATGCAGTCCTTATTTCAAACCTATCTGGACGACGTGATTTGCTGGTAAAAGCCTGTACACTAGCAGATAAAAAAAAAAACACTAGCCCTTCTTAATTTTTCTTCCATCACCTTTCAGTCTTGTAAATTAATTCCAGCATAGTAATCTTGTGGAATATTTGCATCCTAACCACAAGATCTCAAATCATGAATACCTACAGACATGAATGATTAATGTCCAGTTACAACCCTTTTTGAGGGCATGAAAAGCATACTTAGGTGTATTTTTCTACTTAACGTACACACCTTTTAATGAAGGTTTGAGTAGCCAGACAAGGGGAGAACTTTTAATTGATCATCCACTTGTCCATCTCACTCTTACAGAGAGGTCAGGGATCTACTTTGTTTTACCTCCAAGGGAAGCCTATTTCATAAAATAGGGATTCTCTTTGAGAGATATCTATCTCACAGACAGGTGCTACTTAAACGTTAGTGGAAATTTAGATCTACTGAGCAGGTGTTTAGGGTGTTATTTGTTTTGCAGGTATGCAGGTCGTCACATAGAACTGGATCCCTTGAGATTCTGTAGATTCAACAGCGGTCTCCTCTGAAGCACCTGTAGGAAACAGAAAAGTCTGACAGTACTTTGAAGCAGTGTATCGCAAGGAAGATGTGCCATGACTGTCTTGGCGAGGACACACTACAGACACTCAAAAGCTCAGTCATACGCATAGACAAATGCATTCCAGAGTGGGGCATTACATGAGGACACATTCTGGTTATGCTTTGGTCTCTCAATTTGCTGATTTCAGACATCCTGATGCATTATTAGACTCATTCTTTCTTTTTTTCTTTTCTTTTTTTTTAAACACACAGACCATGTTACTAAAGAGGTCTTAATGCAGCTAAGAAGTACAAGTTCTCTCAACACTGCTTTTTAATCAAAGCCAGAGTCTCATTTTCCAGAAGAACTTAACTTCTGTCTAAGATAAACTGTGCCTTGGCCTGTTTTTGCTGTAGGCAGTTAAATACCAAGCATTTGCAAGTGACTGGAGTTTCCCTTCTTAATAGTGCAATTTTAAAACTCATGTGACTGTGTTGCTTAATTTAAATGTCCATTTGCAATCACACTTCTTTACTTTTGAACTAATATATATCACTCTATAAATATCAGCATATTGCAATAATTTTAATGCTAAATTGTTACACTTGCAAAACTGAAGTGGGACTGACCTAAGCATTCACATCTTACAACTTAGACCTGCTCAGTCAGATAAGGTACTTTCTGAATCCGAGTTTGTCAGTGTATGATACAAGGTCAAGTATGATGCATGAACAGAAATGAAAAATGTAGCTGGTTGTTACTACATTATACAAGGATATAATGTGCACAACCATTTATATAAACAAAAGGAAAAACTTAGAAACATACAAACATACCTGAGTTTTCATAAAGGTTATCAGGCAATAGGCCATTTCTTTTTTGTATCCTTTCACAAAGCCAGTTCAAAACAAAAGTAAAAACTTTCCTGTAGCTTATACCAAAGGAACTGTACCCATAAGACTGTAAAACATGTATACGATACCGTATTAAAAAAAAAACTGTAAAAACATGAACCTGTACAATGGTTTTAAAAGTCAGTGTGCAGTGGTAAACTGCTCCTATAAAAAGAGGTCAAACTGTTTATTAGAAAGATATTAGCCAAGAAAGCACAAAAAGATATACCACTGGGGGCTGGTAGGCAGCATTGGCATTTACAGTACTTAAAAAATCTGTACCACCTCACATATGAGCTCCTTTCTTTTTTCACTTCCAGTTCTGCCCTGCTTCAACTAAATCAGGCAACATTCCTCTAACATAGACAAAGCCAAGCCACTCAGCTGCTGCTGTTTTTTTTTTTTTTTTTTTAAAGTGCTGGTTCCTCTCGCAGCCTAAGCAGCCCCCAGAGAAGCACCTTGTCAACGTTTCTGCCTCTAGGTTAAGAACAAGATGTAAAAATGTCAACAAAAAAATGAAACAACATGGATTCTACAATTTGCTATAACTTTTCCTGCTGTTTAAGCAAACTGCTTTCTCTGATGTATGTGGCAAAGTGAAGGAATGTTCCCGGTATAATCTTTAGGTTTGTAGTTTGTCCCAAAGCTGCTGAATTTCATGTCGTCCCCGGTAGTCCCGCTTCAAACCTCGAGGTAGGTTACGACAAGATGTAACATCTAGATGCTGTAGGTTAGGGCAACCAGCGATGAGTTTGCTGTAAAACAACACAACATTGTTTGTTAAATGCAACCTCAAAATACACAGCTACAGTAGATAGGATAACAAAGTATCATTTTTTTGTTAACTGGGCATGTGGATATTTTTTTTCAGACCATGAACCAGGCCAAAAGCAGCAACAGAATCCATACAACAGTTAATTTAATTCAAGCTACAACAAAAGTAAATTAAAAAAAGCAGCATCTTAGCACTAACTAAACACTCACACACGTTTTCCTCATTCTCAAGCATGGCTGGCCTAATGTACAGGTTAATGAAGCAAATGCCTAGGGCACCATTCAGTTAGAGGTGCTCTATTACTTATTTTTTTTAAAGCAAAGAAATGCCACGTTTGTGTAGTTTAAAAATAAATGGCATGCCGCACCCTTGTCCAAAACAGCCTAATCTGTGGCACTCTCTCCGGAGGTGCTGTATACCACACATGGCCAATTAATCTGCAGCCTCTTGTTCCATCCCTTCCACAATCTACCTGATTGGTTGTCCAGCTTGTGGAACAGTAATGAGCAGAAAAAGACCACAAATTCAAAAAGGAAAAAAATGGATGTGATGCTGGTGGTTGGAAGAGCAGGACTGGCAGTTTCATGAGGTAATTTTTTTTAAATGCTGGCATGCCAGTAACCAGAAAAGTATATATTCCTCCATTACATGTTATTATAAAGAGCATTCTCATACTGAATCTTAACAGACTATTACATGTTCCACTTTGATCCCATAAACTCTCAACCATCCTTGATTTCATTTTTTGCTTTGTTCCTCATAAAAGTAGTGGTCTGCAGCAATTCAGTAAAGACTACAGTGAGTAAATAATGACAAACAGTTGAGTTTCAGACTTCATATCCTTCAGAAAATGTGAAACCTGTTATTGTAGCGACTTTCGAAGTTCATATAAAAATAACATTTAAAATCTCTGTTTTTGGGTCTCTGTCCCTCAATATTGTTTGGCTTTGTCCCTGATTCATTCAATAACAGGCTGAGAATTACAAGGTACACAAAGCAAGTCTTATAAGGAAAGACTGAAAGCCCTGTCACTGTATTCCATCACCCAAGGGGTGACCTGTGCCTGGCTTACAGGACAGTCTCTGACCCAGCCCTGATGGAAATGCTACACATTCGTAAACCAAACTGCAGGAGGGTCACTTGTTCCACAGATCTTAACTTAGCCTCTGACATGAACAGGTCACGATGGAGAGATAAATGCATCTCCCAGAGACTGCCACTTCTCTGGACAAGCTTCTAATTCATGTGAAACAGAGCCCCTCCCACACCCTCTTCAAACGCAACCTAGAATAATGGATGGGTGACCGTAAATTCACTCCTGGGTGGTGCCCATGTCCCTCCTGGACAGAGGAAGGTGGTATTAACTACCATAGACCCTTATCTCTGCAAACTTCACTCACCTAACCACCAAGAATTGGTGCTACTCGGGATAAATATGGCCTGGCTTGTAGCCATTAGCCTAGTTACCACCTATGAATCTATGAGAATTATGGCCATTTCTACTGTCTGGCCGATGGAGTAGTGGGCTAAGATTTGTCTCCGTAGTTCCTGTTTTGCATGGTTTAATTCCCCTCAGCCCTGATGTCCCTACTGTTTGACCTTGAGTCACTTAACCAGACAGTGCTTGGGAGCAAATGGGAATTTAGCCTAGGCTTTCCAATGGTCCTTTAGAATGCAAGCTTAGTAGCAAACTATAAACCTATGAAAAGGTCTGTCACTCATTCATTAAGATTTTTTTTTTTTATAATTTTATTGCTCAAATTCTTATACTGTTTCTGTATTTTTTCTTATTGTGAAACCTCACAGTTATGGCACAGAGGACACTATAACTTGTCTAGGAGCAGTGTAACATCTAGAGGCAACAGGTTGGAATAGATTAATTTTTTTTTTTTCATGTTCCTCACAAACAAACATCAGACAGTCAAACTGGTGACTATTACTTGGGGATATGGGGTAGGAGGCATGCTATGGATAAATGTCTAACAGTAACAAGTTAAAAAATGTTACTGTGTTCTGTGCTTTCACTTTCATCCCAGTCTGACAGTAGAGGAGTACTTAGAAAGTGACTGCCTTTTGAGGTTATGGGTGAGGAGGCATGCTATACATACATACATATGAGGCAGCAATTTGAAACATATAACTGTGTCCACTTTCCGATTCATTTTCATCTGAATTTACCACCAGATGGAATATACAGAGGGGTGACTACTTTTAAGGATGGTGGTGTAGGCACTATTCTGAGGAACCACTTGTATGTCTTTGCAAGAATTTGTTTTCTCATTTTACTGGAAGCCACATTTTTTTTCAGCTTTGAGAACTAAGTTTAGACACAATTTATTTCTTCTTGGAAAGAAAAAAAAGATTGAATTTTTGCTCCTTAGTCATAGGAGATCATAGGAAATTACTAGGCTATCGACCTGGAGGTCATTTTAAGCCTAGCCATTTCAACCCAATGTAATACTGCAGAGGTACTAGTCAATACCCAAGACTGCATTTAGTGATGACTGTCCATGACCAGAAAGGTTGTGGGCACGATCCCCAGTAAGAATTTACAGTGCCCCATCTACTCATCCAGGTTCCTCTTGAACAATGTCATAGAGGTGCTCTGTTTCACATGAACTGGTAGCCTCTTCTAAAGATGTGGCCGTCACTGGGAGATCAATTTGTCCCTCCAGCGTATTCTATTTAAGTCACAGGCCACATTTAAGTCCCTGGAATGAGTAAGCCCTAGACGCATTTGATTTACGGGTCTGTATTAAGTTCATTAGGTTTAAGTGCTGGGTTGTTCTGTAGGCCAGGCATGTCTCCCCTAAGAAGTCTATAAAATATGGAGTATAGTGACAAGGATTTTAGTTGGTCCATGTAAGGCACATGCTGGAGACCCTTGATCTTCACTGTTAGAAACCACTGAGGTCTCTCTAACTGCTGCAGATGCTTAGTATGGTACATACCGAATGGGACGTTATACTCAATTATGGGCCAGATAAGTGCCGAGTATGGGGGGGGTTACAACTTCCTTTGCTGTCGAGGAGATGCCTTTACTAATCAAGTGAGCTAAATGGAAAGCTTTCCTTACAATGGCCGACACATGGTAGCCGAAGTTAAGGTCACGGTCAACCTGTGATCCCAGGTCCCTTACAACTTCATGGGTACTTAGGGTATTGTTATTGATTTGATAGTGTGAAGGGACGTTGTTTGTGCCAAAGGGAATGATGATGCATTTCTTTGCATTCAGTTTGAGACCGTGAGTAATACACTAGTTGTTGGTCTGTGTGAGACCATCCTGGAGTATACCGACATCATTTGGGGATTCAATGATTGCACCTAGTTTGCAGTCATCTGCAAACCTGGTCAGCCACAACCCTTCATTTTTTACATGAACTTCTGAAAAGTATACACCAAACAGTAAGGGGCCCAGCACTGACCCCTGTGGCACCCCGCTGGTAACAGGTCTGCTGGATGATGTCGAGTCACCCACTTTGATAGTGTGTGTCCGGTTTGTGAGCCAGTTAAGCAACCCATCTTACAAAGAAGAGGTTTACATTCAGTTTGTCAAGTTTATTGATAATGCCTGAATGGTTGTGTCGAAAATCTTTGCCATGTCAAGGTGTGCTGTGTGCACAGATTCACCCTCAACAATGGCCTTGGTCACACTTTCAAAGAAATCTACCAGATTTAACAGGCAGGATCTGTCCTTCACAAAGCCAAATTGGGTAGGGTCCAGGGATTGGAGGTCACCTATGTCTTTATTTATGAGGTCCATAATGATATGTTCCATGGCCTTACAGATGAGGCTTGTCAGGCTTATGGGTCTGTAATTCCCTTGGTCTGTTGCTAGGCCACCTTTGTGGAGAGGAATAACTGTAGCTGTTCTCCATTCTGCAGGAAGAAACCCCGTGGATAGACTATGATTGAAAAAGTACTTACTGTGATCTTAGTACATGTTTTAGCATGTTTAGAAGACAGCCTGGGATGTCATCTGGTCCCATAGAGGCCTTGTTCTTTGCCTTGGACAGGGCTTTCAGGACCTGCTCTTCAGACATGTAAGGTAGGGGGGGGGTTTGTGGGAGGGTTTGTTGCAAGTTAGGAGGGGATAAGGGAGTGAAAATTTTTGCCAAACCTATCCGCTAGCAGGTTTGCTATCTCTGTGGGGTCACTGTGCATGATACTGTTGGCCACCAGTTCTGCACCTGCTTGGGTCCTACCCTTTAGGTTATGTACTTAACTGTAAAAGGCCTTATGGTTATCTTGGCAGTACTTGCTAGGTTTCTCTCAAAGGAGCTCTTGGAAGATTTGACAAGTTGTCTTAGTTGCCCTAAGGCTGAGGAGGGTGCTTTTCCATTATTGGGTCCTTGTCTTTGTCTTCTTGGACAGCAACTGTTTGCATTTATTGTAGAGTTTGTCTATGCTGGAAGTCCACCATGACAGCTTGACTTTACTTGGGGCTCTGGCTTTGACTGTCTGCTACAGCCAAGTCTATACACTTATGCAAGAGATTGTATAGAACTTTAGATTAAGCTTTGGCATAGTTATCACTTTCAGCTTGGGGTGGGGCTTGGAATGCATTTATACCTTTACCTAGTGGGGTATAGTTTGCCTTGGTGAAGTTTTTTAGTCTGATTTCACCATTTGTGAGGTCTGATGATAGTGTCACTTCGAGGGTGACTGATTTGTGGTCAGTTTTAACTAATGAGGGTCCAACAGTTGCAGCAGTGCACCTTTTTGACATGTTAGTGAGGACCAGATCTAGAATGTTTGTTCCTGTTGTTGGGGTATGGACAGTTTGCTCCAGAGCATTTGAATTCACAAAATCAAGGAACTTTTGTGCTAGCAACTTTGGGCTTAAGTATGTTTCCTTAGCTGATGGTGGGATAACTGAAATCCCCATAACCAATGTGTTTGGTAAAATCTGGATGGTCTTCAGGTTGGTTAATTAAGCTTCACAACAAATATAAAATAAAAATAAAAAATAAAATCCAATATATAAATGACCAGCAAGACCAGGATCTTCCACAATGAAAATTTAATCCAAACTCTAGTGCCTCAGCAGTAGCCTTCCAAGGAGAATACATACAGAAAAAATGCAGCACATATTTATAGAATAATATAAATCAATTAATCAATAAATCAATCATTCAAACAATTCAAAAATTATCCAATTAAAATATTTCAAATTCAAAGTTCATATAAAAACTTTCCAGTTACATTCTATATTAATGCCCCTAGGGGCTAAAGTGCTATATTTCAATATAAAAAATAGTTTCCTTATACAGAAGTTTTTTCTTTACATTAATATTATACTGTATACTAGGAATATGTTCCAAAATTGTTCCCAATAAACCTTGTGGGTTGTTATTATGATGTTTTTTTTAAAATGCATTGCAAGTGGACTTTCTATTTTCTCATTTCTAATGTCCCTGACATGTTTCTGCATCCTAGTTTTTAAACGCTCTTTTGCTTTCACCTACACGGAACATTCCACATGGGCATTTTAATGCATACACAATACCTTCTGTATTGCATGAAAACTTTGCATTAGGTTGAACATGTATTCCATTAATATAATGAAATGTCCTACTTATATACTGATATGTTATACATCTACCACATGGATATGTTCCCAAAAGATCAGGATTATAACTCAAACCTATACTAGGTCTTATAAGTCTAGCATGAACTAGCATGTCCTTTATGTTTTACCCCTTCTGAATGACAAATTTAGATTCTTATCAAGTATATCTACCAAATCCCTGTATTTAAACAAGGAAGTCCAATAGAACTTGATAGTTTGACTTCTTCTGCCAGCAGATCATAAGTCATAACTGCATATATTTTCCTTAAGTTACCTGATTTTTCTTTTGATCTATCCTGATATTTGGTATTATAACCACTATTAGACTTACAAATGATGCCTTTACTAACCTTATCTAAGGATAATATCACTTCATCTGTACTATAACCCCTTTTAATAAACAATTGAATTGTGATGTTTTCTGTAATTCACTATTTACTTCATCAGTGTTATTACACAGACTCCTCACCCTAATCAATTCTCCATAGGGAAGAGATTTCAAAAGATGGGGAGGGCGACCACTGGTAGCATCCAAAACATGCAGGCCATCCTCAAATTTCCGGTATACTTTGGTGACAATTTTCACACTCCTACTTCCTTCTACACTAATACCCCAAACTTTCACTTTATTTCCCAACTGGAAACCATCAAATTTCAACATAAACTTATTTTTTGGAGGTAATCCAGAAACTTTATAACTTAATCTCTGCCCCCCTTACATATAAAAATTAAATTGTCAATATATCTATAATATTTGACCACATACTTTAAAAAAAACTCTATTTGATAAAGAAATTCAAGCTCAAAGAATCCCATCATAATATTGGCATATATGGGGTAAAATGCTGCCCACATGGTTGTGCCCTTCAATTGATGAAATATTTGATTGTCAAATTTAAAATAATTATTCTTCAAGCAGAATTCTACCAATTCTATACCATAATATGCAAGGGGACTGTCTCCCAAGGTATTATGCAGAGTTTCTACCCCATACTGGTGTCTAATACTTGTATACAAACTTTTCGCGTCTGCTGTTAACCAATACATATCCTTAGTCCATTTCAGGGGTAATATACCTAGTCTAAAAAATCAGCACTGTCTTTAATATAAGAGCTTTGTTTAATGTCATATGGCAAAAGGAAACCATGCCGAAATATACCCATGTTATTAAGAAAATAGTTACATGCTGACACTATAGGATGACCCAGTGGATGCAAAATGTCCTTATGTATCTTGGGCAAACAGTAACATTTTGCCATCTCACAATTGTCAATGTTAAATCTTTTATCTATATCATCTTTAGTAAAATATCCCAAAGGTTTTCGCTTCTGCAATAAATCTTTAAATCTATGCATAACTGTTTCATATTCCCTATCAGAGCACTTTTTATAAGTTTCAGCAAAGCCCAGCGAATAAGCTCCATTAAAGCTCCTCCAGGAAGAGGGAATTTGACTCTGCCACCATTCTCTAGGCAGCACCTGCTCTAAAACCTGCCGCATGTATGTACTTCTAGTACCGCTATTTGTTTGTCACAAGATAACGCTCTGCCTCGTGGCTGCCAGCAGCTTGCCTTACTCAACACCCTCCTCTCACCAGTGTCCGTTTCTATTTTCCCACATTATTTTCTTCATTTCGACTAGCCTGTACTGAATAGCTATTACAATATACAACCACTAGATGGCAGTATAAGTCTGCTTTCCCCTCTCTAGTTGTAATCCAGTCTGTAGGGAATTAACTTCTCTAAAGCTTACTATCCACTCCCTTGAATCTACCTCAAGTAATCATATCTGTCCTACCCTGTGTTTCTTTCCTGTTTTCTTACATCCTCCTGCTCTTCAAACACTGACCCCTGTAGTGTTTTGACAATACTAACCTATACACATTTGTTTTTCACACTATCTGGACTCACTATATTTCTACAGAATCTATCAAATCCATCCTTTTACATCCTACTATTTTCCTTCTCCACTAGAAGGGCTCAGCTAACCCTGGGTGTGGTCCCAAACAAGCTTACTGATTGTTTTTCTCCTGGCTTTCTTTCTCCTTTGTTCTTCCCGCTCCGTTCGCCCTACGGGCTCACTCCGCTCCCCTACCCCACCCCCAATTCCCACCCACCCCCAGGGGTCCTACACTTATACAAAGTTAGCCCAACCTACTTCCTCCTCCACCAATAAGAACCTACTTCCTTAAAACAACGTACATACCCCACCCACACTTACAAACTTACAAACTCCACCCACACTTACTTGCATCAATCTAACTTACTCCTTACACATAACTATCACCTGCACCTTACTACACTCTTATCACTCACTATGTACAGTTCTAGCATGAATACATCATACATCCTACTCTACTCCTTCATACTGCTAAACACACTCCTCATCTCTTACTCCCTCACCTACCTTGAAAACAGAAAATTATTTCTATCCCATCCAACACTAAAAAAGGCCACTACCCATCTTATAAACACACCTCTAGTTCACAGCAACATAACATCAACATCCCCCTACCTCTCACCTCACTACCACAGAACAGTTCATATTAAATTTTTCCAAAACTGGAAACCTTTTACAATTTCTTCAAGACATCCCATAAACACACATAGTCACCAACAACTACTATGCCTTTATGGCAACATTCACCCTAATCCTGGCCCAAACCATGACCAACCCATTATGCCAACTAACAACCCTACTGATCCTATTAATCCTATAACCAAGACCAATACTCTCCAGATTGCTCATCTCAATATTCGGAGCCTAAACAATAAAATAACCCAACTACATGCTCTCCTAGACCTCTACTCCTTTGATATCCTATGCCTAACTGAAACCTGGCTAAAAGTAGACACCAAGAACAATGACATACTACCACCAGGTTATAACATCATAAGACTTGATCGTCAGATCAAAAAGGGCGGAGGAGTAGCAATACTCTACAAAACTGAACTATTAGTTACCTTAGTAGAGTCTAGACCACCTTCACTCAACAACAGTGAAATCTTAATCACCAAACTAGAAATTAAAAATAAATCCATTTACATCATTTGTGGTTATATCCCTCCAGGTAACAATATCATTAGCATAGAAAACCTACTGAAATGGCTCTCAACCTCTTTCCCTCAGGAAACTATACTATTAGGTGACTTTAATATTGATTGGAACTGTTGTATTTCCCAATTTCCAACCTCTCACATCAACCTCTATGGCTTTACTCAGACTATTACCATTCCAACCCGAATAAATAAAACCAGTTCCAAACAGAGTATCCTGGACTGGATCCTAGTTAACACTAACCCTATGTGTTATATCACAGGTACACTACCTGATAATATCAGTGACCATCAAATCACTTTTATCAACCGACAAAAAAGCCCCATCCCCACCAATACTCAACTCAGAACTAATAGGAACAAAACTAACTTCAACATACACAACTTCCTATTAGAGCTAAAAGCTTGCAACTGGTCTCCTCTGAAATATTTGCCTCTAGATGAAGCTGTCTCTTACTTTAACAAGACATTCATTCAAATCCTTGACCACCATGCCCCTACAAGAGTAACAAGAACCAAAACAAAGCCTGCTCCTTGGCTATCCAAAGAAACCAAACAGAAAATGTTACATAGAAATAGAATATGGGACAAATGGAGAGCTACCAAAAACCCAACTGACCATATGTCCTTTATACAACTTAGAAATCAAACAAAGAAACGGGTAGTCACTGATAAAAGACATTACTACTCAAAAGTCCAAAATGCACAACATCAAAACCCCCAAAAATTCTGGAGTGGCATCAACAAATTACTGCACCCAGGTAACTCCAAAACACCTACACCCTCAAACCTCACTCAAACTTCCCCAATTCAAATTGCTGATGCATCTAACTCATTTTTCAAAGATACTGTTACTTCCCTAGCTTCATCCCTATCCCCACCATCCACACAAGCACCCAACTCCCTAAACAATAATCCCCCCTCATTTAAACTACAACCAGTCTCAACAGATCTCATTCATAAATTACTTACCAAGCTAAAACCTTGCACCCCTTCAGCTGACCTCATTCCAGCCGAATACCTACAGATTGCAGCCAAACCACTGGCCTTCCCTGTCTCTATTTTAATCAATCGTACCATAACAGAAGGCTGTATCCCAATCCTTTGGAAAGTCTCTCATATCATCCCATTACATAAAGGTGGCAACTTAAATGACCTCTCTAACTTCCGTCCCATAGCCTTACCTTTCCCTTTAGCAAAAATCATGGAAAGATGCATACATAGGCAATTACTTAATCACCTCCTCCAAAACAATCTCCTTGCAGACAGTCAACATGGTTTTAGACCTCATCACAGTACTACTACTGCGCTCTTGTCTTTCACTGACCATATTAATAGAAATCGGAATAATAACTTACTGTCCTCTGCTCTATTCCTAGACCTCTCTAAAGCCTTTGATATGGTCAACCACACTCTCTTACTTAGCATCTTGAAATCTCTTGCTTTGGATGCTCAGGCTATCCAGTGGTTCGATTCCTACTTAAATAATAGACAACAAGCAGTGCGATGGGAAAATCACTTATCTCTTCTTCCTATCAAAATAGGTGTACCACAAGGCTCAATTCTTGGACCTCTCCTCTTTTCTATTTTCATAAACAACCTAGATAAGTCCCTTCCTCAATCAATCTGTATTCAATATGCTGATGATTCAACACTCATATGCTCAGCTTCTTCCATTAATGACCTTCAAAATATCACTCAAAAAGCTTTCATAGCAGCCGAAAACTGGTTCTAACAACATTGCCTCTTACTGAATCCAAAAATGACTAAACTATTACTATTCGCTCCATCACATAAGTCATCCTCTCTCTCCTTCAATATATCCTCTAACAATGGCACCATAATATCCCCTGATCCTACAACCAAACTTCTTGGTGTCACAATAGACCACAACCTCAAATTTGATTCCCATGTTAGCTTAACTATCAAGTCAGTCAATAGAAAACTTGGATCTCTCTACAGAATTAAAGCCTTCCTCACTCCCTCAGCCAGAATTACTTTAGCACAGACCCATCTACTCTCTACCCTATTTTATGCCTCTCCAATCTATACAAACCTAACAAAAAGTAACCTCAACAAACTAGCAACAGCTTACCATAACATAGCCAGATTTGCAACAGGAGCCCCATTTCGTACCCACCATTGCTCTAATCTCAAACAGCTAGGCTGGCTAGAATTACAAAATCATATACGACTTCTGCAACTAACCATTACCCACAAAATCTTTCATCAACCCACTAATATCACTATACTCTGTTCCCTTATTACCCCATATAAAAACATCTCTTCCCTATGCTCTGCTACCAAACTACTAGCTGCTTCCAACAAATCCAATAACAAAGCTGGGGATAGTCTGTTCTCCAACTGGACTGCGCCCATCTGGAACAAACTTCCAAGTGAACTTATGTCTAATACCTCTCTACCAACTTTCAAGAAGCATTTAAAATCATGGCTTTATTCCCAGTGGCTCTGCCCATGTTCTAACCCTGACTAATCCTAGTTGGTTCCATGCCTTTTCCTCTCTCCTGCCAGCTATAACAAGATAGTCTCTTAATGTTTCTTTACTTCTCTTTTAGTCTTGAATTCTCAATACCACTACGATGGATGGATGTTTAAAAAGAAGAATCTAATGTACTTTTTCCTGTTGATGCTACTAGTCATTTTAGACTTTTATGAAAATGTTATGTACTAGAGTCTGTCTTTAAATACACCCTCTGTACAACTATGTTTGTAAAATTATGTCTTACTGTGGAGCTTTTCTCCCCGGGCCTCTACTGAAAATGGACATTAATCCAGCTAGACTAGCCCGGTCAACAAATGTAAAATAAAATAAATAAATAAAATAAAATAAATCAAGACACATCTGTATATATTGTGAAAAATGCATTAATACAACCTTACTCCCTTTGTCTGCCGGTTTTACGACAAGATTTTCATTTTTACTAAGTTGTTGCAATGCTTCCACTCTAATTTGGTTAAATTATATTTAACACACAGTTTTTTATTATTAATAAAATTTAAATATACAGATTCTACTGCAAAATCCACCATAGCTGCAAAATTCTGTATATCTTCATGTGTGAATGGTGGCATAAACTGACTTTTAACCAAAATCTTAGATGTATCTAACTTACAATAAGCATTAACAACTTCAAAATTTCCATCACTTTCATCATTTGTGGCACAGGAGTAAAAACTTTCTTCTGAATCTTCAGAATAAGACACACTATTTAAATTATTCACCAAGCTGCTAACATTCTGTTTATCCCTAAAAAAACATGCTAGATGCAATTCACGTATCAAACAAAACATGTCTTTCTTAATTATATATATAGTCTAGGCATAACAGCTGGAATGAATTTTAAACCATGATTTAATGTAGAAAATGCAGCTTCACTTAGTGTGCAACCCGATAAATTTACAACATATGCGTCAACATTATTCATTTGATTATTATTGCACATTACAGTCTCTAAACACACCATTTTGGAATTAATTCCATCTACCTCTTTTGTACCTTTGTTGTACTGCTGACCGTCCATCAAACTGTTGCCTATTCCCCAGTTCTGAGGTTGCATTACCACCTCTGGCCATTTCTCTCTCTGCAAATTCAGCTCTTTTGTTCTTCTGAAATGTTAGTTGTAAAAAAACGTGCATCCTGGGCTGGTGGAAGGCCAGGATAATCCCTAGATTCACTCTCCCACTCAATAGAGGCATCGGAGCCGAAGCTCGAGTCGCCATTATGTCTCTGGTCTTCTTCCTGATCAGCAAACCGGACATTCCTCTGTCATCGCTTTTTATTGGTTAACCGGGAAAAGGCAGAGCCACTACCGTAATTTTTGATGTCACGGTGCAGCTTGTATTTCTTAGTATTCAGCAATTCCTTCTCAAAGTCTATTAATTTATTTTGTATGTCCTGTAAACACTGTTCCATACGTTCAACCCCTAATATACTGGATAGGGATTCACAAGTAGAAGCAATGTCATTCTGAAGTTTAACTTGTTTTAGTCTATCTCTCTCAACCAGTATATTAATCCACTCAATAGAACATCTGTGGGCAGTGGCTACCCACCTAGACTGAATTTTTTTATCATTTTCATCTTGCATGTCAAAAGGGGTAGTAGGATTTTTAAAAGCTCTTAAGCCACGAGGTGTAATATCTAATTCCAAGTATCTCTGTAAGCTAATTCAAATGAACTGCCAGTTCTTTTGACATTAATCTGTCCAATTTATCAAATATCTCTTGTTTCTGCTGATAAAGAATTGCCTGCTTGTTGTCCAATACAGGATTATTAGTTCTTTTTGTAGGAACGTCTTCCAAAAATTAGTCGGTTCATCCTGGGTTGGTCGTACACCTGTTCCTTCACCCAAAGACATGGTAAATTGTTCTATGGTAGTCTGACTAAAATCCAGCCTAAGAATCTTAGGCACTGTAGTGGAAGGATCACTGGACATAAATAAACTTCACAACGAATATAAAGTAAAAATAAAAAATAAAATCCAAGATGTAAATGACCAGCAAGACCAGGATCTTCCAAAATGAAAATTTAATCCAACCTTTAGCGCCTTGGCAGTAGCCTTCCAAGGAGAATACATACAGAAAAAATGCAGCACATAATTTATACAATAATATAAATCAATTAATCAATAAATCAATCATTCAAACAGTTCAACAATTATCCAATTAAAATATTTAAACTCAAAGTTCATATAAAAACTTTCCAGTTACATTCTATATTAATTCCCCTAGGGGCTAAAGTGCTATATTTCAATATAAAAAGAGTTTCCTTATACAAGAGTTTTTTCTTTACATTAATATTATACAGTATACTAGGAATATGTTCGAAAATTGTTCCTAATAAACCCTGTGGGTTGCTACTAGAGGCGCTAGAGCAGGGGTGGGCAAACTTTTTGATTCGTGGGCCACATTGAGTTCTAACATTTGACAAAGGGGCCGGAACAGGAGCAGATAGATGGCATGCTTTGAAAACATCACCTCATTGGGGAAAAAATACACATCTTGGGATATGGAGAAAACGTGCTTTAATTTCCAATGAAAATGAAGAAAAGCATTACAATAAAATCTCTGACTTCGAAATGAGTCTTTAAACACTGAAAATCAAATAAATGACCATTTTATTTTAAAGCACTGAAAGTTCTGTTATCCTTCAGGATATCACCATCACTCTCCTCCTGACTGTCTTTTTTTTCAAAAATGGTAGGAGATGCAGATGTACTTGTCCTGTTCCTTTTATTCAATTTGTTTCCCCGGTGCCAAAAGTCAACAACAACCAGTGCAAGGACGAAACAGTTGCAGCAAGTCAGTCTGTGAAGCGTTATATTTGACCTGCGCGCACTTTTTATTTAAACAACGTGCGTATCACGGAGACGCACACATTTTAATGGGAGCAGTGTTGTTGGTCTCCTTTTTTAGCCAGCGCATCAAAGTCTGGAGTTAGTTTTGTTGTGGCGATTCTCAGGATGGATCTGAGGTGTAGGTCTGTTAACTTGGATCTGTGGCTGGCTTTGTTGATGTTCATGACTCTGAAGGTCTGTTCACACACGAAGGTAGAGCCGAACAAAGCCAACATCATCTGCGCTTTTCGCCTTAGATTTGGAAACGCGGCATCATTGAGTGAAGCATAGAAGTCATTTAGTTTCAGAGAGCTGAACTTCCCTTTTAAGGCAGGGTCAGACTGAAGGTCGATCAGTTCGAGCTGAAGCTCCTCTGGAGCTGTTTCGGGGTCTTGTGACAGAGGAAGGGCCACCAATTGAAGTGACTTGTCAATTTTGTCGAAATCCAAAAACCGACGGCAGAATTCTCCGTGCAGTGCATCCAGTGACTCACTGTATTTCTTTACTTTTGCTCCGGCCTCTTTCAGCGTGGCTAGTCTAGCAAAATGAGTGAATGACTTGTTCAAAATCTGCCTGGAGAATAAAGCCAGCTTGGATTTGAAGGCTTTCACGTTTGTGTACATGTCATGCACAAAGTGCTCCTTCCCCTGCAGTTTCACGTTGAGCTCATTCAAGTGTGAAAATACGTCCGTAGCAAACGCAAAGTCACACATCCAGCTCTTGTTGCTCAGCTCAGGAAATTCATCAGTCTTCCCCTGCCGCTCCCAAAACACGCCAATCTCCTCTTTGAGCTCCCACACTCGTTGAAACACTTTGCCCAAACTCAACCAGCGGACACGGGAGTGATAAAGCAGGTCCTGGTGATCCGCATCAGTTTCCTCCAGGAACGCAATGAACTGACGATGCTGAAGTCCCCGTGCGCGTATGAAGTTGACAAGTTTCACCACAGGATTTACAACATGATTCAGCTGTAACACCGATTTACATAGAGATTCCTGGTGGATGATGCAGTGGAGGAAAATGACATCCTGGTCAGGGTTTTCATCTTTCACTTTATTCTGGATTCTCCTCAGCAGGCCAACGTTTTTTCCCGTTAAATTCGGAGATCCATCTGTGGTGACGTTAACAAGCTTACTCCAGGGAAGCTTCATGTTTTCGATGGCAGCAGACACCCGTTCAAACAAGTCCTCTCCCAGTGTTTGTCCTTGCAGAGACTCCATTGTCAAAAAAGTACAGTTTTGTACCTACCATAAATGTAGATGTTCGAGGATCCCATTGCTGCAGTCCTTACTATTGGGTATAGTCCGCATCCAGTCGGCCCGAATACCAGAGTATAAGGCTGACGTCGGTCAGGGCGCATTAGACTGACGTCAGTACGTCAGGGTACTAATGCGCATGACCGACGCCATATCCTCAGTCTTTTCTTGCCCCAGATGTCAGAAGACCCTAAAAAGACAAAGGCCCAAAATACCTGCACCAAAAATATGTACAATATATACAAGAATATATACAAAAAATATAAGCATGAAACCTCACCTACACAACCACCCCTAAACACAGAGGGGAAGGAGGGAGGGTAAATTGGACTGCAGCAATGGGATCCTCGAACATCTACATTTATGGTAGGTACAAAACTGTACTATGTTCTTCGTTCCCCATTGCTGCAGTCCTTACTATTGGGTAGAATCCCAAAGCAGAGGTAAGGGAGGCTGGCAAATCATAAAGAAGCAGGAGCTGACAACATGCCTTGCAAAACAGCTGTGGCAAAACCAGCCCTAGACTTAGAGTAGATAGGAAGGTGATAATGCTTAGAGAAAGTATGCACTGAACTCCAAGTAGCTGCTTCCAAAATATCCTTAGTTGCCACCCCTTAGAAATGCTGTTGTAGTGGCAGCAGCCCTAGTGGAATGAGGCCTAATCCCAGCTGGAATCTCCTTGCCATGATGGGAATAACAAAATGCAATGCAAAAGCCAATCCACCTAGAAATAGTTTGTTTTGACACAGGCTTGCCCTGAACTCAAAGCAAAAGAAACAAACAACTGCTGAGACTGCCTAAAATCCTTAGTCCTGCTTAAATAATAACGCAATTGCCTGTGTACATCTAAAGTGTGCAAAATCTTTTCCCCTTTATCTTGGGGGTCTGCATAAAAAGTAGGCAAATGAATAGTCTGGTTTAAAGCCACACTAGAAACCACCTTAGGCATAAAGGAAGGATTAGTACGTAATGATACCCTATCCTTATGAAAAATCAAAAATGGCTCTACTGCCATAAGGGCCTGCAACTCAGACACCCTTCTTGCAGAAGTAATAGCCAACAGAAAAGCAGTCTTCCATGACAAGTATTTCAATTCAGCAGTAGCCGCAGGCTCAAAAGGTTGTAGAGTAAGTTTTTCCAACACAAAATTGAGATCCCAAGCAGGAGTAGGAGCTCACGTGGGGGTCTTATATTCTTTGCCCCTCTGAGAAACTGCTTGAACAAAGGATGCGAAAACAATGGTGGGTCACAATCATAGTGAGCTGAAATTGCTGCAGCATGAATCTTAATAGAAGAGAAGGACAAACCTTTGTCCAATAACTCAGTAAGGTATTGAAGAGCCGCACTCAAATTAGGCTCAGAAACCTGCAAATTCTTTGCTGTACTCCAAAATAAAAATCTCTTCCATTTTTCTGCGTACACTTTCCTTGTACTAGGTCTTCTAGCTTCCATAATCACATTTAAAACTTGTTGAGGAAGTTGAGACCTGCTGTGTTTCAACACAGAATATGCCAGGCTGTTAGATGAAGAGAGTGAAGCTTGACATTGAGCAGATGACCATCCTGCTGAGATAACAGATGAGGAATCAGAGGCAAAGGCCATGGAGGCTTCCTTACCAGACTCCGTAGTAGTGGGTACCAGTGTTGCCGAGGCCAATCCGGAGCTATCAAAATCATCCTTGGCCTGTCTTGTCTGACCTTTAATAGTACCTTTGGAAGAAGAGGTAGAGGAGGAAAGGCAAACACATGAAGGTTTTTCCAACTGAAAGACAGAGCATCCACTTTCCAAGCTGTGTGATGAAACCCCTTTGTGCAATACTGTGGCAGCTGGTGGTTTAGTGGAGAAGCGAACAGATCTATGTCTGGAGTTCCCCATGACACTGTCAATTTCTGAAATACATGAAGATCCAGTTTCCACTCGTGGGGATCCATGATTTGTCTGCTTAACACATCTGCTAAGGAGTTCTGTGCTCCTGGCAGAAACCTTGCCTGAAGAGTTAGTTGCAAGCTTAGCGCAGTCTCCCATAAAATCATTGCTTGCCTGCATAGAGGATAAGAATGTGTTCCCCTTGCTTGTTGATGTACCACATGACAGTTGTGTTGTCTGTTAGAATCAACACCTGCCCTGGAAGAAGTAACTCCTTGAAAGCCATTAATGCAAACTGGACTGCTAACATCTCCTTCATGTTGATATGTAGATGCAGTAGTCTGGCAGGCCACTTGTCTTGTATCCATTTTCCTTTAGATGAGCTCCCCAAGCAATGTCCGAGGCATCTGTCGTTAAAATCTGACTCGCCTCTGGCCGGGTCACAGAGAGTCCCTTGTTTAGGTGACATTCCTGAGCCTACCACAAAAATTCTCTTTGAAGGCAAGGTATTATTTGAATGACAGTGTCCAAATCCTGGCAGTGCTGTGTCCATACATTTTTGAGATACCATTGTAGCTTCCTCATATGCAGTTTGGCATTGGGAAGCACCAGAATACAAGATGCCATGAACCCTAATGCCTGAAGGACTGTCCTTGCAGTCAGCACGGACTGATGAGATAGTTGATGGAAGTAAAGTGATAGACTCTGTTGTTTGTCCGGGGTTAAAAAGGCCATCTGGGCTGCTGTATTCAGTCTCACACCCAGAAAGCACATGTCTTGAGAGGGTACTAGACTGGACTTTATTTCGCTCACAGAATACCCTAGGCATCTTAGCACTGCTATAACATGTTCCAGATGCTGTACAAGGTCTTCCTTTTCTTGAGCCAGAATCAGGCAGTCGTCCAAGTAAGGATAGATTTGAATTCCTTGAAGCCTGAAGTAAGCTATCACTGGAGCCAGAACCTTTGTGAATACTCTGGGCGCAGTAGATAAGCCAAAGGGCAATGCAGAGAACTGATAATGAGAATTTCCAGCTCGAAACCGCAGATACTTCCTGCAACTTAGCCTTATAGGCACATGAAGGTAAGCTTCCTTGAGATCTAGAGTTACCATCCAGTGATCTTTGCCCAGCAGAGGTAAAAGCTGTTGTAACGTCAACATCTTGAACTTGGGAATGTCCAGAAAAGTGTTGAGGAGAGATAAATCCAAAATTGGTCTCCACGTGTTCCCTTTCTTTGGTACTAGGAACAGGCGAGAATAAAATCCTAGGCCCCTTTCTGATACAGGGACTGGCTGAATGGCCCCTATCTGGAGTAATTGAGAAACTTGCTTGTGAGCCTCTTTTCTTTGTGGAGGAGGAACGTCTGGCATGCCTTTGAAAGGGGGCATTGTATGGAAATAAAATCTGTAACCGTGGTGAATGATATCCAACACCCATTTGTCTTGAGTAATTAAATCCCAATTTTCTTTGAAAAGAGACAGTCTTCCTCCCAAAGGAGCTGCCAGACGGGAATCTACTGGCAGCTGAAAAGACAGGTCATTGGGTCTGTTTACGAAAGGACTGACCCCTGCCCTCACCAGAAGTCTGAGCAGGTGAACTCCCTGTTCTAGGCCTAAAAGAACCTTGAGCCCTGCCCCTACCACGTCTAGACCTACCCCTAGACTGGGAATCAAAAGCAGGATATGTCCACCCCTTAGCCGGCCAATTTCTACTAAATTTCGGTGGCTGCACCTGCAAAAAATCTTTAACAGTTTGCATAGACTTAGCTTTGTCCTCCATTTTCTTTAAAACTGCTTCCACAGGCGATCCAAACAACACATCAGACTGTAAAGGAGCATCCAAAATCCTTGTCTTAACATGCTCAGCTAAATTCTGATCCTTCAACCAGGCATGCCTGCGAAGAACAGAACTAGTAGCGGCCACCCTCGAGGAGGCCTGTACAGCATCAAAACCACATTGCAAAGAATGCTTACCCACTTGTTCAGACACATGAACCAAATCCAGCAACTCTTTACAGTCAATACCCTCCGCCAAAGCATCCACCTTAGATTTCAATTGTGAAAGGAGGTAATTCTGATATTTTAGCATGTGAAACTGACAATTCAATGCTCTCATGGCTAGAGTGGAAGAAGTATACACTTTCTTTCCCCACCTATCCAAAGCCCTTGCCTCTTTATCAGTGGGAACAGGATTTTTAACCACAGAAGCTTTAACACCTTTAGGCCCTTGAGAAATAGTTTCTGGGTCCGCCCTAGGACTCTTAAACAAATACTTATGAGCTTCGGGCACCCTATAATACCTATCAGGCTTAACAGGAGCAGGAGGCAAAGAGTCAGGGTTCAGGGAAGCCTCTGCAAAACATCTTCCACCACATTCAACACAGGAGGAATAGCTAAGGGCCTATGCTGGGGTAAAACAAGAATTCCCTAAGCCTTTTCCTGGAATCAGAGTAATCCTGGCCTTCCCATTTAAAGTGCTCCCTCATGGAATGCAGAGTCTCTGAAAATGAGAAATCCTCAGGAGGAGTAGCTGTAGGAGTGGAATCATCCACATCAGAATCAGAATAAGCAGGATACTCCTGCAAGTCTTCCGCAGAAGACCCTGAAGCCTCTGAACACTGTTCAAAACTATCAAACTCTGGTTCTACCCTAGGCCTCTTATCAGGCGGGGGCATAGAACCTCTAATCATAGTAATCAAATCTTCTGCCATTTTAAGCATATGTTTCTTAGGTACAGAACCCGAAATGCTAGGAGAAGCCCCCACTGAAGCCAAACTAGGCCTACCTCTCAAAGAAGTTTTGGCAACAGAAGGAGAGGCTCTAACTACCTTGGGAAGAGAGGGAAGAACAGTCACCTGAGAAGACCCCCCAGCCTGGCCTACCTCCTGAGAAGGCACATCCTGTAACAGTAAAGTTTCTGCCTGCGACTCCATGGAAACTCCTGGCAAAACCTCTGGCTCCACTGAGCCTCTAAAGAACCGACGTCCGGGACTGCCGGTTCATCAACCCTAGGCTTCGCTGTTTTGTCCTTGCGCTTCTTGAGAAGCGGGCCGGAGCATCCGACGGCATTTTATAATTGCAACGCTTCCCAAACACTAACCTGGCACAGTCTAACCTCCTCTTAATAGTGCGTTTGTTAAACCTAGCACAAGAGCGGCAACCAACAACGTCGTGCTCAGGCCCTAAACAAGGTATACACAAGGTATGGTAATCCCTATGAGGTATCTGTTTCCCACAAGAAATACAGTTATTCACTTTTTCTGACATCCGGTAAAATACTGAGGCAAGAAAAAACCAAAATGTTCCCCAACGGGGTACTTAGCCAACTCTGTTTCGGTCTGAAACTCCGGTCTCGGAAAGATTTCAGAACGCCAACCTGCACTCGCAAAACTGCTTCTGCATCGGACCACGCGGCAAAAAAGACTGAGGATATGGCGTCGGTCATGCGCATTAGAACCCTGACGTACTGACGTCAGTCTAATGCGCCCTGACCGACGTCAGCCTTATACTCTGGTATTCGGGCCGACTGGATGCGGACTATACCCAATAGTAAGGACTGCAGCAATGGGGAACGAAGAACATCTCCTCCGTCATTTCAAAAGTTTCGTTGATTCCTCGGATAAAAATGAGGAGCTGAGCAGTGTCTTTGACATCGTTGCTTTCATCCAGTGCTAAAGAATAAAAAGTGAATGACTTCGCCTTTTTGTTTAATCTGCTGGTGATATCTTCATCTATTAGTTCCACACGGCGAGTCACTGTCCGCCGTGATAAACTGATTTTCTCAAATTTGTCTTTGGCCTCCGGGCACAAAATACCTGCTGTCTCTACCATACATTCTTTTAAAAACTCGCCCTCAGACAGTGGTTTGCTGGCCTTTGCTATTTTGAATGAAAGCATAAAACTGGCCTTGGTACTTGACTCTTGAATGGCAGTTTGACGGTGAAAAAAACTTTGCTGAGCCTTCAAATTAGCTGCCAACATCTCAGCAGCAGCTTCCAGTTCTTTTGTTGAGAGCTTGCTAGCATAATTAGCGTGCTTTGTGGCAAAGTGGCGGCTAATATTATACTCTCTAAAAACCGCCACAGTTTCTTGGCATATCAGGCAAACAGCAGATGATCGGTGTTCAGTGAAAAAATATTTAGTTGTCCACTCCTTATTGAACACTCGACATTCTCTGTCCACTTTCCTTTTCTTGGGTCCGCTCATCATACCTCTCAACCTGGAAACATCAAAAATCTGGACAAGGCCCATGAAAAATAGGTACAAATCTGTACGCTGTTTAACATAAAATTTGCATACATAAATATTGCACAGTCATTTTTACATCACTGACAAATCAATACAACAAATCACTACAATGAATTCCCAATGAACAAAACTGGACTCCCAATGACCATGAAACCATTTAACAGATTTAACTTTCAGGCAGGTGAGCTGGACCACTAGGACTCACTTTCGGTCAAGCCTTAATTGCAATACAACTACTGAAACCCAGTGAATAAAACATAACAAAATAATTAAAAGCATAAAAATACAAATCAGACATAAATGCACAAAACTGTATTAGGTACAGCATATAAAAATAGCTTAATACCTCTGTAAAACAAAAACATTAACACCAGTTACCTAGTAAATATTGTGAGAAGATTCATCTGGAAGAGAAGGATTCCAAGACCATTTTACCTCAGGTAACATTGCATGAGCATACACAATGGCTCCCTAAAAAATTGTTTTCATTCTATTTTTATATGAATACAGTATAGGAATTTTAACAATGGCTTCTGAGGTGCACTCCAGTGACACTATGTCCAGGTCCTCTGGACCATATCAAACTAGATCACATTCTTTGGGGCATTTTAAATCAAAAGTAATATTAGGACTTATGGAAAATGCTGCACAGACAAGGAGGGGAATTATATATTCAAGTGCCTGCTTACATATTAATCCCTTGTGAACCAAACAGAACACAGTAATAACTGCTTCTTCTTACCTACTTAATAGTGTACTTTTAGGAGAGCTTAAATTAATAAGCTTGTAAATCATTTACACGCAGATACATTTTCTGTCAGTGAAACTGGACATCTATTTAACTTCAGCAGGTTTTGAACAGTGATGCTGCAATCTATATAAACAGACACACACACAGAATCTTGTCAGCTTTCATAATTCACTTTCTCTCTCCAATCGCTCACACACACATACACTCTTCACCTTTCAAACCTGCATTCAATCACTTTCTCTCTCTGATCGCACACACACACACACACACACACTTCACCTTTCAAACCTGCATTCACTCACTTTCTCTCTCCAATCGCTCACACACACACACTCTTCACAATTCAAACCTGCATTCACTCACTTTCTCTCTCCGATCGTTCACACACACTCTTCACAATTCAAACCTGCATTCACTCACTTTCTCTCTCCGATCGCTCACACACACACACACTTCACCTTTCAAACCTGCATTCACTCACTTTCTCTCTCCGATCATTCACACACACACACACACACACACACACACACACACACACACACACACACACACACACACACACACTTCACCTTTCAAACCTGCATTCAGTGATTCACTCACTTTCTCTTTCCTATCGCACACACACACACACACACACACACACACACACACACACACACACACACACACTCTCTCTCTTACCCTGAGTAGTGCTCGGCATCTTCTGTTCAATCCATCCTCATGTTGTTGCTGCTGCCATTAATCCTGGGCCCGGCTCCGTTTCAGGGCTCGCTGTATCCCCCAGCCTGCTAACGCCATTAATCCCAGCTCCGTGAGCTCGCTATATCCCTGGCCCCTTTGCTGCTGCCATGAATCCGTTTCAGGGCTCGCTGAGTCAGCCTCTTCTGTTCCACATGTTGCATTCCCGCTGACTGTTAACTTAACCGCCAGCCAGCCGGAATGATGATGCGAGCTCCTTGAGCTCAGTTCCGACTGGCTGGTAGCCTGACGGTGCTGATGTCATCGCGTACGTGATGACGTCAGCCCCGACAGCGCGAAAATTTAAAAAAAAGAAATGAATGGGGTGCCAAGTTTGGCGGGCCGAATCAAAACGTTTAACGGGCCGCATGTGGCCCCCGGGCCATAGTCTGCCCATGCCTGCACTAGAGGTTGGATTAAATTTTCATTGTGGAAGATCCTGGTCTTGCTGGTCATTTATATCTTGGTTAAGTAAGCTTCTTGGGTGTTGTGACCCATGGACAGGAATCTATAACTGGCCAGGACTTGAATGGGGGTCTTAACCACTGTAACCTGGACCTACAGTAACACCATAGAGTTGTCCAGTCTAACTAGACGTGAGGTGAATTTATCTCTAATACAGATTGAAACACCACCTCCTTTGGTTTTCACATGTTCCTTTTGCGGTCTAAAGGTGTGGAAGGCACTGTATCCTTGCAAGGCCAGGGTACTCTTTGAGGCCTTAAACCAGGTTTCTGTGACTGCACTGACATCTCCATTTTCTAGTGATAGAAGTGCTTCCAGAGAGTGCAGTTTTTGGTTTAAGCTCCTAGCATTTAGCAGCATGGCCCTTATTTTGTTCTAATTGGTTAATTTAATGTCTGTAATGTTGTTTTTGAGACCTTGTTTAAAAAAGGCACTATGAAGGAGGCAAGAGCCTTTGCCAGAGGCTGAAAGCCTAGGGATGCCAGGTGCAAACTGTCTCTGGCAAAGCAGTGAGGTTTGTTGACCATGGCTTCCCAGGCAGACTGGAACTGGACCCCTTGGAATGACACCAAAAACTAAACCAGTTACTGAAATCAATCATTTTTCTTTCTTTATACTGTGGCATCATTCTAGGTGAGGGTAGTATGCTGCTCATGATTTTAGTTCAAGCCATACTGGGTCAAAAGATTGAAAAAAGGTTTTAAAATGTACCTTAGAGCATCTAGGATATTGTGGCAGGCCCCTGGCTTAATTCAGCTCTTTCCCCCATAGTAATCCAGTCTTAACCAGTTAGGGATTTATTTTACATTTGATGACAGGATAAATCCATCTGGGCACAAAGGTCCCTTTTCAACAGAGGCCTGGGGAGAAAAGCTCCAGTACATGCAGTACAATCAACATCTTTTAAGTTATATAGCATCAACAATGTCAGGCAGAATACATTTAAAATAAATGTTACAATGTCAAAATAGATATGACAAGAAATATATATACAGCAATAAGGCTTCTTATACTAACTATATATAAAGTTAAAATTAATAACCATGCACTAGTAGGGTGGATGTCACAATATAGAGTATTGCGTTATTTACATAGGGTGGATAGCAAAAGGTTGATTTAATTTTTGATATATAAATTAAATGAGTGGTAAGAGTTAAGAGAAGCATAGGTAGAAGGTGGGGTGGGAGAAAGAGTGATAGCTGGTAACACAGTAATGGAGAGCTGAGGTATAGTAGAAGAGGAGGAAGAAAGAGAAGTTGCATTTATCCTGGAGAAGTAGGGCTACAGTGCCAGGACATTGACAGATGTCTTCTTAGATGTGTTTTGGATGCCTGTTTTCTTTTCAAGAAGCCTGAGAGCATGTGGGAGGGCATTCCAGAGGGTAGTCACAGAGTTTGAGTATAAGGTGATGCATTTTGGGCTTTAGTGACAAAGTAGAGCAGTTTGTCTTTAGAGAGAAAAGTTTTGGTAGGGTGGTAATGCTGGACACTTACCAGGGTAGTATACTAGAATACAATATAATCTTCTCTCCTATTAATTCTTCTGCTGTGCACACTACTGGACCCATCCTGTTTATTGTAACAAATATATACAGTTTCCCAAAGCTTTACATTTACTTTATATTCTACTTCCCTGATGCTCTACTAAATCTTTTGAATTCACACAGATAAACAGAGACCTTTAGGTACTGACCTGGGCTAGCTGGTTGATTGTTTTTCTCTTCTCACAGCTTTCTCCAAGTCCTGGTTCATAGCCTCCCCCCTTTTCTTGTTCTCCTAACATAGATTCTAGTGTAAGTTTCCTAGCCCTGTCAAACCTGTTTTCTCACAGCATTCTCCAAGCCCTGGCTCTTAGCCCTCCCCCTCCTTCTCTGAGTCTCCTAACAATCATATTGTAAGCTTCCCAGCCCTGTAAATCCTGGCTATTCCCCCCCTCTTCCTCTTGAGATTTCACTTATTCCTCCCCTGAGCTTCAGTGCCATGTATAAATACTACAGGCAGTTCTCTGGGAAAATAATATATCGTCCCTCCTGCCAGTCACCCTTGGAGTCCCTCAGGGCTTTATTCTAGGACCTCTTCTTTTTTCACTATTTATCAATGACCTCCAAGTAGCAACTCCTCAAGCCACCTGCATTCAATATGCAGATGATTCTACGCTAATATGCTCAGCAAACTCCCCATCAGAACTACATTCTCTAACTCAGAATGTATTTAACATAGTAGAAACATGGTTCTCGAAACGTTGCCTCCTTCTCAATGCTAAAAAACTAAGCTTCTTCTCTTTACACCCACCAGTAAGTCCTCCCCCATAGATTTCTCAGTCATTTCCAATAATAGCACTATTATATCCCCCGACTCTACCACTAAATTGTTAGGAATTACTATTGACAATAACCTTAATTTTGATAGCCATATAAACAACACCATAAAAACTGTCAACAGAAAAATAGGCTCCTTATATAGAATCAAACCTTTCCTAACTCCGACGGCCAGAACCAAGACTGCTCACTCCCATTTAATCTCAACTCTTCTGTACGCCTCACCCATATATACTAACCTAAAGAAAAATAATCTTATCAAACTAGATAATTCCTATAATAACATCACCAGATTTGCCACTGGCAATCCCTTTAGAACTCACCACTGTCTAAATCTACTGCAGCTAGGCTGGCTTGAACTTCTGATATTCTCCCAACTCACCATTGCCCACAAGATATTTTACCAACCTAACAGCACTCCTATATTCTCATAATCCCCTACAAAAATCTAAATTCACTACGCTCTTCTAGCAAACTTTTAGCCAGCATAAGCAACTCTAACAACTTGGCTGGAGATTCCCTGTTTTCTATCACAGTGGAAAAAAACTGGAACCTACTGCCCAATGAACTATCTTTACTTTCTTCCTTGCCTCTCTTTAAACAAAACCTCAAAACACACTGGTTATGCCCCTGCAGCAACCCTGACTATCTTCTGCTTTCACTACTGATATTTTCTCTTCCCACTTTATTTACCAAAACTTTACTGCTTACTCCTTGGAAGCAGGACTGTAACTGGTGAACTCAAATTAACATACTGTGTGTATTCTACCCTGTTTGATGTACTGAAATTCCTCATGAATCATACTGTATAATAATTTATCCTATACTTTGTCACTTTTTCTAGTGTAAATACCTATTTTATTATTGTATTTTTATTGAAATCCTTTCATTTACTCTGTAACAACATTGATTTTAATTTCTATTTGCTACTACTGGAGCTTTTCTCCCCGGGCCTCCATTAAAAATGGAAAAATATGCAGTTAGACTAGCCCCGTTAACAAATGTAAAATAAAATAAAACAAAAAATAAAATAAAAACCACTGCCTGACCACACACTGTTTCTCTCTGTCCCACAGGTGTCCCTCAGTAGTGTGCATAACTGTAAGTACCATTTGTGATGTAGAAAATTCAATGGAATTGTTTGTTTAATTTATTTTAAGAGGCTCTTCACTGGTGTTTTAATACCTCTGTTATGCAAATTGTTCAAGTTTATAACCCCACCTGTACTACGCTGTCTCAGTCATTTCCTAATTAGAGTGCAGTTGTAGGTTTGCTTACTTTAAGGAAGTAGTCACCTTTTACTGATAAACTTGCTGCATTTTACTGTTTACAATTTGGAAATACACTATTTCATCTTAACTTAGTCCGACTTTTTATTAAACAGCTTACTAGAACATGTTGCTCTTACTGCTTTTAAATTAAGTGTACAACTTCACCTGTAAAATACCTATACTGTCTTTGTCATTTCCTACTTAGTGTGCAGCTGTAGGTTTATTATTTATTTTATTTATTTATTTATTTTACATTTGTTAACCGGGATGGTCCGACTGGATACATGTCCTTTTTCAGCGGAGGCCCGGGGAGAAAAGCTCCAACAGAGTTACATTGATAATTAGGTACAGTAAATGAGCTGAAAGAACTTAACAAAAACATAGGCTATTTACATACAAGTACAAGACTGCCATTACTATTTCTGAGATTACTACAAATGTAACATTAATAACATATTAGCAAGGACGGTAGGCAGTATAATGACATAGAGTTAGACAGGATACATATTTCTTTATCACAGTATACAAAGTACTTATCATCTTAGCTAGTTGTTTATGTTTTAGTTAATGGCACAGATCTAGTCTGGGTTTGAGCAAGGACATAGCCAGTGTGACTTGAAGTGGAGTTTTAGACTATTTTTGAATTGACTTAGAGAAGTTGCAAGTGTGATGTTATTTGGAAGAGAGTTCCATATTTTACCAGTGGTGTTGGCAAATAGCGCGTCACCACCTAGGTTGAGAGATTTAGTTGTTTGGACAAGGAGTCTGTTTGCTGAGCGAAGGCAGCTTAGATTGGAGTAGGGAGTCATTAAGTTTTTTAGTGCTGGGGTATTCTCAGGTTGTTTAAGGATTTTGAAGGCCTCTATGAGTTGGGACTGGTGAAGAAAGTGTGGGAATTCTATCCATCCAAGCTTTTTCAGGTTAGTACAGTGGTGTGTTCTGTAGGGTAGGCCTGTAACGAACCTGGCAATATGATTATAACAGGATGAGAGCTTGGCCAGATCAGATTTGTTAAGGTGAGTGAGGACAGGAGAGGCATATAGTAGGGTAGAGAGAAGGTGTGAACGGGCTGTGGCTGCCCTGGCATTCGGGGTAAGGAAGGCTTTAATTCTACATAGGGTCCCAAGTTTCTTGTTGACTGACTTAATGGCTTGGTTGATATGTATATCAAATCTGAGTTTATTGTCGATGTTTACTCCTAATAGCTTTGTATAGGTGTCTGGGGAGATGATGGTCCCATTATTGGATTTTATAGTGAAGTTTTCAGTCGGAGATCTATTGGCTGGGTAGAAGAGAAGTAACTAGGTTTTGTTTGGATTTAAGATCAGGAGATGGTTGGCAAGCCAGTTTTCGACTTTGGTGAAGCTATGTTGGGTGGTAGTTAGTAGATTTGCAAGAGAGGCATTGGAACATATTATAGTCGAGTCATCTGCATATTGAATGCAGGTGGCTTCAGGGATGACTGTTTGGATGTCGTTTATGAAGACTGAAAAGAGGAGAGGTCCTAATATGGAACCTTGAGGAACTCCTATGGTATTTGGTAGTAGGCAGGAGAGCTTGTTTTGCCACATTACTGCTTGTTGCCTCCCAGTGAGGTAAGCTTGAAACCAGTCAAGGGCTGGAGTATCTAGATACAGGGTTTTTAAAGTATATAGAAGTAACTGATGGTTTACCATATCGAAGGCTTTCGATAGGTCCAGGAAGAGAGCGGAGGATATTTTTTTATTATTCCGGTTAAGATTAATGTTTTCAGTAAAAGAGAGGAGAGCAGTGGTTGTACTATGATGGGGTCTGAATCCATGTTAAGAGTCTGTGAGTAGTTTATTTTGGGTTAGATAGAGCATTAGTTGGTTGTGCATGCACTTTTCCATAAGTTTGACAAGTGGTGATAGTATGGCTATAGGTCTATAGTTGGATAGTTCTGTGGATGAACCTCCTTTGTGGAGTGGAATAACATAGGATATTTTCCAAATTGAGGGGATAAAGTAATGACCTTTTACTGTTAAACTTGCTGCATTTTACTGTTTACAATTGGAAATGCACTGTTTCAGACTGATGTAGTCTGATTTTGTTAAAAAGCTTACTAGAACACATTGCTGTTACTGCTTTTAAAATGGTACTGAGTGCTGTCATAGGTATTCAGCCCCTGTGCTAATTAGATTTCACTACTTAGCTTATTTTGAGTGCCTATTCTGTTACTGTATTGTGTAGATGGTATGGCGGTAGCATTGTTGCCTCACAACAAGAGGTTCTCCCGTTCGATTCTCTGCGTGTTTGGGAGTGCCTTCTGTGTGGAGTCTGCATGTCCTCCCCGCGGTTGGGTAGCTTTTGAAAGACATGCGTGTGTAAATGGGCGTGCCTTCGTTGAAGGTTGGGTGTCGAGCTGGCACCTCAGCGTTTCGTAAAAATCTACTGCCAATCATTAGCGGACCGGAGTTCTGTTGTGGCAACCCCTTACTGGGAAAAAGCCGAAAGACAAACAACATTCTGTTACTGTAGTATGCGGTAACTGAGTGCTTTTACTGTAATTTTATGTCCTGCCACCATGTTGATCAGTTCTGTTGGCATGCATTACTAAGTAGCAACAAATATTTACTGGCAATGATTTACTCAGCATTCTGTGAAATTAAGGTGGTAACAGATTAAATTTCATATTACTGAACAAACAGGGTGACTTTCTTATTAATTATCACTGCTTGTTCCTTAACTAATTTATTTGATTAAGTACTGCTTAGCTAAACTACTTAAATTGTGGTATTTCGTCTGTCTGTCTCTTATTCCCACTTTTTTTACTTCATCTACCCCCTTTCCTGGCTTCATATTAACATCTCTCCCTCTCTTTACAGTCCCTTAAAGGACCACTATGGGCAAATGATGAAAACACATATATTTTTTATCTAGTCATGAATTTCTCCTCCTCTCAAAGCTGCTTGCCACAAAACAAGTATTCATTCCAAATTTTATTTTTTTTACCCTTGTCTGCCCTCATGGGGGGAGACATCCTAATAAGAGGTTTTTCCTTTTGAAAGCTAAATCTGTCCCAAAATGCAGTATGACAGCCCTGATTGTGAGAAAAAGTAGCCCTATCATTTGCTGTCAGATTAAACTTCCATTTAGGACTATGCGAGGGACAGTCCCTCTTTAGGCAATTGTGTCCTGCAAAATAAACTGTAACACTGGCAAATGTCCTGAGATTTTAGGGCAGAATTGTTTCCTATATTTTATTTAATAGCTGCATAAAACAGTTATTCTGTATCTGAAACACCTAACTGTTATAAGATACAGAATAAGCAACTAAAATATAGGCCGCGGTGGTGCAATGGTTAGCGTTGTTGCCTCACAGCAAGAGGTTCTCCCGTTTGATTCTCGGCTGGAGCGCCTCCTGTGTGGAGTCTGCATGTCCTCCTTCCGGTCGAGTGACATATAAAGACATGCAGGTAGGTGCGTGCGTGAATGGGTGTGCCTTCCTTGAAGGCTGGGCATCGGGCTGACAACTTGGCACCGTAAAAATCCACTGCCAATCATTAGCGGACCAGAGTTCCGCTGTGGCGACCCCTAACCAGGAAAAGCCGAAAGACAATTATTAATAAGCAACTTAAATGCTACAAGAATAAGCTTTAATGTAGGCAAAAAAGTTAAGTTCTATCCTTTGTACTGGCCGTGGGTATGTTTTGGCCTGCAAAATCTGACGTTTGTACCAAAAATGTCCCAGTTTGGGCATTTGAAAAGGTGGCAACCGTACTTCCATTCACTTATAATAGGAAACCTGAAAAAAAACCTGCCAAGTTTAAGTCTGCAGATCAAGTGTCATTGACTGGTCTGCACTGAAATTTATAAATGTTGTTCCTACTGATGCACTACACATTCTCTGAAAAAGCTTGCAAAAATGTCAACAAATTACTGAGATAAAAAAAACTTTTTACGAAGACCAGTTTTGTTTGTTTCAATTCCTGGCCAAGTTACTTCTCCCATCTCCCCTCCTGCAGTGAGCCAGAATCTCACATTTCCAGCTTGGTTAGGTTCAGCTACTTAGTCAGTTTTGCATGACAATAGACACAAAGAAATCACAGCCTGGTGTGCCACTAAAACTCTTTCTTCATATGTTTCTTTACCCCTGACTTTTGATGCTAGCGCTTTCCCAGGAATTCCGATTAAAAAAAAAAAAAGAAAAGAAAAAACAAATAGCAATCCACAGTTTAGGCCAATATATCAATTTCTTAAAATATGCACAGTAATAAATTTTCTTTGGATTGCTTTCTGGCTATTCCCATCATTATTTTGGCATAATAATTCTGTCATACCATAACCTCAACTGGTTTATGTTATGCCAAGCTGAACAATGAAATAGTTTTTTTTTTTTTTTTTAACAAGATCCTCCTCAGAAATAAAATCTGGGCCAAATGGAGAGCCACAAAAAAACCCATCAGATCGCCTCCACTTCAAACAATTAAGAAATGCCACCAAAAAACAAATTCTCCAAGACAAAAAAGACTATTACCTTCACATCCAACAAACCCACCAACAAAAACCACAAAGATTCTGGTCAGGCATAAACAATCTTCTCAAGCCAGGCCACTCTACAACTCCTGCCCCCTCAGGTTTCAACCATAATAATGCCAACCAGATTCCAGATGTCTTTAATAACTACTTTACCAAAGCCATTCTAACCCTAGCTAATACTTTGCCACCTGTCACCTCTTCCCAGTTAGATACCACTAATACTCCATCTCCTATCTTTCATATAAAACCAGTACCCACATCCTTCATATGCAACCTCCTCTTAAAACGTAAGCCCTGCACCCCTTCTGCTAATTGTCTTCCTGCTGAATTCCTGCAAATTGCAGCTAAAGCCATTGCCTATCCCATCTCCATACTTATAAATAGAACAATCTCAGAAAGCAAAATCCCATCCATATGGAAAGTATCCCATATCATCCCTCTACACAAAGGTGGCCCATCTACTGAACTTTCCAACTTTCGCCCCATTGCCTTACTCTCTCCAATAGCTAAAATAATGGAGAAATGCATTCACAGACAACTACTTGACTACCTTCTCCAGAATAACTTACTTGCAAGCTGCCAACACGGTTTTAGACCATTCCATAACACAACTGTCCTGCTATCCTTCTCTGACACCATAAACAAAAACCGAAACAATAACACTTTTTCATCTACACTTTTTATTGACCTTTCAAAGGCCTTCGATATGGTGAATCATAACTTGCTTATTGACATACTAAAGGTCCAATCACTTGATGCACAGGCATTACAATGGTTTAAATCCTATCTGGAAAACCGACATCAAGCCGTACTCTGGGATAATAATCTTTCCACACCACTCCTTGTGAACATAGGAGTACCTCAAGGCTCTATTTTAGGTCCTCTTCTCTTTACTTATAAATAACCTACACACCACAATTCCACAAGCCACCTGCATACAATATGCAGATGATTCTACCTTAATTTGTTCAGCCAAGTCCATAACCTCTCTCCAGTCAATCACCCAATCCGTATTTAACAGTGCTGAAAACTGGTTCTTGCAACACGGTCTCCTACTGAACCCCAAAAAAACTAAATTATTGCTCTTTGCTCCTACTCTTAAGTCATCTCAACTGTACTTCACTGTAACCTCTAACAATGGTACTAACATATCCCCTGACACTATTACCGGTCTACTGGGAGTAACAATTGATAACTACCTTAGCTATGATCACCATATTAACTCTACAATAAAGTCTGTTAACAAAAAACTTGGCACCCTTTACAGAATCAAACCCTTCCTAACCCCTTCTGCCAGGATAACCATTTCCCAGACCCATCTGATTTCTACCCTATTCTATGCCTCTGCAATATATACCAAGCTTTCTAAAAGCAACCTCTCCAAACTCTCAGCATGTTACAATAACAGAGCCAGATTTGCCACTGGCACCCCCTTTAGAACCCACCACTGTCACAACATCAAACAACTGGGATGGTTAGAACTGCAGAACCAACTGCTTTGCCAACAACTTGTCATCTCCCTTAAGATTCTCTATCATCCTAACAATACCCCAATCCTCAATAATCTGATCACCCCCTACAAAAATCTTACTACACTTCGATCAGCTAATAAGCTACTAGTTTCCACTATTAAATCCAACAACAAAGCAGGGGACTCTCTTTTCTCCAACACAATAGGAAAAAGTTGGAACCAGCTTCCTAATGAACTTACCACCCTCACTTCCACTCTTCTTTTCAAAACGCTACTTAAAGAATACCTTAAAACACACTGGCTCTGTCCCTGCTCTAACCCTGACTAACACCTCCTTCCCCTTGCTGCTCTCTCTATTCTCCTGATCTACTGCACTATGAGTCCTTGTGGAAATGAAAGTATATTAGTCAATAATTTTATTAACTGTTATCTCTCAAATGCTCACTAAATGTATTTTGTTTTAGTATATCCTACTATACTGCTTTGTTTCAAGTCTAACTGAACCTCAATTATAAACAATCTACTGTATTTCTGTCAACTATTACTATATATAATATTGAATGTCTGTGCCTTTGCTTGGAGCTTTTTTCCCCGGGCCTCTACTGAAAATGGACATATATCCAGCTAGACTAGCCCGGTCAACAAATGTAAAATAAAAAAAAAAAAATAAAATAAAATAAATAAAACAACCTCCCAAGCCTCTTATGTGGCCCACTACTTCCTGTTACTACGGCTTTATGCAGCTTTTCTTAGTTGTACACTTGCAAGCATATCTATAATCCTTCTCAGCAACAGCCTCAAGAAAAAAGCTTCCAAATCAGATACTTTTCAAAATAGCAGTACTAATTTTGTAAGCTCATAAAATAAGACTCCATCAACTGACATACCTTTTAAACAGAGTCAAGTGTGATAAATGTCATTATTTGTTCATGAGAATTCAACACCTTATTCGAAAATCATTATGGATTGTACTATGTTTACTACTGACAACAAATCGCTCTCATTCGAAGTAACCATCACACCTGACCCCTCTTCTAGCAACTAAACTAAAAAACTTCTCCAAAGCAGATTATAACCTCTTATGGGATGGTATAAATAGCTTCACTCCACCTCCTCCCTCAGATAGAACTGGCAACTATGCCGAGCTCTACACCACTGCTTTACAAACACCTGTATAACTGCATCAACTCGGCTGTACCTGATGGGACCAAAACAAGCTCCTCAAGAAGAACAAACCTGCCTGGTGGACAACTTCCAGTAACAGGCATTACAATAAGAGGAAGAAATTGCTGTCTAACTGCAGTGGCTCTCCTGGACAGAGGCACAGTGAACTAATGGCTCTGCTGGACCGAGGCACAGGGAACTAATCTAAGGGGGCGGCGAAAGCCAACACATTCTGGCTAGGCTTATAGATGCCCTCGGGCAGATAGCCTAGTACTTACCTATGAACCTATAAGAGTAAGAGGGACCAAGCTCTAAACTGGAAACAATCCCTCTTCAACTTAAACACACAAATAAGACTTCTTGTGAAGGCCTCCAAATCAAGCTACAAATCCAAATTTGCTTCCTCAACAAAGGACAACCACAAGGCATGCTATAGTTACATCCATAACCTAAAAGGAAAGGCCCACATTTGTGCCAAATGAGAAGTTATGTACCTACCATAACGTTCCATGTTAGTTGTCTTCTCTCGCCTTCTTTCTTGCTTGATGGGTTCGGAGCCGATCCTCGGCTCCGACTCAGCACTTGCTAAGCTCGAGAGTCACTTTTACCAGCTCGAGGCAGCCCCATATCCCATGATGCAAGGCGGTAAGTACCCAGATCTCGTTTGTTGTCTATAGGCAATAACACCTAGCATAAAAGACATCCCAAAGGAAGAAAGAAGGAGAGAAAAGTCTGAAGGATGGTTTTGGAGGACCAGTACTGTATGGTCTTAAGAAGCATTCTTCCATGTAGAGAGAAAGGTCTGTCCAGGCCAGGGGGAAGGAGGGAGGGTCGCAAGAAAGAAGGCGAGAGAAGACAACTAACATGGAACGTTATGGTAGGTACATAACTTCTCAATGTTAAGTTGTCAATCTCGCTCATTCTGCTTGATGGGACTGCGCCCTAGTACCTCTATCCTGGGTGGCTCAATGGAACAGACTCTTGAGAACTGTAGAGCCAAAACTGGCTCTGTCCCTGGAGGCCAAATCCAATTTGTAATGAGAAACAAAGGTATGAGGAGTGGCCCAAGTGGCTGCTGCACAAATAGTGTCTAATGGAAGTCTAGCTTGAAAAGCTGTGGAAGTGGCTAAGCTTCTGGTTGAATGCTTTAGGTTTCGAGCACAGCTGTTTTCCCCTGAGCTGATAAATTTCGGAGATGACAGAAGAAAGCCATCTAGATAAGGTCACTTTTGAGACAGGAAGGCCCTTTTTGTTATCAGCATAAGAAACAAAGAGTTGATCGGATTTCCTGAATTGTTTTGTTCTGTCCAAATAATATCTGAGTTGGCGGTGAACATCAAGATAATGTAACTTTTGTTCGATCTGTTTGAGTAGTTTGGGAAAAATACAGGAAGATCAATAGCCTGATTCAAATTACTCTTTGAGGCGACCTTAGGCAAAAAGGTCGGATTAGTTCTCAATGATACTCTGTCTTTGTGGAAGACTAAATAGGGGCGAACAGAGAGAGCATGAAGTTCAGATACCCTCCTAGCCAAGTAATAGCAACCAGGAATAAAGTTTTCCATGAAAGAAATTTCAGGAACATGAAACAGCTGGCTCGAAGGGAGGAAGAATCAAGGATGTCAGCACTAAATTTAGCTCCCATTGAGGAGGAGGACTCCTGATTGGAGGTTTCAGGAGAAAAATTCCTTTTAAGAAGGCTCTACAAAGCCTGTGGGACATAATGTTGTGATCTGCGAACCCGACATGAAAGTTCGAGATAGCAGCCAACTGAACTTTGACCGTGGAGGAAGAGGAGCCCGCGTGAAAGATTTCCGCTAAGAAATCCAAAACTGCTTGTACTGGAGCAGTAAAGGGATCAATATTTTTGGCTTTTGCCCAATAAGAAAAACGTTTCCATTTGCTAGTATAAATCCTCCTAGTAGAGGATTTTAAGGAAGCTACTATGATGTCTCTAACAGGATTAGAGATCATAGGAAGCCTGGCTAAGGAAGGAAGTGGAGCAACCATACTGTGAGGTTGAGAGAAGGGATAGACCGGTGCAGCTGACCCGATTGGTGAATCAGAAGGTCTGGCACTGGGTCCAGATGCCACGGCTGCACCAAAAGGTGACGATGAAGGAACGGAAACCAAATCTGTCGAGGCCAATAGGGAGCAATGAGAATCATTTTGGCTCTCAAAACGGTGGCTTTCTGGAGTACTTGTGGAATCAGAGGAAAGGGAGGAAAGGCATAAAGAAGTCCCTGGGGCCAATCCTGGGTTAGAGCGTCTCTGGGGGGATGGCCTGGCAGTGGGAAGAGAGAGAAGAAGTCTGGGCATTTGCTGTTTTGGGGAGTAGCAAAAAGATCGCAACATGGCGGCCCCATTCTAGAAAAATCTCCTCCACTATAGATTGTTTGAGAGACCACTCGTGAGGCATGAGAATAGCTCTGCTCAATCTGTCTGCTAAAATGTTGGTTTTCCCAGGGATATGCGTTGCTACCAGAAACCGATGAGAGGAGATCGCCCATTGCCAAAGTCTGAGAGCTTCTCGACACAAGGGGTAGGACTTGGTTCCGCCCTGTTTGTTGATATACCATACTACAGACATGTTGTCTGTGTGGACTGCAATTGTCCCAAGGGAAGAAAGTCGTTGAGGGCTTGCAACGTTAAAAGCACTGCTCTCATCTCTAGGACATTTATGTGCAGGTGGTATTGAACGGTTGCCACGTCCCATGAACCATCCTGCCCTGATAATGACCCCCACCCGATCAGGGAGGCGTCCGTAGTGACAGTGGCTACCGGGGCTGGGGTACAAAGGGTCTGCCTTGGTGAATCTGGGGAGAAGTAATCCACCATGAAAGATGATTCTTGCAAATCTGTGTCACCAGTATTTGGTGACGCATCGGAAGTTGTTGGTAAGACCACTGAGTGAACAACATCCACTGAAGCAGGCATATAGAAGCGGGCCAGGCGAAGAAGGGTAATGGCCGCAGCCATGAGGCCCAACACCTTTAGAACCATTCTGGCTTGTACTTTCTTGCTGGTTAGGATGATCCTCACGTGACTTTGTATGTCTGAGATTCTTTGATCTGTGAGGGTAGCTGACATCCGAACAGTGTTTAAGTTTGCGCCTATGAAAGTAATAGACTGGCAGGGCAATAAGGAAGATTTTTCGTAGTTGATCGAAATTCCCAATTGAGTGCAAAGATTTATTGTGTAATCCCTGGCTTGAAGAAGTTGATGCCTGGTGGTGGCTGAAAGGAGCCAGTCGTCGAGATACGGAAACACCTGGAATCCTTGACGTCTCAGGTGAGCCGTGACCACTGCCATACATTTGGTGAACACTCTGGGGGCTGTAGTGAGACCAAAGGGCAGGGCTCTGAATTGGAAGTGACTGGACCCCAGCCGAAAGCGGAGAAACCTTCTGGAGCGTCTGTGAATTTTTATGTGATAGTACGCATCCTGAAGATCTATTGAGCACATCCAGTTGTCCTTCTCTAGGAAGGGCAGAATTGACTGAAGTGTGACCATTCGGAATCTTGTCTTTCTCACAGACTTGAGTCTGCTGAGATCCAATATTGGTCTCCAGTCTCCCGTCTTTTTGGGGACCAAAAAGAACCTTGAGTAGATTCCGGGCTCTGAATGGTCTGTTGTAACTGGCTGAATGGCTCTTTTTTGTAGAAGTTTTAATACTTCTAACTCTGCAATTTCCCTTAGACCGGGTGGTACATCTGGAAGGGAATTTGAGTGAGAGAAAGGACTTTCCTCGAAAGGAATTTTGTAACCCTCGGATATGATCGACTGTACCCATCTGTCTTGAGTGAGGGAATGCCAGGCTTCTGGGTACAGCGATAGTCTTCCCCCGACTGCCTCCAAGGATGGACAGTCGGGCAACATCTCAGGGATGCTGAAAGGGCTTGTCAGAGAGAGGCTCTCTGCTTCCCTGGTTTTGTGGACCCCCTCTGCCTCTAGAGCGGCGTCTGTTATTGTTACCCCTCTGCCTCTAGGGGTAAACTGACCACGTGTATCCGGCGTGACTCCTTGGGATTTGCGGAACCACATTTTGCCACCCTTCTGTCCTTTAGGGTAAGGTCTAGAAGGGGTGGAAAAATGGACCCCTACGGCAGAAAGAGTCTTGCCGTCCTGCTCACACCTGGTCAATGTATCCTTCACTTGAGGGCCAAACAAAGCTGACCCATCAAAGGGAGAGTTTGTGAAGGACGCCTTAAAGGGATCTGCAAAATTACAGAGTCGCATCCAGGCTTGGTGTCTAAGAGCCACACCTGTACCTGCGGCCCTACTCGCTCCATCTGCTGCATATGATATCAGTCGCATGGAGGAGTTAGCAAAAGAATTAAGGGTTCCTAGCTGCGAAGCAATTTTTTCTTGAGCTCCTGCAGCTGTGGGATCCTGTACTACTTCACCTAGCTCCTTAAGGATGTCCCTTTGGAGTCTGGTGAAGTGACATAAGTAGTTCAGCGGCATAGCAAAGGTCGCTGAAGAGAACATCCGCTTACCATACCTATCCATGGTCCTAGAGTCCTTATTAGGAGGATGGACAGGTACGGAAGGATCTGCAAGTTCCTTCTTAGTGGCAGCCGCCACCACCATGGCATCAGCAGGGACACCTTTCGTAAGGAATTGCTTATCCGAAGGGGCAGTAATAAATTTAGACGGCCTCCTAGGAACTGGCTCTACAGAGTCAGGAGCAGCCCAAGCCTTTCGAGCAATAACCTGCATAAGGGGGTCAAAAGGCGGAGACACCCAGGAGGTGGAGGGCCGAGATCCAAACGCCTCTAGGTATACCGACTCATCCTCAGAGGGATTATTGGAGGGCCAGTTTCCCCTCTGTTTAAGGAGTTCTAGGATGTCTGAAAAGGAGACATCCTCAGAGGGGGATCTTGGGGATCCCTCCGACTCATCGAAGTCGGTATCTGAAGTGATAGACTCAGGGGAGTCTATGTGTTTCCTCTTACAAGTCCTCTTGCGCAGAGGATCCCCTGACTGATCAGGAGAATCCTCGGAAGAGGGGGTTCTTCCCAGTGGGGAAACCTGAGGCGGAGGATCTCTGGGTCCGGGAGCAAGAGAGATGGCAGAGATATCGACAGGCACCGTAGAGGGAGGAGCTAAGGGAACAGACTGCTGGCTGAGTCCAGTGGCCAGCACACTCTTCATCACCTCGAAGGCTCCCCTCCCAGGGAGGTCCGAGAGAACCCGTTCCGAAGAAACCGGAACTCCAGGGCCCACTGAAAGGGAAGGCTCCGAGACAGATGTCGGAGCCGAGCTCACCAAGGTCGAGGCTCCAAGGGGAAGAGTGGGGTCGGACAAGGGTCCGATGCCACTCACCCCCTCGGAGGAGACCAGGGAAGCCCGACCACCGAATCCCTCTAAGGAAGGTCTCGAAGAGGAGATAAGAGTAGATGCTGAGGGAGCAGAAGGGGGGGGGGGTATCTTCCCCTCAGCCATAGCAGAAACTATTCCCGAAGACTCCAGCTCCAAACTCTGAGGTAGAGTCGAAGGAGGAACTGCAATAGGGTGTGGACTAATAGTCGTCTGTTGAGACGGACTATGTAGCATCTGGGCCAGTGCCTGTGATTTCAATAATCTACTGACCACCCTCTCTAAATCATGGTCAGAAAGCCTGGATGACCTAGATGATCGGCTCCGATGGCTCCGTTCCGAGAGGAGAGGTGAGGCCGGAGCCGACAATATCGGTTCCAAGGAAGGGGACCTGGACCTCTTCCTCGAAGGAACCATCGGAGCCGACGAAACCATCGATGCAGTCAGAGCCGAGGACTTTTCGGCACCGACAGAAGGTCTCGATGCATCGGCTCCGGCCGGAGCCGATACAGACATAAAAGTAAGGGTGTCGGAGCCGGTCGGCGCCGACACCGAAGCCTGAGCCACATGGTGGTCGGAACCAGTCGGAGCCGACACCGATGTGACTGAACCAGTATCGGCACCGATAGCCATCAGTGCCGAAGGTTTATGCAAACCAGGATCGGCTCCAGCCGGAGCCGATCTCGACTCAGAAAGAGTCGGAACCGAGGCCGCAGGCTTAGACACAGAAGCCTGGGCCTTGGAAGACTTGGAAGTCTTGCTCGGAGCCGATTTAGCCGGAGAGCCCTCCGGTTAAGAAGACCCCTTAAAATAAATTTGTTTCTCCTCTCCTGCAGGACTCTCTGGCTAAAGGAATGACAAATCGCACAGGAGTCCTGCAGGTGGAGAGGTCCCAGGCAGTATAAGCAAGAAGTGTGACCGTCTGTCAGAGACATCTTCTGACAGCACGAGTCACACTTCTTAAAGCCTGAGACCCTTTCTTTGGACATGGTTGCAGAAAACACACACAACACAGTCCCAAAGAACAAGTTATCCCAAAAAAAATATTGATAACTAACCTCTCACACACACACCCTAACAAGGGGGGGGATGGGAGGGGAGAAGGCCTGACTAAAAAAATTAAGGAGTGAGGGAAATTTTAGTCAGAAAAGGGCTTAATATAAACTAAAAACGTTAAATATAAAGTTTTAAAGTGAAAAAGGGGCAAAAATAGTATTATATAAAACACTTACCAGGAGCTGGTAAAAGGAGGAACTCATCAGCGAAGCGGCAAACGAGATCTGGGTACTTACCGCCTTGCATCATGGGATATGGGGCTGCCTCGAGCTGGTAAAAGTGACTCTCGAGCTTAGCAAGTGCCGAGTCGGAGCCGAGGATCAGCTCTGAACCCATCAAGCAAGAATGAAAGCGAGATTGACAACTTAACATCTGTTATTTAACGATACCACATATACTGAGTCTGTGGACATAGCTAACCTGTTGGCTGACAGGTTCTGTGAAAACTTCAGTCCCGTGTCTCCACCACACGTACCCCACAACATCACTACTACCCGTCCCCTACCCTGTCTCTCTAAACAGCAGGTTGTAAATGCCCTCTTTAAGACCAAAAACACAGCATGTATGGGACCTGATAACATCACTGAGCTGCGTCCTACATGGGCTCCAACATGAATTAGCAACACCACTGGGTACCCTTTTCAATCATAGTCTAAGCACCGGCTTCGTACCAGCTGAATGAAAAACAGCCACTGTTAGTCTCTTACACAAAGGAGGTGCTTCCACTAACCCTGGGAAGTATATACCCATTAGCCCGACTAGCCTTATCTGCAAGACCATGGAGTGAATCATCATGGACCTTATCAACAAAGATATAGGAAATCTCCAAACACTTGACCCTACTCAGTTTTGATTTGTCAAGGGGAGATTGTGCCTGTTAAAATGGTGGACTTCTTCGAGACAGTCAACAAGGCCCCGGACGAGGGGAAGATCTGTGCATACGGCTATCCTGGACTTAGTCAAGGCATTTGACACTATCCCCCACTCTGGCATCATCGACAAACTCAACCAACTAGGCTTCAACCCTTATATCATTAGATGGGTCGCTAACTGACTCACTGATGGAACTGATATAGTCAAAATAGGGGAATCCACCTCCAACAGCAGACCTGTAACTAGTGGTGTTCCACAGGGATCAGTCCTGGGACCTGTACTGTTCGGGATCTATTTCTTCAAAGTACAAGCAAAAACTAAAGGTCTGTGGCTGACAAAGTTTGTTGATGACTAAAAACTGAAAAACTGGGAGCAGTCATAGAATCTTCAAATGATGTCAACATCCTACAAGTGGGTCTTACACAAATAAATGCCTGGTGCCAGAGTCATGGCCTTAAACTCAATGCAAAAAAGTGTATTATCATTCCTTTCGGTAAGAGTGGTGTTCCTGCCAACTACCACATCAATAGCAACACCTTAAGTATGCACTCAGTGGTGAGAGACCTGGGCACACAGGTTGACAGCAGTCTTACCTTTGACCACCATGTCTCCACAGTGGTAAGAAGGGCATTCTATACTGCCCATCTCATAAGTAAGGGTACTGCCTCTAAAAAAAAGAAGTTATAACCTCCCTGTACTCTTCCCTCATCAGGCCAATAATCGAGTACAATGCCACTTTTGGCGTGTACCTTTCCAAGCATCTCCAGCAATTGGAGAGACCACAAAGGATCCTCACAAAGAAAATTCTAGGTCTTCAACATCTGTCTTATGGGGATCATCTGAAATCACTGTCACTTCATTCTGTTTCATACAAACTACTCAGAGGCGATCTCTGCCTAGCATACAAGGCAATCTCTGACCCCTTGTTATTAGAAATGCTGCATATCCGTAACTCAAATGGTACATGGGTTACTCGCTCTAAAGACCTTAACCTGGTATGTGACATTAATAAAACCTGCAAAAGGGACAGGTTTGTCTCCCAGAGGTTACCACAGACTCTGACTTCATATCAAGCAGAGCACCTCATTGGTTCTCTTCAAACGCAATCTGGACAATTGGATGGGTCACCGTAAATTCACCCTGGGGGTTCCACCTGTGCCCCTCTTAGACAGGGGCAATAGGTGCTGATCATGGAAATAAGAACTTGGCTAGGCTTGCAAGAGCCCTAGGGCCATTAGCCTAGTAACTTCCTCAGATCCTATGTCGGTGCAGAAGTGTAAGCCGACAGTAGGGACACTTGTGTGGACTCAAACAATGTACTGACAAACACAGTACAATCAATGCATATGCCTCAACCAAACAATGATGAAATTGCTACTAACCACACTGAAAATAGTTTTACTCTTGTTCTCTCCATTTCTTGATGCAATGCATAGTATCCACACCACACTTAAAGGCGCGGTTCAGTTAGGGTTACCATATTTGGTTAAACGAAAAAGAGGACGAAAAAATATGTGCTGGTATTATACCAGCACATATTTTTTCGTCCTCTTAGGGTTGCCAGATTCTTGACTGGCCGGGTCGGGACAAAAGGTCTTTCACACTAGGCGAAGACCAAAAAAGTCTTTAGTCTTTAAAACATCGCAGTTCCGCATTACAGACAAGTAGCTCCATGTTTGGCGATTTTTGATTGGCCCGTATGCCGGTATACGAGCCGATCAAAAACTTGCACAGTGGACCCTCTTCTGTTCAATGTGGAACATCAAGCAGTTTCGCATTGAACAGAGCTCCGTTTTTTCGATTTTTTTGATTGGCTCGTATAACCGGTATACAAGCCAATCAAAAACTCGCACAGCGGACCCTCTTCTGTTCAATGCGGAACATCAAGCAGTTCCGTATTGAACAGAGGTCCGTTTTGCAATTTTTTGATTGGCTGGTATACGGTATATGGGCCAATCAAAAAAAAAAAGCGGAGGCTGTTTTGGCAGGACTGTAACCGGCAGTGCAGGACTCTGGATCGGACTGCCAATCCCGCTGAAATAAGGACGTCTGTTTAAATTCTGAGATTTGTCCAGGTTTTTGAAAAACCAGGACAAATTGCAGTATTTTCAAAAATTGCCCAGGCAGGAGCCCAAAAAGAGGACGTGTCCGGGGAAACTCGGACGTATGGTAACCTTAGCTTTAATTCCCCGGAAATACACATCCACCCACCCACACAACATACCATTCAACCTTGAGGCTTTTCCCACCTCCTTGCAACACTCTGCTGAAATGGGTTTGGCAAACCAAAGTGCTTGATGGCTGCTAGCGCACGACTCCCACTCATTTCAACTAGAGTCAGTCCATTGTTCTGACACAGTTATCCCCTTCAGCAGGATTGCAAGCAGGTATTGGTACAGATTTACTCCATATTCCTTTTACACACACACACACACACACACACACACACACACACACACATGCACACACACACACACATGCACACACACACACACACACACACACACACACACGAGTGGATGAACAACATACAAAGGCCAGTTCTTCACAGAAGAATCAAACCTGGTTCATGTGGGGCAGTGGACAATGTCACTCACTATATTTGTCTTCAAGCCCAGTCTTATGACACGTGCTACACCATCACCTTGTCAACACTTTCCACCCACACCTACAAACCTTGCTGTCCTTGACACTTTAAGTAGCAGAAACACTCACACAAACACATGCATGCACTCACATTACTGTTTGGTGAAACAGTGGGATTTCGAGTTTCTGTTTCTAACATATTGCTTTAATGGCTAAAAGGTGCAAAAAATATTGGCACATGTCAACTCCGGGCAACCCACAGATGTTGCACTGATTGCCACTATCCCACAAGTAAAGCTGCAAGCCAGTGTCAGTTCAGCTTTACTTCACATTTCTGTACTCCCTATATCTAATATTTACAAGTGCGCACACACACAAACATATGTGGACACACACACATCCAAAATGTCACACGACTATGACGCAGTGACCAGTTCTCTGCAAAACATTGCGGCATGGTTGTTATGTATAAATCACATGTTTTCCCTACCCATGACTGCAAACCTAGTTTACTGACATGTCCATCTCCTGCCCAGCCACCTTTCAATAAAGTACAGCATAGTATCATTCAGCAGAAAAGATGTTCCCACCTCATATGTTACAAATAGCAATCCTTTTTAAACAGATAAGGTCAAAGAGACCTGACTACATTTCAACCATAGTCAGGAAATCCTTCTATCTGGCTCAGTAAATTCCCAAGGAAGTATCTAAGATCAAAAGAGGTAAATTTTACTTCTGTTCTCTTCTGTTATGAGACCCATTAGTAAATATAATACCTCATTTGGTATGTACAAATCCAAGCATATTGCTTGACTGGAAATACACCAATGATATTTAACCCCCCCCTCAAAAATAGAGTTCTTAAATCCTTCAAGTATTCTGACAGATGAGTGCAACTCACTTTATACTCAGTAGCCTGCTGTTTGCTCCAAGGTGACCTGTGTCTCACTTTTCAAGCCATAAAACACCCAAAGTTATTTGGCCTTCTACTTCTTTTGAAAACAGCAGCTTTACAAACACCCATACAAGGGACCTAAATTAACATCAACGAATAAATAAGATGTTTTGGAGGGGAGGTTCCAAACTCAACGTATTCTCAGCCCATGGAATAAGGTATCACAAGGGGTTATGCAAAGTAGCACGTTTGTCTGCCTTTAAAGTTAGTCTTGATGACTGGATGGGTAGACAAAAATGTATATCAGGGTGCCATGTATGGCCTTGCTTGATTTGGGAGGTAGGCACTATTAAGTACTCAAAGTCTGGCAAGAACTTCTAAGAGTGCCTTCTTAAATGTGCATCTTACAATCCCTACGATTGCTTTCCTAATACTGTTTTTATGCTCTTGTTAAAAAAAAAAATGTGAATTTGCTGTTAGTATGAAGCAGTTCTTACAAAGCCTGAGATTACCGTTACTTACCTATCAAATTCAAATCTTTGAAAGACAGTTTGAAGAATTACTGCTGCACGTACCTTTGTAAGAATCTTACACCCTTAAAAAAGGATGCATTCATAAGCAGTGCCTAAACCTAAGCACTGAGTATTAAAGCTACAAGATAAGTAATTGAGAATTATACATAAGAAATTATGTACAAAATTGTACATATGAAATGCAGTTAATTTGGAAAATTCAATTGAAATGATTAGAAAGTTAGAAAAAATAGATAATGGATGGTGCATCATTAGTCAAAAAGTAGGTTTGCTTTTGTTAAGGGACCATTAAATGGATGTACTTTGTATTAATGCCATGACTTTTCCTCTCTTTGCTTTTCAGGAATATTCTTCTACTTGTACATTATTATAAGCACTTAGGTGCTCCTCTATCTTTTAACATGTTGTTTAATACCTATGAGTTGTTTGTATGTTGGAAGGCATATCCCATCATGCTTGTGATATGAAGAACTGTTGCCTTACAGTCAGCAGAGGTCTTGATGTCCCCGTAGAAATCATGGATCAAGCCCAGATTGTTAATTGACAAAGGGCCAAGCGTCTCTCGGTGAATGTCCCCAAGGGGGGATCAGGGCGGAATAGTTGCTGCACTTGAAGTTGGTTGGGGAGGCAAATAGGTCGCAGCAAGGCTGGCCCCAACGGTTGAAGATTCTTGCCGCTATCATAGGGTTGAGGGACCACTCGTGAGGTTGTAGAATGCACCTGCTCAATTTGCCCGCTATCAAGTTGGAGCTCCCGGGAATGTGCATTGCAATTAGAAAGCGGTTGGAAGCTATCGCCCATTGCCATATTCTCAAGGCCTCTCAGCATAATGGGTAAGATCTGGTGCCCTCTTGCTTGTTGATGTACCAGACCACTGACATGTCTGACTGGATCGCAATAGTCCCTGACGGAAGGATGGAATGAAATGCTTGCAACGCTAGTAGCACCTCCCTCAGTTCCAGGACACTGATATGTAAAAGGGCCTCTGTCTCCGACCAGGTGCCTTGGACCAAGTTTCCCTGACATAGCCCCCCCCCATCAGGAAGGCATCCGTGGTCACTGGGGCTTTCAGTTGATGGGGGCTTAAGGGGCGAGACCACTGGTGGGGATTTTGAGACGTCCACCAGAGTAAATCTTGCTTGCATCTCAGAGTTACACTTATCTGAAAAGACAAAGGATGTTGTAGAGGGTACCAATGAGTGAGAAGTAACCACTGAAGGAGACTCATGTAGAATCTGGCTACAGGAACAATGGTGATTGAGGCTGCCATTGACTCCAAGAGTTGGAGTACAGATTGAGTGGGAGATTTGTGGTGACAGAGCAGCGGTAGAACCTGTTGCCTTATTCTTTGAAGCCTGTGGTCCAGAAGAGATGCTGTGCAATTTCTCGCGTCCAACAGTACCCCTATGAAATCCAACGACTGAGCTGGGGTCATGTTAGACTTCTTAGGTTCAGAGGTTGGTACTAGGCTATCGGCCCTAGGGCCTATACAAGCCTAGCCATAACAATTCCCTGGCTATTCCTTCCCACACTATTTACTTCCCTGGACCCCTGTCTAGCAGGGCGATGACGTGATCCCTGGGGTGAATTTCCTTTCTCCCATACAATCATCAAGTTTCCTTTTGAAGAGGGCCAAAGAGATGCTCTGCTTGACATGTATGGGCAGTCTATTCCAGAGTCTGGGGAGTCTCTGGGTCAGGAACCTATCCCTCCAGCATGTTTTGTTTATTGTGATGACAAGGTTTAGATCCCTGGAGTGTGTGGCTCTGAGGGATTGGGATTTCTTTAAGTGTAGCATGTCCAACAGCTCTGGGTTTGACATGGCCTTGTATGTTAAGCAGAGATCGCCTCAGAGTAGACGATATGCAACAGAGTATAGCTGGAGTTTTTTAAGGTGGTCAGCATAGGGCATCTGCTTTAGGCCTGTGATTCTTTTAGTGAGGTATTTTCTGCGGCCTTTCCAGTTGTTGCAGATGTCTTGAGAGGTACATACCAAATGGAGCGCTGTATTCTATAATGGGTCTAATGAGGGATGAGTACAGTGGGACAATGACCTCCTTTTTTCTGGATGAAAAGCGCTTAGTGATGAGGTGTGCCACACAGAAGGATTTCCTGACTGTTGTGGCGATGTGGTTATTGAAGGTGAAACCACTGTCCACCTGTGTCCCTAAGTCTCTTATAGGTTCATAGGTTGATACTAGGCTATCTGCCCTAGGGCATTTATAAGCCTAGCCAGAGTGTATTTGGCTTCCGCCTCCCTATTAGATTAGCCTACTGTGCCCTCTGTAAAGTAGGTCACAGAAGGTACGCTTTTAAGATTAGTTTACTGTGCCTCTGTCTAGCAGGGACACAGGAGAGATCCCAGGGGTGAATTTGTGATTTCCCATCCATGCGTCCAAATTTCGCTTGAAGATGGTCAGTGAGGGGCTATGTCTAACATGAATTGGGATTCTATTTCAGAGTGAGGGGAGCCTCTGGAAAATGAATCTGTCCCTCCAGCATGTCCTATTTATTTTTGTGCTGAGGTTTAGGTCCCTGGAGTGTGTAGCTCTAATGGACTTGGATTTTTTGAGGTGGAGCATGTCCATTAATTCTGGGTTTGACATGGCTTTGTACGTCAGGCATAGATCACCTCTGAGTAGGCGGTAAGCAACTGAGTAGAGCTGGAGTTTCTTTAGTTGAGCTGCATAGGACATCTGTTTGTAGCCCATGATCCTCTTGGTGAGGTACTTTTGGGGTCTCTCCAGTTGCTGCAGGTGTCGGGTAAGGTACATCCCAAAAGGGGCATTGTATTCAATTATGGGCCTGATGAGTGACGAGTAGAGGGGCACACTTTCGGTGTTTAGTGTACTGACACCTATGTGGTAATTCACGGGTACATGTTTTTTCCCAAAGGGGATAACTATACATTTCTTGGCATTGAGCTTGAGCCCATGGCTCTGGCACCAAGCATCTGTTTCTGTAAGGCCCTTTTGTAGAGTATCGACATCATTTGTGGATTCAATAATGGCTCCCAGTTTGCAGTCATCTGCGAACTTTGTTAGCCAGAGTCCCTTAGTGTTGGCCTCTACTTCAGAGAAGTACATGCCAAACAAGAGAGGTCCCAGGACTGAACCCTGAGGTACTCCACTTGTCTGGAGCTGGATTTGGAGTCAGCTACTTTTACAGTGTGGGTTCTGTCGGTAAGCCAGTTGGCAACCCATCGAGTGACGTAGGTATTAATGCCCAGCTTAGTAAGTTTATCTATGATTCCAGAGTGGGGGATGGTGTCAAAGGCCTTGGCGAGGTCCAGATAGGCTGTGTGGACTGCCTTACCCTCGTCCACGGCTCTGGAGACTGATTTGAAGAAGTCAGTCAGGTTCAGGAGACAAGATCAGCCCTTCACGAACCCAACCTGGGTGGGGTCCAGTGTTTTAAGGTTGCCAATGTCTTTGTTTATAAGTTCCATGATAATACATTCCATTGCCTTGCAGATCAGGCTCGTCAGACTGATGGGGCGGTAGTTCCTGGGATCCAAGGTGGATCCACCCTTGTGAAGTGGGATAACTGTAGCTGTGCGCCACTCAGTGGGCATGAAGCCTGAGTTTATAGTGATTCCCAGGCGTTGTGCTGTGAGGAGTGTGTAGTACAGGGCTTCTTCCAGTAGACATTTGGTGGGGGCAGTGAGGAGCCAGTCATCTAGGGAAATGCCTGGAATCCTTGAAGTCGCAAGTGAGCGATAATCACTGCCATGCATTTGAACACTCTGGGGGCTGTAGAGAGACTGAAGGGCAGAGCTCGAAAAGTACAGTTTTGTACCTACCATAAATGTAGATGTCCGATAGACATGCAACTGCAGTCATAACATGTGGGTTGTCCTGCCTCAGGCAGCCCTCGGTCGGCCGGATTCCAAAGTCTGGGTCCGACGTTGGCTGATGTCGCACTTCTCTCCGACGTCAGAGCGGCTGGAGTATATAAGCATCAGCCGACGCCATTTTCTTCAGTGTTTCTTGCCCCAGATGCCAGGTGCCCTCCAAGGAAGGCTGTAATCAAATTGGAAGACAAACAGGATTCCAAACAAATACATGAGCAATAAAACAAATACACCATAACAGATATCCCCAGCTAAGAGTAAGGGGGATAGGAGTGGACCCTAGGCATAGAGGGGTATGGAGGGAGGGAAAACCCGATTGCAGTTGCATGTCTATCGGACATCTACATTTATGGTAGGTACAAAACTGTACTATGTCCTTCAAGAATGCAACTGCAGTCATAACATGTGGGTAGAATACCATAGCTTAGCTGGGGGAGGAGGTATGCTCTAGGAAAGAGATGGTGTGGCAATCAAACCCTGCAGGACTGCCGAAGCAAAGCCTGCTCTGGATCTGGAATATAGAGGAAGATTGTCGTGTTTGGAGAATGTATGCACGGAGCTCCATGTAGCAGCTTCTAGAATGTCCTTTGTAGGCACCCCTCTTAAAAATGCTGTAGAGGTGGCTGTAGCTCTTGGTGGAATGTGGTCTGACATAGGCTGGAACAGTCTTTCCATGAAAGGAATAACAGAATCTGATGCAATGTCCAATCCATTTAGAAATAGTCTGTTTTGAAATTGCTTTTCCTTGGACTGCAGGGGCGTAAGCTACAAAAAGCTGTTCAGACTTCCTACTGGCCTTGGTTCTGTCCAGGTAGTATCGAAGTTGTCTATGAATGTCCAAGGTATGCAAAGTCTTTCCCCTTATTCTCAGGATTGGGGAAGAAAGCAGGCAGATGAATGGCTTGATTTAGAGAAACCCTAGATACCACCTTTGGCATAAAGGTAGGGTTGGTCCTTAATGAAACCCTGTCTTTGTGGAAAATAATAAAGGGTGGTATTGCCATTAGGGCCTGTAGCTCCGAAACCCTTCTTGCTGAGGTAATTGCCAACAGGAAAGCTGTTTTCCATGAGAGAAATTGCAAGTCAACTGAAGCTGCTGGCTCAAAAGGAGGTAGAGTCAGTTTTTCTAAGACGAAATTGAGGTCCCAGGCTGGCACTGATTCCCCTGAGGAATTGTCTTAGTAAGGGGTGAGAGAAAACAAGAGGATCAGTGTTGTATCTAGCTGAAATAGCAGATGCATGTATCTTTATTGAAGAATATGAGAGGCCGCTCTGTAACATATCTGCCAAATATTCCAAGATAAGTGGGATGTTCAGTAATGATGCATAATGTCCTTTGTTGGTATTCCAATTGTTGAATCTTTTCCACTTTGCTAAGTAGACCTTTCTGGTGGATGGTCTTCGAGCCTCTGTTAGTATCCGCAGAACTTCCTTGGAGAGAGATAAGCTGAAGTTATTTATGGGATCTCCCAGGCTGTTAGCTGCAGTGTCTGAAGGTTTGGATGCAGTGTTTCGAAATTGTGTTGAGTCAAAAGTAGAGGCCACTGAGGGAGGGTCCACCTCCTGGTGTGACATATGCTCCGTAGTAGTGGGTACCAGTGTTGTCTTGGCCAATCCGGAGCTATTATGATTCCCTTGGGCTTCTCTGCTTTGATCTTTAGTAATACTGAGGTCATCAGTGGCAGAGGTGGGAATGCATAGATTGCTAGGGAGTTCCAGTTGAATGAAAGGGCATCTATTTTCCAAGCCTTTGGATGGTATGTCCTTGTGCAAAATTTTGGTAGAAGATGATTGAGGTGAGAGGCAAATAGGTCCACTTCTGGCTTGCCCCATGTCGAAGTGAGTTGTCTGAAAGCCTTCGGATGTAACCTCCACTCGTGTGGATCTGTGAAATTCCTGCTTAGGCTGTCCGCCAACACATTGTCTTTTCCTTGAACAGACTGGGATTGTAACTGGATGTTTAGACTCAGTGATTTCTCCCAAAGCTGCATTGTCAGTCTGCAAAGGGGGTAAGAGTGGGTGCCCCCCTGCGTGTTTATGTACCACATCACAGTGGTGTTGTCTGTCCGTATCATTAAGTGGCCTTGCTGGAGTTGGTTTTGAAAAGCCTCGATAGCATGCATTACTGCAAGCATTTCCTTTTGGTTTATATGCAGATGTGTTTCCTTTGGAGACCATTGTCCTTGTATACACCTGCCTTCCATGTGCGCCCCCCATCCAAGGTCTGAGGCGTCTGTAGTCATGGTCTGTGTTATCTGTGGTTTTTTGAATGACATACCTGAGTTTTCCTGGCTCACCGAGGCCCACCATAGGAATTCCTTTTGTAGGCATGGAATGAGTGGTATGATTGTCTCCAAGTTGTTGCTGTGTTGAGACCAAATGCTTTTTAGGTACCATTGAAGCTTTCTCATGTGTAGTTTTGCTAATGGAACCAGTAGAATGCAGGATGCCATGTAACTCAGGGCCTGTAGGAATCTCCTTGCAGTCATCTGGGTGAGTTTTGCTAAACCTTTGAAGTATTGAGTTAACTTCTCTTGCTTGTCTTTTGTCAGGTAAGCCATCTGAGAGGCTGTGTCTAGTTTGGCTCCTAAGAAGATTATTTGCTGGGATGGCTGCAGTCTTGACTTTTGGAAGTTGACTATGTATCCCAGAGCTTGAAGTAATCGTATGACATAATCCAGGTTTTTTGTCAACATCAATTTGTCGTCCGCTTGTATGAGGCAGTCGTCCAGGTACGGGTAAATTTGTATACCCTGGAGCCTGCAATGAGCAATTACTGAAGCCAGGCATTTTGTAAACACTCTGGGCGCAGTAGATAAGCCAAATGGCAATGCTGAGAATTGATAATGCTCTGGCCCTGCAAGAAATTTGAGGTATCTTCTGCAGCTGTGTCTGATAGGGACATGCAGGTATGCCTCCTTGAGGTCCAGAGTAATCAGCCACGACTCCTTGCCCAGCATGGGAAGGAGTTGCTGTAGAGTCAGCATTTTGAACTTTGGTACTATGAGAAAGGTGTTTAATGCGGACAAGTCCAGTATTGGTCTCCATTGAGATTCTTTTCTTGGAACAAGGAACAGTCTTGAGTAAAACCCTGTTCTTGTTCTTGTTGTGGAACTCTTTCTATTGCTTTCATTCGAGTCAGCAGAGTGATTTGCTTGATAGCCTCTGCCCTTTGATGTTGTGGTAGATTTGGCATGCCTTGTTTTCTTGGTAAGGTATGAAAATGAAACCTGTACCCTCGGTCTATAATGTCCAAAATCCATTTGTCCTTTGTCAGTCTGTGCCAGTTTTCTGCAAACAGAGATAATTTCCCGCCCAAGGGAGCTTCTAGTTGTTCCCTGGTAGGCGGTAGTAGAGGAAAGTCATTGAGTTTGTGGTTGTTGGGCAGGTGAAACCCCTGCGTCACTTCTTTGGTTTCCTGGCTGCCATTGTCGTCCCCTGTAAGGGCCTCTGTATTGGCCTCTTCCTCGGCCACGTCTGTTCTTACCCCTTTGAAACTTTTCTGGATTAGGAAAGGACCAGTTTTTTGAAGGCCAATTCTTACTGATTCTGGGGGGTTGAACCTGGAGGAAATCCTTCACAGTTTGAACTGATTTTGCTTTTTCTTCGATGGTCTAACACATCCTTAGCATTTGCACCAAAAAGCTTGTTCTTTTCCAAAGGTGCATCCAGAACTTTTGCTTTTACATGATCTGGTAGAGGTTGATCTTTTAACCAAGCATGTCTACGCATCACTGCCCCTGTCATAGCTGCCCTACATGAAGCTTCCAGTGCATCATATCCACACTGCAGGAAGTGATTGCTTACTTGCTGAGTGTTATGTACAGCTTCCTGCAAAGTCTTCCTGTCTAAAGGATCAGGAGAAGCTAATGTTTTTTGTAAATCTTCTAAGAGATAATCCTGATATTGGAACATATGAAAAAGGCAATTTAAAGCTCTCATAGATAAGGTAGTGGATGTGTAAACCTTTTTACCCCATCTCTCTAATGACCTTGCTTCCCTGTTGGAGGGTAAAGGATTTTTTGAGGTGGAGGCTGAAACTCCTTTAGGCCCCTGTGAAATAGTTTCCAAATCAGCAGTATGGGCCCTGAATAAATGGGAATGAGTTTCTGGGACCCTGTAATACCTGTCAGGCTTGGCTGGAGCAGGAGGAAGAGAATCAGGAGTAGCACTAGAATCAGAATACAAATCATCCAGAACATCAAGTACAGGAGGAATAGCTAAGGGCCTGTGCTGAGGCTTCTTAAGGAAAGTCCTAAGGCGCTTCCTAGAATCAGAATATTCCTGACCCTGCCACTTGAAATGTTCCCTCATGGTGTGCAGAACTTCCCCAAAAGAAATATCCTCAGGAGGGGAGGCCGAAGGTATGGAATCTTCTGCATCCGAGTCCTCATAGGTCTGGAAGAGCTCTTCCTGGCTATCAGAGTGGACAGAGCCCTCAGAGTCTTCATCTGAAGGAGAAGGGTCAGAGGGTTCAACCCGGGGCCTTTTATCAGGAGGAGGCTGGGATGCTCTCTCAGGATGGGCCTGTGAACCTCTAATCATGGAAATTAAATCAGCAGCCATGGACATAATTTGTGTCTCCGGAGTCGGCTGAGGTAAGGATTTGGAAGTAATATGCTTAGTTTTGCTGGCTGCCTTAGCCCTAGTGTAGGCCTTAATAGACATGGCCATAGGAGGCCTGGCAGCTCCATGTGCAGGAGTGACCTTGTCTACAGCAATGGTCTCGGGCATTTCCTCGGTTTCGGTATCCGGAGGAAGGTCTATAACTGGCGTCGGAGTAATGTCTGGAATCGGAGTCGGTAATGCGGTGTCTTCGGTTCGGAGCGGTGGATCGACCGTCTCAGAGGGAACCGGAGCACTCGCGCTAGGTTTTGGCGTGGAGTCGGTGGTAGACGCGGGCCGAGGATGTCGGTCCCGGTCTTTTCGCTTTTTGGGAGTTTGCGATGTCGGAAGATCCGACGGCATGGTGTAAGCAAATTTATCGCCGAAAAAATCTTCAGCGAACTCCGCCCGGCGCCTGAGAGTGCGCTTGTTAAAGCGAGCACAGGCTACACAGGCCGAGACGTCGTGGTCTGGGCCCAGGCAAGGGAGGCAGTAAGAGTGGAAATCCTTATGAGGTATTTGTTTACCACAAAAAAGACAATTGTTAACTTTTTCAGTAATTTCTGACATCGGCTGAGGCAAGAAAAGGTCCCCAACGGGGTACTTAGCTTTTTTGATGACTTCGGTATTGTAGAATACAGGAGCTGACCGACCGGCACTTGCGAACTGCTTCTGCTTCGGGCACCGCGCGGCAAGAAAAACTGGAGGAAATGGTGTCGGCTGATGCTTATATACTCCAGCCGCTCTGACGTCGGAGAGAAGTGCGACATCAGCCGACGTCGGACCCAGACTTTGGAATCTGGCCGACCGAGGGCTGCCTGAGGCAGGACAACCCACATGTTATGACTGCAGTTGCATTCTTGAAGGACATCTGGTAGTGACTGGCTCCAATGCGGAAGTGGGGGTATCTTCTTGAGCATTTGTCCATTTTTATGTGGCAATACGCATCTTGAAGATCTACACAACACATCCAATAGTCTTCTTCCAGGAGTGGAAGAATAGAATGAACCGTGACCATCCGGAATTTCTCTGTTTTTATGAATTTGTTCAGTGTGCTGAGATTCAGAATTGGTCTCCAGTCCCCTGTGTTTTTTGGCACTAAAAAGAACCTTGAGTAAAAAACGGATCCTATCTGGTCTGGCGGGACCATTTGGACGACTCTTTGTAGCAGCTTTTGGATTTCGTGTGCTGCTGCTTCCCTTTGACTGGGTGGAATGTTGGGTAATACTCTGGATGAGACTGGACAAAGATGGAAGGGGATGCGGTAGCCTCTGGATAGTATCCGTTGTACCCAAGAGTCGGTGGTTATATTTCGTCAGGCAGCGGGGTACAAGGAAATATGACCCCCAACTGCTTCCAGAGGTGAGCAGTCTGGTAACGCTTCAGGAGCACTGATAGGGTTGGTCAGAGAAAGAATCTCTGGAACCCCGGTTTTGCGGCCCTCCTCTGCCCAGAAAGGGGAGTCTTCCACTGGAGTTTCCCCCTCTGCCTCTAGGGGAGAACCTGGCACATGCATCACGGAAAGAGCCCACTGATTTCCTGTGCCACATCTTCCTGCTCCTCTAATTTCTGGAGTAGAATCGTTGAGGAGTGGAGTGTCTGACACCAATGGCAGACAGGGTCTTGCCATCTTGTTCGCACCTTGCCAGCGTATCTTTCACTTTAGGGCCAAACAAAGAAGCGGCCTTGATGGGGACGTTCATGAAGGAAGCCTTAAAGGAGTCCGCAAAGTCACAAAGGTGCATCCAGGCATGTTTGGTGACTATACCCGCGCCTGCCGCTCTAGCCGTTCCATCCGTTGCGTGAGAAATAAGATGCATGGAAGAATGGGAAATGGACTCTAGGGTGGCTATCTGAGAAACCACATTGTCACAGAGCTCGTCAGAAATAGCTTCAGCCAAGGTTTCAGAGAGTTGGTTGATAAGATCTCTCTGAAGCCTGGTAAAGTGTGCCAAATAGTTCAAAGACCTTACGGCAAAGGTCGATGAAGCAAACACATGCTTCCCTAGTCTTTCTATTGCTTGGGACTTCTTGTTGGGCAGATGCACAGTTTGGCTCTCTTCTGCCAAATCCTTCTACTGGAAGACCTCGTGACCAATGGGGATGCTCAGCTGGGGGCGATAAGATTTTATCAGTCCTCTGTGGTATTGCTTCCAGGGTGTCAGGAACCTTCTATGCACGCTGGACGAGCTCATCGGCCGGCGGGGTAACCCAGGAGGTGGGGGGCCAGGCACGAAAGGTCTGCAGGAATACAGATTCCTCAGAGGAAGGATTAGAGGACTTCCAGTCACCCCTCTGTCTAAGGATCTTGAGGATGTCACCAAAGGACACCTCATCAGAGGGTGACTGTGGGGACCCTTCCCAGTCATCAAAGTCTGTATCTTAAAGTCCGTATCTTCAGTCGACTCCTCAGTGGAGTTCAATTGCTTCCTCTTGCATGCCGCTTTGCGGGGTACTTCCTCAGTGGGAGCTTCTGGGGAAGACTGCAAAGAGGGAGTCTCCTGAGGAGGAGAAACCGGAGGCCCGTGTGCCCGGTGGTTGTGGCTTGAGAGAGTTGCGGCACAAAGGGGGGAGAGGACTCCGACATGTGGGGTTTGCCAGTGGAGGCAAGTACCCTCTGTCCGCTCAAGGAGGGTAGGAGCCCGGAACCGAGCACGACAACCTCGGAACCGGGGTCACACCCCGCCCCGACGAGCCGACCCCCAGACCAGGAGTCTCAAGAAGACTGTGAAGCGTGAGCGAGGAAGGAATCCTGGAGGGTGCCATAGAAAAAATTGGCGTGAAACCAAGAATGCCCTCCCTCATGGCACAGCCACTGGCCCGAGAACAGCCCGATGCCCAGTGCACCTAAGGTCACAAGAATGACTCCGGTTCCAAAGTGAGATCCGCTATTGGAGTCGGAGGTATGGAATCTGCTGTCGGAGTAATGGGTGGAAGTTAAAGGAGGTCTGTACTTTGGAGTCGGAGGAGATATACTTCACCTGAAGGAGGGAATGTGGATTTCGACTTTTGAGAGAGATCTCTGGCCTCAAGTAACTGGTCAACAAGCCGCAACACATCTTGCTCAGAGAGGCTCCTGATCGACCTCATAGAGAAACCTGAGGGCGATTCTGGCCCTTCTAGAAAAGGACTATATTGGCTACCAACGAATGGATCCAAGGATGGAGAGCACTTGGGCCTTGCTAACTCGAGAGGTGCAGAGCTTGGAACAGAGGACATCCGCACTGAAAAGAATGGTGTGGAAGTAGTCTGCTCCGACGACGTCAGCGCCATAGAAGTCAAAGGTGTCTGCACTGATGGGTACGGTGCTGTCGAGGAAAGTGTCTGCACTGGTAACAATGAAGGTGCCAAAAAGGACTGCATCAAAGAACATGTCGGTGCCGAAAGTGTCTGCACCATGGAAGACAGTAACGTCATACTCTGGGCCGAAGGGGATTGTACCAACGGTGCCGAAAGGGACTGTACCTGCATGGATGGTGCCGGTAAGGGCTGCGACGGAACTGTCCGGAGCCATAATTGTCTGCACCGGGAACTCCAGTGCCGGTGTCGATAAGGAGGACATGGCTGGAGCAAGAATTAGCTGGGACGGTGCCGAGCCTAGAGCTGACAGGGTCACAAGTGGCAGAGCCAAAGTAGTAATTTTTACCCTCTTATGAGTCGACTCCCAACGATCTCCAGAGGGAGATGACATGAGCGACCTCGATGAGGAAGAACGCCTCTTTTAAGGGGTTTAGCAGGAGGGGCTGAGCCCTCCGACCCAGAAATAGCCTCACAGAAACGAGATTTCAGAAGGCCTTTCAAGATTAATTTGTTCTTTCTCTTAAGAGTCCTGGTCAAAATATTTCTACAAATCCCACAAGGGGTTTCAGTAGTAAGGAGGGAGACATTGAAACAATAGACACATAAGTCATGGCCATCGGAAAGCGGTAACTTACGGCCGCAATCCTTACACTGCTTAAAACCAACAATACTTTTCTTATTCGACGTAATGATGTGGAGAAGAAGAACAGTACCAAAAAGAAGAGGAAAGGCTACCCAAAAGGGTAAGAAGAGGGAAGGAAGAAGGATTACCAACGATGGTAATGAAGAATTACCTCAAAGATAAGAAAAGGGTAATAAAAAGAAATAGACTAAAGGGAGAGAGTCTTAAGGATATGATAGGGTAGGAAAATAATACCAGAAACTGTTTGAAAAACTTTAAAGTAGAAACAATATATAAAAACCTTCAGAAATTAGACACTTAGCTGAAGAGAGTGGATTGACACGGCTGTATATATATAACGCGGCAAACGAGATACGAGGTAATAGGGTGCACAGCATTCTGAGTAGGACCTTGGCTTGAGAGTTTTTGGCTGACGCGAGACTGATATTTGGCAGGCTCGGTTCCGAGGACAGAACCGATAACCCATCAGTAAGGAATGAACAAAGATTAACAACATCAGATTGTACGGTTAAAAGAGTAAAGATCAGAGAGTGGGAGATGTAGTTCTTGCTAGGAAAAAGAAGGGAGTTGAATTTCAAGGCAAGAGTGGACATATGAAGAAAAGAGGAGGAGAGGTGAGAGGAAGGATCTAGGAGTGTGTTATGGTGGGTGAGTACATTTACAGAGTCATGTGCTGTTAAGATGGGTTTTGAGAGCAATCTTGAATCTCTGAGGGTGATTAATATTCCTGATGTGAAGTGGGAGTTTGTTCTAAGCTTGTGCAGGACAGTAGCTGTACAAGTTTTGCCCAATTTTACTTTTAGGTTTGTAGATAATGAGCAGGTTAGTTCAGAACTTTGGAGAGACCTGGGGGTGTATGGTAGGAGACTAGTAAGGCCAGGAGGAGGGTTGGTACAGAATAGAATATTTAGGAGATTTAGGATTTTTGTTTGGAAGTGTTTACTATTTTATAACCCAAGCAGACTCCAAATAATTTTTCCTCCAGCAGACAGCAAATGTTGGAGGTGTGATGGGGAAGAAAAAGGTAACTGGGAACATATTTTCCGGGAGTATAATGAGTTGGTAGACTTTAAAGATTTCCTGCAGACTGCACTGTCAGAGATATTGGGTGAGCAAAGTGGTGCAACTAAGGAAATAATTTTTTTGAGCTATGATACAGAGTCCGAACTGCCTAGACACAGTAAGGCCTTGCTGAGTCTAATTATTGTGGCTGCAAAAAAGCAATTACTAGAAAATGGAAATCAAAGTCTAAACCAGCTTTACTAGTAGTAGTGAATATAGTAACAGAGATAAAACAACTGGAACTGGGATCTTTAGAAAAGGGTAGGAGCAAATTACATAGGAAAAAAATGGGAATTGTGGGAACAATACATGCAGAGAAGGAACAAGGTTTGAAAGAATGCAGGATTTGAATGAGCTATGTAATGACTGACTGACAATGACTGGACAGATTATAAGCGTTGTAAAATGTTTGCACCTACAATTGTGTCAGCATGGTTTATAATGTCTGCAACTGAAAGTGTGTCGGTATGGTTTGCTCTCATTTATATAAATGTAAGATCACCTATGTCATACTCAACAATTTAATAAAGATGTTTCTTGATTAAGAAAAAGAAAGAAAAAGCCTTAGAAAATGCTGACATAAGTTTAAAGGGAGATGACAAGAAACAACTGTATAAAATATCAACCTGCTGAACATTAGTGTGTGCATGTAATGCAAAAGTTGGAAATACATATTCAAACAAAGCTGTCATGTATAACAGATGAGTAAATATCTACATTATATATATTTTGGAATGTAAATGACCTTCTGGGTATAGACAAAAAGGTACAAGTATTGAATTATATTATGAAATGCAGAATGCAAATAGTAATGTTGCAGGAGACACATTTAAAAGAAATTAGCATGTGAATTTGATAAAGAAAAGAATTCAGGATGGATATTCAGTAGACTATTAGGAACAAACGAAAAGGGAAGTAATTATAGTAATTGCTAGAGGTACTCAAATAGTGATAGAAGAGGAAGAAAAGATAAAGGTTGCTTTGTGATAGTAACGGGCTTCTAGCAAGGGAGGAGGAATACAATGGGATGTTATTTATATTCCACAAAAAACTTCTACTATGCAGCTTGGGAGAAATAATCATTCAAGAGGGAAAATTACTTAAAGATGCGGAATGGAATTTGATATGCAATAGTTTGGATGTATCTGGACTTAGAAGGGAAATATAACAAAAGGGGATAGATTTCTGAAGACATTTATGAAAATATTTGGTATGAAAGACATGAATTCAGTAGTGGGAATTCTGAGAGAATTTACATATTATTTACCCAAGGTACAATAACTGGGCTACACTAGACAGAAATTACATTTCACAGGAAAATGAACATTTAATTGAACGTTTCAACACATATCTAATAACTTTTTCACATCGTAATCAATAAAAAGTAAGATAAAAATGCAGGGTAATGAAGTCAAAATAAGACACTGGAGCTTGCCCACCTATGTGTCAAAAAGAAAGGAATTTAAGGAATGGTTAGCGGAAATTAGTTGACCGTTATTAGGGAAGAAAGAAATTTCTTAAGAAATTACAGCTAGTGAGTGGGATAAAACGAAAACGGAGTTTTAAAATGGTAGAAATAAAAGAAAAAGATATATGGTTAAGAAGTAAAAGGAATTATTTAGAGGGGCTGATCGAGGCTAAAGTATTGCAGAATAAGGGTAGTCTGACAGAAAAAGAAGAGAAGCAACTGCAGAGTGCTAAAGGGAAAATAAGGCAGTATACAGACAACATGCATGAGTTTAAAAAGATTGCTGTTAAGCAACTGTTTTTGGATAGCAACATAAAGTAGGAGGAGTTGTCTCCAAACTTAGGGAGCCTACAACAAGAAAAATAACTAGAGATTCTATACAGGTATTAAGACATATTTCGGAAATTTTATTGAAAATGTATATAAAGCAAAGAAATGCGGAAATCAAGAAAGAGCACAAATGGAAATATTTACTGATGACTTAAATATGCAAAGGTTATAGATAGATGAGGCTCAACAATTAATAGTCAAGATAGGAGGAGATGAGATAAATGGTGATGTATAATCAATCTGCATGAAAGTCTTCAGGCGCAGACAGTATTCCTGTGAAAGTCTGGAAGATAGGAGGGAAAGTGATAAAGATCTGGAGGGTTTAGTTTAACAGTATTTTAAAAGGAGGGGAAGCACCAACATCTTGGAAGAAAGCTGTGGTGGTTGTAATACTGAAAGATGTTAAAGACCCATCAGACCCAGGTTCATAAAGACCCATTTCAATTTTAAACCAGGATTATAAAGTGTTTATGTCTATACTGGCTAAAAGAATGGCAAACGTGCCAAAATTGACAGAGACAGATCAATGTGGTTTTATGGTGGGGAGGCAAACATTTGACAACATTAGTAGAACGATCAGAGAAAGCAGAATATAACACTGTTGTTGATGGGTCTTGATGCAAAGAAAGCATTCGACAGAGTAAGCTAGGATTTTACGAGTATGACAATTTAAGCATTTGCATTTCCTGATACACTAATGAGGTTAATTAGGAGGACATATGAGGTATTGGAGGCAAGAATTAAAGTGGGAGGGTTCCTCTCTGTTAAGCTGTGTCTAAACAGAGGAACCAGACAGGAGTGTCCTCTTTCCCCTTTATTTGCTTTATATTTAGAGCCATTGACAAAGAAAATAAGAGACTGAGAAATTCAAGGATATAACTGGTATGGTGGTTAATAAAAGTTGGCTTTTTTGCAGATGATATTTTGTACCTAATACATCCAGAAAATGACATCTCACTGGTGTGGAACATTTTCAGACAGTTTCAAGTCTTTTGGGGATATAAAATTAATGATGATAAAACAAAGGCTATAGACGTAAATTATGTATCCACACAAGAATTGGTTCAGCAATACCCATATTTATGGGGACATGGTAAGATGAAGTATTTAGGAGTATGGATTTAAAGGCTTCTGTTATGGCAGCTGAAGATATGTGGGAAGAGACTAAACAAAAAATAATACAAAAACTGAGAAACTGGAAGCCTTTGTTTATGGCTGTAGATAATGAGATACAAGCAATGAAAGGTAGTAGAATGGGATGATGCCAAGAAGATATTTGGATTGCAGACTAGAGACTGCCTTCCCTACCTGGGATTGATATCAGAGTATAGGCAAAGAAAAAGGGATAGGGAAATCCTAAGTAAAAGACCTACTCTGGTGTAGTATTTTTTGATGAATATAAAACAGAAGCTGTTGTTCATAGGTTCATACTAGGCTATCTGCCCTAGGGCATTTATAAGCCTAGCCAGAGTGTGTTTGGCTTTCGCCACCCATTTTAAATTAATTTTGCTACGCCCTTTTTCGAGGTTAGTATACTGTGCCTCTGTCTAACAGTGACACAGAAGTGATACCCGGGGTAAACCTACGATCACCCATCCACTCATCAAGATTCCTCTTGAAGAGAGTCAATGAGGGACTCTGCCTGACCTGGGCTGGGATTTTATTCCAGAGTGAAGGGAGCATCTGGGTTATGAATCTGTCCCTCTAGCATGTCCTTTTTATTTCAGTGCTGAGGTTCAAGTCTCTCGAGCGCGTAGCTCGATGGGATTTGGATTTTCTGAGGTGCAGCATGTCCATTAATTCCGGGTTGGACATGGCTTTACACGTCAGGCACAGATCTCCTCTGAGCAGGCGGTATGCCACTGAGTAGAGCTGGAGTTTCTTTAACCGGGCAGCATATGGCATCTGTTTGAGCCCTTTGATCCTCTCGGTGAGGTACTTTTGGGGTCTTTCCAGTTGCTGCAGGTGTCTGGTAAGGTACATCCCAAAAGGGGCATTGTACTCAATTATGGGCCTGATGAGGGATGAGTAAAGAGGCACGATGACCTCCCCTGATCTAGATGTGAATCCCTTCATGATTAGGTGGGCTATATAAAATGTTCCTCTGACCACTTTGGCCACGTGGTTGTCAAATGAGAGATTGCTATCAACTTGGGTCCCCAGGTCCCTAATTACTTCTTCTGTACTTAATGGATTACCACCTATGTGGTAATTTGTGGGCACTTTGTTTTGCCAAAGGGATGACTATACACTTTTGGCGTTTAGCTTGAGGCCATGGCTCTGGCACCAGTTGTCTGTTTCTATGAGGCCCTTTTGGAGGATGCTTGTGTCAGCTGGAGAGTCGATTATGGTGCCCAGTTTGCAGTCATCTGCGAACTTGGTCAGCCACAGTCCTTCCATGTTGGCCTGTACCTCCAAGAAATATATACCGAACAAGAGAGGTCCCAGGACTGAGCCTTGTGGGACGCCACTTGTAACTGGTTTGGAGTCTGACATGGCTCCAGCAATTCTAACCATGTGGGTTCTGTCCTTGAGCCAGTTTGCAACCCATCTAGTGACATAGGGGTTTATATTTAAGCTGGTGAGCTTATCTATAATGCCAGAGTGGGGTATTGTATCGAAGGCTTTTCGAAGGTCCAGGTAGGCTGTGTGGACCACCTTCCCCTCGTCAATGGCCTTGGTGACTGTTTCAAAGAAATCGACCAGGTTTAAGAGGCAGGATTTGCCCTTAACAAAGCCGAACTGGGTAGGATCCAGTTGTCTGTAGGTCCCCAATATCTTTATTTATGAGGTCCATGATGATCCTTTCCATAGCTTTGCAGACCAAGCTAGTCAGGCTTATGGGGCGATAGTTTCCAGGATCCGTTGAGGCACCACCTTTGTGGAGAGGGACCACTGTTGCTGTACGCCACTCTTTGGGTACATATCCTGTAGTAAGGCTGAGATTGAACAGTAGTTTTATGTTTGGGTTTAGCACTTCTTGGAGTTCATGTAGGTCGCAGACCTGGACACCGTCTGGTCCCATTGATGCTGTGTTTTTTGCTTTGGAGAGGGCGGCTCTTACCTGAGCATCTGAGATGTCAGGGGGGCAGCACTCTGCTGGGATAGATATTTGCCCTTTTGGTGGGGAGTTTGCGCTGAACCGGTCAGCTAGGATGTTGGCAATGTCTGTGGGTTCAGTGTATTTTTTGTCATTTTGGACTAATTCTGAGCATATCTGGGAATTCCCAACCAGGTTCCTAACATAACTAAAGAAAGCCTTGTGATTATCCTTAGTGTCCTGTGCAATTTTTCTCTCAAAGCTGGCCTTAGACGATTTTATGAGTGCCTGTAGTTTTTTTGCTAATACTGATCAGAGATGCCTTCCCTTTTTGGGATTTTGCTCTATCATGTAGCAGCTTCCTCCTTCTATTGTACAGTTTGTTTATGGCTGGGGTCCACCAGACAGGACGTCTGCCTTTGGAGGATTGGGTCTTGGTTTTATTTGGGATTGCATGATCCATGCATTCCTGAAGGTGTTCATAGAATGCGTTTATAAAGGATTCTGCGGTCTGGGCCGTATTTTCCACAGGCCCGGGGGCTTTGAAGGATTCCGCCTCGGTTTTGAGGAGTGTGAAATTTGCTTTAGAGAAGTTTTTCACTGTGGTTTCCTGAGCAGGAGGTAGGGTCGGGATGTGAATATCCAGTGAGATTAGTTTATGGTCTGATCTTACCAGTGAGGGATACACTTCTGGTCTGGAGCATAGAGTCCCCCATGTTGGTGATGATCAGGTCCAGTATGTTTTCCCCTCTTGTGGGAGTGGTAACAAGTTGTTCCATAGCATCTGAGTTTATAAATTCTAGGAACCTTTGGGCTAGGGTGTTGGAGCTAGAGTAATGCTCCCAGTCTATGTTTGGGTAGTTGAAGTCGCCCAATATAATGGTGTTTGGAGAGACCTTCATATTTTCCAGTGTTCTCAGGAAGGCCAAGTGGGGTTCCTGGGTTTGGGAGGGTGGTCTGTAGCAGGCTATAAACTGGAAGGCAGTTTTACCCACTGTTAGTTGTACATGGATAGTCTCTGATGCTTCGTGCTGTGCCACCAACCTGGAGGTGTGGGTATCTTTGACGAATATTGATACTCCCCCTTCTTTTGTGGTTCGGTCCAAGTTTTGGGGCCGAAAAGCATGGTATGAGGTATAACCTGGTAGTGCTGGGGTGCTCTCGGAAGCCTTGAACCAGGTTTCTGTTACTGCACAGATATCTATGTTCTCCATGCTAAGAAGAGTTTCGAGTGCGTGCATCTTGAGGTTTAGACTTCTGGCGTTGAGTAGCATTACTCTTAGTTTCTTATCATTTGTGATACCTATGGAGGTGGGTTTGTCTTTTGAGCCTTGCCTAAAAAAGGCACTATAGGGGTAGCAAGAGCCTTTGCCAATATCAGAAAGCCCAGGGGTGACAGGTGCAAGCCGCCCCTAGCGAAGTATCGTGGCTTGTCGAGCATGTCATCCCAGGCTGACAGGCATTGGATCACCTTTGAATGACACCAATACTTAAGCCAATTGTTGAAATTGATCATCTTGTCTTCATATTGTGGCATCATTCTTGGTGAGGGTAAGATGCTACTCAAGGTCAGGGTCATACCAGCCTGGGCTACATGCTCAGAGAGCTCCTCTATGTCTCTTTTCATGTAGTCCAGGGAGGTACGTCTCAGGTCATTCACACCAGCATGGACAATGACTGAGTCATATTTGTACTTGCCTTGGAGTGACCTGAGTGCTTGTGTTATGTGGCGGATCCTAGCGCCCGACAGGCAGCTCACCGTGATCTTCTCCTTGTTCAGCCTGGTGAGCGGGACGTCAGTGTGCCTGACGATAGAGTCACCTATTACAAGTGTATCAGGTGTGTTGTTTAGCCTTAAGGGCTGTGACTGTCCGGCACACTGGCTTTGTGAGCTATGTGTTGCACGTGTTTTGTTTTGGGGTAGCGGTTGCTTGGGTGTCTGCTTTGGAGGTCTCTGCTGCTTAGGCAGATTTTTATTTAGAGCCTCTGAGTATGTTTTTGTGTGTTTATGTGCTTGGTCTACTGTCGTGGTAGGTCTATGTGAGACTGGAATTGTAGTGAGTGTGGTTTCCTTCTCCTCCTGACTGGTTACGCCAGTACTGAATTGAGAGAGCTTAGCCTCCAGTTTGGCTATATGGTTGCACCTCTCACAAGTGTTGGAATTTGTTGGGAGGAGGATAGGATTGTCTGTGTACATGAGGCAGTTGTAACATTGCCTCAAGATTCCCAGATTCACCAGCTGGACCAGAGAGGAGATGACAACTGACCTTTGAACATGCTTGAATAGTATTGGGAATTCCTTTATAACTGAAAAAAAGGGCCAATGGGGAAAAAGGTACTCAAGGGGAGTTTGTGAGGATGTAGTGCTTTTAATTTTTTAGTGCTGACTTATATAATTGCTTTAGTGAGCAAGTGCCAGGTAACTTAAAATGCAATGTGTTACAGGTACCTTAAATGCAAAAATGACAAACAGTAACTTTCTTTCAAGTGAAACAAGGAAATAAGTACAGTAAGCAATGCAGATATCACTAGGGATCCACAGAAGCACTGAAAAGCCGCATTTTAGGTGGAATTAGCGTTTCAGGGAAATAACAAGCAAACAAACAAGCATATGAACAAAGTTAGATTCAGCAGGCCTGGATCTAGCCTATGTTACAGCAAACAAGGTGTACCAATTTCAGTAAGAAACAGTTCAAATATGCAGGCACTATAAGCCTTTAACCAGAAATTCCCAGCTCAGAAGGGCAGAGTCCAGCCTCTCCTCCCACAAGAGTGCAGACCACGAACCTTCTTAATGTAAAATAACTGGCCTGAAGCCCAAGTGCTTAAACCAGAACTAATACACTTTTAGAATAACAGACACTGAGCCCTCAATCAGCAGTTCCCAACTTAGAAGGATGTAAGCTACCTGTCCTGCCACCACAGTGCAGGCCACAAACCTTCCTAATGTAAAACAACTGGTCTGAAGCCCAATTGCTTAATCCAAAAGACTTAGAATGATAGCTACACTTTAATCGAGTTACTACCAAGCAGTAATAAATACAATTGAATACTTTAAAGAATGCCTGGATTAGTGCTCAAGTTATACAAACAAAGCTAGATTCAGCAGGCCTGGATCTAGTCTATGCTACAGCAAACAAGGTGTACCGATTTCAGTAAGCAGCAGTTCAAATATGCAGGCACTATAAGCCTTTAACCAGAAATTCCCAGCTCAGAAGGGCAGAGTCCAGCCTCTCCTCCCACAAGAGTGCAGACCACAAACCCTCTTAATGTAAAATAACTGGCCAGAAGCCCAAGTGCTTAAACCAGAATTAATACACTTTTAGAATAACAGACACTGAGCCCTCAATCAGCAGTTCCCAACTTAGAAGGATGTAAGCTACCTGTTCTGCCACTACAGTGCAGACTACAAACCTTCCTAATGTAAAACAACTGGTCTGAAGCCCAAGTGCTTAAACTAAAAGGCTTAGAATTAGTTACACCAAGCAGTAATAAATACAACTGAGTACTTTTAAGATGACGCAAAAGCAAAATATAGTAGGAAGAAACACAAATATAGTAAAAGCAGATACATTTTTTTTTCCACAATTGAACTTCGTAGGTAACAGAAGGTTGAAACCTGAGACAGCTTTTAAGAAAGAAATCTCAAAAGAACCAATGAGGTGCTTAGTCTAAGCTGTAGTCCCGGTGACCTCAGTCAGCCAATGACCTCAAACAATTCTCGCTCACTGAAATGCCTGATGGCTTTGGCTAAACCAAGATGTCCCTGAATATGTGCTCAGACACACAGCCTCCACAAACACTAGGCCCAAATACAAGCCTGAATATGGAAATGCTACAAATATCCCCACTACTTAGAACAAACTGCAGAAATGTTTCTCACAGCTGAAAAGCAGCAGTGAGCCTTTAAATGAAAGTTTAAGCATTTGCATTTCCTGATACACTAATGAGGTTAATTAGGAGGACATATGAGGTATTGGAGGCAAGAATTAAAGTGGGAGGGTTCCACTCTGTTAAGCTGTTTCTAAACAGAGGAACCAGACAGGAGTGTCCTCTTTCCCCTTTATTTGCTTTATATTTAGAGTCAGAAATTCCCTCAGGCTTCATGCCCACTGAGTGGCGCACAGCTACAGTTATCCCACTCCACAAGTGGGGATCCACCTTGAATCCCAGGAACTACCGCCCCATCAGTCTGACGAGCCTGATCTGCAAGGCCATTGAACGTATTATCATGGAACTTATAAACAAAGACATTGGCAACCTTAAAACACTGGACCCCACCCAAACTGGGTTTGTGAAGGGCCAATCCTGTCTCCTGAACCTGACTGACTTCTTCGAATCAGTCTCCAGAGCCATGGACGAGGGTAAGGCAGTCCACACAGCCTATCTGGACCTCGCCAAGGCCTTTGACACCATCCCCCACTCTGGAATCATAGATAAACTTACTAAGCTGGGCATTAATCCCTACGTCACTTGATGGGTTGCCAACTGGCTTACTGACAAAACCCCCACTGTAAAAATAGCTGACTCCAAATCCAGCTCCAGACAAGTGCAGCACCTCAGGTTTCAGTCCTGGGACCACTCTTGTTTGGCATCTACTTCTCTGAAGTACAGGGCAACACTAAGGGACTCTAGCTAACAAAGTTTGCAGTTGACTGCAAACTGGGAACCATTACTGAATCCCCAAATGATGTCGATACTCTACAAAAGGGCCTTACAGAAACAGATGCTTGGTGCCAGAGCCATGGGCTCAAGCTCAATGCCAAGAAATGTATAGTTGTCCCCTTTGGGAAAAAAACATGTACCCGTGAATTACCACATAGGTGGCAGTACACTAAACACCAAAAGTGTGATAAGAGACTTAGAGACACAGGTGGACAGTGGTCTCACCTTCAATAACCACATCGCCACAACAGTCAGGAAATCCTTCTATGTGGCACACCTCATCACTAAGGGTTTTTCATCCAAAAAAAAAAAAAAAGTCATTGTCCCACTGTACTCATCCCTCATTAGACCCATTATAGAATACAACTCCCCATTTGGTATGTACCTCTCAAGACATCAGCAACAACTGGAAAGGCCACAGAAATACCTCACTAAAAGAATCACAGGCCTAAAGCAGATGCCCTATGCTGACTGCTTTAAAAAACTCCAGCTATACTCTGTTGCATATCGTCTACTCCGAGGCGATCTCTGCTTAACATACAACGCCATATCAAACCCAGAGCTGTTGGACATGCTACACTTAAAGAAATCCCAATCCCTCAGAGCTACACGCTCCAGGGATCTAAACCTTGTCATCACAATAAACAAAACATGCTGGAGGGATAGGTTACTGACCCAGAGACTCCCCAGACTCTGGAATAGACTGTCCATACATGTCAAGCAGAGCACCTCTTTGGCCCTCTTCAAAAGGAACCTTGATGACTGGATGGGAGAAAGGAAATTCACCCCAGGGATCACGTCAGTCGCCCTGCTAGACAGGGGTCCAGGGAAGTAAATAGTGTGGGAAGAAACAGCCAGGGAATAGTTATGGCTAGGCTTGTATAGGCCCTGGGGCCGATAGCCTAGTACCAACCTATGAACCTATGGACAATTAAGGCAAATAAAATATTGCACAATAACTATGAGAAACAGAGGTGGTTAGAAAATATTGGGAAGAGATCTAGAAAAGCAATTTGCAAGAGAACAATGGGAATCAAATGTATGGCTCCATACTATGCAACAAATTCTTGAAGGATTAGGATTTTTGCTTGGAAGTGTTTGCATAGGTATTTTCATACCCAAAGCAGACTCTGAAGAATTTTTCTTCAGGTAGATGGCAAACGGAGGTGTGATCAGGTAGAAGGAGGTAAATGGGAACACATGTTTTGGAAGTGTAATGAGTTGCCAGATTTTAAAAAATCCCCACACAGTACTGTGTCAAAAACATTGGTTGAGCAAATGGGTGTAAGAAAGGAAAGTATTCTTTCGAGCTGAGACACAGTATCTGAAATGTCTAGACACAAGCCTTGTTAAGTTTAATTCTGGTGGCTGCCCAAAAAACAATTACTAGAAAATGGAAATCAAAGTTTAAGCCAACTGTATTTGAAGTACTGAATATTGTAACAGAGTTGGGACTTTAGAAAAAGGAATGGAATAAATTAAATAGAAATAAATGAAAATTGTGGGAACAAACATGTAGAATAATGCGCTGGAGGAGGAGTGAGACAGAAATTGGAAAGGAAGGAACTGCATAAAAATTCTTAAAATGAATTACTACGCTGATCATTGGGAAAAGTCGAGGGGAGTGAATACAAAAAAACAATAAGGAAATGTTTGAATCATTTTGAAGCTAGTGATTTTCTGTGTGTTGATGGTTGGAGACTGCCAGTAAAAAGTAACATGGAATATAAAATGATGAAAGAAAGAATGTGTAATAGCTGTAATATTAAAGAGGTTATCACAGCATTGCTTTTTAAACTATAAAAATGAAGGTTTTTGTAAATTATTCAAAAAATGTTTATGACTTGAAAGTGTAAACACTAATATGGCAAGAGTGGAAGTGAAAAAGTACTTGAAAAATAGGATAAAACCTTGTTTGATGTTATTTGGTATGTATGTATGTATAAAAAATAAGATGTGTAGATTGCTGTATAACAAAATAAAAGATGATGAGAAAATAATATGAGATATAAAAAAGGTTATGGTGGAAGGGATGGAGTGAAAAGTTTGTGGAATATATTTAGGAAAGCAAAATTATATTATATATGTTGTAAAACGTATAAAATATGATAGAAAGTGTAAATATACCGAATATGTAAATAATAAAAGAAAACTGAAAAAGAGTAAATACAATAAAGCAAACTCTACTCTTTTTTTCAATAAGTGCCAAGGGATCTTTTACTTCCATCTAAGCTATCACCAACACAGGCAGACGGGACCTCAGTATAACATCTCATCCAATGGATGGTACACTCAGGAGTGCAGCAACCACCCCCCATGCTGCACTGAAGTGCGAGTACTGGAAAATTCATCCAAGTATCTGCTGTGGGAATAAAAGCCACTGCTTTTTGATCTTCTAGCACCAAAGGTGAATGTGCTTCCTGCTGAGCCAGTAACACTGACTTTGACAATCCCATTTACCCTCTAGTATTCTTTCTTAGTGAATTTCTCCCTCTGTTGAACACTGCATTACTCATAGTACTACATAGGTTCATATGCAAGTATCAGGCTAGCTACCTTCTGTGTCATTTTGAGCCTAGACAACTTCCACCAGTGAGAATCAAGCCCTGCACTCTTAACCGTGAGGGAAACACGTTAACCATTATGCCAATCCTCAACATTTCCCCTCCACCATCACTGCTTTCATTATCAGTTATCCATCATCATATGCTCCTATCTATTTCTTTTCCTCACAATCACTTCAAACCTTAAGTATAGACATGCAGTGGGTCCTGAACACTTGATATCAGTGCTCTAGGATGGCGTTGGGTTGATCAGTTTTCTGAAGACCTAACAGCTACACATTTCTGGATTCTTTCTGAAATTGTGCATCTCTAGCCCTTGTTGCTAAATTGTCACTTCTGATGAAGTGTGTATGTTTTATTTTAGAACTAAATTTCTAGAAAGAAGACCATGTTGCTATGGAAAGTGAAAACTTAATTTACTACTACTGTCAGCACTTATTGTTTTTGAGTACATTGCATTATAAAATGTACTAACTGTAAGTTCTTAGAAATATTTTCTTTTAGGCTACATGTTAAATCTGTATTTTAAAATCATATATGTCTGCATATTTTCCTCCTGGATTGCCACTACAAAAAGGTATTGCCTTGCACAGCCTTCTCATTAGTACAAGTTTATAGCTGATTTACCTGACATCCTCCAAGCAGACTTGGCTTGATGTAAAATTCAGAGACCGCAACACTTTGTTTCCACTGCTCCCAACAAGAATATTAATGGCCTCCTTCAGATCCTTCTCAGTGAAGCCAAGTCCGGTGAAATCCACCTCTCGCAAACAATGATGCCAACGACGAGCAATATCTGTAGAACCTTCCTTAGCTAGCAGCAGGTTGTTACTACTGCAGTACAGTCCAAGGTATAAACATTCTATATCTGAAAGATAAAAGATCATTACAAATGAGGCATAAGGTAATTGAGGGAAGCAGCAATGAGAAAACACAGCAAAGGTTGGCTTAAATTAGACAGATTAGTACTGGAAAATAGACACAACAAAGACATGAGTAACAAAAAAACAATCAAATTGTTTCTGCCTCAATAAAGCATCCAGCATATAGTCTCTAAACTGTGAAAACCAAAATAAAAATGTGTACAGACCATGGTGCTAATTATATAGGATAAAATTATCCTTAAGAACCATATTAACTGACTGCTTTGTGGTCATTCCCCTCCAGGTAACCATTTGACATGATGGGACCCTCTAGAGTGAATTCTGAAACATGGAGACTGAATGAACGAAAAAAAAAAATGGCTTTACATATACTAAGTCCGAGATGGCCATTTTTTGGAATATTCTCTTTTCTCCAAGGTATGGCAATCTCGTAGTTGGTAAATGTAAGTTTGGGGGTGGAAGGCGGCTTGCTCTCTTGCTAAAAAGAAGTTTAAAGAAGAACGATGTTCGAGATTAACACTTTTCCTGAGTTTTTGACTTTTTTCAGCCTGTTGGCACTCGACAATATGAGTGACAACATTTCAATATGGAGCCCTCCTGCATTTTTCTGAAATGACAGTTCTTAACTTAATATTGCTAAACATTACATAGTGAGACAAGATACAGACAAAGAAAACAGGGGGAAAGAGCTGTTTCAACAAGTTAATCACACTTAAAAGCCCCTAATTAAGGAACAATTCAGAAGCAGATTTGGCCTATTAAAATGAATGAATCCTGGGATACAGAAATAGGGAATCCAGCAATAGGGAAGCCTTATCTTGGAAGGTTTCCACATCAGCCTTTCTGATACTTAGACCACTCTAACCCTTATGTTTCCCCCTTGTAGGTCCTTAGCTCATATAGCAGTCTCACTGGTGAAGTGGCATGCTAATGCAGCACCCTACGGGAGTGGTTAATGCTTATTAGCCATGTCCACTCCCCCAGCAATGTTCATTTGCTCAACCAAACATAGCACAAGCAGAAAACTATAATTCAAATTAGAAAGGGATGATGTTGAAACTGGGGGAAAGCTCAAGAAACAAGGACAGACTGACATTTTAGATGGAGACCTTAAAGGAGAATAACAATAATCATACAGAATATTGCATCCATAAAGAAGCACAAACGTTTCTAAGAACTAAGCCAGCATGGGAATGTAGAAAGGAGATTCTGCTGATAGAGAAGACTGCAATTAGGGATATAGACAATAGGAAAGAGGGGTGTGGAATTTATTGGAGAAAACTGGCAAAGGAATCGAAGTACTGAAAGCATATAACTAGAGAGGGAAAGTTAATAGAATGGGAAGAGGCCAAGAACTTATTTGGACTGTAGGTTAGAGACTGCCTTCTCTATCAAGGATTGATATCAGAGTATAGGCAAAAAGAAACAAACAGGGGGGTCCTAAATGAAAGACCAGCACTGGTAGAGTTTTTTTTAGTAGACTCTAGAACAGAAACTGCCATTAAAAAAGGAATAATTAGTAGAGTACATACAATATTGCATGATAAATATAAGAATCAATCGGAGGAGGTCAGAAAGGATTGGGAAGAGAGATTTGATAAGCAATTCACAAAGAAACAATGGGAGGATATAAGTGTGTATTCCAAATATGCAACAAAATCTAGAAGATTTAGGATTTTTTCTTGTAAATGTTTACATACATGTTTTTATACCCAAAGTAGCCTCCAGAGAAGTTTTCCTCAGGTAGTCAGCAAATGTTGGAGATGTGACAGGGAAAAAAAAGGGGTACTTGGGAACATATTTTCTGGAAGTGGAGTGGGTTGGCGGACTTTAAGGATTCCCTGTGGGATGCACTCTTGGAGATGCTGGGTGGGCCGATTGGTGTGATAAGGAAGATGATTTTTCTGAGCTATAATACAGAATCGGAATTGCCTAGACATGGTAAAACCTTGTTGTGTCTAATTATGGTGGTTACCCAAAAAAGCAATTACTAGAAAATGGAAATCAAAATCTAAACCAACTGTATTAGAAGCAGTGAATATAGTAACAGATATAAAACAACGGGAACTGAGATCTTTAGAAAAAGGTAGGAGCAAACTACATAGGAAAAAAATGGGAATTGTGGGAACAATACATATAGGGGAGAAATGAGGTTTAAAAGAAGGTAGGACTTAAATGAGCTATGCAAAGTTTGAGTGAAAATGAATGGATAGATTACAAGTGATGTATAATATTTGCAACTGGGAGTGTTTTAGTATGGGTTGTGATTTAAAATGCTTGCAACTAGGATTGTATTGGTGTAGTTTGTTTTCATTCATATAAATGTATGACTGGCATGTCGTACGTGATGGTTTAATAAAGATTTTCTTGTTTAAAAAAGGAGCAGGAATTGAATAACTGATGCAATGTTGCTTAGGTTATATGGTATATAGCGATATATGTGAAGTATAATGTTTGTTAATGTTAATTTCTTAATACAGTTTAATTACTTTTGTATAAATGTAAATAAGCCTATGTCACAAGTAAAATAATAAAAAAAGGAAAGCATCCACGGAAACTCCTCCACACAAAAAGGATTTATTGATACTTTAGCACTTTCGTCCGCACAATGTCTGGAGTTCTTCAGAATGTTACAACAAAACCCATATTCAGCTAATACACATAACAGCCCCGCCCCCAATTAACTACTAAAAAATAATTAAAGCTGCACGATACCAAACTAGAATAATAAACGGTGTACAGATAAAAAAAACAAACTTCACACATGAATAATCAATAAAAACATTCTATTTTAAACTGCTAGCATAGATTTCAGTTTTAAATAACTCGCAATAGAAATAACATCACTGAGCCCTGGTTTACGCCCAGCATTGCATCTAAGCTGCCATTTGAGTTCTAAATACTCTAAAAACAGGTCTCTGTTTTCGCCAATGTAGTGATGGCTTTTTGCGAAGCCAACTTTTTATTTACTTCAGAATTTAAGGACTGTTGGTGCTTTTATAAATGTTTTATTGACATCATTATTTTTTGGCATGATTCTAGGAAGAGAATAGACCAATTCCTTCAATTTATTAATACCTCAACTGGATTTTTGCAATTCACTATGACAGTGGATGTAGAGTCTGTGAATTTCCTTGACGTAACCATTATGAAAAATAGGGAAGCCACGAAATTTTAATCTATTGTTTTAACATTCTGAAGAAGTCCAGACATTGTGCAGATGAAAGCGCTAAAGTATCAATAAATCCTTTTTGTGTGGAGGAGTTTCCATGGATGCTTTCCTGTTTTTATTAGTCTTCAGCTGTTGGTCTTTGTGTACTGGTTTGTCTGGCATGGACAGCACCAATGGATATCCTAGTAGCACTGAACACAGAATTAATTCTCTATTTGAATCGGTGGGCAATCTCACTGCCTTGGGTTCAGAGACTGACTCAACAAGTGAATACAGCATGGGGCTCCGGTGCTATATCTCGGCATCAGGGAGCAGGTTTTAACAGTCAGCAAGACCTATTTTCTATAGGACAGAGTGGTGACTCAGATTCCCCCAGGGCAAAGAATGGGAGCTCGAACTAACCGTGATGATGTCGTGGAGCAGCGTAGCAGTGATTCATTGGTGTCCGGTGCAGGAACTGCTGGTGTTGGCGGTGCTTTTAGTACTTTCAGCCTTACAGAATAGCTGAAGCAGGGTTCATTTTTACAATTACAACAGAATAACCAAAAGAGTAACTTTGTCACATTGGACAAGCAGCTAAAAACTCTACAAGACATGGTTGTTAAATATAGAAAGCTGCAACTCGAGTGTGAATATTTACGGGAATGTGTAAGGGTGGACAGAATACCAAAAGGTCTCCATATGTGGAAGTATCCTGCAGGGCTCAATAAGCATGGAAGTGAGCTGTTGCAAGTGTTAATTTGCGACTATGAGAAACAAATGATCAGCCTTAATGGCTCCATTGAGACTTTGGACAATTCCATCAAAAATGCTTTGTTGTTTGACATAAAAATTGACCAATACAGGTCTATTTTTGTGAAGACTGATGTTTTTATATAGGAATTGAAAGCCAGGAAAATTAAAAAAGTTTTTTAGATCAAAGAGAGTATGAAAATAGTGTGGCTTATCCACAGCCTTCAGTTGTTCATCATAATGATTCTAATGATGTTAATACACACAGTGTGGGTGTAGATATGTTACAGGATGTGGGTGATGTGTCCTTTGATGTTGAACCTGTCCCTTTAGACCCCCCACCGAGGAGATCAGAGAGACTGATGAACCAGAGGGGGGTGAACAATCAGACTTAAAGGTATGATTGTTCCCCCAATCATGGTTCCAATTCACATCCCCAGTCTTGGACAAGGGGAAATGGGGGGGGGGGATTCAAGGAGACACATCAATTGGCATTAATTTCTGATTCTACCTACACAGTGGTATGTAATACACACTGGGTGACTTTAATATTTACAGTTATAGTCACCTTGAGGTTACTGAGAGATGGGCTAATTTGTTTCAAAAGAGGTTTACTTTTGTACCTGTACAAAGAGAAAAACTGGATCAAGTTCTAAGACAAATTAATTAAGTAATGATTGTTCTGGTACAGATTTCCAAAATACTAGCAAAAGGCCCAGTACATTTAACCCTTCCCTGCATCTGATTATTACTACATTTGAGAGGCTTTGTGAGGATGAAACAAGGAAAATAGTGGCATCCAAGTGTCCCACTAATCTTAGTGAAGAGGTCAGTCTGCTCAGGGACACTCGTTTGGATCGGTCTGTGTGGATTATGAAGCCAGACAAGGGAGGGGGCTTGTAATCATGAGCACAAATGACTACATTAATAGAATGTTATCTATTCTTTTTTCATCTGACTATGAAGAGATTTCCATCAATGAGATGAATGTAGCACACCACAGAGTGGATTTAGCTTTGGAAGATCTATTTTTGAATGACCAGATTTCTTTGGGGGAGCTTGAGTAAATGAAAAGTACAGTTTTGTACCTACCATAAATGTAGATGTTCGAAGATCCACATTGCTGCAGTCCTTACACTTGGGTAGTCCGCTGTCCTCGGTCGGCCCGAATATCAAAGTATAAGGCTGACGTCGGTCAAGGCGCATTTGACTGACATCAGGACGTCAGGGTACAAATGCGCATGACCGACGTCATATCCTCAGTCTTTTCTTGCCCCAGATGTCAGAAGACCCTAAAAATAAAGGTCAAAACCAAAAGACAGCAAACAAACAACCAACCACCCTTGCACTAATTATATGTACAATATATACAATATACACAATATTTACAACCCAACCCACACAACCACCTCTAACTACAGAGGGAAGGAGGGAGGAAATTGGACTGCAGCAATGTGGATCTTGAACATCTACATTTATGGTAGGTACAAAACTGTACTATGTTCTTCATCTCACAATGCTGCAGTCCTTACACTTGGGTAGAATCCCAAAGCAGAGGTAAGGGAGGATGGCCAAACTACAAGGAAGCAGGAGCTGCCAAAATGCCCTGCAAAACAGCAGTGGCAAAACCAGCCCTGGATTTAGAGTAAAGTGGCAGGTGATAATGCCTAGAGAAAGTATGAACTGAACTCCAAGTAGCTGCCTCCAAAATATCCTTGGTTGCCACTCCCCTCAAAAAGGCTGTCGAAGTGGCAGTAGCCCTAGTGGAATGAGGCCTAATCCTAGCTGGAATCTCCTTGCCATGATGGGAAAAACAGAAAGCAATGCAAAACCCAATCCACTTAGAAATAGTTTGTTTTGACACAGGCTTGCCCTGAGAACTCAAAGCAAAAGAAACAAACAACTGCTGAGACTGCCTGAACCCTTTAGTTCTGTCCAAATAATATCGCAACTGCCTGTGTACATCTAAAGTGTGCAAAATCTTTTCCCCTTTATTTTGGGGATTTGCATAAAAAGTAGGCAAATGAATAGTTTGGTTTAAAGCCACACTAGAAACCACCTTAGGCATAAAGGAAGGATTAGTACGCAAAGATACCCTATCCTTATGGAAAATCAAGAAAGGCTCAACTGCCATAAGGGCCTGTAATTCAGAAACCAGAAACCCCTCTTGCAGAGGTAATGGCCAACAAAAAGGCAGTCTTCCATGATAAATATTTCAACTCAGAAGTAGCTGCAGGCTCAAAAGGTTGTAGAGTGAGTTTCTCCAACACAAAATTGAGATCCCAAGCAGGAGTAGGAGCTCTTCGTGGGGGTCTTATATTCTTTGCCCCTCTAAGAAATTGCTTGAACAAAGGATGAGAAAACAATGGAGGGTCACATTCATAGTGAGCTGAAATTGCTGCAGCATGAACCTTAATAGAAGAGAAGGACAAACCTTTGTCCAGTAACTCAGTAAGATATTGAAGAGCCACACTTAAATTAGGCTCAGAAACATCAAAATCCTTTGCAGCACTCCAAAATAAAAATCTCTTCCATTTATCTGCGTACACTTTCCTTGTACTAGGCCTTCTAGCTTCCAAAATCACATTCAAAACTTGTTGTGGAAGTTGAGACCCTCTATGGTTCAAAACAGAATATGCCAGGCTGTTAGGTGAAGAGAGTGAAGTTTGACATTGAGCAAATGGCTGTCCTCCTGCGACAACAGGCGCGGAATCGAAGGCAAAGGCCATGGAGGTTTCCGTACCAGACTTCTCAGTAATGGGTACCAGTGCTGTCGAGGCCAATCTGGAGCTATTAAAATCATCCTTGGCTTGTCCTGTCTGACCTTTAGAAGTACCTTTGGGAGGAGAGGCAGAGGTGGAAAGGCATACACATGAAGATTGCTCCAATTGAAAGAAAGAGCATCCACTTTCCAAGCTGTGGGATGAAACCTTTTTGTGCAAAACTTTGGCAGCTGATGGTTTAGTGGAGAAGCGAACAGATCTATGTCTGGAGTTCCCCATGACACTGTCAATTTCTGAAATACATGAGGATCCAATTTCCACTCGTGGGGATCCATAATTCGTCTGCTCAACACATCTGCTAAGGAGTTCTGTGCTCCTGGCAGAAACCTTGCCTGAAGATTGAGCTGTAAACTGAGAGCAGTCTCCCACAAAATCATTGCTTGCCTGCATAGAGGATAAGAATGCGTTCCCCCTTGCTTGTTGATGTACCACATGACAGTTGTGTTGTCTGTTAGAATCAACACCTGCCCTGGAAGAAGTAAATCCTTGAAAGCTATCAATGCAAACTGGACTGCTAACATCTCCTTCAGGTTGATATGTAGATGTAGTCTGGCAGGCCACTTGTCTTGTATCCATTTTCCATTTAGATGAGCTCCCCAAGCTTTGTCTGAGGCATCTGTCGTTAAAATCTGACTCGCCTCTGGCCGGGTCACAGAGAGTCCCTTGTTTAGGTGACATTCCTGAGCCCACCACAAAAATTCCTTTTGAATGCAAGGTATTATTTGAATGACAGTGTCCAGATCCTGGCAGTGCTGTGTCCATACATTTTTGAGATACCATTGCAGCTTCCTCATATGCAGTTTGGCATTGGGAAGCACCAGAATAGAAGATGCCATGAACCCTAAGGCTTGAAGGACTGTCCTTGCAGTCAGCCCGGACTGATGAGATAGTTGATGGAAGTAAAGGGAAAGACTCTTTTGTTTGTCCGGGGTTAAAACGGCCATCTGGGATGCTGTATTCAGTCTTACACCCAGAAAGCACATGTCCTGAGAGGGTACTAGACTGGACTTTATTTCGTTCACAGAATACCCCAGGCATCTTAGCACTGCTATCACATATTCCAAATGATGAAGAAGCTCTTCCCTTCCTTGAGCCAGAATCAGGCAGTCGTCCAAATAAGGATAGATCTGTATTCCTTTTAGCCTGAAGAAAGCTATCACTGGAGCAAGAACTTTCGTGAACACTCTGGGCGCAGTAGATAAGCCAAAGGGCAATGCAGAGAACTGATAGTGAGAAGTCCCAGCTCGAAAACGCAGATACTTCCTGCAACTTAGTCTGATAGGAACATGAAGGTAAGCCTCCTTGAGATCCAAAGTTACCATCCAATGATCTTTGCCCAGCAGAGGTAAAAGCTGTTGTAACGTCAACATTTTTAACTTGGGAATGTCCAGATAAGTGTTGAGGATAGATAAATCCAAAATTGGTCTCCACGTGTTCCCCTTCTTTGGTACTAGGAACAGGCGAGAATAAAATCCTAGGCCCACTTCTGGCATAGGGACCGGCTGTATGGCCCCTAGTTGAAGTAACAGAGAAATTTGCTTGTGAGCCTCTATTCTTTGTTGAGGAGGAACGTCTGGCATGCCTCTGAAAGGAGGCAAGGTATGGAAATAAAACCTGTAACCTTGGTGTATGATATCCAATACCCATCTGTCTTGGGTAATTAAACTCCAATTTTCTTTGAAAAGTGCCAACCTTCCTCCCAAAGGTGCTGCCAGACGAGAAGGCTCTGGCAGCTGAAAAGGTAGGTCATTGGGTCTGTTTACGAAAGGACTGACCCCTGCCCTCACCTGAAGACTGTGCAGGAGAACTCCCTGTTCTAGGCCTGAAAGAGCCCTGAGCTCTGCCCCTACCACGTCTAGATCTACCCCTAGACTGGGAATCATAAGAAGGATACGTCCACCCTTTAGCAGGCCAATTCCTACTAAACTTTGGAGGCTGAACCTGCAAAAAATCTTTAACAGTCTGCATAGACTTAGCCCTGTCTTCCATTTTCTTTAAAACTGCCTCAACAGGAGAACCAAACAACACATCAGATTGTAAAGGAGCATCTAAAATCCTTGTTTTAACATGGTCAGATAAATTTTGATCCCTCAGCCAGGCGTGCCTGCGAAGAACTGACCCAGTGGCAGCCACCCTAGACGAGGCCTGTACAGCATCAAAACCACATTGCAAAGAATGCTTACCCACCTGTTCAGAAACATGTACTAAATCTTGTAACTCTTTACAATCAATACCTTCCGCCAGAGCATCAACCTTAGACTTCAACTGTGAAAGGAGATAGTTTTGGTATTTTAACATGTGAAACTGGCAATTCAAAGCCCTCATAGCTAGAGTGGAAGAAGTATAAACTTTCTTTCCCCATCTATCCAAGGCCCTGGCTTCTTTATCTGCAGGAACCGGATTCTTGACAACAGAAGCCTTAACACCTTTAGGCCCCTGGCTAACAGTTTCTGGGTCTGCCCTCGGACTCTTAAAAGATACTTATGAACTTCAGGCACCCTGTAATACCTATCCGGTTTAACAGGAGCAGGAGGCAAAGAATCAGGATTAAGAGAAGCCTCTGTAAAACATCTTCCACTACATCCAAAACAGGAGGTATAGCCAAAGGCCTATGTTGGGGTAAAACAAAATTCCCTAAGCCTTTTCCTGGAATCAGAGAAGTCCTGACCTTCCCACTTAAAATGCTCCCTCATGGAATGAAGAGTTTCTGAAAAGAAAAATCCTCAGGAGGAGAAGCAGAAGGAGTAGAATCATCCACATCAGAATCAGAATAAGGAGAGTACTCCTGCAAGTCTTCAGTCAAGACTCTGAAACATCGAAGCCTGCTCAAAACTCCCTAGCTCAGGCTCCACCCTAGGTCTCTTATCAGGAGGGGCAAAGAACCCTAATCAGAGTAATCAAATCTTCTGCCATTTTAAGCATATGCTTCTTGGGCACAGTTCCAGAAGAACTAGGGGTGACACCAACTGAAGCTAAACCTGGCCTGCTTCTAGGAGAAGCCTTGGAAACAGAAGGAGAGGGCCTAACCACCCTAGGCAGGAGGGAGTATAGTAACCTGAGAAGCCCCATCACCCTGGCCTGCCTCCTGAGAGGCCACAGCATGCAATAACAAGGTCTCACCCTGGGATACCAAAGAAACCTAAGGTGGAACCACCGGCTGAACCGACACCTCAAAAGAACCGGCGTCCGCACGGACGGTTCTTCTAGCCTAGGCTTCACTGCTTTGTCCTTGCGCTTGTTCGAAGAAGCGGGCCGGAGCATCCGACGGCATTTTGTAATTGCACCGCTTCCCAAAGACTAACCTGGCACAATCTAATCTCCTCTTTATAGTGCGCTTATTAAATCTAGCACAAGAGCGACACCCAACAACATCGTGCTCAGGCCCTAAACAAGGAATACACAAAGTATGATAGTCTCTATGCGGTATCTGTTTCCCACAAGAAATACAATTATTCACTTTTTCTGACATCCGGTAAACCACTGAGGCAAGAAAAAACCAAAATATTCCCCAACGGGGTACTTAGCCAACTTTGACTCGGTCTGAAACTCCGAAAACGAAAAATTTCAAAACGCCAACCGGCACTTGCAATACTGCTTCTGCATCGGATCATGCGGCAAAAAAGACTGAGGATATGACGTCGGTCATGCGCATTTGTACCCTGACGTCCTGATGTCAGTCAAATGCGCCTTGACCGACGTCAGCCTTATACTTTGATATTCGGGCCGACCGAGGACAGCGGACTACCCAAGTGTAAGGACTGCAGCAATGTGAGATGAAGAACATGTGCAAGTTCCAAAGACACCCACGATCTTTGGGCTTCCAAAGATTCATAAATGTTTAAATGAAACCCCTTTGAGGCTGATTGTAGATGCCAAAGGCTCAAAATCTTTTTTCATTGCTAAATGTATTGATCAGGAAACTAAATCTGTATTTAAAGAGTACTCCCCTTTGCTCAATGACTCTTGGGACTTTCTAGTTAATGTTACTGACCGTCTCTATCGAGACAATATTTTATTTGTTTATATCGATGTAAAAGACCTGTATTCTACCATCCCACATGAGACTGGTAGTGCTTGCTTTTTTCAATTTTTAGCCTTACACACCTGATGTTCTTCGTGTTTCACTGTTGCAGTCATCACATTTGGGTTATCTGCTTGCAGTAGCCCTCAGTTGGCCTGATTATCAAAGTCTTGGGTCCTGCTTCGGTTGCGGTCTCATCTTCCATGACGTCAGGTAGTCAGAGGTATAAAGCATGCAGCCGATGCCATTACCCCAGTCTTTCTTGCTGTGCGGTGCCCGAAGCAGAAGCAGTTCGCAAGAGCCGGTCAGCCAACTCCTGAAATTTTCATTTTTGAGTTTGAGAACCGAAGTCTTCAACTAAAGCTAAGTACCCCATTGGGGACATTTTTCTTGCTCTAAACCGATATCAGTAAAAGTCAATAATTGTATTTCTTGTGGAAAGCAAATACCTCATAAAGATTTTCATTAGTACTGTATTCCTTGCCTAGGCCCTAACTACAACGTACCTCGCTGTAGGTTTTGTGCCTTATTTAAACAAACTATTTGTCGTCAGTATATTTATGCTTCTAAATATTTTGGTACTCGGTTCAATTATCTAGATATGGCTTTGGGAAGCCACCCAACTACTGACATTCCGAAAAACCGCAAAGATAAAGGCAGAGACAGGCTGCCTAGGTCCAAAGCCAAGGATGATACTGATTGCACCAGACTGGCCGCGCCAACAATGGTACTCCCTCTTACACAGTGTGTCACTGCTGGCACCATGGCACCTGCCTCAGACCCCTACACTGCTGTCCCAACAGAAGGGCCAGATTCTGCACCCTCAGCTTCAGACCCTGAACCTGGCAGCCTGGCTAATTACTTGATCTCTCTGTTACCATCCCTCAGTAAACAAGTGTTGGTTATCATTCTGGAGGCAAGGAGGCCTAGTACTAGAAAATCTTATGCTGAAAAATGGAAAAGATTCTGTTCCTGGATCCAAACTCAGGGGATGGGCACAGCAGCACCCAATTTACCTCAGATTCTTTAATACTTAACTGAGATGCTTCACAAGGGCCTTTCCTTTTCCTCCAGCAAAATTCATGCCTCAGCCATTTCAGCTCATTACAACACAGAACCACCCCTCTTCTCTCATCCACTGCTCAAGCAGTTCCTCAGAGGGGCCAAAAACTTAAGACCACCCAAGAGAGTCCCTACTCCAGCCTGGGACCTTAACTTTGTATTGGAAAAAATTACTCTACCTCCTTTTGAGACAGCTGCAAGTGAAGAGTTGAAATTCCTTTCTTGGAAAAATTACAGTTTTATACCTACCATAAATGTAGATGTTCGAGTGTTCACACTGCTGCAGTCATCATTCTTGGGTTATCCTGCCGTCAGGCAGTCCCGCAGTCGGCCCGAGTTCCTAAGTCTTGGTCCGGCGTTGGTTGCTGACGCCTCTTCCCTGACGTCAGTGCGCCAGGGGTATATAAGATGCATCCGACTCCATTTTCTTCAGTTTTTCTTGCCCCAGATGTCAGGTGCCCCCAATAGGTAGGCAATACATATTGCTACATAAAAATATACATATAAAAATAAAACAATACCTTCAGTCACAAGCAAATACACTACAGAGGTTGTATAGGATAGAAAGGAATAGATAAGTCCAGCTAGTTCAGAGGTGATGGAGGGAGGGTAACCTGGACTGCAGCAGTGTGAACACTCGAACACCTACATTTATGGTAGGTACAAAACTGTACTATGTTCATCATGTTACACTGCTGCAGTCATCACTCTTGGGTTAAATCCCAAAGCTAAGGATGGGTGGTGGAACTAAACAGGGTTTGGAGAGGCTAGTAGGCCCTGCAGCACTGCAGTGGCAAAGCCAGTTCTGGTTTTAGAGTAGAGAGGTAAGTGATAGTGCTTGGTGAAGGTGTGCACTGAACTCCAAGTGGCAACCTCCAAAATATCCTTGGTTGGTACCCCTCTGAGGAAGGCTGTTGATGTTGCTGTAGCCCTGGTGGAATGGGGCCTGATGTTACCAGGGACAGATTTCCCATGGTGTGTGTGTAGCAGAAATGGATGCAATGTCCTATCCATTTTGAAGTGGTCTGTTTTGAGATCGCTTTTCCTTGAGATCCTGCAGCATAGGATACAAAGAGCTGGTCAGATTTTCTGAAAGCCTTAGTTTTATCCAAGTAGTAACGTAATTGCCTGTGAATGTCCAAAGAGTGTATGAGCCTTTCCCCTTTGTTCTGGGGGTTTGGGTAAAAGGTGGGCAAATGAATGGTTTTGTTTTAGGGCCACACTGGATAACACCTTTGGCATAAAGGAAGGGTTAGTTAGTAAAGAGACTCTGTCTTGATGAAAAATGATGAAAGGCTCCACTGCCATTAGGGCCTGTATTTCTGAGACTCTTCGTGCTGAAGTTATTGCTAGCAGCAGGGCAGTTTTCCATGATAGGAACTGTAGATCAGCAGTGAAAGCTGGCTCAAAGGGCAGGGGTGTTAGCTTTTCCAGAACAAAGTTGAGATCCCAAGTTGGTGTTGGTGCTCTCCGGGGCGGTCTTATGTTCTTAGCCCCTCTAAGGAACTGTCTTAGTAATGGATGGGAAAATATAGGAGGATCCGTGTTGTATTGAGCTGAAATAGCTGAAGCGTGGATCTTAATAGATGAGAAGGAAAGTCCTTTGCGCAACATCTCAGTTAAGTATCGAAGAATCTGAGGAATATTTGGGACAAGGGGATTTTGGCCTTTAGCCTGGTTCTAGGCGCAGAATCTTTTCCATTTGTCTGAATAGACTTTCCTGGTGCTGGGCCTCCTGGCCTCCAGAATGACGTCCATCACAGCTTTAGAGAGAAGTGTTGACTGGTTATTTAGGCAATTTGCCATGCAGCCAGATTTAAAGTCTTGAGCTGGCTGTGTAGAATCTGATTGTTTTGCTGAGTGACAGCTGAGGAATTGTAGGCAAAATCCATGGTGGGCCTTGAGCCATGTTCCTTAGTATTGGATACCAGTGTTGGCGTGGCCAGTTTGGGGCAATGAGCATCATTTGTGGCCTCCCTAATCTGGCTTTCAGCAGCACCTTTGCCAGAAGAGGTAGTGGAGGAAAGGCATACACTGTCTGTTTTCCAACTGAATGAGAGGGCGTCCACTTTCCAAGCTAGTGTGTGGTATGTCCTTGTGCAGAATTTCCGTAGTTGGTAGTTTTGGGGGGAAGCAAACAGATCTATGTCTGGGCTCCCCCATTTTTGAGCTATCATTGCGAATACTTCTGGATCTAGTTTCCACTCGTGAGGATCTGTGATGTTTCTGCTTAGATCATCTGCCAGTGTGTTTTTCTTTCCTGGCAGGAATTGTGCTTGTAGTTGAACTTGGTAGGTCAGTGCTGTGTTCCATAAGGTCATTGCTTGTCTGCATAGGGGGTAGGAGTGTGTGCCCCCTTGTTTGTTTATGTACCACATCACTGTGGTGTTGTCCATCTTTATTAGGAGGTGTCCTGGATGTAGGAGGTCCTTGAAAGCTGTTAGGGCATTTTGTACAGCTAGCATCTCTTTTTGATTGATATGTAGATGCCTTTGGTTTGCAAGCCATTTGCCCTGAATACATTGTCCTGCCATGTGTACTCCCCAGGCATAATCCGATGCATCTGTTGTTATAGTTTACCTGGCTGTGGGTAAGGTGAAAGGTTGACCCTTGTTGAGGTGACATGCCTGAGCCCACCATAGAAACTCCTGTTGAAGGCAGGGAATGAGTGGAATTATTGTTTCCAAGCTGTGGCTCTGTTGAGACCATACGCTTTTCAGATACCATTGTAATTTCCTCATATGCAGTTTTGCAAATGGTGTTAGTAGTATGCAAGATGCCATAAATCCCAAGGCCTGCAGAATTTTTCTTGCCGGGAGTTGGGTCTTTGTTGCCATTATTTTGAAGTATTGAGTCAGTCGTCTTTGCTTGTCTGGCGTGAGGTAAGCCATCTGGGCCATTGTATTTAAGCTGGCACCCAGGAATATTATGTCTTGTGAGGGCACTAGTTTTGACTTCTTTTCGTTTATTGTGTACCCTAGGCAACTTAGAAGGTTTTTGACAAACGCCAGATGCTTTAATAGAATGTCCTTGCTTTCTGCTTGAATAAGGCAGTCGTCCAGGTATGGATATATTTGAATCCCTCTTTGTCTGCAGTATGCAATTACTGGTGCCAGGCATTTTGTGAAGACCCTGGGTGCAGTAAATAAGCCAAAGGGCAGTGCAGAGAATTGGTAATGGGTTGAACCTGCAATAAATCGGAGGTATCTTCTGCAATTTTGTCTGATAGGGACATGCAGGTATGCCTCCTTGAGGTCCAACGTTACTAGCCAAGCCGCCTTGCCCAGCATGGGAAGAAGTTGCTGTAGTGTTAGCATCTTGAATTTGGGTACTTCCAGGTATGTGTTTAGAATTGAGAGGTCCAGAATGGGTCTCCAGGCTTTGTCCTTTTGGGGAACTAGAAACAGTCTTTGAATGGCTCTCATGCCCATGAGAGCTGAAATTTACTTTACAGCCTCTGCCCATTGATTTGGTGGCAGGTTTGGCATTCCTTTTATCCTTGGTAAAGTGTGAAAGTGGAATCTGTATCCTTGAGATACAATACTTAGGACCCAATTTGTCTTTTGTGATGATGTGCCAATTGTCTGCAAAAAGAGCTAGTTTCCCCCCCCAAGGGAGCTGCCAAGAGGGTTTTGCTTGGTAGTCTGAGGGGTAAGTCATTGTGTTTGTCTTCTGGTAGTTTGAGACCTGTCTCCTCCTCCTTTTTGGGTTGTGGCACTTCATTGTCGAGGCTGGTAAGAGCCTTGTGGCTGGCCTCTACCTCTTGGGCGTATGTATCTGCCCCTCTGTGGTCTGGCAGAAGCTGGAAAGGACCAGTTTTTGGTTGGCCAATTTCTGCTGAAACGAGGAGGTTGAACCTGTAAAAAATCCTTGACCATCTGCATAGATTTTGCCTTATCCTCCATTTTCTTTAACTTCTTCTGCTTTTACACCAAATAAAACATCCTGCTGTAAGGGTGCATCCAATAACTTTGCTTTAACATGATCAGGTAAAGTTTGTTCTTTTAACCAAGCATGCCTACGTATGACAGACCCTGTTCACTGCTGCTCTACAAGAAGCTTCCAATGAATCAAATCCACATTACAAAGTATGTTTTCCCGCTTGTTCAGCTGAATGCAACAAATCTTGCATTTCCTTGTAATCTGGCTGGTCTGTATGTGCAAGCATTTTTTAATTGAGACATCAGATATTGTTGATATTTCAGCATGTGAAACTGACAATTTAAGGCCCTCATAGCTAGAGTAGCTGAGGTATATACTTTCTTTCCCAATTTGTCTAGTGCTCTAGAATCCCTTTCAGAGGGCACAGGATTTTTAGCCGTAGAGGCTTTAACTCCTTTGGGACCCTGGGAAATGGTTTCTGGGTCAGCAGCAGGGCTTTTATACAGGAATTTGTGTGAGTCAGGGACTCTGTAGTATCTGTCTGGTTTGGCTGGTGCAGGAGGTAGTGAATCTGAGTTAAGGCTAGATTCTGAATAAACATCATCCACAATGTCTAACACAGGTGGAATTGCAAGTGGTCTGTGCTGGGGTAGTAAAAGGAACTCTCTGAGCCTTTTCTTAGAATCAGAGTAATCCTGGCCTTCCCAGTGGAAATATTCCCTCACAGTATGTAAAGTTTCCCCAAAAGAGAAGTCTTCTGGGGGAGATGCAGAAGGGATAGACTCTTCAGCATCAGAATCTTCATTAGGGGGAAAGGAATATTCCTGTTCCTCAGAAGAGTCTGAGGAAACTGAAACCTGGTCAGAGGAAGCGTAGTCCTCCTCCTGCCTTGGCCTTTTATCAGGAGGGGGATGGGAACTCCTGATTAGGGTAATTAAGTCTTCAGCCATCTTAAGCATCTGTTTCCTAGGCATGGGGCCTTGTACTGGAGACTGCTGTGCAGTCTTCTTTGTTTTTAAAGGAGTTTTCAGTTTTGCATAGGATTTAACAGTGAGTGTAGTCGGTCTGAAGACACCTTCAGCAACTGAAGGCGTTTCAACTGCACCGGAGTCTCCTTCAGGTATGGAGTCGGAAGGGCCTAAAGGTAAAGGTTGTGGAAGCCTAGTAATCTCCGCTTGTGAATTGAATGTCACCTGGGGTTCTAAATCAGCGGTCGTCAGGGGCTGCGTAGGCGCCTCACTGAAAACCGGAGAACTGGCGACTGGCCTAGCAGAGGCCTCGGAATCCGGTTTGGATTTCGGCTGTCTGTACTTATCTTTGTGTTTTTTATGCATTCCAGTCATCGGTTGCTCCGATGGCATGGTATAATTAAACCTCCTACCAAAATAATGTCGGGCGAAATCAAACCGACGTTTAATAGTTCGTTTATTAAACCTAGCACAAAACCGACAACCTGTGACATCGTGGTCTGGGCCTAGGCAAGGAATGCAATAAGAATGAAAGTCCTTATGAGGTATTTGCTTCCCAAAAGAAATGCAATTGTTAACTTTTTCTGACATCGGACTGAGGCAAGAAAAGGTTCCCCAACGGGGTACTTAGCTTTTTGAAGACTTCGGTCCGAAATTCGATTTGAAAATCTCAGGAGTCGGCCGACTGGCACTTGCGAACTGCTTCTGCTTTGGGCACCGCGCGGCAAGAAAGACTGAATAAAATGGCGTCGGATGCATCCCTGACGTCAGGGAAGAGGCGACGGCAACCGATGCCGGACCAAGACTTTGGAACTCGGGCCGACTGTGGGACCACCTGACGGCAGGATAACCCAAGAGTGATGACTGCAGCAGTGTAACACGATGAACATCAGCCTTCCTTTTAGCCATCACTTCAGCAAGAAGATGTCTGAATTACAGGCCCTTATGGCAGTGGAGCCTTTCATCATCTTTCATGTGGACAGGGTGTCCCTCAGGACCAATCCCTCCTCCATGCCCAAGGTAGTATCCAGTGTGGCTCTTAAACAGTCCATTCATTTGCCAACCTTCTTTTCTAATTCAAAGAACAAAGGGGAACAGATACTGCACTCCTTAGATGTGCACAGACAACTTAGATTCTACAGGACTAAACCTCTCAGGAAATCTGAACAGCTCCTGGTGGCATTTGCTGCATGGGCTGAGGGAAAGGCCATTTCAAAGCAAACCATTTATAAATGGATAGGCCATTGCATCAATTTCTGCTTTAAGCATCACTGAAAACCTATCAACACAGGGGATAAGACCACATTCAACCAGGGCTGCATCTACCTCTACAGCCTTTCTCAGAGGTGTCCCAACCAGGGACATCCTAGAAGCTGCTACCTGGAGTTATGTACATACTTTCACCAAGCATTGCCATTTGCCAATTTTCTCTAAATCCAGAGCTGGTTTTGCCACTGCAGTCTTGCAGGGCCTTATAGCTGGTCCTAATGCTATCTAAATTCCTCCTCCCATTCTTAGCTTTGGGAATCTACCCAAATGTGATGACTGCAACAGTGAAACACGAAGAACATAGTACAGCTGTGTACACTTACCATAAATGTTCTGCCCTTTAATTCACATTTTAAGGAGATTAAGCAAACTATTGATAAATTTGGGCTATTTTCAGCTGTGATCCAGATGTTTTTAGAAAGGTTGGTGACCGTCCGGTCACAGTCTATCAAAAAGATGTGTGTTTTAAGATGATGGCTGAAAGGAATTTTTTTAGTTCCAACTTGGGCAGAATGAGTAAGTGTGGCTAATGTACCCAATGTAAAACGATTTTGGAAGGTACAGAATTGTTTATACAAGGGTATGGTTTTATTAAACTGAAGAGGAAGTTTAATTGTGAGAGCAAGGGGGTGGTATATGTTGCCATTTGCCAACATTGCACATGTTTTTACATTGGAAAAACTATTAGGCAGATTAGGTATAGACTCTATCAGCATGGTTATGACATCAGTAAAAAGGATGAACGTAATGCTTTTTATAAACATATTAAAAATTGTCCAACACATTAATTCAAATTCACAGTTATTGACAATTTGGTAAATGATCCCGGGGTGGACCTCGAGACCTCTTTTTAGAGAATTTAGAACTCAAATTGCAGCTTAAATCCAATGCCGGCCATAAACCAGGGCTCTATGTTATTTCTATTGCGAGTTATTTAAAAATGAAATCTATGCTAGTAGTTTAAAATAGAATGTTATTGATTATTCATGTTTGAAGCTTCGTTTTATCTATACACCTTTTATTATTCTGGTTTGGTATCATGTGCAACTTTATTTTTTAGTAGTTAATTGGGGGCGGGTCTGTTATGTATATTAGCTGACTATGTGTTTTGTTTTAACATTCTGAAGAAGTCTAGACATTGTGCGGATGAAAGAGCTAAAGTATCAATAAATCCTTATTGTGTGGAGGAGTTTCAGTGGATGTTTTCATGTTTTATTAGTCTTTAGCTGTTGGTCTTTGTATACTCCTATGTCACAAGTGATGATTCAATAAAGGTGTTTAAAAAAATTGATTTGCCAAGTAAAATTTTACCATGTGTGTGAGAAGAGGAATTCTCTAAAACCCAAGGGAAGTGTTAATGTTTGGTCTTTTGTGCATCTTTCAAATCCCTCTAATTGTGTTCAGTTGTATTTTTGTGAGGGATTAGTTCATTTTAAATAAAAATGTTGACTTTTTTATAGTGCTGTACAGTGAAGTATGCAGTTGCCCTTTTTTGATTTTTAAAAACACTATTGCAATATTTTACTGCTTTTATTTTTGTACTTAATTGCATTAACACCATGTTTTACTGTTTTATATTACTTTTGCACCCCCATCCCTCCCAACAACTTCTCCACCCCTACTCACTCGCCATTAAATTACCCACACCTACATCATTACATCTAAACCCCCTACTTCCAGACATGATCTGCACCTCTAACCATCACGCCACTTAACCATGCTATCTTCAAGACAAATTCCTAACAAACTTGTTTTAATCAACTTTCTCTTTATTTGCCACAAAGCTACTTACCTCCACAATGGCCAAATCTATCTACATTGCTCACCCACATTTCCTTTAGGCATTCTTCCCTCCCAAACCAGCACATTCTGTCCAATTTCCCCTCAACTCTAACACTGCCATCACACATTTCTACTCCTTCAAATACTCACACACATACTCCATAGGCTTCACTCTCTAATTCCACAAACACATATCAAAACTCAAATTCATACTGTTAAACTCACTAACCTACAAACTTCTCTCTGATATCCATCCTAACCCTGGACCTAACACCAACCCAAAACCTTATCTACAATCTCTCCTCTCCCACACCTATCACACAACCCCTGGCTAACCCACCTCACAGTCTATTACTTCGCATGAAAAGCAGCTATGATCTTCTAATAACAAATCAATCTCAGAAGTATCACTAACAAGATTACAGAATTCCAAGCTACTTTATTCCTCTACTCCCCAAATATAGCAGTCATCACCAAGACCTGGCTAAAACCCCATATAAGTGTTAAAGAAATCTTACCCAACGGATACAGTATCCTTACACTTGATAGGCATTGCGATTATGTTTAAAGACTCCCTCAAATTGAGCTTACTAAACAACTCCCCCCTGGCCTCCTTAATTGTGAAATACTAACCACTCATTTGGAAATTAACTGCCCACATAATAATTATAATCGCTACCTATCTAACCCCTGGCCAAAATTTAACTAATATAGAAAACCTCCTCTACTGGTCCTCAACTAGTTTCAGTCAAGAAACAATAATCCTACGAGATTTTAACCTCGACTGGCTTACCTGCTCCTCCCCCTAACCCTTCCAACTTCATTAATCTTTACAACTACTGTCAAATCATTAGTTCCCCTACCTGCACTGACAAACATACCAAAAAGCAATCAATACCAGATTGGATTCTAACTAATAACCTAACCCAAGTTACCTTGCAGGCTACCTTCCAGATTCACTTACTGACCACTTACCTACTTTCTTCTCAGGAAACATCTACATGAACCTAATAACATCAAATTTCATTATAGTCGCACCAAAAAAAGATGCATCTCCACTATATTCAACACTTTGTTCCAGGAAAGACACTGGTTTCCCCTAAAATAACTCCACATAGATCTCGCTGTACAATACTTTAACAAAACTTTCCTTGACATATTAAACAAAGTAGCACCCTTAAGAAAGATATTAACCAAAACCAAACAACTTCCTTGTTAACCAAAGCTACTAAACAACTTCTAAATGAAGAGACAAAGCCTGGTCGCACCTCAAAACACCAAAAACAAAGATTCCCTCACAGCATATCAGCAACTAGGAAATCAAGACAACAAACAAATAAAACATGACAAAAAAAAAACATACTTTTACACATTCCAACAAAAACACCAAAAACAACCCCCAAAAGTTTTGGAAAAGTATAAGCAACCTTCTAAACCTAGGGAAACCCTGAACCCCAACTCTCACAACCAACAATACTATCGAATGCATAGTAACACAATTTAACAATCACTTCATCACCTCAATATTCTCCCTCATAAACCACCACAACACATCTTTAACTGTACCCTCCCATACAGCTCCTAATCGGGATTTATTTAACATTAGACCCATTTAAACCAACTTCATTAAAAAATCTCCTAAACAAACTAAAACCCAGCTCTCTCTGATCACCTCCCAAACAAATTTCTGAGAATAGCTGCTGCCACCGTTTCCTTCCCAATATCCATTCTAATAAATTGCTCTATTTCTGAACAGTATGTCCCTCTACTCTGGAAAATATCACATATAACCCCCACTACACAAAGGCGGTACACCTCCACCGCACTCTCCAACTACCGGCCCACTGCCATACTCTCCCCATTAGCTAAGATTCCAGAAAAATGCATCCATCAACAACTCTTCGACCACATCCTTAAGGAAATACAGTTGTGTACACTTACCATAAATGTAGATGTTCGAGTGTATTCACTGTTGCAGTCATTATATTTGGGTTATCTGCCTGCAGGTAGCCCTCAGCCGGCCTGAATACCAGAGTCTTGGATTCCTGCGTCAGATACTCTCTCTTCTTCCATGACGTCAGGGGTATAAAACATGCAGCCGATGCCATTACATCAGTTTTTCTTGCCCCAGATGTCAGGTGCCCCCATAATGGGAAGCAAGTATATGTTATGTTACACCTCCAACAAAAAGCAAATACACCAAACAAGAAGGAAAGGTACAACCAAGAGAGGTCAGGGGGCTGGAGGGAGGGTAACCAGGACTGCAACAGTGAATACACTCGAACATCTACATTTATGGTAAGTGTACACAACTGTACTATGTTCTTCGTGTTTCACTGTTGCAGTCATTACATTTGGGTAGAGTCCCAAAGCTAAGGAAGGAAGGAGGAAGTTAGAGAGCATTAGGACCAGCTATTAAGCCCTGCAATACTGCAGTGGCAAAACCAGCTCTGGATTTAGAAAAAATAGGCATGTGGTAATGCTTGGTGGAGGTATGAACAGAGCTCCAGGTAGCATCTTCTAGGATGTCCCTGGTAGGAACCCCTCTGAGAAAGGCTGCAGAGATAGGTGCAGCCCAGGTGGAATGTGATCTTATCCCCTGTGGGGTAGGTTTTCCATAGTGCTTATAGCAGAAATTAATGCAAAGGGCTATCCATTTAGAAATGGTCTGCTTTGAAATGGCCTTCCCCTCTGCCCCTGCAGCAAAGGCAACTAGCAACTGATCAGATTTTCTGAGAGGCGTAGTCCTGTCCAAATAAAATCTAAGTTGTCTGTGCACATCCAAAGAGTGCAGAATTCGTTCTCCTTTGTTTTGTGGATTAGGGAAGAAGGTAGGCAAATGAATGGACTGATTTAGGGCCAAACTAGGCACCACCTTGGGCATAAAGGAAGGATTGGTCCGGAGGGAAACCCTGTCTGTATGGAAGATAATGAAGGGCTCCACTGCCATGAGGGCCTGTAATTCAGACACTCTTCTTGTTGAAGTGATGGCTAGAAGGAAGTCTGTTTTCCAAGAAAGGAATTTCAACTCTGCAGTTGCAGCTGGTTAAAATGGAGGGAGTGAGCTTTTCCAATACAAAGTTAAGGTCCTAGGCTGGAGTAGAGGCTCGCCTGGGGGGTTCTTACAATTTCTTCCCCTTCTGAGGAATTGCTTTAACAGGGGGTAAGAGAGGGGGGTTCAGTATTACAATGTGCTGAAATTGCAGAGGCATGAATTTTAACAGACGAGAAGGATAGGCCCTTGTGGAGCATTTCTGTTGAGTACTGAAGAATATGAGGTAATCTGGGCACCGTAGTGCCCCATACCCTGGGTCTGGCTCCACTTTTCAGTATAGGATTTTCTAGCACTGTCTCTGCTTGCTTCCAGAATGACCTCTAGCACCTGCTTACCGAGGGATGCCCTTGGAAAGCTCAAGGGATTAGCCAGTCTGCAAGGTTCAGGGTTTGAAGCTGAGGGTGCAGAATCTGACCTGCCTGCTGGGACAGCAGGGTAGGTGTCTGAGGTAGGTGCCATGGATCCAGCAGTATCATGATGCGCAAGAGGGGGTACCAGTGCTGGCGAGGCCAGTCCGGTGTAATAAGAATTGTCCTTGGTTTGTCCTGTTTGATCTTTAGTAGAACCTTCGAGAGGAGAGGCAGAGGGGAAAGGCATAAATCAAGAGGCTTTCCCAGGTAAAGGACAGGGCATCCACTTTCCAAGCTTGACTGTGGGGAGTCTTTGTGCAGAATTTGTCCAATTGGTAGTTCTGGGGGGAGGCAAACAGGTCTATCTCTGGAGTCCCCCATTTGTTCTTCAAAAGGTTGAATATTTTTGGTTCCAGTTTCCATTCGTGTGGGTCCATGAGATTTCTGCTTAGGTCGTCTGCCAGTGAATTTAGCTTGCCTGGCAGGAACTGAGCTTGTAGGTGCACTTGATAGCTTAAGGCTGTGTTCCACAAAGCCATGGCTAGTCTGCAGAGAGGGTACGAGTGGGTTCCCCCTGCTTGTTTATGTACCACATAACTGTGGTGTCTGTCTTTACCAATAATTGTCCTGGAAGGATGTGGTCCTTGAAGGCTGCCAGGGAATTCTGTACAGCTAACATTTCATTTTGGTTGAAATGTAGGTGCATCTAACTCGGGTTCCATTTGCCCTGAATGCACTGCCCTGCCAAGTGAGCCCCCCCATGCATAGTCTGATGCGTCTGTAGTCAGGGTTTGGATGGCAGGGGGTAGATTGAAAAGGAGCCCCTTGTTGAGGTGGCAGGCCTCTACCCACCAAAGGGGCTCTGTCTTTATACAAGGAATGATAGGAATCATTGATTCCAGATCCTGAGAATGTTGACATCATAGGCTTTTTAGATACCATTGTAGTTTCCTCATATGCAGTCTTGCATATGGAATTAGTAGAATGCAAGAGGTCATGAACCCCAGGGCTTGCAGAATTTTCCTTGCAGATAGCTGGGTCTTTGTGGCCAATAGTTTGAAGTAGGCTGTCAAATAAACTTGTTTTTCTGGTGTGAGGTAAGCCATCTGGGAAGTTGTGTTCAAGCTTGCTCCCAGGAATACAGTCTGTTGGCAGGGTACTAGATGAGATTTCTTTTCGTTTATGTTGTACCCCAGCGAAGTTAGAAGTTTCTTTACAAATGGCAGATGTTTTAATAGCATGTCCTGGCTTTCTGCCTGAATCAGACAATCGGCCAGGTATGGGTATATTTGAATATTTCTTTGCCCGCAAAAGGCAATGGCTGGAGCTAGACACTTTGTGAATACCCTGGACACAGTAGATAAGCCAAAGGGAAGTGCAGAGAACTGATAGTACATGGAGCCTGCTCTGAAGCGTAGGTATTTCCTGCAAGATTCCCCTATTGGAATGTGCAGGTAAGCTTCCTTCAAGTCTAAGGTTGTCAATCAGGCATCTTTGCCTAGCATAGGAAGCAGCTGTTGAAGTGTTAGCATTTTGAATTTTGGGATTACCAAAAAGATATTTAGAATTGAGACGTCCAGGATAGGATGCCAGGAGCTGTCTTTTCTAGGTACCAGGAAAAGTCTTGAGTAAAAACCTTGTCCCCTTTCTTCTGCTGGGACAGGATGAATAGCCCTGATACTTCTACAGAGAGAACCTGCTGTTGAGCCTCTGGCCACTGATTTGGGGGTAGGTCTGGCCAACTGTTTGGGGTTGGTAAGGTGTGGAAGTGGAATCTGTATCCTTGGAAAACTATATTTAAAAACCAATTTGTCCTGGGTAATGAGTTCCCAGTTTTTTGCACGCAGGGCGAGCTTTCCTCCTAAGGGAGCAGGCAACTGAGCAGGGCTTGGAAGGGCTAAGGTTAAGTCATTGTGACATTTTTCCATAGGGGAGTGTCTTACTACTTCCAGCTTTGGAAGTAGGAGCCCCCCACTGCTTAGGCCTGTGTGTAGCCTGAGACTGTAATCTAGGCGGTCTGCTGTTTCTGGGTTTGGACTGAGAAGGCCTGGAAGGGACTGGAAAGGACCAGTTCTTAGAAGGTCAATGCCTACTAAATCTGGGAGGCTGTACTTGCAGGAAATCTTTAATAGTTTGCATAGATTTAGCTTTTTCCTCCATCTTTTTAAGGACTTTTGCTTTGTTGCCAAACAGGCGGTCTTGGTTTAAGGGAGCATCCAGTAATTTAGCTTTAACATGATCTGGCAAGTTTTGCTCCTTAAGCCAAGCATGCCTTCTAAGTTACAGACCCAGTGACAGCAGCCCTGCAAGATGCGCCTAGAGAGTCCAAACCACATTGCAATGTATGTTACCAACTTGTTCATCAGAATGCATTAAATCCTGTAATTCTTTATGTTCAACACAGTCAGGAATCAACATAATTTTCTGTTTAAGTAGTCCCATAATATGCTACTGATACTTTAACATATGAAACTGGCAATTTAAGGCCCTAATGGCCAAAGTAGCAGAAGTGTATACCTTCTTACCCCATCTGTCCAAGGCCCTGGAATCTTTATCTGAGGATGTAGGGTTTTTGGCAGCAGTAGCCTTAATGCCCTTTGGTCCTTGGGAAATGGTCTCTGGATCCACAGTAGGATTCTTGAAGAGGAACTTTTGAGAGTCAGGTACTCTGTAATACCGGTCAGGTTTTCTGGGTGCTGGAGGTAAAGTGTCTGGGGCCAGGCTAGATTCCAAGAAGGCATCATTTACAATGTCCAGAACAGGAGGGATAGCTAAAGGCCTGTGCTGAGGGAGGAGTAAGAATTCCCTAAGCCTCTTTTTGGAGTCAGAGTAATCCTGGCTTTCCCAGCGGAAATGCTCCCCAAGAGTGTGCATGGTTTCACCAAAAGAAAAATCTTCTGAAGGGGAAGCAGAGGGAATGGAATCCTTGTAAATCAGAATCCTCATAGGTAGATAAGGGCAAATCCTGGTAATCAGAAGAAACAGAAATTTCAGAATCCTGATCAGAAGAATCAGAAGGAAAATCAGTTCTAGGTCTCTTAGAGGGGGAAGGCTGGCTTCCCCTAATTAAAGTAATAAGGTCTTCAGCCATTCTAAGCACTCGTTTTTTAGGCATATGGGCCTGACCATGCGGATTGGATGTCGGTTTTCTAGGCGTGGGCTGAGTTTTAGGCCTTGATGAAGAAGATGGTGTCTGTTTAAAATGCAAATCTGTAGGCCTGAATACACCCTCAGAAGCTGGTGCCTGCACAGCGGCTCCAGGCCCATCCAAGGTAGAGACATCCTCAGGTTCCATAGTCGAAGAAGCAACTCGCGGCATACTGGACTCCGAATGGGTCTCTGTAGAGGCCTGCGAATCTGAAGTAGCGGATATCAGGGGCTGTGAAAGCACCTCACTGAGTACCGGCGAACTGGTGACTAGCTTAACAGAAGCGTTGTCAGCAGTTTTGGACCTATGTGGTCTGTCTCTGTCTTTATCCTTATATTTTTTTTGAATATCGGTAGTCGGATGGCTTACCGAAGCCATTTCTGGATAGTTAAACCGAGTACCAAAATAATTTGCTGCGAAAATAGACTGACGACGAATAGTTCAGAGGTTGAATAAGGCACAAAACCGACAGTGAGGGACATCGTGGTCTGGGCCTAAGCAAGGAATGCAGTACGAATGAAAATCTTTATGAGGTATTTGCTTTCCACAGGTAACACAATTGTTAACTTTTACTGACATCGGTTAAGAGCAAGAAAAAGAATCCCCAATGGGGTACTAAGCTTTTTGTTTTCTTCGAAGACTTCGGTTCTGAAAGTCGAAAATGAAAATTTCAGGAGTCGGCCGACTGGCACTTGCGAACTGCTTCTGCTTGACATGGCAAGAAAGACTGATGTAATGGCGTCGGCTGCATGTTTTACACCCCTGACGACCTGACGTCATGGACGAAAAGACAGCATCCGATGCAGGAGCAAGACTCGGGTATTCAGGCCGGCTAAGGGTTACCTGCAGGCAGATAACCCAAATGTAATGACTGCAACAGTGAAACACAAAGAGCATCAATCGTTATCCAGTGCACAGCAAGGCTTCCGACCCAAAACAGTATCAATACCGCTCTACTTAGTTTCACCAATTCTATTAACCTCCTCAAAAATGAAGGTCAACTAGTCTCTTCTATTTTCCTCAATATGTCCAAAGCTTTCGATACTGTATCACATCAACTTCTTCTTAAATAAGCTTGCTGAATTTAGCCTCAGCCCAACATCCCTCAACCAGTTTCATAGCTACCTTTCCAACAGACAGCAAGATACCAAACGGGATAACTAACTTTCTGCCCTACTCCCAATCTCCATTGGAGCACCCCAAGAATCAATCCTTGGGCCCCTTCTCTTCATCCAATATACCAATAACCTCTCAACATCTACTCAACTAGCCTCCATTATTCAATATGCTGATGACACCTCTCTTATCTGTTCCTCCCCCACTATTCAGGAACTTCAGGTTAAAACGCAAAAAGCGCTACAAGACAAAGAAACCTACCTCACACATCTCCAATTAATATTCAACCCTAACAAAACTAAGCTGATGTTCTTCGGCTTCAACAAAACTAAAAATTGCCCTCCCCAATTCCCCATCTACTCCACTAATGGTACACAAACTGAACATGTCAAACTAAACTTCTAGGAGTAACTATAGATGACCGTTTAAAATTCGATTAACACATATCCCTGGCAATTAAAAAAAGTCCAGTGCAAACTTGTCTCTCTCTACAGGACAAAACCTTTTCTAGCCAAACATGCCATACTTGCCACAGCCAGATCCCACCTATCTACCCTCCTTTACTGCTCCCAAATCTTTATCAACCTATGCAAATCAGATTTATAAAACCTTGAAAGCTGTTACAATAAGGTAGCAAAATTTGGTAGTAACCAACCCCAGAAAAAACACCACTGTCTCACCTTCCACCAACTCAACTGGATTGAGCTACCTAGCATATTATCACTCAACTAACTAACCCCTGCACACAGTATAATCCATAAACCCAACAAGTGTCAAGCCCTCACTGATCTAGTCCAACAAAATACCAATACAAGATCCCTTAGATCATCCAAAAGATTAATTCTAAAAGTAACTAAATCCAACAAACTCTACGGAGACTCCTTCTATAGGTTCATAGGTAGGCACTAGGCTATCGGGCCTATACAAGCCCAGCCAAAAAGGTACCCTGGCTTTTGCCACCTAAGAAAACTATTTTCCTGTGCCACTGTTGAGCAGAGCCACAGAAGTGATCCCCAGGGCGAATTTCCTATTTCCCATCCAATCATCAAGATTTTTTCTTGAAGAGTACTAATGAGGAGCTTTGTTTGATATAGATAGGTAGCTTATTCCAGGGTATGGGAAGTCTCTGGGACAGGAATCTATCCCTCCGGCATGTTCTGTTTATTGTGGTGAGAAGGTTTAGGTCCCTAGTGTGTGTAGCTCGGAGGGATTGGGACTTCTTTAAGTGGAGCATGTCCAACCCAGAGCTGTAACATATGTTAGGCAGAGATCACCTCTGAGTAGGCGATATGCGATGGAGTAAAGCTGGAGTTTTTTGAGACGGTCTGAGTAGGGCATCTGTTTGAGGCCGGTAATCCTCTTTTTGAGGTATTTCTACTTATAAAAAAAATTTGCCAAAGTCTGGAACAACCTCCCCCAACACATTCTAAACAACCCAAACAGTCACAAGTTCAAATCAGCACTAAAAGAACATTTACTAAACACTGGTGTTGCTCTTGTGAAGACCCAGGATAATTTATTCACTGTTTTGTTGCCACGTATTCTACCTTCATAAACTTCCACCCTCTTGCTTTCGCCCCTGTTCTCCAACAAATTTCCCTTATTCACTATCCTTAGGTAACAAACCCAAAGGGAAAAAAAATGCTTGTGGTTATCTGTGATCCTTGTGACTCTACTGTTCTTGGGCTTGTGATGATGTTTTATGTAGGCCAACAGCAACAGTATTTTTCTTCGTGTATTTTTGTACTGCAATGTTCTACATGTACTTTACTTGGATATTTTACTGTTTCAACTTTATCTTTTGTATTCTCTGTTTTTACTTGCTGGAACCCCCCCCCCCCAGGTGTCCACTGAAGATGGGCTGCATGACCCAGTCGGGCACTACCCAGTCTACAAATATAAATAAATAAATAAATATTGCTTTTTCAGTTTTCTAATATTGCCTGAATCACTAAACAACAGCACAAAGCTTTGAAATATCTTGTGTATTTCCAGTTTATGGAACAGCTTTATACTTCCATAATATCAGCATCTGTTTTGATATGAGAGGTGAAAATATCCTGGACTTGGTCCTAACCAACATGAGTAGCCACTGTAGCACTCTTACAGTGTCATCCTCCTTGGTAAGATCAGACCATAAAGCAATCACTTTTGAAGACACAGTCTCTCCCCTGACCCCCCCCCCCCCGAGCAAGTATAAGCAGCTTCACAACCACCGTCCCTTCAGTTGGAACTAGCACTAATGTCCAAGCCTACACCAAAAAACTGTATGGGCACCTACATAGCTGTATAGACTCAGCAATACTTGACAGGACCAAATCATCTTCCTCAAGGAAGAGTAAACCTGTGTGGGAGACAACAGCAATAAACTATATAACAGAAGGAAAAAATTGCTGTCCACGGGCAAGAAGGAAGCAATCTCTCATTTGTCTGAACAAGCAAATAAGGTCACTGGTGAAATCCTCCAAGGCTAACTTCGAGTCCAAATTGGCCACATCCACCAAGGACAATCACAAGGCCTTCTTCACATATATCCGCAATCTCAAAGGCAACACCCAAATCTGCTCCGAACTTGTGGTCAATAACACCACATACACAAACGCCATAGATTTAGCCAACCTTCTGGCAGACAGGTTCAGTGAAAACTTCACTCTCCTGTTCCCCCACCAGTAAACCAGGACATCCCAAGTACCTGCCCGTCTCCCCTCATCACCAGAGAGCAGGTTCTTAAATCCCCTCTCAACGGCAAAAAATACAGTCTCCATGGGACCTGATAACATCCCTGACTGTGTCCTACATGAACTCAGGCATGAGCTCTCAGCTCTATTAGACACCATATTCAGTCAAAGCCTGAGTACCGGCTTCATCCCAGCTGAATGGAGGACAGCCACTATCATCCCTCTACACAAAGATGGAGCATCCACTGACCCAGGCAATTATAGGCCCATCAGCCTAATCTGCAATGCCAGGGAACGCATTATCATGGACCTTACAAACAAAGACATTGGTGAACTCCAAACGCTTGACCCCACACAGTTTGGTTTTGTCAAAGGGAGATCGTGCCTGTTAAACTTGGACAACTTCTTTGATACAGTCACCAAAGCCATGGACGAGGGGAAGACTGTGCACATAGCCTACCTTGACCAAGCAAAGCCTTTGACACTCTTCCCCACTCGGGCATAACAGATAAACTCTCTCAGCTAGGCATCAACCTGTCTGTTACAAGATGGGTAGTTAGCCGGCTCACTGATAGAATCCACTCAGTCAATGTAGGGGAAGCTACCTTTGGTAGCAGACCCGTAATGGACAGTGTATCCCACTGATTAGTCTTGGACCCTTCTACTGTTTGGGATATACTTTTCTGAGGTGCAAGCCAAAACCAGTGGCCTGTGGCTAACCAAGTTTGCAGATGAATGCAAGCTGGTTGCTGTCTTAAATTCCCCTAGTGATGTGAACATCTTCCAAGAGGGCCTTACCCAAACTAATGACTGGTGCCAGAAGCATGGGCTCAAACTGAATGCCAGGAAATGCATCATTATCGCCTTTGGGGAAAATGTCATCCCCACTAATTATCACATTAATAACAATGTACTAAGCATGCAATCAGTCGTGAGGGACTTGGGCACCCAGGTTAATAGCAACCTGACTTTTGACCACCACGTTGCCTCCGTTGTACGGAAGGCTTTCTATATTGCCCACCTCATAAATAAGGGTATTTCATCCAGGAACAAGGAGGTCATAACATCCCTGTACTCCTCCCTTATCAGACCCATTATCGAGCATGTACCTTGCCAAGCACATGCAGCAGTTGGAAAGAACACAGAAGTTCCTGACCAGGAAAATCCAGGGTCTCAATCACCTATCTATACAGATAGACTAAAAGTCCTGTCCCTCTACTCAGTCTCATACAGACTGCTCAGAGGTGACCTATGTTTGGCATACAAGGCCATTTCAGACCCAGCCTTGATGGAGTTGCTGCATATCAGTAAGACAAACTCCCTTCATGCAACATGCATGCAAGGCCTTAACCTGGTCTGTGACACTGACAGAACTTGTTGGCAGGATAGACTTGTGTCACAAAGACTCCCCTGTCTGTGGAATAGACTCCCTTTTCATGTCAAGCAGAGTACCTATTTAAGAGGAACCTGGATGGGAAACAGAAAATATACCCCTGGGATCTCACCTGTGTCCCTGCTGGACAGGGGAAACAGGTGGTGACTTTAAAGGAACACGGGCAAAATTCTTAGCTAAGGTTTATAAGGGCCTCCTGGCCAATAGCCTAGTATCATCCTGTGAACCTATGATATTCATCAGCTTTATCAGGTAAAAATTTAAGGAAAAATATGGGAGTTAAAACCAACTTAACCTATACCTGCTTTCTCACCAATATTACTTTCTGCTGCGTCATACCTATCTGCAAATATGCCCATCCCTTCCCATTACGTTCCTGTATGGATTATAAACAATTTGCTTGGAACACCAGAACTAATCCAGTTTGCATTTGTTTTGCTTCTGTTTCTTTGCGTGCTTTACATACATTGAGTTTTAGGTAGTCAGAGGTCAGTGTACCTTAGAGATGGAATGAGACAAGAATTTCTTTACATGTCAGTGGTGTTTCTCCAAAATGCAGGGACCTTGTAGTAAGAAAAATAAAGTAAGGGCATGGGGGAAGACAGCAAAGTCCTCCAAATGGAGGTATATGGGGGGATTTGCTCTATGCAATAAAAATAAATAAAAAGTATTTTGTTTTCATGTCACATTAGCTCACAGAATTCCAAGCTTGAGTACACATATTATGTGAATGTGTAGACTTGAGCTGTTATTTACAATGAATTTTCCAAGCTGTTATGTTGTAAGATTTACTCAGAAGTGTTTCTGGTCCCCTCCCACCCTCAACACTGCACTACATTCAGACCAAACTATCCTAGAAAAGAAAATTATTACAAGAGTTCTCTGCAGTTTCATTGAAGATGCACTCCCTTACATTGCACTGACTTTACTGATATTCTCTCATTCTTTAACACCTTTGGCTTCTGAAACCTACATCAATGAACTCCTGTGAGACATTCAAATGACCTAAATACACCGTTCTTAATCCTCAGTGCCACTGAGTGTAAAATTAAGTCATTCATGTACTCTGAAGCACAGATCTCAGTCTTCCATCTCCAACTTGTAGAACACTACCCTCTCAAAATGTGGAATACTTAGTAATAACATCAACTAAGAAGCGTACAACATGATTATTAACGCTTTCTTCACACTTAAAAATTATTTTGATGAATTAATATGGCACAATATTATTTAACACAAATACCTGTCAGAAAATCACTTGTGACATGCACAAAAGTAATCAAGCCATATTAACAAGTTCATATTTACAAACAATATACATCATATACACTATTATATACCCTATAATCTAGACAGCATTACATAAAATATTAATTTCCTGCCTTTTCTTAAACCTCATTCCTCTTCCAAACATTTTTCTGCACATATTGTTATCCACATTTCTAAAGATCCAATCTCCTATTGTTTTATCTGTTACAGTAGTCACTACTTCAAATATAATTGGTCTAGATTTTGATTTCCATTTTCTAGTAATTGCATTTTGGCAGCCACCAAAATTAAACTTAACAAGGCCTTACTGTGGCTAGGCAATTTAGATCCTGTATAAAGTCATCTGTGGGTACACAGTTTACAGATATAGCCTGTTTTATCTACATTAATTTTGTATCTTGGAAAAAACAATGGAACTGTCTCAGAATATTCCATAATGCTGAGATGTCCTTTTCTGGTTCCAACAGATACAAAATAATATCATCTGCCAAAAAAGCCAACTTTTATTGAACGCCATTATCAATTATATTGTTGAATTTCTGACTCCCTTATTTTCTTTGCCAGTAGTTCTAAATATAACACAAATAACAAAGGGGAAAGGGGATAACTCCTGTCTGGTTAATCTGCTCAGACACAACTTATTAAAGAGGAATCCTCCCACCTGTCATATATCCTTCTAATTAACCTTATTATTGTATCAGGAAATGGAAATGCATCCATTACCCCAATCATAAAATCCCAGCTTGCTCTGTCAAATGCTTTGTCTGCATCAAGACCCACCAATTAGAGCAGTATTTCTGCTTCCCTGTGGATCATCATTGTTTTATTAATTGTGTCAAATGTTTGCCTTCCCTCCACAAAACCACACTGGTTCATATCTACCAATTCTGGCATCACATTTGCCATTCTTTTAGCCATTACAGATAAACACTTTATAATCCTAGTTTAGGACCGAAATGGGTCTATATAAAGCTGGATCAGATGGGCCTACCGTCTTTAGGTATTACAGCCACCACAGCTTTTTTCCAGGATATTGATGCCTCTCTCCTCCTCTTAAAATACTGTTAAACAAACCTTCCAGGTCTTTATTGCTTTCTTCCTTCCTAACATCCAGACTTCCACTGGAATATTGCCTATTCCTGGAGACTTTCCTGTAGATTGGTTATACATAAGATAGGAGGAGATAAGATAAAAAAGGTTAACTGTTAGTTGTTGAGCCTCATCTGCCGCTAATCTTGGCATATTTAAAGTCTTTCATAAATAGTTCCATTAGTGATTTTTTTTCTAGATATCCCCACTTCTCTGCTTTATACAAATTTTCATAAAATGTCTAAAATATCTTGAATACCTTTACAGGACCTCTCAATATTTTTGTTATAGGTTCCGTAAGATTGGCAAAAACTTACTTTCTGTTGACCAAGCCATTGTGGCAAAACTTTTTAAGCGATGGAGTTGTTATTAAAAAAACAAAACAAAACAAAACAAAAAAAAAAAACAGTTGCTTAGCACCAATCTTTCTAAACGTATGCTTATTATCCAGGTGCTCCCTTATTTTCTCTTTATCACTCAGCAGTTGTGCCTCATCTTGTTCAGTGAAATTCCCCTTATTTTGTAATGCTTTAGCCCTTGTCAGCCCCAATGCTTATTGCGTCTCAGCAGACCTCTCGTTCTTTTATTTCTACCTATTTTTAGACTCTGCTTTCATTTTATTGAACTCGCTAGCTATGACTTCTGGAGTACTTTCTATCTCCCCAAATAACTCCCGAATAATTCCCACTACCCACTCCTTAAATTTCTCTCCTTTTAACAGGAAAGTGGGGAAGTGCCAGTCATCTTTACCTCATTACCCTGCATTTTTATCTTAGTAATTACTGGCTCATGATGGGAAATAGTTACTGAATGTGTATCAAAGATCCTAATTAAATGGACATGCTCATGCAAACTACGTCTATCAATTCTAGCTCATTCTGACTTGGGGAATAATATGTAAATTCTCTCCGAGTTTCTGCTACTGAATTTGTGTCTTTCATGCCACATATTTTCCCTTCTAGGCCCTCCAGATATATCATCACTATTGCAAATCAAATTCCAGTCCTCACCTAAAAGTAATATCCCTGCTGAAAATAATTTGGGGAGAAATAATCAGTTAAGCATCCAAACTAGCAATTTCAGGTGGAATATAAATACACGCCAGTGTAATCCCTATCCCTTGCCAGTAGCCACTTACTACTACATACGTGCAATTATCTTTTTTCCCCTCTTCTGTCATTACTGGAGCTCCTCCAGCAATTAATATACGTCCTCTTCTTTTCCTTTATCCCTGACATTCTACAGAGCATCTATCCTGAAATCCTTTCTTTATCAAATTCACATGCTCAACTCTTTCCAAATGTGTCTTGCTATTTGCACTCTGCATTTCTTAATATGATGACGTATTCTTTCTTTTTTGTATATACCTGTGAGACCATTCACATTCCAAGATAATAAAGAAAATAGTGCTGCCAGTATGGTGAGAAGTCATTATTCCTATTACATACGGCAGCTTTTTTTTTTCAAAATGTCTAATTACAGCTTTTGTTATACCTGCACCCACTAATGTTTGGCAGCTTAATCCCTTACAGATTTTTTTTTCTTATCACGAGCATCGGAATCTATGTCACATTTTACAAGACTATTTGTTTTAATAAAAACCCTCAAACAAAAACAAAAAAAGGCAAACACACCCCCAGAATATCCCCGTAACCTATTAACTTAAAACAAACACACAACTATGTTGTTGTTGTGTCTTTCGGCTTTTCCCGGTTAGGGGTCGCCACAGCGGAACTCCGGTCTGCTAATGATTGGCAGTAGATTTTTACATGCTGAGTTGCCGGCCCTGACGCACAACTTTCAACGAAGGTACGCCCATTCACGCATGTCTCCACACAGAAGACGCTCTAGCTGAGAATCGAACAAGACAACGTCTTACTGTGAGGCGACAATGCTACCGCAGCACCACCACTGCAGTTATGTACATCTTTAAATAATGAAGTTTAACCCTCCTAATAGGAAACTTTGTTCCAAACAGACAGCTGCTAACACAGGGCCTAGATGACCTGAAACAGGTTATCCATGCTAAGACTCATGTTATTGCCTGTGCTTCTCTTCTACTTACACTAATCAGTGTCTGTTGTTTTTATCTTTATTCCCCCTCCTCAGATGTGAAAAATCATTATAGGTTCATAGGTGGGTACTAGGCTATCGGCCCTGGGGCCTATACAAGCCCAGCCAAAAAGGTACCCTGGCTTTTGCCACCCAAGAAAATTATTTTCCTGTGCCACTGTCGAGCAGAGCCACATAGGTGATCCCTGGGGTGAATTTCCTATTTCCCATCCAATCATCAAGATTTTTCTTGAAGAATGCTAATGACTTTTTGCTTTGAAGAAACCAGTATTCTTTCTCGTTACCCTATTATCAGCTTACCTCCATGGAAAAGTAATAGCTTATTTTAGCTGACCAGGTCACCAAGCTGAGGAGAGGGTGATATTGCAGTGATGAAGGTTCTCATGTACTAATATAAAACTTAATTAAGAAATAAATCACTAGAAGTCCTTGTAGTTTCTCAAAATATGCTTTAATAAGAGATTTCAATATCCAACATAAAAAAAGCAGATACGTGCTGTGTTACATAAAGCAGATACGTGCTGTGTTACATTTTACAGCAACCATTTTCATGCTTATTATACTTTTTATTTGAGCTTTATTTGCAAATCCTACTAGGATAATCATCCACTATATGACTGGTGCAAAGACTTTGTCTTATCCTTGACTGGGTATTGGGAAGGAAGTGGGGGCTGACCTTAAGTATGTTCCTGATTGGATTTGAGACCTAGTCTTCATTGTTTCTCATTGGTGGTCTAGCGAATTGAAATCACCTGAGTCCTGCGTTTGGATTACTGTTCTCCAGTGGTGTGATGTGTAAGCCTGTCCTTGGCCACTGCCATGGTGGAATAATGCAGGTTAACTGCTTGAATCCTGCCTCGCCTCAGGTCATATTGAATTGATCTGTGTACCAACTGCTAAATGTATTTTATTTATTGCCCGTGATGGCAAACCCATGCCGACCCTCAAATTTTAAATCTTTAAGTATGACTATCTCACAAATTAATGTCAGTTGGTTCCACATCTGAATACATGACTCTCTTAACTTAAAATATGTTTCTGAAGCTTTTTATAAGCAGTTTCACTGGGATTTTTTTTTGTGTTAAATGTTCACATCTGGCTCATTAATGGACATTCTTTTCTGGTCATTGACTCTACAAACTTTCTCCTTGTTTGAACATGCACAATTTTTAAAAAAAATAAATAATTCCTATTTCATGAGGCCAAAGCAGCAACCTGTCTCAAGGATTCTAACCCTAAACTGTGTCCGTAACAACTGAAGTTTTTATTAGTAGCATTTTCGAGGGGTTTTTATGCTAAAAATGAAATTTTATATATGGTCATCTGTTCAAACTATTGGTCCACTGACAATCACTGCCAGGAGGGCTAATTTTGCTGTCCTTGTGAACGATCTTAGGAGGGGAAGGGGGAGTGAGGTTTTTATGCTATTTCAATATCTGGAATAAGTGCAAAGCTATTGCTATGCGAGTAGATTCTTTATGGTCTTATTGTGGAGGGGGCCCTTTTCATTGGTTGAGTTCCTACCAGGATTTTCTAATCAAGCTAGCCTTCCTACGTCTCACTGACAGGTAGATTTGGAACATGTAGCTTTTTGTGTAGGCCTGTCTTTTTCATCCCTATGGGGACTGTGATTGGCCAGATGGCTGAGTCCTACTTGCCTATAAGCTGGAGAGTACCCCTTTTTGTCTATGGACATCACAACTACTTATCACTTGCTTTTTGGCCCACAGCCCTTACCTTATATGAAGTCATTATTACTAGTTCCTTTTGATTATATCGGCACTCATTTTTACAACTTACCATCTCCAGAGTTATTACTATTAAACACTGCAAGTATCATGTCTCCCAATCTAAAGTACCCCTTTGAAACCAAATTAAACTTATTGCTTTAATTGAATAAAATAAATAATGTTTTATCAGCGCTTTCACCAATGCTTCCTCAGATCTGCCTAGTACGTTTTCCGGAACTGTTAGCGTGATTAAAAATGCATATATTGAGCTTCTTTATAGACATGTCAATCAAAAGTAAACCAAGCATAACAACCAAAATCAGCATAAACAAATAGAGAAATGATATGGAACAGGGCTTAGATAATTAATAGCTTACAGAGAATAGCAAAAAAAAAATGACACTAATCAAGATATCATGCATTCATTTCAGTGAATTAATCTTTATCTTAACAAATCTTAAATAGTCAGTAGTACATGTGGTGGTGGTGTAGTTTTCTTAGGTTTAATGTGCTGGTGATAGATATGCGAGTGTTCAGACCTGGTGGTTTGCACGTGTCTAGCCTGATCTGCCAAGTCCAGTTCATGTTTTTCTAGCTGATCATTCAGAGGGCCTTGTTCTTCTTCCTTAAGGATATGACCAGGATATGGAAATGGAAAAGTCTTGTGTCCGGGGTGATTGCAAATGTGTTTGGCCACTGCATTGTTATTGTTCTATCTAATGTCCATCAGGTGTCAAAATCCTAGAAAGCACTGAGAACATGGACTCTCCAACCTATAGGCAAGCAAGACTCAGACATCTGTCCAATCACAGTCCCCATAAGGATGAAAAAAAAAGACAAGCCTACACGAAAAGCTACATGGCCCAAATCCACCTATCACTGAGACTTACTAAGGCTAGCTCAACTGGAGCCCCTTCACTTCCCCTTCCCCTCCTAAGGTTGTTCACACAGACAGTGAAATTAGCCCACCTGGCAGTGATCATCAGTGAACCAACAGTATGAACAGACTACCATATATGAAGTTTCATTTTTAGCAACCCCCCCCCCCCCGAAAAAGCTGCTAATAAAAAGCTTCAGATAGCATGGACACAACTTAGGGTTAGAATCCGTGATATAGGTTGCTGCTCTGTCCTTGTAAAATAGGAATTATTTATTTGTTAAAAACTGTGAATGTTAAAACAAGAGGAAAGCTTGTAGGGTCACCGACCAGGAAAGAATGTCCATTAATGAGCCCAATGTGAACATTTAGCACCCCTCCAATAATGAAACTGCTTGTAAAAAGCTTCAGAAACGTACTTTAAGTTAAGAGATTCATCTAATCAGATGTGGACCCAACTGATGTTAGTTCATGAGATAGTCATAACTTAGAAAGATTTAAAATTTGAGCATTGGCATGGGTTTGCCACTATGGGCGACAAGATACATTTAGCAGGCGGTACACGGGTTGATACGACACAACCTGAGGTGAGGCAGGAATCAAGCAGTTAACCAGTGTTGTTCCACCATGGTAGTGGCCAAGGACAGGCCTACATGCCACACTACTGAAGAACAGTAATCCAAATGCACGGCTCAGGTGATTTCAATTTGCTACACCACCAATGAGAACCAATGAAGATCAGGTCTCGCATCCAATTAGGAACGCACTAAAGGTCACCCCCCCTGCTTCACACTGTTAGCTTCCCAATACCCATCACAGGCTAAAGACACATTACATCAATCATATTAGTGGATGATTATCCTAGTAGGGTTTGAGAACAAAGCTCAAAAAGTATACAAGAACGAAAATGGCTGTTGTAAAAGTAACAGTGCTTATCTGCCTTTTTTGAGGAACTACTGCAAGGACTGCCAGCGATTTATTTCCTGATTAATTTTTATATTGGTACATGAGAAACTTCCATCAACTACAAGATCACACTCTCCTCAGCTTGGTGAGCTGGTCATAGAATAAGTTATGCAAACGTCCAAAGATACAGAAGTCAGCCTGTCAGTGGCAGATCCAGGGGAGGTGGAATTTGCATCTACATAAACAACTGGTGCTCAAATTGCGAGAAAGTCTCAACCCACTGCTGTGAGACTATAGAGTTCATGACAGTAAAATGTAGACCTTTTTACCTGCCGAGAGAATTCTCAGCCATTATCATCTCAGCTGTACATATTCCTCCAAGTGAAAACACAAATGAAGCACTGACCACACTATACTAGTCAATCAGCAAACTGCAGAACAAATAGACACTGACTGTGTCTATATCATAGCTGGCGACTAACCACGTTAATCTGAAAACAGTTCTACCACACTACTACCAGCACACAGACTTTGCCACCAGAGGTAGGTCTATAACTTTACTAATGAATGTCTTGGTTGCATTCTCATGGCCATATATGAAGCATACACAGTATGGCCTTTCAATTAACAGTTCCTGCAATGGAATACCAGTCCAGTTGCTTATTTATACTTTCATAAAATTAACAGTCTGTTTTCTAATTTCTCTGGTACAGCAGAAAATCTCAGATTTTTCCTATGTGCTCTGTCTTCTAATTTTACCATTTTTTGAAACACCTCTTCTTAGGCAGTCTCATACTCAGCCAGCCTTTTCCTCATTTTGACCTCTGAAGTTTGCCGTTTTAACAGTTCATCTGAATATCTGTTTAAATGCTTCTTCCATTTTTTCCAGCCTTTTATCTGAGTTGATAAACTCCTTCAGTCTTTCATTTGTTTTAAACAGCTCTGAGCACATGATTTATTTTTTCCTCTAGATTATTGGAAGCCATGTCTTACACCAAAGCTGGAGCTTGAACTGCTTTTTGCTTAACGGCTGCAGGATTCATCCCAGTCAGTGTTTTCTCTTCACCTTTTCTAGCTAATTTTCCTTCAGATTCTATTAGTTTCTTCTCTGCAGGCATCTAGGCAGTGCACTTACTAACCAGTAACTGAATTTAACTCAAGCTGACAATATCTCTGGCTGCAGTTAAAGTTAAGCTGTTGATCAGTGTACAGTCACCTTGGATGTTCCCCCCACCACCTTATTCCTGTGTCACAGGAGATCATTCTGGATTCCACTGGAATGCTATTATTTTCACCTGGGTTACCTCTTTCCCACTAAGAGTGGGGGAAAGAGTCATCCTAACACCTTCTGTCACAGTCCTCTATTTAATTGAGTACATCCTACTTTCTTTCCCATCACACCTCCAACATTTGGCATCTACCCAAAGAAAAATACTTTTGGAGTCTGCTTGGGGAATAAAAATACCTATGCAAACATGTCCAAGCAAAAATCATAAATCATCTAGACTTTGTTGCATATGTGGGAGTCATACGTATGTCCTGCCATTGTTGTCTTGCAAATTGCTCAACCAAGCTCTCTTCCTAATCCTTTCTAACTGCCTTGATTGATTCCTATAGTTATTGTGTAATATCTTATATTCTCTACTACTTATCCTTTTTTTAACAGCAGCTTGAGTTCTAGATTCAAGTAAAAACTATACCAGAGCAGTTCTTTCACTTAGGATTCCCCTATCCCTTTCTCTTCGTCTGTACTCTAATATCGATCTCTGGTAGGGAAGGCAGTTTCTAGCCTGCAGTCCAAATGTATTCTTGGCCGCTTCCTATTCTATTACCTTTCCTTCTCTAGTTATATGCTCCTAATACATACCTTGGTTCCTATGCCAATTTTTCCAGTAAATTCCATCTCACTCTTGTCTGTTCTCTGTAACCCTAATTGCAATCACTCATATTGCCAAAATCACCTTTCTCCATTCTCAAGTTGATTTAGTTCCTAGAATACTTTATTTTAATTTATGAATATAATATTCTGTAATGGCTGTCTTTCTCCTTAAAGATCTGCAATCAACATCCCACTCTCTCCATATTTTCCCCATTTCATCTTCCCTTTCCCTTAGGATTATAGCTTTCTGCTTGTGTTATGTATGTGAGCCTTACTTGTGTAGCTCTAAAATATCCCTTCAAATTAGTTAATCCTAAACCGTCTTGTTCTATTGGAAGGATTTATGTATCCCACTTGACCCTTGCTTTCTCCCCCTCTTGATAATTTCTTTCAACTCTTTACTAATTGATGTCTATAACTTCTCCTCTGGTTGATAGAAATATAACTGCCCTGTATATAAAACTAAAGGGACTAAAAACTTTTTCACTGCTTGTATCTTGCTATCCATACCCATAAACAACAGCTTCCAGTTTCTCAGTTTTTGTATTACCTTGTGTTTAGTCTATTCCCAGATATACCACAACAGAGGCCTTTTTAATCCATACTCCTAAATACTTTATTTTATTGGGTCCCCATAAACATTGATATTTCTATATTTCTGTATGGGTAATTAAATTACAGCTATATCCTTTGTATTTTCATTAATTTTACATCCCAAAATGACTTGAAACTATCTAAAAATGTTCCACAACACTGAGATGTCCTTTTCCAGTCTTATCAGATACAAAATAATATAGTATGCAAATAAAGGCAACCTTTTTGATTACTGTACCAATTATATCCTTGAATTTCTGATTCCTTTATTTTATTTGCCAATGCCTCTAAACAAAGTATTAACAAATGGGAAAGAGGACACCCCCCTGCCTCGTTCCTCTGTTCAGACACAACTTATCAAACAGGAATCTTCTCACTTTAATTCTTGCCTCCGATCCCTCACATATCCTCCTGATTAACTTTATTTTATCAGAGAATGGAAATGCTTCCACTGTCCTATTCATAAAATCCCAGCTTACTCTGTTGAATGCTTTCTCTGCATCAAGATCCATTAACAATAGCAGCATTTTCTTGCATTCTTCTTCCCTCTGCATCATCACTGCTCATTTAATTCTGTCCAATGTATGTATGTATGTGTCAACAAAACCACACTGATCCATATCTGTGAAGTATGGCAATACCTTTGCCATTCTTTTAGCTATTACAGACATACACTTCATAATTATAACTAAAATTTGAAATGGGTCTATATGAAACTGGGTCTGGAGGATTTAAGTATTACAGCCATCACAGCTCTCTTCCAGGATGTTGACTCCACTCCATTTAAAATACTGTTAAACAAAACTAGTCTTCCACAGGAATACAATCTGTTCCTGGAGACTTTCCTTCCTTAATACAAATTTTCATAAAATCTCCAAAATATCTCTAATACCTCTACAGGATTTCTGGTTATTTTAATTGTTATAGACTCCTTAAGTCTGGCAACACCACTTTCTACTTTCTGTTGGCTAAGCCATTGTGGCAAAACTTTTTAAGTGATGGAGTTATTATTAAAAAACAAACAAAAAAAAACAGTTGCTTAGCAGCAATCTTTATAAACGTATGCTTATTATCCAGGTGCTCCCTTATTTTCTCTTCATCACTCAGCAGTTGTGCCTCATCTTGTTCAGTGAAATTCCCCTTATTTTGTAATGCTTTAACCCTTGTCAGCCCCTCTAAACAATGCTTATTGCGTCTCAGCAGACCTCTCGTTCTTTTATTTCTACCTATTTTTAGACTCTGCTTTCGTTTTATTGAACTCGCTAGCTATGACTTCTGGAGTACTTTCTATCTTCCCAAATAACTCCTGAATAATTCCCACTACCCACTCCTTAAATTTCTCTCTTTCTAACAGGAAAGTGGGGAAGTGCCAGTCATCTTTACCTCATTACCCTGCATTTTTATCTTAGTAATTACTGGCTCATGATGGGAAATAGTTACTGAATGTGTATCAAAGATCCTAATTAAATGGACATGCTCATGCGAACTACGTCTATCAATTCTAGCTCATTCTGACTTGGGGAATAATATGTAAATTCTCTCCGAGTTTCTGCTACTGAATTTGTGTCTTTCATGCCACATATTTTCCCTTCTAGGCTCTCCAGATATATCATCACTATTGCAAATCAAATTCCAGTCCTCACCTAAAAGTAATATCCCTGCTGAAAATAATTTGGGGAGAAATAATCAGTTAAGCTCCAAACTAGCAATTTCAGGTGGAATATAAATACACGCCAGTGTAATCCCTATCCCTTGCCAGTAGCCACTTACTACTACATACCTGCAATTATCTTTTTTCCCCTCTTCTGTCATTACTGGAGCTCCTCCAACAATTAATATACGTCCTCTTCTTTTCCTTTATCCCTGAAATTCTACAGAGCATCTATCCTGAAATCCTTTCTTTATCAAATTCACATGCTCAACTCTTTCCAAATGTGTCTTGCTATTTGCACTCTGTATTTCTTAATATGATGACGTATTCTTTCTTTTTTGTATATACCTGTGAGACCATTCACATTCCAAGATAATAAAGAAAACAGTGCTGCCAGTATGGTGAGAAGTCATTACTCCTATTACATACGGCAGCTTTTTTTTTTCAAAATGTCTAATTACAGCTTTTGTTATACCTGCACCCACTAATGTTTGGCAGCTTAATCCCTTACAGATTTTTTTTCTTATCATGAACATCGGAATCTATGTCACATTTTACAAGACTATTTGTTTTAATAAAAACCCAAAAACAAAAACAAAAACAAAAAAAGGCAAACACACCCCCAGAATATCCCCGTAACCTATTAACTTAAAACAAACACACAACTATGTTGTTGTTGTGTCTTTCGGCTTTTCCCGGTTAGGGGTCGCCACAGTGGAACTCTAGTCTGCTAATGATTGGCAGTAGATTTTTACGTGCTGAGTTGCTGGCCCTGACGCACAACTTTCAACAAAGGTACGCCCATTCACGCACGTCTCCACACAAAAGATGCTCTAGCTGAGAATCAAACAGGACGTCTTACTGTGAGGCGACAATGTTACCGCAGCACCACCACTGCAGTTATGTACATCTTTAAATAATGAAGTTTAACCCTCCTAATAAGAAAATTTATGCCAAACAGACAGCTGCTAACACAGGGCCTAGATAACCTGAAACAGGTTATCCATGCTAAGACTCATGTTATTGCCTGTGCTTCTCTTCTACTTACACTAACCAGTGTCTGTTGTTTTTATCTTTATTCCCCCTCCTCAGATGTGAAAAATCATTCATAAAATCCCAGGTTACTCTGTTGAATGCTTTCTCTGCATCAAGATCCATTAACAATAGCAGCATTTTCTTGCATTCTTCTTCCCTCTGCATCATCACTGCTCATTTAATTCTGTCCAATGTATGTATGTATGTGTCAACAAAACCACACTGATCCATATCTGTGAAGTATGGCAATACCTTTTGCCATTCTTTTAGCTATTACAGACATACACTTCATAATTATAACTAACATTTGAAATGGGCCTATATGAAACTGGGTCTGGAGGGTTTAAGTATTACAACCATCACAGCTCCCTTCCAGGATGTTGACTCCACTCCATTTAAAATACTGTTAAACAAAACTAGTCTTCCACAGGAATACAATCTGTTCCTGGAGACTTTCCTTCCTTAATACAAAGTTTCATAAAATCTCCAAAATATCTCTAATACCTCTACAGGATTTCTGGTTATTTTAATTGTTATAGACTCCTTAAGTCTGGTAACACCACTTTCTACTTTCTGTTGGCTAAGTCATCATGTTTTGTGCTCTGGAGTCGTTAACAAAAAACTATTATTTACCAGCAGTCTTTCTAAACTCATGCATATTATTCAGTTACTCCCTTATTTTCTCTTTAGCACTCTGGAGTTGTACCTCTTCTTGTTCTGTGAGATTCCCCTTATTCTGCAATACTGTAACATTTGTCAGATCCTCTAAATAATTACTGTCACCTCTTAACCATATCCCTTTTCTCTTATTTCTACCCTATTTTTAAACTCCACTTTCATTTTATTCCCCTCACTAACTATAACTTCTGAAGAAGTTTCTACCCTAATAACTCTCAAATAATTTCCACTACCCATTCCTTAAAGGAACACTCCAGGCTCAGTCACATTTTTACTCAACCACCAGTCATCTTCATTCCCTATAAACTGATACCAGCCATCAGCAATTACCAAAATGCACGACGAAGTTTGTCACTTGTAAATTTCTGCATTTCCCTAGCATAGGGCAGGAAAGCCCATCCCCCATTCTTTGCTATCGCATTCTTTCTCGTCTAATTGGTCTCCACATTGCTGACGTACCTTCGACACAGTCAAAGCAGTAGTTCCCTCTCCAGCTGATCCTCCCACACTCATCACCATTATCTCGGTCTGCCCCTATCAGTTATTATAAATTACAGTGTAAGTTGTTGTGGAACTCTATTCCCTCGACTGTTTCAGTCCGGAGTAAAAACAGCATCGGATCATCGTTTCTCTAGCAAAACTGCAAGCCAAGTCCCTTGGGAACGTTCATTTTTCGGTAAGAATGCACCTATATTTCTGTCGCAAAAGCATTAATTTATTTATCTGTTATTTCTCTGCTGATGTTCCTTTACATTGCCCTTCAGTTCTATTTGTTGCTAGGGTTGTCTGAAGAAGTTCTGATATTTATCAGAACGAAAAACTCTGGTGCAGCGTTTTACTTTTATTTTGGCTTGGTGAATAAAGCAGTGTTTTTATAACTTCTGGTATTAAGTACATTGGATTGGACTATAACCTACAGTTACCTGAACTTTTGTACCTGCATGTGCCTAGCCCTTGGAGCTGACTTACCAACATCTTTATCCTATTTGTTGCTAGAGATGTACAGCTCTCTGCTCTGCCGGCAGCTCCGTGAGCCATCAGCAAGTAACCAAATGTTAGAAAAAAAACAAAAAAATTTTGTTCTTACATTTGTTTACTTTCTGATGGCTCACGTAGCTGCAGGCAGAGCAGAGGGCTGTACACTTCTATCTGTAATAATCTGATCGCTTACAGTATGTCGATCGGCTTATTACTGTGGAGTTAAAAAATAAAAACTAACTCCACAGTAATAAGCCGATCGACATATTGTAAGCAATTGGCTTATTACAGCTAGAGATGTACAGCCCTCTGCTCTGCCTGCAGCTTTTTCTTACATTTGGTTACTTGCTGATGGCTCATGGAGCTGCCGGCATAGCAGAGGGTTGTACATCTCTAGCTGTAATAATCCGATCGCTTACAGTATGTCGATCGGCTTATTACTGTGGAGTTCGTTTTTTTTTTTTTTAACTCCACAGTAATAAGCCGATCGACATACTAGCGCTTACCGCTAGAGATGTACAGCCCTCTGCTATGCCGGCAGCTCCATGAGCCATCAGCAAGTAACCAAATGTAAGAAAAAAACAAAAAAAACTTTGTTTTCTTACATTTGTTTACTTGCATGGAGCTGCAGGCAGAGCAGAGGGCTGTACACTTCTATCTGTAATAAGCCGATCGCTTACACTATGTCGATCGGCTTATTACTGTGGAGTTAAAAAAAAAACTAACTCCACAGTAATAAGCCGATCGACATACTGTAAGCGATCGGCTATTACAGCTAGAGATGTACAGCCCTCTGCTATGCCGGCAGCTCCATGAGCCATCAGCAAGTAACCAAATGTAAGAAAAAAAAAAACTTTTTTTCCTTACATTTGTTTACTTGCTGATGGCTCATGGAGCTGCCGGCATAGCAGAGGGCTGTACACTTCTGTAGGGGTCTGCTGGTAGCCTCTGTTGCTGCTTCACTGCTGTGGAGTTGCAGGCTCATCATCAGAGAGTGGCACAGACAGGCCCCCCTGGCATCAGGCATGACAGTTAATTGCTTATGAGGTACAAAATAGACTGGTGGCTTGATTCACATGGTAACACCTCTGAAATGCCTCTTCAGCTGGCTGGTAGAGACATGCGTCTTGCCAGCCCTGACCATTGGACCACCTGAATTAGAGGCTGGCCATGATGTGTTAACATCCTAACCTATCTCTCCATCATTGTTTATGGGTGTTTTCTAGGCTAACGACCACAAGGGCCGATTTAAGCCTAGCCATGCATCCCAAATCGCTGACAGGTTATCAGTATAAGCAGGGGCTTTGGAGATGAAACCTGTACACGAAGGGGCCTGAGACATGAACTATTTACATTAGGCCTGTGTCCATTAGAGACATAGGCACCGAACCAGAAATGAATTTCCTGTCCCTCATCCAACTGTCCAAGTTACACTTGAATTGGGTAAGAGAGGAACTCTGTTTGACATGGATGGGGAACCTGTTCCAGAGAAGGGGTAGTCACTGGGATACATAGATCCTTCTCCAGCAGGGTCTACCTATATCACAGATGTGGTTTACGTCGTTAGCATTTGTAATACTGGTGTTTAAATGAGTTTTCTAATGTGTGATGCTTTTTACCCTCCTTTACTGTTCTGTCTTGCCTTTGACACTGACCTTGGCTGAAAAAGGTTTCTGGACCAGTTAACCTCACCATGATTGTAAAGCAATAAACAGATAAATGGGCAACTGAATGTATAATTAAATAAATATTAGAAGCTGTCATTAAGCAGATTCAATTTTATGATCAGTAGCTTAAGAGACAGCATACTTACTTTTGATGTTGGGAAGATCCAAAGACTGTGGGTTCTATTCCTACACTAGTTACTTGGATTATTTTCCGGTACTGATACTTCAGTACAGCATAAGGGAAGTGTTGCTCTCCTGAAATACTGCCCTTCATATAAACTGTTAACCAGAGGTCACATTTATCTGAGGTGGTAGCGGCTCGGGGGGGGGGGGGTGGTGATGCTAAAATGTCACCATTTTCATGACACTTACTAAAGAAAGCAGTGCAATTTCCTTGGTGTCATCCACTTTAAATCTCCTCTGCAAATAGGTTATACCTAGTGCAACTAACCTGGCTAGAAATGTAAGTAAATAAATAAACAAACTATTCTGATGTAGTAATATACTGTAAATACATTTTAACTATTTCATCCCTCTATATGATATATATATATATATATATATATATATATATATATATACGTGCCTGGGCTAAATGCTGCTGATTGGTTGTCGCTCTCTTCCCGGGCTTTATGTGTTGGGAAAAGAGCGAGAATCAAACAGTTTCAGTTGTGGACTGATTCATGACTGAGTCAATCGAGGGAAGGATTTACCTAGCTAGTATTTAGCATTTATTTGCTATTGGATTTCTATTTTTTTTTTTTTTTTGGGCGGCCTATATTTTGTCAGCTGTGCTGAAGCTGAAGAAGAATTACTGAAGATAAGAAAGAAGTAGTACAACAAGTTAGAAGAAGAATAACAGAGTAGCGTACAGAGAGTTTTCTTCTTGGTGGTATGTATATTATTTTTTATTGACCCAGCCAACTGCATCTTTTTTAATTGTCATTGTTTATGTTATTATGTTTATTGGTAGCCCTTTTAGCTGGACATGCTTGATTGCTTTAGTGTACTATATTGTTTAATCAGGTGGTTACTTAACATGGATGGTCTAGCAGTTGTTACAGAAATTAAGGTTGCGAGCTGTAGTTTCTGTGGTAGTGGGTTTCATTCTTTCAGCCTATTGTGTGGCTTTCAGCGGGTCACTTAACAAGGCATTGCTCCCATGTTGCCCCTGAAAAGGGAATGTGTGTCCAGTAGGCCTACCTGGTTAGCAAAGGTGTGTTATTATTATTATATTCTTAAATCTTGAAGATAGGAGAACTTATGACATTGTTAACTACAGGAAGGAATGTTTCAGATTACTTTATTCAATTAGGAATTTGGGAATATATTACCAATATTAAGAAAATGAATGTGCTTAGTTCTGTAGCTTTACATTTTCAAATATATTCCTAAAACTATAAAGGAAGAAAAAGAGTCTAATATTACTTTGAAAAAGCAAGAGCCGTTATATGTTTAATACATTATTAAAGATTCAGTGCATTATTTTTCAATGGACTGAACATGGAACCAGACCTGAAGTATTGGACAGTCAAAATCTGTGGACTATAACTGAACTTGAATTGTATAGGTTGTTTTTAAACTAGTTTCTTTGTATTATAAATTATTGTAATTGTTTTAGATGTAAGCATGGTATATTTTGTGATCAGTTTGTCCCTAGAAGACTGTTAGCTGAAGCTGAAGTGCTGGAAGGTTTTTGTTCAGGAAGAAAAACTTGTATGAAATAAAATGTTTTCTTCTATTTTGTGTGTGTGTGTGTGTGTGTGTGTGTGTGTGTGTGTGTAAAATGTCCCAGTGGCTAGAGCAAACTCAGGATGGTGTGGTAGGTAATACCTCAGGCTTGAACCCTGTGTGCAGGTGTTAAGGGCCTGAATTCCCTACCCACCACCATTTGTAAAAAAATTGCAGATTTTTGCCTCATATTTGATCTGTTCTATTCCTCATAATATCTGTGGTTTCTAAATGCTTAAATGCTTGATATTTGATGGTGCAGTGGTAGCATTGTGACCTCACAGCTGCAGGTTCTTAGGTTTGATTCTTGGCTGGGGTGCCTTCTGTGTGGGGTCTGCATCTTCTCCCTGTGTTTGTGTGGGTTTGCTTTTGTGTCCTCCCATGTTACAAAGACATGTCTGCATTATTTCTTCCTGGGCTTATGCTGAAAATTGTTTTTTTTGTTATAAGTCAGACTGTCCTGGTTAACAAATGTTAAATAAAATTGACAGGTACTTGAATTTCAGACTTCAGGTTTCTGAATGTTTAATTCCTTGTATATTTGATGGTTCAGTAGTAACATTCTTGCCTCACAGCTATAGGTTTTCTGGTTTGATTCTTGGCTGGGTTGCCTTCTGTGTGGAGTCTGCATCTCCTCCCTGTGCTAGTGTGGATTTGCTCTGGTGTCCTGCCATTTTAGAAAGACGTGTCTGCAGTATTTCTCCCTGGGCATCTGCTGAAAATTCTTTTTGTTCTGTCAGAAGTAAAACTGACAGGCATTTGAATTTCAGACTTCCTATTTTTCAGAAAATACATAGTAACACAACCTGTTTTCTAAGTTTATAAGATGAATATTTGAAATTTGTCCCTATTTTTGGGACTGTATTCCCCGATTATTGGATTTGTCCAGATTTTTTGTGCTAAGGTTGACAGCTATGGCTAGAATTCACTGAATATGTTTGAGGGCTGTATTCCCTCATTACTGGGTTTGTCCTGGTGTTTTGTGCTAAGAGGTTGACAGCTATGGTGAGAACTGAATTCACTAAATGATAGCCATTTAAGTTTCAGTCTTCCTCTCTTCCACAAAGCAGCTGATCTGGCGCAGTGGTATGTTGCTCTGACTGTTTTGTACAGGGACCTTGGCAGTAAAATGTATGGTGGTAACACAGCATTTTATTCTAGCAACTTTCCAAGATTATACAAGCAATGTTTAATGTGTCCCTGTTTTTTGGGCTTTTGCCCCCCCCCATAAATTTTGGCTTTTTCCAGAGTTCTTGTGCTGCGAAGTTGAGATGCAGTTCAGTATTGAGTAGATTTTACAAGGAGCTGATAGCTGCAGAGGAAGAGAAGTTTAGTACTGCTTATGCAAAGTCTGCTTGCACTGTTAATAGCACAGCAGGTTGTGTACTTGCTTTTGATCCAGAAGGCTGTGGGTTCTACTCCCACAAGGGGTGGATGCTGCCATATGAAGAATGTCTTCCTTGGCGAAGATACTACCTATGAGCCTGTTATCAGTTTGCCATCCAATTGCAATATTACTAGCTTATCATTTTTTTAATGTAATATAGGCAATTTATTCCTCAGGGGCAACAGACACTTTATTTTTCGATGAAACCATGAAATATAAAGGTGTTTGCTAACAGCAACCTTTTCATTAGTTACAGATTTCTTTAATGTGGAATTATTTAGATGACTTTTACTTCAGAGATTGTGCATATACTGATTATGGTGGACTGTAGAAGTTTGAGTAGACTTTTATGATGGAAATGTTCTGAACTGGGCAGTTTTGTCATTATTGGTGCATGCGTTTTGTTTCATTGTTTAATAAATTTAAAACGCCCTCTAACAACTGTACTGTATTGTACAAGGAATATAATTTAGTACAATCAAGAAGGTGTATCAAAGAGCACTTGTATATTTCATATGCAAGGGGCCTATGATTTGAAAACAGCCCAGAATTAATCTTTATCTGCCACTGGCAAAATGTATTTTCTTTGAATGTGGGTTTCAATGCTGTTTCAATGAATGTTAGTTTCAAGGGCAGAGAAGTTTTAATGCTAAGTCTGTTTTCATTGTGAGACTGCATTGCTTTGTTTAGCAGATGTCTTAGTGTTTGTGCTGTAAAATGCAAAATAAAACTTTCAAATGAAGTCCAAATCATCATACAAGTAAAGAGTATGCACATTAGTGTTTATGGTAAATGGAGTGAAATAGCCAAGTAATGGATCATTGGAATGGCTGCAGGGGGAAGGCTCCATTCGACCATGTTGTGAGGGGGGAAGGGCGGCAAACTAACAGCCCCAGCTGAACTATACCTCCCAACTGTCCAGATTTTCAAAGAATGAATAGATTTTTGATTCTTATTTTTGGTTTGTTCCTCCTATATCATTTAGTAATTAAGTCACTATATAATGGCACACTGAGTTTCAGACTTCACAACCTTCAGAAAAATGCATGCTAAAGTAGAAGTGTAGTGGGGTAGATATTTAGTTTTATTGGGGTTCAGAAGTAGGCATCGGTTGGTGAGCCAGTTCTCGGTAGTGTAAAATGTATTTTGGGTTGCGGGTTGCAGTTCGGATGGGGAGGTGTTTGAGCAGATCAGAGTGGAATCATCTGCATATTGACTGCAGGCAGCTTTAGGTATAGCAGTGTGAAGTTTGTTGATAAAAATAGAGAAGACTACTGGACCTAGTATGGACCCTTGAGGGACACCAAGTGTGAGAGGTAGCTGGGCTGGAGAGTTTGCCCTACCGTTCAGGTAGGACTGTAACCACTGGATAGCAGGTTTGTTGAGAGAAATAGATTTTAGTGAAAGAATGAGAAGTTCATGGTTGACCATGTCAGAGGCTTTTGATAGGTCAAGAAAAAGGGCGGAGGTTACCTATTGTCATTCCTGTTTTGGTTTATGGCAGTAGTAAAGGAAAGGAGGGCTGAGGTGGTGCTGTGGTATGGTCTGCACCCATGCTGGGAAGTGGATGGTAAGTTATTATGTGTAAGGTATTGCATTAGTTGCTTGTGTACATATTTCTCCATTATTTTGGCTAGTGGGTAAAAAATGGCAGTGGTTCTATAGTTGGATATGTCTGAGGAGCTACCACCTTTATGGAGTGGGATGACATGACATATTTTCCAGAGGGAGGGGATAGCATTATCAGATAAGGTTCTGTTGATGAGGATAGATATGGGATATGCAATGGCATCTGCAGCTATCTCTAGGTACACTGCAGGGAGGAGGTCATCAGTGAGGGTGGAATGTTTTGGAATGTTTTAGTTTTTTTGGAAGTGTTTTGATAAAACTAGTGTCGATTGGTTTAGATGCTAAATTTGGGGTGATTATTGGGTAGATTAGGCATGTGGTTTTAGTTAGTGGGTGCTAGTTGATTTGCTAGGGATTGGATTATTTCAGTGAAAAAGTTATTAAGAGAACTAGCCATGGTCTCTGGGGAACTATGGGTGTAGCTAGTTGGGGTTGGGGTGGGGGAATGACCTCGACAAAGTAGTTGATTTAAGTCTGCCCATAACTTTTGAGGGTTGTTATGGTGTTTTTGTAAGAGATTTTGGTAGAAGCTTTTTTTATCCAGTAAAATCGATTTTTTTTGCATCATTCCTGAATTGACGACATTTTAGATGGTCAAGTGGGGATTTAGTTGTTCTCCTAATGAACTTTATAACCTTTATTGCAATGTTTTTTCTAGCTTAAATTGTAAGTACATGAGAAACTATGAAGACACCTTTTAAGTTAATTATTATTTTTTTTGGGCAATTAATTTGTTATGCAGGTAAAAATTAGATCTGAAGTAGGGAGTTCATTTGTCAGCAACCTGTGGGTCTTGGATCTGCTATCGGATCCCAGCCGGCAACTTGTTTCAAGCTAATGGATCCGAGCTCCTAGCTCCTCCCTTCACCCATAATGCCCTGCTAACCCTCAATTGGACCTCAGATCTAGTTTGCCGCGCTTGTGGATAGCTGGATCCCCTTGAGCTCAGCAAGTGAATTGTCAGATAAGTTTATTTTTTCTGTCAAACTTTCCTTTTTTCTTTCAAATTTTAACGTTTGTAAGTGTTAGGTACCCTTTAGTACAAAAATATATTTCTTTAATTAGTTCCCTCCCTTCGTTTGGTCGTTAGTGAGTGTGTGTGTGTGTTGTGTTTTTGCGGCCTGTGTGTTTGTGTTGTTCTACCTTTTACTTTTAAGTATGGCTGAGGCCCCAAAAGCCATTTTCTCGAAATGTACCGAGTGTGGCCATAAGCTCTCCCCGGCTGATGGCCACACTCGGTGCGTTCGGTGCCTTGGGGTTGAACACCTCTCCTCAGGCTGTACCATTTGTGCAGCGTTCAACCCCAGGGCACTGAAAGAGCGGAGGTCGAAGCTGGTCTTGGCGGGACTTTTACCCCCGGACTCAGCTCCGGCCTCCGCTGCTCCCGTGGCTCCACCACAGCCTGTGGTAGCTGCCATTCCTGCCCCCCTTCCTCTGTCCAGGACTCAAACTCCCGCTAAAGCGTCGGAGGACAGGGAGGCCAGGAGGGAGAAACGGAGGGAGAAGCACCACAAGCAGCGGGCCGAGACCTCCGTTTCGGCCCCGCCAGCTAAGCGGGCTTCTCCCTCCACTGCTCCTAGGTCTCCTCCTCCTCGGCTCCGATCTCCTTGTTTCTCCCCGGGGCCCGAGGAGGAGGAGGCCCGATCTCCATCGAGGTCATCGAGGCGGCATTCCAGGCCTGCCTCGGTGACCTCTTCGAGATCTACCTTTAGTTTATCCGATGCAGACTTGGACCGGATGATGCGAAGGTTCATCCAGGCCCAGCTGCAGATGGGAGTGCTCTTGCCTCCCCCCCCCTTCGGGGGGGGACCTCGACACCTTTTTTCCACCCTATTGCTCCTTCTCCGACCCGCTATCCAGGTTCAGAGCGTTCTGAGCCGAGCAGCATTGGAGCCGGGGGTGGGTCTGCGCCGACAGTACTCGGTACTTCGGATCCGACCCTGCCCTCGAGCCTGTCGGATCCGACCTCTCGGAGCCATGGCTCGAGCTTCGGATCCGAGGGATTCAGTGTGCCTTTGGCTCCGTCCAGGTCGGAGCGCACTGGTCCTTTGGATCCGATGGTCTCGGCACCGGTTCTGATCCCTTCATCGGATCCGAGTGGGAGCCAACTTTTGGATCCAAGAGAGAGTGGTTCTCCCTCGGCCTTCGATGTTGTGGAGAGGGCTCTGTTGAGAGCATCCGGACCCCCAGTCCTTGTTTCGGCTCCTCCCTGCACTCCCTCTCTGCTGGGCCAGGCTTCCATCACCTGGCCAAAGGGACAGCCTGCTTCAATGTCACAGATGGTTCCATTGGAACAAGATGTTGCTGGCGAGGCCTCCTCGGACAGCCCCCCGAGGAAGTGCCCCACAAGCATAAGTGCAAGAGGAGGCACGTGGACTCCCCTGAGTCCTTAACCGAGGACACAGACTTGGAAGAAGGGGAAGGCTCCCCAAGATTGCCCCCTGAGGATGTCTCCTTTGGAGACATCATGGAGATGCTGAGGATCAGAGGTGGGTGGTCTGCCCCCAAGTCTTCCTCCGACGAGTCCGTGTTTCTGGAGGCATTCGACACAGGCCCGTCTACCTCTTGGGTGTCCCCTCCGGCCGACCCCCTGGTGGACCTCATCACCACCAGGGCGTGGAAGGATCCGGACACCGTGGAGCCAATACCAAAACGCCCGGACAAAATACTTAGCCCCCCCTCAGACCGATCACACTGGAGTAAGGGCCCCCCGTAGATGCCATGTTGACGGCGGCAGCCACGAAGAGGGAATTGGCTCAGGAGAGCCCCTCAGTCCATCCACCGAGCAAGGAGTCCCGCTCGATGGACCGCTTAGGAAGCGAGTTTTAGTTCAGCGACCTTCTCGGTAAGGTCTCTGAACTATATGGCACATGTCATCAGGATGCAGCGGGATCTTATCAAAGAATACGCTGCCTCCCCCCCGAGTCCATGTCGGCGGATGACAAGCAATTGTACTCCACCCGAATGGCCACTCTGAGATCAATTTCTAATACCTCTATGCGGCTATTGTCTCACGCCACAGAGGGAGCCGCTAGGGCTAGCGGAGCAGGCCTAGTCATGAGACGTCAGGCCTGGCTCCGTCATTGTGACTTTGCGGAGCCTTTTAAAGCGTCCTTTGCGAATGCCCCCTTCGATGGTTCTGCCCAGTTTGGCAAAACGGTTCGCGAGACACTTGTCCAGAGCGAAAAGGACGGGAAGACGTTGTCTGCCGTCGGAGTCCGCTTCTCTGCTCCCCAGCGGTCCTTCTCGAAGAACCAAAAGGGTCAGAAGAAGATGTGGTTCCAGAAATCGCAACATTCCCAACCCGCTCCGGACAACCAGTCCTACCGTGGCAGAGGAGGACGCCGCCCCAGGGGCAGAGGGGCTCCGAGAAACTTTGGGTCTACAGAACCTTTCTCTGAGAGGCCCGCGCAGCAGCCCTGAAGGGTTGCCCGGCTGCTCCACTCTGGAGGCAGTCGGGGGGCACTTCTCGGAGCACCTAGCGGCATGGGAGTCCATCACTACAGACCGCTGGGTGCTTCACATTATATCCAGAGGGTACAAAACACCATTACTCCATGTCCCCAAACTCAAAAACCTCCCCGATGTACCACCCGATCAGAGGGAGGCCGCAGCTGCAGAAATTCAGCAGCTGCTAAGAAAAAGAGCCATCCAGCCTGTCCCCCAAGAACAGCTCGGATTAGGGTTCTACTCCAGGTTCTTTTTGGTGCCAAAAAGACAGGGGACTTGAGACCGATTCTAGACCTTTCCCGCTTGAACCTGTCAGTAACCAAGGAAAAATTCCAAATGGTCACTCTCCAATCTATTCTTCCCCTTTTAAGGGAAAACCATTGGATATGCTCTATAGACCTCAAGGATGCGTACTACCACATTCTAATGGACAGACGATCCAGGAGGTTCCTCCGCTTTCGGCTGGGAGCCAGTCACTATCAGTTCAGGGTCCTTCCCTTTGGCCTCACCACAGCCCCCAGGGTGTTCACCAAGGTATTAGCAGTGATTGCGGCCCACCTGAGACTCCAGGGAATACAGGTCTTTCCGTACCTGGACGACTGGCTCCTGACCGCCTCAACAAGGCATCTACTTTGCTCAGCCAGAGACTTCTTTCTCCGCCTAGCCCCACAATTAGGCATTCCCATCAATGTCGACAAATCTCTTCTGGCCCCAACACAAATCACAGAATTCATAGGTGCCAGAATAAACACCAGAGAGCTACGAGCCTTCCTAACCTCAGAGAGAATCTGGAATTTGCAACTCCATGTGCGGGCCATCCTCCAATCAGAGACTTTTCCAGCGGAATTGGTCTTGAGGGCACTAGGCTCCATGGCGGCAGCGATTACGCTTCTTCCATGCGCCCGTCTGAACATGCGGGTACTGCAATGGACACTTCTAGTGCAATGGTCCTTTCTATCCCTTCCTCTTCACCACCCCATTGCTATCAGCAAGGTTTGCAGGAGGGCTCTATTATGGTGGCTCCAAGCCTCGGACCTCCATACGGGCCGTCCCTTCTGCACCTCTCCACCTCTCGCCACGGTGACCACGGACGCCTCCCGCCTCGGGTGGGGGGGCATTATTCAGGCAGGATAGTCCAAGGCACGTGGAACAACACAGAGACCTCCCTGCATATCAACATTCTGGAGATGAGAGAGGTGCTGTTCGCGTTGCAAGCACTTCAGGATCTCCTCCCCATAGGAACGATTGCGATTCAGTCGGACAACATGTCGGTTGTCTGGTACATCAACAAACAGGGGGGAACCAGATCTTACCCCCTATGCCGCGAAGCCATGAGAGTATGGGAATGGGCGATCTCCACCAACTGCTTTCTCATTGCAACGCACATTCCGGGACGGGCCAACATCCTAGCGGACAAGCTCAGTCACACCCTTCTTACCCCTTACGAGTGGTCTCTCAATCCACTAGTAGCGAAGCAGATATTCACAAAATGGGGGCAACCCTGCTGCGATCTTTTTGCGTCTCCATCAAACACCAAATGCGACAATTTCTTCGCTCTAATCCCCCCTCCAGGGGGAAACTCCAAGAGACGCTCTGGTGCATGCTTGGCCACCCGGTCTACTTTATGCCTATCCTCCGCTACCCCTGATGCTGCAACTCCTACAGAATACGTTTTCAAATCAGATTTTTGGACAAATGTTATTACATATCTTAGGTTTCTTGACGACATCTTTATGGTGTGGAAAGGGACCGTTGAGGAAGTGAAAAGGTTTATTGAATATTTACATACAACTACCACCTTTTTGGAGTTCACTTTTCAATATAGTATAGACCAGATTGATTATTTGGATGTGACCATTACGAAGAACACAGTGAGTAATAGATACGAGTCCAAGGTCTTTAGAAAGGAATGTTTTTCGAATTCCTATGTCCATTTTGAAAGCGACCACCCCCTATATCTTAGGAAAAATATAGTTAACGGACAAATGATCAGGGCCTCACGTATGACAAGTGAAGATGGTTCTTGTAGTAAGGAAATGGATTTAATACAGAAGTTTTTTAGGGATAGAGGCTATCCAGGAGCATTAATTAGGAACGTTAAACGTGAAGTACTAAGAAAACGACATATTCAGTACAAGCCATAATTGATACACAGTTCGTGTGAGAATGGACAGATTATGACAGTTCCCTCTAGGTTTAGGATCAACAACACAGACAATAATAATATACCCCGTCTGATGTTGACTTATTACAAAGGAATACACTGGATACAAAGAGGTATAAACGAAGCGTGGAAAATGTTCTCCCACATTAGTAGTGATGTCTCCATTTTCCAACAACCACTTAGGTTTGGGTTTAGGAAAAACAACAATTTCAAAAATTTATTTGAGAAAAAGAAGCTTCCTTGTGGAAATGGTACACAAAGAAAGATGGGGACCCATAAATGTGGTAGATGTGGTCAGTGCACCTTTATATTGGGGGAAAAAACACTTTGGCTTAGAAAATTAAATTTGAAAGTAAAAAGCAAGGGCTACCATACCTGTCATACAAAAGGGGTGGTTTATTTGGCTTTGTGTTTAATCTGTGAAAACTACTACGTCGGCAAGACCGAGCGTAAGTTAAAACAAAGGGTTTACGAACACATAAGAGATATAAATACAAGGAATGTAAACAATGCTCTTTACAGGCATACTGAGGTGTGTGAAAAAAACAATATTAAGTTTTGGGTGTTGGAAGAGGTCAAAAGGAATGAGAGGGGGGGTGATTGGGAGTCATTTCTTGAATATAGAGAAATGATTTGGCAGCTCAGGCTGGATGCCTGTGGTCCATATGGAATGAATGATCACCTCTCCATAAAACCTGCTCTTAAACTCTTATCCAATAACCCTAAACTAAACAATTAATAATCAAAAAACCTGGAGTTGGTTTGGTGGTTATATAAAGATAGCCGTTCTGTTAGCATATGAACATTTCCTTTTGTTATGAATTGATATTATATAATCATTTCCCCTTTATATACCATAACAAAATCATGCAAGTAGTTAATACAGTATACATATATACAGTTAGTAGTAGGGCATATATTTGGTCTGTTGACATTACAGGATGACATCTGGAGCACGTACACTTCTGTCATTATATAATTCATTATACAATTCATCATAACAACATACATTGAATATATATCTATTTTATGTATTATACATTTTATTTATACATATTGATTTTATTTATTTTTTAATATATGTATTTATTATTGTAAATTTATATATTTATGTATGAGCAACATCTATTTATTTATTCAATACATATAGTTCAAATAGATTATTATCCCATATTCCTGGCATTATTCATGTTTACTTTTGCACAGCACTTTTGATGCAATGTTAATTGTTAACATAATTGGATATATATCTGGTTGATATTTTATCAATTAACTAATTAATTAGAACTGTATTTAAGGGCAGTTAACATTGGATATGATGGATTCTGATGAAGTCTGGATGTGATAGATGAAAGCGCGCTCAGGGATTCTGATGAAGTCAGGATGTGATAGATGAAAGCCCGCTCAATCCCATTGTGCTTGTTTTGTTGTTTTGGTGTTCCAATAAATTTATTGTTTTATATATATTTATTTGTGGCTCACACTTTTGTGCTACGACACGTACTGAGGTTATACTGGAGGAGACCCTTCATGGTAAATGCTTGCGGAGGTGTTTATGCTTTTGGTTTATTCAACTCCTACAGAAAAGCCTCACGGTTGGGGAGCAGGATGATCCTCATTGCCCCATTCTGGCCTCGGCAAATTTGGTTCCCTTACCTGTGGTCTCACCTTGTGAATCCTCCTTGGATTCTAGATCCCACTCCGGATCTCATCTCCCATCCGTTGAACTTACCGACCCCAAACCTGGGCAATCTCAAACTAACAGCTTGGTTGCTCCAGTTCCACTCCTAGTTAGGACTCCCGGTATCTCTTCACCAGTCAAAGCAATCCTTGTGGCAGCGCATAAGCCTTCCACCAGGAAAGTGTACCGCAGTAAATGGAAACGTTTTTCCATCTGGGTGGAGCATCATGATCTAGATCCCTTTACGGCTCCTCTTCAGTCTATATTAGACTTCCTAACCAAACTCTTTCAGGAAGGCGCTAGTTGTTCAACTGTCAAAGTGCAATTGGCAGCCATATCACATTACCGTGTGGGACATGATACACGGCCTTTGATGTCGGACAAGTTGTGTAAAACCTTTCTCAAGGGCACCTTCTTACTTAGACCCCCCTAATAAAGGAAGCCGTGCCACCATGGGATCTTGCATTAGTTCTTCAAGCCTTGACTGCTCCACCTTTTGAACCCGCTGCTTCAGTAGATCTCAAATTCCTGTCTTGGAAAACAGCATTCCTTGTAGCCATCACTTCAGCAAAGAGAGTTTCGGAGCTTCAAGATCTTTCTGTGAAGCCTCCTTATTTGATCTTTCACCCAGACAGTGTACCTCAAGATCAATCCCTCTTTTTCTCCCCAAGATAGCATCAGAAACCAATATAAATCAATCCATAAATTTACCGGTTTTCTTCCCTAAATATCAGAATAAGGGAGAGTACAAGCTGCATTCATTAGATGTTCACAGGCAGCTTCGTTTTTATACTCATAGAACAGCTGGTCATAGGCAATCCGACCAGCTGTTTGTTTCCTTTGCCAAATTTAATTTGGGGAAAGCAATTTCAAAAGTATCTTTATCACGCTGGATTTCTCAATGTATCCTATTGGCGTATCAAGTCTCTGGGAGACCCGCACCAGAAGGAGTTTGTGCTCATTCCACCCGCTCCATTTCTACTTCTGCGGCCTTAAAGTCTAGAGTCCCATTGGATGATATTTGTTCAGCAGCCACTTGGGCTTCATCTCATACCTTTATTAACCACTACAAACTGGACGTGATTTCTAGAGGGAGAGCATCCTTTGTCTCTGCGGTGCTTTGCAATATCCTTCCATGATGGCCACCCAAGGTGCAGGTAGCTGGGGACTCTGTCCCACAGGTTGCTGAAAAATGAACTCCCTACTTCAGATTTAGAAGTTATGTACTCACCATAACGTTCCATCTGAGTAGGTAGCTTCATTTGTCTGCAACCATCCCCCCTCCTTCCCCCTGGCCTTCTTCGGATCTATTGGTAGTTGGATACCCATTTTTTTGGGTAAATATTGAGGGGCAAACTCGATCTGAGGTCATGGAGGGTTAGCAGGGCATTATGGGTGAAGGGAGGAGCTAGGAGCTCAGATCCATTAGCTTGAAACAAGTTGCTGGCTCGGATCTGATATCGGATCCAAGACCCACAGGTTGCAGACAAATGAAGCTACCTACTCAGATGGAACGTTATGGTGAGTACATAACTTCTAATTTTAGAGCAGGGGAATTTGTTCAGGTGTGTCAAATAACATAACTGTAGATTTCTTGGTAGTGATTGTCCAGTTTTACCATTTATCCATTTCTGATAGGGGTACAGTAATTATTTTCAATCGATATTTGCTAATGTGATATATGGTTACCACTATTAACGACAGTATCATCTGCATATAAGGTGCATGAGATGTGAGCAAGATCCCAAGGGAGTCCAGTTATGATCACAGGGAAAAGTAAAGCCCCTAACAGAAAACAATAAGGAATAAGATTAGACAGTCTATTTACATCTCCAAGTGAGTTATTACTTTAAGCCATAAAAAATGGCTTACAAGGTAATTCCTCAATCAGTAATATCTTTAGAAAAAAAAACTGAGATTAAGTGTTTATAAAAGTACCTCAAAGGCTCATTTAAGGTCTATTGCATCTATAAAATTATCCACGTCCATATTAGTAAAAACATGGATGGTAAGAAAATAGATGGTTGTAGTACGGCCTGTGCTTGCATCACATTTCTAAATGTATTAAAAATTTGATCACATACAATTTTCGCTAGCATATTATTTGAAAGGCACAAGTTGTGAATAATTGTGAAATCTGTATTGTCATTAAATCATACATTACTTGGTAATCGTGAGATTCTAGCAACTTTTAAAATCCTTTTGAAAATTATTGCTAATGCAAAACATGCTATTCTAGCAACTATGTAAATTTATTACAACAATGTTTAAAGCTTGCCCCCTGATTTTGGACTTTGTCCCTGTATAATTTTTGGCTTTGGCAAGAAGTCTTATGCTAAGAGGCTTTGAGGTATGCATTGTGGTAGGTTGATCCAGCTCAGTGTTTTACTTTAAACCTAAACAGTTGAAACAAGGGTTTTTGTTACTTGATGATGGCTCATGGAGCTGACGGCAGAGCAGACGGCTGTACATCTCCAGCTGTAATAAGCCGATCGGGTACCCCCCTGCTTGTGTATGTACCACATAACGGTAGTGTTTTCTGCCTTTACAGTAGTTGTCCTGGATGAAGGAAGTCCTTGAAGGCTGTCAGAGCATTTTGTACAGCTAGCATTTCTTTCTAGGTTGATATGTAGATGCAATTGGTTTGGGCTCCATTTGGCCTGAATGCATCTCCCGGTCAGATGGGCCCCCCCAAGCATAGTCTGATGCATCTTATGTTAGGGTTTGGGTGGCATGGGGTAGAATGAATGACAGTCCCTTGTTTTGGCGACATGCGGCTGCCCACCAGAGGAATTCTTGTTGCAGGCAGGGAGTGAGAGGAATCATTGCTTCCAGGCTGTGACAATGTTGACTCCATAAGGTTTTTAGGTACCATTGAAGTTTCCTCATATGCACTCTCGCATATGGAATTAGTAGAATGCAGGTTGCCATGAACCCCAAAGCCTGCAGAGTTTGTCTTGCAGATAGCTTGGTTTTTGGTCCGACTTGTTTGAAGTATGTTGTCAATTGAATTACTTTGTCTGGCATGAGTTAAGCCATCTGAGCAGTTGTATTCAAGTTTGCACCGAGGAATTTATAGGACTAACAAGGCAAAACCTACCTGTAACGTAACCAAATTGTTGTGGGTCAAGTTAATTGATTATCAATGTCTAGATTTATGATGTCAGAAATGATCTATTCCATGGCTTTTTAAGCACGGCTGCTTAGACTGATGGGTCTGTAATATCTGTGGTTCGTGTTTGGAACCCCCCCTTATGTATGGGCATCATGCTGGCTGTTCTCCAGCCCTCAGGGATATAGCCTGTTGCAAAATTCATGTTAAACAGCTTTAATAGAGGTTGCCATAGGCTGTACTTATTGCAGATTTTTACGTTGTACGGTATATTATGAGGCGGAGGAGGAAGGATGACAATAGGCCTTGAGTTTGTGGTGTCAGTATTAGTTCCACCTTTGTTTCAGGTGATGTTGAAGGCAAAACACCCCATGGAAAACACATATAATTCCTACATGGATCTCTTTAGAAGTACAGATATAGGGAAGGCGATGCTGTCTGCAGATAGAATGAGAAAGGTAGGAGGTGGCTTGCCAGGTGTATTAAGGCAGGGTTTGAGTTACAGGAGGAAGCACAGTCTGCAGACACAGGCATCTTTTGGACTTGCTGTGAAATACTATTCAAAAAACATTTATCAGCTTAGAAAGCGTTTACGACACATTACCATTTATCCCTAAGCTGCATATCAATCATTCTCCTGAGGTGTTACCTCTCCTTCAACCCCTGCTGTTACTGGGATTTACCTTTTCTCATGCATATCATTATTTAAAGAATTTTAAATGCCATTTAGTCTCAAGCTTCAGTGATGGACACCTGCTAGGCCACTGTCTACAGACACATAGGCATCCTCTTGACTTTGCTGTAATTTCCTGCTGTGAAGGACTTTTCAAAACCCATTAAGCAGCTTATCAAGCATTTTCTTCATATTACCATTTAACTGAGCTGCAAATGCAAGACTTTCCAGAGGTGTTAGCTCTCTTTTAACCCCTACTGTGTTGAGTGGTTTGAAGTGAAGAATAGCAAAATGTTCCTCCTTTCTTTACAGTTTTCTGTCTCCAGTCGAGTATTTCCACATGAAAGACTTCTCTCACCCTCCTAACTGACATCCTGGTATTCAACCCTTTGTGAGGCAGCTTGGCTTCATAATTGTCTGTCTCTGCTATTCAGTCCTATTTTGAGTATTCTTGGCTCTTTTGCTGTCTGTCTAAAGGTGAGTATTTAGACAAGATAGACCTCTCTCACCTTCCTAAATGGCATTGTGGTACCCAATCCTTTATGATTCACGTGGTGTTGATAGTTGTGTGTCTTGCCTTTAAAAAGGGTTGAATGTGTCCAAACATTTAAGGACAGGTTTAAACTTCGATGCATCTAAATGTTTTTTATTCTATCAGAGCACCGCCACCCACATTTAGACAGAGAGAAAGAGAAATAGAGAGAGACAGCTACACATATTTAGATATACCTTACTTGTAACACAAGTACCATATGTAATACATTACAAGATATGCTTGTCAAGAAATATGTATGAGATTTTTTTTCTAACTGCCTCTGTTTGGGTATGCGGATTTATGAGCATTTATGTACGTTTCCCATACTTGTGTGTATATCAGTATTTATGCATTTTCCCTAGTGTGACAGTGTTAGGTTGTACCCCAATATTCTACATGGGTGCTTAGGATTTTCCCCTTCAACTTGCAGCAGTGATGGATATGGTACATATTAATTGGTGGGATGTGGTGGCCTCCCCCCACTTGGGAATGTGTTGCGGCCTTCCCCCCTGTAAAATGTTTCAAACAGTGTTTTTGGTCAGTAGCTTTAGCAATTGACACTTTGGGGGTTATGATTGTCTAAATTAATAAAATTTTGTGGAGACTGCTTACCTGGTGGCCTAATCTACATATCGTATGGTTAGACATCATACAAACGGTGGATTGGAAGAGCACACGTAGCATTAAGGCCATTGATAAAATCAGAAGACTGCAAAATAGCTTCATGTGGGGACAGATGGAGCTGTGCAAAGGATCTGTGATTCACCATACCGCTATTAATGCTCGGTGGCCAGAGTTATACCGGTTTGACCATGTTCACCTTAGTGCCAGTGGACTGGATATTTTTATATGTCATTTGAGAGAGTCTGTAATATTTGCAAAAACTAAGGTGCTCAGTTGTCCTGGTGTATGTAAATAAATGTGCTGACCACACATGCAATAAAATGTGTTTGACTGGTTAATTTAAGTGTTTGTCTGTAGTGACACAAGTAATCGGTCCATAGGTCAGTACACAGCAATGTGACATAGCCATGGGCTTGATAACACATGTAAAATAAATAAAAACAGTTAATGTACTCTTGGGTCTGTCTCAGTTTTCATGGATAATGTGGTGGGGGCAAGGAAAGCTCTGTTGCCAGTTGAGGGGTGAAGATCTGTATGCACCATGGGTATTGAATTCTCCCTACTAATAACTTAGTACGGCATGGCATGTGTTGAAAATTTAGTGACCAAGTGAGTGTATTGCTCACACAGGAGCAGAGATCATTTGTATATGACACAATTAGCCTCTGTTTTTTGTATACCACGACTGTTGTGGATAGCACACCTACTATTTCTATCAATTTGAATATGCGTCATGGTAACTGGTGGACTACACATCCCCTATGTTTACAGCCAGTACTCGCTGATCATCGCTTATGTTAGGGAAATAGAACACTGGAATCAATGCACTCAGGCAACAGAGTTTCTGCATGGGGCTTTCCAGTAGTATCTTGCGGCATTCAGTTGACTACGAAATCTATCAAGAGCAACCCTGAATGCTGCTAACCAAATGGGTTAGATGGTGGTATATGTTGTTCGTGGACTAACAGTACTAGTTACGATGTTATTAACTCTGCTTGACAGGAAAGCAATGCCGCGAATACCTAGAATGGTTGCTTTGGTTAACTATAGGGGAATGTCAGAGTACAGGTAAATGTCCTGATGCACGGTTGAGTGACAATTTCATTCTTTTTTTTTTTTTATTGTATTTTCTTGTGTTTGGCATGTACATCATAAGTGTTAAACTGGCATATGACATCACTGCATGCATTTCCACCCTTACTGCCAACTCTGCCGTACATAAACTTTTGATGCTTACCATCACCTACTCTGTTCAGAAAAAGCATGGTTTCCAAACCTATAACCATTCACTGTATCTGCCAGTCCATCATAGACTACATGAAGTTACGTTTTTGGCAAACGTAATAAAATGATTATAGCAGCAGTACAAGGATATGACTATGTGTACCCATCATCTTCTGAGTGGTAATTGTGCTTCATCTTCTGAGTGGTAATTGTGTTTCAAAGTTAAAGTGATCATGTAACTATTTGTGTATTGTGCTGTGCAGTCAGTACATGTATTGGAAAAATTCAGAATTCACAGTGTAGATGAAGTCTACTTGTCTATGGCAAAACTTGCAGAGTACGGGAAAGTGTAGTCACACATTACATCAGCTTACACATGTCCTGTATCCCTGTTCATGCTTAAAATGTGCTATGCTTCCGCAGTGATTGAAATTGGGAAATGCCATGCATCTCTGCTCTACTGGATTGATGTCATGTTTCAGTGGACAATGTGTTGCTTTTTGCACTTCGCAGAATTATTTGGCGTGATGTTCGGGATGAATATGCACGGTCCAGTTCCTTTCAGTTTTGAACCCGAATATGCACCGGGAGAAAGAAGACCAAAACGATGCCGAGATAGCAATGGAAGCAGTGATGTAGAAGAACATGAAGAGAACACCGAGAGCATGACTTGGTGCACGTGTGAAAATTGTATTTTAATGAATACCCTGCGTGAATGCTACTGCTGTGTATCATCCCATCGCGCACATGCTAAAATTGCTCGGCTTGAACTCGCTGTTCAGCCAGTGTACATCACTGATCACACAGACTTTGAAATGGCGTGCCTAACGCCACTTGTACTGGAATTGATTCTGCGGTCAATGCACTACGTTACAAGGCGATCATGCAACATACAGTGGACCAATAGGTAAGGGAGAAGTGTCTGATTGGAAAGATGGTTGCTGTTACAGCACATAAATACTCACAGGTGCTATTTACGTGGTGCTATTTCTTACCTTGCATGTATGAACATTACTTTTTAGAACAACACCAATTATGTCAGGTTAACTTTCATAGCCAGAGAAAAGCATGGTGACTTCCTTTCCACCTATTATAGGTAAATGAGTAGTTTGTGTTAAGACATTGGTAACTTAGTGTAGAAAGGTGTGAAACTGATGCTGCAGTCCAACGTTTACATATGAGGGCCAGGTTGGAAAATATTATCCATTATCTAGATTCCGGTGATAAGTGAAGAGTTGTATGTTGGCCACTGTTTGTTGCAGGTAGCACACACAAACATGTCATAGTCCTAACCAGAAATGTGAACAGAGCAGAAGGGTTTTTTGATAGTTGTGATGAATTCATGATGAGGTGTAAAGTTAATATAATAGATGTTGTGATTTGACAGGTTGTACCGCATGGTGGCATACCGGGCTTATGTGCTATGGATTTTTGAAAATCGAAGACTCCGACGTGGGAACAGAGTTGTAATTCCGGCATGTGTAGTGTCACGTATACGACAAAAATTTCCTGAAAACGACAACGAATATGTCGGTTTCCTGCCTTTCAAAGGGTTTTGGGTATACCAGGAGTAACGGACATACATTGGTGTAATGGAAGTTGAATGACTATTCAGTGTCTATAATGGACACCAGAACATTAGGTTTTCTGCTCTAAGGATGTCTGAAAGTGTAAAATGTCCTATGCTTATCTATGGCAATAAAAGTTAGAATTATTTGTAAATTGTTTTGACTTATGATTATTTGAAGCAGACTGTGTGAATAACTGATGTACTGGAATGGTAAAGATGGATTAGTCATATTTAATTTCAAATACTGACTTTGGGTGTATTGCATGCAAGTTGTGCATTGTAGGTAATGTGTGGTCTGCTTGATGGCAGTGTACACAATAGAGCCAATTATGGTCCTGCCATACATCATGTCACCAACCTAGATATGGGTAATACTGCCTTATCAGACCATGGCTCTGGCTCATGACAATACTGGTAATAGCTGAGACTGTGGACATGTATAGCTGATGCCTGCCTAAGTACACTGCTGTGTTGAGTCAATGAAGTTCACTACTGACGGGGAAATGTGTCCGTGTCCATAATGTCACATTGGACATGACACATTCACTATAGACCTAATCCATACCCATTTTACGGTGGAGTGTACTGTGATGTACATCTGTAAAGTAAATTGAACATTTTCTATATGTTTCTGAAGTCAGGCACAAGTCATGACAAGTGTAATATCATTGTTACATGTGTACTGGCATTGTATGATGCCTTGATACTGCACTGCTGAGCATTTATCGCCGATTGACCGAAGGGGTTAGGGGAGGTTGCGAAGTGTGATTGTCATCGCCTACTGTGATTTTGTCCTTGCTGTAATATGTGAAGGCACATACAAGCCAATCATGGGTGACAGATCATTGATGTGAAATACTGTAGACACAATGTGTAGTACAACATATTAACAATTCAGTGTGTGTGAGTGTGTTGTAATGGTCATTCAGGCTGCTAGAAATGATGGTACTTTATATACAGGCCAGTAAAAAATTGCCAAGACATTGAGTTACTCTGCGATTATGACCAAATCACTGAGATAGGCTTAGTCCAGCTGTATTACTAAGGCCGGATTACTGAAGGTAGTTAACTGAAAGATATGGCTACAAAGGGCTACTGTTCAAGAGCGAGTGATAAGAAGTGGTCAGGTATAAACACACCCAGACTGACTTCCACAAAAGCAGTTATAGTTTGTAACATTTTAAGTAGACCTTGTGGCGAGTACATGGCTGGGTGTATTCCACCAAACTGTTATGTAGTCATAGTACATCTTACGTTTCTGTTATGGTGTAGTCAGGGCCATTAAACTTTTTTTGTATAAATGGGCTCATCTAACAATCAGTTTATATTTCTATGTACAGATAGCCATATATTGCATTGCAGCACTGAAATATATTTTGTTTAAAGTTATTTGATGCAGCCAATATGTACTGTATTACAGTATATTGGTGTGTAACTTTGCATTCAATAACTGCATGGATTTATAAATAATTTTTAATTTTTTTTATTAGGTTAATCAGTATTCTCCAGAAGGATTTGACAGAATGCCGCAGTGTTTGGCCTATGCTGCCAGACCAGAAGAGGGCGCATGCCCGAAGGGATGTCATTCCACCGTTTTCCGCGGAATGCACAACTGTGCACAGTGTGGGTGCGTCGATGTGGAACAGATGTTGGTGACATTTGAGAATTTGTTAAGGCAGAGATAGTGAGCAACCCCCCAAAGCATTACCTGTGCTCTCGTCACTTTGAGGAAGACATGTTTGAATTAGACTACCGCTATGAACTGATGCTAGATTCCATGAAACCACGTAGACCTTGTCGTATATTGAAGGCCAATGCACTACCAACGTTGTTTGACTTTGCCCAAAAGCACATACGGAATATTTCGGTGCAAAGTATTGATCGGATTATGCGAAGAAAGGTATGTCTGCTTTTACAGTAACAACTACTATTAAAAGATGTCAGGACACTACTGTCCAACGACCAGTATTGAGCAAGCAAGCTTAAAGACCATTAAGCAATACCAGGCTTGTATATAGTCACTCTAAGGATGATGTCACTTTTTAGTTCCTTATTGAAGTTCATGTGAAATATCACAGCATTATCTGTAGTCTAAAGTCAGGTGGAGATACAGAGAAGGTTCTTAACTAGTTGACTGTATTTGTACTACATCAGTGGTGTGCACAAATATTACTGTTGTACTTGTATTTGCGACCTAAAAGGTGTGCAGAAGTATTACTGTTGTAGATGCACTTGCAAGTGCATCAAGATCACTGGATCAATTAAAGGTTACAATGTAGTATATCAAGTTGTTCTCCTGTATTTTGCAGCTTGTGGAGGACCTGCTGTCAGAACCACAGCCCATAAAAGAGCATTCGGAGGAGACAGCCAGAAGCAGTAATATGCAGGTAAATCAAATCAGTTGCATCTTGCAAAAGTACACTTGAAATTAGGGTATGCACTCCATTTTTAAATTTTGGCAGAAAGGTTTATAAGTAAGGCATGATGTACAATGCATTATTACATTTGTACTGCAATGATAGCGAGAAATTTCATTAGTAGATAATTGGGAAAATAAATATGTGACTGACTCGGGTACAGTTGTCTAACAGTTGTACATCTGTGTGAGTATCAGTTAGACTCCACACGGGCTTGGAAGTATGAGTAGTTAAATCAAAATAAAATGTGCATTTACAGGATGGATGTTCTGATGAACCAAAAGTAAAGGTGATAAGAGTCTTGTCATTTACACTTTCCTGTAATGGAATTTTGCATGTAGAGATGACTGAAAGAGGAGGGTGTATAGGACTCTTTTTGTGTGAAGAGCTCATACTGAAGTAATGTCTATTAGAAAGGGGTAGTTGTACAATCCTGGTTACAAATTCACACTACTTTGGTAAAAATTTTGAGTATGGCCCACTTTGGTAGAAGAGGGTACATAAACACATGGCACTGACACATTCTACAAAACTAAAGGGTGTCTATACATAAAATGATAGCCATGCATACATCAATGTCTAACTCATAATTGTTCTCCATTTGGCTTAACAGCAGCCTGCATCAGTATTGGAGCATGATGATCACTGTGAGGGAATGCAGACGGACGTTACTGAGCAGAATCGCAGTGTTTATATGGAGTCAGCAGGCATACATCCTACTTATGTAAGTGATATGTACCAATTAGTACATTTGAGAAATAGCAGATGATATCAGCGTGCAGTGATTCCTTTCGGTTATGAGGCAGTAATCACCCTATTCTCTTTGTGGTTTTGGAGTGTACTTTTGGATTACATCCCTTGGCACCTGGGCCCGTCATTGTAGCACTGTGTCCATGGTCAGCTTGTCCCACAAAAAAGAGCAGACAGCATGCAAAAATTATGAAGGGATATGTCACGGACGAGTGTAGCATAGCTGCATGTGTCCAATATATTTACAGTAGCAATTTAACAGGTGCGTTTCTCTTGAAATTGTTGGGCTGGTTCATCACAATGTCAGTCTGTGGACATTGCAGACAACTATATGGAAGCTTAAGTTGTTGTTGTTGTGTATTTCGGCTTAGAAATTGTAAATCAGGTGTGATATGCAACCAGAAGTGTAGCATAGCTGCATGTGTCCAATATATTTACAGTAGCAATTTAACAGGTGCGTTTCTCTTGAAATTGTTGGGCTGGTATGTCACAATGTCAGTCTGTGGACATTGCAGACAACTATATGGAAGCTTAAGTTGTTGTTGTTGTTGTGTATTTCGGCTTAGAAATTGTAAATCAGGTGTGATATGCAACCAGAAGTGCAGGTGTTTGAATGACCACGTTAGAAAGACTGTGACTCCGGACATCTATTATAAGGCTTAGTGTTTGTGATGTAATTGTAAATGGCCACCACAGCACAAGCATTACAAGCATGAATGCCCCTCAAGTTATAGTCACAGCACATCAGTTTGTAACATGATTGTCATGATTCATTACAACATACCTACACTGACCTGTGGCAGTGAAAAGGTTCTTTTTTAGCCATGAAAATGCTGCAAGGCTTTTTATGTACTCGGCCTTATTGTGTATGCTAATTGTAATGTATGACAATCAGTTTTGAGATATAGTGCTAAGGATGCCTATACTATGTATTCTAAACAGGTGGAGATGGAACTTGAACCTTGACACGGTTATAAATAGAACGTGCTGGAGGGACAGATTCATCACCCAGAGACTCCCTATGCTGTGGAACAAAATCCCGGTACATGTGAGGCAGAGCACCTCGCTGGCCTTGTTCAAGAGGAATCTTGACCAATGGATGGGAGATCGCAGATATACCCCAGGGATTACTTCAGTGTCACTGCTTGACAGAGGCACAGAAAAATGATAGGCATAGTTTTTATTCAAACTAAAGGGGTGGCGAAAGCCACTAACTATGGGCTAGGCTTATAAATGCCCTTGGGCAGATAGCCTAGTATGAACCTATGAACCTATGGACCAGTCAGCACAGAGGTCATTGTGGACAACAGTGAGGTAATGATTAGTAGATTGAGAAAAACAGGAAAGTTGAAGAATAAGTCCCGTCAGACCCAAAATATGCTGACTGCAGTAAGTGTAGGAATACAGGCCAATATATCAGACAGTAGTAGTAACACATCTGAAGTAAAGTTGATCCAAAGCCATAATGTTGCTATTCAATTCCCAGAAATAGTCGTGCAAACATTTGTAGATCACAATTACAGTAAGGTGTCAAAATGCATACAGAAGAGAAATGCTTTGAAGCCAAGCATAGAAGAGGACGTATGTCATACTAATGTAGAGAGAGTCAGTAACCATCATTCAGTGGTACAGTCTTGCACTGAAGCAGTGCAGGTCCAAGAAGAAAATGAGGGCAGCATGTGTAGTGACAACAGTAGTGAGGACTGTATGTCTGAAGGAAGTACAGCAAATATGGGTAATAAGAATCTGGAAGACTCAGACTGGGGAGAATAGTCTATAAGCTTGTCTCAGTCTGAGGCGGATGATTCATTCCAGGAATTGTCAGAGGAGGAAGACATTGTTGGACAAAAAAAATTAATTGTTTTCGAGGCATGCCTCGATAACTTGTTAATGAAACGTATATGTCCAGTGTGCAGGACAGCAGCTTGTGAAATTGAGAAGACCACCATACTTGGAACTTTTGTTTGTGTTAAAGTGTCCTGCTTTAATGGACATGAGATTCTACGCTGGGAAAGCCAACCACTGCTTGGTCGAATGCCAGCAGGCAACCTAATGAGTGCCGCCGCAGTACTGTTTAGCAGTAGTACTTACGCACACATATCAAGGTTTTATGCCTACCTAGGTGTAGAATTCATAGGAAAGACGACATATTACGACATACAGAGCCAATATCTTTTCCCAGTTGTGCAATTCCATTGGCACGAGCAGCAGAAGGAGCTGTTGAAGGACGCTGAAGGGAGACTGATAAGGTTAGGTGGTGATGGACGCTGTGACAGTCCAGGATTTTCCACTAAGTACTGCACCTACACTATGATGGATTTAGACACAGGATACATACTGGATTTTGCTGTGGAGCAGGTCTGTGAAGGGGTGGCATCAGTGGGACTTAAGATAGGTGTTTTGAGAGGTGCATGAGAAATTTAATTACTAAGGGTGTGAGTATCGGAGTAGTAGCAACAGATAGGCATCGGGGTATAGCATTACTAATGCGTACTCAATTTAGTGACATAGATCATCAATTTGACATTTGGCACATGTGCAAAAGTATTCGCAAAAATATTATGCTGGCTGCCAAACAGAAAGGACAAGAGGATTTACTGCCATGGTGCCGCAGTATTTGTAATCACTTGTGGTGGTGTACAGCAACATGTGAGGGTGATCCAGTATTACTTATGGAAAAGTGGTTGTCCCTGTCATACCATGTGATTGACCAACACAGCTGGGGGGGTGCAACCAAATATGTGAAATGTCCACAAGAAGTACCAGTCCCTCGTGGGACTGATAAGAAATGGTTAAAGGAAGGAGGGGAGTGCCACAGTGCACTGCATAAGATAGTAAGTAACACATCGTTTATAAAAGATCTGCAGCAGACGACAAAGTTTTGTCATACTGGTAATCTGGAGGTATTCCATGCATTGCTGTGTCGTTACTGTCCAAAGTTAGAGCACTTTAGCTATGGAGGCATGAAAGCAAGAACAATGTTAGCGGTCTTGGACCACAATGCAAATCAAAATAGGGAGCAGTTAGTTATTAGATGTCCCTCTAGTCGCTCCGGGCCAGTTGGTGAAAAGAGATACAGAATAGTGTATCCCAAGGCCAAGCAGGAGTGGATAGCAAAGCCTATATTTGATGGTAGGAAGTATGACTACATATATGACCTCATGATGAACGTAGTTTCTGCCAAGACAGGTAGTCTGAGTGTGGATCCAATGCAAGTACCAGAGCTGCCCAGAAACATAGCTAGATGTGAGCGGCCAGAGAAAAATACTGTAATTGCACGGTTACAGTCCCGCTTCCACAGTAAGTCATAAGGTGCACGTAAAAAAATGTACAGTTATGACTATTTGATAACTGAGTCCAGGGTACATTAAGGATAAGCTGCTTGTCATGTGCGAATGTGAAAAGAGCCAAATTTGTAAGCAGTGCCATTGGTACATATTAAATACAAAACAGTTTCAGATAGTCTGCAAGACTGACAGCAGCGGCCTATCTGACTACTGTCACTTAGTAGAGAAAAAAATCCTGGTAGAAGCATTACTATTGAAAATATGAGAAATGGTAGAGTGCGTCAAGCTTCATATTACTTTGTTAAATGAGACAGTCATGGTGAGGCAGTTACAGAAGTAGATGTGAACTCGTTTATGATAGTTAAATGTACCTGTTGGATGAGATGGGACATTCAATTTCTGTCACTTGGACTGTATCAGCTGAAGTTAGTCTTGGTTTTCTTCCACTTTTACCCGTTTTTACAGGTGAATGCTTGTATCACTTTGAACATGTGTGGTATGTTTGAGAAAAATAGGGAATGGCCTTAGATATTGATATGGAACCTGTTATATTTCAGGTGACATGTCAGTGTATAGTAGCTGAAAATTAGTTGTCTGAGTGGGTATTAATGTATACAGAGCAACAGCTGATCCATGTAAAGTGTGTATGCATATAATGGTATAATTGTTTCCAATGGTTCTCTCTCATCTATGAGTCCTGGTGATTGAAAAAAGGTGATCTGAAAGCTGGGTAATCCATTTTGCGGTAATGAAAACTTTGCTGTCGTGAACATTGCTGGAGAGAACCGTCCAAGTGACGATGGAAGTGGTATTTGACATGGGTGCCAGAATTACCGAGCTGACAGTAAAGGTGGGTATCACCAGTGATTTTACAGCATGCAAGAAGTAAGGATTAAGTCATACATAACTGTTTTTATCTGTAACCTAACAGTATGTGTTATTGATGGGCATTTACAGGTGATGTGAATGTGGAGAGCTCAACTGAAGAAATATAACCTGAACAAAGTGAAAGGATCAGCAGAGTCCTCATGGTAAATATTGCACAAACGAAATATTACAGCCAAGGTAAGTGCGATTTAGTTAATAACGATAGCCCTTGAAGCAACGATGACAGCACAGCAAGTTTGAAAGGTACTCAATACTCATACTTGTTAGTGAAAGGAACTGTCATGATAGTGTGTTATACATGAGTGTTTTCTTTATAGTGAAGGAATTATGTTTGAGCAAGAGTGCCATTGGTTCTAGGTTGCCATATGCAAAGTGTTTATAGTGCACAGATAAAATGTATAGTGATAACAGCATTCAGGAATACCAGCTGGAACAGGTTTCAGCTCACTGCACATTGCTGGACATGAACACTGCAGAGGCATGCTGTATCAAGGATGATGGACAGTGAGACTGAACCACGAGAGGGATGGTTGTTGACACTGTGTCTGTTGCATGATGCACTTGCAAAGGATAGGGAATGGGAGGGTTCAATGGCAGTCAGTTGATTACATTCTGTGGTGGTATAATAGATACACTTAACAGTTGCAATGGTCATTGTCTGGTGACTTGACGTGCTTGACACACACCTATGTTAGATGTTGTAAGGGAAGGGAAACTGAAAGGTTATGGTCTGCTGACTTGAAAGCATGGGGGTGTGACACTATTATGAATGTTTGACGTGCAATTGGAAGGGAAGCGCAATGAACAGTGGACGGACTGCTTGTAACATAAAAATGAGAGGCAGTTGTAGATCAATGCTACTAATTAGTGGACGTGCAGTTGATGAATTGCTATGTGTTATAGCAAACATTCATGCACATAGTTAATTTAATTGGAAATGTTGTATCCTTATTTGGGCACACTGAATGCAGGCACACCCGTAGGATAAGTATATTTTTATTTATTTTTTATTTTATTTATTTTACATTTGTTGACTGGGCTAGTCTAGCTGGATATATGTCCATTTTCAGTACAGGCCCGGGGAGATAAGCTCCGTTTATATAATTTTAATGATACTAAGTAAAAACTATTAAGAACTACATGCAAATATAATAACATAATAATAGACTAAAAAACATTTTTGAAAAAATAAACAAGTGGTACAAAAGTGATGGAGTGAACAAAGTATTGTAGAACATGACAAACATGAAGTATACAATAAACATGTACAGAGAGAGGGATAAAGGAAAATAGATGAAAAGAAAGTGAACTTAGTCAGGGGTGAAGTAAGTCAGCTGACAAGAAGTAAAGTTAGTCAGGATTAGTACAGGGGCACAGCCATTGTGTTTTGAGGTAAAGCTTGAGTTTCTTTTTAAAGGGAGACTTTGAGGGAATAGATGAGAGTTTAGAGGGAAGCAGGTTCCAATATTTTCCAACAGTGTTTGAGAAAAGAGAGTCTCCGGCCTTGTTGTTTGACTTGACAGTGTTTATAAGAAGTTTGTGTGCAGATCTCAGGGACATTAGGTTGTGGTATGGGTGAATCAGACTGGATAGTATAGGGGTTTTGTCAGGTTGATAAAGAATTTGATGGGCTATGCTAAGCTGGTTAATTTTTAGTTGCTGTTGATATTCCAGCCAGCCTAGTTGTTTTAAATTAGTACAGTGGTGGGTTCTGTAAGGGTTTCCCGTGGCAAATCTGGCTATGTTGTGGTAGGAGTTTTCTAGTTTTGACAGATTTTTTTTGATAATTTGGTAAAAATGGGGGAGGCATACAGAAGGGGTGAGATAAGGTGGGAGTGGGCTATAGTTGTTCTAGATTCTGGAGTGAGGAAAGGTTTGATTCTGTAAAGAGAGCCTATTTTTTGTTAATGGTTTTTAGTGTGTTGTTAATATGGGCATCGAAGTTAAGGTTGTTGTCAATGGTAATGCCTAGTAGTTTGGTAGTAGACTCTTGTGATATAGGTGTGCCATTTGTTGATGTTATAGTAAAATCAATGAGGGGAGATTTGCTCGAAGGTGTAAAGAGGAGCTGTTTAGTTTTTTTAGGGTTGAGTAGTAGACAATGCTGGGAAAACCATTCTTCTACAGAGTTAAATATGTGTTGTGTGAGGGAGTGAAGGTGTGATACAGATGTGGCTGAACAGATAAGCGTTGAATCGTCTGCGTACTGTATACATGTGGCTTGGGGAGGCACATGGTGTAGGTCATTGATAAATAAAGAAAATAGGAGAGGACCTAGTATAGACCCTTGTGGGACACCAATGTTGACAGGTAGCTGGGAGGATAGAGTGGAGTTCCAGAGTACTGCTTGACGTCTGTTTTTTAAGTAGGACTTAAACCAGTTAATAGATTGGGTATCAATTGATGTGGATTGAAGAATGTGAATGAGTATTAGGTGGTTGACCATGTCAAAGGCTTTGGATAGATCTAAGAAAAGTGCTGAGGAGAGGGTGTTATTGTTGCGATTTTTGTTGATTGTGTCTGTAAAGGAGAGGAGGGCAGTGGTGGTACTGTGGGATGGTCTGAAACCGTGTTGGGTGTTAGAGAGTAGGTTATTATGGAGAAGGTGTTGAAGCAGTTGTTTGTGGATACACCTTTCCATGAACTTAGATAAGGGCGAAAGAAGGGCTATGGGGCGGTAATTAGAGATTTCAGTAGAATTTCCACCCTTATGAAGTGGGATAATGTGGGAGATTTTCCAAAGTTTAGGGACATATCCTTCAGTGATGGTTCTATTGATCAGAATTGAAATTGGGAAGGCTATTGCTTTAGCTGCTAATTGCAAGTATTCTGCGGGTAATAGGTCAGCAGAGGGAGTACATGGTTTGAGTTTTTTTAGAAGGGAGAGAATATAAGTTGTTGGGACCGGTTGGAAGTGAAAAGGTGGGGGTGGGTTTAGGTTGCTGTTAGACATGTGTGTGTTTTTGATGGGAAGTTGACTTGCTAAGGTTTGAATAGTTTCGATGAAGAAGGAATTAAAGGAATTTGCTGTTTGGTTGTGGTTATTTATGTCAGAGCCTTGTGGGTTGGGTGTGACAGGTTTACTTAGCTGTAGTAATTGATTTATGGTTGCCCAGAATTTTTGTGGAATGTGCCTTGACAGATGCTGACAAGGATTTTCCATGGAGTTCATAGCAAAACATAATAACCTTAGAAATCTATGTGGATATAGTGTGTTTGGACACAGGCGAGCCCAGAACCTTTGGATGAAATGACACAAAGAGTTGGTCAGACTTCCTGATAGAGTTTGTCTTGTGAAGGTAAAATCTGAGTTGTCTATGCACATCCAAGGTGTGTAAAATACTCTCATTAGAGGATTGGGGTGAAAGGATGAAGGCAGGCAATTAAATGGATTTATTAACTGACAGCTCATTCACCACTTTAGGCATGAAGGAAGGGTTAGTTATCAAGGATAACCTGTCCTTATAGAAAACCAGAAAGGGAGGCGAAGCCGTTAATGCCTGAATTTCAGAAACCCTTCTGGCAGAGGTTAAAGCTACCAGAAAGTACAAATGTGTACGCTTAACATAAATGTACATGTTCGAGTGTATTCACTGTTGCAGTCATCACACTTGGGTTATCTGCCTGCAGGTAGCCCTCAGTCAGCCCGAATACCAGAGACTTAGTATTTCTGTGTCGGTTGCCGTCGCTCCAGGACTGACGTCAGGTCATCAGGGGTATAAAAACAGGCAGCCGATGCCATTACATCAGTTTTTTTTGCCCCAAATGTCAGGAGCCCCCCAAATAGGGAGCTAAGTTATGGTGGTGAAAAACACCCCCAGTAGAAAGTAAATACCAATATCCCAAAAGGGGTGAGTATTAACATAGAGAGGAGAGAGAGAGAGAAAGACAAGGTGGATGGAGGAAGGGAAACCAGGACTGCAACAGTGAATACTCGAACATCTACATTTATGGTAAGTGTACACAATTGTACTATGTTCTTCGTGTTTCACTGTTGCAGTCATCACACTTGGGTAGATTCCCAAAGCTGAAGAAGGGTGGAGGCAGTCAAGAAGAGTTGGGGCTGGCTAGTATGCCTTGCTATTATGCCTTGCAGGACTGCTGTTGCAAAACCTGCCCTGGGTTTGGAAAAGATAGGCAGGTGGTAATGCTTGGTGAAGGTATGTACATAACTCCAGGTAGCAGCTTCCAGGATGTCCCTGGTAGGGACTCACCTGAGGAATGCTGTAGAGGTAGAGGTTGCCCTTAATGGAATGTGTTCTGACCCTCTGACGGGTTGGTTTCCCATGGTGCTTGTAGCAGAAATGGATGCAGTGTGCTATCCATTTAGAAATTGTTTGCTTAGAAATGGCCTTCCCTCTGCCCCGGTGCAAAGCTGACTAGTAACTGGCTAGATTTACTGAAGGGCTTAGTCCTATCCAGGTAGAATCTGAGCTGTCTGTGCAAGTCCAAGGAGTATTAGATCCTTTCCCTTTATTTTGAGGATTAGGGTAGAAGGTAGGCAAATGGAAAGATTGGCTGAGAGCTACACTGGACACCACTTTAGGCATAAAGGAAGGGTTAGTCCTGAGGGAAACCCTCTCAGCATGGAAAATAATGAAGGGTTCCATAGCCATAAGTGCTTGTAGCTCAGACACTCTTCTAACTGAAGTGATAGCCAGAAGTAAGGCTGTTTTCCAAGAGAGGAATTTTAACTCTGGTGGATGCTGCAGGCTCAAAGGGGGGGGGGGGTAGTGTGAGCTTTTGCAGTACAAAGTTAAGGTCCCAAGCATAGGTGGGTGCTCTCCTTGGTGGCCTTAAGTTGTTTGCCCCTCTCAGGAACTGTTTGATAAGAGTGTGAGAGAAGAGAGGCGGCTCAGCGTTGTAATAAGCCGAAATGGCAGAGGCATGGATCTTAATGGAGGAGAAGGATAGGCCTCTGTGGAGTAGATCTGCTAAGTAATCCAGGATTAGAGGCAGGGAGGGCTGAGTTGTGTCCTCTCCTTTAGATTGAATCCAGGAGCAGTACCCTTTCCACTTGTTAGCATAGGATTTCCTTGTACTGGGTCTTCTGGCCTCAAGAATGACGTCCAGCACCTGCTTGCTTAGGCTGGTTACTGGGGGAGATTTCAAAGAATAAACCAAGCTGCAAGATTTTAGGGTTTGCAGTTGCGGATGCAAGATCTGTCCCCCCTGCTGAGAGAGCAGGGTTGGGTTCTGGTGTAGGTGCCAGGGTGGCACCGGTGACAGGCTGCGCAGGAGTGGGTACCAGTGCTGGCGTGGCCAGTCTGGGGCAATCAGAATTGTCCTTGGTCTGTCCTGTCTTATCTTGAGCAATACTCTAGGGAGAAGAGGCAGAGGCGGAAAGGCATAGATGGAGAGATTCACCCACTGGAAGGACAGGGCATCCACTTTCCAGGCCCTGCTGTGAGGTGTCCTGGTGCAAAATTTGCTGAGCTGGTGATTGCAGGGGGAGGCAAAGAGATCCACCTCTGGGGTCCTCCATTTCTGAATCAAAAGGTTGAAGTTGCTGGCCTCTAATTGCCACTCGTGTGGGTCTAGGAGATTTCTGCTCAAGTCTGCCAGCGAGTTTTGTTTGCCTGGCAAGACTTGAGCTTGCAGATCGACCTGCATGTCTAAGGCCATGTTCCACAGGGCCATGGCTAGCCTGCAGAGTGGGTTCCCCCCTGCTTGTTGATGTACCACATAACTGTGGTGTTGTCTGTTTTTATTAGCAGGTGTCCTGGTGAGAGTAGGCATCTGAAAGCTGTCAGGGCGTGCTGCACAGCTAGCATCTCTTTTTGGTTGATGTGCAGATGAATTTGGCTTGGGCTCCAGTGGCCCTGAATGCACTTGCCGTCCATGTGTGCCACCCCAGGCATAGTCTGATGTTGTCTGTGGTTAGGGTATGGACGGTGTGGGGTTGAGTAAAGGGCAGTCCCTTGTTGTGGTTGCATGTTGCTGCCCACCAAAGAAACTCTGCCCTTAGACAGGTTATGACAGGAATGACAGGAATGACGGGTTTCCAGGTCCTGAGAATGCTGGCACCAAAGACTTTTTAAGTAACACTGAAGTTTCCTCATATGCAGTCTGGCATATAGAATTAGTAGGATACATGAGGCAATGAACCCTGCGGTGGTGGTGTTGCGGTAGCATTGTCGCCTCACAGTAAGACGTTGTCCTGTTCGATTCTAAGCTAACGCGTCTTCTGTGTGGAGACATGCGTGAATGGGCGTACCTTCGTTTAAGGTTGTGCGTCAGAGCAGTCAACTCGGCACCTAAAAATCTACTGCCAATCATTAGCGGACCGGAGTTCCACTGTGGCGACCCCTAACCGGGAAAAGCTGAAAGAAACAACAACAGGAGGCCATGAACCCTAGGACCTGCAGGATTTTCCTTGCGGATAGCTGGGTTCTGGTGGCCATTTGAGTAAAATAGTCTGTCAGATAGGCTTGTTTTTCTGAAGTGAGGAATGCCATCTGGGATGTTGTGTCCAAGCTTCCTCCCAGGAATACAATCTTTTGACTGGGGACTAGTTTTGATTTCTTTTCGTTGATGGTGTACCCAAAGGAGGTTAGAAGGTTTTTTACAAATGTCAGGTGCTGCAACAGCAATTCCTAATTGTCTGCTTGAATCAGGCAGTCATCCAAGTACAGGTAAATTTGAATATTATTCTGCAGTATGCAATGGCTGGGGCCAGGCATTTTGTGAATACTCTGGGAGCAGTGGATAAGCCAAAGGGAAGTGCAGAGAACTGATAATGCATAGATCCTGCCCTGAAGCGTAGGTATTTCCTGCATGACTCCCTTACAGGGATGTGCAGAAAGGCTTCTTTTAAGTCTAGGGTGGCTAACCAGGTATCTTTGGCTAGCAGGTAGAAGATGATGCAGGGTGAGCATTCTGAATTTTGGTACCACCAAGAAGGTGTTGATAACTGAAAGGTCTAGGATTGAGCGCCAAGTGCCCTCCTTTCTGGGTACCAGGAAAAGTCTGGAATAGAATCCTTGACCTATCTGTTCCGCAGGACCAGGTTGAATTGCCCTTATATATAGCAGGGATTGAACCTGGTTTTGTGCCTCTGCCCACTGGTTTGGAGGGAAGTCCGGGAACCCTTTTGGGGTTGGCAGTGAATAGAAGTAGAATTTGTACCCCTGGGATACAATGTTGAGGACCCATCAGTCTTATGGAAATCCAGTTTTTTACATGAAGGGCAAGTTTTCCTCCTAGGGGCGCAAGTAGTTGGGCAGAGGCGGGGAGTGCAGCAGAAACATATTTGGGAATTCTTTCCGTAAGGGGGTGGCTTAACACTCCCTGCTTTAGAGGTGGAGGCACTCCATTGTTTAGATCTCTGCATACCCTGAAACTGTAGCCTGGGGGTCTGTTTCCCCTGGGTCTAGTTTGAGATGATCTTGAGGGGGCTGGAAAGGACCAATGTTTCGAAGGGTAATGCCTACTGAATTCAGGCGGTTGTACTTGCAAAAATTCTTTGACTGTCTGCATAGATTTAGATTTTTCTTCTATCTTTTTAAGAACCTCTTCTGCTTTGGTGCCAGACAGATTGTTCTTGTTCAAAGGAGCATCTAGTAACTTTGATTTGACATGGTCTGGCAAAGTCTGTTCCTTAAGCCAAGCATGCCTTCTTAGTACAGAACCAGTGACTTCTGCCCTGCAAGATGTTTCTAGGGTGTCAAAGCCACACTGCAATGTATGCTTGCTGACTTGGCTTGCAGAAAGCATAAGCTCTTGCGATTCTTTATTTTCCGCACAGTCTGTAAAGGTAGCTGTTTTTTGTATAAGTTTCATAATATGTTGTTGGTACTTCAGCATGTGAAACTGACAATTCAAAGCCCTAATGGCGAGAGTTGCAGAGATATATACTTTCTTACCCCATCTGTCCAAAGCTCTGGAATCCCTGTGCGAAGGGGTGGGATTCTTAGCTGTAGTTGCATTGATACATTTAGGCCCCTGGGAGATGATCTCTGAGTCAGCAGTAGGATTTTTGAAAAATAATTTGTGAGATTCAGGCACTCTGTAGTACCTGTCTGGTTTCCTAGGAGCAGGGGGTAAAGTATCAGGTGTTAAACTGGATTCCATAAAGACATCATCCACAACATCCAGGACTGGGGGTATTGCTAAAGGCCTATGTTGTGGCAAATCTAGAAATTCTCTGAGTCTCTTTTTGGATTGAGGATAGTCTTGGCATTCACAATGGAAATGCTCTCTTAAAGTATGTAGGGTTTCACAAAAAGAAAAGTCCTTTGGAGGAGAAGCTGAGGGAATGGATTCCTCTGCATCTGAATCCTCATAAGCAGATAAGGGCATGTCTTCCTAATCATATACCTCACAGTCGTTGGACTCTGTTTGTTGAGGCTGCTGGGGACTGGTCTCTTTTTCTCTTGGCAGGAGATAGCTGGCTTCCCCTAATCAGCATAATTAGGTCTTCTGCCATTTTAAGCATTTGGTGTTGTATCAAGGGAGCAGGTGCATGCGCTTGGGTCTTCGGTTTTCTAGGTGTAGCGCGTACTTTTGGCCTTAGAAACTCAGTAGTTTTAGACAGAACTGAAGATGCGAAAGAAGTTGTTGGTTTGTGTCAAACATTGGTAATGCGAAGTACTTCCTCAGAAGCCAGTACCTGCTCAGCGGCTCCGGACCCATTTCAGATAGAGACAGCCACAGGTTCCATAGTCGAAGAACAGTCTCGTGGCATACTGGACTCCGAATGGGTCTCGGTAGAGGCCTACGAATCTACTGAAGTGGGCATCAGGAGCTGCGAAAACGCCTGAGTCCAGGCGAACTGGCGACTAGCTTAAAAGAAGCGTCTTCGGCAGCTTTGGACCTATGTGGTCTGTCTCTGTCTTTAGCCTTACTTTTTTTGGAATATCGGTAGTCGGATGGCTTACCGAAGCCATTTCGGAATACTGAGAACGTTAACTAAAGTATTTAGCACATTGTCAGGCCCTTTTTGTCACTAAATACTTTAGTTAACGTTCTCCGTCCTTTGTTGTGGTGACAGGCTTCAGCCCACCATCGAAACTCCTGTTGCAGGCAGGGAATGAGTGCAATTACTGTTTCCAGGCTGTGGCAATGTTGTGTCCAAACACTTTTTAGATACCATTGTAGTTTCCTCATATGCAGTCGGGCATATGGAATTAGTAGAATGCAAGATGCCACGAAACCCAAGGCCTGCAGGATCTTCCTTGCAAACAAGTGGGTTTTTTTTGAGTAGTCAGTTGCTTTTGTTTGTCTGGCGTGAGATAAGCCATCTGGGCAGTTGTATTTAAGCTTGCACCCTGGAATATTATCTCTTGAGAGGGCACTAGTTTTGATTTCTTTTCGTTTACTCTGTACCCTAGGCCAATTAGTAATCTTTTTACAAATGCCAGATGCTTCAGAAGAATCTCTTTGTTCTCTGCTTGAATTAGGCAATTGTCCAAGTATGGATATATTTGAATTCCTTTTTGTCTGCAAAACGTAATTACTGGTGCCAAGCATTTTGTGAAGACCCTGGGCGCAGCAGATAAGCCAAAGGGCAGTGCAGAGAATTGGTAATGCATTGAGCCAGCTATGAATCTGAGGTATCTTCTGCAAGATTGTCTGATTGGGACATGCAGGTATGCCTCTTTTAGGTCCAAAGTTATGAGCCAAGTCTTCTTGCCCAGCATAGGCAGTAGCTGCTGTAGAGTCAACATCTTGAATTTTGGAACTTCCAGAAACGTATTTAGTATAGACAGGTCCAGTATTGGTCTCCAGGTTTTGTCCTTTCTGGGTACTAGAAAGAGTCTGGAGTAAAAACCTTGCCCCTGCTCTTGTTGTGGTATTTGCTGAATGGCCCTCATGTCCATGAGGGCAGTAATTTGTTTTTGTGCCTCTGCCCATTGATTGTGTGGCAGGTCTGGCATACCTTTTGACCTTGGTAGGGTGTGAAAATGGAACCTGTAGCCTTGGGGACACTATGTTCAGGACCCACTTGTCTTGGGTAATCATTTTCCAATTTGATGAAAAAAAGTGCTAGTTTTCCCCCTAAGGGGGCTGCCAAATGATAAGAGGAAAGTCATTGGGACTGTTTCCTGTAAGGTTGTGATTTGTCTTCTCCGCTTACGGAGGTAGGAGCACCCCATTGTTTAGGCCTGTATGAGCCTTGGGGCTGAGATCTGCCTCTGGGACGCCTGTATCTGCCTCTTTGTGGTCTGACACTGGAAAGGACCAATTTTTAGAGGGCCAGTTCCTGCTAAACCTGGGTGGCTGTACCTGTGAGAAATCCTTGACTGTGTGCATGGATTTTGATTTATCCTCCATTTTTTCAACACCTCTTCTGCTTTAGTACCAAACAAAGTATTATGCTGGAGTGGTGCATCTAATAATTTTGCTTTAACATGATCAGGCAGATTCTGTTCCTTTAACCAAGCATGCCTCCTAATAACAGATCCTGTAACAGCGGCCCTGCAAGAGGCCTCCAGTGAATCATAACGGCATTGCAAAGTATGCTTTCCCACTTGTTCAGCTGCATGCAATAAATCCTGCAATTCCTTGTTCTCTGATCATTCAGTATTTGTCAACATTTTCTGTTTAAGCAGTGACATTAAATATTGCTGATATTTAAGCATATGAAACTGACAATTTAAAGCCCTTACAGCCAGGGTAGCAGAAGTGTAGACTTTTTTCCCCCATCTGTCTAGAGCCCTAGAATCCCTATCAGAGGGGACAGGGTTTTTTGCAGTGGAAGCCTTAACCCCTTTGGGACCCCGAGAAATAGTTTCTGGGTCAGCTGCGGGGTTTTTATATAGGAATTTATGAGAATCCGGGACCCTGAAGTATCTGTCTGGCTTAGCAGGTGCAGGGGGTAAAGAGTCAGGGGACAGGCTGGACTCTGAAAATACATCATCTACAATGTCCAGAACAGGTGGAATAGCAAGGGGTCTGTGCTGAGGAAGTAGCAGAAAGTCTCCGAGTCTTTTCTTAGATTCAGAATAATCTTGGCTCTCCAAGTGGAAATGCTCCCTCATGGCATGCAGGGTTTTCCCAAAAGAATAATCCTCAGGAGGAGAGGCTGCAGGAATGGATTCTTCAGCATCAAAATCCTCATAGGGAAGCATGGAGTAATTCTGTTCAGAAGAGGAATCAGAGGAAATGGAAACCTGATTAGAAGAATCATACTCTGTCTCTTGCCTAGGCCTCTTATCAGAAGGGGGATGGGAGCCCCTGATCAAAATTAGGTTTTCGGCCATTTTGAGCATCTGTTTTTAGGCATGGAAGTCTGAGAAGGAGAATGCTGTACTTGTTTCTTTGTCTTCAGAGCTGCTTTAGTCTTTGTCTTTGAAGCTAAAGATGGCTTAATATATAGTTGTGTAGGTCTGAAGACACCCTCAGAAGCCGATGCCTGCTCAGCGGCTCCAGACCCATCTGAGGGAAAGATTTCCGAGTGTCCAACACCTTGAGTTTCCAGAGGCCCAGTCGGCTCCACGTGGAAGTTGGACGTGGCCTGTGGCTCTGAGGTAGCGGACGCCAGGGGCTGCGAAAGCACCTCACTGAGAACCGGCGAGTGGTCTATCAGAGGCTTTGTCGGTTTTGGACCTCGGATGCCTATCCTTTTCCTTGTCCTTGCGTTTTTTTGTAAACTCCGGTTGTCGGCTGGTCCGACAGCATTATATAATTAAATCTTCGGCCAAAGTAATGAAATGCAAAATCGAACAGACGCTTAATAGTGCGTTGATTAAATCTAGCACAAAACAGACAGCTAGCAACGTTGTGATCAGGGCCTAGGCAAGGAATACAGTAAAAGTGAAAATCCTTATGAGATAGTTGCTTCCCACAAGAAATACAATTGTTAACTTTTTCTGACAACGGTCTGGAGCAAGAAAAAAAAGTTTCCCCAACGGGGTACTTAGCTTCAATGAAGACTTCGGTATTAGAAAATCTCAGGAGTCGGCCGACCGGCACTTGCGAACTGTTTTTGGTTCGGGCACCGCGCGGCAAGAAAGACTGAAGAAAATGGTGTCGGCTGCATCTTTTATACCCCTGGCGCACTGACGTCAGGGAAGAGGTGACAGCAACCGATGCCGGACCTAGACTTTGGAATTCTGGCCAACTGAGGGTAGCCTGCCAGCAGGATAACCCAAGAGTAATGACTGCAACAGTGAAACACAATGAACATAGAATAGTTGTGTAAAATCTTACCATAACCATAGATGTCCTTCTCTTCCATGCTGCAGTATTCTTGGTGTGGGATTTCCTGCCTTCAGGCGACCCGTATATCAGCTCCTATACAAACGCTTCAGCTTGGCTGTTGCAGCTGCATGGGACGTAACATGTAGGGCCATAAACCAGGGACCCTGTGTGTGACGTCTGCACGCACAATCCTCAGAACTTAAAGCTAAGCAGGTAAAGTAGATGGCCCAACAGAATAGGCTGTCAAAGGTGACATGTATAATGCCCTGGGTCTCTTCTGTAATGGAGAGAGGCATCAGGGAGCAGATAGTGTCTCTGAGGGGGAATGGTGGGTGGGAAGGAATACTGCAACATGGAAGAGAAGGACATCTATGGTTATGGGAAGATTTTACACTGGACCAGCAGATTCTTTCTGTTGTTTTGAGACCAGAGTTAATTGCTAGTTTTACATATATAATGTCTTTAATTGCTGTGGTTTCCAAAAGATATGTTAAACTCTGAGTTTCTGTTAGCCTGGGAGCCAGAGAAGAATGATGTAATCTAAAATGAGTCAGCGGTGATTTATTATCAATTTAAAAGACTGTTAGAGAGAGAGAGAGAGACAGAGAGCATTTTGGATTTTGTCTAAAGCTGACAACAACTCACCAGTACTCTGCTTTTGCTCTTTATGTAAGTTTATTTAGAACTGTGGTTACTCTTAGGAAAGGATAGAAAATAGTAAGTTTAGTCTAGCTGTTTTCTATATTTATGTCAGAACTATTCTACAGTATTATTTTAAGCATTTTCCTGTGATGTCTGAACTCTTGACTAGCACTGTGCAGTAAAAGTATTGTCTTGTGTTTTTATTATTAAATATTTTTTTAAACCTTTCAACTGTGGCTGTTTTGTGTAGAGATAATTTAAGTTCTAGAGTACATTGCATGTATATAGTGATACTGTACAAAGCCATTCCAATAAGTCTTAAAGTTCTAGTCACACTTACTAACTGGATGATAATATTGCACAGTAATAATCGGACACCCTTTGGGAAGGGCCTTATTGGTAGCTGATAAATAGGGGTTCTGGTGGCAGTGGATTACTACCTTATAGCCTGGACAGAAAGGGCACAGCTAGTGAACCTGTGCCACCCTTCTCCAGGAGTGTCTGTGTGGTTGTATATAAATCATATCTCAAAGTGTGTGTGTGTCAGCTACTTGGGTAGGGACACGAAGCACTGGTTGGGCAGAGAGGGTGCTGGAGGTTTTAGCTTGACCACTAGGTTAAGATCTGGACCCTATAGCTGTGCCAGTGGGGAGTCTTACTGGGGATCTGGAGAGAAAGGGAGAAACCAGAACAAGGCTGACTGTGATCTGCGTGTGCTCTTAAGGGAAATTGTACTTTACTGTGTGTGTATTTGTTATCCTTCCCAATGTGGATGCTCCTCACTGGTGTTAGTGGTGAGGATTGAGGCTCCTTGATTACTGGGCCAGTGCACGGGCGTCACAGCTACCATGTCAATTAAATATTTGAATTTCTGGCTACCTTATTTTCTTTGCCGATGGTTTAAATATAATGCAAATAATAAAGAAGAAAGAGGACATCCCTGCCTGGTTCCTCTGCTCATGCATAAATTATCAGAGATGAACCCACTCACTTTAATTTTTGCTTTTGATCCCTCATATATCCTCCTAATCAACCTTATAATTGTATCAGGGAATGCAAATGCTTCCAGTGCCCTGCTCATAAGTTCCCAGGTTACTCTGTAAAATGCTTTATCTGCATCAAGACCCACCAATGACAGTGGCATTTTCTTACATTCTACTTCCCTCTGGGCAATGTTCTGCTAATGTTGTTAAATGTTTGCCTCCCCTCCACAAAACCACACTGATCCATATCCAACTCTCTTGCCATTTTGTTAGCCAGTATAGACATAAACATTTTATAATCGTGGTTTAGTATTGAAATGAGCCTGTACAGGTTCATAGGTTGGTAACTAGGTTATCGACCCTAGGGCCAACACAAGCCAAGCCATAACAATTCCCTGGATATTTCTTCCCACAATATTTACTTCCCTGGACCCCTGTCTAGCAGGGCGACTGACGTGATCCCCGGGGTGGATTTCCTATGAAGCTGGATCAGATGCATCTTTACCCTCTTTAGGTATTACAGCTACCACTGCTTTTTTCCAGGATGTTGGTACTTTCTCCTTCTCTTAAAATACTGTTAAACAAAACCTTCCAGATCTTTATCAGTCTTTTCCCTCCTAGCTTCCAAACTTCCACAGGAATACCATCTATTCCTGGGGACTTTCCTGTAGAGTGGTTATACATCATCATTTTTATCTCCTCTCCTCCTAGCCTGACTGTTGGTAATTGGGCCTTATCTGCCTCTAACTTGGCATATATAATTTTTCCATAAACATTTATATTTGTACCTTTACTTGATTTCCATATCTCTCTGCTTTATACAGACTTTCACAGAATTTCTGAAATATTTCTAATACCTCTACTGGATCTCTTGTTATCTTCCTTGTTACAGGCTCCCTGAGCTTGGCGACAGGCATTTCTACTTTCTGCTGAGTCATTGTGCTAAAAGTTTTTGTGCTCTAGAATTATTATCAAGAAACAGTTGCTTAACAGTAATCTTTCTGGGCTTATGAATATTATTGAGGTAATCCCTTATTTTCTGTTCAGCATTCCTGCAGTTGCACCTCTTCTTGTTCTGTGAAATTCCCCCTATTTAGCAGTACTTTAACATCCGTCAGTCTCTCTAAATAGTTATTGCTACTTCTTAACCATACTGTATCTCTCTTTTATTTCCACCCTATTTTTAAACTCCACTTTAATTTTATTCCACTCCCTTGTTATATTTTCTGAAGGAATTTCTATCTTCTCTAATAGCTCCTGAATATTTTTTTTACCCATTCCTTAAATTCCTCTTGTTTCAGTAGACAGGTGGGAAAGCACCAGCGTCTCATTTTTATTTAATTATCTTGCGTTTTATTTTAGTTATTGAAGCAGAAGAATAACCAGTCAGCACAGCAGAATCCAATGAAGTAGCAGTTCTAAGGTTTAATAAAACAGCATAAAAATGTTAAAAATATCCAAGAAAAGGACAAGCGCTTACACACCTATCCAGGTAAGTAGAATATGATGTCTTATAATCATTAAGTAATGCTTGTTATTCAACATGTGCATTCCACCACAGGTGTTTGTTTCTAAATTTCTCATTACATTTAGCATAGACAGGGACTGCTTTATTAATACAGCTATTTAAGTGGGAGTAAAAGTCATAGGCAATGGGATCTATCAGATGAGGTTTACAGAAGAACTTATTTAGGTCATCATATAACTTAAGAAGATTTGCTTTTGAAACGTCCCTCTAGTCCTTTGACAAATGGGAAAGTCTAACTGAGCCAATGGCCCATTTTCAGCAGCAACCTAGTGAAAAAGCTCCACAATATATTCAAAAACATTTAAACAGTAGTTGAGTAACTACATACAAGCAGAGAAAGACCCAAAACAGATGAAATATTTTACAATGAGATGGGAAGAAAGGCTCAACGAAAACACACAACATTTTACAGTAGCTGATAAGCAAGCAATAATGCCCAACAGGGTGTGCGTCACTGTGTAAATAATGTATGCCCAAGGGTGTTCTGAGGCCCGACACCACAGGGCATTATTTACACACTAACACAACACCCTTGAGGGCACTGTGTAGCGGATAGTGCTGCCCCTTCACAGCAAGATGTTTCCTGTTCGATTACTAGTTGAGGTGCTTTCTGTGTAGAGTCTGCATGTCCTCCCTGTGTTCACGTGGGTTTCCGCCCACATTCCAAAGACATGCATTAGGTAGCTTGGACACTCTAAATTGGCCATAGGTGTAACTGTGCATGCGAGTGTGTGGTGTGGAAAAATTACAAGGGCAGGGCTAGCCACCAGACAGTGTAAACCTCAGCTTTAGATGACTGTCACTGGTAAGGTGATACTGTCACTGGTAAGGTGATACCCCGACCCCATTTATAAAAATAGGAAAAGGGGGTTACAGATGGATTGACACACCCTCAGGGCATTATTGCTCTTAGAGAATGAGCTGTCAGTAAAATTGCTGTGTTTTACTTATTTGTATTGTATCATTATTTTTTATATTTTGGATGTAAAACAGTTCCTCTGCCTAATGTTTAAAACTTGCTGTAGTATATGTAAATGGTGTTGGAGGAAGTATTTTACATCCAAAATGCAGATTTTTAAAAAAATGTCCAGATATTTACTTCATTTCTTTGTCCCATTCTAAAAAAAGTTGTGGGTTACTGGCAATCATTGGGGAGTGATGTCACTAAACAATGATGGGTCTATATTATGTTGTCGAAAGACGAATTAACAGAACACATCTTTATCAACACATAAATATTGACCACTGAAATTGCTGAATGGCCACTTCAGCTAAATTTTTCCCAGGGGGAAAAGAAAATCCCCTGGCCGTCATCAGGGATTTGCCCTTTTCCCACTGTAGTGCAATCTTAGAGTTGGTAAATTTAGTTAGGAGGGAGGCGAAGCCCCCACTATGTAGGGTTTTGAAAGTTTGGTTTGTGAGTCTTTGGACATGCAATTTTTTTTCCCTGGGGAAAATTTGCTGAAGTGGTCATTCAGAAATATCAGAGGTCAATATTTATGTGTCTGTCAATAAAGATGTGTTCAGTTAATTCATGATAAGGATATACATTTGAGTTTCAGACAGTATTTCCCTCAGAAAATGCATCAGCAATGTCTAAAATGTGTTCCTATTTTTTAGCCTTTATTCCCCCATACCTTTCAAGATCTAAGCTCAAGAAATCTGGGTGGCTGACAAAAAAGCAATTACTAGAAAATGGAAATCAAAATCTAAACAAACTATACTAAAAGTCTTTCGGCTTTTCCTGGTTAGGGATCGCTACAGTAGAACTCCTGTCCGGTAATGATTGGCAGTGGATTTTTACGGTGCCGAGTTGCCAGCCCGACGCCCAACCTTCAAAGAAGGCACGCCCATTCACGCACACACCTACCTGCATGTCTTTAACATCACTCGACCACGGGGAGGACATGCAGACTCCACACAGAAGGCATTCCAGCCGAGAATCAAACGGGAGAACCTCTTGCTGTGAGGCGACAACGCTAACCGCTGCACCACCGCGGCCTTTAAACCAACTATACTAGAAGTTGTAAATATAGTAACAGAGATAAAACGACTGGAACTGAGATCTTTAGAAAAGGGTAAAAGCAAACTACATAGGAAAAAATAGTAATTGTGGGAATAGTACATATAGGGGAGGAATGAGGTTTAAAAGGAGGCAGGACTTAAATGAAATATGTAATGTTTGGCTGAAAATGATTGGCTAGATTATACGTTATGTATAATGTTTGCAGCTGGGAGTGTGCCTGTATGATTTGTGATGTAAAATGCTTGCAACTAAGATTGTGTTGGGTGTGGTTTGTTTTCATTTATATAATTATATAATTGCCTATGTCATAAGTGATGGTTTAATAAAGATGTTTATTGTTTCAAAAAAAAGGTCAGGAACTGAATAATTTATGTAATGTTGCTTAGGTTATATGATACATAACAATATATGTGAAGTATAATGTTTGTAAACATGAGCTTAATACAGTTTGATCACTTTTATATAAATGTAAATTTGACTATGGGCCAGATTCAGGAAGCCTCCATGTAAGAGTTATAACTCTTACACGGAGGCTGCAGTTAAACGGTGTGATGTCAGCATGTCATGCATATGCATGAGGTGCATGAGGCATGCTGAATCACACTGTAACTCTTACACGGTCCGTGTAAGAGAGTAGGGGGCGTGTCCGTAGGCTAAGCCCTGCATGCGGACACGCCCCCGTAAGTGTATAATGGCTGAAAGTAAACAGCCATGAGAGAAGCCATGGAAATGTAAACAAACACACTACACAACACATTCCCCCACAGACCATCAGTGTACAAAGTGAACAGAGGCTATAAAATGAAAATAAAAACTGTTTTATTTTTTTACCCCCGCAAATGTGTGCTACTGTGTGCGCGGGTGTGCTACTAGCGCAACTGCAGTTAGCAATGGTGGAAAAGGATATGAGAACTACATATGCAAAGTAAGCCAAGAAGAAATAGCTTAGCGGTAGAGTTGCCGACTTAAGAGTAGGCAGGCAGGGTTCGAGCCCACACAACAACTTTTTTTTTTTGTAAATAAGCACTAAAAAAGCCCCTGACGGTATTGTCCAAGTGTAAAAGTATACCCTTTTGTAAAATGGAATGAAATGGAGCATACATATTGAAGTAACACAATAATAAAAATAATTAGAAATGTACCGATAGCTAAGCTGCTGTGAGACACAGTGCCCATAGCTACGTACTGTTCAAAAAGCTGCAATCGGTATGCCCGTTGCTAAGCACCGGTTTGACAGGCTGAAACTGTTTGCAACTAGCTGTGCTTAGCTCAACATGTGTGTCACTAGCCAATTAAGGTTTATCCCAGCGCACACCATTTGCGCGCCGCTCCCACAAGCTACCAGTGCGCATGCGTTAGCTCCGCGCAAACAAGCGCAGACCTGCTTTTAAGTGCTTAAAAGTGCTTATGGCATGTTTGATTGACAGGTCCTCAACTCATTTCTGTCATGAAAATTAAAAATCAGTGGTTAGATTCGAACCCAGGATACCATGCACTAGAGTCAAGGTACTAAACCACTAAGCCATGACAGCAATACCTAGAAATGCAGAAATAGCATATATATGGGATAAAATACAGAATGGAGCATGATAAAGCATTTTCAGTGAAGTAGATACAATTCCAAAATGGCCAATCAGAGAAATGTGCGGGAAAAACAGCATATATAAGCCCCATAGGCGGGAATACACACCATAACCGATTGTAGAACAGACCTGCAGTCAGAATGAGTGGAGTAGGTGAGGGACGTTGCTTTCGAGCACAGCGTTGGGGCGTTGAGGAGTCCAGATACATGGTCTGGCTCCTTGTCCATCATCACGAGGCCCAACTCATGCAGGGCCAGGTCTCATGGGGAGCGTACAGGGCGGAGGCATGGGACCAGTTGGCTCGTGATCTGACCAGTGCTACTGGCATTCCACGCACTGGTGAGCAGGTCCGTCACCACCATGTGGACTTGAAGCGGCGTAAGCAAGACCAGTTGACCCAATGGATCCAGGAGGCCCGGGATATGCCCAACGCCCCACTACTGAGTAAGTTACATATTACTCATGTATGTAAGGATTTCAACTAGCTGATACCATGGAGATGTGTAGTCCAATATTACTTCCTTTGTATTACAGCTGCAGGTGTCCGCTCTGCGAACCGTGAGACGCATGACCAGATCTGCTGGCTGCGCCACCATGCAGGTTAGTAACCCCATCTAGTACTTGTAAATAAATATTATAGTGTAGCATGTATCAGAACACTGCAGTGTATTGATTAAAATGAATCTAATGTGCAAGCAAGAATTGAAAGTTTGCAGGTATGTCTGCAACAAGTTCATCAGTATGCAAGTGTGACTGGAAAAATAATTTATAGAAATAAATAGTGCTGTAATACAGATGTCCCACCATTAATTAAATGTAGTATAACCTGCAGTAATCTCCAGAGTACAGCTTCAGAATCTGAGGTAGTCACATGTGTGATTTATCCCCTGTTGAAATGCTGAATCATGACAGAAGTGAGGCTGTTGGAAAGTGTTTGAATCACCACAGGTCTAATATGTGAACAAAGCCTAGAAGTACCAACCTGAACTGTGAAGTTGCAGGATGTGTGAGAGTGACAGAAAGGGTCATGTATGAATAAATAAAGTAGTAATAACCCCTGAATATATTAGCCCCAGTGTGTTTCCATGGAACTAAATGCATGTGTGAAGTACAAATTAACATCCCAAACTGATTTCAGTGTGTCTGAATCTGGAATGTCAAGGCCAAAATCTGTATATGGTGATAACAGTAAACAATCTGCAGATAGAATGAATGATTATCTGACAGACTAAACAGCCATAGTTGTCCCCTGTCCTGTCATCAAAGTGTAACAGGATGATGTATCTGAGCAAATTAAAAATAAGTATGATAGTGATGTATTTGTAACAGGTGTAGCATGACAGTCAAATAAAAATCATTTTGAAACATCAGCCTCAACTTAATTGTGTACCTATTACAAATGTATATCAATGTGTAACTTATGAATGTGTCATCACTTTCTATCTCCACCCAATCCTATAATTCCATATAACAACACCCAATAAATATTGGTATGTGAACATTTCATTAACCATGGACATTTGTCCGTTCCAAACATATATGCATGTCTGTTCGTGCATGTGCCCTGTTCATACCTGCTAATCTGATGGCCTGTTGCCATTAATCAACCCTGCATGTTCTTTGATTGTGTATTTCCGTTCAAATAATGCATGTGATATTGATATGCCCCTTGTTCAATGGTGTTAATATCTGGGTGTTTGTTTAATGGGAATACCAATGCATGCTGTTACAACTAATCTGAATGGAATAATATGCCACTAACCCAAACTAACATAACTACTCACAAACCTAGAACGCTTGGGAAGGCAGGTCCCAGCGGACCCACCTCTCCCACCTCAGCTGGCGACTGCACCTGGCACTAGTGCCCAGGCCGGACCCTCCTCCGGTGGCCCTGTGCCACCTTCGGGTGGAAGCGCTGCAGGGGATGGGGCCCGTCCCCCCTCTGCAAGCATGGCCAGAGGAGGTCGTCCACTCACCCTCCAAGGTGTCCAGTCTGTGGTGCGAAGGGAGATCCAAGACTCCGTTCTTGGGCCCCTACGCCAGCTCGAGGCTCGTGTGGCACAGCTAACGGTCCCGGCCGTTGCCCCGCCTACACAGCCCCCAGCACAGCCCCGTCCTGGGCTGTGAAGGAACAGTGGCAACTGCCTATGGGTGGGGATATCAGTTCCACTGTTGCCATCTGTGGGCTCATGCGTCTTGGATATCCCAACCTCCGTCCCCATCAATTGTGTAACCCCCCCACGTGTGTCATACACGCCCTGTATGCGTCTTGTCTGTCTTGTCTGTTAACCTACCCAACCTACCTCCCCAGCTATACCGACTTCCTTCACCTGACATACAACTCTCCCCTGAAAAAAAAAAGGGCACTCTGTACCCACAAAAAAATTACGCCCATACATAGCTGTCCATGTCGCACACATGTCCGCTTGACATTGAAACTGTTAATTACAATTGGCTCTACAACAAACATTAATGTTGTCCTGACACCTCTCTCAGGGGTGGAAGGTTTCAAATGTCTCACCAAAATACATGGAAATGCACAGCTGTTGCTGTTAAAGACATGGGCATCTATGGGCCTTACCTACATCCCTCCTGCAAATCCCACGCTTGTTTCCCTACTGTCTTACCCTCTTTGTGACCCCTTTTTCACCACTTTCCTGTCACCCCTTTTTCTTTTCTTTCAAAGAAATTAGCGCGGGAGTGCGCTTGTGTTAGCGGAGCTCACCGTCAGTGCGCATGCGTGAGCTCCGCGCAAACGAGCGCAGATCTGGTTTTAAGTGCTTAAAAGTGCCTTTATGGCACTTTGATTGACAGGTCCTGTACTCATTTTGAAAGTCTGGAAAGAAAAATAAATTCCTACTGCCAGTCTCGAACCCAGGACCTTGGTAACATTAGTCTGTATGACCTACCACTAAACCATGACTGCCATACAAGAACATAGTGCTAAAATAAATATAACATGTAATAGTAGGAATCAATACAAAGGCAATATAGGAGGTGTACTACCCAATACATCTCAGGTAGAGTTCTAATGTCCGAATTACTGGATTCCCACACTAGTTCAGTGTTAACAGAAACAGCCCTACTAATTGTTCGCTTGTACATACTAATGTAAGGTAATGTACACATAAGAAGATATGTGAATGTACACATACATATATATAAATATATAGTAATACATAGAAATATAGTTGTAGGTGTCAGTATCCATACACACTCACTACAGGAGACAGTGAAGATAAACACAGCAGCCAGAATCTGCAACACAGCCTGACCCCTCTGAGACCCACTAACCCTTTTAACTGCTTAAAGGTGGCTTTAGCACTTTGATTGACAGCCTGTACTCATCTGGAAGGTTTGGAAAGAAAAATAAATTCCCACTGCCAGTCTAAAACCCAGGACCTTGGTAACATTAGTCTGTATGACCTACCACTAAGCCATGACTACCACATGAGATCATCGTGCTAACATAAATATAACATGTAATAGTAGGAATCAATATAAAGGCAATATAGGAGGTGTACTACCCAATGCATTTCAGGTAGAGTTTTAATGGCCAAAGTACTGGATTCCCACACTAGTTCAGTGTTAACAGAAACAGCCCTACTAATTGTTCGCTTGTACATAATAATGTAAGGTAATGTACACATAAGAAGGTATGTAAATGTACACTTACATATATATAAATATATAGTAATACATATGAAATATAGTCGTAGGTGTCAGTATCCATACACACTCACTACAGGAGACAGTGAAGATAAATGCAGCATCCAGAATCTGCAACACAGCCTGACTCCTGTGAGACCTACTAACCCCTTAACTGCTGGAAGGTGCCTCCAGCACTTTGATTGATAGACCCTGTACTCAATTTGAAGGCAAAATACAAGCATACTAGTAGGCCCTACCACAAGACCATTGTAACACTAGTCTGTACGACCTACCAGCAAGACATGACTCTCATACAGGAATATAGTGCTAAATAAGTGGAACATGTAATAGTATGAATGAAGATAAAGGCAATATAGTATGTGTACTACCCTAAGCATGTTAGACAGACCTTCACTGTCCCAATCACTGGATTCCCATACTAGTGTGTGTTAACAGAAACAGCCCTGAAAATTGTTAGCTTGTACCCAATATTGTCAGCTAATGTACATATATGACAGTATGTATATGTACACATATGTATATATAGCAATACATAATAAATATAGTTGTGGGTGTCAGTATGCATACACACTCACTACAGGGAACAGGTGGGAGAAATGCAGCAACCTGAATTCACAACACAGCATGAAGCATGAGAGATGTACTAACCTTCACACTCTCAGAACATTTTCCAACAGCATACCAGCATGGTCCACGCCCTTACAATCTGAAAGGGCAACGCCTATCTCACATACCTTTTTATAGCACTGTCCTGAAATCACAGTGAGACATGCAATCAGTACACAACTGGCTGTATGCAATTAGCCAATGCTGCCTTACAACTGGTGCAGAGGCCATCACATGGGCCTATGCAGATACCTACAAAAGCATTCAGTACCCACACTCCACATATGCAATACAATCATTGCACAAACCTGAGAAAGAGAGAGAGAGAGAGAACCAAATCGACAATAAACAGACTGACAGCAGCAAAACCAGCAGCAGCAGCAGAAAACTGCAAGCAGCAAGCAGCATCACTGATACAGCAGGTTAATACTGTGTTTACTGTGACACCTCCAAATGTATCATAGTTCACTATCTATAGGTATGTCCATGAGATAGGTTGTGTGTACATAGTCCTGCAATATATACATATGTAATATTGCTGCACATGTTGCCCATACTTAAAACTTCTATAGCTGAGAACACAAGGCCAGTTGTGCATATGATGCAGTAGTTACCAGGGTCAGTAGAGGTTACTCCTCATTGGTGTGGGATCACTGTGTATGTATGGCACTGTTCAGGTACATATCCCGTAGTATGGTCAGGGATTAATATCAGTCTGTCATGTGGTGCTATGTCCTCCAGGGGTGAATGTAGCACACATCCAGGGATACCATTTCGTAACAGTGATGCTATGTGTTCTGCAATGATGAGGGTGGCTCTCACCTGGACATGTGAGAGGATAGGGAGGTTACAGTCATCTGGGATAACTAATACCACATGTGTAGGAGAATGGGGAGGGGTACCTGCACCTAAACTGTCTGCAACAATGTTGCCAATATATGTGCATTTGGTGAATGTGAAGCATCTTAACACTGCTGACCACAGATGCCTTGCCGTCATGTGAATCTGCCCTGTGCTGCAGTAGCCTCCTACTATTGTTATACAATATGCCTGTATCTGTAGTCCACTGGACAGGATTAATAAGTGGTGTGCAGTTGTTCTGGGTTAGATATGTGTGTGCACAGTACATGCAGTATGTGGGATGTCTGTGGTAAGCATATGCAAAGGTGCTGGCGGTGTGTGTTGTGGCTTCCACTGGCCCAATGGGCTGCATGGATAGCATCACTGTCATAACTAGTGAATAACTGTGTAATTACATGCATACATAGCAAGGTAGTGTACTGTGCTTGTGGTGTTGTTCGGATATGTATATCCAGGCTGAGTAATGTGTGTCCACATCACAGGGTTGGATGGCAACACACATCCAGTATGTAGGGATGAACACCCAGAATGTGTCAGACGTGTCGCCTGTGCAGAAATATCCGGCCATTACCTGTGCATCCCCCACAACACACACACACGCAACATATGGCAGAAGTACTATAGCAGTACACACATGTTCATAGGTTCATACTAGGCGATTTGCCCTAGGGCATTGGTAAGCCAAGTAGAATGTGTTTGTCTTTCGCCACCCAATTACAAGTTATGCTACTATGCCCTTGTCCGACGTTAGTATACTGTGCCTCTGTCTAACAGTGACATAGAAGTGATACCTGGGGTAGAACTATGATCTCCATCCACTCATCCAGATTCCTATGGAAGAGAGTCAATGAGGGACTCTGCCTAACCTGTAGTGTGAGCTCATTACAGAGTGAAGGGAGCCTCTCGGTTAGGAATATGCCCCTCCAGCATGTCCATGTATGTCAGTGCTGAGGTCCAGCTCTCCTGAGCATGTGGCTGTATGGGACTCTGATTGCCTGAGGTGCAGCATGTTCATTACTGCTGGGTAGGACATGGCTGTATATGGCACGCACAGATTGCCTCTGAACAGGCAGTATGCCACTGAGTCCAGCTGGATTTACTTTACCTGGGCAGCATATGACATCTGTGTGAGCCATTGCATCCCCTTGATGAGGTACTGTTGTCCTGTACCAGTTGCTGTAGGTGTCTGGGTAGGTACATCCCAAAAGGTGCATTGTACGCAATTATAGGCCTGATGATGGATGAGTAAAGAGGCACAATGACCTCCCCTGCCATATATGTGAATCCCTCATGATTAGCTGGGCTATATAATAAGAAGTTATGTACCTACCATAACGTTCCATGTTAGTTGTCTTCTCTCGCCTTCTTTCTTGCTTGATGGGTTCGGAGCCGATCCCTCGGCTCCGACTCGGCACTTGCTAAGCTCGAGAGTCACTTTTACCAGCTCGAGGCAGCCCCATATCCCATGATGCAAGGCGGTAAGTACCCAGATCTCGTTTGCTGACAAAGGGCAAAAGCACCAAGCATAAAATACTTCCCAAAGGAAGAAAGAAAACTTACAGATGGAAGAAGGACCAGGTCTGAATGGTCTTCAGCATAACAGTTTCTTATAACAAGGTCTGTCCAGGCCAGGGGAAGGAGGGAGGGTCGAAGAAAGAAGGCAGAGAAGACAACTAACATGGAACGTTATGGTAGGTACATAACTTCTTAATGTTAAGTTGTCAATCTCGCTCATTCTTGCTTGATGGGACCGCGTCCCTAGCACCTCTATCCTGGGTGGCTCAATGGAACAAACTCTTGAGGACTGTAGAGCCAAAACTGGCTCTGTCCCTGGAGGCCAAGTCCAATTTGTAATGGGAAACAAAAGTGTGAGGAGTGGCCCAAGTGGCGCTGCACAAATAGTGTCCAAAGGAAGTCTAGCTTGAAAAGCTGTAGAAGTAGCCAAGCTCCTAGTTGAATGTGCTTTAGGTTTTGAGCACAGCTGTTTTCCCTGAGCGATAAATTTCAGAGATGACCAAGAAAGCCATCTGGACAAGGTCACTTTAGAAACAGGAAGGCCTTTTTATTATCCGATAGGAAACAAAAGTTGATCAGATTTTCTAAACTTTTTGTTCTGTCCAAATAATATCTAAGTTGACGGTGGACATCAAGATAATGTAGCTTTTGTTCAGCTCTATCTGAATAGTTAGGGAAAAATACAGGAGATCAATGGATTGATTCAAATTGTTCTTTGAAGCGACCTTAGGTAAAAGGTTGGGTTAGTTCTCAAAGATACTCTGTCTTTGTGAAAAACCAAATAGGGGGTCGAACCGAAGAGCATGAAGTTCAGACACCCTCCTGGCAGATGTAATAGCCACTAGGAACAAAGTTTTCCAAGAAAGATATTTCAGGGAACAAGAAACAGCTGGCTCAAGGGGAAGAATCAAGGATGTCAGCACTAAATTTAGATTCCACTGAGGAGGAGGATTCCTGATTGGAGGCTTTAGTAGGAAAATTCCTTTCAAAAAGGCCCTGCAGAGCCTATGGGACATAATATTATGATCTGCTATCCCGACATGAAAATTGGAAATAGCAGCCAATTGAACTCTGACTGTGGAAGAAGAGGAGCCTGCATGAAAAATCTCCGCTAAGAAGTCCAGGACTGCCTGAACAGGGCAGTAAAGGATCAATATTCTGGGCCTTAGCCCAATAAGAGAAACGTTTCCATTTGCTTGTATAAATCCTCCTGGTAGAGGATTTTAGCGGTTACTATGATGTCTCTAACTGGGTTAGAGATCAAAGGAAGCCTGGCTAAGGAAGGAAGTGGAGCAACCATGCTGTGAGGTTGAGAGAAGGGATTGACCGGTGCAGCTGACCCGATTGGTGAATCAGAAGATCTGGCACTGGGTCCAGATGCCACGGCTGCACCAAAAGGTGATGATGGAGGAACGGGAACCAAACTTGTCGAGGCCAGTAAGGGCAATGAGAATCAATTTGGCTCTCAAACGGTAGCTTTCTGGATCACCTGAGGGATCAGAGGAAATGGAGGAAGGCATAAAGAAGTCCCTGGGGCCAATCCTGGGTCAGAGCGTCTCTGGGGGATGGCCTGATAGAGGGAAGAGGCTGAAGAAGTCTGGACATTTGCTGTTTTGGGAGTAGCAAAAGATCGCAACATGGACGACCCCATTCCAGAAAAATCTCTTCCGCTATAGATTGCTTGAGAGACCACTCGTGAGGCATGAGAATAGCTCTGCTCAATCTGTCCGCTACAATGTTGGTTTTCCCAGGGATATGCGTTGCTACCAGAAACCGATGAGAGGAGATGGCCCATTGCCATAGTCTGAGCGCTTCGACACAAGGGGTAGGACTTGGTTCCGCCCTGTTTGTTGATATACCAAACTACAGACATGTTGTCTGTGTGGACTGCAATTGTCCCTACGGGAAGAAAGTCGTTGAGGGCTTGCAACGTTAAAAGCACTGCTCTCATCTCCAGGACATTTATGTGCAGATGGTACTCGAACGGCTGCCACGCCCCATGAACCATCCTGCCCTGATAATGACCCCCACCCGATCAGGGAGGCATCCGTGGTGACAGTGGCTATCGGGATGGGGTACAAAGTACCTGCCTTGGTGAACCTGAGGCGATGTGATCCACCAAGCAAGATGCTCTTTGCATGTCTGTGTCACCAGAATCTGGTGACGCATTGGAAGTTGCTGGTATGACCATTGTGTGAACAGCATCCACTGAAGAAGGCATGTAGAATCGAGCCAGGGGAAGAAGAGTAATGGCCGCAGCCATGAGACCTAATATCTTTAGAACCATTCTGGCCTGTACTTTCTTGTTGGCCAGAACGATCCTGACATGACTTTGAATGTCTGAAACTCTTTGATCTGTAAGGGTAGCTGACATCCGAACAGTGTTTAAGCTTGCCTATGAAGGTAATAGACTGGCAGGGCGATAAGGATGACTTTTCAAGTTGATTGAGATGCCCAAATGAGAACAAAGGTCTATTGTGTAATCCCTGGCTTGTATAAGCTGATGCCTGGTGGTGGCTGACAGGAGCCAGTCGTCGAGATACGGAAACACCTGGAATTCTTGACGCCTCAGGTGAGCCGTGACCACTGCCATGCATTTGGTGAACACTCTGGGGCTGTAGTGAGACCAAAGGGCAGGGCTCTGAACTGAAATGACTGGACCCCAGCCGAAGCGGAGAAATCTCCTGGAGCGTCTGTGAATTTTGATGTGATAGTACGCATCCTGAAGATCTATTGAGCACATCCAGTTGTCCTTCTGTAAGAAGGGCAGAATTGACTGAAGAGTGACCATTCGGAATCTTGTCTTCCTGACAGACTTGTTGAGTCTGCTGAGATCCAATATTGGTCTCCAGTCTCCGCCTTTTGGGGACCAAAAGAACCTTGAGTAGATTCCGGCTCTGAATGGTCTTTTGTAACTGGCTGAATGGCTCTTTTGCAGTAGTTTTGAAATTTCTAACTCTGCAATTTCCTTAGACCGGTGGTACATCTGGAAGGGAACTTGAGGGGAAGGGACTTTCCTCGAAAGGAATTATGTAACCCTTGGATATGATCGACTGTACCCATCTGTCTTGAGTGAGGGAATGCCACGCTTCTGGGTACAGTGATAATCTTCCCCCCACTGCCTCCAAGGAGGGACGGCCGGGCAACACCTCAGGGATGCTGAAAGGGCTTGTCAGAGAGAGGCTCCCTGTTTCCCTGGTTTTTCGGACCCCTCTGCCTCTAGAGCGGCGCCTGTTGTTGTTACCCCTCTGCCTCTAGGGGTAAACTGACCACGTGAACCGGGCGTGACTCCTTGGGATTTACGGAACCACATTTTCCCACCTTTCTGTCCTTTGGGATAAGGTCTAGAAGGGTGGAAAACGGACTCCAACAGCAGAAAGAGTCTTGCCGCCCTGCTCGCACCTGGTCAAGGTTTCCTTCACCTGAGGGCCAAACAAAGCTGACCCATCAAAGGGAGAATTTGTGAAGGACGCCTTAAAGGGATCCAAAATCACATAGCCGCATCCAGGCTTGGCGCCTAAGAGCCACACCTGTACCTGCGGCTCTACCGCCCATCCGCAGCATAAGATATTAGCCGCATGGAGGAGTTTGCAATGGAATTGAGGGTTCCTAGCTGAAGCAATTTTTCTTGAGCCCTGCAGCTGTAGGATCCTGAACTACCTCACCCAGCTCCTTAAGGATATCCCTCTGGAGTCTGGTGAAGTGACATAGGTAATTCAGCTTAACGATAGCAAAGGTCGCTGAGGAAAACATCCGCCACGCATACCTATCCATGGTCCTAGAGTCCTTATTAGGAGGATGGACGGCACGGAAGGATCTGCAAGTTCCTTTTGGTGGCAGCCACCACCATGGCATCAGCGGGACACCCTTAGTGAGGAATTGCTTGTCACACGGGCAGTGATAAATTTTGAAGGCCTCCTAGGGACTGGCTCTACAGAGTCAGGAGCTGCCCACGCCTTCGTGCAATAACCTGCATAAGGGGTCGAAGGCGGAGACACCCAGGAGGTGGAAGGCCGAGATCCAAACACCTCTAGGTATACTGACTCATCCTCAGAGGGATTGTTGGTGGGCCAGTTTCCCTCTGTTTCAGGAGTTCTAGGATGTCTGAGAAGGAGACATCCTCAGAGGGGATCTAGGGATCCTCTGACTCATCAAAGTCAGTATCCAGTGACAGACTCGGGGAGTCTACATGCTTCCTCTACAAGTCCTCTTCCTAGGAGGATCTCCCAAACATCAGGAGAATCCAGGAAGAGGGGAAATTCCCAATGGGGAAACCTGAGGCGGAGGATCTCTGGGTCCTGTAGCAAGAGAAGTGGCAGAGATGTCAACAGGTACTATAGAGGGAGGAGCTACGGGAACAGACTGCTGACTGATACTAGTGGCCAGTACACTCTTCATCACTCGAATGCTCCCTCCCAGGCAGGTCCGAGAGAACCCGCTCAAGAGCTAGGAACTCCAGGAACCACCGAAGGAAGTCTCCGAGGCAGATGTCGGAGCCGAGCTCACCAAGGCCGAGGCTCCAAGGGGAAGTGGGTTCGGACAAGGGTCCGATGCCACTCACCCCTCGGAGGAGACCATGGAAGCCCGACCACGAATCCCTCTAAGGAAGGTCTCAAGAGGAGATAAGAGTAGAGGCTGAAGGAACAGAAGGGGTATCCGTCCTCCAGCCGTAGCAGTAACCATTCCCGAAGACTCCAACTCCAAGCTCTGGGGTAGAGTTGAAGGAGGAACTGTAACGGGTGTGGACCAACAGTCGCCTGTTGAGACGGACTGTATAACATTTGGGCCAGTACCTGTGACTTAAGTAATCTACTGACCACTCTCTAGGTCATGATCTGACAGTCTGGATGACCTTGAAGATCGGCTCCGATGGCTCCCGATAGAAGAGGTGAAGCCGGAGCCGAAAGAATCGGCTCCAAGGAAGGAGACCTCGACCTCTTCCTGGAATGAGCCATCGGAGCCGATACTATAGATCCTGTCGGAGCAGACTTCTCGGAGCCGACAGGAAGCCTCGATGTATCGGCTCCAGCCGGAGCCGATACAGCCACCAAAGTAACGGTGTCGGAGCCGATCGGAGCCGACGCCGATGCCTGTGCCACATGGGTGTCGGAACCGATCGGAGCCGACACCGAAGTGGTCGATACAGATTCGGCACCGATAGCCAGAAGGCTTTGTTAAGCCAGAATCGGCTCCAGCCGGAGCCGATCTCGACTCGGAACGAGTCGGAGCCGAGGCCGCAGGCTTAGACACAGAAGCCTGGGCCTTGGAATATTTAACTGATTTAGATGGAGCCGACTTAGCCGGAGAGCCCTCCGGCTTAAGAAGGCCCCTGAGGATCAGTTTATTGCGTCTTTCCTGCAGGACTCTCTGGCTGAAGGAATGACAAATAGCACAGGAGTCCTGCAGGTGAAGAGGCCCCAGGCAATAAAGGCAAGAAGTGTGACCGTCTGTCAGAGACATCTTCTGACAGCACCAGTCACACTTCTTAAAACCTGAGACCCTCTCCTTTGACATGGTGCTTACACAAACACACACACACACACCAGTCAAAAAATTTACTTAAATAAAATACCAAAAGGTATTTCTATAAACAAACACACACACCCTAACAGGGAGGGGATGGGATGGGTAAAGTTTGACTAAAATAAATTAGAAAAGACAGGGATTTTCTGTCACAAAAAGTAAATAATTAACTAATAACTAATAATTAAAGGTTTTTTTTAGAAAAAGGGGCTTAAATATTCAAAAAGTGAATCACTTACCAGGAGCTGGTAAAAGGAGGACCTCATGTTTAAGCGGCAAACGAGATCTGGGTACTTACCGCCTTGCATCATGGGATATGGGGCTGCCTCGAGCTGGTAAAAGTGACTCTCGTGCTTAGCAAGTGCCGAGTCGGAGCCGAGGGATCGGCTCCGAACCCATCAAGCAAGAATGAAGGCGAGATTGACAACTTAACATCATGTCTTTCAATCCACGTTGGCCATGTGGTAGACAAATCACAGACCGCTACCATGTTTCTTCCCCAGGTCCCCAACTACGTCTTCTGTACTCAATGGCCTAACACCTATGTTGTACATTCCCACCAATGTGGAGGCGTGGGAATCTGCATTGAATACTGATACTCCCCCTCCCTTGTTCAAGTGTCGGGGCCGACAAGAATGGTAACAGCTATAACTTGGTAGTACTGTTGTGCTCCTGTGAAACCTGAAACAGGTTCATGTTACTGCACAGATATCGATGTCCAGAATGCTAAGTAGGGTTTTGAGTGCGTGCATCCTGAGGTCTAGACTTCCGGTGTTGAGTAGCATCACTCTTACTTCCCCATCCTTTGTGATACAAATGGATGTGGGTTTGCCTTATGAGCCTTGCCCAATACAGGCACTATGGGTGTAGCAAGAGGCTCCAAATTCCAATAGGACAGGGTGACAGGTGCAAGCTGGCCCTAGCAAAGCATACCACCCCAAGATGGCAGGCATTGGCACACCTGTGAATGACACCAGTATGTCAGTCAATTGATGGAAGGGATCATCGTGCCTTGATATTGTGGCATTGTTCTTGGTGAGGGTAGGGTGCTACTCAAGGTCAGGGTCAAACTGTCTTGGGCTACGTGCTCAGAGAGCTCTGTACTGTCTCATGTCATGTAGTCCAGGGAGGTATGTGTCAGGTCATTCACACCAGCATGGACATTGACTGAGTCATACCTGTACTTGCCTTGGGGTTACCTGAGTGTTTGTGTTATGTGGCAGGTCATAGTGCCCGACAGGCCGCACACCGTTACCCTCACCTCGCTAAGCCTGGTGAATGTGATGTTAGTGTGCCTGATGATAGAGGCACCTAGTACAGGTGTATGAGGTGTGTTGTGTACTGTTAATGGCTGTGAGTGTTCAGCACATTGGCTTTGTGTGATATGTGTTGCATGTGTACGGTTCCGTGGTAGTGGTTGCCTGAGTGTCTACTTAGGAGGTCTCTGCTGCGTAGGCAGACCTGTAGTCCGAGCCTACAAGTATGTTCATGTGTGATCATGTGTTAGTTCTGCTGTTGTGGTAGGTCTATGTGAGACTGGAAGTGTAGTGAGTGTGGTTTCCCTCGCCACCTGACTGGTTATGGCGGTATTGAGTAGACAGAGCCTAGCCTCCAGTTTGGTATATGGTTGCATCACTCACATGAGTTTGAATTTGTTGTTAGGAGGAGGGGGTTGTCTGTGTACATGCAGCTGTTCTAACATTGTCTCTGCAGTACCACACTCACCAGCTGGACTGGGGAGGGAACTGACAACTGACCTCTGGACATGCTAGAATACTATTGTGAATTCCGTAATAATTGAAAACAAGGTCCAGTGGGGAGTGAGGGTGTACTGATATTACCTACAACTGCTGACTGATATAAAAGCGCCAGTGAGCAAGTGCCAGGTAACCTAAGTGCAATGTGTCACAATTAAGTAAATGCAACAATGACAAGCAGTCACTTGCTGTCATGTGTAACATGGAAGTACGCACAGTAATCAATGCAGATATCAGTAGTGAGTCACAGATGTGTTGAGAAGCTGTGTATTATGTGGAAGTAGCATACCAGTGAAATAACAAGCTAACAAATAACAAGCATATAAACAAAGGTAGATCCAGGAGGCCTGGATGTAGTGTTTGCTACAGCAAACAAGGTGTAGCAATGTCAGTAAGTTACAGCTCAGATATGCAGGCACTATAAACCTGAAACCAGATGTCCCCAGCTATGAATGGCAGAGTACAGCCTATTGTCACACACGAGTGCAGACCACAAACCTTGTTAATGTTAAATAACTGGCCTGAAGGCCAACTGCCTATACCAGAACTAATACACTTGTACACTGGGCCCTCAATCAGCAGTTCCCAACTTCAATGGATGAAAGATATGTGTCCTGCCACCACAGCGCTTGCCACAAACCTCCCTAATGTAAAACAACTGGCCTGAAGGCCAAGTGCTTAGTCAAAATGACTTAGAATGATAGCTACACTGTAATCAAGTTACAACCAAGCAGTAATAAGTACAATTTAATACTCCCTGTATAAAATGTGTACCATGTATTGCTGAGATACTATGCTGATAACCTGTTTGTGTACCTTTCCAGATCGACATGGCTCCAAAAAGGAACCCAGCATATTCTGCTGCAGAAGATGACGTGATTCACCAGAGCCTGGTGCGTGACTATGCCATCCTGTTCTCACGCACCACCCAGAATCAGCAGGAGAGGTCTGCACTGTGGCAAAACCTACTTAGCAGGATAAATGATGTTGGCATGCATAATAGGACATATGAGCAGGTGAGACATCACTGCAGTGATTTGATTAGAAATGTCCGCCAGCGTGCTGCAGATATCCACAGGCAACAGGTTGCCACAGGTGGGGGGTAGCCACACCCCCCCCCCTCACCAGACAGGACGGGCTACTGCTAAGTGTTGTGGATCCAGCCCCAGAACAACAACAGCAGTCATGCATCATGATGGAGGTTGGATCCACACAGCAGCAAGACGCCGAGCGTGCAGGTAAGATGCCATATTTATTTATTGTTATTACTGTTACATTTGTTGACCAAGATAGTCTAGCTGGATATATGTCCACTTTCAGTAGAGGCCTGGGGAGAAAAGCTCCACACATAACATAATAAAGGCAGACAGACAAGTTGTTAATACAGACAGCCAACAGAATAGAAATATACACCAGCCTGTTAATTAAATCAACATACATTTAAGGAACTCAAACAGTTTAGAGTCATACACAATGTACTGTCGGTTTCAAAGCAATTCTACCTAAAGCATAACGGTTATGCAATAAGGCAAGAGCCATATAGATAATACTTAGGACTCAGAAGGGTAGAGAAGTAGAAGGAGTATGAAAGATAAAATAATAGGGAAGAGGCAGGGGTCAAGAAGGGAAGTGAGGAAAAGAAGGAAGACAGTCAAGAGGAGGTGGGAGGGATGGGAGAAGTAGGTCAGAGCATAGAAGGACATCAAGGTGAAAGAAACAGGTTAGAAGCTAGTTTCTATGCACAATGAGGGGGTTAAAGGTAAAGAGAGGGTGGGGAGAGGGACATTAGCCTGGAGTCCAACAAGAACAAAGCCAGTGGTTCTGGAAGTACAGTTTGAGTTGTCGTCTGAAGAGAGGTAAGGGTGAGATTAGAGTTAACTCCTGGTATGTACATATGACTGTTCTGTACACTGTTACTTCATGCATGCATAAGGTGTGCATGTGGTATGTATATGTCATCATGATATGTAATTGTGCATGTGTGATGCAGACATTATGAGCAGCTGATGTGTATAAGGGAACTAGTGTACTACTGTACTGTATCATGTGCAAAACAGATGGCACACTTGTGCCCACTGACATTACTCTCTTCACACTTCCAGGTCCCTCCCATCTAGCAACGTGGCAGGCCATACATGCTGGTGAGTGTTTTTAACATTACCTGAAAAAAATTTATAATACTAGTAAGAGTAGTGTAACGCTGTAGTAGACATGCTGGTGAGTGTGTTAATAATAACTGTAATACCAGTTGTACTAAATTAAGAGTAGTGTAACACGGTACTGATGTGTGTGTTTACTGTGGGGTGTGCATGTGTGAAGTGCGCCTGTGCCCATGTGTGCATGTGTGTTAGTGTCCATGAGTGCATGTGTCCATTTCTGAATGTGTGCATTAGTATTGAAGTGCATCTCTGTCAAATATGTGTTGGGACTGTAATCTGTGTTCCCTGTTTTCCTCCCGTAGGTTCTGGTGCTGCTCTGGTGACCTGCAGCAGGGAACCTGAATCTTGTGCCCCAGGTACTGATGATGATGAAATGTCTATAATGGTGCAGGAAGGTGTGTCTGGGTCCACCATTGGTCAGCCAATTGACAGTACACAGCTGTCAACCCCGTCAATGCGCACAGTCATCCTGCCGTTACATCCTTTGTCCCCACTGTCCCTAGGTGATGGACAGTCTGCAGTGGGCATAGATCAGGGTAATGTGGTACCTGTGGTACATACATCCCCACAAGGCAGCCATGAGCAGGGTCCTCCAATGGTACCACACAGACAGTCGCCCATGGGTTCTCGTGGGGCATCCGTGGGTACTGCCTCTGGCCGACGTGCCCAAGGAGGTATGTCAACCTCCACTATGTTCAGAACTGTCATGCAGGCACAGGCACGTATGGAAAGGTACACCAGACAGGGTCTGAGGGAGCTGAGAGCATGTCGCACAGCCATGACAGACGGCATGCGTGACGTTGCGAATGCTATCCGTAACCTCACAGATGTCATTGACAGACGTTGTGGGGGCATAGAACAGCTGCTCCACAACCAGATGTCCATGGGCCAGGGCGATGGTGTGCGTTTGCGACGTCGACGTGGCCGTATGCCAGCAACAGCACCAGCTGGCAGTGGCCACGGACGACAAAAGGCCCACTCACGCACCTCAAGTGCCAGCACCAGCCCCAGCAATGCTGGGTCGGTGCTGTCATCAGGACGCCCCAGGAGACCACGTGCACGTGGCTCTGGACAGTCCCAACAGGGAACTGTGTCCAGTCAGCACACCCCTGCTTCTGACGACAGTACCCAGTCTGGGTTAGTACCGGATACGGCCCGTAGCACCCCTGCCAGGCACAGGTACCGTGTCCGTGCCCACAGACACTGATCTGGATGACCTGACAGGTGCAGTCTGTGGCTGTCCACAAAACCCTGTACATGGCAGCCATTATGTGTGACTGTGTGCGTGCTTACACACATGCAGAAACCTAACACCTAGGGCAAACACATACACACACACACTGCACCAACACTGGTCCACCCTGTACTGCTGCCCCTCACAAACACACATACACACACATGTCAATTGGTGTCACCAGTGGCTGGCTTGGGCATACCTAACTCACACCCTGTGCCACCTCCTGCATACTACAACACTGGTGCAGGAAAAGGTATACACGTTGCTGATGCACAGGGTGACTACATAGATGTGTATAAGTAGTAACATGTTTGTAACTGTTCAGTGTTCCAGTATGATTGTGTGTATATCCCAGCAGTCCTGCTGCAGTAACTGTATGAATGTCCTCAATTATTATCTGCACCCATACTACTTACCAAAGTGTACCAGTTGCACACCATCACATGCTAACATTGACCATGGGAATGCGCATCATGTGCTGTTATGTAGATTCAGCTATATGTATCTGTTCTGTCACACATGCATTTATACACACCCTGCTACCCACACACATGCACACGCTCACCTGCCATTCCCATAATTTATTACCCTACATGAGTAGCTGTCGATACATGACAGGTACATATTTGAGAAGTGCACTATGTTGTTTACTACTCACTTCCTCTTCTCTACCTGTACTCACAGGGTGCAGGCAACCTCATCAGTTCAAAGATGTAATGTGCATCAGGTACTGTGGTGCCCTGATTGCCACATCAAACATGTTTCCCATACGGAAATGCACACACAGACACTTCCCACATCCACACACTTGCCACATACAGGCTTCAAAACACTATCTAGGTATATTCTGGTACATGTGCGTGTTACAGTAGCATGCACAGTAGCATGTAACACTATACTGAGTACTGGCAGTTGTCTGTTGTCATGTTGTTTGTATAGAATAAAAGAATTGTTTGATTATCCTACTTTGTTTTGTGGACATTACTTGAAAAAGTGTTACCTTACATGTGTTATTGGTACCACCACCTTCCCTTTTGTAGTTTTGTTTGTATAGGGTGCTGTCAACATCACTGCTTGTTAAGGGTAATGATCACCTGCAGTGCATAGCCCCATGTGGCAAAAGCCACATCCCACCCCCATCATTGTGCACACACACTAACCCCACCCACAGTAAAACACATACTTTCCATTTGCAAGATTCAAACCCATACCTAACTGTGTTGTCAGTAGAAACAGACACATTAGCAGAGTGTGCTATATGCAGTAGTTGTGGAAATCCTTTCTAATGCTGTACTTAGAGGGTGCTGACATCATCTGTGTGTAGGATGAGGGATGTGCACCCTGTAGTGTGTTCTCCCAGTTGGCAAAAGGCACTTATCCCTCCCAGCATAGGGCACACACATAAACCCCACTCATACTAACACACATACATTCCCTTTGCAGGATTCAAACCCCTACCCAACTATGTTATGACACGGGAGAAAGATGCATTAGCAGAGCGCGCTATGCAAATTACTGGAGGACTTTAATACAGGTAATATAGCTATAGAGTCCTGACATCATCAGTGTTTCAAAAGGGGGATCTGCATCCTGTACTGTACTGTCACAGCTGCTAATAGTGGCATTTCCCACACACACACATCGATGTGTTCGGGGTTTGCATATGTGGTGGATCCAGTACTCCAGTGTGATTTGTATATGGTTTGATTGCAACAATGAGGGATATAGTCCCAGTGGTTAGCATTTGGTACTCATGTTTGTGATGATCAGGTCTAGTATATCTGCCCCTCTTGTGGGAAGGTTGATTACCTGTTCCATAGCTGAAGAATGTCTGATCTATGTGAACCCTAGAGCTTGGGTATTGTGGCTTGTGTAATGTTCGCAGTCTATGTTTGGGTATCTGATGTCACCCAGTATGATGGTGTTTGCAGAGAAATCTATACTCTCCTGTGTCAGCATGAAGGCTGTGTGGGAGTCCTGAGTTTGAGAGGGTGCTGTAAGAGCTCCTCTGTGTCTCTTTCCATGTGGTCCAGGGAGGTACGTCTCAGGTTGTTTGCACCAGCATGGACAATGACTGCCTCATAGTTGTACGTGCTGTGGAGTGACCTGTGTGCCTGTGTTATGTGGCACATTCTATCACCCGACAGGTAGCTAAATGTGACCCTCACCTTGCTCTGTCTGGGGGCTGCACGCCTGTCAACAGCTCATGTCAAGCAAGTTCACACCCCTCATAAATGATGTGGAAACCTTCAAAGGCCCCAGGCCTGTTGGAAATATGGACCAGACTGCAGATACCTGTATAAAGGCATTGTATGGACACATTCAGGAATGCATGGATCATGACACCACATATGAAAGCATGACCCAATTCTCCAAAGGCAGATGTCCTGGGTGCCGGACACCAGCCATAAACACACTATACAATAGAAGGATGACGCCACCACGTTACAACAACCTCCCAAAATGTGAAGGCACCACAGATGGTTATTGGAAGACAACTACAGGCACCCATACAATTCTCTAAGGCCATCTTTGAGAGAAGATTCCACAAGCCACTGAGGATAATCACAAGGCTTTCTGTAGTTATGTTAGGAACCCGGGTGGTACTACCCAGATATGCTCAGAGGTAATCCAAGATGTCACACAAATACAAAACACACAGACATTGCCATCATCCTAGTGGACAGGTTCACTGCTGCCTTCTCCCCTCCACCACACCGAAAGGGCAAATATGTCTTGCGGCAGAGTGCCGCCCCCCCCCTGACATCACAGATGCTCAGGTAAGAGATGCCCTTCCCAAAGCAATAAACACTGCATCAATGGGATCAGACAGTGTCCCAGGCTGTGTCCTACATGAACCACAAGAAGAGCTACACCCAGACATAATACCACTGTTCAATCCCGGACTTACTACACGATATGTGGCCAGAGAGTGGCGTACAGCAACAGTGGTCCCTCTACATTCAGGTGGTGCCTTCATGGATCCTGGACACTATTCGCCCCATATGTCTGACTAGCTTTGTCTGCAAAGCTATGGCAAGGATCAACATGAACCTCACATATCTAGATATTGTGTACCTACAGACATGTCACCATACACAGTTTGGCTTTGTTAATGGCAGATCCTGCCTCTCAAACCTGTTTGATTTCTTTGTAACAGTCACCAAAGCCACTGTCAAGAGGAAGGAGGTCTACACAGCCTACCTGGACCTTGCATAAGCCTTTGATACAATACCCCACTTGTGCATTATAGGGAAGCTCACCAGTGTACATATTAACCCCTATGTCACTATGGTTATTGCACACTGGCTCAAGGGCAGAACACACATGGCTAGACTTGCTGGAGCCATGTCAGCCTCCAACCTGGTACAAGTGGTGTCCCACAAGGCTCAGCCCTGGGAGCTGTCATGTTCATCATATATTTACCATAGGTACAGGCCAACATGGAAGTACTGTGGCTGAGCAAGTCGCAGGGGACTGCAAACCCTACTTGGTGGCATACTGCCTCTTCATAGGCAATCTGTGCCTGACATATAAAGCCATGTCAAACCCTCACTTAATGGCCATGCTGCACCTCAGAATATCCAGATCCCATCAGCATATATGCTGGAACGACTCGAACCTCAGGAGTGATATGCATAGGACATGCTGGAGGGGCACATTCACAACTCTGGAGGCTCCCTTCATTCTTGAATATTATCCCAATAGAGGTTAGGCAGACTGACTCAGTGACTGTCTTCAAGAGTGATATTAATGACTGGATGTGACTTCGTAGGGTTAATCTGGGTATCACTTATGTGTCACTGTGAGACAGAGGCACAGTATACTAACCTTGGAAAAGGGCATAGCAAGACAGATTTACAATGCATGTTGAAAGCCACACACATTATGCATAGGGGGATACATGCCCTGGGCAGACATCCCTGTATGAACCTATGGACCTATGTATCTTGTTCACCATTGGCCCTATGTGCTGTTAATCACCAATGCAATCTCAATACTATGGTAGCATGTGCAATGGTCAGTTGTCAGTCACCTCTATGGTACAGTTGTGGGATATGTGTGTCATGTAGTACTGTCACAGCTGCCACATGTACACAGTCAACCCTATGGATGTACAACACATGTATGAGATGGAAACACATGGCCGAACTGTGGACTATGCACTCTGAACCTAGTACTGGCATAACCTGTCTGGTGGCATGAAATACTACAGTGACAGCAATACCAATCTGATGTGGACCTACACGGACAGCAATACAAGCATGGAAACACACCAGGTCAGTTGTGGAGCCTAAGGATAGCATCCTGCATGACTGGCAGACATCTCTGCAGCTGGCACACAGGCATACATTAGGCCTGCACACAGCACTCATAACACATAGCACACAAATCCTGTGTGTCAAACAAGCACAGTCTGTACAGCTATACAACACTACTGCCGCAGTTGTGTTAGGTACCCTTATTGTCCAGTACATTGAGAACATGCTCACCAGGCTGGACAATGTGTAGGTCACAGTGATATGCTCATGGAGCACTGTGGTCCACCACATAACACAAACATACAGGTCAGTCAGATGCATGGACACATATGACTCAGTCATTGTCCATGCCACCACAGCTGATGTGGGATGTCACTCACTGGGATACATGATAGGGAACATGGAAGGGATCACTGAGCAAGTGACACAGGCTGGTAGACCCCTGACCTTGGTTGGCATCAGACCCTCACCAGGGATTCTGACATATTACTGAATGCTAATGAATTAGTGTAGCTACGACACCCTGGCTGAACGGTTCTTAGCATGATGTCACTGCATTGCTGTGGAGTAACGTCTTACCACTCCCACAACAGGTGAAAACATGCAGCACCTGTACATCAGCAACATGTAGACTATATGCCCCAGACCAGGTGTGTATCCCTCACTACTAGGCTGATAGCATCTACATCTCACACTGTATATACACATCCCCCATGCAGCACCTGCACAGACGACCACAGTCATAATGTTACCCTGTGCAAATACCATGTATTCACATGTGTCAGGCATCACACATGGTAACTATTGAAGGTCACAGGTACATATGTGTATTTGGCACACATACATCATGTGTGCATTGCCATAACTGGTTTCATCAATGTCATGCATTATTGTGAGGGACAACCCGCACACATGGGCATTCTGTGTGGGCAAACACACGGCATGTCTGTACTCAAAAGCCATACATAATTGTGATATCGTTTAGAAAGGGGTATGTGCATCCTGTAGTGTGTTTTCCCAGTTGCCAAAAGGGGGATTTCAGTCATACATACTTACCCCCCCCCTGCACACACACTTGCTACTTGCTGGATCCAAACCCCTATCTAACTATGTTATGACACTAGAGATGGACGCATTAGCACAGCGCGCTATTCGCATTACTGGCAGATTTCCTTTCCCCCTGATATACTTATAGGGTGGTGACATTATCAGAGTTTAGAAAGTGGAATGAGCATCCTGTGGTGTGTTTTCCCAGTTGCCAAAAGGGATGTCCTTTTCATACACACTTACACACACACTTACCCCACTTCACACACACTTGCCACTTGCTGGATTCAAACCCCTACCTAACTATGTTATGACACTAGAGACGGACGCATTAGCACAGCGCGCTATTCGCATTACTGGCAGATTTCCTTTCCCCTGATATACTTATAGGGTGCTGACATCATCAGAGTTTAGAAAGTGGAATGAGCATCCTGTGGTGTGTTTTCCCAGTTACCAAAAGGGATGTCCTTTTCATACACACTTACACACACACACTTACCCCCCTTCACACACACTTGCCACTTGCTGGATTCAAACCCCTACCTAACTATGTAATGACACTAGAGACGGACGCATTAGCACAGCGCGCTATTCGCATTACTGGCAGATTTCCTTTCCCCTGATATACTTATAGGGTGCTGACATCATCAGAGTTTAGAAAGTGGAATGAGCATCCTGTGGTGTGTTTTCCCAGTTGCCAAAAGGGATGTCCTTTTCATACACTTACACACACACACTTACCCCCCTTCACACACACTTGCCACTTGCTGGATTCAAACCCCTACCTAACTATGTTATGACACTAGAGACGGACGCATTAGCACAGCGCGCTATTCGCATTACTGGGAGATTTCCTTTCCCCTGATATACTTATAGGGTGCTGACATCATCAGAGTTTAGAAAGTGGAATGAGCATCCTGTGGTGTGTTTTCCCAGTTGCCAAAAGGGATGTCCTTTTCATACACACTTACACACACACACTTACCCCCCTTCACACACACTTGCCACTTGCTGGATTCAAACCCCTACCTAACTATGTTATGACACTAGAGACGGACGCATTAGCACAGCGCGCTATTCGCATTACTGGGAGATTTCCTTTCCCCTGATATACTTATAGGGTGCTGACATCATCAGAGTTTAGAAAGTGGAATGAGCATCCTGTGGTGTGTTTTCCCAGTTGCCAAAAGGGATGCTCCTTTCATACACACTTACACACACCCCCTTCACACACACTTGCCACTTGCTGGATTCAAACCCCTACCTAACTATGTTATGACACTAGAGACGGACGCATTAGCACAGCGCGCTATTCGCATTACTGGGAGATTTCCTTTCCCCTGATATACTTATAGGGTGCTGACATCATCAGAGTTTAGAAAGTGGAATGAGCATCCTGTGGTGTGTTTTCCCAGTTGCCAAAAGGGATGTTCCTTTCATACACACTTACACACACACTTATCCCCCTTCACACACACTTGCCACTTGCTGGATTCAAACCCCTACCTAACTATGTTATGACACTTGAGACGGATGCATTAGCAGAGCGCGCTATTCGGATTACCAAGAGATTCCTTTTCTCCTGATATACTTATAGGGTGCTTACATGATCAGTGTCTAGAAAGGTGAATGAGCATCCTCTGGTGTGTTTTCACAGTTGCTAGGAGTAACATTTGGACCAAGTGTGTGAGCATGCCCAGTTCAGCCTTCCCATGGCATGTTGTGTGAAAGATGTCTCATTTATCTAAGTGTGTGAGCATGCCCAGTGTGGGCTTTTCATATGTTGAACTCTGCAGCCCATCACATTTGTGGATGAGTGTGACCTTCAACAAATACCTCCAGTTTATGGTTGTGTGTTCTGTGCCATGTTGTGTAGTTACTGTCCAAATGCTTTTTGTGTGAACACAACAGGGAGTATACTGTGCCTGCAGGTTTTGCATGGGATTCTTTGCACACAATTGTCAACATCCGTTCATACTGACCTAACACTGTAGTACTGTATAGTGTAGTGGTTCAGTACTTTCACCGTGGTGGTCAGTATCCTGGGCTTTAGTCCTATCACTGCTTTACATTTCCATAGTGTGCACAACAGCCTGGTTAGGGTCCAGTTGTGCACATCTGCACAAAGGCGGTGCCTCTACAGACCATGGTAATTACTGCCCCATAAGCTTAACAAGTCTAGTCTGCAAAGCTATGGAGAGGATCATAATTGAGCTCATAAACAAAGATATAGGGGACATGCAGACATTGTACCCATCCCATTTTGGCTTGGTCAAGGGCAGATCATGCCTTTTGTACTGGGTTGACCTCTTCAAAACGGTCACTTAGGCCATTGTTGGGGAAAGGCAGTCCATACAGCCTACCTTGGCCTTGCAAACACTTTCAACACAATACCCCACTCAGGTATTGTGGAAAACCCTAACAACTGAAATGTAAACCCATATGTCACAAGATGGGTTGCAAACTGGCTTAAGGACGGGACCCACAGGGTTAGAGTTGCTGGCACTATGTTAGACTCCAGGCTGGTCACAGGTGGTGACCCACAGGGCTCAGTCCTTGGCCCCCTATTGTTTGTCATGTACTTCCCAGAAGTACAGGCCAACATGGGAGGACTTTGGCTGACAATGTTTGCAGATGACTGCACACTGGGCGCCATAGTGGACAGTGCATCAGACACGGATATCCTTCGGAAGGGACTCACGGTAACTGATAGCTGGTGCCAGAGCCATGGCCTGAAGTCAAAGTGCACAACATGTGTAGACATACCCTTCAGGAAAGGCAAGGTAACCCCAAGCTACCATATAGGTGGCAATCCTCTAAGCACAGAGGAGGTTATCATGGACCTGGGGACCCAGGTTGACAGTCGCCGTTCTTCTGACACTCACGTTGCTAAAGTGGCTAGACAGACCTTCTACATTGCCCACCTGATCAGGATGGGATTCACATCCAGATCTAGTGGGTCATTGTTCCCCTGTACTCTTCACTTATCAGACTGGTGATCAAGTAGACTGCCCTATTCTAGATGCATCTCACCCAGCATCTGCAGCAATTGGAGACACCCTGAATGTCCCCCAGCTAAAGGATCAAGGAACCCCAACAGCTGTCATATGCTGCCAGATTGAAGACACTCCCACTCTATTCACTCACATACTGTCTGCTTAGAGGTGACATGTGCCTGACATGCAAGGCCATGTCCAAACAGGGATTAATGGACATGCTCCACCTCAGAATCGGCAGATCCACCTTAACCACTAGTGCAAGTGACTTACACCTTAGCAGGGATGTACGTTGGACATGTTTGAGGGATGGAGTTATCACCTTGAGACTCCCTATGCTGTGGAATACAATCCCGGTCCATGTGAGGCAGAGCACCTTGCTGGCTGTGTTCAAGAGGTATCTTGACCTGTGGATGGAAGGTCATACGCTTAACCCGAGGATTGTCACTGTGTCACTGCTGGAGAGGCATGACAAAATAATGGGCACAGTACTGTTTCCAGATAAGGGTGGTGTACACCAACAAACTCTGTGCTAGGCTTATACCTGCCTTAGGGAAGATAGCCTAGTATAAACCTATGTACTTATGAACCTATCTGACCATGTTGCATTATGTTCAGATGTGAACTACTTACAACAGCCTCATCCAACATCAGTAGTGTATTCCACAACATGGGTGTACATTGGCAAACACTACCGGTGTGCCCTAGGCCATTTCTAATGCTAGTCGGAGAGTGTGTTTGTCCTTCAACACATTGTAAGTGTAGTTTGCCATGACATATGTCTTGTTTAGTATACTGTGCCTCTGTCTACCTGTGACATAACATTGATACCCAGGGTAAACCTCCCATCGCCCATCCACTCATTAGGATTCCTGTTGAGGGGAATCAACAAGTGTCTCTACATACAACCTGTACTGGTAGTGTACTCATGCGTGGGGGTGCCTTCTGTGTTATGGATAATGCAGTACAGCCTGTCCTATGTATGTCAGTGCTGGGGTTCAGGTCCCTTATATGCATAGCTCCCTGCCATTCAGATTGTACAAGGTGCAGCATCAGGCACAGCTTGCATCTGGGTGGACAGCATGGCAGTGTGTGGAGCTGCACTCTGTTTAATCAGGCGACACATTACATGTGTTCCAGCTCTTTCATACTCCTGGTGAGGTACTGTTGTGGACTTTACAGGTGCTGGATGTGTCTGCATGAGGTAAACCCCACAGGGGCTGTTGTGGTCATTTCTAATGCTGATGAAAGATAACTGCAGAACCACGATGACCTCCCCTTAGCTACATGTCAGAAAGCATGGACCATGCAATCACAAATAAAAACAGGACCCTCTCCACAAAGGGGAAGTGGCCTGTCTGGTGGACCCCAGCCATAAACAAACTGTATGACAGATGAGGGTTACTAATGCAAGACAGAGCTACATCTCCAAAAGGGACGACAGCTGTGATCAGCACTAGTAGAAAGCTACACAATCTCATAAAGACATGCAAGGTCAACTTGGGGACATAAATCACCAAAGACAATGAAGGTAACCACACTGCTTTCTTCAGTTATGTCAGACACCTGGTTGGGAACCCTCAGATATGCTCAGAGTTGGTACACAACAACATATATTCCAGTGACCTGACAGATATTGGCAACATTCCGGTGGACAGCTTCAGTGTGATTTACCCCCTCCCTCACCCCCAAAAGAAGATAGTTATCACTGCTGTATGTAACCTCACTGTCATCTTGGATGTCCATGTGAAAGCCGCACTCAGCAAAGTCAAGTACACAGCATCAATGGGACCTGCTGGTATCCCCGGTTGAATGCTATGTGAACTCCAGAAGGAGCTGGACCCGTATATACAACTGCTATTTAACCTTAGTCTTGCTACAGGATATGTACCTGAACACTGGCATACAGCAACAGTGGTCCCACTCCACAAAGGAGATGCCTACACAGACCATGGCAACTACCACCACACAAGCTTAACCAGCCTTGTCTGCAAAGCTATGGGAAGAGTCATTATGGAGCTCTTACACAGACACATTGCTGACCTACGGACCCTTGTTCCCACCCAGTTCAGCTTTGTACATGGCAGATCCTGCCTTTTGCACCTAGTTGACTACTATGAAACTGTCAGTAGGGCCATCGATGAGGGCTACACAGTCCACACAGCCTACCTGCACTTGGCTAAGGCCTGTGACACAATACCCCACTCAGGCATCATAGCCAAGCTCAACAGCTGACATATAACAGCATATGTCACAGGATAGGTTGCAAAATGGCTAAGAAACAGAACCCATAAAGTCAACATTGCAGGTGCCTTGTCAGATTCCAAGCCAGTCACAGGTGGTGTCCCACAAGGATGTGTCCTGGGACCCCTCTTAATTGGTATTTACCTTTCAGATGTGAAAGCAAACATAGGGGGGTTGTGGCTGACAAAGTTTGCAGATGACTGCAACCTAGGCACCATAGTGCATACATCAGCCGGCACACACATCCTACAGAATGCCGTCACAAAGGCGGATAGCTGGTGCCAGACGCATGGCCTGAAACTGAATGCAACTGATGTGTATTCATCCCCTTTGGGAGGAACAAAGTACCCACAGATCAATACATAGACAGCAACCCACTGAGCACAGAAAAAGTACAGTTTTGTACCTACCATAAATGTAGATGTTCGAAGATCCACATTGCTGCAGTCCTTACACTTGGGTAGTCCGCTGTCCTCGGTCGGCCCGAATATCAAAGTATAAGGCTGACGTCGGTCAAGGCGCATTTGACTGACATCAGGACGTCAGGGTACAAATGCGCATGACCGACGTCATATCCTCAGTCTTTTCTTGCCCCAGATGTCAGAAGACCCTAAAAATAAAGGTCAAAACCAAAAGACAGCAAACAAACAACCAACCATCCTAGCACTAAAAATATGTACAATATATACAATATACACCCTATTGACAACCCAACCCACACAACCGCCTCTAACTACAGAGGGAAGGAGGGAGGAGGTTGACTGCAGCAATGTGGATCTTGAACATCTACATTTATGGTAGGTACAAAACTGTACTATGTTCTTCATCTCACATTGCTGCAGTCCTTACACTTGGGTAGAATCCCAAAGCAGAGGTAAGGGAGGATGGCCAAACTATAAGGAAGCAGGAGCTGCCAAAATGCCCTGCAAAACAGCAGTGGCAAAACCATCCCTGGATTTAGAGTAAAGTGGTAGGTGATAATGCCTAGAGAAAGTATGCACTGAACTCCAAGTAGCTGCCTCCAAAATATCCTTAGTTGCCACCCCTCAAAAGCTGTCAAGTGGCAGTAGCCCTAGTGGAATGAGGCCTAATCCCGGCTGGAATCTCCTTGCCATGATGGGAATAACAGAAAGCAATGCAAAACCCAATCCACTTAGAAATAGTTTGTTTTGACACAGGCTTGCCCTGAGAACTCAAAGCAAAAGAAACAAATAACTGCTGAGACTGCCTGAACCCTTTAGTTCTGTCCAAATAATATCGCAACTGCCTGTGTACATCTAAAGTGTGCAAAATCTTTTCCCTTTATTTTGGGATTTGCATAAAAAGTAGGCAAATGAATAGTTTGGTTTAAAGCCACACTAGAAATCACTTTAGGCATAAAGGAAGGATTAGTACGTAAAGATACCCTATCCTTATGGAAAATTAAGAAAGGCTCAACCGCCATAAGGGCCTGCAACTCAGAAACCCTTCTTGCAGAGGTAATAGCCAACAAAAGCAGTCTTCCATGATAAAAACTTTAATTCAGTAGTAGCTGCAGGCTCAAAAGGTTGTAGAGTGAGTTTCTCCAACACAAAACTGAGATCCCAAGCAGGAGTAGGAGCTCTTCGTGGGGGTCTTATATTCTTTGCCCTCTAAGAAATTGCTTGAACAAAGGATGAGAAAACAATGGTGGGTCACAATCATAGTGAGCCGAAATTGCTGCAGCATGAACCTTAATAGAAGAGAAGGACAAACCTTTGTCCAGTAACTCAGTAAGATATTGAAGAGCCACACTTAAATTAGGCTCAGAAACATCAAAATCCTTTGCTGCACTCCAAAATAAAAATCTCTTCCATTTATCTGCGTACACTTTCCTTGTACTAGGCCTTCTAGCTTCCAAAATAACATTCAAAACTTGCTGTGGAAGTGGAGGCCCACTATGGTTCAAAACAGAATATGCCAGGCTGTTAGGTGCAGAGAGTGAAGCTTGACATTGAGCAAATGACTGTCCTCCTGAGACAACAGGTGTGGAATCGAAGGCAAAGCCATGGAGGCTTCCGCACCAGGCTTCTCAGTAATGGGTACCAATGCTGTCGAGGCCAATCTGGAGCTATCAAAATCATCCTTGGCTTGTCTTGTCTGGCCTTTAGTAGTACCTTTGGGAGGAGAGGCAGAGGCGGAAAGGCATACACATGAAGATTGCTCCAATTGAAAGAAAGAGCATCCACTTTCCAAGCTGTGGGATGAAACCTTTTGTGCAAAACTTTGGCAGCTGGTGGTTTAGTGGAGAAGCGAACAGATCTATGTCTGGAGTTCCCCATGACACTGTCAATTTCTGAAATACATGAGGATCCAATTTCCACTCGTGGGGATCCATAATTTGTCTGCTCAATACATCTGCTAAGGAGTTCTGTGCTCCCGGCAGAAACCTTGCCTGAAGATTTAGCTGTAAACTGAGAGCAGTCTCCCACAAAATCATTGCTTGCCTGCATAGAGGATAAGAATGTGTTCCGCCTTGCTTGTTGATGTACCACATGACAGTTGTGTTGTCTGTTAGAATCAACACCTGCCCTGGAAGAAGTAAATCCTTGAAAGCTATTAATGCAAACTGGACTGCTAACATCTCTTTCAAGTTGAAATGTAGATGTTGTAGTCTGGCAGGCCACTTGTCTTGTATCCACTTTCCATTCAGATGAGCTCCCCAAGCTTTGTCTGAGGCATCTGTCGTTAGAATCTGACTCGCCTCTGGCCGGGTCACAGAGTCCCTTGTTTAGGTGACATTCCTGAGCCCACCACAACAATTCCTTTTGAATGCAAGGTATTATTTGAATGACAGTGTCCAAATCCTGGCAGTGCTGTGTCCATACATTTTTGAGATACCATTGTAGCTTCCTCATATGCAGTTTGGCATTGGGTAGCACCAGAATACAAGATTCCATGAACCCCAAGGCTTGAAGGACTGTCCTTGCAGTCAGCCTGGACTGATGAGACAACTGATGAAAGAAAAGGGAAAGATTCTTTTGTTTGCCCGGGGTCAAAAAGGCCATCTGGGATGCTGTATTCAGTCTCACACCCAGAAAGCACATGTCCTGAGAGGGTACTAGACTGGACTTTATTTCGTTCACAGAATACCCCAGGCATCTTAGCACTGCTATCACATAATCCAAATGATGAAGAAGCTCGTCCCTTCCTTGAGCCAGAATCAGGCAATCGTCCAAATAAGGATAGATCTGTATTCCTTTTAACCTGAGGAAAGCTATCACTGGAGCCAGAACTTTCGTGAACACTCTGGGCAGTAGATAAGCCAAAGGGCAATGCAGAGAACTGATAATGAGAAGTCCCAGCTCGAAAACGCAGATACTTCCTGCAACTCAGTCTGATGGGAACATGAAGATAAGCCTCCTTGAGATCCAAAGTTACCATCCAATGATCTTTGCCCAGCAGAGGTAAAAGCTGCTGTAACGTCAACATTTTGAACTTGGGAATGTCCAGATAAGTGTTGAGGATAGATAAGTCCAAAATTGGTCTCCACGTGTTCCCTTTCTTTGGTACTAGGAACAGGCGAGAATAAAATCCTAGGCCCACTTCTGGCATAGGGACCGGCTGAATGGCCCCTATTTGGAGTAACAGAGAAATTTGCTTGTGAGCCTCTATTCTTTGTTGAGGAGGAACATCTGGCATGCCTTTGAAAGGAGGCAAGGTATGGAAATAAAACCTGTAACCGTGGTGTATAATATCCAATACCCATCTGTCTTGGGTAATTAAACTCCAATTTTCTTTGAAAAGTGCCAACCTTCCTCCCAAAGGTGCTGCCAGACGAGAAGGCTCTGGCAGCTGAAAAGGTAGGTCATTGGGTCTGTTTACGAAAGGACTGACCCCTGCCCTCACCAAGACTGTGCAGGAGAACTCCCTGTTCTAGGCCTGAAAGAGCCCTGAGCTCTGCCCCTACCACGCCTAGATCTACCCCTAGACTGGGAATCATAAGAAGGATACGCCCACCCCTTAGTAGGCCAATTTCTACTAAACTTTGGAGGCTGAACCTGCAAAAATCTTTAACAGTCTGCATAGACTTAGCCTTGTCTTCCATTTTCTTTAAAACTGCCTCAACAGGAGAACCAAACAACACATCAGATTGTAAAGGAGCATCTAAAATCCTTGTTTTAACATGGTCAGATAAATTCTGGTCCCTCAGCCAGGCGTGCCTCTGAAGAACTGACCCAGTGGCAGCCACCTAGACGAGGCCTGTACAGCATCAAAACCACATTGCAAAGAATGCTTACCCACCTGTTCAGAAACATGTACTAAATCTTGCAACTCTTTACAATCAATACCTTCCGCCAGAGCATCAACCTTAGACTTCAATTGTGAAAGGAGATAGTTTTGGTATTTCAACATGTGAAACTGGCAATTCAAAGCCCTCATAGCTAGAGTGGAAGAAGTATAAACTTTCTTTCCCCATCTATCCAAAGCCCTGGCCTCTTTATCTGTAGGAACCAGATTCTTGACAACAGAAGCCTTAACACCTTTAGGCCCCTGACTAACAGTTTCTGGGTCTGCCCTAGGACTCTTAAAAAGATACTTATGAGCTTCAGGCACACTGTAATACCTATCTGGTTTAACAGGAGCAGGAGGCAAAGAATCAGGATTAAGCCTCTGTAAAACATCTTCCACCACATCCAAAACAGGAGGTATAGCCAAAGGCCTATGCTGGGGTAAAAACAAAAATTCCCTAAGCCTTTTCCTGGAATCAGAGAAGTCCTGACCTTCCCACTTAAAATGCTCCCTCATGGAATGAAGAGTTTCTGAAAAGGAAAAATCCTCAGGAGGAGAAGCAGAAGGAGTAGAATCATCCACATCAGAATCAGAATAAGGAGAATACTCCTGCAAGTCTTCAGCCGAAGACTCTGAAACATCGAAGCCTGCTCAAAACTCCTAGCTCAGGCTCCACCCTAGGTCTCTTATCAGGAGGGGCAAAGAACCCTAATCAGAGTAATCAAATCTTCTGCCATTTTAAGCATATGCTTCTTGGGCACAGTTCCTGAAGAACTAGGGGTGACACCAACTGAAGCTAAACCTGGCCTGCCTCTGGGAGAAGCCTTGGAAACAGAAGGAGAGGGCCTAACCACCCTAGGAAGGGAGGGAGTATAGTAACCTGAGAAGCCCCTTCAGCCTGACCTGCCTCCTGAGAGGCCACATCCTGCAATAACAAAGTCTCTCCTGGGATCCCAAAGAAACCTCGTGGAACCACCCCAACGACACCTCTAAAGAACCGGCGTCCGGACGGTTCTTCTAGCCTAGGCTTAACTGCTTTGTCCTTGCGCTTCTTGAAGAAGCGGGCGGAGCATCCGACGGCATTTTATAATTGCACCGCTCAAGACTAACCTGGCACAATCTAACCTTCTCTTTATAGTGCGCTTATTGAATCTAGCACAAGAGCGACACCCAACAACGCCGTGCTCAGGCCCTAAACAAGGAATACACAAAGTATGATAGTCTCTATGCGGTATCTGTTTCCCACAAGAAATACAATTATTCACTTTTTCTGACATCCGGTAAACCACTGAGGCAAGAAAAACTAAAATATTCCCAACGGGTACTTAGCCAACTTTGACTCGGTCTGAAACTCCGAAATCGAAAAATTTCAGAACGCCAACCGGCACTTGCAATGCTGCTTCTGCATCGGACCATGCGGCAAAAAAGACTGAGGATATGACGTCGGTCATGCGCATTTGTACCCTGACGTCCTGATGTCAGTCAAATGCGCCTTGACCGACGTCAGCCTTATACTTTGATATTCGGGCCGACCGAGGACAGCGGACTACCCAAGTGTAAGGACTGCAGCAATGTGAGATGAAGAACATCAAATCAGACACCTGGGGACACATGTAGATAGTGACATCTCTTTTGACACCCCTGTTACCAAAGTGGTTAGGAAGACTTTCTATCTTGCCCACCTTATCATGGAGGGTTTTCCATCAAGATCATAGGAGGTCATTGTTCCACTATCCTTCTCCCTTATCAGGCCCATGATTGAATACAAAGCCCCATATGGTATGTACCTCACCCAGCACTTGCAACAGCTGGAGAGACCCCAAAAGTACCTACCATGAAGATCAGGGTTCTTCAACACATGTCATATGCTTCCAGAATAGAGGAAATCCAGCTTTATTCAGTGTCATACCGCATACTTACAGGTGACCTATGCCCGACATACAGGACCAGGATTTGGTGGACATGCTCCACTGCAAGCAATCCAAATCCACCAGAGCCATGAGAGCTGAGGATTTGAACCTCAGCACATACATGTGTAGGACATGCTGGAGGGACAGAGTCATAACTCAGAGGCATCTCAAACTCTAGCAGAGTATCCCAGTTCATGTTTGAGAGTCCCTCACTGACTCTCTTCAGGAGACATCTGGACAACTGCATATGAGACAGAGGCACAGACTAGACAGAGGCGCAGTCATGTTATTCAATTACGTAAGGGGGTCATAATGTGTCACTACTAAGTCAGAGGCACAATATTCGGAATCTATTCTGTACACTTATTACCACTATAAGGGGTGGCAATAGCCACATCACTATGGCTAGGCTTACACATGCACTAGGGCAGATAGCCTAGTAGTAAACTATGACACTATGAAACACTGGTGTATGTGTAGGTATTGTCAGTCAAGCACTATGATGTGGTTTGGGGGGCTTGATATCTGCCTGTATTCTAACATTGTTTTGTTTTGTCTATTCCTTCTAGCATGTCTAAGGATCAGTTGCTAGTGTCCTCTCCTGCTCAGCTGGTGAACCTGGGAATATTGAGGCAATGTTACACTTGCCTCATGTACACTGACAACCCTCTCCTTCTCCCATAAAACGCACATACATGTGAGAGATGCAACTATATAGCCAAAGTGGAGGCTGAGCTCTCTCAACATAGGACTAGCAAGACCAGGGAGAAGGTGAAGGTAACCACACACATCACAAATCCAGTCTCACATGGCACTATCACAACGTATGATCATACACATAGACACACAGGGACATACTCGGAGGCTCTCATCAGAATTCTACCAAAACGGCAGTGGCTACCACAGCAGACACTCACACAACTGCCTCCACAGGGCACAGCACATGCAACACATTGACCAAAGAGTCGGTGTGCCAGTCACAGCCCTTAAGGCCGAACACACTGCCAGACACACTTGTCATAGGTGACTCCATAGTCAGACACACTGACGTCCCGCTCACCAGATCGAATACGGAGGAGGTCACAGTAAGCTGCCTATCGGGCACTGGAATCCACCACATAATGCAAGCACTCAGGTCACTCAACTGCAAGTACAAGTCTGACCCAGTCATTATCCATGCTGGTGTGAACGACCTGAGATGTACCTCCCTGGACTACATGGAAAGAGACATAGAGGATCCCTCTGATTATGTAGGCCAGGCAGGTATGACCCTGACCTTGAGCAGTATCCTACCTTCACCAAGTATGATGCCACATAAACAGAGACAAGATGATCAGCTGTAATAATTTGCTTAAACTATGGTGTCATTCAAAGGGGGTCCAATGTCTGTCTGCCTGGGATGACATGCTGGACAGGCCACGCTGATTTGCAAGGGACGGCTTGCACCTGTCACCCCTGGGCTTCCGGATTTCGGCTGATGCTCTTGCCACCCCATTGTGCCTTTTTTATGCAAGATTCAGATTCTACACCTACCACCCTAGAACACAGTAAAGGAAGGACACTAAGGGTAATGCTGCTCAATGCCAGAGGTCTCAACCTCAAGCTGCACACACTCTATGCCCTTCTCAGTATGTAGCACATTGATGTCTGTGCTGTGCCTGAAACCTGGTTCACAGCTTCTGACAGCACCCCGGCACTATCTGGTGTTACCTCATATCATGTGTTCCGGCACCAGAATCCGGACAACACCAAGAAAGGAGGGTGGGTGTCCATATTCATCAAGGACACCCTCACCTCATGGTTGGTGGCAACACACAATGCATCGGAGACCATCCAGGTGCCAGTGACCGTAGGCAAGACTGCTCTGCAGTTTGTAGCATGTTACATACCACCCTCTCAAACTCAGGTACCTCACACAGCTGTCCTGCAAACACTGAAGGGGATAAATGTATCTCCAAACACCATCCTACTGGGTGATTCCAACTATCCACATATAGACTGGGATCACTAATCAAGCCACAACACTCTAACACAAAGGTTCCAAGAGTTCATACACTCAAATGCCATGGAACAACTGGTCCCAATCCCCACAAGTGGAGGCAACATACTAGAACTCATCATCACGAACATGGGGTCACACTGTTCAACACCAGAAGTATACCCATCATTGGTGAGATCAGATCATGGACTAATCTCAGTGGGAGTCCACATCCCACCCACACCCCAGATAGAAAAACAAACAGTGACGACCTTCTCAAATGCCGACTTCACATTTCTAAGGACTGGTGTGGTCTCTTTCAAGGCCCCCAAGCCAGCGGACACCATTCCCCAAGCCACTGTATCACTTACACATGCCTTCTACCAGCACCTCCAGGACTGCATAGATCAGGCAATCCCAAACAAAACAAAGACTCTTTGTACCACAGGCAAGCATCCAGTCTGGTGGACCCTAGCCATAAACAAGCTCTACAACACAAGGAAGGAGCTACTACGAGATAGAGCGAAATCCGAGAAGGAGGACACCCCTGCTCATTGTGAGTACAACACTGGGTTCCCCCATACAATCATCCGAGGCGAGTTTTGAGAGTAAACCCACTCAGGACTCAAAGGACAATCATAAGGCCTTTTTTACCTATGTTTGAAACCTGGGAGGGAACTCCCAGATATGCTCAGAATTAGTTTGGAATGATGTAAATATCAATGAACCTACAGACATTGCCAACATACTGGCTGACAGGTTCAGTGCAGATTTCTCCACCCCTCCCCCCAACTGGAGGGGTATCTACACCAGAGGATTGTAGCTCCCCAAACATCTCCAATGCTGGGGTGGGAACTGCTCTATCCAAGGCGGAAAACACTTTATCCATGGGACCAGATGGTGTCCCCAGTTGTGTGCTCCATGAACTCAATGAGTAATTACACCCGCAGTTAGGGCAGCTGTTTAATCTTAGCCTCACCTCAGGATATGTGCCCAAGGAGTGGCATACGGCAATGGTGGACCCACTTCACAAAGGAGGTGCCTCCACCAACCCCAGAAACTACCATCCCATCAGCTTGACAAGCCTGTTCTGCTAAGCTATGGAGAGGATCATAATGGGAATTATAAATGAAGACATAGGGGACTTGCAGACATTGGATCCAATCCAGTTTGGCTTTGTCAAGGGCAGATCATGCCTTTTAAACTTGGTTGACTTTTTCAAGACAGTCACCCAGGCCATTGACGTGGGCAAGGCAGTCCACACAGCCTACCTTGACCTGGCAAAGGCTTTCGACACAATACCCCACTCAGGTATCATTGAAAACATCACCAGCTTAATTGTGAACCCATACATCACAGCATGGGTTGCAAACTGGCTAAGTGACGGAACACACAGGGTCAAAGTTGCTGGTGCCATGTCACACTCCAGAGCTGTCACAAGTGGTGTCCCACAGGGCTCAGTCCTGGGCCCACATTTGTTCAGCATCTACTTTTCAGACGTACAAGCAAACACAGGAGGATTATGGCTGACAAAGTTTGAAGATGACTGCAAACTGGGAAGCATAGTTGGAAACCCATCTGACACAGACATCCTTCAGAAGGGTCTCATAGACACAGATAACTGGTGGCAGAGCCATGGCCTTACGTTAAACGCTAAACAATGCATAGTCATACCCTTCGGGAACAACAGGGTTACCCCTAGTTCCCATCTAGGTGGCAATCCTCTAAGCACAGAAGAGGTTATCAGGGTCCTGGGCACCCAGGTTGACAGTAACATTTCGTTTGACACTCACATTGCCAGAGTAGGCCTGGGGCAGTTCCTGCTATTAGGACAGAGGTGTGACCTGGTAGTGTCAGGGTGCTGCTGTGGGCTTTGACCCTGTTTTCTATTACAGCACTGATATCTACATTCTCTATACTGTGCGCGTTTACACTGCACGCACTTATACTTCTGGCATTGGGTAGCATTACATCTAGGTTACTATCGCTTGTGGTACCTATGAGGGGGGTTTGTGTTTTTTGTGGTTTATGATTGGTGTGGGTGGATGTTAGTCGGGTCCTCAGGTGTGCATATGGTACATGGTATTACATTACTTAACACATGGCATTCATGCCTCAGGTGGTGCTGCAGGGCTGCCTCTGTCGGATGCACATACTACACTCCCTGTACATGTTTGGAAGCAGGTTGTGTCATGTTAGGCATCCCTGTTACTATATGAGGGAGTCAGAGCGGGTATCAGTCCCAGTGTTCCTACTGACCAAGTGTATGTGCTATGCATTGCCTCTTTGCCAAGGCCAGGGCATACTGGGCACGCCTCCTTCTGCCTACTGGGACAAGGTCAGGTTGTTCCTCCTCCGAGTCACCCTCTGCCTGTGGTGGCCTTGGCAATGGTGGGGGGATGTTAGGCCCAGCCCTGTGCTGGTCCTGCTGCAGCTGTTTCCGCAGGATCATATTGTGTAGCATAGCACATATCATGACCATTTGGGTACATGTAGTTGGTGTGTACTGCAAGGCTCCACCAGATGTGTCCAGACACCGGAACCGTGACTTGAGCAGCCCAAACACACGCTCTATGACATTACGTGTTTGTGCGTGTGCCTCATTATGGCGTTCCTGTTCAGGTGTGTGTGCGTGTGTGCATTTCTGATGGGTGTCATCAGCCACGGCTCAAGTGCATAACCTGCATCCCCCACTAGGTGTCCGTGTGGGAAGTCCCCACTGGCAAATGATTGGTACAGCTGCGTCAGATGCCAGATGTGGGAATCGTGGTAGCTCACAGGGCAGCCAGCACACACATTCATTATTATGCCCTGGGCATCACACACGACCTGGCAGTTGATGGAGGGGTATCCCTTGCGGTTAATGTAGACTCTACCCCGCTCACCGGCTGGTGCTTTGATGCGTACATGCGTGCAGTCTATTGCACCCAACACCTCAGGGTATCCCGCTATTTGCTGGAAGAGACTCATATTGCTGGACACAACCTCACGGTCATTAGGGACATATATATGATCACCGACATGTGCTGACATGGCATCCAGGAACTGGTGCAGTACCCTGGAGGCTGATGCCTGTGATATCCCCATCATATCACCAGTTGGTCTCTGGAAGGTACCTGTTGCTAGTATTCTTAGGCCAACACATACCTTGGTTTCCACTGGGATGGGTTCCCCTCTGTTGGTTCTGTGTGTGAGATGTGGCCTGCACAGCTCAACAATCTGCTGAAGAAGGTCTCTGTCCACTCTGTAGCGCTCTACTATCTCCAGCTCATGTAACCCATGGTAGGTGACCCTGGGCCTGTATACTCTTCTCCTCACTCTGGGTTGTCTGTCAGCATCTGCATTGGCACCACCCTCAGCAATTCGCCTTTGCCTGATTATAACAGCTATGGCAGTCCCTAGCATTTCTGCTCTGAGTTCAGCTTTTTCAGTTTTCAATTCTGATAGCTTACTTTCTTGCAGTATCTCTTGTGAGAAACACCCTGCACTGCTCTTTGGAGTGTTTTAAGTGCTGGGTTGGGCTTCTAGTCTGCCTGCATAATTGCCTGCTTCCAATTGTTTCAAACAATTAACTGCAGCAGTATCCTCTGGCAGTTTCCGTGTAATTTAGTTGTTTCCTGTTTCCTCTCTGTTTCCTGAGGGGGAGCAATGTGCACACCAGCTTAAACACGCTCACAGTCACTTAAACGCGCGCACACATCCTTACACGGTGTTACACGCGCGCACACATCCTTACACGGTATGAACTAGGCTGATTCATGTTAACACGCGCGCACACTGCCTTAAACACGCAGACGCCACAAGAAACCGTTGTACACGGTTTGCAACACGCTCCCATATGTTGAGCCTGCCCTACACGTGCGCATGCACGTATATCAGGAAACTTTGAGTGTAGGGATAGCGTAAGCCTTCAGTTTCTTGACTTTCCTAGTGTTCTGTTGGGACACACCTCCCTCCCTGAAGTCTGTCTGTCATCTTTCACCTTACATTGCCCTCCAATCTGGTACATTTGAATCTATCCTTCCCCCCCGTGATGTCACCTACCTCTTACTCTGTTCCTCCCCCTTCTCTAATTCTTACACTACTCAGAAAGTGCTCATTACCTATGTGGCAGTGTGATTCAGTATTGTAACCCTCATTTACATAGGATTGCCTAGTAATGACTAGTTACATGTCTTACACGGAGCTTCCCCCCCTTGACAACCACTAAACGGAGGCCATATTGTTTTTGGTCTGCAAGTCCCTCCATTGACATTCCATGTAATACATAAATCCCACAATTGTGGGCTTATAAGCTTCGGTTTTTAGTTTTAGGTAGCGCACCCCGTTTGCGCGGGTGTGCGCTGCAGTTAAACCTCAAAATCCCGTGAAAAAAAAAAAGTTATATTACATATTTTTGCAACACTTTTTCATGCCAATGGCCACATATTTGGCCATTGGCATGCTTAATGACACAAATGCACCCTTTATTTGGAGCTGACATAGCTCCGTTTTTAATTTTGCAGAAATGTACTCAGTTGTCAGCTGAGTACATTTCTGTTAACACGTCCGTTACACGGACTGGTTTCTGCTTCGTGGATCGCTCAGATACCTCATTTGCATATCTTTCAGCTGCAAATGAGGTATTGAGCATTTCCACGCCCAGTCCGTGTAAGAGACGTGTTAGCTGTCTCTTACACGGAAATTTGGGCTGTTCCTGAATCGGGAGGCTTACACGGAGGCTTACACTACTCTTGAACTCCGTTGTAAGCCTTCCTGAATCCGGCCTATGTCAGAAGTGATAATTCACTAATGATGTTTAAAATAAAAGAAATCTGGACAAATTACAAAATAATGGGGGGACAAAGGACTAAAATTAGGGCCAGGTTTTAAATATTGTTCTTATAAACTTAGAACTTTGCTAGAATTTCATGTTTTGTATTAGCATACATTTTCTAAAGTATAAGTCGTCAGACTTAAATGTCTGTTACTATTTAATGACTTCAATCCTGCAAGATTTGCTGGAAAACCACAAATTTTATGAGAAACTATTTGATAAATAGTAGGCAAAAATCTGGGCAGTTGAGAGTTATGGCCCCCCTTTATTTTAGGTTTTATCCAGATTTCTTGAGCTAAGAGGTTGATAGGTATGCATACCTCTTAACTGTTGCTGCCACTGGTTGATTGCTCTTATTCTTCTCACACACACTTCCACTTTCATGCACGCAAGCAGGCATATACACACATGCAGACAAAAACATAAGCACAGCATACACACTTTTTTCCCTTGCTTAAATGTTTCTGTTAATTGCTAAACAACATAAGCACGACTTAGCAAGTGTAAAATAATGGCTTTTCTGCAAGGATACACTCACACGCAGACAAACACACACAAACACTTTTCATATTTATTTTAATTTTATGCTCGCTAAACAGCAAAGGTCAAGCTTAGCGTGCATAAAACAATGGTAACCATTACCTTCCTGACTGTCCAAGCTTCATGGCACCTTAATATGCTGCCGTGAAGTGCAGACTAATTTTTCAGTGGGCATTAGCTGTACAAGAACACCCTTCATTCTGCAATCTGGGTGGCGGCGTACAGGTTGCCCATTCTCTAAGTAATTGTATACATGGGAAGAAAATCCCCACAAAAGATAAAAAAAATGAAATACAGTTATAGAAATATTAGGAATACAATACGTACTGCAAGTAGCAAGACATATTGCAGAAGTGGGTAATCCATGTCAAGCAAACTAGTACATATTTATTCACAATAATGACCACATTTCTAATAGTGTATCAAGCTGAAAAATAACAGGGTGTTCTGCTACCAAAAGAGATACAGAAATAGAATGAGATGAGGAGGAGTAATAAGCAGGAAGAAAATTTAAGGATATGGACTGACTGAGTAACTAATTGTTGGAAAGATGAGAATGTTATGGAAGGACATGAGAGGAAAATAAACAGCAACAAGCGTTGTGTGAAGAGGTAACAGTATGTATTATAGTACAGTAGTATGGTATCATTAAACTGAAAGCTTCTTTTGATGTTGGGCCATTACTACCTGTAAAGATACGGTGGTGTTAATAAGCAGGTTTTTTATTTTGTTTTTTTAGATTGGTCTTGAAATTGGAAAGGTTGCTAGTATGTTTTAGGGATGAGTCGATTGAGTTCTAGGAGTGAACTACGTAGCTGGACTAGAGAGAGACTCCTGTTGACAGGTATGGTTTGTAGGTAGTGAAGACCATTTTGTTTCCAGATCGATGTGGCCTTGCAGGGGTATATGTGTGCAATAAGTCTAGTAGGGATATGCTTTGTTTTGGTTTGCATGTTAATTTGTAGACTAGAAATAGTTGTTTGCGAGTAGCTTTGGTAATTCAAGCCAATCAGGCCATTTTAGGGCTAACCAGTGATAGTTCTGTTTGATGGGTTAGTGGCAAATTTTGCTATTTTATTACAGCACTGGTTTAGTTTATTTTGGATGGAAGCTTGAAGGTTAAACAGTATTGGGGAACCATATCGTAAAGTGGGGCATACGAGTGGATGTTGGGGTTTGGTCGTCATTTTGATCCAGGATGTAGTATTTTAGATATGGTGGTCCTTTTAAAGGAAAAAAAAAATCACTGTTTTTATGGTCAGCTTCACCAAGGAGAATGCTGCATACTGAGGTGCACAAGAAGTGGCTGTATTTCTGAAGACAAGACCAAGGGAAATGGGGCTGCTAGTATGATGGTTAATTATTTGTAAAAGAAAATAAACATACTGCCAAGGAAGCACTGGATGTGGTTACCATTGGCAGTTTCTAGCTGGATAGTTGAAGTTCCCAGTAGAAAGATGTTAGGTTTAAAAAATGTCAGCTGTGCTAAGATAGCTATCATACTTAGGATGGGATATAGAGGATGCTTGTAAAGCTAGCTATGAAATGGTCTTGTTTAGATTGTTTTGAACATTTATGCATTCTAATTTGGTGTCCCAAGTAATCTGTTGTGACCTGATAATATAATATCCTTGATAAACATTTACACCCTAGTTGCTAGTAAGTCTGAAGAAGTGATAGGCACTAAACCCAGGAACAGAGCGAGTACTTTCCTTTTTCTGTAACTACAAATATATGAATGTATTGAAGCTGCAGGAGAGCCTCACGTTCGGGCACTTTTTTGTTAAGCCTCCTGGCACTGAACTCCAGATTAAATTTTACTAGATTGGAATGTCTTGAAGATGGACTCTGTATAAAAAAGGCAGCATGGGGAAAGTAAGGGCTTTAGTCAGAATGCAAAAGCCTTGTTAAGACAGGTGAAGATGATACATGTTAATGCAGGAAGGCTTGCCAGCCATCTTGTCCCAAGCTGACACATAATGGATCCCCACAGAATGATTCCAGCTACAGAGATTAATTACTAAAGCAAATTATCTTGTCTTTGAATCTCAGTATCATTGTGGATAATGACAAAGTACCAATCAAGACCAGTGCCTTTACTCACTTTGACTTACGCATAGCAAACTCAATCACAGCCTTCTGCATGTCCCTCTGGGTACAGCGCCTAAGGCCATTAACTCCCCACATGGACCACTATCAGGACACAACTACTTGTCAAGATGGAGGCCATCCATGAGCCCTTGTTATATTCTGCATCCGGCTCCAGACAGTTGTTAGCCTGTTCTTATTCAGCCTGGAGAGGGTGGTATCTGTATGACTGAGAATAGAGTCATCGATTACTATGGGCAGATGCAGTCATAGTGGGCCTTAGGAGCTGTACATTTGTAACTCTTAAGAGACAGAGTATGTACACTGGATAGATGTGCAGGGTGAAGGTGGATGTACTGCTATATGAGCTAATGGCTGAAGTGTCTTAATCTTTAGCCAATGAAGCTTAGGCAGTCTTCTCTTAAAAATATCAGCATAAGATGGTTTAGTGGAGGTAGTTTGTGCTGTGTGTGTGTTGTGCTTACTGAATGTGTTCTGAGGTGAAAAGGTCACCTTCAAATTCAGTAAATAAGTTCACAGGTTCTTAGGAGATTACTAGGCTGCAATCCTAGCCATAATTAACCTAGGTTTCCCAATTTTCAATAGCTAAAATCAAAGAGAACAACTTAAAAGTGTAGTTGTTTAAGCTAAGCTATAACCCCAGTCCAACAAGTGAAACAAAACTATACAAATGCCACAAAACAAAATCAATACTGGAATTACGCATTGCAAAACAAGATGTGGTTATTTATTGAAGAAAAGGCAGATTAGCGCTGGATACGGATTCAAGCCATTTTTCAGTTTATTTATACAAATCTTTGTCCCATTAAACATGCACTTTTTGTGAAAGAACAAAAGGTCAGACTTATTTATTTTTATTTATTTTATATTTGTTGACCGGTATAGTCTGACTGGATACATGTCCATTTTCAGTGGAGGCCCGGGGAGAAAAGCTCCAATTACATAGATACCAGTGGGAGTGGGAAGCACTGAGCAGCCTTTCTGTCCGATTTGGTGAAGTTTCAGCCGGAAACTAGTAGTCCATTGGTCGTTTTGGGCCAATTCCTAGCTCCTTTCAGCCCCCTGCTATAAAACACGCTAAACACGCGTTTTTCCAGCTTGTACCAACTCAGCACAGATCCTCGTGGTGGCCTGCAGAGTGATCCAAGCAGCAGAGAGCTAAAAGAGTGACTTTCTACCAGATATAAGTATTTTTGTGGCTTTCCCACTGTTATTAAGCTAGCGACTGCATTTCGCCTGTTTTACTGCTACTTTAAGTGATTTCTGCATTTTACACTTTTTATTGCACTTTAAGTTACTAATTGTTGCAAATTGTTTCTGTAGGCTACACACTAAAGTGCGCTAGCCGATTTACAGCATTTATAGCATTTACTGTCTGTTTTTTTCCTTGTCTCTGTAATAAAACAAAAAATCTCTTGTTTTCCCGCCTTACTGAACTAGAGTAGTCCAGTTTCAGAGTTGCTGATCCCTGGGCTTTGTTTTTAGTTCCTGTTACTGATCCATTGCCTTATTAGGGAGGAGGGAAGTTTCTTTGCTTACCAGTGGGAGTGGGAAGCACTGAGCAGCCTTTCTGTCCGATTTGGTGAAGTTTCAGCCAGAAACTAGTAGTCCATTGGTCGCTTTGGGCCAATTCCTAGCTCCTTTCAGCCCCCTGCTATAAAACACGCTAAACACGCGTTTTTCCAGCTTGTACCAACTCAGCACAGATCCTCGTGGTGGCCTGCAGAGTGATCCAAGCAGCAGAGAGCTAAAAGAGTGACTTTCTACCAGATATAAGTATTTTTGTGGCTTTCCCACTGTTATTTAAGCTAGCGACTGCATTTCGCCTGTTTTACTGCTACTTTAAGTGATTTCTGCATTTTACACTGTTTATTGCACTTTAAGTTACTAATTGTTGCAAATTGTTTCTGTAGGCTACACACTAAAGTGCGCTAGCCGATTTACAGCATTTACTGTCTGTTTTTTTCCTTGTCTCTGTAATAAAACAAAAAAAAATCTCTTGTTTTCCTGCCTTACTGAACTAGAGTAGTCCAGTTTCTGAGTTGCTGATCCCTGGGCTTTGTTTTTAGTTCCTGTTACTGATTCATTGCCTTATTAGGGAGGAGGGAAGTTTATTTGCTTACCAGTGGGAGTGGGAAGCACTGAGCAGCCTCTCTGTCCGATTTGGTGAAGTTTCAGCCAGAAACTAGTAGTCCATTGGTTGTTTTGGGCCAATTCCTAGCTCCTTTCAGCCCCCCTGCTATAAAACATGCTAAACACGCGTTTTCCAGCTTGTACCAACTCAGCACAGATCCTCGTGGTGGCCTGCAGAGTGATCCAAGCAGCAGAGAGCTAAAAGAGTGACTTTCTACCAGATATAAGTATTTTTTGTGGCTTTCCCACTGTTATTTAAGCTAGCAACTGCATTTCGCCTGTTTTATTGCTACTTTAAGTGATTTCTGCATTTTACACTGTTTATTGCACTTTAAGTTACTAATTGTTGCAAATTGTTTCTGTAGGCTACACACTAAAGTGCGCTAGCCGATTTACAGCAATTACTGTCTGTTTTTCCTTGTCTCTGTAATAAAACAAAAAATCTCTTGTTTTCCGCCTTACTGAACTAGAGTAGTCCAGTTTCAGAGTTGCTGATCCCTGGGCTTTGTTTTTAGTTCCTGTTACTGATCCATTGCCTTATTAGGAAGGAGGGAAGTTTCTTTGCTTACCAGTGGGAGTGGGAAGCACTGAGCGCCTTTTGTCTGATTTGGTGAAGTTTCAGCCAGAAACTAGTAGTCCATTGGTCGTTTTGGGCCAATTCCTAGCTCCCTTCAGCCCCTGCTATAAAACACGCTAACGCGTAAGCTGATTTAGCCGGAGTTACCACTGTTGCACACAAGAGCAGCGGCGGTTAAACAAGGTTAAACTATTTGGGCCATCTAAATTCCACTCTTCCAATTTTCCCTTAAAACTACCTTCCTCGAGCTGTACTGCTGATCTAACCAGCATATCCTATAACTGAAAAGTTCATCTCTACTTGATTCCCAAGTAGACTATTCTCTATCTGTAAAGCCTAGCACTTACTCCTACAGTACTTGCACCTTGATAAAGCACTCTTATTATAGATAGTACCCCACCAGCCTAAAACCCACTTCCCGAGTCCTTTGAAAGTCTCTTTATCTACTACTTCTAGTATGTCGAGGGATCAGTTGCTAGTGTCCTCTCCAGCTCAACTGGTGAACCTGGGAATATTGAGGCAATGTTACAACTGCCTCATGTACACAGACAATCCTCTCCTTCTCCCACAAAACACAAATACATGCGAGAGATGCAACTATACGGCCAAACTGGAGGCTGAGCTCTCTCAACATAGGACTGGCAAGACCAGACAGGAGGAGAAGGTAACCACACACAGTACATACCCAGTCACACATGGTACCATCACAACTTCAAATCATACACATACTCACACAAAGACATACTCGGAGGCTCTGATCAAAAATTTACCAAAACAGCAGAGGCCACCAAAGCAGACACCCAAACAACTACCACCTCACGACCCAACACATGCAACACATAGACCACACAGTCAGAGTGTCAAACAGTCACAGCCCTTAAGGCCAAACAAAATGCCAGACACACTTGTCATTGGTGATTCCATAGTCAGACACACTGACGTCCGCTCACCAGACTGAGTAAAGAGAAGGTCACAGTAAGCTGCCTGTCAGGCGCTAGAATCCGCCACATAACGCAAGCACTCAGGTCTCTCAACAGCAGGTACAAGTACGACTCAGTCATTGTCCACGCTGGTGTCAACGACCTGAGACGCACCTCCTTGGACTACATGAAAAGGGACATCGAGGAGCTCTCTGATTATGTAGCCCAGGCAGGTATGACCCTGACCTTGAGCAGTATCCTACCTTCACCTAGAATGATGCCACAATACAGTGATAAGATGATCAGCTTTAATAATTGGCTTAAATTCTGGTGTCATTCAAAGGGGATCCAATGTCTGTCTGCCTGGGATGACATGCTGGACAAGCCACGCTGCTTCAAGGGACGGCTTGCACCTGTCACCCTGGGCTTCCGGATATTGGCAAAGGCTCTTGCCACCCCATAGTGCCTTTTTAGGCAAGGCTCAAATTCTAAACCTACCACCCTAGAACACCAAAAAGGAAAAAACTAAGGGTAATGCTGCTCAATGCCAGAAGTCTCAATCTCAAGATGCACGCACTCGAGGCCCTTCTCAATATGGAGAACATCGATGTCTGTGCTGTGACAGAAACCTGGTTCAAGGCTCCTGAGAGCACCCCAGCACTAACAGGTTTCACCTCATATCATGCCCGCCCCAAAATCCGGACAACACCAAGAAAGGAGGGGTGTCCATATTCATAAAGGACACCCACACCTCAAGGTTGGTGGCAACGCATGATGCATCGGAGACCATCCAGGTGCAATTAACCATAGGCAAGACTGCTCTGCAATTTGTAGCATGTTACAGGCCACCCTCTCAAACTCAGGAACCTCACATGGCCTTCCTGAAAACATTGGAGGGATAAATGTATCTCCAAACACCATCATACTAGGTGACTTTAACTACCCTAATATAGACTGGGAACACTACTCAAGCCCGAACACTCTAACCCAAAGATTCCTGGAGTTCATAAACTCAAATGCCATGGAACAACTAGACACCATCCCCACAAGAGGAGAAAACATACTTGATCTCATCATCACGAACATGGGATCAAAATGTTCAACACCGGAAGTATACCCCTCACTGGTGAGATCAGATCATAAACTAATCTCGCTGGAGGTCCTCATCCCGCCCCACCTGAAACAAAAAGACCACAGTGAAAAACTTCTCAAAAGCCGATTTCACACTTCTAAAAACTAGTGTGGTCTCCTTTAAGGCCCCTGAGCCAGTGGTAAACATTACTCAAACCGCTGAATCACTTACAAATGCCTTCTACCAGCACCTACAGGACTGCATGGATCAGGCAATCCCAAACAAAACTAAGACTCTCTGTACCAAAGGCAAGTGTCCAGTCTGGTGGACCCCAGCCATAAACAAGCTCTACAACAAAAGGAGGAAGCTACTACAAGATAGAGCAAAATCCTTGAAAGGTAAGACACCTTTGATCATTATAAGTAAAAACTAAGAGCTCTCATAAAATCATCCAAGGCAAATTTTGAGAGAAAAATCGCCAAGGACTCTAAAGAGAATCATAAGGCCTTCTTTAGCTATGTTAGAAACCTAGGAGGAAACTCCCAGATATGCTCAGAATTAGTTCAAAATGATGTGAAAATTACTGAACCTACACACATTGCCAACATACTGGCTGACAGGTTCAGTGCAAACTTCTCCCCTCCCCAAAAGGAGAGATATCTATTCCAGAGGATTGTAGCCCCCAAACATCTCCAACGCCCAGGTGAGAACTGCCCTCACTAAGGCAAAAACACAGCATCCATGGGACCGGATGGTGTCCCCGGCTGTGTGCTTCATGAACTCAATGAGGAATTAAACCCACAGTTAGGACAGCTGTTTAATCTTAGCCTCACCTCAGGATACGTACCCAAGGAGTGGCGCACGGCAACTGTGGTCCCACTTCATAAGGGCGGTGCCTCCACAGACCCTGGAAATTACCGCCCATTAGCTTGACAAGCCTTATCTGCAAAGCCATGGAGAGGATCATAATGGAACTCATAAATAAAGACATAGGGAACTTGCAGACTTTGGATCCAACTCAGTTTGGCTTTGTCAAAGGCAGATCCTGCCTCTTAAACTTGGTTGACTTTTTCGAGACAGTCACCAAGGCCATTGATGAGGAAAGGCAGTCCATACAGCCTACCTCGACCTGGCAAAGGCCTTCGACACAATACCCCACTCAGGTATCATCGAAAAACTCATCAGCTTGAATGTAAACCCATACATCACAAGATGGGTTGCAAACTGGCTAAGTGACAGAACCCACAGGGTCAGAGTTGCTGGAGCCATGTCAGACTCAAAGCCTGTCACAAGTGGTGTCCCACAGGGCTCAGTCCTGGGTCCACTCTTGTTCGGCATCTACTTTTCTGAAGTACAAGCAAACACAGGAGGGTTATGGCTGACAAAGTTTGCAGATGACTGCAAACTGGGCCATAGTCGAAAACACATCTGACACAGATATCCTCCAGAAGGGCCTCACAGAAATGGATAACTGGTGCCAGAGCCATGGCCTGAAGTTAAACGCCAAAAATGCATAGTCATACCCTTTGGGAAAAACAAGGCTACCCCTAGCTACCATATAGGTGGCAATCCACTGAGCACAGAAAAGTCATCAGAGATCTGGGGACCCAGGTTGACAGTAGCCTTTCGCTTGACACTCATGTTGCTAAAGTAGTTAGGAAAACCTTCTATATCACCCACCTGATCATGAAGGGATTCACATCTAGATCAAGGGAGGTCATCGTCCCCTGTACTCATCACTTATTAGACCTATGATTGAGTACAATGCCCGTTCGAATGTATCTGACCAGACACCTGCTGCAGCTTGAAAGGCCCCAAAAGTTCCTCACCAAAAGGATAAAGGGTCTCAAAATATGTCTTATGCTGCCCGACTGAAAGAACTCCAGCTCTATTCAGTCTCATACCGCTTGCTCAGAGGTGACCTGTGCCTGACATATAAGGCCATGTCAAACCCAGATTTGATGAATATGCTTCACCTCAAAAATCTAGATCCCTCAGAACCACAAGGGCGGAGACTTAAACCTTGACACGGTTATAAATAGAACGTGCTGGAGGGACAGATTCATCACCCAGAGACTCCCTATGCTGTGGAACAAAATCCCGGTACATGTGAGGCAGAGCACCTCTCTGGTCTTGTTCAAGAGGAATCTTGACCAATGGATGGGAGATTGCAGATATACCCCAGGGATTACTTCAGCGTCACTGCTTGACAGAGGCACAGCAAAATGATAGGCATAGTTTTTATTCAAACTAAAGGGGTGGCGAAAGCCACATAACTATGGGCTAGGCTTATAAATGCCCTTGGGCAGATAGCCTAGTATGAACCTATGAACCTATAAAAACATACATACATGCCAAGCATATTACAAAGTCTGTAAGGTGTGGCCTCAAGAGGGATTCACAGTATTAACAGTGTGTAATAGAATATAAAACAGGTGGATTACAACAGCCATTATTATTTACAAAGTAATGTACAGAACAAGAAGGTCACAACAAACATTTGTGGGCAAGAAGTGAATACAGTACTGTTAAGTTAGGGAGTAGTTATAGAGATTAATCGGGTCTATATTATATGAATGAAAGTTCATAATCTCGAGAGCTCTGAAGAGCGAAAATGCCGGACCTCGAAGAGCTTCTTGTTTGATCGCAGTACAGTGAAGGTCAGAATATTTGCCCTTTCCTCAGTGTAGTGCGATCTTGGAGTTGGTATATATAATAAGGAGTTCGAGGTCTGGCATTTTCGCTCTTTAGAGTGTTCGAGATTATGAACTTTCATTCATATAATACAGACCTGATAAAATCAGGGTTGGTACATGGACAGAGCCAGTGCATTTTAGAATACTGTTTGAGGCCTTTTTTGAAGAGACTTAGAGAGGGTTTAAGGGTAAGGTTCGCTGGAAGTAAATTCTAAGCTTTGCCAACAAAGATGGCAAACAGGGAGTCTCCAGCTGAGTTATTAGCTTTGTGTGTTGGTACTAACAGTTTGTTGGATGAGCATAATGGTCTGGAGTTACTATATGATTTTATGATATTTTTAAGTGCGGGGGTGTTTTCAGGTTGGTTGAGAATATTGTGTGCTACTATTAGCTGACTGAACTGAAGTAAGCTTGGCAGTTCTAGCCACCTTAGGAGATTGAGGTTTTGGCAGTGATGTGTCCTATACGTGGACCCAGTGGCAAATCTGGCAATATGGTTGTAATATTGAGAAATCTTGGTAAGCTCTGATTTGTTTAGGTTAGAGAGTATAGGGGAAGCATATAGAAGGGTAGAGAGAGAAGATGAGAGTGGGCGATTGCGGTCCTAACTACTGGGGTTACAAAAGGTTTATTTCTATATAAAGAGCCAAGCTTCTTATTAATGGTTTTGATAGTTTTGTTGATGTGCAGATCGAATTTGAGATTATCTACTATTACCCCTAACAGCTTAGTATGATTATCTGGGGAAATGGAGGTACCATTGTTTGACATTACAGAAAAGGAAAGTGGGGTGGACACATGGGGGTAAGGAGTAGCAGTTTAGTCTTGTTAGGATTCAACAGAAGACGGTGATTAGAGAGCCCGTTTTCAACTGTGTTAAATGTATTCTGGGTTAAGGTTTGCAGGGCTGTTGGGGAGGAGGCTGAGCATATCAGAGTGGAGTCATCTGCATATTGGATGGCAGTGTGTAGGTTATTGGTAAAGATAGAAAAGAGTAGAGGACCTAAAATAGAGCCCCGAGGAACTCCAAGGGTGAGAGGTAACAGGGTGGATAGTTTGCCCTGCCATAATACAGCTTGTTGTTTACCACTGTACAGTATGGCTGTCCAGGGAAATAGATTTCAGAGAGTGGATGAGTAGTTGGTGGTTGACCATATCAAAGGCCTTTGAGAGGGCTGATGATAGCATATTATTAATTCTGTTTTGATATATGGCATCGGTGAAGGAAAGGAGGGCGGAGGTGCTGCTGTGATGTGGCCTAAAGCCATGCTGAGAGCCATCCAGCATATGGTTCTGAATGAGATGGTGCATAATTTGTTTATGGATGCACTTTTCCCATTATTTTGGCCCGTGGTGAAAGAATGGCGATGCGTCTAAGGAAGAAATCAAAACTGAACGTGGAAGGAATGAAGAACATTACTGTAAGAAAAAAGAAGAGAAACAGAGATGCTGACTACATGGCTCAAACTGTGGATTTACAATGCCAGCTGGATGAGAATTTAATACACAATGAAAACAGTGGAATTAATAAGACTAATAATGATGAAGAGCTATCCTTCATAACAATTGATAGAGCAGAAATGACTGTATTAGAAGCTGAAGATTCTTCAGAGATGGTCAGCAAAGATATTTTTGTAATTGGAGATTCAATTAGAGGAACTGATACTTATATTTGCAGAGATGATAATGAATATCGAGTAGTGTTATGCTTGCCAGGAGCAAAATAGCAGATGTGAAACAAGCCTTGGAACGCCTTAATGTAAGGAAGTATGGATCTGTTTTTATTCATGTTGGTACAAATGATGTCACCAACCAAGATTCTCTGACCGTTAGTCGGAACTGACAGCACTCCTAGATAGTATAGCTTGTACTGGTGTTAGGAGATTTTTTCCACAAATCACCAATAGAAAGGATAGTCAGGTCAATGTGAATGAAAAGATTTTTTGGATAAACACCTACATGGAAAAAATGTCCTGTTTTAAAAAATGGAAATGTGTAGAGCATCCAAGCCTTCTTTTGGGCACACGAGTTCAGACAGGATGGTATGCATTTCTCTAGATCAGGGAAGAGAATTTTTGCAGCAGATATTTTGCAATATTTGACAAACACTAGCCAGGATTTTTGCCGGGTCAAAAATGTAACAGTTCACAGATAGCAACATTTGATGCATCTCTGATGGTTGTTAATCCTAGGAGCATTAATAATAAAGTTTGTATTACAAAATGTGCTACGTTCCCACAAGATTGATGTTATAGTTTGTGAAACATGGTTAAAGAACAATGACTGGAAACCAGTTCTGTCAGGGTATAAATGTTTTTACTGTAACAGACATTCTAACAAAAAATCAGGTGGAGGTGTTATGATAGGGATTAAAGATAGCTATGAGACTTGTGATTATTACATGTTCAATGATAACACCAATATGTAACAATAAAGACAACCCTGGAACATATAACAATTGTTGGAGTGTACAGACCACCAAGTCAAGTGCAGATGACCTACAGGAATTCATACATTTCTTACATGAAACACAGGAGGGAAGAATAATATTAGCTGGGGACTTAAATTTACCAGAAACAGACTGGAATAATATTGATTCAACAACGTTAGTAAAGAAATTATTCACAGAGTATATTCAGGAACAACAAATGCTTCAGATTGTAAAAAAACCTACCAGGGGATGGAATATACTACATATTGTTCGTGTTCCCAAAGAAATTACTGTAACTTCAAGTCAAGTTTTACCACCATTGATGTGCAGTGATCATGGGGTCATAAAGGTTAATTTGTTGCTAGATAATTCTGCCAAACAAATCTAAGCCAATGCACAGAAGGTTAATTACAGATTATAGGGAAGCAAAACAGTTACTATATAAAACTAACTGGAATGAGGTGTTCAGTAGAAAAACTGCAGATGGAATGTGGAAAGTTTTGAAAGAAAAATTGTTTGAGTGCAAAAAGTAAAAAAAATGTTTAACATTAGGATCTAGGCATGCAACATCAGGGGGGCATATTTCCATAAGAACAAGATACCTGATTAAGGTGAGACACAAAATATAGGAAATGGAAGAGAGGTTGAACTACAACTTTGAAAACTGAAATAAATGAGCTGGACAAACAGATTAAGCACAGTGTTAGACAAGATCAAGAAAAATTTGAAGAAAATTTATATAAAGATATTGAGCATAATAGGAAACCTTTTTATAGAAACATAATATGTGGAAGGAGTAAAGATACACAAATTGATAAACTGTGTGCAGATTCTAAAATTTATTCAGACACAACAGACCATAGATATATTGACAAAATCTTATGCAAAAGTTTGGCTCCACAAAAGGGGTGGTAAGTTGTCCTAGTGACATCCAGGTAACCCCAGATACTGGAATTAAATTAGATTATATTTTAAAAGAATTGCGCAAACAGGATCCAAACAACGCACAGGGAGGAGACGGAATAAGTAACAATGACATGAGAACACTTAAGCAAGAACTAACACTGCCATTACATCTATTATTCACTAGGTCATATAAATATGGGGAGACTCCTCAAGATTTGAGACATGCACTTATTAAACCTGTCTTTAAGGGAAAGGGGAGTAGGACAAACTTAGAATCATATGGACCCTTATGTCTACTTTCATGTTGTGGAAAAATAATGGAGAAGGTAATACTGGATAAGTTATAGTCAGAACTGGATAGGTTGGGACTAGAAACCGTATATCAGCATGCATATGTTGAAAACAGATCTATTACCACCTGTAACATGATGTTCTATAACAATATGATAACAGCTATGAATGAAAAGTTGTGCTGTGATGTAATATATATAGATTTAACCAACATTTGACAGGGTCATAAACAAAACACTGATCAATAAATTAGTACAACTAGGTATTGATGTACTGTTGATAAGATGGATAGCTGCATAGCTTACAAATAGGACATGGCAAGTATCACACACCAACTGGACAGGTGAAATCCTTGGTTAAAGTCAAGGTGTAGTACAGGGCTCTGTACTAGGCCCTTACTTGCTCAGAATGTATCTTTCAGAACTTACTTTTTCATCTGAGGTGTTCTACAGTCTATATGCTGACGACCTGAAATTGGGTAAACTGATTACAAGTGTTACAGATAAGGCATGTCTGCAAAATAATTTGACTAAATTGACCATTTGGGCACAGGAGAATAATATGATGATAAATGCATCAAAAACTAAGCATATGAGATTTTGGAGAAATAAACTGAAAGGTGAATATTTAATACAGCACACAGTGATTGAAACTGTAGACTCATTTAAGGATCTGGGTATATGGGTAGATTCAGCTATGCGTTTTTCTAATCATATCAACCAATTGGCTAATGATAGTTATAGAACTATAGGTTGTATAAAAGATTTATAAAGTCTAGGAAATCAAACATAATGAAGTCATTGTTTGTTAGTTACATTAGACCCAAACTTGAGTATAGAATAACAATATGGAAACCCTATAGAAAAACAAGCATGAATAAACTGGAAAGAGTACAGCGGAAATATACTAAGGGCATCCATGGATGTGAAAATCTAAGTTATTATGAAATACTAAAATATCTGAACTTGTACAGTGTCTCTTACAGATATTTAAGAGGAAATCTTATTCAGGTATATAAGGGCATTTAGGGACAACTACCTCTGGGAATGTTTGGGTTATCAAAAAGTACTAGAGAATCATCAGATAACCTATGTAGAAGATTCTATAGGAATGAGAAGTGTACTAATTGGTTCTCTGACAGAGTAGCTGATGCTTGGAACAGACTACCAAATTACATTAAAGCAAATACTATTTATTATGGGAACAAGTGTTTTGTAATATTGGCAAGCTAGAAGGGCTTTAATGCCTGTGCTTGAAACATTTGTATGTATGTATGTATAATTGGATAATTCTGTTGAACTTCCACCTTTGTGGAGTAGGATAACATGGCATATTTTCCAGATGGGGGGGATAGCGCCAACTGTTAAGGACCTATTGATCAGGATCGATATGGGGAATGCTATGGCATCAGCAGCTTTATGTAAGAACTCTGCTGGGAGAAGGTCAGCAGATAGGGTGGTGAGCTTCAATTTTTTGATTAGTGATCAGATAAGAGTGGTAGAGACAGGTTGGAAGTTAAAGGAGGAATGAGTAGTGGGTGTGTTAGTGGTGGAATTACAGTGTGTGGGAGTGGGTTGGTTAAAGAGAGACTGGATTCTTTCAGTGAAGAAATTATTAAAGGCACTAGCAATAGTCTCTTGAGGTTTTTGGCTGTAGTTTGATGGGGTTGGAGTCGTAGATTGTCCTGGATGAAGAAGCTGGTTTATACCTGTCCAGAACATTTGGGGATTGTTTTGGTGTTTTTGTTGCAGGTTCTGGTAGTAGCATTGTTTGTCTAGCAAAATGGATTTTTTGTATTATTCCTAAGCTGACGGCATTTCAGTTGGTCGAGAGGGGCTTTAGTTGCTTGCCAGTTGGCCCAGGCTTTATTTCTAAGTTTGATTTTTAGTTTGGTTTCCTTTGTGAGCCATGGTGCTGTATTTGTTTTAGTTTTAATAGTACGTGCAGGGGCATGAGAGTCAAGGATGCTTAGGAATTTAGTATTAAAGTGTGCTACTGCCTCTTCTAGTGGTATATACTTTAGGATTGACCAGTTGATTAAGTTAAGTTCATTTTGGAAATTTACAGGATTGAAGTTCTCGTTATTTCTGACTGTTTTATAGGTGGGTCTGATGGGAGTTCTCTCCCCTACGCTTAATAATGTAAGTTAGAGCATGATCACTTAAGGTCATCGAGGAGGGTCCTAGATTTATACAAGTGGGGATGACTATTGATAAGAATCCAATTAAGAATGCTTTCTGTATTGTTGGATTTGCTGATCCTAGTAGGAGTGGTTATTACTTGACTGAATCCGAAAAAATTTATATGGGTGACATGGGATTCAGCCATGTAGCTGGACCAATCAATGTTGAAGTCACCAAGAACAATGGTTTCTTGGGGGTGGGTAGTGGATAGATAGTAAGCAACAAGAGAGAAGGAGGGCCTATTGGCCAACAAACCTTCTCCTGACCCTGGTGAATCCCAGAAACCTATATATCACTAACCCCACAAGGCTCTAACCTCCCAGAACCCCATACATAAACAAGGCCTTAAAATAGTAAATACAGTGGACCCCCTCAATTATGGACATTCCTAAGCACATCAACTATTCCGTGACTACAGTGAATGAGCCCCACTTACAATTACATTACCTTGGTTTAAAATACATGAAGAAACATGGATCCTAAGTTAAAGCAGGGTGAATTTATCCTTTTAACAAGGTTGACTAGCCTTTACCCTATTCAAACACAGGCTAAAGCTCTGCCCCAGTCTGGTTAGCAGGGCCCTTACACTACTTATGGGAAGTGATGCTACAGTCTTAAGAAACCATTCAGGTCTCAAATACTAACAGCCACAGGCTACATAACTTCATTTTCACTGGAACCTGGCAGGTCTCAATCTTGAAGTCTCTTGGCCACCCAGAGTTCTAAAATAACCTACCCCACGAGCCCCTGGCTTAGACTTCCATTGGTCATCGGACCTTCTATTGACCTAATAAAAGTTGTCCTGCATCCCGCTCTATGAAAAACGAGATTTTCAATCCTTACCAAATAAAAATTATTTGGTCCCTCGTTCTGTCTTGTTGCTTACTATCTGAATTTTTGTTCTTTCACACAAAAGTGCATGTTTAATGGGATGAAGATTTGTATAAATACACTGAAAAATGGTGTGAATCACATTTGATTCGAAATGTAGAATTCCTACAGATTTTGTTTTGTGACATTTGTATGGTTTTGTGGTACTTGTTGGACTGGTGCTATAGTTTAGCTTGAAGAACTACACCTTAAGTTGCTCTCTTTGACTATGGCTGAAGTTAAATGAGCCTCATCGGTCAGACCCAGGTCTCGCCAAACGGGTCTTGGTGGAGCTACACTTAACAGTGCTCCTAGTGTTGCAGGTGAGTTGGACAAATTTCAATAGCTAGGTGAAAAACGTTCTAAGAGGTATGAGCCTACGCTATGATATCCAATATCAACTGCCTCTGTCCATGAGGGGAATGGGTGCCACCCCCAGGAGTAAATTAATGATTACTCATCCACTGATCTAGGTTGAGCTTGAAGAGGGTCAGGGAACAGCCTAGCTTCATGTGAATGGGAAACTTGTTCCAGAGAAGTGTAGTCTCTGAGAGAGACATTTCCCTCTCCAACATGAGTCTAGGTTAAGATCCCTAGAATGAGTGACCCTCATGCAGTTTGAGTTATGAATGTGTAACATGAGGACCAGATTGGACACTGCCCTGCTGGCTAGACACAGATCACCCCTTAGTAGTCTGTAGGAGACAGAATACAGTGATAGGTCTTTCAATCTTTCTACATTGGACTTGTTTTCATACCCTGTATCTTCTTAGTGGGAAACCTTTGGGTTCGCTCCAGCTATTGTAGATGTCTGGTGAGGTACATGCAAAAGGATGCATTGTACTCAATTACTGGTCTAATGAGGGCTGTGTACAATGGAATTATAATATCCTTTAATCTGGATGCCATGCCTTTACTTATGAGTTGTGCCACATAGAAGGACTTCCTCACCACTTTGGACACATGATGGTCGAAGTTCAAGTTACTATTAACATGACTACCCAAATCACGTAACACTGGGTCTACTCTTAGGGAGGTTGCTGTCTATACTGTTATTAGCTTGGGCATTTGTTTTCCCAAAGGGAATAATCATACATTTTTTACATTTACTTTCAATCCATGGCTCTGGCACCAATCGTTTGTCTGCTTAATTCTTTCTGCGGTTCATCAGTACTGTTCAGGGATTCAGTGACTGCCCCCAACTTGTAGTCATCCTTGAACTTGGTCAGCAACAGGCCATCTACATTTGCCTTGATTTCTGAGAAATAAATTCCGAACAGGAGAGGGCCTAGCACAGAACCCTGTGGTACGCTGCTGGTGACTGGCCTCTTACTAGTGGTGAAGTCACTCTGACAGTATGTGTCCTATTGGTGACCCATTAGGTTACCCACCTGGTGACTAGGAGTTTATGCCCAGTTGAGAGAGTTTCTCTATAATACCACAGTGAGGAATTGTGTTAAATAACTTAGCCAGGTCAAGTTAAGCAATATGCACCATCTTTTCATGGGTTCCATGGGTTTGATGACCTTTTTGAAGAAGTCAACCAGATTTAACAAATATGATTTACTCTTATGAATCCAGGCTGGTTAGTACGTACTATGTCCAGGATATTCAAGCCTCTAGTGGGTGAGCTGACCAGCTGTTCCAGCACATTTGCATTGACAAAGTCCAAGAACCTCTGAGCCTCCATGTTAGTGGTTGTGTACTTTCCCCAGTCACTGACAGGAAAGTTAAAATCACTCATAAGTGCTGCATGGAGAGTGACTCCAGTAAGTCCAGGTACGCGGTATGTTTGACCAATATTGAAAGTGCAACTTAGTTGCTCCTAGAGCAGCAGAGGGCTGGGTATTGTTTCAGTGATAGTTATTCTGGGGACATTTTATCTTCTTGGTGTTTAGGTCTATACAGCGCACTGCTAATCGCTGCTGTGTGGAGATCAGCCTTGCACAAACATAAGGATTATACAGGCAAAAAGGAAGGGGTTTTAAGATAACTACCAATCAGGAAAGCATACAGTAAGCCTTCCACCAGCAATCCCCAAAACAAACAGATTTAGATCAGCACACTTCTGCCAAAGGAGTGCAAAAAACAGTACATTTTTTTTATTTAAAGTGCAGCAAAACAGCAAATATGTCAGGAAACAAATAAATGTAGACACAATTATCAGTGGAAGAGCAAAATACTGATTTCATCTTTTTTTTTTTTTTTTAAGCAAAGACCGCCTTAGATGTAAACAGATTTGCTGGAAAACCCTTGCATAGTTGTCAAAAGGTGAGCATCTCTGAGAAATTAAGTCAAATCCTGCACAAATGTGAAGCTTATACACAGACAAAAAGGAAGAGGTTTTAAGCTAACTACCAATCACGAAAGCACACAATAACTCTTCCACCAGCAATCCTCAAGTCAGATAGGCTTATATCAGCAAACTTCTGTCACAAGAATGTGAAAAAGAAACTGCTTAATGTAAAATGGCTGGTTTGGAGTCCAAGTGTATGAAGACAACAGAATCTAGATAAAACAGCCAGCCTTGAAACCATCTGATACAATGTAATAAGTAGTTAAAGCAGCAGTAGAACAGTACAGTTTTTTAAGTGCAGCAAATATCATAAGAAACTAATAAAATGCTGTCACAATTACCTTCTTCTGGCTTTTCCTGGTTAGGAGTCACCACAGTGGATCACCTGTTCGCTCATGATTGGCAGTGGAGTTTTACAGTGTCGAGTTGCCAGCCCAGCGCCCAACCTTCCACAGAAGGCACACACATGCACACACTCACACCTAGGGCCAATTTAGAGTGTCCAATCCACCTAGAGCATGCCTTTGGAATGTGAGAGGAAACTGCAGCACCTGGAGGAAACCCATGCGACCACAGGGAGGACATGCAGACTCCGCACAGAAGGCACCCCAGCCAAGAATCGAACTGGAGAACCTCTTGCTGTGAGGCGGAGGACATGCAGACTCCGCACAGAAGGCACCCCAGCCAAGAATCGAACTGGAGAACCTCTTGCTGTGAGGCGTGCTGTCACAATTATCAGTAAGTATTATTTTGCACTTCAATTTTTTTTTTTTTTTTTTTTTTTTTTTTTTTTTACAGGATTGCCTTAGATATAAGCAGATTCACTGGAACTCTGTAGCACAGTCGCCAAACAATGAGCAGCTCTGAGCAATACTTAAACCTCTCACATATTAAATCATTGAGACGTAATAATAAATAGTTTTTCTAAAGCATAAGGCAGTTGTAATTGCCACATAATATCTAGTGCTGTCAGGCTGGCTACAGAAGGGGTAAAAGGTGACTGAAATTTCAGACAAACGGGAATGAGAAAATAGGTTAGCTTAATAAATTACTCTTAGTACAAGAAGAGAGAGTAATGGATTGGATTACAAAAGGGCAATATCGGATATGGCTAAAGGATAAAAGATAATGAGGAAACATATGGATATTGTATTTATTCAAAAGATTTAGGAGGAATGACATTTGGAAGTTCAAAAAGGAGAAATGTAAATTGGTTGGAGTGGTTTATTCGCAATGGGGAAAGTGGGATGGGAGCTGGAATTCTCGTAAGAGTAAGAAAAAGTTTAGGATGAGTAGAGAGAGGACAAAGGGAAAACCAGATTTGGGTCATGATACATGTTTACTGACTGAATGAGGACCAAGACAGTATTCTGAAGGAGTGTTTGCAGAAGTGAAAAAGTGTGTGTGTTTGTTGGAGGAGGAGGACAGGATGTCAATTTCATTTTGTGAATAGGCTAAATGGAGTAAAAGGGGTTTCATCAAAAGATGCCAAAAGTGGTTGCCAGCTGGAATTAATACGTTGGGACTAATAGATAGCTGTTGGTTTCAATGGGAAGAGGGGAAGGTATTTTTTATTTAGTTGGGGGTGAATGTCAGCAGGCATGTAGTCTGGACTGTTTATGGTGGATGAGGTAACTGCACAGGAAGACTGAGAAATCGGAATTTTAGATGGGGCATTTTCTGATCACGTAATGAAGGTGGCAATATATAGCAGTGTAATCCAGGTAAATGGAAGGATAAGGGGGACCATCAACCAGCCCTGGGAATTATAGGCCCATAAGCTTGACTAGCCTCATCTGCAAAGCCATGGAATTAATTATTAAGGACCTCATTAACAAAGACATAGATAATCTCCAAACTCTGGACCCAACGCAGTTCGGATTCTTTAAAGGTAGAGCACGCCTGTTAAACACAGTTGACTTCTTACAGAAAGTCACAAAGGCCCTGGATGAGGGAAAGACGGTGCATACTGCCTATCTTGACCAAGCCAAAGGCATCTGACACAATCCCCCAACTCAGGTACTAAAGAGAAACTCTCCCAATTGGGAATTAACCCCTACATTACCGGATGGGTAACAAAATGGCTCACCGACAGGACACAATGTCAAAGTGGGTGATTTCACCTCTAGCAAAAGATCAGTCACCAGAAGTGTACACAGGGTTCTGTAGTGGGTCCCTTACTGTTTGGAATTTATTTCTCAGAAGTCCAGGCAAACTTGGACGATCTCTGACTGACCAAGTTCATTACGATTGCAAACTGGAAGCAATCATCGAGTCACCAATAATGTTTATATACTGCAGATAGGATTAACACAGACAAATGATTGGTGCCAAAGCCATGGATTAAAGATAAATTAAAAAAATGCACTATTGTTCCCTTTGAGAAAGCAGACATCCTTGCTAATTACATTATAGGCAGCACCCCTCCTAAGTGTAGATCCAGTGGTGCGTGATCTGGGTACTCAGGTTGATAGCAATCTGAACTTTGACCACCATGTATCCACAATAGTAAGGAAAATCCTTCTATGTGCCACATGTTATAAGTAAAGGCATTGCATCTAGATCTTTGGATGTTATAATTCCATTATACTTGTCTCTCATCAGACCAATAATTACAATGCTCCTTTTTGCATGTACCTCACCAGACATCTGCAACAACTGGAGACATCACAGTGGTTTTTCACCAAGAAAATACAGGGTACACAAAACAAGTCTTATGCGGAAAGACTGAATGCCCTGTCACTGTATTCTGTCTCCTACAGGTTGCTAATGGGTGACCTGTGCCTGGCTTACAGAGCAGTCTCTGACCCGGCTTTGATGGAAATGCTATGCATTCGTAAATCAAACTGCAGGAGGGTCACTCGCTCATAGGTTAGTACCAGGCTAAATACCATTGTGGGCCATTTTAAGCCTAGCCAATTACCCCATGTAAGAATCAAACCTTTCACCTTTTGTCTGTAAGGTAAACACCTTAACCATTATGTCACCCTCCCATCTTCCCTCTACAGGGATCTTAATCTAGCTTCTGACATTAAAAGGTTATGCTGGAGAGATAGATACATCTCCCAGAGACTACCACTCCTCTGGAACAAGCTTCCAATTCACATGAAAAAGAGCCCTCCCTGACCCTCTTCAAACACAACCTAGATCAATGGATGGGTGACCACAAACTCACTCCTGGGGTGGTGCCCGAGTCCCTCTTGGACAGACGAAGTTGGTATTAACTACCCATTCTGCGTTTCTGGAGACATTGGAAAATATGAAGGTCCTACCAAATGCCCTAATATTGGGTGATTTCAATTACCCAAACATTAACTGGGAGAACTACTCAAGTACTAACTCCCTTGCCCACCGCTTCCTAGACTTTATAAACTCGAACGCCCTGGATCAACTGGTCAACACCCCCACCAGAAGTGACAACATATTGGACCTGGTCATCACCAACATGGGCGACCGGTGTTCTACACCGAAGGTCAAACCCTTGCTGGTTAGATCAGACCATAGACTAATCACTCTGGATATCCACATTCCGCCCCCACCCTCAATTAAGGAAACCACCGTGAAAAACTTTTCAAAAGCAAACTTCACATTAAAACCGAGGTGGAAAGGTTGACAGCCACCATGCTAAAGGACAACGCTGTCCAAGCTGCTGAATTCCTTACAAAGGCACTCTATGAGCACCTGCAAGAATGCATGGATCGTGCTATCCCAAGCAAAACCAAGACTCACTCCTCCAAGAAAAGGAAACCAGTCTGGTGGACCCCTGCCATAAACAAGCTATACAACAGGAGGAGGAAACTAGTGCAGAAAAGAGTAAAATCCCAAGAAGGAAAGACATCCCTGATCAGTATCAGCAAGAAACTACGATCCCTCATAAAATCATCCAAGGCTAGCTTGGAAAGAAAAATTGCCAAGGACTCCAAAGATAACCACAAAGCGTTCTTTAACTATGTCAAGAACCTAAGTGGAAACTCTTAAATCTGCTCTGAGTTAGTGCAGAATGGCACAAAATACACTGAACTGACTGATATGTCAACATTCTGGCAGACAGGTTTAGTGCAAACTTCACCCCCTTCTCACTCCCTAAAGGGCCCATAACCATACCAGAAGAATGCAGTGCCCCGGCAATCACTGACACACAGGTTAAACAGCCCTATCCAAAGCCAAAAATACAGCTTCAATGGGACCAGACGGTGTCCCAGGCTGTGTCTTACACAAGCTCCAAAAGGAACTAACCCCTCACCTAAACACACTGTTCAAACTCGGCCTCTCTACAGGCTACGTACCCATAGATTGGCGCACAGCAACAGTTATCCTGCTCCGCAAAGGTGGAGCCACAACGGACCCTGGGAACTATCGGCCTATAAGCCTGACTAGCCTGGTCTGCAAGGCTATGGAGTGCATCATGGAATTCATTAACAGAGACACTGGGAACCTTCAAACATTGGCCCCTACCCAGTTTGGCTTTGTTAAGGGCAGATCATGCCTCCTTAAACTGGTGGACTTCTTTGAGACAGTTACCAAGGATTTAGATGAGGGGAAAGGAGGTCCACACAGCCTACCTAGACCTCACAAAGGCTTTTGACACCATTCCCCATTCTGGTATTATAGACAAGCTCACCAGCCTGAACATAAACCCCTACATCACGAGATGGGTTGCCAATTGGCTCAAGGATGGAACTCACATGGTAAGAGTTGTAGGCTCTAGGTCGGACTCTAAACCAGTTACAAGTGGCGTCCCCCAGGGCTCAGTCCTGGACCCCTCCTGTTCGGTATATACTTCTCAGAGGTACAGGCAAGCACAGGAGGACTATGGCTGACCAATCTCGCAGACGATTGCAAACTGGGGGCCATAATTGATTCTCCAGCTGATGCAGACATCCTCCAGAAGGGTCTCACTGAGATGGATACCTGGTGTCAAAATCATGGCCTCAAGCTAAATGCCAAAAAGTGCATAGTCATCACCTTTGGAAAAAAGAAAGTACCCGTGAACTACCACATACGTGGTAGTCCCCTAAATACAGAAAATGTAATAAGGGATCTAGGGACCCACGTAGATAGTAATCTCTCCTTTGATAATCATATTGCCAAGGTGGTTAGAAAATCCCTCTATGTGGCCCACCTAATCACAAAAGGGTTTGCATCTAGAACAAAAGAGGTTAATGTGCCCCTCTACTCATCACTCATCAGACCAATCAGTGTGCAACGCCCCATTTGGGATGCACCTTACAAGACACCTGCAATAGCTGGAAAGACCACAGAAGTACCTCACCAAGAGGATTACTGGCCTCAAATATATGCCCTATGCAGGCCGGCTGAAGAAACTCTAGCAGTACTCAGTTGCATACCGCTTACTCAGAGGTGATCTCTGCCTGACATACAAGGTCATGTCCAACCCAGAATTGATGGACATGCTCCACCTAAAAAAAAAAACAAATCCCCGAGAGCCACAAGCTCTAGGGATCTAAACCTCACCACAACGATAAATAGGACGTGCTGAAGGGATAGATTCCTGTCCCAGAGACTCCTCATGCTTTGGAACAGGATTCCAATCTACATTAGGCAGAGCCCCTCACTAACACTCTTCAAGAGAAACCTTGACGAGTGGATGGGAAAGAGAAAATTTACCCCAGGGATCACTGCAGTGGCTCTCCTGGACAGAGGCACAGGGAACTAATGGCTCTGCTGGTCCGAGGGACAGGGGACTAATCTAAGGGGGCGGTGAAAGCCAACACATTCTGGCTAGGCTTATAGATGCCATCGGGCAGCTAGCCTAGTACTTACCTATGAACCTATAGACCCTTATCTCTGTGATCTTCACTCACCTAACCACCAACAAGTGGGGCAATTTGGGATAAATATGGCTAGGATTGTAACCGCTATAGGGCCATTAGCCTAGTAACCATCTATGAACCTATATTAGCAGGTAGGATGGTTAAAGGAACTGGTTGTAAGGGCAGAAGAAGAGAATAGAAACAGGAAGGAAGTTTGGGAAGACAACAGCAGAATGGAATTTAAGCAGTGTGGAACTGATTACAGGAGTAAAGAATGCTAAATTGGAAGGGATGCAGCCTCAGATTATAGGGATAAATGAAGCTGGATTTATGAAGAAGAGATTACCTATAGCTGTCTGGGCACTGTCAGTGAATTTTGGGCTGAAAAGGGGGGGCACAATGGGTACTGCATTAATGAACATGCAAAAGAAGCTTAACGATGACATTGTTAACTGGGATTTTCTTCTTGCATTCTTAAAGCAATTAATAGTGGAGGTGGTGAGGTATAAATTAAGGAATGAAATCTTTGTACAATATAAGTGTCCAATTCAGAGTAAATGACAGTGTGACAGAAAAGATGCATTTAGGAGAAGGTACCAAGCAGGGTTGCCTCTTATCACAGCTTAATTTCTGGTGGTGATGTAAGACTGTAGAGACTCCCCCTCCTTCATCCTTGCAGCTGACCATCAGCTGTCACTGGCTCCTCTAATTCTCTTAAAACAGTTTACAAGAAAACACCTACATTGAATAAGAGAAGTAAAAACACACTCATGAATACCAATTTACCACCATGAGAAATGAAATATGGTTACTTATATATAGATACCATATCCTGCATTTCAGTGGACTTTTGCTGTTACAATGCCACTGCACCCAGTTTCTTTTTTGACCACTGCTCAAAGATGGGTGAAACTAATGTCCATAATATACATGCACTAAATCCTCATTAGACCAAAAGTAAAAACAAAAATACTAGCCAAAGCAGCATTTACATCACTACATACATTCTGAGGTGTACACAGAAAGGCACTGCATATGGGGCACAGTGGCATTACTGAGTGTATTTTGACTCATGAATCTCATTAGAATTCCCTGATTTTTTTATTGTAAATTACTGCCATGGAGAAATGGCGAAGTGTTTCATATACACAACTAGCAAATCAAACTCATTTAAACTGCCTTGCAGGAACCGATATTTGGCCAATTATTATATGCAACAAGGATGCCCAACATTTCAGAGGGCATTTGCTGCCATTGCCTATCAGTATCACAGTATTTATCTGGAGGCTACATGACCATTGCTCAAATAGCTGGACAAAACTGATGTTCAAACTATATGTGCAGTAAGTCTTCATTACAGCAGGAATAAAAAAAATAATTATTTCATCAGCCAAAGCAGGATTTCTTTTATTGTATACAGAATTATCTTGTTGCCATATAAATATTCAGATGAAATGAAATCCTTGGGGGCAGAATGATATTCCCGAGTGTGTTTTACACTCAAATATCTCATTTGAATGTCCTAAAAATTAGAAACAGCAGGAAAACTACCATCCAAGGGTCTCCACTAGAAAACAATTAGTATCCACAAAACAATAGCAAGTAGAGACTTCCACGGTGAAAAAAGGCTGGATTTATTAAAAAAGAAAAACAAGCGCTTTCACGTACATCCAAATACGCTTCCTCAGGTTTTAAAATACAACTCTATACATCTGCTTTTATAGTTAGACAAATCTTAATCAATCAAATCAAATTCATGAATTACTTATTCAATTAATCAATTAAATACTAACTAAAATTTTTAAAGTAAAAATAAAACAAACCTGATTAAGAACTGCGTTCACAGATGGCTATATTGTTACATATGTAGATTTATAATTTTAACTAAATCAATAACATTAATATAACATATATATATGAGTATGGCAATTCAAGAGTAATCAAAACAATACTAATATATATATATATATATATATATATATATATATATATATATATATATATATATAGAATATAATATAACTAAACATATAATCTATTGACCATCTATCATGGTGAATCTGATGATATTGTTATTATGAAATATGTCTGAAAAGTATTATTAGTGCATAAATAAACTATATAAAGCATATAAAGACCTATACAAAGCAGGTGCATGATATTATATTTGTATTTATATTTAAATGTATATAAGCTAAGAAATAATATATAGAAATATAAAAATAAGATAAAAACTGCACTGAAATGCTCAATCTCAAACCTACTCAATATTAATAGGACTATGGATATACGATGGAAGAAACCTAAATATATGTATGATAGTAACTATAGGACTTCAAAACATTTAAACCATTTTCACCTGCGTGTAACTAACACCGGTTTTATACTGACTGACTGATTGAGTCCTGGTTCAACATGAGATCTCAGCCTTAAAATCCAGTTTAACTCAACTGTTTCTAAATAATTCTGGCTATCACCCCCTCTCTTACTAGGTCTTACAATTTGTAAAACTCTAAATATATGCCTATGTGCTTAGCTAGGGTGTTTGTTAAGTTCATTTTCCTTATGTCATAGATGTGGTTATATATACGGTCTTTCAATCTTCTAGAGGTTAAGCCTACGTAGTAGGCCCTGCATTTTGTACAGGTAGCTAAATATATTAAATTCATAGTCTCACAAGTAGCATAAAAATTGGGTATAAATACATAATTTAAATCAGGAACAATAAACTGATGGTCACTGGTAATAAACTTGCACATATTACCATTTGTTACAGGAAAATGTGCCATATCTTAATAATTGTCTATTTTTAATAGTTATTCCTGTATTAGTCTTTTCAGAACATAGTAATCTCTTTAAATTCTTACTATTTCTATATCTAAAGGTTGTTTTTTTACCTACTATGTCACAAATATGTCGGTCTATAAGCAATAGATCCCAGTTTTTCCTAATAATATTTGTAATATATTTGATATCATTAGTATACCTGGTAACGAAGGCAACCTTCGTACTATTAAAATTAACCTTAGAAATATACTTGTTCTTCTGTTGTCTCTTTTTGGTAATAGTTTGAAAGTCATCTGAACTATATGAATTTATATCATTTGCATTTTGTAGAGTTTGTTTCATACTATCTATTACAGAGATGGGATACCCTCTGTCCTGAAACAATTCATTCATGACATCAAACTGAATATTTCTATCTATACTATTTTTACACAATTTGGAAATCCTTGTAAATTGATTTCTTACGATATTAGGAAATATAAAACGTGGATGCATACTATTATACTGTAGTAATGCATTCCTCCAACATGGTTTTCTGTATAGTGTGGTGGAAATCAAACCTTCAGTATCCTTGAAAATGGTGATATCCAAAAAATCTATCTTTGAAGGTGATGATTCCATAGTAAACCTTAGGAAATCAGTTGTGGATTCCAAATAATCAACTAGTTGTTCTAATAGCTTTTGACTACCATTCCAAACAATGAGTATGTCATCTACAAAACGTCTATACCGTGCAATATTTTGCATAAATGCACTCAAACAAAAATAGAGACTCCCAGTAATACATAACCAAAGTTGCGTATGAGTTCGCACAGGGAGTGCCCATCGCAACCCCCCATGTCTGTACATACAAGGTATCTTGAAACAGAAAGAGATTATTATTCAACACCATATCTAGCAAAGCACAGATAAGTAATTGTGAATTATTATCAAATGTTTCATTTTTATGCAATTGTTCCCTAATGGCTTCAATTCCATAATCATTTGGAATTACTGTAAACAAGTTTTTAACATCAAGAGATACTAATATAAAGGAAGGTAAAACAATATTACTTTCCAATGTCCTAAAAATGTTACTGTAAATTGTTTTAGATGACTTGGCATATGGCCTGTTGCATACGGCTAGCAAGTGCAGACTGAGAGGGCTTATCCTGGTCACAGTCTGGCACTATACAAAGTTTTCACCTCAGGACTATATGATCACTACGAGCAAGTCAAGGTGAAACTAATGTACAGACTACATGTGCTCTGAGCCCTAATCAGAAGTAGAAAAAAATAAGTTATGTACCTACCGTAACGTTCCATGTTAGTTGTGTTCTTCTCGCCTTCTTTCTTGCTGGTTGGGTTCGGAGCCGATCCTCGGCTCCGACTTGGCCATCTTCAAAATCTCGAGAGCTGCTTACTGGCTCGAGGCCCCCTCCTATATCCCATGATGCCTGGCGCTAGATACCCAGATCTCGTTTGGTAACCTAACTACAGACATAATAATAATAATCATGATAATACAGTAACTGTAGCAGGATACAGGAACCTACTGGAGAGACTGACAGTCAGAAGTAACAGCCAGAGAAGACTCAGCCAGTGATAAAGAAGCCTAAGGAACTCTTCTCGGTCTACTAGGATAGGGGGATGGAGGGTGGGACGCAAGAAAGAAGGCGAGAAGAAAACAACTAACATGGAACATTATGGTAGGTACATAACTTCTTAATGTTAAGTTGTCTATCTTGCCTTCATTCTTGCTGGTTGGGACAGCGTCCCTAGCACCTCAATCCTGGGTGGCTCATCAGAACACTCTTCAGAACAGTGGAACCAAAATCAGCTCTGCTTCTGGAAGCCACATCCAGCTTATAATGTGAAACAAAGGTATGTGGATTAGCCCAGGTAGCTGCCGCACAAATAGTTTCCATTGGCAATCTAGCCTGAAAAGCCACAGAAGTAGCTAAAGCTCTGGTGGAGTGACCTTTGGGTTTAGCAGGAAGGTCTTTATTTCTCAACTGATATATAAAGGTAATAGTAAAAGCGTAATTGTCTATGGACGTCCAACTGATGTAATTTGTATTCTGCCTTGTTGGAATAATTCGGAAAGAACACGGGCAGTTCAATGGACTGATTCAAATTACAATCAGAAGTAACCTTTGGGAGAAAGGAAGGATTAGTCCGAAGAGAAACTCTATCATTGTGAAAAACTAGGTAAGGAGGACGAACACAAAGAGCCTGAAGTTCAGAAACTCTTCTGGCTGACGTAACTGCAACCAAAAGAAGGGTTTTCCAAGAAAGAAACTTCAAGGAGGAACAAGAAGCTGCCGGTTCAAAGGGGGGGAATATCAGGGGAAGCTAAAATCAAATTCAGATCCCACGGAGGCGGGGGATCTCTTACTGGGGGCCTGAGTAGAGTGGTCCCCTTCAGAAAGACTTTACAAAGCTTATGAGACATGATGCTTGAATCAGATAGGCCCGTATGAAAGTTTGAAATTGCAGCTAGCTGAACTCTAATCGTGGCAGAAGAGGATCCAATTTGAAAAAGTTCTGCTAGAAAATCTAAAATTTGGTGCACAGGGGCTGAAAAGGGATCTATATTCCTGTTCTCTGCCCATAAGGAAAAACATTTCCACTTACTAGCATGTCTTTCTAGTGGTCGACTTATGCGAGGATACGATGATTTCATGCACCGAATGGGAGATGTTGGGAAGCCTGGCTAAAGTCGGAAGTGGAGAAACCAAGCAGTGAGCTGGAGAGATTGAAGAGATTGGTGCAGCCCGCCCGACTGATGGATCAGGAGATCTGGAATTGGGTCCAGGGCTGCTCCAGAAGGTGATGATGCAGGAAGGGGAACCAAATTTGCCGAGGCCAGTAAGGGGCAATGAGGATCATCTTGCATCCCAGTGTGGTAGCTTTCTGAATTAGTTTGGGAATCAGGGAAGAATGGAGGGAATGCATAAAGAAGTCCCTGGGGCCAATCGTGAACTAGAGCGTCTCTGAGGAGGTGTCCAGGAAGAGGTAGGAGAGAGAAAAAATTGTCGCACTTGCTGTTGAAGGGGGTGGCAAAAAGGTCGCAGCAAGGCTGACCCCATTTGCGGAAGATTCTGTCCGCCACAGTCTGATTGAGAGACCACTCGTGAGGCATGAGAATTGCTCTGCTCAGCCTGTCTGCTATAACATTGGACTTCCCAGGGATATGTGCTGCTATCAGAAACCGTTGGGAAGAGATCGCCCACTGCCAAAGTCTGAGTGCTTCTCGACATAAGGGGTATGACTTGGTTCCGCCCTGCTTGTTGATGTACCATACCACTGACATATTGTCTGTTTGAATTGCAATGGTCCCGGTGGGAAGAGAGTTCTGAAGAGCTTGCAACGCTAAAAGCACGGCTCTCATCTCCAAGACATTGATATGCAGATGGTACTCGTGAGGCTGCCAGGTGCCTTGGACTGTTCTGCCCTGATAATGCCCCCCCCACCCGATCAGGGAGGTGTCCGTGGTCACCGTAGCTACTAGGGGAGGAAGAACGAATGGTCTGCCCTGGTATTATGGGGAAACCATCCACCAAACAAGTTGGTTTTTGCATGACTGTGTGATCATTATCCTGTGACACATCAGGAGTTGCTGGAAAGACCATTGTGTGAACCGCATCCACTGAAGAATCCTCATATGAAAGCGTGCAAGGGGGACTAGTATTATAGCCGCTGCCATGAGACCCAATGTTTTTAGGACATATCTGGCCTGAATCGTTTTGCATCCTAATAAGACCTGCACATGTCATCGAATGGCTAACACTCTGTCTACTGGTAGAGTTGCTGACATGTCCTTTGTGTTTAAGTTTGCACCTATAAAGGTGATAGATTGACAAGGCGACAATGCAGACTTTTCTAAATTTATTGTGATGCCTAGAGTGGAGCACGTTTGGATGGTGTAGTCTCTGGCTAGCAGCAGGTGATGCCTGGTGGTTGCAGTAAGGAGCCAGTCGTCTAAATATGGAAACACCTGGAATCCTTGCCATCTCAAGTGAGCGGTGACTACTGCCAAACATTTGGTGAACACCCTGGGGGCTGTGGTGAGACCAAATGGCAGCGCTCTGAACTGATAATGACTGGCTCCCAGCCGGAAGCGGAGGAATCTTCTGGAGCGTCTGTGCATTTTGATAAGGTAGTACGCATCCTGAAGATCTATGGAGCACATCCAATTGCCCTGACCCAGAAAGGGTAAAATGGACTGTAGCGTGACCATCCGGAACTTCGTTCTTTGAACAGACCTGTTTAGTCTGCTGAGATCCAGAATGGGTCTCCAATCCCATCTTTTTTGGTACCAAAAAGAACCTTGAGTAAATTCCGGATCCTTGTTGGTCTGCTGGGACTGACTGGATGGCTCTTTTTCTTAGCAGTTTTGAAATTTCTTGAACTGCTTGATCCCTTAGGATTGGGTGGAACATCTGGAAGGGATTTGTTGGGAATGTAGGGAGTGCGAAAGAAGGGGATTTTGTAGCCTTCGGATATGACAGAAAGCACCCATTTGTCTTTTGTTATACTTTGCCAGGCTTCTGGGTACAGCGATAATCTTCCCCCGACTGCCTCCGAAGGTGGACAGCCGGGCAGCACTTCAGGGATGCTGGAAGGGCTTGTCAGAGAAGGATTCTCTTTGGCCCTGATTTTGCGGACCCCCTGCCCCTAGGGCGGCGTCTATTGTTGTTCCCTCCTCTGCCCCTGGAGGGGAACTCTCCACGTGTGTCAGGCACGGCTCCCTGGGATTTCCGGAACCACATCTTCCCACTCTTCTGACCTTTGGGATACGGTCCTGAAGGATTGGAAAAATGGACTCCAACGGCAGAGAGAGTCTTGCCTTCCTGCTCACACCTGGTAAGGGTATCCTTCACCTGTGGTCCAAACAGAGCAGAACCATCAAAGGGGGTGTTGGAGAAAGACGCCTTAAAGGGTTCCGCAAAGTTGCATAACCGCATCCAAGTGTGTCTCCTCAAAGCCACACCTGTGCCTGCGGCCCTACTCGCTCCATTGGCTGCATAAGAGATGAGCCGCATGGAGGAGTTTACTACAGAATTTAGAGTCGCCATCTGGGAGGCAATCTTAGCCTGAGCCCACGCAGCTGATGGATCTTGAAGGGCATCTCCTAACTCTTTAAGGAGATAACTTTGAAGGCGGGTAAAATGGCACAAATAGTTCAGAGACCTCATGGAAAAAAGTCGCTGAGGAAAACATCCGCTTCCCATATCTCTCCATCGTCCTAGATTCCTTATTAGGGGGATGGACAGATGAAGTTTCAGCCAACTCCTTTTTAGTGGCTGCTGCTACCACCATGGCATCAACGGGAACACCCTTGGTCAGAAATTGCTTGTCCTGAGGGGCGATGATGAATTTTGTGGGCCTACGGGGAGCTGGTTCCATTCTGTCTGGAGCTGACCACACCTTTTGAGCTACCACCGACATCAGTGGATCGAAAGGCGGAGACACCCAGGAGGTGGAGGGTCGGGAACCAAACGCGTCCAGGAATACCGACTCATCCTCGGAAGGGTTAAGGGTAGTCCAGTTCCCCCTCTGCCTAAGGATTTCAAGGATGTCTGAGAAGGAGACGTCCTCAGAGGGGGATCTCGGGGACCCTTCAGACTCCTCCAAATCGGTATCTGAAGTGACAAACTCAGGGGAGTCAACATGGTTCCTCTTGCATTTTCTCTTACGAGGAGGCTCCTCTGAATGAACAGGGGAGGCCTCGGAAGAGGAAGATACACCCAATGGGGTGCCCTGGAGCGCTTGTTCCCCATGCTTGGGGTCTGGAGGAGGGGCAGAGGCAGGAGGAAGCACCATGGGGGGAGGAGCCGATGAGGCCGACCGTGAGGCTGACTCAGATGCCAGCACACTCCTCATGACCTTGAAGGTGCCCCTTCCCAATGCTCAGAAGGCTCCGGCTCTGAAGAGACCGGAATCCTTCCCAGCACCGAGAGGGACGGCTCCGAAGCCGATGTAGGAGCCGAACTCACCTGCGCCGAAGCTCTAAGAGGGAGAATGGGGTCGGACAAGGGTCCGATGCCACTCGCCCCCTCAGAGCAGACAAGGGAGTCCCGGTGCCCAGATCCCTCCAAGGACAGCACCATGGAAGAGATCGGAGCTGAATACAGCACCGAAAGGGGAGGTATCAGTGCCGATGGACCCACAGTTCCAGCCACAGCATGCTCCGGCTCCGAACTCAAGGGATGAGTTGAAGGAGGAACTATTGGAGAAACAGGTAGAGCTGAACCCTGGTGAGGGGGGCTGGATAGCATTTTTGCCAGGGCCTGCGACTTTAAAAGCCTGCTCACCACTCTCCCCAAATCATGGTCAGATAGCCTAGACTACCGAGAAGAGTGGGATCGATGACTCCGCTCAGATTGCAATAAGGGTGACCCTGGAGCCGAGTGTATCGACTCCAATGATGGTGACCTGGAGCGTTTCCGACTGAAGAGTCGGAGCCGACTGAGAGATAGGTACTTTGGCTCCAGTCGGAGCTGAAGTTAACGTAGAGATAGGTACTTCGGTTCCAGCCGGAACCGAAGTTGAAGCAGAAGCCATACCCGGCGACGGCTCCGAGCTGGGAGCTGACGGCTTCGATGGCCTAGAAGGCTTCACTGACTGAGTCTTGGCCGGTGATCCTTCAGGTTTAAGCAAACCCCTCAGGATAAGCTTATTCCTATGCTCCTGCAGGACTCTTGGACTAAAGGGGTGACACACCGAGCAAGAGTCCTGCAGGTGTAGGGAGCCCAAGCAGTAGACACAAGAAGTGTGACCATCTGTCAGAGACATTTTCTGACAGCATGAGTCACACTTCTTGAATCCCGACACTTTTGTGTCTTTAGACATTCCTGTAAAGGAAAATCAAATACAAATAACAAGTAGAGTGGAGAGTAGGTAATTGAAAAAAAATACACACAATTCACACAAGTTACCACACCCTAACAGCACACACACAAACTATAATAATATAAGACCTACAAGCTACCACAATTTACTAAAAAGAAAACTTTTGTCTACCTTAAAAATAAAACAATGATAAGCCTCTAACTAAAACGGCTTACTCTGAAAGGTAAACGGGGGTGGGGGAGGGAAAGGAAAAACTCTCTAAGGAGAAAAGTTTTGAAGGGGGGATAAACACTAACAAACTGCTATAGAATCTACTCTGAGCTATAACAATAAAAGTATACCTAACAAAGTACAGAAAAGTCCTAAATCTAAGAAGAAAGTGAAAATTATGACCTGAGCCAGTAAAAGCAACCTCGTAGCAGAAGCGGCAAACGAGATCTGGGTATCTAGCGCCACGCATCATGGGATATAGGAGGGGGCCTCGAGCCAGTAAGCAGCTCTCGAGTTTTTGAAGATGGCCGAGTCGGAGCCGAGGATCGGCTCCGAACCCAACCAGCAAGAATGAAGGCGAGATAGACAACTTAACATCATTTATTATTGCAGTCATAAAGGCAATATTTCTTTTACTGCATACAAGTAGAGGTCTAGACTCCATCTATTGAAACGCTAGTTTTCTGTCATGAAAATCAAGTTACTGAAATCTTTGATTACAGAATGACATAATGAATGTGTTCTACACCATAGAGTCTTGTTAGAATTCCATCTATCCATCCAGAACTCCCCTTTCTCCCAATTTTTGAATAAGGGGTTGGGGTGTTGTATCAATCCTGACCTTTGTTTGGAGCTTGTTGGCTAACATGTTGGAACTGCTGGGAATGTGCTCTGCAAGAAGAAAGCGCCTGGAAGACATTGCCCATTCCCACACTCTCATGGCCCCTCTGCACAGAGGATAAGACCGTGTTCCCCCGTATTTGTTGACGTACCAGACCACTGCCATGTTGTCTGTTTGAACTGCAATAGTCCCAAGAGGGAGACAGTCCTGGAAGGCTTGCAACATTAGAATAACTGCTTTCATCTCCAGGACATTTATGTGTAATTTGGTCTCTAAGGGGGACCACATGCCTTGAACTGCCCTTCCCCAAAAATGCCCCCACCCCCAATAGGGAGGCATCCATGGTCACTGCGGCCTTGGGTTGGGGAAGACAGAAGGGAATGCCTATAATGACATACTGTGCTTGGAGCCATCAAGCAAGATGCCATTTGCATACCTGAGAAAATCCTGACGGTCATGGACATGGGATGAAGCTGAGTTGACCACTGCATTGCTTGGTTCCACTGCATAACTCTGATTTAATATCTGGCTAGTGGCATTAGCTGGATCGCTGCTGCCATTAAAACTAGCACTTGGCAAGATCAAGTGGACTGTGGGACATTCCAGATCCAGCAACTGACTGACCTGGTGCTTAATGATGTGTACACTGCGTAGGGGAAGTCCTGCAGTCTCTGACACCAAGGACCCCGATAAATTCCAGGTTCTGGCATGGGGAAAGATGGGATTTGGGCAGGTGGACTGTGATGCCTAGATCCTGAAAAAGACTGAGTACAATCTGTGGCCAATGTGAGTTGATGCCTTGTGGGAGCCATAAGCAGCCATTTGTCCAGGTACGGGAAGCTCTGGAAAACTTGCAGCCCGAAATGAGCTGCTAACACAGCCATGCATTTGGTGAACACCTGGGGGGGGGGTGGCTGTGATGAGACCAAAGGGCAAGGCTCTGAACTGGTAGTGGTTGGCTCCTACCCGAAAGCACAGGAATCTCCTGAAGAGTCTGTCAATTTTTATATGATAGTACACATCCTTGAGATCCACCGAGCACATCCAGTCGTCTTTGTGAAGAGGATGCAGAATGACTGAACAGTGATCACCCGGAACTTGGACTTTGTATATATAAAAAAAAAAAAAAAAAGACAATCTTACATTTTGTATAAATGGAAAAACACACAAAATTATATTGTTTTAATTACAAACAATTTACATCATAGACACCATTGAAACAACTGCTGTAAACATTATACATCACTTATAAACCATCCAGTCATTGTCAGTTAAGCATTATATAGCTCATTCAAATAATGCCTCAAACTTCATTCCTGCTCTACACATATTGTTCGAATCTTGGACTTCTTGACAGACAAATTTAGATTGCTGAGGTCCAAAATGGGATGAAGGTCCCCGTTTTTTATGGGGCACCAACTTCTTGGATGGCTCTTTTTTGAAGGAAGTCTCTGATCCTGGGAAGGGCCAACTCCCTTTGGCAGGGTGGAACGTTCAGGAGAGATTTTTGAACTGGAAGGGACTGAAAAAAGGATATGAAGTAATCCCTGGAAATGATGCTTAACACCGAATGATCTGAGGTAATACTTGTCCAGGCTAATGGGTGTAGGGAGAGTCGACCCCTTGACTCCAGGGCAGAACAGCCGGGCAGCGCTTCAGGAGTGCTGAGAGGGCTTCTCTGAGAAGGGTTCCTGGCAGCCCTGGTTCTGTGGACCCGCTCTGCCTCTAGGGCGGCGTCTGTTGTCAAATCCCCTTCACCAGATGGAGGAAGAAGATTTCTGAGGAGCATCTTGGAAGGAAGACAGAGACCTGCAGAACCACAGTTTCTTACTACACCTCTGATTTTTAGAAAAGGATTGTTTAGGTGTAGAAAACTTCATCCTGACTGCGGACAGAGTCTTTCCTTCCCATTTGCTACGAGTTAATGTCTCTGACAGAAAATCCAAACAAAGTTGTCCCATCGAAAGCGGAGTTGGTAAAGGACGCCATAAAGGGTTCCGCAAACCTGCAAAGGCAAAGCCAGGGATGACACCTGATGACAATGCCTGTGCCCTCCACTCGAGAGGTGGCCTCCACCGAATTAAAGATCAACCTAATCGAGGTGTTGGCTAGGGAAATCAGAGTGGACAGCTTCAGAGAGACCAATTTGAGACTCTCCGGAGGCAGCAAGTCAGAAAGGGAAGTGGAGAGCTCCTATACCAAATCCTTTTGCAGCCGGGTAAAGTGCGCCATATAATTGGTTGCTCTCAGTCTGAATGTAGCTAAGGCAAACATACACTTCCCAAAACGGTCAGTCTCTCAAGCCTCCTTGTTCAGAGGATGGACCATGGAGCACTATTTAGCAAGCTCTTATTTAGTAGCTGTGGCCACCACAATAGCATCAACGGGGAGACCCTTAATCCAAAAAGCCTTGTCCTTGGGGGACTTAGAAACTTGTCTGCCTTCTTGGGAACTGGTTTCATTGTGTCCGGCTCCTTCCACTACCTGTCTGAGACGAGTTGGACAAGCTCATCGGCAGGGGGAGGCAGCCATATAGAAGATGGTCTCATCTCGAAGGCCTTCAAAAACATGGATTCCTCCCAAGATAGGGGCAGGGTTAGACCAACTGCCTCTCTCCTTATGGATCTCAAGGATGTGCCCAGAGGACACTTCCTCAGATAGAAGTCTGGCGGACCTGTCTCCCTCCTTGAAATCTGTGTCTTCAGTGCGCAACTCTCTAGAGGAGTTCAAGTGCCTCCGCTTGCACGTCCTCTTCCGAGGGGCCTCCTCCACGGTGGATTCAGGGGAGGACTTGGAAGAGGTAGGGACCCTAAGGGGGGTAATGCCCATCTGAAGGCGCTCACGGGAAGGTTGACCCTGGAAGGATGATGAGGTCTTGCCATCCAAAGTCAAGCAGGACTGGGGAGGACCTAGAGCCAAGGTAGAGGCAGCTGCCTAGCCAGAGACAGTCCTATCACTTGGAAGGCTGACGGACTGGACAAAGCTCCCTCCTCCTCCACCGCGGCTGCAGCTGCCCAGGACAGAAAGGTGGACCCCAACACAGCACTGTCTCTGGACATTAGCCCTGAGCTGTCCAGCACGGAGGCCCACAGAGGGAGGGAATGGTCCCAAAACTCTGGGCCTGACCTCACTCCCCAGGAACCCGCACCAATCTCACAGGGCCAAGGCGCAGCTAGCTCCGAGGGTGCTGGAACCAAGCCTGCCAGGGACCCTGATGGTGTGGGAAGGGAAGACATACCCGACACTGTCGGCCTCTCATCGGGAATGGTCTGATCCTGGGGGGTCCAAGCCCGGATTGGTTGGCCAAGGAGAGAGGAGTCCTGTGGATGGAGAAGACCCCTCTAGGCAAGTGAGTAGGGGATGGCAACAAGCCCAGCTCGATTTAGGCCTTGAGAAAGAAACTCATCATCCTATCCATGTCTGAAGGGAGTAGACTCCTAACAGATTGGGAAGAGACTGAGGAATGGATTGACCTAGCTGAGGGCCTGTGGTCTCCAGACGGGGACCTATTTGAATGTCTCAGATCCGATCTCTTGGATCTGGAGGGGGAGCTCTCAATAACGATCGGATCCAAAAAAACCATCAGATCCGAGGGTCTGCTTGCATCCAAAAAGGGGATGGCACCAAGGACAGATCCGACGGGTGGGTCAGATCCAAGGGTGGTCTGGATCGGGTAGGATCCAAAGACCTTCGAGGATCAGGAGTCTCAGATCCAACACAGGAAGCCAGGGCTCTCAGAGTAGAAGAGCCCAGATCCGAAGCCAAGGAGGCTGGACTCAGATCCGGGGAACTGTGATCAGAGAGCCTCGGCTTTTTGGTGGGAGAATCCCTATAGGAAGTAGTCTTCCTTTTGGGATCCGAGGAGGGCTGAGAAGGGGAACCAGAGTCCAAAGCACCCCCTTTGGCATGCTCTTTAAGCAGGAGCTTGTTCCTGCATTCCAGGAAAGCCCTGGGGTTGAATCAGGCACAAATGTTGCATTCGACCTACAGATGTGGCTCTGCCAGACAAACACACACTCCTCGTGCATGTCGGAATGGGGCATTTTCTGATCGCATGAGGAGCATCTTTTAAACCCTGTGGGCTTATCAGACATCACACACACACACACACACACACACACACACACACACACACACACACACACAAACAAGTACACACCAAACACCCACCATGCACACACAGCACAACACAAAAGGGGGGGGGGCAAGGTTGAAAAAGGGAAGAAAAGGGCTAGAGAGCAACCAACCAAGGGACCCAGGTGCAAAAAAAAGGCAGGAATCCAGGGAAGGGGACCAAAAGAATAAGTACTACCAGGAGGGGTGGAAACTAACCAGTAGAGAGTGTAAGGAAGATAGGTTACAAAGGAGAAGAAAAACCCTATTGAAAAAAAATAGTGAAAAAAAGTACTTATCTATAACTGACGACTTGAGCTGCAGGAAGCACTTCCAAACAAAATTGTTGCAAGCGAGCACTGGGGGTTGTGGGTAGCAAGAGATCTTGGGTAGGGGAGGAGCTTGAGCTCTGATGGCTCGGATACGAGGTCGGAGCCAAGACCCATCCACAATCAATAATGACATGGATAGCATCAGAGCCAATGTTTATACTTCCAGGTAGCTAGCCCTGCCATTGAAAATTCTTGTAAGATTTCCCTGTATATTACTGTAAATGGCATTAGGGTAATAGACTTATGGATGGAAAAAACATTAATGAAAGGTTATATAAGGCAAAAGAAGGATATACATGCAAGTCACAGGGTATTGTCTATATAATAGGCTGTGACTGTGAGAGGGAAAAATGGTACATAGGTCAGACTAAAAGGAAGGTGAGGGTAAGAATCCTGGAACATTTAAAGGATATCAAGAATAGAAATATGTTTAGTCCAGTATCTGAGCACCTTTGGTCCACACATGGGGGTAATACGGTCAGCTTGTTTTAGTGTTTTGTCTCAACCATTTTTTTTAGAGATTGGGGAAGTTTTAAAGATGATTTAAATAAGTTGGAATGTAGATGTATTATAAACTATAAAACTTTGCAACCCAGAGGTTTGAATATTGATGGTAATCTGACATTATAATGCATTTAATTTATACATATAAAAAATGTGTTAAAATGTATAGGTAGAGTGAAGCACGATAGTAACCTGATATTATAATTTTGAATGCAGTCATTTATAAGAATGTATTTAAATGAAATCTAAGATATATATGCCTTTAAAAAGTTAATATATGAGTGTATACTGAATGGGGTTATAAAGGAATGGAGCACTAGAATGTACTTATTCTTTGAAGGTGAAAGGCCGACGTACCAAATAAAGTGGCAAAGGAACTTTATGTGATTTTGCCTGTGTGAAGCTTGCTATTTCTGTTTTCTTCTTTATGAGACTGTGAACGTTTTTATTAATAGACATATGGACTCTTACATACAGCTAGCAAATTCAGAAGGCTTTTGCTGTTGTAATCTGGAACTCTGTCTGGTTTCCACTTGGAGGCTATCTGACCACTGCATGCAAAGACAAGTCAAACTAATGTCTAGAATATATGTGTATTAAGTCTTCATTAGACCAAAATGAAAAAGTCAGTTTTATTCCACCAGACAAGGCAAGATTTCTGTTACTGCATACACAGAGATGTACACTCAATCTACTGATAAAGGCATTTTGCAGACAAGTAAATTAAGATTTATTTTTATTGACATTTGTTTACCTGGAAAGTAAAGGTACCCTTATTTCAGAGGAGGCCCGGGGAGAAAAGCTCCAATGTAACACATTTAATACAATTAATATTTACAATAACAAATTTTATAATGTATTTTTAGTGAAAACATAGTATACTTGTCAGTATAATTAAATTTGTGTTGATATATTGACTTTAACACTAATACACAAGCATCATATTGAGAATTCAAAAACAGAAGAGTGGTGTATAAGACATGTAGGAGTAATTTAAAAAATACATTACAGTGAGGATAAGCAAGTTTAAGTGTTAATAAGACAGACAACCCTTTCCTCCTACCACCGAACACTACAACCTGTGAGAGATGCATACACAGACAATCCTCTCCTCCTAACACCCAACACTACAACCTGTGAGAGATGCACTTCTACAACCAAACTGGAAGCAAAGCTCTCTTCACCCAAGACTGGACTAGACAGTCAAGAGGAGAAGGTAAACACTTGCACCACACCACACTCAACACATAGTCCCTAAAAACCTACACCACCAAAACATACACAAAGAAACAAAAAACACACACCTACATTCATGGAGGCTCTCAAAAAAAATCTACACAAGCAACAGGGACCTCCAAAGCATAAACGCAAGCAACCTTCACCCCCCCCCAACACAACCCTAATGACACATTGCCCACAAACTCAGTGTGCCACTCAACCACAGCCCATAAGGCATAACAACGTACCTAACACTCTAGTCATAGGTGACTCTATAGTCAGGCACACTGATGTTCCACTCACCAGGCTAAACAAGGAGAAAGTCACTGTCAGCTGCCTGTCAGGTGCCAGGATCCACCACATAATGCATGCACTCAGGTCACTCCACAGCAAGTACAAATATGACTCTGTCATTGTCCATGTTGGTGTGAATGACCTGAGACGTACCTCCCTGGACTACATGAAGAGAGACATGGAGGAGCTTTCTGATCTTGTAGCCCAGGCAGGTATGACGCTAGCCCTGAGTAGCATCCTGCCACCTCCCAGAATGATACCACACAGTACAAGGACAAAATGATTAACTTGGCTAAGCTTCTGGTGTCATTCTAAGGTGATCTAGTATCTTTCTGCCTGGGATGACATGATTGACAAACCACGATGCTTTGCCAGAGATGGCCTGCACCTGTCGTCCTTGGGATTCCAGATACTGGCTAAGGCTCTTGCCACCCCTATAGTGCCTGTTTTAGGCAAGATTCAAATGACAAATTCACCACCGTAACAGGTACAAGCAAGCAAAATCTGAGGGTAATGCTACTCAATGCTAGAAGTCTAAACCTCAAAAAGCACTCACTCGAGGCACTCCTTAAAATGGAGAACATCGACATCTGTGCAGTGAGAGAGACCTGGTTCAAGGCTCCAGAGAGCACCCCTGCATTACCAGGCTATAACTCATACCACGCCTTTCGGCCACCTAACGTGGACAAAAACAACTAAAGGCGAAGGCGTGTCCATATTCATTAAGGATATCCACACCTCCAGGCTAGTTGCTCAGTATAATGCATCTGAGATTATCCAAGTGCAACTAACTCTGGGCAAGACCGCAATGCAAATTGTAGCTTGCTACAGATCCCCCACCAGATTCCCACTCCTCATTTCTTGATACACTGGAAAATATTAGGGTACAACCTAACACCCTAACAATGGGCGATTTCAACTACTGCAGCATTAACTGGGAAAACTATCATGTACCAACTTTTGTGCTCAACGTTTTCTGGAATTCATAAATTCCAATGCCTTGGATCAACTTATCCACATCCCCACCAGGGGCAGTAATATCCCAGACCTGGTCATTACCGGTGTTCCACACCAGAGGTCAATTCCTCGTTGATCAGATCTGACCACAAGCAAATCACCTTAGACATCCACATCCCAGCCCCACCCACCATTAGAGAAACCACCATAAAAAAGTTCTCCAAAGCCACCTTCATGCTTCTTAAGAGAGAAGTGGCAAACTTCACGACACCAATGCTGACAGACAAGAGAGATACGACTGCTGAATCCTATACAATTGCAGTTTATAAGCATTTACACGAGTGCATGGATCGTGCAATCCCAAACAGAACCAAGATGCTATCCTCCAAAAAAAGGAAGCCAATCTGTTGGTCCCCTGCTATAAACAAACTATAACAGAAGAAAGAAACTGTTGCAAAAAAGAGTAAAATCCCATGATTGGAGGAACTCCGTGGTCAGCCTCAGTAAGAAGCTGAGATCCCTCATAAAATCCTCCAAAGCTAGTTACGAAAACAAAATCTCCACTGATTCTAAAGACAACCACAAAGCATTCTATAGCTATGTCAAGAATCTCAATGGCAACACTCAGATCTGCTCTGAGTTACAGCACAGTGGCACTAAATATACAGAACCAACTGATATTGCCAACATCCTGGCAGATAGGTTCAGTGCTAACTTTACCCCTTCTCTCATCCCCTAAAGGGCCCATCTCTATACCGGAAGAATGCACTAATCACGGCTGCACAGGTAAAAAACACACTCTCCAAAGCCAAGAACACAGCATCCATGGGACCTGACAACATCCCAGGCTGCGTTCTACATAACTACAGAATGAACTGGCACCCCACCTAAGTACCATGCTGAATCATAGCCTCACTCCAGACTTTGCGCCCACTGAATGGCGCACAGCAACGGTTATCCCACTCCACAAAGGGGGAGCCAACATGGACCCTGGGAACTACTGCCCATTAGCCTGATGAGCCTGGTCTGCAAGGCTATGAAGCATATAATCATGGAACTTATAAACAATGACATTGGTAATCTCCAAACTCTGGACCCTACCCAGTTCGTGTTTGTAAAAGGCAGATCATGTCTCCTAAACCTGATAGACGTCTTTGAAGTGGTCACCAAAGCTGTAGATGAGGGTAAGGTGGTACACACAGCCTATCTAGATCTCGCCAAGGCTTTCAACACCATCCCCCATTCTGGAATTATAGACAAACTCACTAAACTAGGTATAAATCCCTGTGTCACAAGATGGGTTGCCAACTGGCTCACTGATCGAACCCACACTGTGAAAGTAGCAGACTCTAAATCCAACTTCAGACCAGTGACAAGTGCAGTACCACAGGGTTCAGTCCTAGGTCCTCTCCTGTTTGGTATCTACTTCTCTGAAATACAGGCTAACACAGAAGGTCTTTGGCTAACAAAGTTTGCAGATGACTGCAAACTAGGAGCCATAATCAAATCTCCTAACGATGTGGACATCCTACAAAAGGGCCTCACTGAGACAGATGCCTGTTGTCAAAGCCATGGCCTCAAGCTCAATGCCAAAAAGTGCATTGTCATCCCTTCTGGTAAAAATTCTGTACCCGTGAACTACCACATAGGCGGTAGTCTACTTAACACCGAAAGTGTGATAAGAGACCTTGAGACACAGGTGGACAGTAGTCTCTCCTTTGATAATCACATCACCACAGTAGTCAGGAAATCCTTCTACATGGCACACCATCACAAAAGGTTCCTCATCCAGGAAAAACGAGGTCATTGTTCCCCTCTACTCATCACTCATTAGACCCATTATAGAGTACAACTCCGGTTTTGGTATGTACCTCACAAGACATCTACAAAAACTGGAAAGGCCACAGAAATACCTCACAAAGAGGATTACCGGCCTCAAACAGATGCGCTTACACAGACCGTCTCAAAAAACTCCAGCTTTACTCTGTCGCATATCGCCTACTCAGAGGCGATCTCTGCCTAACATACAAAGCTATGTCAAACCCAGAGCTGTTGGACATGCTCCACATAAAGAAATCCCAATCCCTCCGAGCTACACGCTCTAGGGACCTAAACCTTGTCACCACAATAAACAGAACATGCTGGAGGGATAGATTCCTGTCTCAGAGACTTCCCATACTCTGGAACAAACTACCTATCTATATCAAACAAAGCTCCTCATTAGCACTCTTCAAGAAAAATCTTGATGATTGGATGGGAGATAGGAAATTCACCCCAGGGATCACTTCTGTGGGTCTGCTTGACAGGGGCACAGAAAAATAATTTTCTTGGGTGGCAAAAGCCAAGGTACCGTTTGGCTAGGCTTATATAGGCCCTAGGGCCAACAGCCTAGTACCTACCTATGAACCTATAAAGAAGTAGCAATGGAATGGTAATTTGGTTGTGCTAATTAGAAGTAGGTATAGTAGTCAAAGTACTACAATAAGGTGAAGTATTAGAATGGGATATGCAGATTAAGAGATTTAGTACTTTAAAGGGAGGTATAAAAAGGTGATGAAGATGTTAAGAGAAGCTATGTCCCAGATGAGGAACAGGGACAAATCCAGGATGCAGAGAGGAAATCTTTTAGTAATAGTTTGAAAAGATGAAGGTGTGAGATGGACCTGACTGATATAAGAATTTTATTCCAAATTCTAGCTACATTATTGTAATAGAGACTGACCCCAGTAGCCCTTTGTGATTTGTAGATGGTAAGTAGTTGATCATTTGACCAAAAGGGACAGTATGGTGGATAAAACTGGAGTATGGGGCTAAATGCTACGCAGACAAATGGGGTATAGATGCTTTTGTGAGTTAAGATGAGGTGGGTATAAGATGGTGAGGAAGTCCGAGTCATTTAAGTGTGTTTAGTGCTAAAAAGTGGTAAGTCTGGTAAGGTTTTTTGCAAGCAAATCTGGCAACTTTGTTGCAGCATTGTTCACGTTTAGAACTAAGTGAGGCTTGTAGGTTGGATATGATAGGCTCCATAAAGGAGACAGTGTAAAAGGTAGCTATAGTTACTTTGTCAGAGTTTAGAAAGAATTTCTTTACTCTATGTCGCTCTCCTATCTAGGACACAATAGAAGAGCCTTAGTGGGTACTGTTCAAGTAACTTTATTTTATACAAACACATCGATATAGAAGATTGCTGACTTTAACTTAAGTAACTTGTATACAAACCAACAGCTGCGATCTTGCATGCTCTCTCCCTGGTTGCTCTTTCAAAATGGCACTAGGTATTGCATGTGTCTGGAATTTATATGTGCACATATAGCCTTGACATGTTTCTTAAAGATATAGCACACACATCACTTGCACTCAGATCTATATCCTCCCTCTTTGAGAAACAGATTGTATAATGTTATGAGGCATGCAGAAATCACAGGTAATTCTATGTCATGCATTATACAATATTAAATATACAGATATATACAATCAAGCCCACTTTACTATGTATTTCACACTAGGGTTAGATACTCGCCCATATCATGCGACATAAAACTGAGAATGAGATTTAGCAACTCGAACTGCCTATGGTTGACCTGTGGAATGTTTAGATCAGTTTCTGGAATGGAATCAGAATTTTGAACACATTCTGGTATGGGAACAGTGTCTGATTCACTCTTAGATTTGGAATCTACATCACATAAGCAATGTTGTGATAGTGATGATGACTCTGGTAGAGGAAGATGATGTCTATGGTTCCTACTATACTCCACACCAACAGAGTCTGCCAGGTAGGATATCAGCTTGGCACAGATGCCTGTAATCTGTCCTACGTGATCAAAACCTTTTGTTGTCTGGATTCGTGCCATCTCTCCTTCCATCAACAGAAGAAGTAATCTGCTCGATCTGTTGTAACTAGATTTCTGGATATTACGCTTCTTCAACAATCGAGTCTTGATGGTTTTATTGTTCTTAGGTTTAGGCTTCAATAAACTATAAGCAATGGGTACTGTAGTTCTAGTTTGCCTGGAAAGTAGTCTGAGCAGGTGAGCCAAGAATATCGTCACAGAGTAGGTTTCCAAGATTAAGCAAATTCGAGAACACATCGGTATTGTCACGCTTTGACCTTTCAAGTAATTGCTTTGCATTGCATGTTCAACTAGATCATTGGACCGAGGATATTCAGGACAACTAGTGACATTTAGAAAGTCCCATTCTTTTGCAAATTTCTGAAACTGGCTAGTAAATTGAGTATCATTGTCAGAAAAAAAGTGTGTGGGGACTACCATGAACTGAGAAATGACGTTTCAACTTAGTAATAATACCAGTGGATGTTAGGTTAGGTAGGACATCGATCTCAAACCAATTCAAATAAGAGTCTACCAAAACCAAGTAGTGTTAATTGTTTCACTCGAATATATCACTTGTTACAGTAGACCAAGGTAGTTCATTCAGGAACTGGACTTAGCTGAAGTGATTCTCTTTGCAAATGCAGTCTAGTACTATTGCATACTGAACAAGAAGAAAGTACTCTATCAATGTCTTTTGGTAATAAAGGCCAAAATACTAATTCTCTTACTCTTCTCTTAGTGGATACAGATCCTGGGTGACCAGTATATAAAATCTGGACATGTTGTTGTAAGGAAATAGGATCAACTATTTTAGGACCTTTAAAAATAATGCCATCTTCCAACAACAATTCATCTTTGTAAAGAAAACATGTTTGCACTTCAGGTGGTACACTAGCTTGCTTTGATGGCTATCCAACATTAATGTAGTGTTTGACCTTTGCAAAATTTGATCAGTATGAGTGTGATCTCTTAACTCATCAAGTCTAGTGGTGGAAAAATTACGCACTGACATCACATCAAAGTCAAAATTCTCTGCATCAAGCTGTTCTGTCGTATTTCTGGGTGATCTGGATAAGTTATCAGCCAGCTAGAGCAAATTGCCTTTTGTGCAGACCATTATGAAATTGTACTTTTGCAATTTGAGCATCATTCTTTGTAATCTTGGTGGAGCAGAATGCATAGGCTTCTTCAGAATAGTAACTAGAGGTTGATGGTCAGTTTCAATCTAAATAGCTTGACCATAAATATAATCCTGAAACTTGGAACATGCAAGTACTATTGCCAAAAGCTCCTTCTCAATTTCAGCATACTGCATCTCAGTCTAGGTTAGTGTTCTAGATGCATAGGCTACCGATCTGCCCTCTTGAAGTACAACTGTGCCAAGACCAATTTTGAAGCATCACAAGAAAGAGTAACTGGTTTGTTCACATCATAGTATCTTAATGTAGTTGGGGTGGCAGTTTTCCGTTTGAGGTCTTCAAATGCCTTCTGGTGCTGTTCCAACCATGACCATGCAACATTTTTGGGTGTTAACTCTCTTAAAGGTGCTGTCAACTCAATAAGTCTGGTATAAACTTGCCTAAATAGTTGACCATGCCCAGGAAATGCTGTAGAGCTTGTAAGTTATCTGGTATTGACATCTCAAGAATAGCTGCTTGCTTGGTCAGGTCTGGTCTCAAGCCTGTACTCGTAAACAAATCACCTATATACGTAACTTCTGGAAGTCTGAATTTGCACTTCAGAGGATTGAGCTTCAAGTTTACTTCATGTGCTCTGTCTAGAACTTTCTTGAGATTTCTGTCATGCTCTGCTTCACCACTGCTTTCAATCAATAAATCATCTGCTATTATGGCACAAGGATAAGACGAAAAAATTTGCTCCATTGCACGCTGAAAGACTTCACTTGCAGATTTTATTCCAAATGGCATCCTTAGGAATCTGTATCTGCCAAACGGAGTACCCAAAGTAGTTACAAATGAGGATTTATGATCAAGCATCACTTGCCAAAATGAACTCTTTGCATCCAAGACAGAAAATACAGAACCATTTGGGATTAGAGCTGCAACTTCTTTGACTGTGCGCATTGGATGATATGGTGTCTTTAATGCTTTGGTCAGCTCTCTTGGGTCAGTACATATTCTGATTTTGTCTGAGCCTTTTTTGTGAGCAGCTACCATGGATGACACCCATTCATTTGGTTCTGAGACTGGACAAATCCTACCTTGCTGCACCATTTTATCCAACTGAGCTTTAACTTTATCCTGCAAAGCTAATGGAACTCTTCTTGCTGGTCTGACTACTGGAGTGACCTCTGGGTCAAACTTCATGGAATATACAACTGGAAGTTTGCTTAACTTGTCATTGAAAACATCAGCATACTCTGAGAAAATGGCTTCAGAAAAATTATAACTCGGAAATGCACTTATGTGATGGACCTCTTTAGCAAAAGAGAGCAGATTCATTCTTAAACTATCTCTGAGACCCAGTAAAGACTGCTCTGGTCTTCGGACTACATAGAATAACAAGTTGTAACAGTTCTCAGCCAAATAACATGAAAGCATCACTGAACCCTCTCTGTTTGAATTTCTTCACCACCACAAGCAACAAGTCTCGCACTACTGGCCATTCTGAGTTGTTCATTAGTTCTCACTTTAGCAAATGTGCCTGCTGATATAACATTAAACTTTGAACCAGTGTCAACTTTAAGCTCTGTGGATTTTCCATTAATCCGGACAGTACAAAACACTTTGTTTCTTGTCAATAAATTCACTGCATCAACTCATCCACCAAGCACTGATACACCATCTACATAGAAAGCTGATTGCTTCGGCTCTACTTGATCAACTTGCTTTTTTGTGTGACCTTTTTTTACAACTGTGTGAGGCTTACTTGATTTGCAAAACTTTTAGAAATGGTATCATTTTTTTACACTTGTGACATTGCTAACCAAATGTTAGGCACTTCTCTTCTTTAGACTCATGATTTGCACCACAACTGTGACAGTTAACAATAAAGCTAGACTTGGGTTTTGCTGATTCATGCCTGTATTGCACTGAGCTTGAATACACTCTTTCTTAAAACTTTCTGGAAAGCCACATGCCTTCCCTGGAAACCCTGTAGCTGCCACGTGCTTGGGCCTGCTTTTGCTTTCCACGAGTTGCATAATCTCTGCATTTGCTCTGGAGCCAACTGAAACCATGCTCTTGTCACTCGCAAGCATACCTGTGTGTCTTTCTGTCACCTTATGGATTTGACAAATCCCTATGGCTTTGCTCGATGTTAAATCACTGTCACAAAGTAAAATCTTTCGCACAATAGTATTATTAATACTACACACAAGTCTGTCCTTTATCAGCTCATCTTTTAAGTCACCAAACCAACACGTTTTAGCTCCATTTCTCCAGTCAGTTATATAATCTGCAAATGTTTCCCATGGTTTCTGATCTCTTGTGTAAAACAAATACCTCTCTAATGTAATATTCGTCTGGGGGTTACACATTTCTCTGAACTTGCTCTTCAAACAGTCGGGGTCTTCCTTTGATTCAGTCTGTACAAGACGTTTTTCATTTTCTCCTTTATATACTGCAGGTGCAAACACAAATGAACGCTCTCCTTCTATGGTTTTTGACCCAACTAAGTTTAGCAAAATGAATGCCCCGGTGAGTGCATCTCTATCTGCATAAGCTGCTTTTCTCTGCAATATTCTGATCAAATACAAGTGGTAGGGGTTTTCGAAATCCGCCTGCCATATCAACACATACCAGTGAAGGGTTTTGAAAATAAGCACAAACATACACACATGCACATATGCCAGAAACTTAGCCAGCATTTGTAACTTTGTCCAATGCCTTTGCACTTCTGAATTTATACCTTTTGGGTTTTTCAAAATTATGCTAACGGAGAAACTCGTAGTACCTCTCAATAACTGGACTTTGCAAAATATATTTCTCGAGCACTTGAATACTTTTCCAATATCGTCTGAAAGGCTAAAATGCAAAAGTCATTTATCATCATTTTACTAAAGTAGTTTATCATCATTTTGAGAAAAAAAAACATTTCAACAACTTTACGATGTGACTGAATAAATCTTGGGCACTGTAATGTCATCTTTTGCAAGAAATCACCTCTTATCAGTGTAAGAAACATATCACGTAACTGCACAGTGCGAATAAACAGGACACCTCTTGCCCAAAACTCATTAACACTTCAAAGTAATTGCACTTTGCGAATAACTGCATAAAGCACACTGAAATGCCACCAAAATGGCGGTACCTTACTAGGCAGCTCTTTACAGTACAAGAAACATTCGGTAATGCTGGCAATTTGCGAACAGGCACACCCAGCACAAGAAACTTTTCAAAATGGCTATACTTTGACTGTTTTTCATGAAATGGTTGCACTTTACACACAACAAACTAAGCATTTTCACAAACTTTGAGATAATTCGAATAACTTTAGTTATGCCCTTGATACAACACAAATTCTTAGTAATGCCAAAACACATCACTCTGCTAAAATACATGCAGTTGCCTTGTTTTATTTTTGATTAATGTGCCCTTTATGCCCTTATTATATTTGTTTTGCTCGTTTAGGCCCTTTTCATGCAAAAATAGAAGTTATGTTCTTACCATAATGTTCCATGTTAGTTGTCTTCTTCTCGCCTTCTTTCTTGCTGGACGGGTTCGGAGCCGACCTCGGCTCCGACCCGGCCACTCTAAAAGCTCGAGAGTTGGTTCCACCGGCTCGAGGCTCCCCTATATCCCACAATGCTAGGCGGTATTACCTCAGATCTCGTTTGTAAGCTAGGCCCAGCCAATAATAAATCCAGAACTACTGGAAAAAGGAAACACCACCTCTATAAAAGGAAAGGAAGAAGGTGACCTGAAACCTGATGAAGGGATATATGCAAAGTATAGCATAAACATATATACAATAGAGGTGGAAGAAAGAGAGGTCACAATCAAACTCCTCTAGGTCTGTCCAGGCTAGGGGGAAGGAGGGTGGGACGCAAGAAAGAAGGTGAGAAGAAGACAACTAACATGGAACGTTATGGTAAGAACATAACTTCTATATGTTAAGTTGTCTATCTCGCCTTCATTCTTGCTGGATGGGACCGCGTCCCTAGCACCTTGTCCCGGGTGGCCTATCGGAACAGACTCTTGAGAACAGTAGAACCAAAATTAGCTCTATGTCTAGAAGCTAGATCCAACTTATAATGAGAAATGAAAGTGTGAGGAGTAGCCCATGTAGCTGCTGCACAAATGGTATCAATAGGCAGCCTGTCTTGGAAAGCTAAAGAGGTAGCCAAAGCCCTAGTCGAATGAGCCTTAGGTTTGTTAGGCAACTTTTGGTGTCTAATTTGATACACAAAGGAAATCAGGGATGTTAGCCATCTGGAGAGTGATACCTTAGAAACTGCAAGGCCCTCTCTACCTTCTGCATAAGAAACAAACAACTGGTCAGTTTTTCTGATCTGTTTAGTCCTGTCCAAATAATATCTCAATTGACGATGAACATCTAGCCAATGCAATTTTTGTTCAGACCTGTTAGAAAAGTTAGGAAAAAACACAGGGAGGTCTATGTCTTGATTTAGATTTGCCACAGAGGCTACTTTAGGTAAGAAGGAAGGATTGGTCCGTAAGGATACCCTATCCTTATGAAACAACAGATAGGGTGGTCGACTGCTGAGTGCATGAAGTTCTGAGACCCTTCTAGCTGAAGTAATGGCTACCAGAAAGAGAGTCTTCCAGGATAGCAATTTCATTGAACAGGAAGCTGCAGGATCAAAAGGGGGAAGAATCAAAGATGTGAGAACTAAATTAAGGTCCCAAGAAGGAGGAGGAGTTCTTATCGGAGGCTTAAGGAGAAAAACTCCCTTCAAGAACGCTTTGCAAAGCTTGTGGGACATGATGGCAGAATCTGAGATGCCCACATGAAAGTCAGATATAGCTGCCAATTGAACTTTAAGAGTAGAAGGAGATGAACCTGCATGAAAACGTTCAGCTAGAAAATCCAGAACTGTTTGGATGGGAGCAGTAAAAGGATCCAAGTCCCTTCCTTGAGCCCAATAGGCGAAACGTTTCCATTTACTCAGATAAATCTTCCGAGTGGAAGATTTATGGGAAGCTATCAAAATATCTCGAACAGAGTGAGATATTTGAGGAAGCCTGGCTAAGGTTGGAACTGGAGGAACCAAGCAGTGAGGTTCAGAGAGGGGAGGGAGCGATGTAACTGACTTGACTGATGGATCAAAAGATCTGGAATTAGGTCCAGATGCCAAGGTTGCTCCAACAGAAATTGATGTAGAAAGGGGAACCAAACCTGTCGAGGCCAGTAAGGAGCAATGAGGATCAATGAAGCCTTCTGAGCGATAGCTTTCTGTATCACTTGAGAGATAAGTGGGAAGGGAGGAAATGCATACAGAAGTCCCCGGGGCCAAACTTGGACTAGAGCGTCTCTGCTGGGCTGGCCTGGTAACGGGAATAGGGTGAAATAATCTCTGCACTTGCTGTTTTGGGGAGTAGCAAAAAGGTCGCAGCAAGGCTGACCCCACTTGAGAAAAAATTTCTCCAAAATAGAATCTTTCAGAGACCACTCGTGAGGCATGAGGATAACTCTGCTCAACTTGTCTGCGATAAGATTGGACTTCCCGGGGATGTGCGTTGCAATCAGAAACCGCTGAGAAGAAATCGCCCATTGCCACAGTCTGAGTGCTTCTCGACACAGGGGATAGGACCTGTTTCCGCCTTGTTTGTTGATATACCACACTACAGACATGTTGTCCGTCTGGATTGCTATCGTTCCCAAGGGAAGAGAGTCTTGAAGGGCTTGCAACGCTAAAAGCACTGCTCTCATCTCTAGAACATTTATATGCAAGTGGCGTTCGTCTGGTTGCCATATGCCCTGGACTGTTCTGCCCTGATAATGCCCCCCCCACCCGATCAGGGAGGCGTCCGTTGTCAGAGTAGCAACCGGAGGGGGAGGAACAAAGGGTCTTCCCAGGAAGAGCTGGGGGGAAGAAATCCACCAAAGAAGATGATTCTTGCATGCTTGCGTAATCATAATGGTGTGGGACATCGGAAGTTGTTGGTACGACCCTTGTGTGAAGGGCATCCATTGAAGGATTCTCATGTGAAATCTGGCTAATAGAAGTAGAGGGATAGCAGCCGCCATAATCCCTAGTACTTTCAGAACTAATCTGACTTTGACTCTGTTGCTGTGGAAGAGAAGGGAGACCAGTTTGCGTATGTCTGCTATTCTTTGGTCTGTGAGCCTCGCAGACATGTTGACTGTGTCTAGATTTGCGCCTATGAAGGTAATAGCACGACAAGGCGACAAAACAGACTTTTCGCAATTTATTGAGATACCTAACTTTTGACAAATGCGAAAGGTGTAGTCTCTGGCTATTAGAAGGAGATGCTTGGTAGGAGCTGTGAGGAGCCAGTCGTCTAAGTATGGAAACACCTGGAATCCTTGACGTCTCAGGTGAGAAGCTACCACTGCCATGCATTTGGTAAACACCCGGGGGGCAGTGGTGAGTCCAAAGGGCAGGGCTCTGAATTGAAAGTGACTGGTTCCCAGCCTGAAGCGGAGGAATCTCCTGGAGCGTCTGTTCATTTTTATATGATAGTACCCATCCTGGAGGTCTATAGAGCCCATCCAGTTTTCCTTTCCCAATAGGGGTAGGATGGATTGTAGCGTGACCATCCGAAATCTTGTTTTCTTGACCGACTTGTTCAAGATACTGAGATCCAAAATGGGTCTCCAGTCCCGTTTTCTTTGGAACCAAAAAGAACTTGGAGTAGATTCCGGATCCTTGCTGGTCTGCTGGCACTGGCTGGATGGCTCTTTTTGCAAGCAACTTTGAAATTTCCAACGCTGCTTGATCCCTTTGAGCGGGTGGAACATCTGGAAGGGATTTTTTTGATTGATTTGGAATACGAAAGAACGGAATGGAATAGCCTTCGGAAATGATGGACTGTACCCACTTGTCTTGAGTTAGGGATCGCCAGGCTTCTGGGTACAGTGACAATCTTCCCCCGACTGCCTCCGAAGGTGGACAGTCGGGCAACACCTCAGGGATGCTGGAAGGGCTTATCGGAAAAGGTTTCTCTATTGCCCTGGTTCTGCGGACCCCCCCTGCCCCTAGGGCGACGTCTACCATTGTTGTTCCCTCCTCTGCCTCTGGAGGGGAACCGACTCTGTGCGTCAGGCAAAGTCCCTTGAGATTGTTTGCGGAACCACATTTTCCCACTTTTCTGGCCTTTTGGGTAAGGCCTAGAAGGAGTAGAAAAACGGACTCAGACGGCAGAAAGAGTTTTGCCATCCGTCTCGCACCTCGTCAAGGTTTCTTTCACTTGAGGACCAAAGAGGGATGATCCATCAAACGGGGAATTAGTGAAAGACGTTTTAAAGGGGTCCGCAAAATTGCATAGCCGCATCCAGGCATGCCGGCGTAAGGCCACACCTGTCCCTGCGGCTCTGCTCGCTCCATCAGCCGCATATGAGAGGAGGCGCATGGAGGAGTTAGCTATAGAATTCAGGGTAGCCAGCTGAGCGTTCATCTTATCCTGAAAACCCGCAGCTGTAGGATCCTTTAACATCTCACTCGCTTCCTTGATCAAGTCTCTTTGAAGACGAGTGAAATGACAGAGGTAGTTCAGCGAATGCATAGCAAAGGTCGCTGACGAAAACATCCGCTTCCCGTACCTGTCCATAGACCTAGATTCCTTGTTAGGGGGATGAACAGGCACCGAAGGATCAGCTAGCTCCTTCTTAGTGGCGGCAGCTACCACCATAGCATCCACAGAAACTCCCTTAGTCAGAAATTGCTTATCTGCTGGTGCTGTGATAAACTTTGAAGGTCTCCTGGGGGTGGGGTCCACAGAGTCAGGAGCCGTCCAAGCCTTTTTAGCTACCACCTGCATGAGGGGGTCAAAGGGGGGGGGACACCCAGGAGGTGGAAGGGCGAGAGCCAAACGCCTCAAGATACACAGATTCATCCTCCGAAGGGTTAAGGGCTGGCCAATTTCCCCTCTGTTTCAGGATCTCTAGAATGTCTGCAAATGAGACATCTTCAGAAGGGGAATGGGGGGAACCCTCAGAATCCTCTAAATCCGTGTCAGAGGTGACAGACTCAGGTGAGTCTATGTGCTTCCTCTTGCACTTTCTCTTCCTAGGGGGCTCCCCTGCCAACTCAGGAGAGGCCTCGGAAGAGGATGATATCCCCACAGGGGATTCTTGAGGAGCTGGCTCTCTGCGGTCTGGGATGAGGGAGTGAGCAGACATAACCTGAGGCACCGAAGAGGGAGGGACGGACGGAGCCGACTGTGGAGTTGAACCGGGTTCCAACACACTCCGCATGACCTCGAAGGCACCCCTGTCAGGCAGAGCCAAAGGTCCCCGCTCCGAAAAGCTGAAAACCTCCCTCGGCACCGACAGCGATGGCTCCGAGGCCGATGTCGGAGCCGAACTCACCAGCGCCGAAGCGCTGAGAGGGAGAGCGGGGTCGGACAAGGGTCCGATGCCACTCACCCCCTCGGAGCCGACGAGGGAAGTCCGGCACCGAGATTCTTCCAAGGAAGAAATCGGAGCCGACGACGGAACCGAAGACAATTGCATCGGTTCCGACGCTACCACAGTCTCGGTTCCGAAACGCCCCGGCTCCGAGCTCAAAGGAGTCGGAGGAGGAACATTTTGAGGGATAGGGTTAAGCATCGACTGATGAGTCGGGCTCTGAAGCATTTGGGCCAGTGCCTCGGACTTAAGAAGTCGACTCACTATCCTCTGAAGGTCATGATCCGAAAGCCTCGATGATCTAGAGGAGTGAGATCTATGGCTCCGTTCAGACAGCAAGGGAGATGCTGGAACCAAATGAACGGAGCCAAGGGACAGTGACCTGGACCTCTTCCTAGATGTCGGTTCCGATGGTCTGATCGGAGCCGACTCAGAAATTTCCAATGCCTCGGCTCCAGCCGGAGCCGAGGGAACCACAGAAGTAGCAGTTCGAGTCTCATCGGCTCCAGCCAGAGCCGATGTAGTAGTAGGCTTCGAAGCCTTAGGCGTCGACTCAGTAGCTGGAGTCGAGGACCTAGGAGCCTTAGAGGGTTTACCCGAAGTAGCAGTAGGGGGACCCTCAGGCTTAAGCAAGCCCCTTAAGATGAGCTTGTTCTTTCTTTCCTGCAGGACTCTAGGGCTGAAGCCATGGCATACAGCACAAGAGTCCTGCAGGTGTAAAGGTCCCAGGCAGTACACACAAGAAGTGTGACCGTCTGTCAGAGACATTTTCTGACAGCACGAGTCACACTTCTTGAAGCCTGAGACCTTTGAATCCTTAGACATTTTTAAGGAAAAAAGTGTAACCACCACACAACACAAACACACCGATTACACTATCCACTAAGGTTAACTAAAATTAAACTACTAAAATTAGTTAGTTTTTAAATCCCTACAAACACATACACTCCACTAATAAGGGGATGGAAGGGCCCGAAGGCCTGAGGGAAGAACTAATAAGTTCTTGAGGAAAAAAGGGTGGATAAACAGGTAGGAAAGGGTCAAAATTCACTCAATTAAGGGAAATAACGATAAAAAACTAAATTAAAGGGGCTTAAATTAACTATAGACTAATCTATATGAACTGACCTGAAGCCGGTAGAAACAACACACCTCGATCGCTGTAGCGGCAAACGAGATCCGAGGTAATACCGCCTAGCATTGTGGGATATAGGGGAGCCTCGAGCCGGTGGAACCAACTCTCAAGCTTTTAGAGTGGCCGAGTCGGAGCCGAGGTCGGCTCCGAACCCATCCAGCAAGAATGAAGGCGAGATAGACAACTTAACATCGTACGTTTCTTGTGCTTGTTTTACTCTAAACATGCCCAGCTTTGCCTTAAACACACATGTTTTGCTTTCAACATACTTGTTTTGCTTTACTGTTAAATCATCAAATACCTTTATTTTAAACATTTCCTTTACTTAAACCTTTTGTGCTTTCGTGCTTTCTGCTTGCTTAATAATGCAGTTTGAGCCCTTGTAATGCTCTACTTTGTCTTTCGTATCATAGTAACAGATTGTGCTACTTCTCATTACCTTTGATTCTTTTCTGGCTCTGTTTGTGCGCTTTTCTCTCATTTTTACCTTCACTGTCGTCTCTGCACCTCATGGCTCTGAATATTATTCTCTTCGATCCCAGTTCTGACACCATGTCGCTCTCCTATCTAGGACACAATAGAAGAGTCTTCATGGGTCCTGTTCAAGCAGCTTTATTTTATACAAACACATCAGTACAGAAGATTACTGCCTTTAACTTAAGTAGCTTAACACACTAACAACTGCGATTTTCCCTGGCTGTTCTTTCAAAATGTCACTAGAGATTGCATGTGTCTGGAATTTATATGTGCACGTATAGCCTTGACATGCTTCTTAAAGATATAGCACAAAGATCACTTGCACTCTGATCTACATTCTATGAAGGGTATCCAGTTTTTGGTGGGTTTTACTGATGCTGTTTTGCGTATGTAAATCAAATTTAAGATCAGCATCGATTGTCATGCCAAGTAATTTTGTATGTCAGGTAACTTCAATCATGGTATTATTTAAGGAAGAAATTTGAAAGTTGCCTTTTCATGGAAATCGGATTTTGGAAAAAAAAAGATAAGTAATTTAGTTTTTTTGGATTTAGTAGCAGGTGATTATCCTGTAGCCAACTTTCAACAGAGTTAAAAGCTTGTATGAGGTCATCTGAAGCTTGCTGACAGGAGTTATGCACAGTGATAGTGAATATACTGAACAGTGGAGGACTGATAATGGAGCCCTGTGGAATGGCCAGTATTCTCAAGAAGGAAGGGAGAAAAGGTAAGCAGCCATTTAACATACTTTTATCTGTCAGTTAAGTAGTTGTGAAACCATTGTAGTGTGGATTATGATAGCCCTAGGAAAACGGTTGACAGAGAGAGAGACTAGATCAAAAGCTTTTGAGAAATCAAGGAATACAGAGGAAACAAGTTTGCCTTTGTCTCTGTTTTTAACAGTATCTGTGAATGCTAATAAGGCCATGGTAGTGCTATGGGTGGGTGTAAAAGCATGTCGTGTGGAGGTGAGGAACTTTTCCTGAAGGATGTGTTCAACTAGTTGTTTGTGAATGCACTTCTCAAGAAGTTTTAACCAAGGAGATAATATGGCGATAAGTCTGAAACTGGTTATTATCAGATGAGTTTGTTCTTCTATGAAGAGGGATGGTGAAGATTTTTTTCCACAGAGAAGGACTGTATGATTCTTTGATAGATGTATTAATTAGGACAGACACAAGACAGGTAATTTAACTGGCAGCTAGCTTGAGGTATTCTGCTGGAAGATTATCTGCTAAATGAAAACAGGATTTCAGTTTAAGGAGTAGCAATTTGATGTAGGATATCTGTATGGGTTTTAGGGTAAAACGGGGTGTCTGCTATATAAGAAGTGGGCAAGTCAGGATTGTTAGCTGGAGAAACTTTAGTGAGGGCATAATGCTTTCTATAAAATGTGTGTTAAAGTGAGCAGCTATTTCAGAAGGAGTGCTATTTGGGGCAGGATTAGAAGTGGCAGTTGTTTCAGGCTGGAGTATGTTATTAATCGATGATCAGAACTATTTAGGATTGGAACACTGATTCAGTAAGGGGTTACTGTAGCAGATTTTCTTGTCTGCATTAATCTGTCTTTCAGTACAGTTAAATAATTTTTAAAGTGTTGTAGCTTTTGGAGAGATCTATATTTTAACCATTCGTTCCAAGCACTATCTCTTTCATCCATTAGGTGCCTGCTATGGGTGGCTAACTAAGGAATATGGTTACTCTTTACTTGTTTTGTTGTAGTTGGAGCCTGTCTAGTAAGGGTTTCATAAAAAGTGCGTTAAATTTCTGTACAGCTTCATCGAGAGAAATATGCTTCAGGATAGACTAGAAAAGGAGCTTAGGATTATATTACATGTATAAGAGCATTAGTGAATTTATGGGAAGTTCTAGGTAAGTGTGGTTTGACATGATGGAAATTGAATCTGTTGGCAAGTACAGGGAGGTGGTCACTAAGTGAATAAGACGTGGTGCTGCTGGAGACACAGTTAGTGGAATCAGACACCAATACCCAGTCCAGAATTAAAGCACATTTTTTTTGGATAGTTAAAACATGTGGAGGAGGAAATGAGTTAAGTCATGACAAACAGGTTGAGACTAGATGATGGGTATTTTGTGAAGATAATCTGCCAATCAAAATTAACATAGGTTCATAGGTAGGTACTAGGCTATTGGCCCAAGGGCCTGTGTAGGCCTAGCCAACAACATTCCTTGGCTTACACCACCCAAAGAAAGCTATTTTCCTGTGCCCCTGTCAAGCAGAGCCACAGAAGTGATCCCCGGGGTGTATTTCCTATTTCTCATCCACTCATCAAGATTTTTCTTGAAGAGTGCTAATGAGGAACTTTGCTTGACATAAATGGGTAGCTTGTTCAAGAGTATGGGAAGTCTCTGGGAAAGGAATCTATCCCTCAAGCATGTCCTGTTTATTGTGGTGACAAGGTTTAGGTTCCTAGAGAGTGTAGCTCGGAGGGATTGGGATTTCTTTAGGTGTAGCATGTTCAACAGCTCTGGGTTTGACATAGCTTTATATGTTAGACATCACCTCGGAGTAGGCGATAGACTACAGAGTAAAGCTGGAGTTTTTTGAGATGGTCTGTGTAGGGCATCTGTTTGAGGCCAGTAATCCTCAAAAAAAAAAAAAAAAAAAAAAAAAAAAGTAATTTAGTTTTTTTGGATTTAGTAGCAGGTGATTATCCTGTAGCCAACTTTCAGCAGAGTTAAAAGCTTCTTGAATAATTCTCTGAAAATGTATGAGGTTATCTGAAGCTTGCTGAGAGGATTTATGCAGATTGTTAGTGAATATACTGAACAATGGAGGACTGAGAATGGAGCCCTGTGGAATGGCCAGTATTGGCAAGAAGGAAGGGAGAAAAGGTAAGCAGCCATTTAACACACTTTGACATGTTGGTTAAGTAGGTAGTAAGGGATTCATAAGAAGTGTGTTAAATTTCTGTACAGCTTCATCGAGTGAAATATTCTTCAAGACAAGACTAGTAAAGGAGCTTAGGATTATATTAAATGTCTAAGGTTAAAATTAGTAAATTTATGGGAAGTTCTAGGTAAGTATTGTTTGACATGATGGAGACTGAGTCTGTTGGCATGTACAGGGAGGTGGTTACTAAGATGAATCAGACGTGGTGCTGCTGGAGACATAGTTAGTAGAATCGGACACCAATACCCAAGTCCAGAATTAAAGCACATTTTTTGGATAGTTAAAACATGTCGAGGAGGAACTAAGTTAAGTCACGACAAATAGGTTGAGACTAGTTGATGGGTATAGGTTCATAGGTAGATACTAGGCTATCTGCCCTAGGGCATTTATAAGCCTAGCCAGAGTGTATTTGGCTTCCGCCTCCCTATTAGATTAGCCTACTGTGCGCCTCTGTAAAGCAGGTCACAGAAGGTACCCTTTTAAGATTAGTTTACTGTGCCTCTGTCTAGCAGGGACACAGGAGAGATCCCAGGGGTGAATTTGCGATTTCCCATCCACACGTCCAAACTTCGCTTGAAGAGGGTCAGCGAGGGGCTATGTCTAATATGAATTGGGATTCTATTCCAGAGTGAGGGGAGCCTCTGGGAAATGAATCTGTCCCTCCAGCATGTCCTATTTATTTTTGTGCTGAGGTTTAGGTCCCTGGAGCGTGTAGCTCTAAGGGACTTGGATTTTTTGAGGTGGAGCATGTCCATTAATTCTGGGTTTGACATGGCTTTGTACGTCAGGCATAGATCGCCTCTGAGTAGGCGGTAAGCAACTGAGTAGAGCTGGAGTTTCTTTAGTCGAGCTGCATAGGACATCTGTTTGTAGCCCATGATCCTCTTGGTGAGGTACATTTGGGGTCTCTCCACTTGCTGCAGGTGTCGGGTAAGGTACATCCCAAAAGGGGCATTGTATTCAATTATGGGCCTGATGAGTGACGAGTAGAGGGGCACAATGACCTCTCTTGATCTAGATGCAAACCCTTTCGTGATAAGGTGGGCTATATAGAAGGTCTTTCTAACCACTTTGGCAACGTAATTATCAAAGGAGAGATTACTATCTACGTTGGTCCCCAAATCTCTAATTACTTCTTCCGTACTTAATGGATTACCACCTATGTGGTAATTTGTGGGCACCTTGTTTTTCCCCAAAGGAGATGACTATGCACTTTTTAGCATTTAGCTTGAGGCCGTGGCTCTGGCATCAAGCATCCGTCTCTGTGAGACCCCTTTGGAGGATGCTTGTGTCAGCTGGAGATTCGATTATGGCCCCCAGTTTGCAGTCATCTGCGAACTTTGTCAGCCATAATCCCCCCGTGTTAGCCTGAACCTCAGAGAAGTATATACCGAACAAGAGAGGTCCCAGAACTGAGCCCTGTGGGACGCCACTTGTAACTGGTTTGGATTCGGACATGGCACCTGTGATTCTGACCATGTGGGTTCTATCTCTGAGCCAGTTTGCAACCCATCTTGTGATATAGGGGTTGATATTTAAGCTGGTAAGCTTATTTATGATGCCCGAGTGGGGTATTGTGTCGAAGGCTTTTGCGAGGTCCAGGTAGGCTGTCTGGACTACCTTGCCCTCATCTATGGCTTTGGTAACTGTTTCAAAGAAATCAACTAGGTTTAAGAGGCAAGATCTGCCCTTAACAAAGCCGAATTGGGTAGGGTCCAGTGTCTAGAGGCTCCCAATGTCTTTGTTTATGAGTTCCATGATAATACGCTCCATAGCTTTACAGACCAGACTAGTCAGGCTTATGGGGCGATAGTTTCCGGGGTCCGTTGTGGCACCACCTTTGTGGAGTGGGACCATTGTAGCTGTACGCCACTCTTTGGGTACATATCCTGTAGTAAGGCTAAGTTTGAACAGTGACTTAATGTGAGGGTTCAGTTCTTCTTGGAGCTCGTGTAAGAGACAGCCTGGGACACCGTCTGGTCCCATAGATGCTGTGTTTTTTGCTTTGGAGAGGGCAGCTTTCACCTGTGCATCTGTGATGTCAGGGAGGTTACATTCAGTTGGGATAGGCGTTTGCTCCTTTGGGGGGGAAGGGGGGAGAAGTTTGCGCTGAATCTGTCTGCCAGGATGTTGGCTATGTCTGCAGGTTCGGTATAATTTGTACCGTTATGCAACAATTCGGAGCATATCTGGGAGCTTCCGCCCATGTTCCTGACACAACTAAAGAAGGCCTTGTGATTATCTTTAGTGTCTAGGGCAATTTTTCTTTCGAAACTGGCCTTTGATGATTTTATGAGGGATCGAAGTTTCTTGCTAATACTGATCAGAGATGCCTTCCCTTTTTGGGATTTTACTCTGTCATGTAGTAGCTTCCTCCTTCTGTTGTATAGCTTATTTATGGCCGGGGTCCACCAGACCGGTCTCCTGTTTCTGGAGGAGTGAGTCTTAGTTTTATTTGGGATAGCACGATTCATGCATTCCTGCAGGTGCTCATATAATGCATTTGTAAAGGATTCAGTGGATTGGGCTGTATTATCCTCTGGCCCAGGGGCTTTGAAGGATTCCACCTCAGTCTTGAGAAGTGCAAAGCTGGCTTTACAGGTTTATTATAGGGTATGATTTTAAGATAATCAGGTTATAGTAAAACTACTCCACCATCTTTTTTCAATTCCGTCATCCATGATGATATTATAACAAGGCAGTGAAATGTCAGTGTCAACTATATGACATTTTAGCCATGTTTCAGTTATGGCAAGAATACTGTGGGAGATCCAGGCATGGAGTTCTGAAATTTTATTACAGATGCCATGAGTATTTAAAGAAATAAATTTAAAGCTGTTTGGGTGAGTTTGAGGTAGGAAGGTTGGATTTTGATGGTTTTGAAGACGGTGGTGTGGTCTATTTCTTTTCAGTCAGCTGTGGTGGTGCAGCGGTTAGCATTGCCGCCTCACAGCAAGAGGTTCTCCAGTTGGATTCTCGGCTGGAGAGCCTTCTGTGCGGAGTCTGCATGTCCTCCCTGCAGTCGAGTGAGTTTTAAAGACATGCAGGTAGGTGCATGTGTATATGTGTGTGCCTTCTGTGATGGTTGGGCGCAGGGCTGGCAAGGCAACACCATAAAAACATCACTGCCACTCAGTCTGCAGACTGGTGATCCACTGTGACAACCCCTAAGTGGGAAAAGCTGAAAGACACTGCAGACATTGCTTGGTGTGGTCCATTTTTTGGAAGGATATGGGTGGGCCAAGTAGGAAGGGGTGTTTGGCTGGGATGAGTTTTGGAGGCTACTGGGGAGTCAAGATGGGAGGATGGACCAGGTTTGGGGAGAATATCCCCACAGAGTGGTAAAGAGGAAGACAGATGGATATGTTTGGTAAGACTGTTTTGGTTTAACTTTAAGAGTTAATTTTACTTTCGTGTGGTAGATGTGAGGGTTTAGTAATTTAAATTTGAAGTAAAGATTGGGTGAGTCGTAAGTGATTAATTTTGAAGTGAGGTGATTTGAATGGTTAAATGTGAGGCAGATAGTGGTAGAAATGTGAATGAGATTGAGTGATGGGAGAAATGTGTGTGACATTGAGTGATGTATGGTAATTTGCACGGTGCTAAAGCAGTAACAGAAAAGATGCAGTAATATTTAAGATAAGCATGGTATGTAGCTTAGTAGAGAGATCTGTCAGACAAACAGGAGCTAAAACACTGTGGTAACAAATATAGGAAAGGTAGGAGTAGAGTGGGATAGATGAAATAAGTTGTGATCAATGGTGTCAGTTAGTAAATATAAGGGAGGAAAGAAAGTAAAAAATGTAATGGCATGAAAGGTGTGTGTGTCTGTGTACACGTGCACACACACACACACACACACACACACACACACACACACACACACACACACACACACACACACAAACTGAGACAGCTCCAAGCATGCCCTACAGACATACATACTTGTATGTAAGCTCCCTCCCACAGACAGACATGTGTATGCACATACAAACTCATATGCTAACAGTCCCTCTCCTGCTATAGACATCAGGTGAGATACACCATCTTTTACACTTTTATTCCTTTGCTCCCCAGATAGCATGGTAGAGTTTGTCTCTGAATTGCTCTACCATGCCATTCTGATCCCAGTAAAAGGCTCCATAGAAGCACACATAGCTTATGAGGGTTAGTCATAAGACCAACACATTTGCATACTACCTTGTGTCCAGTGAGAGCTCTGTAATGCTTTCTCATAATGCAATAAGCAATCATGCTACAAACAGGATTATGCAGTGCATTGTGTTTTTGAATGCTAGTCAGTCATTTACTGATTATGTACCAGAGCCTTTAACTTATAAGTCTTTGCTACCGATGTCGAACATTTAAAATTATACTCAGTTTTATTTTGGGTGTTGCGTAGGGGCATGCTTGGAGCTCTCTCAGTGTCTGGGAGTCGTTTGTGTTGAACATCGGACCAGTATGCTGACTACAATTATGGCTCAAAATACTTTCTTGCCCACATAACTGTCAATACATCAGAAGTGAAAATCCTTTAAGCTTTACTAGAAAAAGTACTTTAACATGTAATAGGAAATGTAGCAAATATGGTGGGGTGAAATCCAGCATACTCCTGCACTGAAAACCCTAAGGGAAGAACAAGAATTGTTGGTATTTTTTGTAACTGATAATTGAAAGTTTTATAATAAAACCTCAGAAGGGGAAACTAAGATATAGCTTTTTTTAGACAAATACTACAACCATACATTTAGAAGTGTTCACTGCTTCAGTCTGCCATTTTACATAATACTGAGTTTCCATTGCAATTGTTTTAAACTTCTGACCAGTATGCAGACCAAAGTAATTACTTGAAATACTCTTGTCTAAGTTGTCATTAGATTAGAATTAAAATCCTTTATATTTCACCAGAAAAAAAAAAAAAAAAAAAAACAGTTGCAATCTGCACTAGTCACAATACCATGTTTTTCAGTGGCTAAAGGGACAGTGTCAAATTCAATGTTGTACTGCTGTGGAAACCCTGAAGTTACAGTGGCAAAAGTGATCACATTTTGTAGCTGAACATACTGTTGTCATTACCAGAATGTTTTACACTGAAATCTGTAATAGGAACAGATATATTCTTGCATAGACAAGCACTAGTGGCTTTAATTCAAGCGCCTTTTATTATCACAGTCTTACATTTTGCACCACGGTTGGTTTCTACTGTGGCTGTTGTGCTAAATGTCTGCTCAGAATACATTTCCAGTGTGGGTGGTTTGCTGAATGCCTGTTCAGAATGTAGAGTATACAATGCGCTAGAATAATCCTTTACTGGGCTGTGATTTACAGCAGATGTTTCTAAAAAGTACACTTTATTTGCAGCATATCATATTTTTACACAACTAGTGTGGTGGCTCAAATTCAGCACAGTACAGTGCTGAAAGGCCTAAGGGCAGAAGAGGAATCTTAGATGTTTTACAGATGATCCTGCTTTTGTTACTCTGAATGCTTCATAATGAAATCTGAAAACAGACCAACAGACTAGCACTTCATACATACATTTAGAAGTATTCTCAACAGTCTGATGTTTTAGTTTATATTCCTTTACTGTGCCAGTTAAACATTTTGCACTGTAGTCAGATTCCATTATGGGCGTTATACGGAACTATGCTTAGAACATGTCTTTACTGAGATGTAGTTACATCAGAAATAAAAATGCGGTTTACTTCTAAATGTAGTAGTTTTTTGTGACTGTACACATGACAACCCCCCCCCCCCCGTTTAGACTTGTGTGCTGTCTGTAAACTCAATTACATGAAGATAAAGTTGTGCGTGCCTTTACAGCTGAAACCACCACCTAATGGCACTTTGTAGCTCAGGGTCATGATATATTACTCTAAAGAATTTGCTATAACATTTTATATGGTAACAAAGAAGTGATCCTTTACTCCTAGATATTATCATACATGCACAGAAATAAATTACAGGCAAAAACAAATGTAAAAAAAAGCCTGTCTACTCAGTACATTTTGCATCCCCAAAATATTCTTCAAGCTTAAATCTAAACATTATACATTCAGACCGATGTTAATGCCAGTAGTCTTATATAACCATATGGGTGCTCCATGCCATTCGGTTCAAAAGAAAAAAATGTACATTTTGCATTTTTTGTCAGTCCGAATTACAAAGCTGTATTCTTATGAAAGGAGAAACTAAAATAATATTCTTTTTCTTAATAAAAGTGATGTCTACTTCCATACATGTTACAAAAAACATGAATATTTTACATGCTCATTCTGTTTCCTACTTAACATAAAAGCTATTAGGCTGTGCAAAACCAAATGAAAGTAGGATATGCAGGGGGGTCTTGTCATTAAAATTATGTAAGCATAGCTTGAAACAATTCAAGATATTGTCATTTGCAGTTAAGGTGAAATTCAGATTAGGGTGGCCTTTGGAAATTGACAGGTTGACAACATTTCTAAAAAAAAAAATTCAGCTGAAAACTAACATGTAATATTCTATTCATTTCAGAGAAAAGTAAAAAAAAAAAAAAAACCTACAAAAACGAAAATTATCTACTTCATCACGATGCATCTGCGATTTCTGTTTTCTTCCTTATACAACCAATGGGGGTCTCAGATTCAAACCTGGCCACTTCCACAGACTTTGGCTCTGTAGTTTAAGCTCCTCCCCTTACCCATAATTTCTACTTTAGCTTGGATTACCTCAGATCGAGTTTGCCATCTATGCCACCTATTATACTACACCACAACAAAAAATGTTAGAAAGAATCCAGTGTAATTGCAAAACAAATTTCATGTATACTAGAAGGTAGAGAAGCAAGAAGGCTGAAGCTCATCAGAAAGGCAAGCAGTACAATACTCTTCAGGAGCTAGTAGGAGTCCCTATGCAAATCTTCCAAGTAGGAAGGGGGTTGGAGGGTGAGACGTTGAGGAAAGATAAAAACAGACAACACAGATGCATTGCTATGGTGAGTACATTACGTTTGTATTGGACGTTGTCTTTTTCATCCATTCCTCAACAGATGAGGCAGAGACCCCAGCTAGAGAACCCCAGGGTGGTCCTCAAGGAAGGATATTCCAGAATACAACAGAGCCAAATGCTGCTCTATCCCTACACAGAATATGCAACTTGTAATAAGCATTAAGCAATAAGGGTATGAGTATTAGACCAGGTTGCAGCTCCCCAAATATTATCTACAGAAGCTCTGGACCAGAAAGCGAAGGATGTGGCCACAGATCCAGTGGAAAGAGCCTTATGAGGTTTAGGTAATACCAATCCTTTCTTCATATAAACTAATGAAATGCAATTAGTGAGCCATTTGGCCAAGTTACCTTACAGACTGACTTGCCCAGTTTAGCTTTGGAAAAGGAAATAAACAGCTGGTCTGATTTTCTGAAATCTTTACTTCTGTGGAGACAGAATCTAAGCTGTCTTTGAACATCCAACATGTGCAAGATGCATTCTCTTTTGCTGGAAAAGCTTTGAAAGAAAACAGGAAGGTTGATGGACTAATTCATAGCTGTTTCTGAAGCAACCTTAGGTAGAAAAGGATTAATATGGAGGGACACCCTGGCCTTGTGAAAGATCACATACAGTGGCTGGAAACAGAGAGGTTTGAGCTCTGCTACCCATCTGGTCAATGTGACTGCAACCAAGGAAATCGTCTTCCAAGACAAAAACTTTACGCCCACCTTGGCAGAGGGCTCAAGGGGGGGCCGAGTTAATACTTGAAGAAGTACTGTTAAGTCCCATGGAGGAGTGGGAGAAAAGGCATAAAGAAGCCCAGGGGCCAATCGTGAATCAGTCTCTCTCAGTGAATTCCCCCACTGGGGGATCAGGGTGAATTACTCTCTGCCCTTGGAGTTGAGAGAAGTGAAGAGGTCTCAGCAAGGCTGGCCCCATTGGCGAAAAATCATTTTCTACACTACAGAGTTGAGAGACCAGTCATGAGGGAATTAGATGGGCCTGCTCAGTTTGCTGCTAGCATGTTGGACTTCCCTGGGATATGCATTGCTAAAAGAAAGTGGCCAGAAGAGATCTTCCATTGCCATACTCACGATGCTTCTTGACACAAGGGGTTGAGCTGGATTTACTCCTGTTTGTTGATGAACCAGACTACTGACATGTTGTTTGAATAGCAACCATCCCTGGAAGAAGAGCATCTTGAAATGCCTGCAATGCTAATAGGACTGCCGTCATTTCCAAGACACCGATGTGAAGACTGACCTACAAATGACACCAAGTGCCTTGGACTACCCTTCCCAAGTAACGTCCCCCCATCCTAGTTGGGAGCTGTCCATAGTCACTGGGGCTTTGGGTGCTGGAAGGATAAAAAGGCGGCCCTGAGAAATGTCTTTTGTGGTGATCCGCCAAGCTATGTGTTCTCTGCAGATTCTTGTAATCCATATAGGTGCAGTCGGGGGGTGTCATTTTATTGGCCATTGCACTGCAAGTGTCCACTGCAGTACCCTCATGTGAAACCTTAAGGAAACTGCCATAGATCCAAGAACCTGCAACACTAACCTTGCTGGAGGAGAAGGAACAAAGAGAATATGGGATGTTTGATTTTGCAAGGTGTTTAATCTTCTCTATGGTAAGCTTGTGATCTGTGCGCCTGCATCCAGACAAGCACCTACGAATTCCAGAACTTAAGTAGGGGAACAGCTGAGATTTGAAGTAGTTCAGTGTGATGCCCATTTGAAGACACAGTTACAGCAACTACTCCCTGGCTTGAATCAATAGAGGTTTGGTGGCAGCAAAGAGCAGACAGTCATTCAGACATGGAAACACCTTGAATCCTAACAGTCTCAAATAATCTGTGACCACTGCCAAGCACTCAGTGAACACCCTGGGGGCTGTAGTGATGCCACAGGGCAGGGTCCTGAACTGGTAGTGACTGGCTCCCAGCTGGGAGTATAGGTACCTCCTGGATTACTTGTCTATTTTGATGTGATAGTACACATCCTGGAGATCTATAAAGGACATCCAATCGTCCATGTGTAACAGTGGCAGAATGGACTGAGCCCTGACCATTCAGAACTTCAAGTGTTTGACAAACTGATTCAAGTTGCTGACATCCAAGATTGGCCTTAGGCCGCTGTTTTTTTTTTTGGCATTAAAAAGAACCTAAAGTTAGTTATGAATCCTTGTTGATCTGGGGGAACCATTTGGATGACACTTTTTTTCCAGCACTTTTTCTATTTCTGTAGTTGCTGCTTTTCTCCAACTGGGTGGAAAATTGGGAATTTTCCTGGACCAGTTGTGAGGATGAAGGGAAAAGGGTATGAAATAACCTCTTTATACTATTCTCAGCACCAAAATATTTTTGGTAATGGCTGTACATGCTTCTGGATGCAGGGATAAGCTGTCCTCAAGAGAGACCTTAGAAGACCCTTGCAACTTGCGAAACCACATCTTTCTACCCCTTCTCTGGTTCTGTGAAAAAGTCCTTTGCATGGTAGAGAATCATGTCCCTATGGCAGATAATGTCTTCCTACCTTGTTTACACCTAGAGAGAGTTTCTTTCACCTCAGGGCAGAATAAGGTGGATCCATTAAAGGGAGTATTGATAACTGATGACTTGAAAGGCTCCACAAAATCACAAATTTGCATCCAGGCATGCCTTCTCACAGCAATTCCTGAATCCACAGCTCTGGAAGCTCCCTCTGAGGCACGAGAAACCAGCCTCATAGTGGTATTTGAAAGGGACAGGAGGGTGTCAAATTGCAAAGAAATGGTCTTCCTGTCCTCTGCCGACATAGACCCTGAGAGTGCATTGGAAAACTCCTTGATGAAGTCCCTATGAAATCTAGTTACATGTGCCAAACAGTTCAGTGACCTGAGGGCGATGGTCGACAAAGCAGTAAACATGCTTCTCAAATCTGTCCAACACCCTTGACTCTCTGTTCAGCAGATAGACAGAAGAACACTGTTTGGCAAGTTACTTCCTGGTAGCTGCTGTTACCACCTCCAATGGGCATAATTCTTTGGTGCCACCAGGTACTTAGGTAGATCTGGGATTGGCTCTGTGACATCAGGATGCTCCAAGCTTGGTGGGAGATGACGTTCATCATCTCATCCACCAGAAGAACTACTCAGGATGTAGCTGAGCCTGCAAGTTACTTCCTGGTAGCTGCTGTTACCACCTCCAATGGGCATGATTCTTTGGTGCCACCAGGTACTTGGGTAAATCTGGGATTGGCTCTGTGACATCAGGATGCTCCAAGCTTGGTGGGAGATGACGTTCACCATCTCATCCACCAGGAGAACTACTCAGGATGTAGCTGAGCCTGCTTCGAAAGCCTCGAGAAACACTGACTCCTCCTATGGGTGATGGTCAGAAGACCAATCATTTTCTGTCTCAAAAGTTTGAGTATCTCATCGAAATAGACATCCTCAAGGGACAATCTGGGTGACCCCTCCCCTTCATCGAAGTCAGTGTTTTCTGTCAATGATTCCTGTGGGGAATCCAAGTGGCTGCTTTTGCACTTGCACTTCTGAGGGGGCTCACCAATGGGATGCTATTGGGAGGACTCAGAAGTGTGAACAGCGTCCTAGATGAGGACAGTGTCCAGGCTTGACCATGATGGCTGCCCCAATGAGACAGGATGATGAGACTTAGTCCCCAAAGCAGATAGCTCAGGATGAGGAGGACCCAAGGGGGGCATGGATTTCTTGTCCAGCTCTTTCTTCCACTACCTCGAAGGTAGAAGCGATGGAGTAACCAACAGCCAGCCTAGTAGGAGCCAAAAACACCTCTCCAGGATGGGTCAGAGCATCCCATAGAAGTAGAAGTATAAGGGATTTGGTCTTTTAGAACAAGTTTTTTATGGTGCTCAGTGTGAGTGTACTGTGGTTAAACCCCACACAAATCTCACATTCTACATTAAGGTAGGCAGCCCCTAGACAACAGACACACTTGCGTTGGGCATCAGAGATGGGGATTTTGTGCTCATACGAAGTATACTTCTTAAAGCCCGTAGGCTTATCAGCTGTCTTTCAAGGAGAAGCAACAAAAGAAAAGGAAAGACAGACCTAATACCAACTATAGTACACAGAAAAAAACACTACCAAGAATGTTATAACAGATGTACCCAAAAGAATGATTAGCAAGAAAAGAAAAAAGGCCAACACAGAGCATGAGGCCCATAACAACACACAAGAACAGCTACTTAACCAAAGAGAATAAAGTTTTTTTTTAGTAGAAAAAGGGTAGGAGAAAAAAAAAAAGTTGAGTAACAATCAAAAATTAAGTCACTTATCTGACACCGTGATTAAGCTGCAGGTGACCATATCTGAAATGCTGAAGCGGCAAATGAGATCTGAGGTAATCCAGACTAAAGAGGGGATTATGGGCAAGGGGAAGAGCTCATGGAAGTGGCTGAGCTGGATCTAAGGTCAGATCGGAGACCCCCCCCCCCCCCCCATCGGTTGAGGAATGGATGAAAAAGGCAACATCAGATGCATAATACATGTTTTGTGTGATTTCAGACTTAAAAAGCATATGTGAACCGCCTGACATTTTGATGAAGTCTTAATGAAAGATGTTGTAAGATAAAAGGGTGTAACTGGATTTTAATTTTTAACCATTGAAGTGATTGTTTCCTGCATCCTGGGAAACGTTTTACTGGCATGGACACTTTGGTTTTAGTTTTCCTGTATAAAAGTGAGCATTTTACTCTATATATGTTGAGGCAGAACACACTGCAAAAAAAAGTCTCGCCCAACTAAAATTTAAGATGCACTTACTCCTTTGTCTTAAATGACATGAGCCCTTCCCTACAGGTGCTTTACAGAAGATTATGTCAGTAACACTGAAACTTTCATGAAAATATGTTGAACCAATTTTGAGACATAGGCCTTTATAGGCATACAGCAAAAAATAACCAAAACCAGAAGAAAATTAAGGAGTACCTGACCTCATGGGTTAATCCAAGAAAAGGGCACAGAGTAAGCTACATATAATCACAATCAAGAAACCCTTATAATGTAAAAGTTAACTGCTGACTGTAGAATGTACCAGTCTTCATCACAGTACAGCTTCAGTATATTGCTATAAGAAACTATAACACACACATAAAATGCATCCCTGAATTAATCCTGTCCACATACATACCCATGCAAGGCAGATCCAGCAATCCTTGTGGACTCACTTTGTAGCAACCACGAAGGTCCAAAACACGGAGCTTGTAAGATGAATGAAGAATTTTAAACAATGTGCTGTTACTGACAAAAGAGAAAGATGATGTGGCCAAACACAGTTCCTCTAGTTCAGGGAAACCAGCAGATTCTATTTTGGTACTAGATTTTGGGATCCAAATCAAGTTCAGTAAACGGAGCACCTAGAAACAACAGTGCAAAGATTAGCCAAAAGCACTAGCTAAGTATTCTGTTGCTGATAGTTTAACAAACAATGCTGGAACCTGTGTAAATAAAAAACAAATAAAAAAATGGGGAAACAAAAATACACTGGTCAGTCCTGGATGTGGCATGAAGGAATAAAACTGTGAGCTTTTAATTAACTTCATCCTGTGATTATGGGTTGTCTTTTTGCAATGCATTTATGCACACTGAGCTTCAGTAGTGAATATAACAGGCATAAAGTTAAAGGCACATGGATGCAATGAGACATGAGATTAACATTTAGAGTTGGCTACTAATTAGTCAATGCCAACACACACCAAAATTGGGATACAATATGCAGCAACACAGCTGCCAAATAATGTTTTTTTTATTCATTTTTCTCTGTTATCCTGCAGCATCTATGATTTCTGTTTCCTTCCCTCATACAAATATGTGTTATTCTGAAAAAACAAAAAAACTGTGTAAGATAATATAGAACTTCTGGAGCCAGAGCCAAAATGAAATCCTGCTGTGCAAAATAATCACTTTATTTATTTATTTATTTGCAGTTGGTTTACCAGGATAGTCCACTGGGCCAATAAGAACCCGTTTTCAATGGAGTCCTGGGGAGAAAAGCTCCAAAACAAAGGTTACAAAAAGATTACAGCAGTTTACAATTTCAATCATTTGTAGGTTAAAGACAAAGCTTTAAAACAGTGGTAACAAAAAGATTACAGCAGTTTACAATTGCAGTAATTTGTGGGTTCAAGACAAAACAAAGATTAAGCATTTACAATGCAATTTTTAGGTTTCATTTTGTAGAAAACTAAGATTTAAGCAGGTACAATAAAAATGTTTAGGTTAAATTTTGTAGAAAAACAAAGCATTGCTGCAGTAAATATATAGTTTCTTGAGTGGAATAGTAGGATAAGAGAATTATAAGATGTCATTGCAGTTGACTTATTATTTGGTGTCTGGTAATATATGGTAAAGTTGCCTATAGGAAGTGAAGAATAGACTAGGAGGGGTGGGAGCAGGAGCATTCCCATGAGAATGTTAGATGTGAGTGCAGTGATTTTTTAAAAGCAGGGAGGTTGGTGGTGATACGGCTGGAGGGAGGAAGGGAGTTCCATAGGCGTGCCAGGGCAAAGGACAGGAGTTTTTTTCCTGGAGAGTGACGGGGTTTGTACAGTTCTATTAGGTTTTGGTTATTAGATCTTAGGAGTCTTTGTGGAAGGTGCATTTTAAAGGTAGAGCTGAGAGAGGGACAGAGGGAGTGATGAAAAATTAGTTAATGAGCAAAAGTGAGCTGAGTATAGGAGAGATAGTTGGGAAGCTCTAGCCAGTTAAGTTTGTGGAGAGATGCACAGTGATGGGTAGATGATTTGTGACTAGTTGCAAATTTGGCAATTTTATAATAACAAGAGGGCAGTTTTGTTTTGAGAGAGGATTGTAGATTTGTTAGGAGAGGGGCACCATAAAGGAGGGAAGGGATGAGAAATGTAGTAGCGAGAGTGAGCTTAGTAGATGTACTGAGGAATCGATTGTGTCGGTAGAGCATGCCAAGTTTTTGGTGGTTTTTTTTATGTTTAGTTGTAGGTGGTTATTGAATTTAAGCTGGTCATCAATCTGGACTCCTAGTAGTTTGGTTTCAGATACCAGTTCAAGAGGTGTGTTATTCTGGCTAGTGATGGAGAATAGTTTTCTATCAATGGTGTTGGTTTTTGAGGGGGTAAATACCATAAGTTTGGTTTTTGATGCATTGAGTGCTAGATGATTGTCCATCATCCACCGTTCTGTGGTAGAGAAGGCGTCTTGAGTCAGTTTTAAGAGAGCGGGGATGGATGTGGCTGCACAGATAATTGTAGAATCATCTGCATATTGAATAAGTTTAGCATGAGGAATTGAGTGGAAGAAATCATTTATAAATATATTGAAAAGGAGAGGACCCAAAATGGAACCTTGGGGGACACCAGTGGGTGTGTTAAGGAAAGAGGAGATGGCTTTTTTCCACTTGACAGCTTGTTGCCTGTTGGAGAGATGGCTGGTGAACCAATTGAGAGAGGAAGGGGATAGGTTTAGGTTAGATAGTTTAGTTAGGAGAAGGTTGTGAGAGATAGTATCAAAGGCCTTAGACAGGTCAAGAAAGAGGGTAGATACAGTAGAGCCAGAATCTCTGGCTTTATTTACAGTTTCCAGGAAGGAAAGGAGGGCAGTCATGGTGCTGTGGCCAGGTCTGAATCTGTGTTGTGTGGGAGTTAGTAAGTTATTATCTAAGAGATAGGGAAGGAGTTGAAGATGGATACATTTCTCTAGAAGTTTTGATATAGGAGAGAGGATGGCAATTGGACGAATGCTAGTAATATTATTATTATTGCCTCCTTTGTGCAGGGGAATGATGAATGCCCTTTTCCAGAGTTTGGGTACAAGCCCTTCTTGGATACAGCGATTGATTAGGATGCTGATGGGGAAGGCAATGGCTTCGGCAGCTATGTTGAGGAAGGATGAGGGAATGTTATCGGGGGCATTGGTGCACGGTTTTAGCTTTTGCAGGAGTTTTCTTATGGTAGAAGTAGGAATGGGTTTTAGGGAGAATGGTGGGAGTTGAGAGACTGGAGATGAAGGGGGTGACAAGAGGGGGGATGCAGAAGTAGGGGGTGAGGTGTTATTAGAGAAGGATGAGGTTAGTTTGGAAATAGAGTCTATGAAAAAAAAAGAGTTGAATTGTGTAGCCAGATCAATATCTAGTGCATTTGGGTCTGGGCTTGGGTTTTCTGCTGAGCCAGGATTTAGGAGGGTAGTGATGCCTTTCCAGAATTTTTGAGGATTGGTTTTGTGGTTGTTTTGGAGTAAGGAGAAGTAATTCTGTCGATCTGCTGTGATAAGTTTTTTAACAGTATTGCGAAGTATTTTTCATTCTGTCGGTTTTTCAAAAATATAGGTTCATAGGTGTGTACTAGGCTAATGGCCCTGGGGCCTTTACAAGCCTAGCCATAGGATTACCCTGGCATCGTGCCACCCGACCTTAGTTTCCCAGTGCCTCTGTCAAGTAAAGCCACTGGAGTTAACCCCAGGGTGAATTTTCTATTTCCCATCCACTCATCAAGATTTCTCTTGAAGAGGGTCAGCGAGGTGCTCTGCTTGACATGTATGGGGAGTCTATTCCATAGCATGGGCAGTCTCTGGGTTATGAACCTGTCCCTCCAGTACGCTCTGTTGATTGTGGTAATGAGGATGAGGTCTCTGGAGCGTGTGGTGCGGAGGGATTGGGATTTCTTTAGATGTGGCATTTCTAACAGAGCTGGGTCAGACATGCCTTTATAAGTGAAGCAGAGATTGCCTCTAAGTAGGCGATATGAGACAGAGAATAGTTGGGGTTTTTTGAGTCTGTCCATATAGGACAAGTGTTTAAGGCCTAGGATCCTCTTTGTGAGGTACTTTTGTGGCCTCTCCAGTTGTTGCAGGTGTCTAGTGAGGTACATGCCAAATGGGGCATTGTACTTGATGACTGGCCTAATGAGGGAAGAATAGAGGGAGACAATGACCTCTTTCTTCCTTGATGCAAAACCCTTAGTAATGAGATGTACCTCACAGAAAGACTTTCTGACCACTGTGGTAATGTGGGGATCAAAAGAGAGGTTGCTGTCAACCTGTGTTCCCAGATCTCTTATAACACCTTCTGCGTTCAGTGGACTACCATCAACGTAGTAATTCATGGGAACTGGGTTTTTCCCAAAGGGGATAATGACACTTATTTTTGGCATTGAGCTTAAGGCCATGGTTCTGACACCAGTCATTGGTCTCAGTGAGGCCATCCTGTAAAATGTCAACATCACTTGGAGAGTTAATAATCGCTCCCAACTTGCAATCGTCTGCGAACTTTGTCAGCCAGAGTCCCTTCGTATTTGGCCTGGACTTCAGATAAGTAGATACCAAACAGGAGAGGACCCAGGACAGAACCCTGTGGGACTCCACTCGTGACTAGTCGTCAGTCTGACTTGGAGTCAGCTACTTTCACACTGTGGGTTCTGTGAGCCAGTTTGCAACCCACCTAGTGATATAGGGGTTGATGCCTAGCTTAGTAAGTTTTTCTATGATTCCTGTCCTATCAAAGGCCTTGGCCAGATCAAGGTAGGCTGTATGAACCACCTTGCCTTCTTCCTCAGCTCTGGTGACTAACTCAAAGAAGTCGACCAAATTGAGCAAGCATGGTCTACCCTTCATAAAACCAAACTGTGTGGGATCCAGAGTGTGGAGATTCCCTATATCCTAGTTTATTAGGTCCATATACAATTTTAATCTCCATTGTAATATGCATTTCACTGTCAATCAAACTAGCAACTCTGCTTTGACTAGCTAGCTCCTTCTACACAAGCAACTTTTATCACACATCTTCAGACACCCCATATTGTGTTAACACACCACCTCCTCCTCCAGCAACAGCCGATTTTGCCATGGTCCACATGTATGTGAGTTATGTGCACAACAGGGTTGCCAGATTTCCGATTGGACAGGGAGGGACAAAGTAAAGACCAAAAAAAATAAATAAATAATAAAAAAAAAAAGGTCTTTCATACATAAATGAATGCATACAGTCGCTGTTTTTAACTAGATGTATTAATCAAGCCAAATATGCAAATAAGTACACACAATACAGTAGTACTGAAGCAGGAATCACAGTTATTATACATTACAACATTACAAACAGTCACATATTGATTAGATACCTTCTAAACATTTTAGTTAAATTCTAATTATAAACATGTATAATCAAACCACATACATGGAATTAACTACATATACATAATAGTCACGCAGTAACAATAATAACAATAGTACACTTTGAACATTTGCAGGAATCACAGTTATTATGCATTGCAAACAGTCACATATTCATTAGATACCTTGTAAACATTGTAGTTACATTCTAATTATAATCAAACCATATATATGCAAATAACTACATATACAGAATACTCGCACAATAATAATGACAGCAATAACAGCAATACAGTAGTACACCTTTGAATGAATATTTTGATTTAAATCCACAAAGTTATATAATAACAGTTTTATTACAAGTACTTTTCACAGCTTTTAGCTTGTTTCAAAATATATTCACCATCTTTAGTCGATACAAATTTTCTAAAGTCTTTACAAGTGTAATTAAAATTTTGTTTGACCATTAATTCAGCTTCCACAGTCTTTAACAACAATCTGTTTCTCTCCTTTCTCCAGGCTGCACTCATTAGACTAAATATTCTCTTACAAATTGCATTGGAATGTGGAATTGAGAGTATGTGGGCCACGATTTTGTACAAATTACTGCAAGCAGGATGATCTTTAAAAAATATTATCCATTTCTCATCTATTGTTTTTTTCTCATTTGCTTCAGTCATACTCAGTACAAACTTGTTTAATAAACAGACATCTTCATATAGAAAGTCAGTATTGCAAGTAATATTAAATAATTTTGTTAATTCTTCAATTGACGGGAATTCGATTTTTACATTTGGTTTTAAGGATAACACATTAATGCATTGAAATTTGTTACTTTCAAAGTCAAACCATTTCTGTAGGTATTTTATCGCTGTGTCAAAAATGTCTGCGTCATTTTGAAACGGGTTTTGATGTCATCACTGCATTTTAGTAACATTGTTCTAGCAATGCTTCCATAAAAGGCATCATCTTTTTTTGACTGAGTGACTGCAATGCGTTCATTATTTCAAAACATCAATTATTAAAACACCATTGCTTTGAAGTTTTGTTAACGCATTCTGAATAATACTGCATGCATTTGCAACAAACCCCAGGTATGCTAATGCCAATTCATCACTGAAAAACAATTCAAGAATTTCAGATTTGGATTTTTGACTCAGAAAGTACAATCGTATTGGCTCAAAATTTTTATTATCCGCTCAATTGCGGGCATCAAAGTGAGCCATCGAATGGCACATGGCATAACATTTCAGACCACTCTACTTCTAGCCATTTGAATAATTCTTTCAGTTGTACGACTCTTTTGTTGAGAACTAAATTCATTATAAATTTTTATAATGATCGACTCTATATCAAAAGTTAAAGTTTGTGCAGCTTTTTTAGCAGTATTATGTAGTATGTGACAATTACACCCAATTCCAATTATATTTGAATTAAGGTCTTTTAATTCTGTAAAGACGCTTTGTTTTTTTACCAAAATTGACGTTAGCATTGTCGGTATGAAAGCTGTTACATTTTGTATTTTTAAATTATTATCTTTTAAAGCCGTTGTTATAGAATCTGCTATACTAACTGATGCCTCGCTTTCCAGTGAGTAGAAGGTTAATAATTTTGTTTGAATGCCCTGTTCTTTGTGAAAATACCGTACAATTAATGGGAAGGTTTTTATATTGCCTTTATTTGAGGCGTCGGTACTCACAGAAAATGGCTGGTCATCTTGCAATTCTTTCAAAATAATTCTTTTTGATTCAGGTGCAAGCACACGTGTAATAATTTTTGTTGCTTTAGTTCTACCACAACAATATTTTTTTGATATTGTTGAATCTGGGAACAAACAAGAAAAGAGCAATCCTGCACAGTCACTGGAAATGTAACTGTGTGAATGCTTCACAGTGTGAAAACAAAAAGCTGTTTCTGCAGCAATAATATCATCTTCTTCCTTTGAATTTTTTGTCATAAAAAATGTTGTTATTTTGGTGGACGTCGAAGCTGCTGAAATATTGTTGGTGTGCGCAGTAGACTTCATATGTCGTTTGATGTCATTTTCACCACCATGTCCAATTGAAAACGACATATTATTGCACATCGAGCATATAGCATATCCTTCTCGTAACCAGGAATATTTTTTCATCCAATCAGTGTTGAATTTCACAAGCCTTTTTATTTTCTTTGAAGGAGTATTATCAACATCTTCGGAAGTACTCATCTATATAATGATGAAAAGTTTTTACATGTTAAGATATTTTTAATAGAATGTAGAAATCGACTATGAACAAGCAACAAATACCAGGCTGGGTGTTGTAAACTCAACAAAAAAGTTGTAAAATAACACCACTAAGCACAGAGACAGAGTCCGACTCCAAGTTGATTTTACTTTTTAGTGTAGTTAAACTGCAATAGTCGCTATTCGATGTTTCTTAATGTAAAACTGGTTTTGAGAGCTCAAGTGTAGTACCAGGTGCTTTACAACAAAAGGCAGAACTCCTGCAGTAAGATGATCCTTAGAAATAAGTTCACAGACTTCTACATAGAAAACCTTTGCAAAACCCAAAAGCTTTTGCAGTATCAGAGGAGGTTAGGATGTACCGACGGGTACCTCACCAGATTTGTATAACTGGAGCTGTAAACACCCTAGGGGCTTCCAACAAAGAGAATTTTATATTTAAAATCCCTACGCTACCAGAAAAGACTAAAAGCACTGTCTCCCTGGCCTTGAGTGTCTTACAGACTCTTCAGAGGAAATCAATACCTTGCCTTCCACACAGTCAGGCGACCCAGCAGTCAAAGACCTTTTGCACCTTCACAAATCAAACAATCCCAAAAATATCAGAACATCAGATCTAAACCAGCTTTAACAGAGCAGTAACACAAGGTGGAGAGACAAATTAGTTACTCAGAATTTTCAAAACCTCTGGAATAGACTCGCTCTTCAGATAAAGTAGTGTAACACACCACCTTCTTTCAAATGGGACCTGGATAATTGAATGAGTATTCATAAATTCAACCTAGGCATGACTGGCACAAGACAACCCTCCTCGAAAAGGGGGTTACACAACTTACAACAATCTACGGTGGGGAAATGACATGGCATAATGGTGCAAGAGTAAGACTCAGTAGCCTTAAACTTCTTGTGATAACATTAAATACACTTAGATGGGGAAGACATCCCTGATCAGTATCAGCAAGAAACTTTATTCTCTTGTAAAATCATCCAAGGCTAGCTTCAAAAGAAAAATTGCCATGGACTCAAAGGTAACCCAAGGCATTCTTTAGCTATGTCAAGAATCTAAGTGGCAATTCTCAGATTTTCTCAGAGTTGGTGCCGAGAAATACACTGAACCGACCGATATAGCCAACATCTTGGCATACAGGTTCAGTGCAAACTTCACCCCCCTCTCACCCCCCAAAAGGGCCCATAACTATACCAGAAGAATGCAGTGCCCCTGAAATCACAGACACTCAGGTTAAAACAGCCCTCTCCAAAGCCAAAAACACAGTATCAATGGGACCGGATGGTGTCCCAGGCTGCGTCCCCTCCTACACTAGCTCAAAGATGAACTAACCACTCACCTAAACACACTGTTTAAACTCAGCCTCTCCACAGGCTACATGCCCACAGAGTGGTGCACAGCAATGGTTATTCCGCTCCACAAAAGGTGGAGTCACTCACACAACAGACCCCGGGAACCATCGCCCTATAAGCCTGACTAGCTTGGTATGCAAAGCTATGGAGTGCATCATCATGGATCTCATTAACAGAGACATTGGGAACCTCCAAACACTGGACCATACCCAGTTTGGCTTTGTTAAAGGCAGATCATACCTCCTAAACCTGGTGGACTTCTTTGAGATAGTTACCAAGGCTATAGATGAGGGAAGGGTGGTCCACACAGCCTACCTAGAGCTCACAAAGGCTTTTGACACCATTCCCCACTCAGGTATTTTATAGACAAGCTCACCAGCCTGAACATAAACCCCTGGAGCTAGGTCTGACTCTTAAAGCGGTTACAAGTGGCACTCCCCAGAGCTCAGTCTTAGGACCCCTCCTGTTCAGCATATACTTCTCAGAGGTACAGGCAAACACAGGAGGATTATGGCTGACCAAGTTTGCAGACGACTGTAAACTAGGGGCTATAATTGGCTCTCCGGGCCTCCGGCTGACACAGACATCCTCCAAAACTCTCACTGAGACAGACACCTGGTGTCAAAACCATGGCCTCAAGCTAAATGCCAAAAAATGCATAGTCATCCCCTTTGGAAAAAAAAAGTACCCACAAACTACCACATAGATGGTAGCTCCCTAAATACGGAAAACGTAATAAGGGATCTGGGGACCCAAGTAGACAGTAACCTCTCCTTTGATAATGGTTATAAAATCCTTCTTTGTGGCCCAGGGCCGGCCGCCCACCTAATCACAAAAGGGTTTTCATCCAGATCGAAAGAGGTCATTGGGCAAAGGGCCCCTCCCTCTACGCATCACTCATCATCAGACCCATCACCCATCATAGAGTACAATGCCCCGTTTGGGATGCTCATGTACCTTAGTTACAACAAGACACCTACAACTGCAAAGACCACAAAAGTACCTCACCAAGAGGATCACTGGCCTGAAGCAGATGCCCTATGGAGCTCGACTGAAGAAACTCCAGCTGTACTCGGTTGCAACTTGCATACCGCCTACTCAGAGGTGATCTCTGTCTGCCTGACATACAAGGCCATGTCCAAGTCCAACCCAGAATTGATGGACATACATACTCCACCTAAAGAAAACCATATCCCCTACCTATGAACTTATGTTTGCCAGTCTGGTTAGGAAGTTGAGTTGGTAAGTATGATGACTCTTTTAGGTAATGACCCAAACCAATAAGCAAACAGCACAATATAAATTTAACATACACAGAAGTAAAATACATTTCAACACTTAATCAAAATTAAATAAATAAAATACATAATGTTCCACAGAAGAACATAAAAATAGATAGTGAATCTAACGGAGTTATGGAGATAAACGATTCTTAGTTAAAGCATAATGTAAATAATTTAAGAGTGGAATCATATAGCATAAATCAAACAATTAACACTTGCATCCACCTAAATTTGACCTATACAAGTAACTACAGCACAGCAACGACTTTGTAACAGCCTCCATATTTCATCCTTTCCTGTACTTTCAAGGTACTCCATCCTTCAAATGCTTTAACTATCCCTATCTATGTCTACTGTTCCTTTCCTTTCTCCAGTGACAGTCTAAGAAACAACCCAAAAGTCTAAGAAGCCCTTTAAATAAGAATTGTATCATGTCACAATGTGTAATGTTTCATGTGCAAATTGGTTCTGAGAGCAGTTGACCTACTTTATCACATAGTGGCTTATTAAGGTTAACATATTTAAACAAGAGTATTGAGCTTTTGAGCTCAATGTTAAGTCACAGTTCTTTACTTTTTTTTTTTTTTGCTGGTTCAGTGGATAAGCAATCATTATTTCATGACTAGACAGTCTGTATGTTTCTCAAATCATGGGTAGAAAGAAAAATCTTACTGTGTGCGTTTCTATTTCTAACTTATGTATTAGGATATTATCAGCTTTTTTTATATAACGCTGGCATGCTCCTTAAGTTATCAATTAGTTAGCCTATTAAGATATAATATATATACTTAAATTATTAAACCATCTGCTTGCCTCTGTCTGTCACATTATTCAATCACATCACATATCAATCAATAACAGTTATTATTTCTCTGGCTGGCTGCATGTTCAGCCTCTAATACTGTTGTCTTTGACTTTGGGCCAGTTTGGGCTGAATAAAAGCCTGAGCTGCCTGAACATGAGAATTGTAATTTGGGCATTAGGATCTGTGCTCCCGAGCAGTTTAATGTTTAACACACACAAATAAATAAATAGTGTCTCTCCATTGAATGACTTTGAAACTTTTTATACCATCACTTAGTAGGCAATAGTTTGCTCTGGAGTCTGTCTGGAGATATTTTTCATTTTTTTTTTACTCCTGCGGGGGTGTCAGGTTTGATCTTTATTTCAAATTAGACAGATTTATAGTCTGACCTTTCCAGGGAGGGTATCACACAGGGGATAGTGCAGTGACCCCCAAGTTGGTGAGCACTAGGTCCAGGACATTTGATGCCCCTGTTCCAGGGCATTTAAATTAACAAAGTTCAGGAACCTCATGGCAATCTGTTTGTGCTCATGTAAGTCACCCAAGCGACAGAGGGCTAGTCGAAATCTCCCATGACCAAGGTGTTTGGTTGTATTCTGAGTGACTCTAGCAAGCCCAGGTAGGGGGTACACTTCTCCTGTTGCTAGCGATGATGGGCAGGTGCATTTCCCCTATAGTTATTTGAACATGGAGTAGCTCAAGAGAGTTGTACTGTTTCACTTGTCTCGAGGTGTATTCAGATTTAATGAAGATGGATACACCTCCATCGTTGATTCTTTCACACTTGTTTTGGGTTCTGAATGTGTGAAAGGAATTGTAGCCTTGTATGGCTGGGGTGCTCTCTGACTTTAAACCAAGACCTGAGCTGACCTTTTGTATAAAGTGTATAAAGGTATGTTGCTGCATTGCTACTTTGTACTAGTTTTTTGTTGTTTTGTCTTCTTATGAGACATTGTTTTATTCAGCCTATATGAACAAGAGAAAAAGTTTATAATTGAAGGGATGGGATTAGTTCATTAAATAATGAAATGGTAGGAATAAACATGTTTTACACTGTTGATTATCTTGGTGGAGGCCACTTTTAGACCAAATTGATCTGTATCACAGATTCAAAGGGATTTGGATTACATATATAAAATCCTAGTCGTGACAAGTGTTGGTGCACCATGCATGAGGACTGCACATTTTGTTTCTTGCAAAGACCAATTGTAAATAAAAGGTTCTGTTTTGAAAAAAAAAAATTGATGCTCAGTGAGAAGACAAAATGTATGACCTTTGGCATCAGACAAAAACCTTCAGATGGCCGTAGTCAATAGGCTATAAAGGTTAACAAACAGCTGGCCTTACAGACAACTCACTTCAAATACCTAGGTATATGACTTGATCGAAACATCATATGTTTTACCACTAAAAAGCTAGTGCATTACTTTTCTGTTTCTACAATCTATGTACCTATCATATCATTACAAGGCTTGTGATATTCACACATCATTTTTATTGCCCTCTAATGAACAGTTTCTACCTTGCACATGCCATTATGCAGATGAGGTTTCTACAGCTGCTGCATACATTATTCTCAGTGAAGATGAGGAAATTGTATGAAGCTGAAGATGGATGACAATGTTTAATTTTCTATTGGCAATACTGTTTTCATACACCTGCGTATTCCTTTTTTTACTTCTTTCTCATGTTGCTTGCTAATCTTTAGGCCATCCAATATGGGTGCTCTGTCTGAGTCCCATTCTTCTGGCATTTCGACGGTGACCCCCCCCCCCCCCCCACCAAAGCTGTGACATTGTTTAATGGGTTTCTGCTTCCTGTATTTAAGCTGCTAACATTTTGATAATTCCTTTAATTTTGCAAAATCTTTTTTCTCCTTTTCTGCACCTTTTGCATCGGGCTTGTAAATAACTCAGTGTAACAAGCAAAAACTCAAACATTTCCTTCAAGGCATTCTGCAAGGTGCTATATAAATATACAGAGAAGGACTAACCCAAGTACTGAACCCAAAGGAATCCCCACAAAATATCCTTAGAGCTTTAAGATTTTAATTTGTTATCATCATCTAAGTTAGTTTATCTGCCAGATCACTTATACAATTTGTTCTCCAGGCAAAATTGTATAACATTACACACCAAATGCATTGCTAATGTCTAAGTAGGCGAAGTAGGCTTTTCTGGTGTAATGTCCTAATTTCCAGACAATGAACTATGTTTAGACTGGCACCGCATAACCTTTCTGTGACTGTCCCAAATTCATGCTTCACTGGGTCCTGTATTTTATTATACCATATATTATCACCTTACACCTTTTAGTAATGAATCCATAACATAAACTGTCAGGTCACTACTTTTTAGCTTCTAAAGAACTCCATTTGCCATTACCTTCTCTGGAATAATATCACTTGAAAGTTGAAGCTTTTATTTTTTTTCATCTTTTCAGATTACACATGGCACATTGGCACTGCACAAATATTCACTAACTAACTGCCCACATTCCTTCCGTAACTCAATTCTTCTATTATGTCGTTATGTTGTTGAATGTATATGTGTATATGCCTTGCCTGCCTGCCTGCAGAAAGTAAAGTAAGTAAAGTAAGACAAAAACAAATAATTAAATAAATAGTGTCTCTCCACCATTGAATAACATTACACAATACTACATACAAATACAATATGTAAGGTTAAAAATATCAACTCAAAAGTCAACTTACTTCTTACTGTGAGTCGTTGTAGTAGCTAGCAGTGCCAGTAGCATCGATCATTCGCAATCATTCGCATGACACAGCAGAGCAGAAGAACGGAACATTGTGTAGCCTTATCACGCCCACTCACGCACAGGATGACGAAAAAAAGGGTACGTATATACGCACAAGACAAGCGCACAGCCAGGCAACATACAGGAAGTCACACACACTTCATCGCCAAATTCGCCGTCAGGATTTTTACAGCTTAAACGAGACCCGGTATTTCTGTGTTGATCTCGGGATAATCCCGCTGAAATAGGGACGTCTGGCAACCCTGGTGCACAAGCACATACATACATCATACTACATAGTAGGGTTATAATACAGTTGTGTACACTTACCATAATTGTAGATGTTCAAGTGTATTCACTGTTGCAGTCATCACCTGTGGGCTATCCCTGCTGTGGTAGACCTCGGCCGGCCCAAATACCAGTGTCAATGTTTTTTTGTGCCGGCTGTTGTCCCCTGTAGTCTGACGTCAGGTTGTCAGTGCTATAAAGCAAGGCAGCTGATGTCATTACATCAGGTTTTCTTGCCCTAACCCGTAAGACGCAAAAGGAAATAAAGAAAAGTGGTCCTGGTGACTAAAAGCCACCGTGGGAAGCTTATGTCCCCTAGGGAAAGATGCTATATGGGGGATGGAGGGAGGGAAACCAGGACTGCAACAGTGAATACACTCAAATATCTATATTTATGGTAAGTGTACACAACTGTACTATGTTCTTCGTGTCTCACTGTTGCAGTCATCACCTGTGGGATGATTCCCAAAGCTGAGGAGTTGGGTGGAAGGATAGGTTGAAGTCCTAGGCATGAGTCAGCAGGCCCTGCAGAACTGCAGAGGCAAACCCTGCCCTAGACTTAGAAAAAAAGAGGTAGGTGGTAATGCTTTGTAAAGGTATGGACAGAGGTCCAGATGGCAGCTTCCAAGATGTCCCTGGTGGGGACTCCTCTGAGGAAGGCTGTGGAAGTGGAGGCTGCCCTAGTGGAATGGGTACGGATAGACTTGGGGGGGGGATCCCATGTAGTCTATAGCAGAAATGGATACAGTGTGATATCCATTTGGAAATGTGCTTCCCCTCTGCCCCAGGGGCAAAGCTGACAAGTAGTTGGTCTGTTTTTCTAAATAGTTTAGTACGGTCCAGATAGTATCCGAGTTGTCTGTGCACGTCTAGTGAGTGTAGAATTCTTTCTCCCTTGTTTTGAGGGTTGGGAAAGAAGGTGGGTAGGTGTATGGCCTGGTTGAGGGTCACATCAGATACCACTTTGGGCAAAAAGGAGGTGTTAGTCCTCAGGGAGACCCTGTCTGCATGGAAAATGATGAAGGGCTCAGCAGCCATGAGAGCCTGAAGTTCTGATACCCTTCTAGCTGAGGTGATAGCTAGCAGGAAGGCAGTCTTTCAGGAGAGGTATTTCAATTCTGTAGAAGAAGCAGGTTCGAAAGGAGGTAAGGTTAGTTTTTCCTAGAACATAATTCAGTTCCCAGGGTGGCGTGGGAGGCCTTCTGGAAGGTCTGATATTAGAAGCCCCTCTGATGAATTGCTTAATTAAAGGATGAGAGGGGTGAGTCTGAATCGTAATGGGCAGAAATGGCTGAGGCATGGATTTTAATAGAGGAGAAAGAGAGGCCACTATTGAGCAACTCGACTAGGTAATCCAAGATCAGAGGGATAGCAGGATGGGAGGTACTGGCCCCTTTGGACTGGTACCAGGAGCAGAATCTTTTCCATTTCCCTGCATATGATTTTCTAGTGCTGGGCTTTCTGGCTTCTATGATGATGTCTATGACCGGTTTGCTTAACAGGGGCTCCTTGTTAGCTTTTAAGGTATAAGCCATGCAGAATGATTAAGAGTCTGTAAATATGGATGCAGTATCTCCCCCCTCACCTGAGTCAAGAGGTCTGAGATCTGGGTAGCTGCTTGGGGGGCAGTAAGGTCAGGCTGCGCAGTAAAGGGAACCAATGCTGTCTGGGCCAATCTGGAGCAATGAGGATGGACTTTGGTCTCTCTTCCCTTATTTTGATCAGTGCCTTGGGAATAAGGGGCAGGGAAGGGAACGCGTAAACAAAGGAGGAGTTCCAGGGGAAGGTTAAGGCATCTACCTTCCATGCAAGGAGGTGATACTCCCTGGTACAGAACTTTTGCAGCTGGTGGTTGAGGTGCGAGGCAAAGAGATCCACTTCCGGAGTCCCCACTCCTGAGTGATTTGCAGAAAGATTTCCCTGTGGAGCTGCCATTCGTGGGAGTCCAGTAAGTTTCTGCTTAGGTGGTCTGCCAAGGTGTTGTTGACCCCGGTAGGTATTGGGCAATTAGGTGTAGACCCATGGAGGTGGCTGAAAGCCAGAGGCTCATGGCTAACCTGCACAGGGGGTAATATTGGGTCCCCCCCATTTGTCGATATACCACATTACTGTGGTGTTGTCTGTTTTTATAAGGAGAACCTCTGGCCTGAGATGGGGTTTGAAAGATGTCAGAGCATTTTGAACTGCCATCATTTCTTTCTGACTGATGTGCAAGTGAAGTTGCTGGGCATCCCAAAGACCTTGTGTGCACCTGCCAGCTAGGAGAGCACCCCAAGCAATGTCTAAGGTGTCGGTGGTGATGGTCTGGCCGGAAGGGGGGAGGATGAAGGGAAGACCCTTGTTCCTGGCACAGGCCTCTGCCCACCAGAGAAACTCAGCCCTTATACGTGGGATCAGAGGGAGAGAGGTCTCTAGGGACTGAGAGTGCTGGCACCAAAGGTTCTTTAAATACCACTGAAGTTTTCTCATGTGAAGCCTGGCCAGAGGAATGAGAAGGATGCAAGATGCCATGTATCCCAGGGCTTGGAGGAACTTTCTCACAGTGAGGTGACTTCTGGGTAAAGCAGACAGGCAGGAAGCTCTGCTTTTCTGGGGACAGGAAGGCCATTTGAGATGCTGTGTCTAGTACAGCTTTCCAAGAAAATGATCTTCCTGGTGGGGCTTTGCTTTGATTTCTTCTCGTTGATGGTGAACCCTAGGGAAGTTAGGAGTGATTTGACAAAGACAAGGTCCTGGAGCAGCTTTTCTTTTCACTCTGTCTGAATGAGGCAGTCATCCAGGTAAGGGTAAATCTGTATACTTCTCTGTCTGCAGAATACTATGGCTGGGGCCAAGCATTTGGTGAATATTCAGGGAGCAGTAGATAAGCCAAAGGGCAGTGCAGAGAACTGAAAAGTGTTGTGAGCCTGCTCCGAAGCACAGGAATTTCCTGAACAATTTCCTAATTGGGATGTGGAGGTAGGCATCTTTTAGGGCTAGGGTCACTAGCTAGGCATTTTTTGTTAGCATAGGCAGCAGCTGCTGCAAAGTTAGCATTTTGAATCTGGGGACCACCAGGAAGGTGTTCAGAAAGGATAGATCCAGGATGGGGCACAAAGTGCCCTCTTTTCTGGGAACAAGGAATAGTCTGGAATAAAAGCTTTTGCCTGTTTGATCTCAGGGGACGGGTTCCACTGCCCCCTGGGATATGAGACTTTGGACCTGTTTCAATGTCTCTACCCACTGATTTGGAGGTAAGCCTGGGTGCCCTCTTGGAACTGGGAGTTCACTGAAAGGGAATTTGTATCCCTGAAAAATTATCATTAAAAACCCATTGGTCCTTTGTTACAGAAAGCTAATGGTCTTTGAAGAGGGAGAGCCTTCCTCCTAAATTTTGATGAGTGAAGGGAGGGCAGAGTGGGGAGGGGGAGTCATTGTGAGTGTTTGCCACAGAAGGTTGGCTTAGAACTCCCTGTCTTAGAGACGGAAGTGGTCCATTGTTTGCCTCTCTGCTGGCCCTGGGATAGGGGCTTGTATGGCCTGTCCCTGCGGGGTTTACCTTGGCCCTATCTGCTAGGTGCAGGGAAGGCCCAGTGCTTAGAGGGGAAAGTTCCTGCTGAATCTAAAGTAATGCTTTAAGGTACACATACTAAACCTAGAGTACTTGATAATAGTTTTCAATCTTACAAACAATGGCTAATCTACAATGTATGCACTGTACCGGTGTACTATGTATGTATTATACATATGTTCCAAATTTCAGCTGTACACCACAAATCTACTGATTACCTTTACTTTTAAATTAATATGTTTTGTTTGTTCTCTCCACTGTAACTGTTGATGTGCTGCATATCATTGTAAAAATCTGTATTTTGCTATTTGCGTGTATACTGATCATGTCTAAATAACTAAATGTAGCTGTAATTTTTCTATGTGGAGCTTTTCTCCCCGGGCCTCTGCTGAAAAAGGGCCTTTTCGGCTCAGTCAGACACCCCCGGTTAACAAATGTAAAATAAATAAATAAATCTGGGAGATTAAACCTGAAAGAAATCTTTTACTGTTTACATAGCTTTTACTTTGTCTTCCATCTTTTTTAGCATCTCTTCTGCTTTTTCTCCAAACCAGCGCTCCTTATCTAGGGGTGCATCAATACGTTTAGACTTGACATGATCAGGGAGAAGTTGCTCCTTCAGCCATGCATGTCTCCTAATAACAGATCCTGTCACTACTGTCCTGCTAGAGGCTTCTAGTGCATCATATCCACATTGTAATGAGCGTTTAGCCACTTGACAAGCAGAGTGCAGTAAATCTGCTAACTCTTTTGAATTGGCACAGTCAGGAAAGATAGCAATCTTCTGTTTTAATAGTTCCAAAGTGTGTTGTCAATACTTTAACATATGGAACTGACAATTGAGTGCTCTGATGGCTAAGGTTGCAGAGGTGTATACTTTTTTACCCCATATGTCCGGAGCTCTGGAGTCCTTGTCAGAAGGAAGAGGATTCTTGGCAGAAGTAGTCTTAGCTCCTTTAGGTCCCTGTGTAATGACCTCTGGGTCTGCAGCAGGATTTCTATACAGGTATTTGTGAGAATCTGGTACTCTGTAGTACCTGTCAGGTTTACTGGGAGCAGAAGGGAAGGTGTCAGGGGTTAAGCTGGATTCATGGAAAACATCATTGATCACTTCTAAAATAGGGGGGATGGCCAAGGATCTCTGCTGGGGCAGGTCCAGAAACTCTCTAAGTCTTTTATTAGACTGTGGGAAGTCCTGAGATTCCCATTGGAAATGTTCCCTGAGGGAGTGAAGGGTTTCCCCAAAGGAAAGGTCCTCTGGAGGGGAGGCAGAAGGCATGGAGTCCTCTGCATCTGAATCCTCATAAGCAGTTAAGGGATGCTGGTCTTTTTCAAAAACTGAATAGTCAGATTCCTCATAATCCTGTTCTGTCATAATTTCTGCAGAAGGGTGCTTTTTCCTTTTAGAAGTTGTGGCATGACTACCCCAGATAAGAGAGAGGAAATCCTCCGCTATTTTAAGCATTTGTGCTTGGGGTGGTGCAGCAGTAGCAAGATGGTGGCTAGAAGCAGATTTTCTAGGAGTGGCCTGGCTTCTAGGCCTGAGAGAATCTGTCGGTCTGAGAGAAACGGTAGTTGGATGCGAAGACATCATTTTTGTCTAGATTCTGTAGTGCGAAAGGCCTCCTGGGAAGCTGGTGCCTGCGTCGTGGCTCCGGACCCAACCGAGGCAGCACCAGCCAAAGGCTTGGAAGACGAAGAAGATTTCTGCGGCATACCTGACTCCGAAAGGGTCTCGGTAGAGGCCTGCGTAGATATCGAATTGAGCATCAGGGGGGTGCGCGAAAGCATCTCACTGAATTCCGGAGAACTGATGACCTGCTTAGCGGTAGCATCATCAGAAGGCTTAACCTTGTGTGGTCTGTCTTTATCTTTATCTCTACGTTTTTTCGAAATGTTAACAGATTGTTGGCTGACGGACGCCATATCAAAATGCGACGATGGAACACGAAAATAACTGTCTACAAAAAGAGCTGTATGGCAAATGGTTCTCGCATTAAAGAGGGCACAGAACCGACAAAGGGGGACGTCGTGGCCTGGACCTAAACAAGTGACGCGGTAAGAATGGAAGTCTCAGTGTGGGATCTGCTTTCCACAGGCGAGACAATTGTTAACTTTTTTGGATATCTGTTAGTGCAAGAAAAAAAGGACATCTTCAGCTGAAATTCAACTTCTGGTAGCGACCGACCGGCACTCATGCAAACTGCTTCTGCTACGGGCTCCACTGCAAGAAAGACTGGTGTAATGACGTCGGCTGCCTTGCTTTATAGCACTGACAACCTGATGTCAGACTACAGGCGATAGAAGCCGACGCAAAAAAAATTGATTCTGGTATTTGGGCCGGCCGAGGGCTACCACAGCAGGGATAACACACAGGTGATGAGTGCAACAGTGAAACACAAAGAACATCTATATCTATGAGTGCAACAGTGAAACACAAAGAACATCTATATCTATATCTTATATATTTAAAAGTAATGTAATTAGTAGATCTGTATCTTTAGGGCTGATCCTTGTGAGGATATTGGATATTGTTATCTGTGCTAACATGATTGGCTCAAGTTTTGTAAATAATTGTAAATTACCCTGTGTTACATGACTAGCTTTAATTTTGTAAATAAGTTTATGTCTTTTGATTATCACTCTGATTTTTGCAAGATGTCTGAATGTCAAACAGTGTTCTTCTGGCTGACCAAATGTACATGTTCTTTGTAAACAGAATTCTGAATGCAGGTTATGCCAGAGTCACCTGACCTAGATTTGATGTCATTGTGTGCCAGGGGCTGGGAGAATAGAATCTTCACTACAGGTGTTTGTTTACTTTTCTAAGTCTGATACGAGAGTAGAATTATCTTAGCAGCTCCTGTTACTTAAAAAATATATGCTATAAAAGCAGGTTCTGAGTTATTGTTCAGTAGTTGCTTTCCAGAGTTGTTCAGTAGTAGTAGTCCAGTTGTTTCCAGGAGAGTAGTAGTTCCAGTCGCTGAGGACAGACAACAGCCTAGAGTGTTGACATAATTTCTCATCTTGCCTTACAGAAGTAAGAGTATAATCTTGCCGTGCTAAAGTATTCAGATTAGATAGGGACAGTTAATCTTCAGGTAGTCAGGGAACTACAGCTAGGTAGTTAGAGGTTTTCTAAAATCAATGTGAGATCAAGCCTACAGTATTATTTTTATATTTCCTGTGTGTGAAACTTTGCTGTTTATTGGAATCAGTTATTCAATATTTACATACTTTAAATCCTTTTATTTATTATTAAATGTTTTACTACCTTTCAATTTGGCGGGTTATTTAGTTAATATTTTAATAACTTGAGAGTGTTTATGCTTATTGTGATAACACCAGGGCCACTCTGAAAAGCCTTGCTGCTTGGGTTACATGCTACTGTTTGCATCAATATCTATTTTACTCAATATAACTGAACACCCGTTTTGAAAGGTATTGTGGTATTTGACTGGTGTCAGCCCTTACCTTGTAATATGGGCAAAGAAACACAGCAGGTAAATCTGTGGCAATCTTTCTCAAGAGTGTGTGTGTGTGCGAATATCAGGCACTTAAAAGTGAGTGTGTCAGATACCTAGAACTGGGACATGGTGCTCTGCAGTGGTTAGTGTGGAGACTCATTTGGGGACCTGGATTGAATCATATAGTCCAGTCCCAAGTTTGGAATTCCGGTGTACTCTTAGGGGAAATTGTGTATTTCTATACCTGATTTCAGTGACATCCCCTTACTAGAGACAGCGGTGAAGATTGAGACTCCTTAGTTACTGCCCTTGGTAAAGAGGGCTCATCACAACCCTCCTCAAATTGTTAGGACTGAGGTACCAGCTTTCAGTCTGCTTGACATCTGCAAAACTTTTCCAAACTTCAGATCCTCCCCTTTTAATTATAAATGCCTGCTTGTCTCAATTTTCCTTAAAATCAACAGTAGTCTCCTTTGCGCTGTATGCACATTAATAAAGTAGCACATTAAAATAAACAAATCCAAAGAGAACCCCCCTCAGTCAGGCCAGGGGAAGGTATTCAAAGATGAACCAGAAGCCTGCAGATCTGTTGCTATGCTAAGTACATGAACTTCAAATTTGATGTGCTCTGGTTCATTCTCCTCAAACTGCTGTGACACAGTACCTAAACCACCTGCCTGATTGTACTTATGAAAGGATACTTCAGACACAAATGGCCTTAAAGGGGGGCAGAGACCCATAAATCACACCCAACTTGTAATGTTTTGTTAAGGTGCCCAGGGGAATCCCCAAGTTGCAGCTGCACATGGACCATCTAAGGAAGCATTTCCGAAGAAGCCTTATGAGGTAGCTACAGCTCTCATGTAATGAGCTTTAGGCTTATCAGGCAATATCTTGCTGTACTTCACATAAGAAAATGTGCTAAACTCGGTTAATCGTCTTGAAAAAGTTGCTCTGGAAACCTTCATACCATCTTGTTAACAATTCTTCCTGAAGTCTAAGTATCTTTCAGATATTAAATACAACTGTCTATGTTGGTCCATGCAGTTCCTTAAGAAGACTAATGCAATGATTAAGATTAACCTCTGTGGCTACTTTGGACACAGTGGTAGGATTTGGTTAAAGGACTATGCTGTCCTTACAGAAAGCCAGGTAAGGAACAAGATACAAGATACAAGGCCTGAAGTTCAAATATCTGTCTTGCAGAAGTAATGACTACCAAAAAAATGTCTAGGAAATAAATAAATTGGCCTTCTCAAAAAGGGGTACAGTAAGCTCCTCCATTACAAAAATAGAGATGCCATGGCAGAATAGACTCTCAAAGTGGAAGCGCCTGAGGAGAAAGATGCTGAAAGCCTTAGTGAAAATCAGAAATACCTATAACATGGACTGTGATGGAAGCGGAGTTCAATTCTGAATAAAATGTGTGTAAGGTAATCTAGAACTTCAGGAACCAGAGCTGAAAAAGTATCCAAACCTCTCTCTAGAGCCCAAACTGAAAATCTCATGAATCTGTTTTTGCACATTTTCCCGGTATTGGTCTTACAGGTGAAAACAAGGATGTGAACTGCTCTATCAAGGTAAGTTGTGTCCCTTGCCCTCATCAGAACTGGAGGAAAACAAAATAATAAGTTATGTTCTTACCATAACGTTCCATGTGAATTGTTCATCTCGCCTTTGTTCTTACACACGGGTCCGAGTCGGCCGCATCACTAGCTCCGCATCTTCGAGAAAGCTCGAGGCACAGTAATATCCCATGATCCTCAGGTGCTAACCCTCAGATCTAGTTTGCTATACCAGAAGAATCCCTTTTAGAACTGTGTCTAGAACACTTATAAACAGATACTACACAGTGTCTGGAACCCTACTGTCAAATAGAGGAGAAAAGATGCCATTACTAATGTACAATAATATGCTAACCATATCTAGAAAAGGCTGAAAAGGAATTCAGTTGAAACCGTTCTCCCAGACCGCAGGACGGGGGATGGAGGGGGGGAATGTAAGAACAAAGGCGAGATGAACAATTCACATGGAACGTTATGGTAAGAACATAACTTCTTAATGTGAAATTGTTCAATCTCGCCGTTTGTTCTTACACATGGGTAGCGTCCCTAGCTCCTTTTTCCTGGGTGGCTCAAGGGAGAACATTCTCGAGTACAGTGGAACCAAACGTCGCCCTGTCCCTGGAGCTTTTGTCTAGTTTATAGTGGGCGATAAAAGTATGTGGTTTTGCCCAAGTTGCCGCTGCACAAATGGTATCTAAAGGCAAACGAGCGGTATGGGCTGAAGAAGCAGCGATCGCCCTTGTAGAATGAGCTCTGGGTTTGAAAGGGAGTTGATGTTTCGATTCACCATATACAAAATTTATGCAATCTGAGAGCCATTTGGATAAGGTAACCTTCGTTACTGCCTGTCCTTTCCTTTGGTCAGCATATGAGACAAATAGTTTGTCTGACTTACAGAAAGTAAAATGTTAGTTGCCTGTGAACGTCCAATTTGTGCAATGTGTATTCTAACTTATTGGAATGGTTTTTATAGAAGGGAGGTAGTTCGATAGATTGATTGATGCTCTGAATCGAACAAACGTTCGGAAGGAAGGACGGATTGGTGTGCAAGGTTACTCTATCTGGATGAAAAATCATGTAGGGGCGTCGGATAGATAGAGCCTGTAGCTCTGAAACTCTCCTGGTGGAAGTGATGGCAACCAGAAAAAGTGTTTTCCACGAAAGGAATTTTAACGGAGTTGTGGCTGCTGGTTCAAAAGGGGGCAACATGAGTTGTGACAGCATGAGATTAAGATTCCAAGGTGCTATTGGATTACGAAAGGGGGGACAGAGGTGAAAGGTACCTTTCATGAAGGCTTTACAAAGCCTGTGGGACATAAGAGAACCATCTTCACGGCCAATATGAAAATTGGATATAGCTGCCAGTTGAACCCTTATAGTGGATGTTGATGTTCCTTCTTGAAAAAGTGTGGTAAGAAAATCTAGTATCTTGTGTACTGGAGCCCCGAATGGATCTATACCTTGTTTGGAGGCCCAGTGTGCAAAAAACGGTTCCATTTGCTGTTGTACAATTTCCTTGTAGATGGTTTGTGAGAAGATACAATAATTTGTTGTACTGCAGGAGATAGTAACTCCGACCTGGCTAAGATGGGAAGCGGAGCAGCCAAGCTGTCAGTTTGAGGGACTTGAGAAAGGTGTGAGGAACTCCCGACGAATGTGTCAACAGGTCTGGCTCCGGGTCCAGCATCCATGGTTCCTCCACTTGATGAGATTGAAGGAAGGGAAAGCAGATTTGTCGAGGCCAGAATGCGGCTATTAGTATTATGGTCCTGTCCAGATGTTTGGCTTTCTGCAAAAACCTGGGAATTAGTGGAACAGGAGGAAAAGCGTAAAGGAGACCCGGGGGCCAATTGTATACCAGTGCGTCCCTGGGGACACCCCCTGGAGGGGGTAACAGGGCAAAGCAGCTTCTGCATTTGGCATTCAATGGGGATGCAAACAGGTCGCAGCAAGGCTGGCCCCATCTGCGGAAGATCTCTTCCGCCACTTGAGGTTTGAGGGACCACTCGTGAGGGAACAGGATGGCTCTGCTCAACCTGTCCGCGATTACGTTGGAAGTCCCCGGGATGTGCGTTGCTATCAGAAAGCGTCCAGTGGACTTTGCCCATTGCCAAATTCTGAGGGCCTCTCTGCATAACAGGTAAGATCTGGTTCCCTCTTGCTTGTTTATGTACCAGACCACTGATATGTTGCCTGTCTGAACTGTCACTGTTCCCTGAGGTAAGGACTTGTGAAAGTGTTGCAACGCTAGAAACACTGCCCTCAGCTCTAGAACATTGATGTGCAGATTGTACTCCAATTTGGACCATTGACCTTGGACTGTTTGTCCCTGAAAGAATCCCCCCCACCCTATCAGGGAAGCGTCCTTGGTTAGAGTTGCTACCGGACTGGGTAATACAAACGGTCGTCCTAGTGTCAGCTCTTGACTGTGTATCCACCCCAAGAGATCTTTCTTGCAAAAATTCGTGATCAAGATTTCGTGAGACAGTGGAAGTTGTCGATATGACCACTGGGCGAATAGCATTCATTGAAGAATCCTCATGTGCATCCTGCCTAAAGGAACTACAATAAGGGAGGCTGCCATCAAGCCTAGCACTCTTAATATTTGTCGTGCAGGGACTCTCTTGCTGTGTAGAAGGAGCGAAATTTGCTGCCTGAGGTCTGATACTCTTGGTGGGGGGAGAGTAACTTGAGCCAGGGAGGTGTCTAGCTGTGCTCCTATAAATAAGATACGCTGTGACGGCGATAAGACAGATTTTCCAAAATTCACCGTTATGCCTAGTGAAGAGCAAAGACTGATGGTGTAATCCCTGGCTTGTAGAAGACGATACTCGGTGGTGGCGGATAGGAGCCAGTCGTCTAGATAAGGAAACACCTGGAATCCCTTTCGTCTCAAGTGAGACGCTACTACTGCCATGCATTTGGTGAACACCCTGGGGGCTGAGGTGAGACCAAAGGGCACAGCGCGAAACTGGAAATGACTGGCTCCCAGCCGGAAGCGCAGGTGATCTCTGGACGCCCTGGCCATCTTGATATGGTAGTATGCGTCTTTGAGATCTAGCACATCCAGTCGCCCTTCTGCAGAAAAGGAAGGATTGACTGTAGCGTGACCATCTGGAACTTTTCCTTTTTCACAAAGGTATTTAATTTGCTGAGGTCTAAAATTGGCCTCCAGTCCCGTTTTCTTTGGAACTAAAAAAACCCTTGAGTAAGTTCCGGATCCTATTTGGTCCGCCGGGACTGGTTGGATGACTCTGTTTTCGAGCAACCTTCCTATCTCTACGGTTGCCTGGTCTCGCAGACTGGGTGGAACGTCTGGGAGTTTTTTGGAGTTGGGTGGCATTTTGATGAAGGGAATGTTGTAGCCTCTGGTAACTATGCTTTTTACCCAGGAATCTGATGTAAGATTTAGCCAGGCCTCTGGGTATAAAGCCAAGCGACCCCCGACTGCCTCTTTTCCTTTTTCACAAAGGTATTTAATTTGCTGAGGTCTAAAATTGGCCTCCAGTCCCCTGTTTTCTTTGGAACTAAAAAAAACCTTGAGTAAGTTCCGGATCCTATTTGGTCCGCCGGGACTGGTTGGATGACTCTGTTTTCGAGCAAACTTCCTATCTCTACGGTTGCCTGGTCTCGCAGACTGGGTGGAACGTCTGGGAGTTTTTTGGAGTTGGGTGGCATTTTGATGAAGGGAATGTTGTAGCCTCTGGTAACTATGCTTTTTACCCAGGAATCTGATGTAAGATTTAGCCAGGCCTCTGGGTATAAAGCCAAGCGACCCCCGACTGCCTCCAGAGTAGGACAGCCGGGCCTGCACTCAGGAGTGCTGGAAGGGCTTTCCAGAGAAAGTCTCTCTGTTGCCCTGATTTTGCGGACCCCCTCTGCCGGCTGGGCGGCATCTTCCATTTCTTCCCCCTCCTCTGCCTCTGGAGGGGGCGTCACTCTGGGTGTGCTGAAAAGATCCCTGAGTCTTTCGGAACCACATTTTTCCTCCTCGTTGCCCTTTAGGGTAGGGCCTAGATGGGACGGAAAAATGGACCCCTACGGCAGACAGGGTCTTCACTTCTTGTTCACACCTCGTGAGAGTCTCCTTTACTTTGGGCCCAAACAAGGAGGCACCATCAAAGGGGGCGTTGGCAAAAGAAGACTTAAAGGCTTCCGCAAAGGAGCATAAGCGCAACCAGGATTGCCTTCTCAGGGCGATCGCTGAAGCTGCCGCTCTACTCGAACCTTCGGCTGCGTATGAAATCAGCCTCATGGACGAGTTGACTATGGAATTTTGGGTGTTAAGTTGCGCTGTCACTTTCTCGGCGACAGCAGCATCTGTATGTCCCTGGAGAGTATCTCCCAGTTCCTTAATGAGATCTCTCTGTAAACGCGTGAAATGCATAAGGTAGTTGAGCGATCGGATGGAAAAAGTCGCCGAACTAAATATGCGCTTCCCATATCTGTCCATCGTCCTAGAATCCTTATTAGGAGGATGGACAGAGGAAGATGATTCAGACATCTCTTTCTTAGTGGCCGCCGCCACCACCATAGTATCTACGGGAACCCCTTTTGTAAGATAAGACTTGTCCTGGGGGGCCGTCATGTATTTATTTGGCTTACGAGGGACTGGTTCCACTGTATCGGGTGTTTCCCAAGACCTCCGGGCTATTAGATCCATGAGATCGTCAAATGGCGGAGTCACCCAGGAGGTAGAAGGTTGAGTCCCAAATGCCTTCAACAAGACCGATTCATCCACAGAAGGGGTAAGGGTTTGCCAGTCCCCACTTTGTTTCAGGATTTCCAAAATGTCTGCAAACGAGACATCCTCAGAGGGGGACCGTGGGGACCCTTCTGTTTCATCTAAATCGGTATCAGATGTGAGAGATTCCTGGGGGGAATCTATGTGCCTCCTCTTGCACAGTCGTTTCCTCGGAACATCCTCAGCGGGAGCTTCTGGGGATGCATCTGAGGAACCAGAGTCGCCCTGTGGGGACGTCTGAGGCCCTGGGTCTCGACGCTTGGTAGGAGCCGAAGGCACAGAAGCAGAATGCAGACCTTTTGGGGAAGGAGACGAAGATACTGATGAAGTATGTGTCTGATCAGACAAGACCTTCCTCATGATGTCAAAGGCACCGGTTCCCCGACACGAAGATCCGAACCGATCCGAAGAAGGAGGTCGCTTCTCCGGAATCGGAACCACGGGCTCCGACACCGAGGACGGATCCGAACTAATCTGAGCCGAGGCACCGAGGGGAAGAGTCGGAACCGATATCTCGGTTCGACTATCCCCCCCGGAACCTAGGAAAGATCTTCGGCTCCGAGACTCTCCGGCTGGTTCCGAAGGAGTCGAGGTCAACGGAGCCGATAGCACTACTGGAGGCTTCGGCACCAAGGGCTCTAAAATCATCGGTTCTTCGATTCCTAGCTCCGATGACTCGACGGGTCTCAGAGGAGGAAGTGTAGAGGGAACAGGAATAGTCTCGAGTTTCGAAACCAGCTGGGACGAAACCTCAAATAATTTGGACAAAGCCGAGTTCTCCATAAGCTTCTGTACCACTCGGTCCACATCGGAGTCGGAAAGGGGCCTCGAAGAACGGGTCTAAGGGATCGAAGCCATCACCGAGCAAAGGATAGCAGATAGTGGTACCTCTGATACCGGCTCCAAGACCTGAGCCTCGTGCAGAGATAAACTCTCGACACCTGGCACCGAAGTCATAGGAGCCTGCGTCCAAATCTGAAAAGAGGTGCTCGGAGCCTATGACTTGGGCTCCGACACTCTTGAAGACTTCGACCCCTTCGAAGACTTGGATACCTGTTCAGCCTTGTCCAGGGCCTCCTGAAATTCGGGTTTAAGCAACCCTCTGTCAACCAACTTCCTGCGTCTTTCCAGCATGACCCTCCCACTAAAGGAATGACAAATGGAACAGTCTTCCTGCAAGTGGAGAGGGCCAAGACAGTAGACGCAGGATGAGTGGTTGTCAGTAATGGACATCTTCTGTCCGCACTGACACCTTTTAAAACCAGATTTGGTCTTTCCTGACATTTTGAAGTAAGAAGGAAAAATCCAAAAAACACATATATATAATGTTATATAACATATAATGTTAAGTGTAATAGTAATAAACAATTTAAATGTAATATATATATAAAAATGTAAAACACAGCACACTATGATATATATATATATATATATATATATATATATATATATATATATAAAATAGAAAAAAGAAGAAGTTAAAGGCGAACATTTTTTTTTTTTTTTAAATACTGTCAGTCCTGACAGAAAAAACCCGAAGGCCTTAACTAAAGAATTTTTAAACTAACTAACTAAACTAGTCTAAATAACACCTATATTATAATACTTATTTAAACACTAAAAATGAGTATAAATCTGTAGAAAGAGAACTATATATTAAGAAAAGTAGAAAAAAATATACTGGCCCGAGCCACTCAATGCGATCTGCTGCTGGCGGTAAACTAGATCTGAGGGTTAGCACCTGAGGATCATGGGATATTACTGTACCTCGAGCTTTCTCGAAGATGCGGAGCTAGTGATGCGGCCGACTCGGAGCCGAGGATCGGCTCCGGACCCGTGTGTAAGAACAAACGGCGAGACTGAACAATTTCACATGTTATGTTACTCACCATAACAATAGATCAGTGTTGTCTGTTTCCATCTGGTTCAACCTGTGGGTTGTCAGATCTAATTTCAGCCAACTTTCAAAGACTTCAGCTTGCTGGGCTCTGCCTCCTGTAACCATACCCCCCCCCGCCGCTTCACCAGAGGTACCTCAGATCAAGTTTTCTCCTTCTTTCTATTTAAACTTCAGGACCTAGCCCCTGAAGGGAGAAAACAGGAGAAATGGTCTCCCCAGCTCAGTCATCTTTTAACAAGATGATCACCATGAAGGCGGGGGTAGAAGGTTGAACCAGACAGAAACAGACAACACCGATGCCGTGCAATATGGTGGAACCAAAACGAAGCTCTAGATTCTAATGGATATTCAACTTGTAGTGGGATATGAACGCGTGACGACCCACCCAAATAACTGCTGCACAAATGTCATCCAAAGCAGCTTTGAAAAAAAATTATACAAGTAGCCATAGCTCTGGTAGAATGACCTTTGGGTTTGTGAAAGATTTTTCCCTTCACACTATATCCAAAGGAAATGCAATCATATAGTCACTTGGATAGAGTAACCTTAGATACAGGCACCCCCAGTCTAATCTTAAAAAAGGAAACAAATAACTGCTTAGATTTTTCTAAAGGATTTTGTTCTGTCCAAATAAAATCTCACATGCCTAGGACATCAAGACAATGCAGCAGACATTGGCCCCTCTTGGAGAAATTGGGAAAAATATCATCAGATGACTAGACTGACTCAAAATTACTTGCTGACACCACCTTAGGCAGAAAAGCAGGATATGGTCTAAAGGACACTTGGTCTCGATTAAAGACCAAATAAGGTGGGACATAAGAGAGGGCCTGCAACTCTGACACATTTAGCAGAAGTAATGGCCACCAAGAAGAGAGTCTTCTAACACAACAACTTTAAATTGACAGTAGCAGAGGGTTCTAAAGGATGTACTGCTAGCACCTAGAGCATAAAAGGCAAGTCTGAGGGTGGGACACTGTCTCAGGCAGGAGGATGAAGTAAAAAGATTCCTTTGAGAAAATGGCACATTATCCCTACCAGTGTGAAAACCGCATATAGTTGCCAGTTACACCTTAATAACCAAATAACTGGACCCCAAGTTAAACAAATCCATGAGAAAGTCCAGAATGGCCTCCAATGGTGCTGATAAAGCTTTGAAGCCCAGAGAGTTAGCAGACAAGGCAAAGAATTTCCACTTACTAGCATACACCTTACCAGTAGACATCTTCTGGGAAGAAGGTAAAATGTGCATGACTGTCTGACAGCCTAGGATTCTTGGTCATCCAGAGAATTGAAGAAACCATGCGGTTAACCTGAGTATCTTTAGATTGGGCGGATCTAGGCCTGTTGGGTTACAAATCAGATCTGGAATGAGATCCAGGACCCAAGGAGGGTACTTCAGAAGAGGCCAAAGAAAGGGGAACCATAGCTGGTGAGGCCAGGGGGGGGGGGGGGGGGGATGAGAATTACAGTTGCTCTGCAATGGGCCGCTTTCTGAAGAAACTTTATTAATAATGGGTGTTGGAGGATATGCATATAGAAGACCCGGTGACCAAGCATACAAGAGAGTGTCCCTGGGTGGCTGTCCCTGAGGGAGAAATAAGGCATAACAGCTGCTGCACTTGGTGTTGGACAGGGAAATGAACAGGTCATAACACAGGGTGCGCCTCAGTGATTAAAAATCTGAGCAGCAACCCTTAGATTCAGAGACAACTTGTGAAGAAGAAGAATGTTCCTGCTCAAACTGTCCGCTAAGATGTTGGACCTCCCCATGATGTGCACTGCAATCAAAAACTGCTAAGATAAAATCACCCACTGCCATATCTTCATGGCCTCCTAACAAAGAAGGTAAGAACAGGTTCCTCGTTTGTTCAGGTACCAGACACTGATATATTGTCAGTCTGGATAGAAATTGCACCCTTGGGGGAGAACATACTGAAAAGTCTGCAATGTGACGAGGAGCAATCTCATCTCCAAGACACTGATGTGCAGGCTGGCCTCAGTAGCAGACCAGGTCCCCTGGATAGTCCTTCCTTTGAAATGCCCCATCGCCACAGAAGAAAGGCATCCATCATGACTTTAGCCTGATGAGGGGGAAGAACAAATGGTCTCCGGGTGGTTACCAAGGCAGACTTCAACCACCATAGGTAGGTACTAGGACCTATATAAGCATAGCCAAACGGTACCCTGAGTTTTGCCACCCCAGAAAATATTTTCCTGTGCCCCTGTTACGCAGAGCCACAGAAGTGATCCCCGATGTGAATTTCATCTCTCAAAAATGTAAAAAAAATGGATAATTCTGCCAAAAGTCACTAAAACCAAGAACAATAAGCAGTATTCACGATGGACAACTCCAGCCAGCAAAGTTGAACAAATTGAACAAGTTTATTCTAAACGCACACAGAGACACTTGTATTTCATAAACACCTTCAACATACATCCACTTGCGTTTTCGTCATAAAAAATGACTTCATCAGATGACCAGCATACCCTAAAACATTTAATTTATACTGAAACACATCCTTATCTACCAATAAAAATTCACCATTAATTAATTATCTTGTAGTATAAACCCTTTGTTAAAATTTGTATAAAATCCATTTCTTATTAAATATGTTAAATATATTAAATATAATGTTATAAATATGAATAAAAAAACATCCATTGTTTAAACATCCATAAAATTAAATAATTTAAAACTATTACATAAAAGGAAATAAATATATCTCATTCACATTAATTTAATCATGTTGTGTATAACAGTGCCCTCTCCTGACCATTCATGTTTATTACATTCAAAGTTTTGCAGATCTCATTTTTAGTAAAGGTATTATGGAAATACAATCATTCAAACCAGGTATTTTATCAGCTTCTAAAGTGATCTGCCACCAAAGTTCTCTAAATTCAACTTTTTCTTCTCATAATCCCCCCCTAATATCACTTTTAACCTGTTCTAAAACTAAGAATTTATATTTATAATCAGGACAAACTTTAGTGTGCTTGAATAAAGCATTACTTTTTTTCCTACTGAGATTTCATAAACATGTTCGTAGATCCTTCTTTTTAATTTCCTTTCAGTCTTTCCTATGTAGAAGGATCCACATTTTTCACAAATAGCTAAATATATTATGCCTTTAGATTCACAATTATAATATTCCCCACTATTTACATATCTTCCTCTGCCTTCTAAAAATATTCTGTCACTATTAATAATGTATGGACATTGGGTGCAATGCCCACATTTGTATGTACCTATTCTGTTTTTCTTTTTATCTATCTTATTTTTATTATTACTAATCTCTATTATAGATCTTATGTTTTGTGAATTCTTAAAAGTTACTTTCTGTGGTATATTAGCTAAATTTTCTATATCAGTCAAGGCTACAAATTTTCCCCATTCTTTTAAAAATATATTTTTTAACTACGTTGTTCAATCCATTATATTCAAGCACCAAAGTTTGCTGAAATTCTTCTCTTTCATACTTTTTATTACTATCTATTTCATTGTTAAAGTCCTTCTTTTTGTATATGGGGCAAAATTTATCTTGTCTCCCTTTTTCTACTTCCTGTCTTATTTGTGTAATGAATGCTAATGGATAGCTTCTCTCTAGAAACATTTTTTCTAAGAGATCACATTCTTTTTTAAAATCTACATCAGAGCTTGTCATTCGACTTCCTCGAACAAACTGTCCCTTCACTATGTTTCTTTTGCAGTGAAAGGGGTGGGCACTCTCAAAATGTAAATAGGAATTGCAAAAAGTATCCTTTCTAAATATTCTAGTTCTTAGTTCATGTCCATCTTTATATATTTCTAAATCCAAATAATTTACGTTAGATTCGGAAATATTATATGTGAATTTTAGGAAATTAGTAGTGTTCTCTATATATTCCAAAAAATTTGTGAATTTTTCTTTACCAGCTATCCACAAAATTAATATATCATCCAGGAACCTTCTATATATCTTCCAACAATTCTTAAATTCAGAGTTGAATATATATTTTTCTTCCCAATAAGCAAGTATTAAATTAGCATATGTAGGGGTGCAAGCCGCACCCATTGCTACCCCCTGTTTTTGCTGATAAAATTCCCCATTAAAATAAATAAAATTATTCTTCAAGACCAATTCCATTAGCCAAGTACTTGTTAATTTCTCATTTTGTGTTAAAATTACATCTTCGTAAACAATTTCTTCAAACATTTTTGTCCCTTCATCGTATGGGATGCAGGAAAATAAATCAATGATATCTATTCTAACAAATAATTGTTGATTATTAACAGAACTATCAAGTAATTCCTTCAATAAGTCCCAAGAGTCTTTCAAAATACATTTCCTTTTCATCCATACACTTTTTAATTTTTTATCTATAAATTTGGCTAAAGGATACGTTTTTGACCCTTCTGCCGAGACTATCGGTCTAAATGGTGGGTCCTCTTCATTTTTGTGAATTTTAGGTATACCAAATATCGTGGGGGTTCTAGGTTTGTCTACTTTCAAATATTTAAAGGTATTATAGTCTATAATTTCTTCATTTAACATCTCATTCAAAATAACATCGATTTTATTATAGGCTATATTCATTTCATTCAAAGATACTATTGAGTATCTGACTTCATTCCATAGGATAGTATTCATTTTACCTTCGTATAGAATACTATCCATAATGACTAACCCACCCCCTTTATCAGGTTTCATCACTCTAATTTTGCTATTATTTTTTACCTCATACAACAAATCACTTTCTTTCTTGCTTAAATTTGGATTATACCATATTTTATTTACTTGTTTCCTCACTTCTGATTCAATAATTTTCTCCACATTTTTTAGTTGGGGGTGTAACGGGGGGTTATATATACTTTTCCGTTTCAATTCTGTCTTAAATTGAACTTTGTTGTTGGGAAACATAATATGTAAATTTACCTTTCTTAAAAAAACTTTTTATATCTAATATACTACCTGTTAAATCACCTTTCCTATTGGGTATAAACTTTAGGCCCCTAGAAAATAAATCAAAATGTTCCTTCTCTAGAACTAATTCACTAAAATTATAAATTGTAAAATTATTATACACATATTTATGCTTATCTTTTACTATTTCTTTGTCAATGTGTATAATGGGGTGGGGATTCAATAAAATTTCCCCCTCCCTGGAAAATTTTGCTGTTGAGGGCCTTGTTTGTTTTTCAGTCTTTCAGATCTCCTTAAGGGTGGGAATACTGTATCGTATTCCTGTCCATCCTCATCAAAAAAACATGTTCCACCATCATTTGCATTAAAATTACCTTCACAGTCATTATATTTGTATCCATTAACATAATTGGTATATCTTTTGTTAGGTATAGGGTAACATGTATTGTTCTCATACTCATTAATATCTCTCTCAAGTTTTTTTAATTTTTCTACTTACTAAATCTTCACATTTTACATCAATATCCTTACTTATATTGTAATATTTTTCCTTTTCTTCTCTAATTGAAAAAATTAAATCATCTTTAATATGCTGGTCCAGTTCATTAATATCTTTCTGTATAGCTTCTTGGCTTTTTATGTTGTCTTTAATAATTAACTTCAAAACATCAATACCACATTTATTAAACACATCTAAAAGTTCTTTGTGAAAGTCAGTACCAATAACAACATTATTTGGGAACTTAAAAACACGTAATCCCTTAGGAACAATGTCTCTGGATATACATTCTTTTAAATATTCATTCTCTATATCCAATATTTTAAATTTGTGCATTAATTTAGACAATTTATCTATTTTATTTCTGTAAGTATCATTCAGACCTTCTCGTTTCTTGTTACAGTCCCATTTAAAAACATATTTGCCTTTTAACCAGTCGGAAGTCTCTTTATGCATAGTAGTTGACACAGTACCTGAATTACAGGTACGCTCTTCACGAAAAGCATTGTTACTTCCATTCGGGCCATTTCTTGTTTCCAGGTTTTGAAAAATCGGAGTGTTAGCAGCATCAAAAGTACCTTCAATTCCTCCATTATTAGGTCCACCAAGGTCGCTGGCTTTGGAAATTCCGCCAATAAGCTCCCATTGCTTCCGGTTATTTTTTCCACTCCTAGCGTTTAACCCTTCGGTTCTTGGTATACGCGATTGGATGTTGATGCTGCTAGACTCTAGAAACGACTGGCTAATGGGTGTAAGAAGTTCTACTAAGGCTGTTAACTGGCCAATGAGTTTCCTCATTTGCCCTGCTTCGTCCTGCCTTCTGGAATCAGGAAGTGGGGAACCATCCATCTTGAACCACTAACGTAAACCAAAAATGTAAAAAAATGGATAATACTGCCAAAAGTCACTAAAACCAAGAACAATAAGCAGTATTCACGATGGACAACTCCAGCCAGCAAAGTTGAACAAATTGAACAAGTTTATTCTAAACGCACACAGAGACACTTGTATTTCATAAACGCCTTCAACATACATCCACTTGCGTTTTCGTCATAAAAATGACTTCATCAGATGACCAGCATACCCTAAAACATTTAATTTTTTAATTTTTATTGGTAGATAAGGATGTGTTTCAATATAAATTAAATGTTTATTGTTCTTGAATTTCATATCTCCCATCCAATCATCAAGATTTTTTTTGAAGAGTGCTAATGAGCTTTGTTTCATATAGACAGGTAGTTTGTTCCAGAGTATGGGAAGTCTCTAGGACAGGAATCTATCCCTCCAGCATGTTCTGCTTATTGTGGTACCAAGGTTTAGGTCCCTAGAGCGTGTAGCTCGAAGGGATTGGGATTTCTTTAAGTGGAGCATGTCCAACAGCTCTGGGTTTGACATAGCTTTGTATGTTAGGCAGAGATTGTCTCTGAGTAGGTGATATGCAACAGAGTAAAGCTGGAGTTTTTTGAGACGGTCTGCGTAGGGCATGTGTTTGAGGCCGGTAATCCTCTTTGTGAGGTATTTCTACGGCCTTTCCCGTTGTTGTAGATGTCTTGTGAGGTACATACCAGAAGGAGCGTTGTACTCTATAATGGGTCTAATGAGTGATGAGTAAAGAGTAACAATGACCTCTTTTTTCCTGGATGAGAAACCTTTTGTAAAGAGGTGTGCCACGTAAAAGGATTTCCTGACTACTGTGGTAATGTGATTATCAAAGGAGAGACTACTGTCCACCTGTGTCCCAAGGTCTATTATCGCACTTTCGGTGTTAAGTAGACTACGGCCTATGTGGTAGTTCATGGGTACAAAGTTTTTACCAAAAGGGATGAAAATGCACTTTTTGGCATTGAGCTTGAGGCCATAGCTTTGACACCAGGCATCTGTCTCAGTGAGGCCCTTTTGTAGGATGTCCAAATTGTTAGGAGTTTTGATTATGGCTCCTAGTTTGCTGTCATCTGTGAACTTTGTTAGCCAAAGACCTTCAGTGGCTAACAGGAGAGGACCTAGGACTGAACCCTATGGTAATCCACTTGTCACTGGTCTGAAGTTGGATTTAGAGTCTGCTACTTTCACAGTGTGGGTTCTGTCAGTGAGCCAGTTGGCAATCCATTTTGTGACATAGGGATTTATACCTAGTTTAATGAGTTTATCTATAATTCCAGAGTGGGGGATGGTGTCGAAAGCCTTGGCGAGATCCAGATAGGCTGTGTGGACCACCTTACCCTCATTTACGGCTTTGGTGACTGCTTCAAAGAAGTCTATCAGATTTAGGAGACATGATCTGCCTTTTACAAACCCAAACTGGGTAGGGTCCAGAGTTTGGCGATTACCAATGTCATTGTTTAAAAGTTCCATGATGATACGTTCCATAGCCTTGTACAGAAGGCTTGTCAGGCTACTGGGGCGGTAGTTCCCGGGGTCTGTGGTTGCTGCCCCTTTGCGGAGTGGGATAATCATTGCTGTGCACCATTCAGTGGGCACAAAGCCTGAGGTGAGGCTATGATTGAACATAGTACTTAGGTGGGGTGCCAGTTCATTCTGTAGTTCATGTAGAACGCAGCCTGGGATGGCGTCTGGTCCCACGGATGCTGTGTTCTTGGCTTTGGAGAGTGCTTTTTTTACCTGTGCAGCCGTGATTTTGCATTCTTCCGGTATACAGATGGACCCTTTAGGGGGAGAGAGAGGGGTAAAGTTAGCACTGAACCTATCTGCCAGGATGTTGGCAATATCAGTTGGTTCTGTATATTTAGTGCCACTGTGCTGTAACTCAGAGCAGATCTGAGTGTTGCCATTGAGATTCTTGACTTAGCTGTAGAATGCTTTGTGGTTGTATTTAGAATCAGTGGCGATTTTGTTTTCGTAACTAACTTTGGAGGATTTTATGAGGGATCTCAGCTTCTTACTGAGGCTGACCACGGAGTTCCTCCAATCATGGGATTTTACTCTTTTTTGCAATAGATTCTTTCTTCTATTGTAGAGTTTGTTGTAGTTTGTCTATAGCAGGGGACCACCAGATTGGCTTCCTTTTTTGGAGGATAGCATCTTGGTTCTGTTAGGGATTGCACGATCCATGCACTCATGTAAGTGTTTATAAAGTGCATCTGTATAGGATTCAGCAGTCGTACCTATATTGTCCGTCAGCATGGGTGTCGTGAAGTCTGCCACTTCTGTCTTAAGAAGCGTGAAGTTGGCTTTGCAGAAATTTTTTACTGTGGTTTCCCTAATGGGGGTGGGGTGGGGGTGGGATGTGGATGTCTAGGGTGATTAGCTTGTGGTCGGATATGACCAACGAGGAACTGACCTCCGATGTGGAACACTGGTTGCCCATGTTGGTAATGATCAGGTCTAGGACACTGCTGCCCCTGGTGGGGGTGTGGATAAGTTGATCCAAGGCATTAGAATTTATGAATTCCAGAAAACATTGAGCACAAGAGTTGGTACATGAGTAGTTTTCCCAGTTAATGGTGAGGTAGTTGAAATCGCCCATTATTAGGGTGTTAGGCTGTACCCTAATACTTTCCAGTGTATCAAGAAATGAGGAGTGGGAATCCTGGGGCATGGTGGGGGATCTGTAGCAAGCTACAATTTGGATTGCTGTCTTGCCCAGAGTTAGCTGCACTTGGATAATCTCAGATGCATTATGCTGAGCAACTAGCCTGGAGGTGTGGATATCCTTAATGAATATGGACACGCCTCTGCCTTTAGTGTTTTGGTCCAGGTTAGGTGGCCAAAACGTGTGGGATGAATTATAGCCTGGTAGTGCAGGGGTGCTCTCTGGAGCCTTGAACCAGGTCTCTGTCACTGCACAGATGTTGATGTTCTTCATTTTAAGGAGTGCCTTGCATGAGTGCATTTTGAGGTTTAGACTTCTAGCATTAAGTAGCATTACCCTCAAATTTTGCTTGCTTGTACCTGTTAGGGTGGTGAATTTGTCATTTGAACCTTGCCTAAAAAAAGGCACTATAGGGGTGGCAAGAGCCTTAGCCAGTATCCAGAATCCCAAGGGCAACAGATGCAGGCTGTCTCTAGCAAAGCATCGTGGTTTGTCGATCATGTCATCCCAGGCAGACAGATACTGGATCCCCTTAGAAAGATACCAGAAGCCTAGCCAATTGTTGAAGTCAATCATTTTGTCCTTGTACTGTGGTATCATTCTGGGTGATGGCAGGATGCTACTCAGAGAGGGTCATACCTGCCTGGGCCACAAGATCGGAGAGCTCCTCCAAATCTCTTTTCATGTAGTCCAGGGAGGTACATCTCAGGTGATTCACACCAACATGGACAATGACAGAGTCATATTTGTACTTGCTGTGGAGTGACCTGAGTGCGTGCATTTTGTGGCGGATCCTGGCACCTGACAGGCAGCTGACAGTAACTTTCTCCTTGTTTAGCCTGGTGAGTGGAACATCAGTGTGCCTGACTATAGAGTCACCTATGACTAGAGTGTTGGGTACGTTGTTATGCCTTATGGACTGAGTGGCACACTGAGTTTGTGGGCTAAGTGTCATTTGGGTTGAGTTGGGGGGTGGAGGTTGCTTGCGTTTCTGCTTTGGAGTTCCCTGTTGCTTGGGTAGATTTTTAATGAGAGCCTCCGCGAATGTAAGTGTGTGTTTTGTGTTTCTATATGTGTGTGTGTTTTGGTGGTGTAGGTTTTGAAGGACTATGTGATGAGTATGTTGTGGTGCAAGTGTTTACCTTCTCCTCTTGACTGTCTAGTCCAGTCTTGGGTGAAGAGAGCTTTGCTTCCAGTCTTGACTATGTAAGTGCATCTCTCACAGGTTGTAGTGTTGGGTGGTAGGAGGAGAGGGTTGTCTGTGTACATGAGGCAATTGCTGCATTGCCCCAAGATGCCCAGATTCATCAGGTAGACAGGGAGCTGATCCTTAGACATGCCTGGATAGCTGCTTATTTATTAAGTACTAAAAACTGTTTTCCTCTAGACAAGTGACGAAAGTTGAGTGCTGTCGTAATTTGTAGCTTATTTAGTGCTTGCAATGAGATCTGAACAAATGCTGAGCTCAAAGAAACAGATTTGAATGCTGAAACTAGAAAACTGGCTAGTTCTAAGAAACAAAATTAAGCTAGAAGGCTACCCTCCAACACGGAAAGGCTTGGGGGCTCAGAAGCTTACAAACAGTCTTGGATAAAGCAAATCTGTATCTGGACTAGACGACTTACAGGAAAGGCAGGAAATAAGCTTAGAAATTTTTTTTTTTTTATGGAAAGGGGAAAGGAGGAGCAGAAACTAACTGGGTTGGCCTTCTCAAATGTTCTCCCTGGATTAGGTAGAATGAGGTAATGACACTAGACTGGGAGTAGTGTCCCAGATCAAATTTACAGTAGAGGTGGGCAACTACAAAGCCACCAAGTATAAAATCAGAACAAACAAACCCAACCAGATGCTCAACAATTGTAGAAAATTTGTAGTTAATACCTCACACACAGTAGACTAACTAGAAAAGTATATGCAGACAATAGAAGTGCTATAAATAACTCATAAAAATAAGCAAAAAAACAGGATACTTAATGTTATATATCACAGATTCGTAGGCTCAGAGCCCTTCCTCCGATTATCTCAATGGGAAATGGCAGAAACACTCACAAGTTAACTTCTTAAGTAACAGAGTCGAAACCTGAAACAACTTGATCTGTTCTCAACAAATACTGGTCAGAAAAACAGGAAAGTCCATCGGATGAGTTAAGTATGAACACTGTACTGCCAGAGTCCACTACAGTACGCTCATATGATACCTGGCCAAGGGAGCTAAAGAGATGGTAGCTGCCATGTGATACAAGGGCTTGGGAAGAAGATAAGCTGGAGACTTCCTAAATGAAAGCAAACTACCAGCCAGATACTAAAGGTTCGATCCTCTGAGTTCTGGAAGCTTTGTAGTCTGGGAGATGGTGCTCAAATGGCAACCTAGAAACTCTAGGGTCTGAACTGGAGATTGGACTTTTGATAGTTGACTGTTATCCCTAAAAAACTGCACAGCTGGAGTAAGTCGTCCTTGGTCTTGACTAAGGATGCTCTTGTTGGGCACTTAGGAGCTAATCATCCATGTAAGGAAATACCTGCAACCTGAGCCAGGTTACTACTACTGCCATACACTTAGTGAACATCTGGAGGATAGTGCTAAGACCGAATGGAATCACTCTGAAGTTGTAATAATCAGCCCCCAGCCAGAAGTGCAGAAATCTCCTGGATGACTTCACAATCTTTATACAATAAAAGAGAAAAAAAATGGAAAAAACAGAACCACAAACAAACTTTTAATAAAACTTCAGAAGTACAAAATACAAAATAAAAACAAAACGCAAGTTTCAAAATACAATTTCAGAATAAAGGCTTCATCAGGCAGATACAAACAACCAAAGCGGAGTCCATTTATGCAGGTAGTAAACAAGTCACATGATGCTATTTAACTTAATTATGCAAAAGCCTTAAATAAGGCTTTAAAGTTACCATGTCATTAAGACCAGGGATAGTATGAGCACTGAACCTGAAAATCCATTTGAGTTCTTCATTTTCATTGAGGTCTTTCCTCTTAAAGATGTTGGTAGTATTTTCAGAACTGTAAACTTAAAAGTATGAGTACTACCAGTATCCTTTACATGTTTGCATAAAGCATTAGTCAGGATGTTCCTGTTTATATCGGAGAGATGTTGCCCTATTCTCCCTTTTAATTTCCTTTTGGACTTCCCTTTATAATATGCATTACATTTGCAACATATGGCATAATAAATAAGATTTGTAGAGTTACAATTACCATAAGCATATAGAGTGAAATCCTTTCCACTCACAGGATGCTGGATGTGTTTGTCAATGTACATATAGGTGCAATAAACACAACTGTTGCATCTAAAAGTCCCTTTCTTGTTCCTACTTAAGGATGGAAAGTAAGCGGCTGTTCCTTATAACAAAGCTTATTCTTAAGATTGGCACTTATGACTAAAACTAGGTGCTTCATCTAAAACACTACTAAGCTGTGGAATAACCATTAGAATACGCCAATACTTGTGAATAATTTAACACTGGACACGTTCATATTGTATAGGTTCATAGGTAGGTACTACGTTATTGGCCCTAAGGCATATCTAAGCCTAGCCAAAAGATACCCTGGCTTTTGCCACCCAAGAAAATTATTTTCCTGTGTCCCTGTTAAGCAGAGCCACAGAAGTGATCCCCGGGGTGAATTTCCTACCTCCCATCCAGTCAAGATTTTTCTTGAAGAGTGCTAATGAGGAGCTTTGTTTGATATAGATAGGTAGTTTGTTCCAGAGTATGGGAAGTCTCCGAGACAGGAATCTATCCCTCCAGCATGTTCTGTTTATTGTGGTGACACGGTTTAGTTCCCAAGAGCGTGTAGCTCGGAGGGATTGGGATTTCTTTACGTGGAGCATGTCCAACAGCTCTGGGTTTAACATAGCTTTGTATGTTAGGCAGAGATCGCCTCTGAGTAAGCGATATGCGACAGAGTAATGCTGGAGTTTTTTGAGACGGTCTGAGTAGGGCATCTGTTTGAGGCCGGTAATCTTCTTTGTGAGGTATTTCTGTGACCTTTCCAGTTGTTGTAGATGTCTTGTGAGGTACATACCAAAAGGGGCGTTGTACTCTATAATGGATCTAATGAGTGACGAGTAGAGGGGAACAATGACCTCTTTCTTCTTGGATGAGAAATCTTTTGTGATGAGGTGTGCCACGTAAAAGGATTTCCTGACTAATGTGGCAATGTGATTATCAAAGGAGAGACTACTGTCCACCTGTGTCCCAAGGTCTCTTATCACACTTTCGGTGTTAAGTAGACTACCGCCTATGTGGTAGTTCATGGGTACACAGTTTTTACCAAAAGGAATGACAATGCACTTTTTGCCATTGAGCTTGAGGCCATGGCTTTGACACCAGGCATCTGTCTCAGTGAGGCCCTTTTGTAGGCTGTCCACATCGTTAGAAGTTTTGATTATGGCTCCTAGTTTGCAGTCATCTGTGAACTTTGTTAGCCAAAGACCTTCTGTGTTAGCCTGTACTTCAGAGAAGTAGATACCAAACAGGAGAGGACCTAGGACTGAACCCTATGGTACTCCACTTGTCACTGGTCTGAATTTGGATTTAGAGTCTGCTACTTTCACAGTGTGGGTTCTGTCAGTGAGCTAGTTGGCAACCCATCTTGTGACATAGGGATTTATACCTAGTTTAGTGAGTTTATCTATAATTCCAGAGTGGAGGATGGTGTTAAAAGCCTTGGCGAGATCTAGATAGGCTGTGTGAACCACCTTACCCTCATCTACGGCTTTGGTGACTGCCTCAAAGAAGTCTATCAGGTTTAGAAGACATGATCTGCCTTTTACAAACCCGAACTGGGTAGGGGTCCAGAGTTTGGAGACCACCAATGTCACTGTTTATAAGTTCCATAGCCTTGCAAACCAGGTTCGTCAGGCTAATGGGGGTGGTAGTTCCCAGGGTCCATGGTGGCTCCCCCTTTGTGAAGTGGGATAACCGTTGCTGTGTGCCATTCAGTGGGCACAAAGCCTGAGGTGAGGCTATGATTGAACATGGTATTTTGGTGGGGTACCAGTTCGTTCTGTAGTTCATGTAGAACGCAGCCTGGGACGTTGTCAGGTCCCATGGATGCTGTGTTCTTGGCTTTGGAGAGTGTATATTTTACCTATGCAGCCGTGACTACATAAACTTTGCATTCTTCCCATATAGAGATGGGCCCTTTAGGGGATGAGAGAGGGGTAAGTTAGTACTGAACCTATCTGTCAGGATGTTGGCAATATCAGTTGGTTCTGTATATTTAGTGCCATTGTGCTGTAACTTAGAGCAGATCTGAGCATTGCCATTGAGATTCTTGACATAGCTATAGAATGCTTTGTGGTTGTCTTTAGAATTAGTGGCGATTTTGTTTTCGTAACTAGCTTTGGAGGATTTTATGAGGGATCTCAGCTTCTTACTGAGGCTGACCACGGAGTTTCTCCAATCATGGGATTTTACTCTTTTTTGCAACAGTTTCTTTCTTCTGTTGTAGTTTGTCTATAGCAAGGGACCACCAGATTGGTTTCCTTTTTTTGGAGGATAACATCTTGGTTTTGTTAGGGATTGCACGATCCATGCACTCGTGGAAGTGCTTATAAAGTGCAACTGTATAGGATTCAGCAGTCGTACCTCTATTGTCCGTCAGCATGGGTATCGTGAAGTTTGCCACTTCTGTCTTAAGAAGCGTGAAGTTGACTTTGGAGAAATTTTTTACGGTGGTTTCCCTAATGGGGGGGTGGGGGTAGGATGTGGATGTCTAGGGTGATTTGCTTGTGGTTTGGATCTGACCAAGAGGAAATGACCTCTGGTGTGGAACACCGGTTACCCATGTTGGTAATGACCAGGTCTAGGATATTGCTGGCCCTGGTGGGGGTGTGGATAAGTTCATCCAAGGCGTTGGAATTTATGAATTCCAGAAAATGTTGAGCACAAGAGTTGGTACAGGAGTAGTTTTCCCAGTTAATGGTGGAGTAGTTGAAATCGCCCATTATTAGGGTGTTAGGTTGTACCCTAATATTTTCCAGTGTGTCAAGAAATGAGGAGTGGGAATCCTGGGGCATGGTGGGGGATCTGTAGCAAGCTACAATTTGGATTGCGGTCTTGCCCAGAGTTAGTTGGACTTGGATAATCTCGGCTGCATTATGCTGAGCAACTAACCTGGAGGTGTGGATATACTTAATGAATATGGACACACTTCCACCTTTAGTGCTCCAGTCCAGGTTAGGTGGCCGAAAGGTGTGGTATGAATTATAGCCTGGTAATGCAGGGATGCTCTCTGGAGCCCTGAACCAGGTCTCTGTCACTGCACAGATGTTGATGTTCTCCATTTAAAGGAGTGCCTCGAGTGAGTGCATTTTGAGGTTTAGACTTCTAGCATTAAGTAGCGTTACCCTCAGATTTTGCTTGCTTGTACCTGTTAGGGTGGTGAATTTGTCATTTGAATCTTGCCTAAAAAAGGCACTATAGGGGTGGCAAGAGCCTTAGCCAGTAAACGGAATCCCAAGGGTGACAGGTGCAGGCCATTTCTGGCAAAGCATCGTGGTTTGTCAATCATGTCATCCCAGGCAAACAGATACTGGATCCCCTTAGAATGACACCAGAAGCTTAGCCAATTGTTGAAGTTAATCATTTTGTCCTTGTACTGTGGTATCATTCTGGGTGATGGCAAGATACTACTCAGTGCTAGGGTCCTACCTGCCTGGGCTACAAGATCGGAGAGCTCCTCCATATCTCTTTTCATGTAGTCCAGGGAGGTACGTCTCAGGTCATTCACACCAACATGGACAATAACAGAGTCATATTTGTACTTGTTGTGGAGTGACCTGAGTGTATGCGTATGTAAGGGTATACCTGCATCTAGGTGTTTGCTTACATTGTGTATTAAGTACTTGTTGTGAAATGCTACAAAAATAGGGGTTTATAGTCTGTATCTCGTTTATTTAACATGTCAATTTTACTGGTGTTGACACTGTTGATTTTATAACCCCTACTGGCAAAGTTATTAGCCACAGTCTGTATTTGTGTAAGCATGGTATTATGACCAGTGTTTAGTCTCACTACCCTCGTAATTGATTTCAGTCTATATTATTATATATAAAGAGGACGAGTACTAGTTCTGTGCAAATATGTATTCCTCTTGACAGGTGTCTAATGGAGCATAGTTCCTATACCCCCAGATGTAATTTTATTAAGGGTTATGTCCAAACAGTGAATTTGGGAGGCTGACATTTCACTTTTAAAATGTAAGAAGTTGGTAGTGTTTGAGATGTAAAGTTCAACTCATGAAATTCAGATGGTGTACCTCTCCAAATGAGAAAAAGGTCATCAACAACATACATCCACGTCAACAAAGCACATGTTATAGGGAACAGTCACAGGTCAATAAGTGCATCAGGATGAGGAATCACCCTGGATGTGGATGGGCCCACACTGAAGGCCTCCAAAACTGCAGACTCCTCCAAAGAAGAGGCTTCGGGAGTCCAACCCCCATGATGGTGAAAGACCTCCAGAAAGATCACCGAAAGAGGCATCTACATGGGGGATTTGGGAACCCCTCTGCTTTCATGAGGCCGGTTTCCTCTCTTCAGGTGAGTGGGTCCAGGTGTTTCCTCCTGCAGCGCCTCTTACTCGACACTTACCGCTTTGGAGACTCCAGGTGGAAAATGGAAGAGGTGAGGGACTCTACAGGGAGGGCAGACTGGAGACCACCCCCTGTGAGCTGCCCTGCAGCAAGCTGAGTAATGGTCACAGGTGTGGACATGGAAGAAGGGGTGACACTGGTTATGCCAGATCACACTCTCTCCTGACAGGAGAATATTCCTTCTACAATGTCATCAGCAGAGGCAGAAGTGGGCTGAACAGAACAAACAGACCTAGTCCAAAGACCCCATGGACACACTGGAATCATGAGCCATTCAACCCTGTCCCAATGCAGAGAGACCAGACTGTCAACAGCAAAGGCACTAAGCCGGAGGGATGACCCAAAAACAGGAGTCAAACCTGAAATGCAGATTCCTACCTCAACCTGTCAGCCCAGATGTCAGCCTGGCTCTGATAGAGCCAGAGTTGAGGAAACCAAGGTAGGGATCGGAGCAGAGATTGGCCAGGCTGTCGGATCCAATCCTAAGGAATGGAAGACAACTGGATCCAAAGATCTTGGGTCCACACAGCCCGTGGGAGGAAATCAGGGTACAGGAGTCATAGCTTTGAGGTGAGGGCCCGGAGCCGATGGAATAGGCCTAACTCCATCTGTGCCTATAAAAAAGGACCACATCAACTGCTCTAATTCTAATGTCTTCAAGCTCCCAATGGACTGACATGATCCAGCTGAGGAAGCCACTGAGAGAGGCTTGGAAGATCGCTGACCAAGTAACAGGTCCTGCTTACAGATCTGAGCCACAGAAGCCTGTACCCAAGCTGGAGATGGAGAGGACTCTGTTGAAAACTCCTGAGGGGTATAAGGGAAAAAGAGAGAGAAAAGATCTGCCCTGAAGAAGCCCCTCTTGCCAGGAAAGGGCTTGCCACACTAATGGTAGGGGAAGGGGTCTTGCCAGCAATTAAAGCCGAAGGTGACAGGTTCTTGAATGGAGCAGGAGGAAATTGGCTCCGAGCTAGGGGAGCTGAAGCAGAATGGCTCTGATATACCAGCCTCAAAGGCAATCGACTTCAAGGTGTCAGAGTTGATGGTGCAGCCAAGACCCCTGGGGGATGCAAGGGTCTTAGGACCTTCGTATCTAGCTGGCTAGAAATAGGAACAGCAGAAGAGGGGGCTGACTACTTATGGTCCCTCTTAGTGACTTTGGTACCTTAGTGCCCTGTTTTTGACCTGACTTGTCCCCCTTTGCTAGAGGTTGCTGAAGAGTCACCAGAAGGAAGAATACCCTTCAGTATCAACTTAGCACTCCTCTCATTATTGGCACAAGAGCCAAGGTCCTCACAAATAGCACAATGGAAGTCAATATGAGCAGCCCTATGACAACAGACGTGACACTCATGGGTGTCCTGAGATAGGAGCTTATTCTCATAAGCAATGCACTTTTTTAAAACCCTTATTCATAACATCTACCTAACCTACACTTACCTAAACTAAACCTAACATACACAAGAAAACACCACAAGAACAGCCCTAGTGATGGGAAAACAATTTACTCAGAAAACCACTAAACCTACCACTAACACAGCACACACACTAACTCTAACAAACTATCTTACTCAGACAACTAGCAAAAAATTAAGGAAGAGGAACTTGCACTGTCAAAAATACTTAGAAAAAAGACACACTCAATGGAGCACATGACCTCACTGTTGTCAGGATTGGCAGCAAACTAGATCTGAGGTACTCTAGTGGAGCAGGGAGGTTATAGGTACAGGAGGCAGAGCATGGCAGCATCGGATCCAACAACCCACAACTTAAACCTAGATGGAAAGACAACATATGTATTTACCATAATGATGGATCCTTCCATCCATGTCCATCAGATATGATGGGTCTTTTGGCAAAACTAGTGCTCTAGCCTCAGGCTCCTGTAAGTTTTTGATTCCCATATTGCACCTGTATAACTACCTTCCTCAGATCAGGTTTGCTACCTAAAACGAAAGCAAAGCAGCAGCTGGAGAAGAGCTTTGGATGGTCTTCCAGGTCTTCGGTAAAGGGAGGGAGGGATTTCGTACTGGATGGACATGGATGAAACGATCCACTGTTACAGTAAATACATGTCAGTATCCTATTAATCTCATCCATCCTTATCTGATTGATGAGACAGAATTCCACGCTACCAATGACTTGGGTGGAATCATGACAGGAGATCTTTGAGGACAATGGACCCAAACTTGGAAATGATATACAATTTATAATGTCTGGCAAATGTATGTAATGTAGACTCATTTTCTACAGGACAAATTTCATCAAGTGAAGAGTTCTTGAAGAAAGCTGTGGAAGTTGTGAATGATCTAATGGAATTAGCCTTTGGCTTAAATGGCAAAGGTCTACTTTTGGTAAGAGTATACAAAGGAAATACAATTGGATAGCCACCTGAAAAGGGATACACTTGAAGCTTTTGTCCCAGTCTTGTTTCTGGTGAAAGAAACAAAGAGCTGAGAATCTTTCCTGAAGCATTTAGCTCTGTGCAGGTAAAATTTCAGTTGCCTGTGAACATCTAGGGTGTGGAGAACATATTATCCCTTGTTGAAAAGGTTCAGGAAAAATACATATAAGTGTATAGGCTGATTAAAATTTGTGTGTATAGGCTGATTTAAATTTGCATCAGATGCTACTTTGGGTATAAAGGTTTGATTTACATAGAAAAATATGTCCTTATAAAGGGATTAAAAGACAAGGCCCAAAGTTCACAAATTCTTCTGGCTAAAGAAACCGCCACAAAAAACAATTACTTCCCAGGAAAGAAATTTTAGTGGGGCAGTAGATGCTGGTTCAAATGGAGACTTCTAAAACAAAACTGAGGCCGCAAGGTGTACTGTTTTTTCTAACTGGAAGGCAGAAAAGAAATGTCCATTTCAGAAAAATCTTACATAGTTTGTGAGAAGCTATAGATTGAGAATAAATTCTCCTAGGAAAACTGGACATGCTAGTTGTACTTAACAGTAGAATGACTAAAGCCTGAAATAAAACGTGACAGGAAAGGAAAAATATCTGTGTGTGTATCTGTCCAAACAGAAAAACAGTTTCCATTTGCTATGGCAGATTTTATGAGTAGATTCATTTTGAGATGCAGAGAGGATACAAATTACACATTATGGGACAAGGAAGGATCTTTGGCCAACAGTGGAACTGGTGAAACCATGCACTTAATTTCAGGTTGTGTAAGCTTGTGTGAGGCAATACAGACTGTTGAGAAACCAGATCCTGCTGGGCATCTAGAAAGACATGGAGGTTTCCTGATGTGAAGCCTCAAGTAGGGGTAACCAGATCTGCCTAGGCCAGCATTGTGCAATGAGGATTATGGCAAATTTGCATCTTGTCACTTTCTGTGAAATTTGGACATGAGGGGGGCAAAGAAGACTGTAAGCTGCGGTGGTGCAGCGGTAGCGTTGTTGCCTCACAGCAAGAGGTTCTCCCGTTCGATTCTCGGCTGGAGCGCCTACTGTGTGGAGTCTGCATGTCCCCCCCGCGGTAGAGTGGCGTTCGAAAGACATGCGTGAATGGGCGTGCCTTCGTTGAATGTTGGGTGTCGGGCTGGCACCTCGGCACTGTAAAAATCTACTGCCAATCATTAGCAGACTGGAGTTCCGCTGTGGCAAACCCTAATCGGGAAAAGTCAAAAGAAGAAGGGGTGCAAAGAAGACTAGCAGACTACTGTCAAACTAGAGAACCCTGCAGAGATCCTCCCTTTGGAGGGATCAGAGCAGAGAAGCTACTGCACTTGGTTGGTTAGGAAGGCAAAAAGGTCACAGCAAGGCTGTCCCTAGCAGTTGAAAATCTGCTAAGCTACTGCTGAAACGAGAGACCACTCTTCAAGCATCAGAATAGATCTGTTGAGCCTGTCAGCAAGGCAATTGATTTTCTTAGGAGTGTGTACTGCTATCAGAATTTGATGGAAAGCAATCCTCCACTGTCATACTCTCATAGCTTCAGTTCATAGGAGGTAGGATCTATCTCCTTCACACTTGCTGATGTACCATACAACAGATGTGTTGTCCTTTGGGAAAGAAATCACCCCTGAAGGCAAGAAAGTACAGTTGGAGTAATTTCTACTTACATGTAACAGCAAATGTTCAAATTCCTCACTGCCTCATTGTCTTTTGGGTTATCTGCCACGGTAACCCAGCACTGGCCAGCTTTAAAAAGCTCAGACTCCTCTCCTTCCCTTCCCTATCTCTTCCTGTGATAGCCAATTGGCTGAGCTTATCCTGAGAAGGAAGTCTTCAGCTATCACAAAAAATGAGTGTTCTGGCTTTTTCGGTTCCACAAAGAAGGACAGGAAAGTACCTGACGCCAGAATAATCTAGCAAAACTAAATTTGCAACCATTTATGATACTGTATAAAACCAAATCCAACAACAACCAAATCAAAGAGGCTGAAATCCACCTCAACTACGCACAGTCTGGGGGTGGTGGCTGGGTGCTGCCACTGAGCCAGTGAGGAATTTGAACATCTACTGTTTCAGGTAAGTAGGACTTGTGCAACTGTACTATGTTCACTATTACCACTGCCTCAGCGACATTTTGGATAGATTACAAATGCTTACCCTTACCTAAGAAGTGGAAGGATAAGGATCCAGGAGCTCTTGGAGAATGGTACTAGCAAAGTCTGCTCTGGACACTGACAAGGAATCCAATTTGCAGTGTTTTGTGAAGGTATGAACAGAGGACCAGGTTGCTGTGTCTAGAATGCTTCAAGAACCCACCCCCCTCCAATATGCCATCAAAGAGGACAAGGCCCTAGTCAAGTGAGCCTTAACCTTGCCTGGAAGAAATTTAGCATGGTGGAAGTAACAAAAAAATTAGAAGAGGACAACCACCATGCAATAGTTTTCTTACACACAGGTTGACCTTTCTTAGCACTCATACAGGAGACAAACAGCTGTTTCAGCATTCCTAAAGATCTTTATTCTGCTAAGATAGTACCTAAGCTGTCTCTGTGCATCAAAGGTATGTAGAATCTTTCTCTCTTGTTTTTTTTTTTAGATCAGGATAGAACAGTGAGAGATTGATGTCTTGACTTTAAATTAAATTCAGAAATAATGTTAGGCATAAAATGCAAGTTATGTACTCACCTTAACATTAGATCTGTGTTGTCACATTCCTCTACATGTGGGTCTCAGATCTGACGTCAGATCTGTCCTCTTCAAAGCTTAGGATCCAGTGTTCAGGCTCCTTCCATACCCATAATCCTCAAACACATAAAAAGCTACCTCAGATTGAGTTTGCCCACATAAAACTAATTGAAAAAATCTTAATAAAAAAGGTGAAGCAAATAAGCATGCAACTGCACACAGACCTGGTTAAAATAAATGGAACACTGATGGAGTATATCGACACAAACAACAAAAGCCTGGAAACAATGGAAGTAACCTTAAACAAATATTCAATGAGGTGAGAAAGCTGCAAAACTCAGAGGTCAAAATGAAGAAAAGCCTGGCTGAATATGAGACTGCTCAGGAAAAGACATTTAAAAAAATAATAGAATTGGAGGACAGAGCACGTAGGGAAAACCTGAGATTTACAGCTATACCAGAAAAGTTGGAAGGAACAAACTGCATTAATTTTATGAAAGCCCAAATAAGCAACTGGACTGGTATTCTACAGTAGGAGTTTTTATTTGAAAGGACACACTGTGTGTGTGATGCTGACGCCCCACCACAGGTCCAGTAATCAAGGAGCCTCAATCCTCACCACTAGCACCAGTGGGGGACGTACACTGGGAGGATGACAGGTACACACACAGTAATTCCAGATGCAGTTCACTGCATCAAGTGCAATTTCCCTTAAGAGCACACGGAGACCACAGTCAGTTCGGGGCCGTTTTTTCCCTCTTTCTCCAGATCCCCAATAATAGTTATTATTATTATTATTATTATTAAGTTATACAATTGAGATCTCAGCTGAGTGGCCAAGCCAAGACCTTCAACGCTATCTCTGTCCAACCAGTGCTTTGTGTCCCTGCCCAAGTAGCCGACACACACACACACACACCTTGAGGTTTGATTTATACACAGACACCTAGGAAAAGCTGGCACAGGTTTACTAGCTATGCCACCTTCTGCCCAGACTATAAGGTAGTTATTACTGCCACCAGCCACCTCTTTATCAGCTACTTTAAGGGCCTTAACAAAGGGTGTCCAGTCTTACAGTTAAATGATACTATCAATACAAATGGTAGTTTGACCAAGAGCAAGGTTATTAGGAGTGGCCTACACAGTGTCACCAAATAAATATGCAAGTACTCTCAGAACATAAACATGTCTCTACACAGATCAGCCACAATGAAAGGTTTAAATATATTTAATAATAATAAAAGAACAAGAAAATACTCAATATATACTTACAGTTACATCAGAGTTCAAAATCATAGGAAATATTTAAAACACTGCAGGACAGTCTCAAATAAAGGAAAACATCTAAGGTAAGCTTTGCTATATTCCTGATTGTATCTAAGAATTACTGTACCCTAATAACTTACATCAGAGCAAGGATGGCAGAGGTGGTGAGTGGATCTTGATGTTGTCAGGTCAAAGACAAAATAGAGATTACTGTCTCTCACCAAGAGACTTCCCAAATAAATATCTCAAATATTACTGATGGGATAGCTTGCACAATGGCATAATTTCTTGTCATCTGACTCTATCCCAGGCGAAAACCTCCACTGATGCATCTGGTAGCATTTAGCATCTACCTGTGAAAATACACAGACAAGAACTTTTCTTGGAGCTAAGGCAGATCCTGGAAGTCATAAAACAATAAAACACCTCCAAGACAATACAGAAAACATCTAATTCTAGACATTGTGTCTGTTACTGCACTGAAACTGAAAGATAACATCCTTTTATTACATTGCTATAAGGTAATTTAATTTCAGCAATTTTTTCTGAAGTTAACCTCTTGTGTTACAGTTTCTATTGTTAAAATATATACATCTAAGCAGTTACATGCTGTGGTTACATTTTTAAACAGCACTTTGTAAAATACCTCTTCAGCACATGTCTGTAACAAACCATCTTATATGACATATAGTTCTAATACATTTGTAACACAAGTAGATAAATCATGTTGATATTCAGAAATGACATATAATTATTTTAAAAATTCCAGATAGCTGGGCTGGCAGCAACTCCTTTCATGACAACCCACTCCCCTGCGAAGACTCAAGCTAGTTTTTCAAGTGACTCTTGAGAAACGCTGTTTGAGAGGGATGAGCCTATCTGGGAATAATTTACCCCATTCCCTGTCTTGAAAGCCCATCGCGTTGGCATTGCTAACCCCACTGCGGTACTGCACTGTCGTATCATATGCCTGCAACCCTAGACTCCACTGTAGTAACTTAACATAGCTACATCGAGGCAGCCAGCAAAATGACAAGGGATTGTGGTTTGTAACTACAGAGAATTTCCTTCCATACAGATAAGGCTGACGTTTCTGCAGTGCTCACACTATGGCTAGACATTCCTTTTCTACAGCTGCATAGTATTTCTTCCTGGGTTGGAGCCTATGACTGAGATATACCACTGGGTGCTCTTCTCCCTCTGAGGAAACCTGAGTACAACTCTCACCCCATCGTATGAAGCATCCAACTGCACAATAAATTCTTTGCTGTAATCTGGACTGGCTAATACAGAGGGTCCTCCCAAAGCTCATTTAAGCTTTTGGAATGCTTGCTCACATGCTGGGGTCCACACTAACTTATCTGGCCTGTTTTTCCTTGTCAAGTCTTTGAGAGGAACAGCTATGGTACTATAACTGGGGACAAACTTTCTGTAGTACCTTGCTGTCCTTATGAATGCCCTCACCTGCTTTTTGGTAACAGGGGCAGACCATGCCTGAATGGCTTCCACTTTGGCAGATTCTGGCCTGATCTTACCACTCCCCACTCTATGTCCCAGGCAGGAGACCTCTGCCATGCCCACCTGCCCATTTACTGGGCTTAATGGTCAATCCTGCCCTCTGTAGTCTGTCCAGCACCTCCCTGACATGCTGAAGGTGCTAAACAGAAACAAACCAGGAACCAAGTCGACAATAACAAAATACCACGAATACACGATGCTCCTCCAAAAAGTTTAATGAACAACAAGGCAGAATACTCCAAACACTGACCTAGGTTTCGTCCGATGGACTTCTTCAGAGTGTATGGAACCTGCTCAATATATACTACAACAATTAACCAATTAACTGTTAAACTAACTAATAAGAAACACACTGTTATAAACTTGGTTAAAAAACACAATTTAAAAAACACCATTAAATAACAGGATAAAACATAGTTAATAGTAAACTTATTTTACACCCTAATATTGCTCTATATACACATCTGTGCATACATTACAATAAATATAAATTCTAATTTTACCTACGATAGTACTACATGTAAAAATAATTATTAACAATATGAACTGTATTCCATGTATACTTATAGGGTTAAAATTGATACATATGTAAGTGTATATGTAAAAACTATGCCTTAGTTGTTGTAAATAATAAATATTGTAGTGAATATAATGATAAATAATTAACCCATTATGTTTTGTAGCCTTAAATAGGGTTTAATAGAAGTAAATTTGTTGAGGCCCGGATAAAAATGGGCATTCAAAATCATCTGCCATTTTAACTCACATACATCAAGATGAAATTCTGTGAGCCTACCTTGTGGGTCCTGAACTAGTTGTTCTATTATACAAAAGAAAAATTTGTGCTCATTATGTTTCAAAATATGTCTTGCTAAAGCATTAGTGGGCTTTTTGTGTTGAATGTCTAATAAATGCTCTTTAATTCTATCCCTAAATTTTCTACATGTCTTGCCCACATAAAATGCCATACATAGTTGGCATTTGGCAAGATACACCACATTGGTAGAATGACAATTAAATTTACCCCTAATCTTGATGTATGTGTTGTTGACTATGATTTTACTACCTGTTGGCAATATAAAGGCACAAGTGGAACACATACCCCATTTACTGGTACCTTTATTAATATTTGTACTTGTATAAATGTTGACAGATGAATTTCCTCGCTCAAAAATCTGTTTTAGGGCTCTATCCTTGCGAAATACAAACTTCGGCTTATGGTTAGCAAAACCTTGAAAATCCTTGAGCCTAATGATCTCCAATTTTTGTCTATAATTTGAATAATATTGTCCGCGTCTGCATTAAATGTAAGTACAAACAGGATGTGTTCATCGCGTATGTTATACCTATTCTTATCATAGGAATTTTCAATAAAAATCGGCTGTGCACTTCTAAGTATAGGCTGAATACATTTTTGAGCGAGGAAATTCATCTGTCAACATTTATACAAGTGCAAATATTAATAAAGGTACCAGTAAATGTGGTATGTGTTCCACTTGTGCCTTTATATTGCCAACAGGTAGTAAAATCATAGTCAACAACACATACATAAAGATTAGGGGTAAATTTAATTGTCATTCTACCAATGTGGTGTATCTTGCCAAATGCCAACTATGTATGGCATTTTATGTGGGCAAGACATGTAGAAAATTTAGGGATAGAATTAAAGAGCATTTATTAGACATTCAACACAAAAAGCCCACTAATGCTTTAGCAAGACATATTTTGAAACATAATGAGCACAAATTTTTCTTTTGTATAATAGAACAACTAGTTCAGGACCCACAAGGTAGGCTCACAGAATTTCATCTTGATGTATGTGAGTTAAAATGGCAGATGATTTTGAATGCCCATTTTTATCCGGGCCTCAACGAATTTACTTCTATTAAACCCTATTTAAGGCTACAAAACATAATGGGTTAATTATTTATCATTATATTCACTACAATATTTATTATTTACAACAACTAAGGCATAGTTTTTACATATACACTTACATATGTATCACTTTTAACCCTATAAGTATACATGGAATACAGTTCATATTGTTAATAATTATTTTTACATGTAGTACTATCGTAGGTAAAATTAGAATTTATATTTATTGTAATTTGTGCACAGATGTGTATATAGAGCAATATTAGGGTGTAAAATAAGTTTACTATTAACTATGTTTTATCCTGTTATTTAATGGTGTTTTTTAAATTGTGTTTTTTAACCAAGTTTATAACAGTGTGTTTCTTATTAGTTAGTTTAACAGTTAATTGGTTAATTGTTGTAGTATATATTGAGCAGGTTCCATACACTCTGAAGAAGTCCATCGGACAAAACCTAGGTCAGTGTTTGGAGTATTCTGCCTTGTTGTTCATTAAACTTTTTGGAGGAGCATCGTGTATTCGTGGTATTTTGTTAATGCTGAAGGTGCTCTTGCCAAGAATGGCTGTAGATGGCAATATCATCCAGGTAAGCAAGGGCGAAATCTCCTCTGCCTACTAGATACAATCTACCAGCCTCTGGAAAGTCGCTGGAGCATTTTTCATCCCAAAGGTCATCTTTGTGAACTTATGCAAGTCGAAATAAGTCATAAAGGCTGACCTTTCTCTAGCATTGGGAATCAAAGGCACCTGCCAGTAACCCTTAGTAAGATCAGTAGTGGTAAGACACTTAGCCCCACCCAGCTACTCTAGGGCTTCATCTGTCCCAGGCATAGGGTAAGCATCTGACTCTGTGTGACTATCTAATTTCCTGTACTCCACACAGAACCTGGTACTGCCATCCTTCTTTGGTACAAGCACCACTGGAGAGGCCCGGGCCTACTGGATTCCTGGATTATCCCTAGTTCCAACATTTCCTGTATCTCCTCTCTCAGAGTCTGACTCTCTCAGGCACCCTATAAGGGGCCTGCTTAATAGGCCTCTGCGGTCTTGTATCCACATGGTGCTGCACCGGGTGGGTGCACCCTGGTTTCCCAGTGAACATGCCCTTGAATTCCTGTAACACTGCTTAGATTTCCCAAACCTGGGTAGGGGATAGCTGCTGGGACATTGCTACCCCTTTCACTGAGGTGTCAGTCTGAGCCTCACTGAGGAGATCAGTCACCAGATCCCCCTCAGACTCCTGCCATCCACTGCAAATCCTTAGCACCAGGGCCTCCCTTTACAGGTTAGGTTTCATCCTGCTCACATGGTACAGTTTGCTCCCCTGCCTCCTGCCAACAATTCTACCATCACTGACCTTTCTTACCACTTTGAAGGGTCCCTCCCAAGCTGCCGCAGCTTGTTGTGTCCGAAAGGAATGAGAACCATAACCTGCTGCCTCACAGCACTCTCTACCTCGAGCATTCCTGTCACGCCAGACCTTTTTCTGCTGTTGGGCTTCTGCCAGGTTCTCCTGGGCCAAGCCCATGAGTTCCCTCAGCCTTGTCCTCAGGTTTAGGACATATGCCACAATAGACTCCTTGTGGGATTCACACACCCTCCCACTCATCATGAATCAAATCTAGAGGTCCCCCTCACCCTGTACCCATACAGTAACTCAAAGGGTGAACAACCTGTGGATTCTCGGGGCACCTCCCTGTAAGAAAACAGATGGGGAAGATATCTGTCCCACTCCCTCTTAAACTGGTCTGCAAATGCCTGTAGCATGATCTTTAGTGTATAGTTTAATCTCTCAAGAAAACCATTTGTCGGTGGATGGTAGAAGGTGGTCTTTAGGTGCTTCATCTCACAGTGTTTCCTCAGACAAGCCAGCAGGTCTGACATTAAACTAGCACTTCTGTCAGTCAGTATATCTTTTGGGAAACCTACCCTGCTGAAAAATCTCTAAACGTATTTGCCACATTTTCTGCCTTAATGGAGGACAGAGCCACTGCCGCAGGGTATCCTGTAGCATAATCTACCACCACTAGGATATACTTTTTCCCTGTTGAAGTTGAGGCACTCAGAGGCCCCACAATATTCATAGCTACCCTCTGAAATGGCTCCTCAATCACAGGCAAAGGCATCAACGGAGTCTTGACCTTGTCTCCTGCCTTGCCTACTTTTTAGCACTGCTTACAGGTCCTGCAGTACCCTGTTACATCCCTGGAAATCCCAGGCCAATAAAAGTGCTGCATAGTATGTCTCTTTGTACTCTTTATGCCCATATGACCTGCAAAGGGAAAGTCATAGGCTATAGCTAGAAGTGCCAGATGATAGGCTCTGGGCACTACTAACAGCTGTATTCTCACTTTCTAGCCCTCTCTCAGGAGTCCACTCTCTATAAAGTAACCCTTTGTTCCAGTATACAGATTCCTCTTTTCCTTGACAATCAGGTGCCTCACTGGCTACCTCCCTCAGGTCATGAAATGTAGGGTCTGAGAGCTGAGACTGTCTCAACTCTTTCTTTGTAACCCTTCCCAGCTCCCCTTCCACAGGAAATCTGGTATCATCTGACAGCAGTGCCTCACTGTCAGCCTGGGTACTACTACTCCTGCCCTCTGCCCTTACAGTCACTCTGTCCAAGGGAACATCAGTACCCACAAGCAGCTGTGGCTCAACTTCAGTCTCATTGCTACAGGGTAGCTCCCTCCCTGAAGTAACCATCACACTAGTCCTGGCTTCAAATCTGTGGTCTGTCTGGGTCCCCCCTCCCCCGGCTAGCAGACCCATATGCTTGTCTCCAAGCCCTATCAGGACATCTGCAGAGATATCCTCAAACAGGGTGCATATCACAAACTCTTAAGCTGAGAATATCAAAGCTCCCAAACCTCGAACTGGAAACCTCGAAACCTGAAAACATCGAAGCGTAAAGCGGAGATCATCACAGAGTGCGGGAAGGGAAGATTTCCCTTTACTGCACTGTAGTGTGATCTCGGAGTTGGCATATTTAAGTAGTGGGGGGTGTGGGTGGTGCAGGGGGGCTTGCCCCCCTGCATAGAGCATTTTTTGTGTTGGTTTGGGTGTGTACTGTTTTTTTCCCCACGTTCGATGTTTTCCGGTTTCGAGGTTTCCAGTTCAAGGTTTGGAGCTTCTATATTTTTTGCTTTCGATCATGTGATATAAACCCCTCAAACATATCTACTAGCTTGCTTCTTTTTCCACCCTTCCAGTCAAGGGGAACTGTAGCCAAATTCATTTGGAATGCGGTCCCTCCTAAAGCTCTGACTGGAGTAGACTACCCAAGCAAGTAGTACCCCCCCCTTAACCATTGCAGGCTTCACAATGGTTAGGTCAGAGGCTGTCTCTCTCTTAGCAGTGGCCTATTTCCCATCTACTAAGATAGGCTATAACCTCTTGTGGTAGTTCGGTACCTTTGTTGTCTCTAGACAACTTACTGCTGGCATTTTGTGATTCCCACTTACTGGCTCTCCCTTTTGTCCCCCACCTTGCCTCTGTGGACATCTATATGTCATATGGCCCTACTGGTTGCATTTAAAACATTTAACCCTTGGTCCTAGCCTTGTACCTGAACTAGTAGTTTCCCCTGTGACTGGCAGACTCGGTTGGGGCGATTCAGGCTACACACTATGGGTTTCCTGAGACCTATGTGCAGCACTGGTTACCCTTTCCTGTGCAGTGATGACTTGCTTGCTTGCTAGGTATAGGTCTCCCTCTTTCCCCAACTCATTTGCGGTCCTGCATTCCCTATCTGCCAACCAGATTCTCATGGCCTCATGCAAGGTGCTAAGGGCTTGATTCCTCACCAAAAGGTATGCCAGCCCTTCAAAAGTGGTGACCTGACACCCACTCACCAATCTATGAAAATAAGTGCTTAACTCAGCAATATATTCACACACACACTTTCATCTCCCTTGCATCTATGATCACAAAACTATTTTCTATAAGCTTCAGGTGTTAACTTAAAACACTATAATAAACAAATTTTAACAGTATTATAATTTAAGCAATCACTATCAGACAATTTAGAAACAGCGGTTACAGCTTTACCATGGAGTAAGGTGGTCAGGAACCATAGCCAGAGCCCTTGGGTCAACATTATACTGTTTACAAACCCTTTCAAACATATGAATAAATCTATCAAAATTATCACCCTCTGTAAATTGTGGAAGAAATTTACTGACCTTTGTTACATTTGGGGTTCAGTTATTCCCTTCCTCATTACCTCCATGACCCTAAGAGCCAGCATCTCCTTTCATGTTGCCTCTTCCTCTCACTTTCCTCAGCTTCCAAACATCTCAGTCTCTCTGCTGAGTCTAATTCCATTTTTCTCCTGCTGCAGTCTCTCTGCTGATTCTAGTTCTAACTAATTGGCCTCCAGTTCAAGTCTCTAACGCCAGATGGATTTTTAAGTCCTCTGTGGAAAGGCTGAACTGTCCATTTTCTGAGAGTTGTACTTCCCCAAGGACATTCTGGCTGTCCTCCTAGTTACTGGTCTGTGATGCAGCTGTGACCAAGGCTGCATTAATTTCTGCTTTAGTCAGGTTGGCATGCACCAGACCTTTGGCTTGGCACATCTCAACCAACTACCTTCTTCTCGGCTTGCCATACTCCTCTGCTGACATCCTTGCCTGCTCTCATTGACTAACTAAGCTAACAAAAAAATAAATAAAACTATTGTGATGTGAAACTCTGAATGTTCACTGTGTGGCTGATTGAGAGTACATACACATTCCTTAGTGATCACTGTTTATAGGCTACACAAACTTAATATCCGCACCACTGAATCCCAATATGTGGATATCCCACCACTGCCAAAAAGTATATGCGATGACTCACCACTGGCCCAGTAATCAAGGAGCCTCAATCCTCACTACTAGCACCAGTGGGGGACATACATTGGGAGGATGACAGGTACACACACAGTATTTCCAGACGCAGCTCACTGCATCAAGTGCAGTTTCCCTTAAGAGCAAACAGAGACCACAGTTAATCCAGGGCTGGTTTTGTGCTCTTTCTCCAGATCCCCAATAAGACTCTCCACTGGCACAGGTATTGAGGTGAGATTTCAGCTGAGTGGCCAAGCCAAGACCTCCAACACTCTCTCTGTTCAACCAGTGCTTCGTGTCCATGCCCAAGTAGCTGACACACACACACACACACACACACACACACACACACACACACACACACCTTGAGGTTTGATTTATACACACACAACTGGAAAAGCATGGCACAGGTTTACTATTCAAGCCCCTCTCCCCAGAGTACAAGGTAGTTATTACTGCCACCAGCCACCTCTTTATCAGCGACTTTAAGACCCTTAACAGAGTGTCCAATCTTACTGTGTAATGTTACTATCAATACAAATGGTAGTTTGACTAAGAGCAAGGCTATTAGGAGTGGCCTACACCGTGTCACCAAATAACTACGCAAGTACTCTCAGAACATAAATAGGTCTCTACACAGATCAGCCACAATGAAAAGTTTAAATATATTTAATAATAAATAATAAAAGAACAAGAAAATACTCAGTGTATATCTACAGTTACACAAAGAAATGCAGAAACACGTCTGGATGACCTTCACTTCACTTTAATCCAGAGTTCACAGTATCAGTAAGTGCTTTCATCTCCCAATAACAATCGCAGTAAGAGACTTCTTCAGACTGAAATACTTATCACATCACTTTAAATACATCTTTCAAGGCGCATATGTCACATGATTCCTTCCAAATATATACACTTAAAAAAACATATACACTTAAAATAACCTAACACTTATAATACATAAGCTGCCTCCTAATGTTTTAACCCCTTTCTTTTTAAAATACATAGTACATTCTTCCCTATTATTTAGTCCAGGTGGAAAACATGCATTTAATCTAACCTGCCAGCAGTATTCTAGCCAGCCAAGTTCTTCTATATTCATAATATTAGTGGTGTTTACCAGGGCTTCTAATACTAGAAATTTGTAATCTACCTTACAAGAGCCACTTTTATAGTGCTTACATATGGCATTTTTTGTATCTCCTATATTAATAGCATATTTGTGTTCGCATACCCTTCTATTAAGTTCCCTTGTCGTTCTCCCTACACAGAAACTTTTACACTCAGTGCAAATTATAAGATAAATCACATTCTTTGATTTACAATTAAATAAACCTGGTATTTTAATTCTGTTTTTACCTATTGTTATTTCATTACCTCCAGTATATAACAAATTACATGTTGCACTTGTAACATTTTATCATACCACTTCTATATTCAGTTAGATTATTTTTACTTAATTTACCCTGGAAATAATTTTTAAAACCTTTAGCTTTCTTTTGAACAAAAATAGGGTTAACCCCTATTTTGCTAGTCAATTCACTATTAGCCTTAAACAACTCCCAGTTATTTATAACAACATTTTTTATGGTTTGAGAGTCTACACTATTTTATATAGCCATTGTCCTTTTATAGTCATACTGACCTTTTATATTTACTCCATAACTGTTGTTCTGAACCTCTTTTTTTATATATTTTAGCTACCAAATTCCAGTTTTCTTTAAAAATTGTTAAATCCAAACAAGTTATTGTATTATAATTATATTCATAAGTAAACTTCAAATATGTACATACATTACTGATACAGTCAATAACATTTTCCAACTCATTAAAAGTTCCTTTCCATACAAGTAACACATCATCAATAAAACGTAACATTTTTGTGGTTTGTCATTATATTTACTTTCCATTATATGAGTTGCTTCCCATCCATGCATAAAAACATTGGCATAGCTAGGGGCTAACGAAGCTCCCATCACCACACCATTAACTTGTACATAAATGTCATCATAAAATAAAAAGAAATTGTAGCTTAAAACTAATTCAGCCAAGAGGTTCAGAACAACAGTTATTTACATTTTACTAGTATGCATCCTAGGCAAACTAAATTAAATGTAGTGAAAGGTCAGTCGAATAGAATAAATTGTTTGACTAAGAATGATGATGACTTTTCTGAAGAAGCTGTCTTTTTGTAATAAAATAGTTAAAAGTAGTTACCTCAGTGGAGAAGTTGATAAATTATTTCAAGAACAAATGACTATAAGGATGGGTATAACAACAAATGGAGTAAATAAAAAAGGTCAGTATGAATATAAAAGGGCAATGGCTAATTTATTGAAATGAATGTCAAGGTGGATGAGGTATAAACCTTTTTCCCAAGGTGTTCCATGGTGTTGCTGTCTTTGTCTGTGGGGAGAAGTGAGGAGGATGGAAGGAGCTTAGATGCCTTATCAGTTGACACAGATACAGTTCCAGGGTTCACTGCAGGGCACTTAACAAGGAATTTGGCTCCCTCAGGGACCTTGTAGAATCTGTCAGGTATTCGTGGTGCAGGAGGCTGGGAGCCTGGATTAACTCATGCTGCATTCAGAAAAGCTGGCAGTACTGGGGGAATAGCTGAAGGGGCAGGAGAGTCCATCTGAAGAAGTTCATATTATCTCTTCTGAACTTCTGTCATCTCAGAGGAATCCTCTGAGGAGATTCCTCAGCTTCATCTTGGGAAATACCTAAGGCCCGAGGCCTAGGGCTCATCACATGAGGAGCCACAGGGGATGCTAAGGGTGTAGTAGGCCTCAGAGCCATGAAGGCATTGAAAAGGCTTTGAGAAAACGCCTGCCAATCTAGCTGGCTCTCTACTGGGAGAGAAACATGTTTTTGTTTCTCTTTCCTTTTAAGGGAAGGCCTAGTGGGCATCGGAGCCAAGGTAGGCCTGGATTTAGTAATCTGTGAAATAGTCGAGGAATCCGTCTGGGTGGCCAGTACAAGCAGAGGTTCCCCCTCGCCATCAGTAGCTGATTTCAGTGTTATCTCCGAGGACGTGCCTTCCGCTTTGGGTTCTGCGGCTTCCACAGTGGTACCCGCTTGTACCCATATTGGTGGCGACCAATCGTTCCTCCAGGCTGTCAGCCACAGGAGGGATGCCGGGTGGAGGAGGTGCAGCTACAGATTCAGGCTAGCAACCATGACTTTTTCTTGGGTGGCTCGATGGGCTGACCGGATGGCCCCTCTGTACCTAAAGCTAAGCACTTAAGGCGCTGATTCTCAAATATAAATGTTTAATGCGTGCAGAAGGCTGCGTAGCATTTTTGGAATGAAGGCCTGGCAAATGGAGCAGGACTTATGGTCATGCATAGGCCCTAAACAAAAAAGGCAAAGCTTGTGGGCATCTTTACGGGGGATCTGATGACCGCACCCACACTTTCCTTTCCTGGATGACATGAACCTACACAAGCATACAGTGATCCAAGGAAACAAAAAGTCCCCAATGGGGTACTTATCTTAGAATTTTTGATCCAACGGCCAGTACAGCAGGAACAGCTGACATTTAACTAGCAGCAGAGAAGTTCTGAGGTTTGGTACGTGCAGACATCAGTTTTATGGCCCACGTTCCCTCACCCAACATCAGACATCCCAAAGTTTTTGTATACTGATCGGACATTTGGGTAGTAAGAGAGGAAACCAAGAGTTTGGAATACTGCAACATGAGAATAGAAGGACATCTGTGAGATGCAATATTTACGGCCTACACCAGGTAATTTTAATTCACACTATTTTTCAAAGTTAGCTGGACTGAGATTAACCTCTTTACTTCCAGTATCCTCTGTTACAATATATTCATTTCAACTGTTACAATACATTCTGACATACAGGTGTATTTCTTTTCTTTCCAGCAGATCCCAGTATTGGTACATTTTTAACACAAGCAGCTTTACAAATACATTTTCAACAAAAACACCTGTACAAATCAGTCATATACAAATGACATACAATTCTTTACAAAACTCCAGCTAGCTATGCTGGCATATGTTACACATCCATTGCCCTGATTCTACTGGTATAGCTGGCAATACCTCACATCATCACAATATATGTATACATTTTATAAGTATAAGAAAAAAGTCAAAATTAAGAAAAGCAACTTCCCTAACTAAAGGAAAAACACCTTTTTTTTTAAAGGAAATTTTCAGGGGAGGAGAAAGTACAGTTTTGTACCTACCATAAATGTAGATGTTCGAGTGCTCATACAGCTGCAGTCATAACAGATGGGTTATCCTGCCGTCAGGCGGGTCCTCGGTCGGCCGAATTCCAAAGTCTAGGTCCGGCTTCGGTTGTAGTCACTTCTTCACTGACGTCAGTGCGGCAGGGGTATAAAAGAACCAGCCGACGCCATCTTCTTCAGTTTTTCTTGCCCCAGATGTCAGGTGCCCCCAGAAGGAAGGCAAAACATAAACTTATGTAGTCATGCAATATAGAATAATCAAAAAACAGTAGTTAGCAAGCAAATACACCATAAAAGAATACCCCAAATAGGTTGTATGAGAAGGTGTTTGTCATAAGGCCTGTCCTAAGAGGGGATGGAGGGAGGGAAACGTGGACTGCAGCTGTATGAGCACTCGAACATCTACATTTATGGATGTACAAAACTGTACTATGTTCATCGTGCATACAGCTGCAGTCATAACAGATGGGTAGAATCCCAAAGCTAAGTAGGGGTGGCAGGCACTAAGTGGAACTAGGAGGAGCCAGGATGCCCTGCAAGACAGCTGTTGCAAATCCCGCTCTAGATTTGAGTAAAGTGAAAGGTGATAGTGTTTGGATAAAGTGTGCACTGAACTCCAAGTGGCTGCTTCCAAAATGTCCTTGGTAGGAACCCCCCTGAGGAAAGCTGCAGAGGTAGCTGTGGCCATTGTGGAGTGGGACCTGATGCTTGAAGGTACAGCTTTTCCATGAAATGAGTAACAAAAGCGTATGCAGTGGGCTATCCATTTTGAGATTGTCTGTTTGGAGATAGCCTTTCCTTGAGCACCTGTAGCATAAGACACAAAGAGTTGCTCGGATTTCCTGAATGGCTTTGTCCTGTCCAAATAATAACGTAGTCGTCTGTGAATGTCTAAGGAATGCAGTAGTCTTTCCCCTTTGTTTTGTGGGTTAGGGTAAAAGGTAGGTAAAGTGGATAGTCTGATTCAAGGCTACACTGGATACTACCTTTGGCATAAAGGTAGGGTTGGTTCGTAAGGAAACTCTGTCCTGATGGAAAATGATGAAAGGTTGCACAGCCACGAGGGCCTGTAGTTCTGAAACCCTGCATGCTGAGGTGATAGCCAGAAGGAAGGCTGTTTTCCATGACAAGTATTGTAGTTCTGTTGAAGCAGCTGGCTCAAATGGAGGAAGGGTCAGTTTTTCCAATATGAAGTTGAGGTCCCAAGCAGGGACTGGTGGTTTCCTTGGGGATTTTATATTCTTAGCCCCTCAGAGGAACTGTCTTAAGAGAGGATGAGAGAATAAAGGAGGATCCGTGTTGTATTGTGCAGAAATGGCTGAAGCATGGATTTTGATGGAGGAGAAGGAAAGTCCACTGTTTAACATCTCAGCTAGGTACTGCAATATTTGAGGTATATTTATTACCCAGGGATTCTGGCCCTTTTTCTGATTCCAGGCACAAAACCGCTTCCATTTGGCGGAGTAGGCTTTTCTAGTAGAAGGTCTTCTGGCCTCCAAGATGACATCCTGCACCTCCTTGGAGAGGAGGGTCTGTTGTGAAATCAAGGGATTCTCCATGCGGCTAGATTTAGGGTTTTGAGCTGGCTGTGAAGAGTTTTGAAGTTGTGCTGGGACAACAGAAGAGGCACTAGAGGTAGGATCCATGGTGGGGAATGCGTCAGGCTCTTCAGGAGTGGATACCAGTGTTGTCTTGGCCAGTCTGGAGCAATGAGAATCATTTTCGGCCTCTCTGCTCGGGCTTTTAATAGAACTTTGGGCAGCAGAGGGAGAGGCGGTCAATGTTGTCCAATTGAAGGAAAATGCGTCCACTTTCCAGGTCTGTAGATGATAGGTCCTTGTGCAAAATTTTTTCAGTTGGTAATTTCTGTGGGTAGCAAAGAGATCTATGTCTGGCTGTCCCCATGCCTGAGTTATCTTTGCGAAAACTTGAGGATGCAACTTCCATTCGTGTGGATCTGTCATATTTCTGCTTAGGCTGTCTGCCAGTGTGTTTTCCTTCCCTGGCAGGAATTGTGCCTGAAGTTGGATTTGCAATTCCAGAGCTGTGTTCCAAAGGGTCATGGCTAGTCTGCACAGGGGGTATGAATGAGTTCCCCCCTGTTTGTTTATGTACCACATCACTGTGGTGTTGTCTGTCCTTATCAATAGCTGGCCTGGGTGCAGTAGGTCTTTGAAGGCCATAATAGCATTTTGCACTGCTAGCATTTCCTTTTGGTTGATGTGTAGGTGCTTCTCTTTTTGGGACCATTTTCCCTGAATGCACTGATCTTTCATGTGTGCCCCCCAGGCGTAGTCCGAGGCGTCTGTTGTGATGATTTGATTTGCTTGAGGTATGCAGAAAGGGAGACCTTTGTTTCTTTGGCATGCTTGAGCTCACCACAGAAATTCCTTTTGAAGACATGGAATGAGTGGTATGATTGTTTCCAAACTGTGGCTGTGTTGAGACCATAAGTTTTTTAGGTACCATTGAAGCTTCCTCATATGCAGCTTTGCACATGGGATCAGCAGGATGCAAGATGCCATGAATCCCAGAGCCTGCAGGACTTTCCTTGCAGTCAGCCTGGTGAAGGTTGCCATTTTACTGAAGTATTGAGATAGTTGCCCTTGTTTGTCTGGCGTGAGGTAGGCCATCTGGGTGTTTGTATTCAGGCTGGCACCCAGGAAAATTATTGTTTGAGAGGGTATTAGTTTTGATTTCTTTTTGTTGAGTGTGTATCCCAGAAAGTTCAACAGTCTTATTACAAACGCCAGGTGTTTCAGAAGTATGTCCTTGCTGTCCGCTTGGATCAGGCAGTCATCCAGATATGGGTATATTTGTATTCCTTGAAGTCTGCAGAAGGCAATTACTGATGCCAGGCATTTCATAAACACTCTGGGCGCAGTAGATAAGCCAAAGGGCAATGCAGAGAATTGATAATGGGTTGAACCTGCAAGAAATCTGAGGTATCTTCTGCAATCTTGTCTGATAGGGACATGCAGGTATGCCTCCTTGAGGTCCAATGTTACCAGCCAAGACTCCTTGCCCAGCATGGGAAGAAGCTGCTGTAATGTGAGCATCTTGAATTTTGGTACCTGTAAATATGTGTTTAGGATGGATAGATCTAAAATAGGTCTCCAATCTTTGTCTTTCCTTGGTACCAGGAATAGTCTGGAATAAAACCATTGACCTTGTTCTTTTGCAGGCACCTCTTGAATAGCTTTCATGTCCATGAGAGCTGAAATTTGTTTTTGTGCCTCTGCCCTTTGATTTTGTGGCAGGTTTGGCATGCCTCTCATTTTGGAAGGGTGTGAAAGTGGAATCTGTAGCCTCTGTCTATAATGTCCAGGATCCATTTGTCTTTTGTGACAATATGCCAATTTTTTGAGAATAATGCCAGTTTTCCACCTAGAGGTGCTGCCATTAAAGCTTTGCTTGGCAGGTAAAGGGGAAAGTCATTGTGTCTGCTTTCTGAATGACTGTGATCTATCTTCTCCACCTCTTGGGGTTGGTGCTTGCCATTGCCTGGCTCTGAATGATCCTTGAGATTGCCCTCTACCTCTCGGGCGCCTGTATCTGCCTCTTTGAGGTCTGTCCGTGGCTGGAAAGGACCAATTTTTTGAAGGCCAGTTTCTGCTGAAACGTGGAGGTTGTACCTGCAGGAAATCTTTCACTGTTTGCATTGATCTCGCCTTTTCCTCCATTTTCTTTAGTACCTCCTCAGCTTTAACACCAAACAATACATGTTTTTGAAGAGGTGCATCTAGCCAAGCATGTCTACGTATGACAGACCCTGTAACAGCAGCTCTACATGAGGCCTCTAAAGCATCAAAACCACACTGCAAGGTATGTTTACCCACTTGCTCTGCACTATGCAACAAATCCTGCAACTCTTTTAAATCTGGTTGCTCAGGTTGTGTCATTTTGCTTTTCAACTCAGATAATAAAAACTGTTGATACTTTAACATATGGAACTGACAGTTTAATGCCCTCATGGTTAAAGTGGCCGAGGTACACACCTTTTTCCCCCACCTTTCTAAAGCTGTGGAATCTCTCTCTGAAGGTAATGGTTTTTTAGCAGTAGAGGCCTTAATTCCCTTGGGACCCTGTGAAATAGTTTCTGGGTCAGCAGTATGGCTTTTGTATAGGAACTGGTGTGAATCAGGAACCCGATAATACCGGTCTGGTTTAACAGGAGCTGGAGGTAAAGAATCTGGGTTGAGGCTGGCTTCTGTGTACACATCATCTAATATTTCTAAGACAGGAGGGATAGCCAGAGGCCTATGCTGGGGGAGCAAGAGAAAATCCCTGAGCCTTTTCTTGGAATCTGAGTAATCTTGGCCTTCCCAGTGAAAGTGTTCCCTCAAAGTATGTAGGGTTTCCCCAAAAGAGTAGTCCTCAGGGGGGGAGACCGAGGGAATAGACTCCTCTGCATCAGAGTCTTCAGAAGGAGAATATGTATATTCCTGGTCCTCAGATTGTTCAGAGGTAATAGAGGCTTGATCTGAGGAAGGGTAGTCTTCCTCTAATCTGGGCCTTTTGTCCGAGGGGGGTTGAGAACCCCTGATAAGAGTAATCAAATCCTCAGCCATTTTGAGCATCTGTTTTTAGGCATGGGGCCTTGAGAGGGGGTCTGAGGTCCTTGTTTTTTAGTTTTAATGGCTGCTTTAGATTTTGTGAAAGCCTTAATAGAGGAGGAAGGCCTGAAGACACCTTGAGAAATGGCAGGCCTGTCTAAACTATGGGTTTCCCCGCCAAAAGTGGCGTCGGTATCCGCAGTCGGAGTAGGGGCCGAGGAGCCTGCGACCTCGGGCACAGAAGACACCGGTAATGAAGTGTCATCGGTACTCAGGGGCTGCGTAGGCGCCTCGCTGAGTACCGGTAGTCGGCCTTAGCGTGGTGTCAGTAGAAGTCGCGGACCTCGTATGTCGGTCCTTATCTTTGCGTCTTTTACTCAAAACTGTAGTCGGAGTATCCGACGACATAATATAATTAAATTTTTTACCAAAATAGTGATGGGCGAACTCCGCCCGACGCTTAATAGTGCGTTTGTTGAATCTAGCACAAAAACGGCAGGCCGAGACGTCGTGGTCTGGGCCTAAGCAAGGAATACAGAAAGAGTGGAAATCCTTATGCGGTATTTGCTTCCCACATGAAATGCAATTATTAACTTTGTCTGACATCGGTCTGAGGCAAGAAAAGTTTCCCCAACGGGGTACTTAGCTTTCAAGAAGACTTCGGCTGAAATATTTTCGTAAATCTCAGGAGCTGACCGACCGGCACTTGCGAACTGCTTCTGCTTCGGGCACCGCGCAGCAAGAAAGACTGAAGAAGATGGCGTCGGCTGGTTCTTTTATACCCCTGCCGCACTGACGTCAGGGAAGAAGTGACTACAACCGACGCCGGACCTAGACTTTGGAATTCGGCCGACCGAGGACCCGCCTGACGGCAGGATAACCCATCTGTTATGACTGCAGCTGTATGCATGATGAACATCAGGAAAGCTATAAGACTAAAACTAGAGTAAAAAAAACGTGGAAAGATAAGTTTGATCTAAAAGTCTTATTTGTAATAACACAGCGATTGTGCCTGAGCACCTCTGAACCCATCAGCACTTGAAAGCAGAATATAAGATTTGAGGTAGCACCTTCTTTGCATTTAATCGCAGGGGAAGGAGTGTGAGCACCATGTCCTTAGGTTTGAAGTGACTGAGGATGGATCCGATGTCAGATCAGACACCAACATGTAGAGAAATGAATGGAAGAGACAACATCAGATAGATGGATTAATGCATAATACAACCCTGTCCTTGTGAAAAATCAGACAGGGCTGGCCCACCATGAGAACTTGCAGCTCAGACACTCACCTTGCAGATGTCAGAGGAATAAGTACAACAGTCTTACAAGGAAAGAACCATAATGTAGCCTGAAAAACAGATTTAAAAGGAAGAAGTCAATTTTTCAAGAAAAAGATTGAGATCTCATGGAGGAGGAATTTGCTTTCATGAGGGGGTCTCTGACCATGAAAAGAGACAAAAGAGGAGGATCCATGGATAGATAAGCTGACATGGCCGCAAGACGCATTTCATTTTGATAGAAGAATGTGACAACCCATCTCTAAGTAGCTCATACAAATATTTCAAAACTAGTATGCTCACAATCTTTTCAGGACCTCTGTTATTTTCTAGGCATCACCAAAAAAAACCTCTTCCACTTGTAAATGTAAGACTTTCTAGTTGCAAGTTTTCTTGTCTCCTAAATACCTCCAGCACATTCCCATGGAGCAAGTGTTTAACAGGTATCAAAATTGAATCAACCAGGCTGTCAGCTACATTGCTCTAAGATGGGGTGCAACATTTGCCCCTGATGCTGAGTGGATCCAGCCTGTGAGGAAGCTTGTAGTAAATGCCCTTTGAAATTTCAGTAAAAGGGAGAACTGACTTTGCCTGGGCCAAAAGGGGATTACTATAATGATCTTTAGTTATTCTGTCTAAATCTTTAAAGTACCTTAGTAGTTACTGAAAAGAGTGGAAATGCATACAGGAATATTTGCGACCATGGGAATGATACAGCTTATGACTTCCAAGCATGGCTGCAAGGATGTCTTGAACAGAATCTTTTTCAGTTGTCTACTGTGAAAGGAGGCAGACAGATCTACTTTAGATGTTATCCACATCTGGATCAAGTCCTGGAAGACCTCGACATTGAGCTCCAACTCCTAAGGGTCTGTCGAGGATTAGTTTAATCTGTCTGCCACAGTTTTGCTCTGATGGAATATGTGAGGCCCAAACAGTCACAGAATGCTGCAGAGCCAGCTCCCAGGCCATCACTGCCAACTGCCACAGATGGTATGACCTTGTAACCCCTTCCTTGTTCAGGTACCACTTCAATGTAGTGTTGTCTGTAACCACTAGAACAGGACCCGGAGTCCATAAGTGGTAAACAATTTATAAGGCAGGAATCGCTGCCAACACCTGTCTTATGTTTATGTGTTTTGGAGTGTTACAAGGACCCCAAAAGCCTAGCAGTGGCACTACTCCCCACTCAAAATCTGAACAGCCCATGTGGACAGATTGAACTGGGATCTGAAAAGAGAAAGGGAATCCCTGATTTAGAGATAGTATCTGTTTCACAAATCCCAGTACTAATAACCTGGAGATCCAGGGGATGAAGGTACAGGTTCAACAATTCTGCTACTGAATTTGTTGTCTGTGCAGACTGGCTAGTGATATTATGAGGATAACTGATAACATGAGACCTAGAATTCTGAGGAACTCTCTTGCTGAGGCCACTTCTAGAAGACAGAAATCCATGAAAATGCAATGATTAGTCAGAACTTTGTCTTCTGGCAGAAGGCCATCCTTTTCTCTCTGTCTATCCAACACCCCAGGGTATGAGGAAGGATGTTTGAAGGTTCAGTTTGAAGCCTAGTTGGGAAAGGGGGAATGCGACCTTATCTAATGGCACCAAGCACCTAGATATAGAATCTACACAAATCAGAAAGTTGCTTAAATAAGGAAACATTTGGATGCCTATGGTTCTGCAATAGACAACCACTAAGGCCAAATACTCTGTAAACGCTTGAGGTGAAGCAGACAACCCAAAGGGTAATGTAGAAAAATGATAATGCAAGCTAAACAAAGTAATTCTCAACAATTTCCTGAAATTGGGAGCAATAGGAATATGATGATCAGCATTCTTGAGATCAAGAGTAATCATGAAACAGTGGTCTGGAAGCAACTCCAGGACCAACTGTAAGGTGACAATTTTGAATTCTGGAACTTTTACAAAGGTAGTTTGGAAAGGACTAATCTAAGACTGGGCTCCATGAAGGCTACTTTTATAGTAACACAAATATTCCTGAGTAAGATCCTTTGCCTTGTGTATTGCAGGCACTAGTTCTACGAGCCTGCTTCTACCATGTGATGGAGCACTGGAGGAAACAGCTCTGTCTGGTCTGGTAGGTTAAAGACTGAGGATTTTCTATCCACTGCCAAGTGTATCCTCTCTGAATTATTCTCAGAACCCATTTGTCTGAGACTATTTGTGAGCAGGCTGCATTCCTTTGAAGGGTGTTGATCCTTTTTTGGAAGGGAGTCCCTCTTGTTTGGTTTCAAAGAATTATCCTCCTGCCATTTCCTTTTGGGGGTCTCACTTTTGTCTGGTAGGGATTTTTGCTTGTTCTGCTTCTTGAAGGAAGATGCCTTGTTTGTGGAGAATTTGGGTATATGAAACATCACAGATACGCTATGGATTAATTTGCCTCTATCATCCTACTCTGAGAATTTGTGTAAAACAGAGAGCCAAACACCAATTCAGAAAGAATAGTTGTGCAAAATCTTACCAAAACCATGGAAGTCCTTCTCTTTTATATGCTGCAGTATCCATAAGATGAAGGAATCTGCCTCCTGTTGACTCATACATCCGGCCATTATACCAAAGTTAAAATGCTACTGTGAAGGTACATGTGTAGTGCTACATCACACAGTGTACGTCAGCCATAAATGGATGTCGGGTATAAAGTGGACGTCAGCATGCACCTTCCACAGAACTGAATGCCAACAAGCACCAGCCTGAAAAGGAGTGAGTGTACAGAGGTCAGGCAAGTATCAGAGGGAAGGCAGGGGGTAACTATACTGCAGCACATAGAAGAGAAGGACATATATGGTTATGGTAAGATTTTACACAACTATTCTATATCCTTCTATTCATATGCTGCAGTATCCATAACATGAGGGAGAATGCCAAAGCTCATGCAGAAAAGGGATTGGGAGGAGGAGCAGAAACATTTTCCAGAAATCCATGCAGGATAGCCCTGGCAAGTCCTGCTCTAGACCTGGAGACAATATCCAATCTGTAGTGTTTGGTAAAGGCATGAACAGATGACCATGTAGCTGCCTCCAAAATGGAAGCTGTATCCAGACCTCTAAAGAAGGCACAAGAGGGAGACACAGCTCTAGCAGTGTGTGCCTTAACTGAGAAGGAACATCCTTCCCATTTGCAGTGTAACAGAAGGTAATGGCTTTAGAAATCCAGGATGAAACAGTATGCTTGGAAACAAGATGCCCCAGGGCTGTTGGGTAATGGGAAATAAAAAGCCTATCAGATTTACGGATGAACTTGGTTTTAGCCAAGTAGTACCCGAGTTGTCTGTGCACATCTAGCATGTGAAGGATCCTTTCACTAGATGATTGCGGAGAAGGGAAGAAGGTAGGAAAGTTGACAGCCTGATTTACTGATTGCTCATTCACCACCTTGGGCATGAAAGTTGGGTTGGTACAAAGAGATATCCTGTCCCAATGGAAAACTGTGAAAGGAGAGGATGCCATGAGGGCTTGAAGTTCATAAACCCTTCTGGCTGAGGCAATAGCTACCAGGAGTACAGTTTCCCAAGTGCAATGTTGGAGAGAAGAGGTGTTAGCTGGTTCAAAAGGAACTAGAGCAAGCTTTTCCAGCACAAAGTTAAGGTCCGGGGGGGGGATTAGTTTCCTTGGTGGTCTAATGTGTAAAACTCCTTTCAGAAACAACATGACCTACAACCTGGACGCCATAGGTGGAGTCAAAGGTAAACATGCTGAAACGGCAGACAAATGTGCCTTGATGGAGGAGTAAGACAGGCCAATTTTCATTAGATCACACAGGTAAGACAGGACCACTGGTGGTTCAACAGACAGTGGTTGTAATTTGTTTTTTAGACACACACGAAAAACCTCTTCCATTTGGATAGATAGGATTTTCTGTTAATAGATTTTCTGGCCCCCTGCAGTACATGTAGCATTTCCTCAGTGTAAAGGGGTCTAAAGGGAATCAAAGCCCTATCACCCACACAATTAGGTGCAGGACAGACATTTAAGGGTGTATTAGAGTTCCCTTGTCCTGTGTAAGTAAGTCCATCCTGAGGGGTAACTTGTGGTGATTGCCCTTGGCTGGTGATGAAGAAGGGGGAACCAATGCCGTCTTGGCCAAAAGTGAGTCACCAGCAAGATTTTCAGCTGCTCTTTCTGAATTTTCAGTATAACTTTCTGTATTAGACAGAATGTGGGGAATGCATGCACAAACATCCCCTTCCAAGGAAAAGAAACAGCGTCCAACTTCCATGTCCCAGGGACTGGAATCCTGGTACAATATCTGGGAAGCTGTCTGTTCATGAGGGAGGCAAATAGATCTACCTGTTGCGTACCCCATCGATGGACCAGGTACAGGAACACATCCCTGTTTAACATCCAATCTTGGGATTGGGTCAAGGACCTGCTTAATGAATCTGTCATCACATTCTGAACTGATGGGATGTAAACAAACTGTACAGAAACCAGACTGTGTACTGCAATCTCCCAGGCATACAGAGTCAATCTGCAAAGGATGTAGGACATTGTCCCTCCCTGCTTATCAATGTACTGGAGGACTGTGGTGTTGTTTGTGAACCATCTCAGCACTCCTGGTAGGATTCTGGACTTGAACATTTTTAGAGTAAATATCAACGCTCTCATTTCTTTGATGTTGACATATGCTCCTTTGACTGAGGGGGGAGTCCAGACATTCCTCACCCTCCAACTCCCTAGAGTTGCACCCCAGACTGTGTCTGACACATCTGTGTACAGATCCTGGTTGGGTGGAAGTGTTGAAGAGGAAAGCATGGGTTTTTTGTAACCTGTGAGATCCACCATTGTAATTCTTTTGTTAAACAGGGCAAGAGTGGAACCACAAACTCCAGATGATGAAGGTGTTGCTTCCAGACTGTCCTCAGAAACCATTGAAATTTTCTCATGTGTAGCCTTAACAAGGGTGACCTGGAGATGGTGGAAGCCATGTAACCCAGAAGATGAAGGAACTCCCTTGGCAGTTATGGATTGTAGTGGGATTAGTTCCTGAAAATAAGTGGTGAGAGAGAGGGTTTTTTGGAGGTAGGCAGGCCATCATTTGGATCATAAGACTTCTGAATCCAAGGAAGACATGGTCCTGGGAGGGGATCAGAGAGGATTTCTGAAGGTTTATGGCAAACCTCGGGTTCCTCAGAGGAGACATAGTATAGTTCAGGTGGTCCTGTACCAGCTTTGCGGATGAAGCCTGGATGAGGAGGTCATACAGGTAAGGAAAAATTTGAATACTCTGCAATCTGCAGAAGGCTATTAACAGGGGCCAAAAATTTTGTGAATACTCTGGGAGCTGTAGATAGACCAAATGATAAAGCACAGAACTGAAAGTGAGAAGAAACGACAGAGAACCGCAGAAATTTCCTGAAGCGAAGATGAATGGGAATATACAGATAGGTATCACTTATATCTAAGGCCAGCATGTACGGCTGAGACAGAATCAAGGGTAGGAGAGTAGGAAGAGTTAGCATGCAAAAGGAAGGGACCTTCAGAAACGTGTTCAGATGCGACAAATCTAAGATAGGCCTCCAGGGGCCTTCTTTCCTGGGAACCAGAAACATTTAGGAATAGAACTTTTTCCCTTTTGATTTGGCAGCATCTCCTGGATGGTACCCTGGGATAGCAGGGAATGCAGAACAGAAAGGAAAAAAAACATCTGGTCCCAAGGGGGTTGTGGGATACCTTTGAAGCTTGGCAGGGATTCCCAAACCATGAAATAGCCTTGTTTGATGATGGTAAGCACCTAAGAGTCCTGGGTTATCTGTTTCCAAGCTGGGAAAGACAGGGTTAGGCGAAGGGAGAGAGGGGTATTGGGGGTTTAGAGCCTGGCAGTCACAGGCTACCAGGCTTTGACCGAAAGGACTGCTTTTGAGAAAGAGTGGAAGGAGAAGATCTTGCAGAGGCCTTCTTTCTGTTGTCCTTTTTCCCCTGTGAGAGAGTGATACTTAGAGGCCTTTCTCACAAAGGTGGTCCTAGCTGGATAATTCCTCTGGAAGCGGGGAACTCCTTCCCCTTTTCCTGAAGGGCTTTGAAGAGTTCTGCAGCTGGAGAACCAAATAAAGGCCTTGTTGTCTAAAGAGGCATCCATAAGCTTGGCTTTAATATCATCTGGCAGAGGCTGCAACCTAAGCCAAGAATACCTCCTTAAGACAGATCCTAATGCTGCTGCCCTGGCTGAGACCTCCACAGCATTATAACTGCACTTAAATGGAGTGCCTAGTAACTTGGCTGCAGGAATTTAGAATGCTGGATACTTTTTCCTTATTAGGGGAATTTGGAAGGTCTGAAATAAGTCTTACAGCATCTACCATGACAGCTAGGGAATATTTTGCCATAATGGGTTTGGTAATTCATGGCTCTTAAAGCCAGAATGACAGGTGTATAAACCTTTTTGCCTAACCTCTCCATAATTTTACTCTCTTTATCAGAGGTGAGTAAGGAAGTGGAGGGTAGCAATTTGGAAGTTTTATCTCCAGCTACAGAAATGGTTGATGGATCCGCTGAAGGGGCCTTAAAGAAAAATTTAGCATACTCAGGCACTTTATAAAATGCATCAGGGCATTTAGGGGCTGGAGGTTGGGAGTCTGGAGATTTTGACGCAGCAGAAAAGGCATCCAAAAAGGCAGGCAGTACAGGGGGAATGGCAGAGGGATTAGGGGACTCCATCTGTGAGAGGTCATAATACCTCTTTTGGGTTTCAGAGACCAGATAGCAGTCCCATTTAAAGAAATCATTCATCTGCACAATGGTCTCCCCAAATGTAATGTCTTCCCCAGGAGAATCTGTGCCATTAGATTCCTCCTCTGGAGAAGCATAGCCCAGAGGAGAAGCAATATGTGAGGAGTAAGCTAATGACTCATCCCCAGATGAGTCTTCTTGCACAAGCCTTTTCCCAGGAGTGGAAGGGGGTAGGGCCTGGACAGGAGCAGTGAAATGGCATAAGGCCATAAAGGCATTAAAGAGGCCTTGTGTAAAGGCCTCATAGTCAGGGGTTTGGTCGGAGGGTATTGCTTGTTGGCCAGAAGAAATATGCTTTGTTTTCTGATTTTTCTTCTTGGGGACCTCCAACATATGATGGAAAGGAGGAGGTCTGGACATTGGGTGACATTCAATGACGTCCGAGAGAACGTCTTCCTGAACCACTATCTGGTAACGCCACACGGGCCTTTGGAAATGATAAGCCATGGTTCCCCCTGGCAACCAGTTCTGCGATTCCCTCTGGAACGTGCTCACAGACTCTTTGATGGCTTCCCCCATGGTACCTGTCAAAGGAGACTCTGTAGTTTCCAATGTGGCCTCCTGGCCTTAGGAGGGACAACCGGAATAGAGGGGGCAGCCAAAGATTCAGGCCAAGATTTCTTGGCCTTTTTGGTTTGCAGCTCTTCCGAAGGGTCAGATGTCAGGTTCATATCCTGCGCAAGGCACTGATTTTCCAAGTACAGTCTAAGGGAAGAGAGACAACTCCTAAGGGTCTTTGGGACGAAGGCCTTGCAAATATCACAAGATGTATGGTCATGTTCTGGGCCTATGCAAAATAGACATAGCTTGTGAGCGTCTTTATGTGGAATCTGCTTTCCACACAGATACTTGCCCTTTCTAGCTGACATTAACCCACAAAAAGGAAACACAGTAGCAAATATGGATAACAAAAAACCCTATGGGGTAATTATCTGAAGTACTATCAAAGTACAAAATGACTTTCCAAAGCAAGGGACGACCAGAGCTGGCAGTCAAACAGGTGACAGAAAAGTTCTGAGGAAGGTGCATGCTGACGTCCACTTTATACCTGATGTCCGTTTATGGCTGATGTATGCTGTGTGATGAGGCACTACGCACGTACCTTCGCAGTAGCATTTTAACTTTGGTATAACGGCTGGACATACGAGCCAACCGGAGGCAGACTCGCTCATGTTATGGATACTGCAGCATATGAATAGAAGGACATCTTAAAGGTGCATTCAGAATTTAAGCTTTTAAATTATCTGATAAATTCTGGTTATGTAACCAAGAATACAATCTAATACAACAGAAGAGGCAGCATTTCTCAAGACTATATTTGCACATTCAAGCCCACCTCTCAAAGCATGTTTCGAAACCTGTGTTAAATCAGAAGCAATTTCATTCATATAAGACTTTTTCTGTGCAAGTAAGGATGCGTCAAAATCATCCAAACTGTATGCACACTGTAAAATAAATTTATACATACAGCCTCGACAATTTAGCATAAAGGTTAGATTAATAGGAAGAAACATCCTTTTGCCCTGAAAATCTAACCATTTTCCAGCTTTATCAGGGGGTGCTGAATGTGATAAAGCTAAGGACTTTTTTTGAGCAGGCAGCTGGAGAGACCACAGCTGGGTCGACAGTAAAATGAGAAGAGACCTGTCATATCTGAGTGCACCCTATATTTTCTCTCAGCCCTTGCTGTAATTGATATTGTTGTCCTGCAGGCAGCCTTATAAACATCTTCCAAGGCTGGTAAGGGGGGGGGGGGGTAGTCACAGAATTGGGCATCTCTTCCTTTATAAGATCATATACCCTGCCTAAATGTGGGTAGTTCCGGACTGCTCGCAAGCAAAAACATCACTAAATCTAGCAATCATCTCAGGAAAAGGGAAAAAAAAGTTATGAATTCACCATAATGTTCCATCTGTGTTGTCCATTTTCATTTTTCCTCAGTTGTTGGGTTCGGATCCAGCTCTGCTGCTTCTCCCAGATTGTAGAATACTGAAACTTGAACTCCTCCCTTTACCCATAATTCCCTAGTCACCCTACATACATCAGACCTTGTTTGCTGTCCGCAGTCCTACAGAGTAATGGAGAATCAGATAATAGTGGAATCTGGGACTCAAAGGAGCAGCGGATGTCCTTACATTACCTCTGCAGTAATCAGCACTTATGGGATTTCACTGCTGTGGAAGCCCGACTTCTGGCTAGTCTACCAAAGCCTACCATTGCTTTAAGGTATGCTGAACATCACCCAAACACTCCTTGCATAGCGTAGGGCATAAAGGTGACGTTCTGGTGCATCATCCTCAGAACTTCTTTGCTGCCAATCCAAACGCTCTTTCTAACCATCAGTCTGTTTGCCTACGTCTGTTTTCTGTCATTTTTACTGCATTTTTGTATTTCAGTGATTTCCTGTTTGCTGAAGTCCTCACCATTAAAAGTAAGTACCCATTCGGGGGGGGGGGGGGTTTTGTTCTTTTTTCTTGAATTTTTTGTACTGTTTGGGGTTAATGCCATACAAGAAGGGTAAATGCCAGTGTGGGAGACAGATTCCCCATAAAGATCACCACTATAAGTGCCTTTTTTGCCTAGTAGCTTCTCATGATCATATGCCTTGTTCAATTTGTCAAGCAATCATCCCGAAAACCCTTCGTAGTAGGGTTTCTTCCCTTTCATTGCATCTTGAGAAGCAGCGTCTTAAGCTTCTTGCTAAAGATAGAATGGAAGGAACATCCTGCCCCGAGGATCAGCCATCAGGGAAGAAGAAGGTGAAAAAGGTAAGACTGGAATCTTCTGCTATCCAGTCTCTGCTGGGTGTTTCTCCCAAGGTTGTTACAAACCAGGAGGCCTCCCCTGGCTGTGTTGTCGGATTTCTCTGCCACATCCGGGTTGGAGATTAGTTTATACATTTAACCAATAAAACATCACCATCAATAAAATGATTTGGCTACCATACTGTTCTACAAAATATTCACACACAGTTATGTGAATATTTTGAAGAATAGTATGATAGCCAAATAATTTTATTGATGTTGATGTTTTATTGATTAGTTTATATTGAGTGTATATATATATATATATATATATATATATATATATATATATATATATATAAAAGGAATGGTGGGATTGAATGTTTAAACTAATCTGAAGTTCTATGGGGAACGAAAAATGCGGTGATAAAAGTTAAACATTTTATTTGACTTAAGTGGTTTGCACTGGAATTTTCTTGACTTGTGGATTAGTAAATATTTTTGCTTTGATACATGCCTTGCAGTGCTCCTTGTACCTAAATTCTTATTCTGAAGTTGTTGGAGCATTTTGCTATCTTGGGCATGCATTTCCTTCCATGCTAAGGCCACTCAGACTTAAGGGATTCAAAAACCTTCCTTTCCTGACAAAACAGGTGCCGTCTGACTATCTGCCTGTTCCCAGCCACATTCCTATTTCTCTTCTATTTGGCTTCAAATCACCCAGGATTCTTGGGTTCTGTCAATCATTTGTCAGGGGTACTTCACAGTGTGGATGTCTCATCCTCCTTTTATGGGCATTCCTCAGCCTCCTCGGCAACAACTTCCTTTTTTCTCCAGAGGTTCTTTGAGATCTCTTGTCTCAGGGTACTATTCAAGAGGTGTCTGTGTCCCAAAGGGGGAAGGAGTTTTATTCAAAAATGTTTCTGGTGCCCAGAAAACAGGGTACTTGGAGACCGATTTTAGACCTCTCTCACCTAAACACTTTTCTGAAGGTGCCTTCCTTTCGGACATTGTCCCTTCAGACTTTGTTTCCTTTCTTGGTCCTTCAGGCCTTTCTGGTGTCCTTGGACATTAAGCATGCTTATCTCCATATTCCGATCCATCCTCTTTTATAGGATCATAGTAAGTTACTAAGCTATTGGCCCTGAGGCCCTTACAAGTCTAGCCAAGAATTTAGCCCATGTTCTGACAAGTTAACACCCGATGCTCGAGAATAATCACCCCTGCCATGTCTTGAATCCGGGCCCCTGCCAACTACAACACAGTGCTTTAGTCCACTAGGCCATCCAGCTCAGGTTTCTCTGTTGCTTCCTGGCATTTTCAGTTCTATACTTTGCCCTTTGGCCTTTCTACTGCCCCAAGGGTTTTCACCAAATGCTGCAAAACACTAAAAAAACAAAGACTACACAGAGATGCTCTCCATAAACTGTTTTTAATATCCTGGTACCTCGGCCTTTCACCTTCAAGGGATAACCAGTACAAACACTTTTCATAATAAACAGTCAAATCAGTTAACCAATTAACATTTAAATGTTCTGACATTTAAAGTGACCAGTGCTCAACGTTTTACATTATGCTTTACATACAACTTGCATCCTATTCATAAATTGAATACATCCCCACTTATAGGTTCATAGGTTGGTACTAGGCTATCAGCCCTAGGGCCTATAACAAGCCTAGCCATAACAATTCCCTGTCTATTTCTTCCCACACTATTTACTTCCCTGGACCCCTGTCTAGCAGGGCGACTGACGTGATCCCCGGGGTGAATTTCCTTTCTCCCATCCAATTGTCAAGGTTCCTTTTGAAGAGGGCCAAAGAGGCACTCTGCTTGACATGCATGGGCAATCTATTCCAGAGTCTGGGGAGTCTCTGGGTCAGGAAAGTACAGTTGTGTACACCTACCATAAATGTAGATGTTTGAGTGTCTTCACTGTTGCATTCATGACTGTAGGGTTCTCCCCTGCCGGCAGGCAGTCCTCGGTCGGCCAGAATCCCAAAGTCTGGGTCTGGCGTCGGCTGCTCAGCCATGCTCCCTGACGTCAGAGCGCCAGGAGTACAAAGCTGACAGCCGACGCCATCTTCTCCAGTTTTTCTTGCCCCAGATGTCAGGAGTCCCAAAATGAGAAAGGTCCCTTATCCTTTGCAAATACACCTCAGAAGAATGGTGAAAAAAGGAACCACACAAAAGTAAAAAATAAGAGGGGACAGGAGGGAGGGAAACCCAGACTGCAACAGTGAAGACACTCGAACATCTACATTTATGGTAGGTGTACACAACTGTACTATGTTCATCGTGTTTCACTGTTGCAGTCATGACTGTAGGGTAGAATCCCAAAGCTGAAAGAAAGGGAGGTGGTCATAAAGAAGAAGGGGCGGCTAAAAGGCCCTGCAAGACTGCAGAGGCAAAGCCTGCCCTAGACTTAGAGTAGAGAGGTAAATTGTAGTGCCTAGAAAAAGTATGCACTGAACTCCAAGTTGCAGCTTCCAAAATGTCTTTGGTAGGAACTCCCCTGAGGAAGGCCGCAGAAGTGGCAGAAGCTCTGGTGGAATGAGTCCGTATACTCCCTGGGATTTGCTTTCCATGGTGTGAATAACAAAATCTGATTCCATGAGCAATCCATTTAGAAATGGTCTGTTTTGAAATGGCTTTACCTTGGGAACTTGAAGCATAAGAAACAAACAATTGTTCTGATTTTGTGATGTCCTTGGTTCTGTCCAGGTAAAAACGTAGTTGTCTGTGTACATCCAAGGAATGTAAGATCCTTTCCCCTTTATTTTGAGGAGTGGGGAAAAAAGTTGGCAAGTGGATAGTTTGATTTAAGGCCACTTTGGAAACCACCATAGGCATGAAGGTAGGATTAGTTCTCAAAGACACCCTGTCTTGATGAAAAATAATATAAGGTTCCACAGCCATAAGAGCTTGTAACTCTGAAACTCTCCTGGCAGAGGTTAGGGCTAACAGAATAGCCGTCTTCCAAGATAAAAACCTGATGTCAGAAGAGGCAGCAGGCTCAAAAGGAGGCAAGGTTAGTTTTTCCAAAACATAGTTGAGATCCCAAGCAGGAATGGGAGATCTAGGAGGTCTTAAGTTCTTATCTCCTCTGAGAAACTGTCTCATGAGCTGGTGGGAAAAGATTGGAGGGTCTGTATTATAATGAGCAGAAACAGCAGAGGCATGTATCTTAATGGAAGAGAAAGAGTGACCCTTATGTAAGAGATCTGTCAAGTAAAGTAAAATTAAAGGAATGTTCGGAAGAAGAGGATCAGAATCCTGAGCCTGCATCCAGGAACAAAATCTTTTCGATTTTCTAGTGCTAGGACGTCTGGCTTCTAAAATGACATCCATAACCTGCTTGGGTATGAAAGAAGAAATCTGGATTAACCAGGCCGCCAGGCTGAGAGTTCTGACATGAGTGTGTAGAACCTGACCCTGATGTTGGGACAGAAGGTTCGGAGACTGAGGTAAAATCCAAGGGGGCTCCAGACATAGGTTTTTTAGAGTTGGGTACCAAAAGTGTCGAGGCCAATTTGGGGCCAGCAAGATCATCATCTTGGGCTTGTCCTGTTTTATCTTTAATAATACCCGTGGAAGAAGAGGAAGAGGCGGAAAAGCATATCCCGAGAGGTTCCTCCAACTGAATGATAGGGCATCCACTTTCCAAGCTTCTTTGTGGAAAGTCCTGGTGCAAAAATTCTGTAGTTGATGATTGAGATGGGATGCAAAGAGGTCTATGTGAGGACATCCCCAGACTGCTGTTATCATCCTGAATATTTTGGTGTCCAGCATCCACTCGTGTGGATCCGAAAGGTTTCTGCTCAGACTGTCTGCCAGGAAGTTTTGCTTCCCTGGTAGAAATTGAGCTTGAAGGTCCAAATTGCAAGCTAGAGCTGTGTTCCATAGATCCACGGCTAGTCTGCAAAGGGGGTAGGAATGAGATCCCCCTTGCTTGTTTATGTACCACATAACTGTGGTGTTGTCTGTCCGTATTAGTAGTTGTCCTGGTTGTAGAAGATTCCTGAAGGCCATTAGAGCTTTCTGAACGGCTAACATTTCCTTTAAATTGATATGCAGGTGCTTCTGATCGTTTGTCCAAAGGCCCTGCAGACAGTTTCCTTGAAAATGGGCTCCCCAAGCATAATCCGAGGCATCCGTGGTTAGAATCTGAGTGGCAGGAGGCAGACAGAAGGGTTTCCCTTTGTTTAGAATACATGCCCTGGACCACCAAAGAAATTCCTTTTGAAGGCAAGGCAGGACGGAGATCAGTATGTCTAAACTGTGGCAATGCTGAGACCATACACTTTTTAGGTACCACTGTATTTTCCTCATGTGTAGTCTTGCATATGGTACGAAAAGGATGCAGGAGGCCATGTAACCCAAAGCCTGCAGGAATCTCCTTGCAGATAGCTGAGTTAACGTTGCCAAGGTCTTGAAAGTTGAAGCCAGCTGTAATTGTTTTTTGGATGTCAGAAATGCCATCTGGGTTGTGGTGTTTAGAAGAGCACCCAGAAAAGTTATCTGTTGTGAGGGTGTCAAAATTGACTTTTTTATGTTTACAGAGAATCCCAGGAACTTGAGGAGGTTCTGTACAAATTCTAGATGCTGGAGTAAGACATCCTTGCTGTCTGCCTGAATCAGACAATCGTCCAGATAAGGGTAAATTTGAATTCCCTTGAGTCTGCAGTAAGCTACTACTGGAGCCAGGCATTTGGTGAAGACCCTGGGTGCAGTAGACAATCCAAAGGGCAGCGCAGAGAATTGAAAGCGCCTCGATCCGGCCTTGAACCTGAGGTATTTTCTGCGTTCCTGCCTGATGGGAATGTGTAAATATGCCTCCTTTAAATCCAAAGTCACCATCCATGCATCTTTGGACAGCATTGGAAGTAGCTGCTGTAGAGTAAGCATCTTGAATTTTGGAATCTCTAGAAAGGTGTTCAAGACTGACAGATCCAGAATGGGTCTCCATGAGTTTTGCTTCCTGGGGACTAGATAGAGCCTTGAGGAAAAACCCTGTCCCATCTCTGAAAGTGGAACCGGTTCTATGGCTTTCATGGCCGAAAGAGCTTCCACCTGGTTTAAGGCCTCTGTCCATTGATGTCTTGGAAGGTCTGGCCATCCGCTTGGCCTTGGCAGGGTATGAAAATGGAATTTGTAACCTCTTAAAACCACATCCAGAACCCACTTGTCTTGGGTTATATGAGTCCAATTTTGATAAAAAAGAGAGAGTTTTCCTCCGAGAGGGGCTTCCAGGCAAGAAGTTCCTGCAGCCCAACAGAGGGAGTCATTGAGTTGGTTTCCTATGAGTTTGTGACCTGTCCTCAACTCCCCTAGGGGTGGAAGCAGTCCACTGTCTTGGTCTATAAGAAGCTTGTGTTTGAGGCCTTCCTCTGGAGCGTCTATATCTACCCCTCTAAGGCCTGTCTGAAGTGGGAAAGGACCAATTTTTAGAAGGCCAATTCCTGCTAAATCTTGGTGGCTGTACTTGTAAGAAATCTTTAACTGTTTGCATGGATTTCGCCTTATCCTCCATCTTTTTAATCACCTCTTCAGCTTTTGATCCAAACAAAACATTATGCTGAACAGGAGCATCCAATAATTTAGCTTTTACTTTTATTCTGACAAATTTTGTTCCTTTAACCATGCATGCCTTCTAATGACCGTGCCGGAGGCAGCAGCCCTACAAGAAGCCTCCAAGGCATCAAATCCACAGTGTAAACCATGCTTCCCAACTTGTTCAGTGGCATGCAATAAGTCATGCAATTCCTTATCTGCACAGGCAGAAATGGAAGTAAGCTTTTGTTTTAAAACAGACAAGAGAAATTGCTGGTATTTCAGCATATGAAACTGACAGTTTAAAGCCCTAATGGACAAAGTAGCAGAAGTGTACACTTTTTGTCCCATCTTTCTAAAGATCTAGAATCCTTTTCAGTGGGAATGGGATTTTTGGCAGAAGCGGCCTTAACTCCATTAGGACCCTGAGAAATGGTTTCAGGGTCAGCAGAAGGGTTCTTGTATAAAAAACTGGTGGGAATCAGGAACTCTGTAATATCTATCAGGCTTAACAGGAGCAGGAGGAAAAGAGTCAGGGGTTAAGTTAGCCTCCGAAAAAGCATCATCCACAATATCCAAAACAGGAGGAATAGCCAGGGGTCTATGTTGGGGGAGAAGAAGAAAATCCCTTAGTCTTTTCTTAGATTCCGAATACTCCTGTCCTTCCCAGTGGAAATGTTCCCTCATTTCATGCAAAGTTTCCCCAAAAGAGAAATCCTCAGGGGGAGAAGTTGAAGGAATGGATTCCTCAGCATCAGAATCCTCATAAGGAGGGAAAGAATATTCCTGGTCAGAAGAAGAAACTGAAGAAACAGAAGCCTGATCAGAGGAATCATAATAAACATCCTGCCTAGGCCTTTTATCTTGAGGGGGATGAGAACCCCTAATCATAGTAAGTAAATCCTCCGCCATCTTGAGTAACTGTTTCTGTGACTTGGGAGCCGGTTCAGAAGAGGCCTGTGTTGCAGTCTTTGATTTAGAAGGAGTCTTTGCCTTGTCTTTGGCTTTGCCTTTATTAGAAGCTGAGTAGGCCTGAAAACCCCTTCGGAAGCCGGTACCTGCACAGCGGCTCCGGACCCATCCGAAGGTACATTGTCCGAAGGTCCTGCAATAGAAATATTTAAAGGCCTGGTTGGCTCCTCATGAGAGTCCGTTTCGGCCATCGGTTCTGAAATGGCTGACGACAGGAGCTGCAAAAGCGCCTCACTGACGACGGCCGAACCTGAAGCTGGCTCCGCTTGTGCTCTATCATCAGATTTGGACCTCGGAGGCCTGTCTTTATCCTTGCGACGTTTGTGAACTCCGGTAGCCGGAACCGTATCCGACGACATTTTGTAGTTAAAGCGCCTACCGAAGTAATGAAAAGCAAAATCGTACCTTCGTTTAATTGTACGTTGATTGAATCTAGCACAAAACCGACAACTAGCTACGTCGTGGTCAGGGCCTAAGCAAGGAATACAGTAAGAATGAAAATCCTTATGAGGGATTCACTTCCCACATGAAATACAATTAACTTTTTCTGACATCGGACTGGAGCAAGAAAAAGTTTCCCCAACGGGGTACTTAGCTTTGTAGTGGAGAAGAAAGTCTTCGGACTGAAGTTTTATCAGAAAAAATAGTCAGGAGTCAGCCGACCGGCACTTACGAACTGCTATCACCGCACGGCAAGAAAGACTGGAGAAGATGGCGTCGGCTGTCAGCTTTGTACTCCTGGCGCTCTGACATCAGGGAGCATGGCCGAGCAGCCGACGCCGGACCCAGACTTTGGGATTCTGGCCGACCGAGGACTGCCTGCCGGCAGGGGAGAACCCTACAGTCATGACTGCAACAGTGAAACACGATGAACATCCTATCCCTCCAGCATGTTTTGTTTATTGTGATGACAAGGTTTTTAAAAAGTCAAAAGCCATTAATTAGCCCCAACAGTACCCATATAACATGACAGAAGTTTAAAAGTAAGACTTCCTGATTTAATCCCCTAGGAAAAGGTGTGTCATATATGAAAATATACATAGTTTCCAACTGCTTCAATTTCTTAGCAAAATCCACTGCATTACTAAACATAGGTAATACCAAAGAACAGAAAATCACCATCACCCAAGTGCTCCTTCAAAAAGTGGTCTTCCACTGGACTATTAGTATTACCTTTTCTACTAAATGTTCTAAAATTCTTATTTTAACTTTCCTTTTAGTCTGCCCAATATACCATCGGACCATATCACATCCACACCCCAAAATATAAATAACACCACATGGCTGACAACTGAATCTACCCTGCGATTCAAATCTCCAACCATTAATCACAGAATTAGATATACTTCTAATCCGCCCACACATACTACATTTGCCACAAAGGAAAGAACCCATAGGTTTAGAAGACGTAGTTAGTTCCTGGATGTGGAAATGTCGAGATGTTTAAATGTTAATTGGTTAATTGATTAATTGATGCGACTATTCATTGTGAAAAATGTTTGTACTGGTTATTCCTTGATGGCGAAAGGCCGAGGTACTAGGATATTAAAAACAGCTTGCGGAGAGCATCTCTGTGTGGTTTTTATTTTGTTTTGTTTTTTTTAGTGTTTTCACCAAACGCCTTACTCCTGTGATTGCTTTTTGCAGGCTTCAAGGGATCCAAATATTTCCTTACTTGGATGACCTGCTGATTTAGGTATCGTCTCCTGAGGTTCTTTTGCAAAATCTTGATTTTGCAATTTCTCTTCTTCACAGCCTGGGGTTGACGATAGATGTCCTTTTGCAAAATCTTCATTTTGCCATTTCTCTTCACAGCCTGGGGTTCAGGATAAACTTCAAAAAGTCTTCCCTGACACCTTCTCAGGATCATGTCTTTCTGGGTTGCAGGACTCAGATAGTGCCAATGCTGGCATCCCTGCCCCCTCCAAAGGCCTTAACTTATTTCTTACTTTCAAACTCTTCTTCTCCTGGCTTCCATTACAGCCAGGGAGTTTCTGAGAGCTCTGGGTTTCATGGCTTCCACCATTCCGATACTCCCTCTGGCCAAACTCCACATGAGGAAGTTCTAGTGGTTTCTGAAGTCTGTGTGGCCTCAACATGCACATCCTCTAGACTTTACAGTTTCTCTTCTTTCTTGTCTGAAGAAGGAACTTCTCTGGTGGATTCAGCAGTTGTCTCTGAATCCAGGCCTCCCTTTTCATTCCCCTCTTCTCTGTCAGGATCAGTTGACAGATGTTTCAGATGTGGGATGGGGAGCAACTTCTGACTCCCTGAAGGTACAGAGTGTGGTCACCTCGTCAGCAGGAGCAGCACATCAACGTCAAAGAAATCAGAGCTCTTATGCTGGCGCTTCAGGCCTTTCATCTTCTTTTCTCTCTAGGGCTTCTCAAGGTATTCACATACAATACCACAGTTATGCAGTATATCAACAGACAGGGGGAACAAGATCTTATCTTCTTTGCCAGCTGAAACTTTGGTATGGGATCTGGCTGTCAAGTATCAAGTGATTCTTCAGGCAGTTTATATTCCTTCAGATCAGAACACTGTGGCAGGTATTCTGAGCAGGTGCTTCACTCAATCCCCTGAATGGATGCCTCACAGGGATGTGTTTCTGGACATTGCTCACCAGTGGAGTGCTCCTCAAGTAATCTCTTTGCGCCCCCTCTGAACAATCAACTTCCTCTGTTTTGTGCCAGAGTCCCAGGTCCTCTGGTGTCGAAGGTAGACACCCTCTCATTTTCTTGGAAGGGGAGGTTTCTTTATGCATTCCCTCCCCTTCTTCTCATTCTGAAAGTTCTGTTTAAGATTCAACAGGATGCTCCCAAACTCTTGTTATTGACTCCAATTTGGCCACAACAGAACTAGTTCCTTCTACTTCTGCAGCTAGCGAAGGGTAATCATTACAAGTTACTTCACAGGGTGGATCTACTCACACAAGACAAGGGATCCCTCATACATCCCCACTTGTCCATGCTTCAACTGACACTGTGGATGATAGGGCTTTGATTCACTGATACCTTTTTTCTCAGGATGGGCTGCAGGAGGCCAGAAAACCTATTACTAGGAAATCCTATGTATCTAAATGGAAGAGGTTTTCTACTTGGTGTCTCTCTCGTAACCTGGACCTACTTACTGTGCATGTTCCTTTGGCTCTCTCATTTGTGTGAGTTACTTAATGCTGGTTTTGTCCTGTTCTTTTATTAAGGGCCACTTATCTCTTTCTGCTTGTCTGCCTTTAACTCCTCCTTTAGCTTCTAGACTTGAGGCTAAGCAATTTCTTAAAGGAGTCTTTAATATTAGACCTCCCAGGAAGCCTGTTCCTCCTTCCTGGGATCTTAATTTTGTTCTGGAGAAATTGACTTGAATTGCTGTTTCAGCTTCCATGCAACATTGTTCTTTGGAAGACAGTTCTTTTGTTAGCTCTTACTTTTGCCAGACGGATGTCTGAGTTGCAGCCCTTACGGCTTGTCCGTCTTTTTTGATATTCCAGAAGGACAGGGTGTTCTTATGTACTAATCTTTCTTTTATGCCTAAAATGGTTAATGAGTTGTCACTTAGTCTATTAATTTGCCTACTTTTTTCCCCCCTGTCTGCAATCTGACAGCGAGAGGGTGCTGCATAATTTGGACGTGCACAGACAGCTCAGATTTTATATGGATAAGACTAAAACTATCAGAAGATCTGATCATTTGTTGTTTCTTTTCATCCTAGGTCTTTAGGATTGGCTGTTTCCAAGCAAACTACTTCCACTTGGATTTCAAAGGCTATTTCTTTTTGTTACACTTTTCATGGCGAGAGCCTTCCTTCTTCTGTAATGGCTCATTCTACTACATCTGTGGAGTTTGTTCTTCCACAGGTAACACAGCTATTCTTTTTACTAATAACAACTGACATAACATAGGGTTCCTTGACATCAGAAAACTACAAAAGCATGCACTGGAAAAGCAAAAAGAATTTTCTCAAAGGGATATTTACCGGCCTTTTTCTGGAAGCCAGGCTACAGCAAACAGATGGATAAAACAACAGCTCATGCAGATTGAGACATTCACTAACTGCTGTAAGAAAAGATGTAGGCGGATGCTGCACGTAAACCACAGATACACTAAATAATGTGAAAGGGCATCCTCACCCTAGAGGGGCAAGGGTGCTAAACTTTGGAATCTGGGCCAAAATTCAGAGCTTCTCAACATCATAAGTTATCGACTACTAAAACATTCACATGATGTTCCAGTTCTAAAACATTTTACTGGTTCCAGTAAAACACCCACCAGAATTTCTCACAGTAGCCATCCATCCTTAAGCATAGCTCTGTTGATTCTTTTCCAATCATTTCCTTGCCCACTAGCCATATGAAGCCAAAAAGTGGTGTAGGCACTCTCTGCCAATGCTACTTATGACCCAAGCACTGAAACACATCTACCACTAATCTCCATCATGTTCCATATTACTCTGTACCTACGGAGTCTGAAAACAGGGAGTCACAAACCTAATCTGTATTGCCTGCTATTTATTCATTAGCAGTTGTTTACTGGGGAAGTCTGAATGGCATTGTTTCAGTAGAGGCCAACTTATAAAAACCTAATGAACCCAAAGTCTTGCTACAGAGGAAAGTACAGTTTTGTACCTACCATAAATGCAGATGTTCGAGTGCTAATACAGCTGCAGTCATAACAGATGGGTTCTCCTGCCGTCAGGCGGGTCCTCGGTCGGCCGAATTCCAAAGTCTAGGTCCGGCGTCGGTTGTCGTCGCTTCTTTCATGACGTCAGTGCGCCAGGGGTATAAAAGAACCAGCCGACGCCATTTTCTTCAGTTTTTCTTGCCCCAGATGTCAGGTGCCCCCAGAAGGAAGGCAATACATAAATTTGTGTAATAAAGCAATGCAATATAATCAAAATACAGTAGTTGCAAGCAAATACACCATAAAAGAATACCCCAATCAGGTTGTATGAGGAGGTGTTAGCCAATAGGCCTGTCCCAAGAGGGGAAGGAGGGAGGGAAACCTCGACTGCAGCTGTATTAGCACTCGAACGTCTACATTTATGGTAGGTACAAAACTGTACTATGTTCATCGTGCATACAGCTGCAGTCATAACAGATGGGTAGAATCCCAAAGCTAAGAAAGGGGTGGTAGGCACTAGGTGGAACTAGGAGGAGCCAGAATGGCCTGCAAGACTGCAGTGGCAAAGCCTGCTCTAGTTTTGGAGTATAATGGTAGGTGGTAGTGCTTGGAGAAGGTATGCACAGAACTCCAAGTGGCTGCTTTCAAAATATCTTTGGTAGGAACTCCTCTGACGAAGGCTGCAGAGGTAGCTGTGGCCCTTGTGGAGTGAGATCTGATGCCTGCAGGTACAGTTTTACCATGAAAAGAGTAACAAAAGCGTATGCAGTGGGCTATCCATTTTGAGATTGTCTGTTTGGAAATTGGCTTCCCTTGAGCTCCTATAGCATAGGACACAAAGAGCTGTTCTGATTTTCTGAAAGGCTTTGTTCTGTCCAAATAATAACGCAGCTGTCTGTGGATGTCCAAGGAATGTAGTAGTCTCTCCCCTTTGTTTTGAGGATTAGGGTAGAAGGTAGGTAAGTGTATAGCCTGATTCAAAGCTACCCTCGATACCACCTTTGGCATAAAGGACGGGTTGGTTCGTAAGGAAACTCTGTCCTGATGGAAGATGATAAAAGGCTGCACAGCCATGAGGGCTTGTAGTTCCGATACCCTACGAGCTGAGGTGATAGCCAGAAGGAAAGCTGTTTTCCAGGACAAATATTGCAAATCTGTTGAGGCAGCTGGCTCAAAAGGAGGCAAGGTCAGCTTTTCTAAAATGAAATTGAGATCCCAAGCAGGTATTGGTTGTTTCCTTGGGGGTTTTATATTCTTGGGCCCTCTGAGGAACTGTCTTAAGAGGGGGTGAGAGAATAAAGGTGGATCAGTGTTGTATTCTGCAGAAATGGCTGAGGCATGGATTTTGATGGAGGAGAATGAAAGTCCACTGCTTAGCAGCTCAGCTAGATACTGTAATATGTGAGGTAAATTCAGTTTTCCAGGATTCTGGCCTTTTTTCTCATTCCAGGCACAAAACCGTTTCCATTTTGCGGAGTAAGCTTTTCTAGTAGACGGGCTTCTGGCCTCCAAAATGACATCCTGCACCTCCATGGAGAGTAGGGTCTGTTGTGATGTTAAGGAATCTTCCATGCGGCCAGATTGAGTGTTTTCAGCTGACTGTGAAGAGTTTTGAAGCTGTGCTGAGTCAGAAGAAGAGGCATTAGAGGTAGGGTCCATGGAGGGAATCGTCAGGCTCCTCAGGAGTGGGTACCAGTGCTGTCTTGGCCAGTCTGGAGCAATGAGAATCATCTTTGGTCTGTCTGCTCTGGTTTTTAATAGAACTTTGGGCAGCAGAGGAAGAGGTGGAAAGGCATAAACTGTCATTGTTGTCCAACTGAAAGAGAGAGCGTCCACTCTCCAGGCCTGTGGATGAAAAGTCCTTGAGCAGAATTTTGTCAATTGGTGATTTTTGTGGGAGGCAAAGAGATCTATGTCTGGCCTTCCCCATGCTTGAATTATCTCTGTAAGAACTTGAGGATGCAACTTCCATTCGTGTGGATCTGTCATATTTCTGCTTAGGTTGTCTGCCAGCGTGTTTTCCTTGCCTGGCAAGTACTGTGCTTGAAGTTCGATTTGTAATTCCAGAACCATGTTCCAAAGTGACATGGCCAGCCTGCATAGGGGGTATGAATGGGTTCCTCCCTGTTTGTTTATGTACCACATTACTGTGGTGTCGTCTGTCCTTATCAATAGTTGACCTGGATGCAGAAGGTCTTTGAAAGCTATAATAGCATTTATTACTGCTAGCATTTCCTTTAGATTGATGTGAAGGTGCTTTGCTTTTTGGGACCATTTGCCCTGAATGCACCGATCTGTCATGTGCACCCCCCAGGCGTAGGTCTGTTGTGATGACTTGATTTGCTTGAGGCTTGCAGAAAGGGAGACCTGTGTTTGTTTGGCATGCTTGAACCCACCACAGAAATTCCTTTTGAAGACATGGAATTAGTGGTATCATTGTTTCCAAACTGTGGCTGTGTTGAGACCATAGGTTCTTCAGGTACCATTGAAGTTTCCTCATATGCAGCTTTGCACATGGGATTAGTAGGATGCAAGATGCCAAGAATCCCAGAGCCTGCAGGATTTTCCTTGCAGTCAGCCTGGTGAAATTTGCTAGTGTTCTGAAATATTGAGTTAGTTGCCCCTGCTTCTCTGGCGTGAGGTAGGCCATCTGGGTGTTTGTGTCCAAGTTGGCACCCAGGAAAATTATTTTCTGAGAGGGTATTAGCCTTGATTTCTTTTTGTTGACTGTGTATCCCACAGAATTCAACATTATTACAAAAGCTAGATGTTTCAGTAGTATGTGCTTGCTGTCCGCTTGGATCAGGCAGTCATCCAAATATGGGTATATTTGTATCCCTTGAAGTCTGCAGTAGGCAATTACTGATGCCAAGCATTTCGTGAATACTCTGGGCGCAGTAGATAAGCCATAGGGCAATGCAGAGAATTGATAATGGGTTGAACCTGCAAGAAATCTGAGGTATCTTCTGCAATTTTGTCTGATTGGGACATGCAGGTATGCCTCCTTGAGGTCCAATGTTACCAGCCAAGACTCCTTGCCCAGCATGGGAAGAAGCTGCTGTAATGTGAGCATCTTGAATTTTGTGCAGTAAAAATGTGTTTAGGATGGATAGGTCCAAAATAGGTCTCCAATCTTTTCCCTTCCTTGGTACCAGGAATAGTCTGGAATAAAAACCTTGACCTTGTTCGTGAGTAGGTACCTCTTGAATAGCTTTTATGTCCATGAGATCTGAAATTTGTCTTTGTGCCTCTGCCCTTTGATTGTGTGGCAGGTTTGGCATGCCTCTCATTTTTGGAAGGGTGTGAAAGTGGAATCTGTAGCCTCTGTTTATAATGTCCAGGATCCATTTGTCTTTTGTGACAATATGCCAATTTTTTGAAAATAATGCCAGTTTTCCGCCTAAGGGTGTTGCCATTTGAGCCTTGCTTGGCATGCAAAGTGGAAAGTCATTGGGCTTGCTTTCTGAATGGCTGCGAACTATCCTCACCACCTCTTTGTGTAGGAGCTTGCCATTGTCTGCCTCTAAACGATCCTTGAGATTGCCCTCTGCCCCTCGGGCGCCTGTATCTACCTCTTTGGGGTCTGTCCGTGGCTGGAAAGGACCAATTTTTGGAAGGCCAATTTCTACTGAAACATGGAGGTTGTACCTGTACAAAATCTTTCACTGTTTGCATTGATTTAGCCTTTTCCTCCATTTTCTTTAATACCTCCTCAGCTTTAACACCAAATAATACATCCGTTTGTAGAGGGGCATCTAGTAATTTAGCTTTGACATGATCTGGTAAGGTTTGCTCCTTGAGCCAGGCATGTCTACGTATGACTGATCCTGTAACAGCAGCTCTACATGAGGCCTCTAGAGCATCAAAACCACATTGCAAGGTATGTTTATCCACTTGTTCTGCACTATGCATCAAATCCTGCAACTCCTTCAAGTCTTGTTGTTCAGGTTGTGACATTTTACTTCTCAACTGTGATAACAGAAACTGTTGGTACTTTAGCATATGGAACTGGCAGTTTAATGCCCTCATGGTTAAGGTGGCCGAGGTGTATACCTTTTTTCCCCACCTTTCTAAGGATCTGGAATCTCTCTCGGAAGGTAATGGGTTTTTAGCAGTGGAGGCCTTAATTCCCTTGGGGCCCTGTGAGATAGTTTCTGGGTCAGCCGCATGGCTTTTGTATAAAAATTGGTGTGAGTCAGGAACCCGGTAGTACCTGTCAGGCTTGACTGGGGCTGGAGGTAAAGAATCCGGGTTAAGGCAGGCCTCCGAGTACACATCATTTAGTATGTCTAAGAGAGGAGGTATAGCCAGAGGCCTGTGCTGGGGTAGCAAGAGAAACTCCCTAAGCCTTTTCTTGGAATCTGAGTACTCTTGGCCTTCCCAGTGGAAGTGTTCCCTTAAGGTATGCAAGGTTTCCCCAAATGAGTAATCCTCTGGGGGGGAGACAGAGGGAATGGACTCCTCAGCATCAGAATCTTCAAAAGGGAGTAAGAATGTTCCTGTTCATCAGAGTGCTCTGAAATAATGGAGGCCTGGTCAGAGGAGGGGGATTCTTCCTCCACTCTGGGCCTTTTGTCCGGGGGGGGTTGAGAACCCCTGATAAGAGTAATCAAATCCTCAGCCATTTTAAGCATCTGTTTTTTAGGCATGGGGCCTGGAGAAGGGCCCTGTGGAGCTTGTCTCTTAGAATGTATGGCTGCTTTAGACTTAGTGAAAGCCTTGATAGAAAAAGAAGAGGAAGGTCTGAAGACACCTTGAGAGGAGGCAGACCTGTCTACATTTTGAGATTTACCACCAAGAGTGGCTTCGGTATCTGTAGTCGGGGTGTGGGCCGAGGAGCCTGCGACCTCGGGCACAGAAGACACCGCTAATGAAGTGTCGTCGGTAGGCAGGGGCTGCGTAGGCGCCTCGCTGAGAACCGGACCACCTGTAGTCGGCTTTGGTGTGGTGTCGGTAGAGGCCGCGGACCTCGTGTGTCGGTCCTTATCTTTGCGTTTTTTTTAGACAAAACTGGAGTCGGAGTATCCGACGACATAATATAGTTAAATTTTTTGCCAAAATAGTGCTGGGCGAACTCCGCCCGATGCTTAATGGTGCGTTTGTTGAATGTAGCACAAAAACGACAGACCAAGACGTCGTGGTCTGGGCCTAAGCAAGGAATGCAGAGGGAATGAAAATCCTTATGCGGTATTTGCTTCCCACAAGAAATACAATTATTAACTTTGTCTGACATCGGTCTGAGGCAAGAAAAGTTTCAACCGGGTACTTAGCTTTCAAGAAGACTTCGGTTGCAAAATTTTCGTAATTTCAGGAGCTGGCCGACCGGCACTTGCGAACTGCTTCTGCTTCGGGCACCGCGCGGCAAGAAAGACTGAAGAAAATGGCGTTGGCTGGTTCTTTTATACCCCTGGCGCACTGACGTCAGGGAAGAAGCGACGACAACTGACGCCGGACCTAGACTTTGGAATTCGGCCGACCGAGGACCCGCCTGACGGCAGGAGAACCCATCTGTTATGACTGCAGCTGTATGCACGATGAACATCATGGAATCCTGAAGCCTATACTAAAATGAAGTCCACTATTGCACCCATTGGCAATAAATACAGTTGTAGGCCTCACTTCCTAACTCTCAATTGTGATCATTCTTGTGCAGAAACTGGCACTACAGGATACTTGGATCAGCCAAAAACAAACTGGATGACTGCTAACTTCCTCCAAAATAAAGCAGTAAATAATCAAAGTCCAGACATGTACTCTACAGAGTCAGAAATGCCACAAACCTTTCTATCAAAACAGCCAGTGATACTACGGCCTTTGGATTACAAATTAATAACCTTCATTTGTTTCTTCCACTATTTCACATCTAGGCAATCATCATAGGGTTAAAGTAACTCTAAGTTCATAGGTGTATACTAGCCCAGTGATGGTGAAATGTTTGGGTTTGACACGTCAAAAGCTCCTGACACAAAATAATTCAGTGCACTTCACATGAGCAACAAATGCAAAAACAGTGTCTTTGGTGACTCGGGTGTTGGTGATCGCTGGTGTGTGTCACCTTTGACAAGCATGTCATAGGTTCACCATCACTGTACTAGCCTAGCAACCATAGTGGTCCTTTTAAGCCTAACCATGCATCCAACATTATCAGACAAAGTTTTGGAACCTTAAGATTATTCTAAGGGGTATATGTAGGCTTGGGTAATCAATCATTTACAGGCTGTCTCTATCCATTAGGATTATAGGTGACAGACCAGGGATGAATTTCCAATTCCCCATCCACTGGTCTAAGTTACACATGAATTGGGTTAGAGAAGAACTCTGTTTCACATGGATGGGAAGCCTGTTCCAGAGAAAGGTTAGTTTCTAAGACATGTATTTGTGTCTCCAACATGTCCTATTTATGTCACAAGCAAGGTTCAAGTCCCTTGACATGGTAATTCGAATGCTACAGGTTCTTGGGTTGTTACTAAGCTAACAACCATTAGGGCCCTTACAAGCCTAGCCATGACCTTAAACCATTTGGGTCTTGGATATCTTGGGCAGCTATACAGGGTGGGGGGCATGTTAGTAGGGACTTAATTAAGGATTAGTTAGGGGGTGAGAGGGTGTTAGTTAGGATAATACTTTTCTTATTGATTGCATCTGTCCATATGGGGCATGGAGGCCAAACTGAAGGGTAAATTTATGATTCCCCATCCAATTGTCAAGGTTTTGTTTGATTAGGGTCAGGGCTGAACTCTGTTTTACATGGATGAGGAGCCTACACATTGTGGGGATCCTTGGGACACATATCTAGCTCTCCAGCACATTCCATTTATGTCAACAGCAGAGTTCTAATCCTTGTATCCAGTGTTTCTGGTGCTGTTTGTTTTGTGCATGTTTAACAGATCCATCAGGGCTGGATTTGAGGAAAAATCCTGCTGTAAGCCAGGCAAAGATCCCCTCTCAGCAGCCTGTAGGAGACTGACTACAGAGACAAAGCCTGTAGAACAGGTTATTCATGCCCTGAATTCTCCTGGTGAGAAACCTTTGTGGGCATTCCAACTGTTGCAAGTGGCTGGTTTGATACATGCCAAAGGGGGCACTACATTCAATGATAGGTCTGATAGGGGCCAGGCAGAGTGGTACTTCAACTTCCTTGGATCTGGATGGCATAGAATGATTTTCTTACTATCTTAGCTATGTGTTGGTCAAAGACCAGACTGCTGCCTACATATGTTCCCACATCCCTTACTACTGGGTCAACACTTGGGTATTTTATCAATGGAGTTGTTAACTTAGTTGACAGTTTCCCAAAGGGCATAATTCATTTTTTTGCAATTGAGTTTTAGGCCAACATTCTGCCACCAGTCATTTGTCTGTATTAAATCCTCTTGCAAGATATGTGTACTGGGTGGCAATCTATAACAACTCCCAATTTACACTCATCTGCAAACTTGGTGAGCCAGAAGCCTTTGACATCAGCCTTGATGTCTGAGAAATAGATGCCAGACAGAGGCAAGCTCAGCACACAGACCTTGGGTACTCCACTGGTGACCGGCCTCTTGGTGGAGGTGATCTCACTGATCCTGACTTCTTGGGTCCTGTCTGTCAACCAGATGGCAAATTAGCGAGTTACGTAGGAATTTATGTCTAGCTCAGAGAGCTTGTCAACAAAGCCAGAGTAGGGTATTGTATCAAGTTTGTTTTGCAGATATGCTGAAGATCCATCAGAGTGGAATTCAAGTATGTCTTTTGTGACTACACGAGGTATTGCCAGCTATGCCAAGAGAAGTAGAGTAGTGGAGTAGAGTAGTGGATGTATAACATATCCCAGCACAGCTAGCTGGAAGTAAAGAATTATATGTTAATTGAATATCAAACTGATTTGTAAAGTTGCTTGTATTAAAAATGTATCAACAGTGTGTCCTGCTGAACAGAGGAAGAAATGTACATGTATTATTGTAACTCTTGAAACGTATATATTGTAACACAGGATACTGAAAGAGAAGAAGTTAATTTTAACCTGAGTTTGAAAAATAGTACGAAATTAAATTACTTAATTGAGGCCATAAATATCATACCTTACAGTTCTCAATACAGCCAGAGATAAAAAGTCTACACTAGGAATCTTTCTTTATTGTCTTTGGGGTGAACTAATTGCTACTCTGGAAGGGTGGAGGTTTGAAATTGTTTCTTCATGACTTCCAGGAGCTGCAGCAGATCTTAGCAAGGATCTGTGCCTGTGTATTATTGACACATATGTGCTAAATCCTGACAGTTTCTAGCCAAGGTGGGTAGCGTGGGAACCAGAAGTCAGATGACCAAATCTTAGCAAGGCTCTCTTGTGTGTGTATTATTTATTTTATTTATTTATTTGCTCGTTTTCAGTGGAGGCCCAGGTTGAAATGCTTCTCAGTACAATAAAAAGTACAACTGTGCTAAATCCTGACAGCTTGTAGCCAAGGGAGTAGCATGGGAACCATAAGTCAGATGACCAGATGTATGAGATGCAATTCTGTAAGCCATCACTAAAAATAATATTTTAATACTAGGTGACAATAAAGTCTCATGGCACTCTGTTTCTGGAACCCGACAAAGATGGATCCCTCACCTACTTCATCTTGCTTGCTCTAGTAAGTAACCAGGTGATAATAGTTCTTTATATCAGTCAGGAAAATATAGTGAGAGTAATTACAAATTGTTTTTCTGCAACTGTGTGAACCTGTCCACCCGTGTTATTTTTAATATTTTCTGTGATTGAAACTGGTGTTTACTGGAAATAGATATTTAGTATTTTTACATTCTTTTCTTAGTTATTATTAAATATATTTAAACTTTTCATTGTGGCTGGTCTCATAGAATATTTTAATCTCTGTGAGTACTTGTATGTATTTGGTGACAACACTGGCCCCTCCTGAAAGCCTTGCTGTTCAAATGACCATTTGCACTAATATTAATTTCAATCAGTATAACTGGGTACCCTTGTAAGAGCCTTAGCATAGCTGGCTGTGGAATGTCTGGTGACACTAACTACCCTATAGTCTGGACAGACTGGATATGTAGCAAATCTGTGTCAGCTTTTCCCAGGTGTGTGTGTGTGTGTGTGTGTGTGTGTGTGTGTGTGTATTTTTGTGTGAAAATCAAATCCCACAGAATGTGTGTGTCAGCTGCTTGGAGCAGGGACACAAAGCACTGGTTTCACAGAGAGGGTGTTGGAGGACTTGGCTTGGAGACACAGCTGAGGACGCAACCCTACTGCTGTGCCAGTGGGGAGTCTTACTGGGAATCTGGAGAGAAAGAGAGATAGAGAAAAACCAGTCCCCAGACTGTGTGTGTGTTCCCTGTGTGCTCTTAAGGGAAATTGTGCTTGATGCAGAGAGCTGCATCAAGAAATACTGGGCCTATACATTTTTGATACAAGTGAATGCCCCTCTCCAGTGTCAGTGGTGAGGATTCAGGCTCCTTGATTACTGGCCCAGAGTGGGGACGTCACATATTGGTGAGCAGTGGTGGGATATTAATTGAACTTCTGTAGCCTGTAGGCAGTTGTCACTGAAGGTGGGTGTGCTCTCAAGCAACCACAAGGTAAACGTTGAGTTTCATTTCACAACAGTTTTTTTTTGTTAATTTAGTTTAGTTAATTTAGTTTAGTCAGGGAAAAGCAGGCAAAGATGTCAGCACAGGATTACAGCAAGCTGACAAAGAACCAATTGGCCAAGGTGTGCAAAGCCAAAGGACTGGAGCATACCAACCTGACTAGAGAGGAAATGATTTCAGCATTAGTCACAGCTCAGAACAGCAACCGGGAGGATAACCAGTCTGGTGATGGGAATTTGCAGCACTCAGAAACAGGACAGTTCACCTTTTCAGAGGACTTAAAAACCTGGCTGGGGTTAGACAGACTTGAACTGGAGGCCAAGCATTTGGAATTAGAATCAGCAGAGAGACTGCAGCATTTGGAGGCTGAAGAAAATGAGAGAACGTGGCAGGCAAAACAGATGGAATAAGAATCAGCAGAGAGACTGTGGTGTTTGGTGGCCAAAGAAAATGAGAAGCAGCATCAACAAGAGAGGGAGATACTGACTTTTCACCAGTGTCTTGGCGTAATGGGGAAGGGAATAACTGAATCCCAGAAGCAATGAAGATCAGTACATTTTTCCACAATTTACAGAGGGTGATGATTGTGACAGTTTTACTCATATGTTTGAAAGGGTATGTAAACAGTATAATGTTGACCAAGGGCTCTGGGTATGGTTCCTGACCCCCTTACTCCATGGTAAAGCTATAACTGCAGTTTTTAAATTGGCTGATATTGTTTAAACTACTACAAAGTAAAGAAATGTTTACTTGAATGTTTTAAGTTAACACCTGAAGCTTAGTTTTGTGAACACAGCCGCAAGGCAGATGAAACTGTGTAATTATATTTCTGAGTTAAGCACTTATTCTCATAGGTGGGTGAGTGGGTGTCAGGTCACCACTTTTGAAGAGCTGGCAGACCTTTTGGTGAGGGAACAAGGCCTTAGTATGTTCTTCGAGGACATGAGAATCTGGTTTAGCAGGCCGAAAGCGTAACTCGGTAGATTAGCTGGGGAAAAATGGGGATCTCTACTTAGCAAGCGGGGCATCAATGTACAGGAAGGGGATACCCAGTGCTGCACATGGATATAATGGAACCCACGGTGGGCAGCCTAAACCACCCCAACAGAGTCCACCAGTAAGAGGGGAAGCCACTAATTCAGGTACATGGCCAGGATCAAGGGTTAAATGTTTTAAATGTAACAAGTGGGGCAATGTATCATATAGATGTCCACTGAGGTAAGGTGAGGAATAAAAGGTGGGGAACCAGCAAGTGGGAATAACAGATTGCCAGTGATAAATTGTCTGGAGATAACAGGAGTACCAAACTATCACCAGAGGTTATATCCTATCTTAGTGAATGGAAAACAGGCCACTGCCAAGACAGTAAGAGAGCGAGAGAGAGAGAGAGCGAGAGAGAGAGAGAGACAGCCTCTCTCATAACCATTGTAAAGCCTGCAATGGTTAAAGAGGAGGACTACTTGCCTGGGCAGTCCACTCCAGTCAGAGCTTTAGGAGGGACTCCATTCCAAATGCCCGTGGTTAGGGTTCACCTTCACCTTGACTGGGAGGGTGGAAAAGCAAGCAAGTAGGTGTGTTTGAGGATATCCCTGCAGATGTCCTGATAGGGAATGATTTTAATAATGCAGTACCCTGTATTTATGCAATTACATGCATTCAGGCTTGGAGACAGACATGTGGGGCTACTAGCCTGGGGGAGATCCAGACAGACCTCACACCGGAAGCCAGGGCTGGTGAGATGGCTATTTCAGGGAGGCAGCTACCCTGTAGCAGTGAGCCTGAAGATGAGCCACAGCTGCTGGTAAGTACTGATGTTCCTTTGGGCAGAGTGACTGCAAGGGTATAGGTGAGTGGCAGTACCCAGGCTGACAGTGAGGCACTGCTGTTAGAGGATACCAGACTTCCTGTGGAAGGGGAGCTGGGAAGAGTTACAAAGATAGAGTTGAGACAGGCTCAGCTCTCGGACCCTACACTAACAGTGTTGAGGGAGGTAGCTAGGGAGGCGCCTGATCCTCAAGGAAAAGGGAAGTCTGTATACTGGAACAAAGGGTTACTGTATAGAGAATGGACCCCTGAGGGAGGGCTAGAAAGTGAGGTAATACAGTAGTTGGCCGTGCCTAGAGCCTACCATCTGGCACTTCCAGCCATAGCCCATGACATTTATTTTGCAGGTCATATAAGCATAAAGCATACCAAGAACTGTATTATGCAGAACGTTTACTGTCCTGGGATTGCAAGGGATGTAACAGGTTACAGCAGAACCTGTGAGCAGTGCCAAAAAGTAGGCAAAGCAGGAGACAAGGTCAAAGCTCATTTGATGCCTTTGCCTGTGATTTAGGAACAGTTTCAGAGGGTAGCTATGATTATTATGGGGCCCTCTGAGTACCCCAAGTTTCACACGGAAGAAGTATATTCTGGTGGTAGTAGATTATGCTACTAGATACCCTGAGGCAGTGGCTCTGTCCTTTATTGAGGCAAAGATGACAAACGCTCTGCTACAGATTTTCAGCAAGGTAGGTTTCCTGAAAGAAATACTGACTAACAGCGGTGCCAATTTCATGTCAGACCTGCTGCCTTGTCTGTGAAAGCGCTGTTGGGTGAAGCACCTAAAGACCACCCCCTTCCATCCCCAGACTAATGGTCTTGTGGACAGGTTAAACTCTACACTAAAGACTATGCTACTGGCATTTTCAGACCAGTTTAAGAGAAAGTGGGACAAATATTTGCCCCATCTGCTGTTTGCATACAGACAAGTACCCCAGGACTCTACAGGTTCTTCTCCTTTTGAGTTGCAGTATGGGCATAGGATGAGGGGACCTTTAGATTTGATTAGTGATGAGTTGGAGGGCGAGTGTGAATCCCACAAGGAGTCTGTTATGGCATATGTCCTAAACCTCAGGACAAGGCTTAGGGAGCTCATGGGCATGGCAGAAAAAGGTCTGGTATAACAAGAATGCTCGAGCCTGAGAGTATGGTGTGATCCAGCAGATTATGGTTCTCATTCCTGTCAGACACAATAAGATGCAGGCAGCTTGGGAGTGACCTTTCAAAGTGGTAAGGAAAGTCAGTGATGTTAACTATATAGTAGGATTCCAGCAGTCCTTGGGCCTCCCCAGTGGTGCTGATACCAAAGAAAGATGGCAGAACCAGGTTCTGTGTGGACTACAGGAAACTAAATAGTCAGAATCAGATGCTTACCCCATAACCAGCACAGATGAAGTCTTAGAGCAGCTGGATGGGGCTAAGTGTCTGACCACTAATGATCTGACCAATGGCTACTGGCAGATGCCATTGACTCCCACCGCTAGAGAGAGGTCAGACTCTGTGACTCCTTTCAGATTCAAGTTCCACAGTGACGGTTCAATAAAGGCTGTCCCTCCTGCTGTTCCCTTATTCAGAGGACCAAATAATATCAAAACACCGTAGCAAATAACGCACGTTCAAACTGACATGAAACTTATTTATTCAACACAAAAAACAAACATAAATAGTAAAATATTTGGATTAAGCGCGTTCATCTCCCCTCAGGAGACTTCATCAGAATCAACTAACAAAAGGTTCTACCCATTGTAAATACTCCACAAGCTAGTTTCACTGGTCAGCCAATTAACTAATTATTGAGACTTTTAAAGTGCATAGTGCTTAAAAGCATTAGTGCTTAGAACAATGCAGTACTTCCCATTCATAGTGACTAAAAGTGCACACTTCATAATAACTTATCAATTAAAACAGTTAGTAACTCAGTAAAAACTATACATAGTGTAATAATATACTAAATAATGAATAAATGCATAAATTCCATAAAGGATAGTAAAAATACCTTAAAATCTTGTTAAAAATAATTGAGTGCATAAAAAATACTCAATTACATAAAAAAATGCTAAAATGCATGATAAAAACAATGTTGTTACATACACAACTAAAACACAGTACTTCACACTTGCTATGACTGCCTAATAAAATAAATGTGTGAATATATAAATATATAAAACATTACAGTAGATATTGTTTGTGTATTTTATATACAGTACATATTAAAATATGCACTATATATAAAAAAAAGTTTCAATATGTTCTATATATCCACTCTCCTGGGGTTGGAAGCCCGTTATTTGAGGGCTGGGGTGATGGAAATATAGTCGTTTAACCCTGGGTTACTACATGCATCTAACCTCAGTTACCATACCAACCAACACCCAAAACTTATAGTCAGCCTTTTTGCAGTTTAGAATGTGTCTGTATAAGGCATTGTTCTCATTTTTCCTGTTGATGTCATAGGTGTGTGGGAGTCAAGGGCACCTGCCAGTAACCATTGGTCAAATGTGGTAGGTGTTCCCAATGTCCCTTTATAGCAGGAATCAAAGAGTTGAGTATACCCAACATCCCATACAAGCTTAAAGGGAGGACCTACTCTAGTTGCTACACCAAAGGGGTGGTGTACATTGCTTATTGTACTATGTGCTGGGCATACTATATAGGGAAAAACGAGCACAATTTAAGGCAACGCATATACGAACACACCTATGACATCAACAGGAAAAATGAGAACAATGCCTTATACAGACACATTCTAAACTGCAAAAAGGCTGACTATAAGTTTTGGGTGTTGATGGAAGTAAGGTTGAGTGAGAGAGGAAGAGATTAAAATCCTGGTATATTTAAGCTTTTATACAAAAAAACAACCATATGTGCAGAAAAATATAGAATAAAACAACAAAAAACGGTCACAGAAACGTACTAACGAAATTCCAGTTTATTAACCGGACTTAGCGCTTCGGCTTCACACACAACCTTTAAAGAGTAACGTACATTACTAAAGCTCCCCTTTTAAATACAATATTGTATTCAGTTAGCTCTTAATTATTCAATTACTAACATTCAATTACATTCTTTATTCAAGCCTAATGGCTCCATTGTATTGTATTTTAAAATAAACAGTGTCTCTTTATACAGCAGTTTACTTTTTATTTCTCTGAATTCACCCAACTGCAATTTCACCTGTTCTAAAACAGTTGTTCTTAAACAACTTGGATTTGAATTATGACACAACTTAAAATGAGCCCCCAAAGGGCTTTCCATTTTTACATTAATATCCCTGACGGGTTCTTGTGCACGTTTTTTAAAAGATCTGTTTCCCCAATGTAATATAATCCACAACCACATTTCAACAAATATATGACACTTTGTGTTACAATTATCAATTTGATATAAAATGTATGCCATTAATATTTTCAAATCTTCTAACTACATACTTGCAACTGCAACATTTATTACATATATATGTTCCCTTATTTACCACCATTTCGCTGTACATTTTAGCACTTGGTGGAACAAAACCTTTATGTATTAGCATATCAGCCAGGTTTCTATCCTTCTTATAAGATATTTGCACATAGTGAGATTAGTTAAGTACTGTTTTTCTGCAACTGTGTGAACCTGTTCACCTGTGTTATTTTTAATATTTCCTGTGCCTGAAACTCTGCTCTTTACTGTAAATAGATATTTAATATTTTTATGCTCTTTTCTTATTTATTATTAAAATCCTGGTATATTTAAGCTTTTCACTGTGACTGTCCTTTTAGAGAATATTTTAATCTTTGAGAGTACTTGTATATATTTGGTGACAACTCTGGCCACTCCTGAAAGCCTTGCTGTTGGTCAAACTTCCATTTGTACTAATATTAATTTCACTCAGTATAATTGGGTACCCTTGTAAGAGCCTTAGCATAGCTGGCTGTAGAGTGCCTGGTGAGAGTAACTACCCTATAAGTCTAGGCAGAGGGAGCTTAGCTAGCAAATCTGTGCCAGCCTTTCCCAGGTGTGTTTGTGTGTGAAAATCAAATTTCAGTGTGTGTGTGTGTGTGTGTGTGTGTGTGTGTGTGTGTGTGTGTGTGTGTCAGCTGCTTGGAGCAGGGACACGAAGCACTGGTTTCACAGACAGGGTGCTGGAGGACTTGGCTTGGGCATTCTGCTGAGGTCAACTCTACAGCTGTACCAGTAGGGAGTCTTACCATTTACCAGGGATCTGGAGAGAGAGAGAGAGAGAAAAACAGCCCCCGGACTGAGTGCCTATATGCTCTTATGGGAAATTGTGTTTGATGCAGAAAGCTGCATCTGGAATACTGGGTTTATTCATTTTTCTTCCAAGTGAATATCCCCTCTCCAGTGTCAGCGGTGAGGATTCAGGCTCCTTGATTAGTGGCCTAGAGCAGGGACGTCATATCTTGTATGTCAGGTACAGAGTGCCCTTCAACAGTCTGTAGGAGATAAAGCACAGGAATAGAACTTTGAGGCGATCCAGTAAGGCAAACTTCCTACTATTAAGTGATGACTTGGCAAAATGTCAAGCCCTGCAAAACTCTGAAAACACTGCTGCCTATGTGAAATTGTTCACAGAGACCTTGTACAATCATGTTAATAGATACATAGATACAGCTCTGCCTACCAAAAATTAATGGAGAACAAACTCACAAAATAAGCCACTCTGGTGGAATCCCAACATCAGTAGGTTGAATAACAAAAAGAAGAAAGTCATAGCAAAAATTAGGAACTGTGATGCCTAGTGGGATAAAAACTCTTCATCAGTCTAAACAAGTAACTCTAAATATGAGGTAAAAATAACCACCCAGGTCAAAAACAACCATAAGGCTTTCTTTAGCTATATATGTAACCTCAAAGGTATTACACAACAATTTCACTGATCACTGAAATTGCTACATCCAGTGACTACAGTGTCTTATGTACAGACAGACACAAAGTCACAAAATACCAGGATTTGCAGGCAGAAATGAGAGCAATGTGAAAGGAGGATACTCAGACAGTCCCAACTGTAGCAGGAGCAACAGGTCTTATAAAAATAATTTACAATCATACGTAGATATGTTATTGATATATGTAACTCTGTATGAATTGCAGAAGGGGTCATTATTGGGCACACTGAGGGTGATGCGAAGAGCACTTTTGGCTAGCATCAAAGACTGAAACAGTACTAATTTCATGAACTTCAGTCATACTTTGACTTAGGCATGGGGTCCATTCCCATCATGGTATTAGAAACGCAAAAGAAATTAAAATGAGCAAAGCCATAAGAGATAGCAAATCTACCGGCTGACAAATTCTTCTCTGGTTTTATCCCACTCCCCCCAAAAACCCTTCTGGAAACAACATAAAACATAACACCTTCAACTATTATAGGGAGCAGGTCCTCAACTTGTTCTCCAAGGCCAAGATCATCATATCGACAGACCCAAATAATATTCTAGAATGCCTTCTAAATAGCATGAAACATGATGTATCAGGACCACTACAGTCATACATAACCATAGTTTCCAGACAGGCTTCATGCCACGTAAATGAAGTTCTGAAACTGTTATCCCTCGTACCATCGACGGACCCCACTAACAACTGCCCCTTAAGTCTGACTTCTCTTATATGGGAAGCAATAGAAAGACTTATCATGGAAATGATTAACGATGACACTGAAAATCTTCAGACACTGAATCCAACCCAGTTTGGTTTTGTCAAGGGCAGATCATGTCTGGTGGACTTCTTTGAGAAGGTCACCAAAGCAATGAATGAGAGCAAAACTGTGGATACCGCCTACATTCACCTGGTCAAGGCATTTGACGCAATACCTACCTCCGCCATTGTAAACAAACACATGGAATTAGGTATAAAATCCTCTGTCACCCACTAAACAGCTGGGTGGCTCTCAGATAGGACCCAAAATGTTAGACTAGGAATGTCCATCACCACAAAGAGGCCAGTCACTAGCAGAGTCCCTCAGGGATTTATGCTCAGTCTGCTCCTTTTTTTGCATCTACTTCTCTGAAGTCAAGGCCAAAATCAAGGGAGTCTGAAAGACCAGATTTGCAGACCATTGCAAACAAAGTGCAATAACAGAATCTCCCCTTCTCAAGACACTAGTTTTCTACAAAAAGAGCTGACTCAGGCACGTAACTGCTGCAAGAGCCCTTGCAAAGCCAAGAAATGCATAATAGCATCCTTTGGGAAGTCAGCTACTCCTCTAAGTTATCTCATTGATAAGACACCCCTAAGAGTAGGCTCAGTAGGTCAGGGATATGAAGACGCATGTAGACAGTAACCTGGCTTTTGACCATCAGGTGAATATGGTAGTAAGGAAACCATTCTATTTTGTGCAACTTATAAGCAAGAGTATGTAGGTGCAAGGAAGTCATCATTTAACTATATGTGGCCCTCCAAAGACCAGTCATTGACTACAACACCCCCGTAGTATGAACCTGACCAGACACATGAAACAACTGGAATGTCTACAGAGATTCCTCACAAAAAGTATACAGGGCATAAACAACATGTTCTATGCGTAGTTCCTAAATGCTCCAAGATCAGCAGGGGTCCTGAGTTTTATTTTTATTTCAAAGGTGACAGCTTTATGGCTCAACCTTACTAGAGAGTGCATTACACTGGGGAGGTGCAACATTCTCCAATGTTAGTGAGGACCAGATCCAGTATGTTTGCATCCTTAGTGGACATATGGGCTATCTGGTCCAGGATGTTTGTGTTGACAAAGTCCAGGAATCTCTGGGCCTGCAAGTTTCGGGTAATGTTCAATTCCCAGCTTATAGTGGGGTAGTTACTTCAACCATGAATATAGTATATGGTTGATTAGCATGTGTGTCCAGTAAGTTTAAGTATATGTTATGGGTTTCCTGGGTCATAGACAGGGATTTATAACTTGCAAGGATATGGTATGGGACTTTGCCTATGATAATTTGGACATGGACAAGCTCAAGTACATCATCCTGTTTGACCTCCCTTGTGGTATGTTTGTTTCTGATGCAAACTGAGACACCTCCTTCCTTTAGTCTCTCTTTGTGCAGTAGCTTGTCTAAGTGCATGGAAGGCATATGGCTGCACTGACCTGCACTGCTGGGGTGCTCTTTGCAGCATTAAACCACATTTCAGTAACTGTACAAACATCTGTTTTCTTTCGGGTGAGGAGAGTTTGGAGGGAGTTGTATTCCTTGTTTAGATTCTTGGCACTGAGCAGTAGTAGCACCTTTAGATTTTCTAGAGTTGGCTTTGCTCTGTCAAAAGATTTGTCAGTTTGGCATTCCCTAAAAAGGGCACAATGGGGAATGACAATGTTTTAGCCAATATTTGAAAGCCTACAGGAGACAGGTGCAAACCATACAAGTCAAAACAGAGTGATCTATTAACCATATCGTCCCATGCTGACAAATATTGTACCCACTTGGAGTGACACCAAAAACTAAGCCTATTATTAAAGTTAATTGTCTTTTGTTCATATTGTGGCATCATGCTAGAAGAAGGTAAAATGTTGCTCAATGCTATGCTCACACCAGTCTGGGGCACAATCCGAGAGCTCCATCATGTCTGTCTTCATATAGTCCAAGGAGGTATGTCTCAGGTTATTTACAATATAGATTATTATATCATCTTTAAACGTTACTTGTACCCTAAGCACAACATTTCTGTTCCCTGGAATGTGTCCTTCACCCTCTGTAAGATCTTCATATTTTCATGTATTAATAAAACACATAACTTAGCAGCTTCTTCTCCACTGTGGTATTTTCATCCTGTTGAGCTTCTTCAGTACACACCATGATAGAGCAGAATTAAATCTTATGATGCTTTCTTCTAGGAATCTGTCATCCTTGCTCTTAACATCATTTTGCCTGACACATCTGAAAGTTTCTTGCTATGGAAAACACTGCAAGTTACTTATAGTTTATTTTGTTATTTACTCCCACTAGGGGCATAAAACTATTCAGGCTCTAAGGCTTTACAACTTCACCATAATTTACAGCTCCATTCTTTCCCTTCCCTGGAGCCATAAACCTAAGCGTTTGTTTATTTCTGACCGTTATGTATAATGTATACTCCTAAAACAGTGTATAAATTAATCATTGATGAATAAGCACAAACAAAGCAATAATAATAAAAGGTAAATAAGCTAGTCACTGTTAAGAAGTAGCACACAGACACATTTGATTGGTAGGCAAAACTCTGTATGAAACATGACAGTTTAGCAGATGATAAATGGTTATTAATGCACAAAGGTATATGTGCGAGGACCAGCTATGCACTTCAAATTTTGAGCTTTACTAACCAAATTTCTAGGCATACTTTGATCTGTGTATACTTAGGATTCATAAATGCACTGTGTAATATTCTGTGAAAAGTGCTAGAGAAAAAAAGGAGAGAAGTAAGAACAGAAATTAACAGTTTTGCTGACAGGACCAGACACAATGATTTGTTTCATATATATGTATTGCCAACTGAGAAAAGATACAAACACTAATAAGCTGAGGTTTTCTAAGGCCAGAAATATTATACTCCAAATGAATGAAGGAAGGAAAGTGGGTTGGGATGGGTCCTGAAACTCAAATTCCATTTTTTAAAAGGGCTGCTATCTCAACTCGCACTTAACCAAGCATTTTTAGTGTGTTTGTGTGTGTGTGTGTGTGTGTGTGTGTGTGTGTGTGTGTGTGTGTGTGTGTGTGAGACACTCAGACTAACAAATCTGCAAGACTCACAACAAAACAGTCATGAGCACTTAGTAAGGATTCTAAAAATTATTAGTATTTCTTGCTACTTCCATTCTACAGAGAAATGGAAATGTGAGCTGACAGAAAAGACTTAGGGCATACTAATCTCATTAGCTGTGCCCTCCCATGGCATTATTGGCAAGTAGCAGCTTTCCAAGAAGACAAAATATCAACATATGCATCTAAAAAGCATCCAGGGCTAGAAAAATATGTGGCCGGCAGGTGTGGACTGTGTAGAATTTCACAATAAAATAAAAATGTGTCCCCCCCCCCCCCCCCCAGATTTCTGCCCTTAGTGGCCCTTTAATTATGGAAATGTAACCCCCCAGGCACACCCAAGTACCTGAAGTTTTGGACAGCCAACTTGCAACGCTTCAACTGAGATCTGAAACTCGTGCTTAGTTTTTCTGATATCAGTGTTCACTTCCAACAACTGAAGTTCTGGGCAACACCCACTCTATGAAATAAAGAACCATCCTGTTACAATGCAGCTCCTTTAATACTTTTTGACGTAAAATGCTTTAAAAAGACAATTCAGCTATGTATATATGCATGTATGTACCTATCTTTACCTATCTATGCTTTGCTTACTACTAAGAATAAAAACATTTTCTAAGAGAATCTTGGAAGAAAAATTCAGCAAACAAACAAAAAAAAAAGAATATACATCATTATGAGAATAAAGTGTACATCTGAAGTTAAGACGCTATATTTAATTACATCAAAACGGATCAGTTTCAGGTTCATCCCACTGATAAAGTTATTAAGCAATTCACTGAGCAGCAAAAACAATGAAAATCATTTACTCAAAATATCAATATATATGAAGTACAGAACTGTACAGGCAACTTAACATAATAATAGATTTCTGAATAGATCACAGATGCAGTAGTCCTTACTATTGGGACTTAGCTGCTAGGAGTCCCCATAAGACCAACCCCTACTTCTACAGCTCACACATGTGAGGCATATACCCAAAATACACCCAGCTCCTGGTACGTCTGAACATATCAGTATTACAGTATTACAAAAGTGTCTATGTATGCCATTTTAGAGCTTATTTGGCCAGAACCCATAGCAAGGGCCCTAAAGATGAAACAGCAGTTCAAAGTCAGACAGGATAGTTAGAATGAGGTAGGCAACAAACCCTATTCCATTCTCCAGAATTGAACAAGTTATTAAAAGGTAGGGGAGGGAGAGTACAGAAGTTCTCTCCAGTTAATATCCAAACCCCAGCAGACCCAAGGACTTAGGAACTCAAAGAAATATGGGAAAAGGACAAATATGACTGACTGGACACAAATACCTTCTCCAAGACCAACTGGGTGTAATGGAAATATGGAAAAAAACAGTGGATATTGTGGGTGGGAGAAATAACAGATCATTGTTGCAGTACTAAAATTTACTACACTCTTCCTTAAGAACACTGTTGCAGTAGTCTTTATTGAGATGAATCACAAAGCTCTGTGGAGTATGGGTGGTGGAATGAGAAAAAAAAGGGCTAGAATACAGCTTGCTCTATAAGACCATAGCTTTGGGATGGATATCTAGCCTATAGTGTTTGAAGAATGTATGAAATGATGACCAGGGGCAGTTTCAAAAATAGCTTGAGTGTCAACTCATTTTAAGAATGCCACAGTGGTTGCAGTGCCCCTGGTAGTAAAAGCTTTGACTGGGCTTTCCAGCAATTTTATTTAGGATTAGAAGAAAAACTGAGCACACTGCTGAAAACACTAAAAAATATCTTGTTTGGACAGCAGTCCCTCTTTTTTTCATTTTAGCGAAGGAGCTGAAGAATTGGTTTAATATTCTAAGTATCCTGTTTGGCGCTGAGAGCACCTAAATTGTCTGCAAACATCTTGGGCATGAAGGACTGTTTCCACCTCAGATTCAGGGTTTTAGGAAGAAGCCTAGAAACTGAATGGCCTGATCGGAGGTAGACTTTGCGACTACTTTAGGCATAAAAAAGGACTGTTCTAAAGCTCAACTTATCCTTGTGGAAAACAAGGAAAGACTTATTGCATATCTAGGCCTGTAGTAAGTATACTCTCTTACCAGATGAGATGCCCCCCAGCAGGATAGTTTTCCACAATAAGAATTTAACAGATACAGATGCAACTGGCTCAAAAGGAGACTGGGTAAGCTTTCTAACTCATGGTGTCCTTTTTCTTGGTAAGGCATAGAACTCTTTTCATTACTTATTTATAGTATTTGTTGACCTAGAAAGTCTGACTGGGAACATAGTCTCACTTTCAGCAGAGATTCCAGGGACAAAAGCTTCAAATGATACATATTAAAAGATTATACACATTGCAGAAAAAAAACATAAATGGCTTTACTGGTCTTAAGCTAAACAGTGGGACATTCTGTGAAATCAAGGACAGTTTCAACAAGAGCTGCCACAAAATAAATATTCTGACTTATTTCAAACAAATACACTCCAGTCCTGGGCAATGGGCAAACAACAATAAGCTGCCTTCAGTCACAGCCATACACCCCATTTAGTGACTACAGTCCTCCATTCATTACCAGACTAAAAAATATAACTCAAAGTCAGAGGTATTATGTGAAGCTGGGGGCACTTTCAACTCTGCTACTCATAAAACAGTAACTAAAAAGTAAATATTCCAACTTATTTAATACAAGGGAAGACTGATCCTTTCAGATCTGACAGACCTCAGAAAAAGGAAGGTGATGTTGCACTACTCTTTGCTACCTCCTATAATATAGCTCCCTATACAAATTCTACTCTACAATTTGCCAAGGCCAAAATTCTTATTTCCTTCCTAAAAATGAATGGCTGTAAAAGAAATTATGTATTCTAGTCCTTTATATACCCCTGGGTAACAACATACCCTTAATGAAGGAAATCCTTGCTTGGATATCCAACAATATCAAGAACGAGACCATTATCTTAGGCAATGTAAATATCAACTGGCTAGACCTTTCCCTAACATTCCATCTTCAAACACTAATTTATTTAATTTTACTTAGCTGATCAATTCTCCAACCAGACCTAACAATGACCGTGGCTCCATTTTAAATCCAATTCTGGTCAATGACCCGCAATAAAATATCTTCTGCCGGTACTCTCCCAAACACCCTCAGCGACCGCCTCCCCACCTTTGTCCACCATTCTGCCCCTTCACTTCAAAAGCCACATCAGTGTAAACTAATAAGGAACCTGACAAAATTCAATCCACTGAGTTTAATAGATATACTAAAAAAGATTAACTGGCACATGCTAAAAGCTCTCCCTCTTGATGATGCAGTAACTATTTCAACTTGGCATTCCTACACACAGTAAATAGCTTGCTCTTCTTCGTTTAAAGCAGATCAAAGTAAACCATGTCTCATGGCTGATCAAAACCACTAAAGAACTTATGAAAGCCAGAGTCAAAATTTGGAAGCAATGTTGAGCAAATAAAAACCCTCCAGACCTTATGAAATAAGACAAAAAAGACCACTATCTAAAACAAGAGAATGACCATATGTTAAACTCCACAAAAATTCTGGAATTCTATTACACCACTACTAAATTCAGGCACAAAGAGCAACCCATGTCCATATCTAGACAAAACATCTCAAGAAATAGACACTCTCTAACTCTCATTTTATCAATGCCATAGCATGTATCACCACCTCTTTTCCCCAAGCCCACAGCAGCACAAACCCTGCAACTCCATCAAAACTATCCTCCTTCTCCTCTTCTACCACTCCCTCCCATTCATCTCACAATGCCTCTAACCATTCCACACCCAAGTTTTCTTTTAAACCCATTCCAACTGCCACAATAAAAAGATTACTTCTCAAGCTCAAACCTTGCTCTAATGCTTTTGACAATCTACCGACACAATTCCTAAAACTAGCAGCCAAAGCTACTGCCTACTCTGTTGCCATACTTCTAAATAGATCAATCCAAAATTCGTATGTCCCAAAAATCTGGAAAAAGCATTTATTCTACCACTTCAAAAAAGTGGCAGTAATATGGATATCTCAAATTTCAGACCAACAGCCATTCTTTCCCCTCTCTCCAAGATCTTGAAAAAATGTGTACATATTCAAATTCTAAATGTTCTACTTCACAACCAAATTCTATCTCCCACACAGCACAGAGTTAGGTCAGGTCATAGCACCATAACTGTCCTTCATATCCTTTACAGACACAATCAACAGAGCCCAAGACTCTGGTAAAATTGCATTTTCCCTATTCCTAGACTTCTCAAAAGCTTTTGATACATCTCTTGCACTCTATTTCTCACTGGCCTTTCCCCTTCCTTTCTTAACTGGTTCTCAAGCTACTTGGCAGACAGACAACAGGCTGTAAAATGGCAACATTCCCTCTCTCTCCATAGCTTAACACCTATACAGGAGTTGCCCAAGGCTCCATACTAGGACCCCTCCTATTCACTATTTTCATTAACAGTCTTCATTCTTCTCTAGGTCATGGTTCGCTTATTCAATACGCAGGCGAAGCAACCATTTTCTCCGCCAGCTCCATTTCTGATCTACAATAAATAACTCAACTGGCCTTTACCTCTACTGAAACCTGGCTGTATAACAATCACCCATCACTCAACCCAAACAAAACCAAGCTCATGCTTTTCATCCCTAAGAGGAAAGCCCCCTTTAAACAAAACCTAATTCACTCTACTTTCACAGAGTAACGCAGCAATTGAGGTTGTTATCCACACAAAACTATTAGGAGTAATTACAGATGAACACCTGAAATTTGAGTTACACTTGCATCACAGTATCAGCCAAACTCACCAAAAGCTAGATATCTTCTACAGGCATAAATACTTCCTCCACAAAACAAGTTTTAGCTTCCACTTACCTACTACCATCTCTCATATATGGTGCACCATTACTTACTAATCTCCCACCCTGTCTAAAAACTAAACTCGACACTAGTTTTAACAAAATCACCAAATTTGCTACTAACGCCAAATACTATACCTAGCACTGTACCATGCTTCACTTTCTCAACTGGCTTGAACTACATCACTACCTCTCCTACTTGAAACAACTGCACACAAAATAATCTTTAAACCATCAGACTGTCCTGTTCTTAGCATGATATTCAGTTTATATGATCCAAGAAGGCCTCTCGGATCCAAGAATCAGCACCTTTTGCTGTACAAAAAACAAACCTGCCAGATGGCCAGTTTCTATATTCTTGTTCAGTAGCCAAATCGTGGAATGCCCTACCGTTAACTACTGGAACCACTCAAAATCCTGATGCTTTCAAGACCTCCCTAACAAACTACTTATCTTCTACCTGGAATTGCATCTGCACCTTGTCTCCTTCTCTCAAAACCTAACTGCCACTACTTAATGCTGACACTAATGTTTAAAATGCACTATGTATTGATGCCATGTATTAGCCTCCCTATTTCTGCTATCAGAAATAGTTATGGGATGTCTATCACTTTACCTTTGTGGATCTTTGCATTTGTCAGTTTGCTAGAATACCTGTAATACAAGCAACTGTTAAAAATGTTACCTGTGCTGTACATACTCTTGCTTGCTTGTTTGTTTCTTTCGGCTTTTCCCGGTTAGGGGTCGCCATAGCGGAACTCCGGTCCACTAATGATTGGCAGTAGATTTTGACGTGCTGGCTTGCCGGGCCTAATGCACAACCTTCAACGAAGGAATGCCCATTCACGCATGTCGCCCCACAGAAGACGCTCTAACTGAGAATCGAACGGGCAGCGTCTAACTGTGAGGCGACAATGCTACCACAGCACCACCACCGCCGTGCTGTACATACTCTTGTAATATATTTATTTCATATGTATACACTCTACATATATGTTTCTTGTTATTTGTGGAGCTTTTCTCCCTGGGCCTCCACTGAAAATGGGGTCACAATGGCCCAGTGGACCACCCTGGGAAACAAATGCAAATAAATAAACAAACAAGAGTCTTATCTGGGGGAAGACAAAAGACCCCATTAAAGGAGGAATTTCCTCCCACTGCCATCTGTAACCTTAATGAATGACTTTCAAAACACATTTATCTGAAACCATCTGTTGCCAAAGAGAAAAATGAAAATTTTGACTTTCTGGAAGAAAAAAAGGGACTAGAGTGGAAGGAGGTCAGAAGATCTCTTGAAGAGTCATTCAGACCAGCAGGACTGTTCTTGGTTTTTGGGAGGTTTGAGACTTTTCTTTGGAACCCCCTTGTTGTTTCTTCTTAAATATTTGTTCACCTGAATGTTGTTGAGATTATCTGTTTCTGCCAAAACTGAATGGAGAGACAGAAAATCTCTTGGACAAATTGGAAACGAAGAGTTGAAAAATCTTAGAGATTCCCTGGATCAGCTTGTCCATTTCATCACACTTTTGATCACCTCTGCAGCAGAGGAGCTGAACATTAAATCTCTATTCAAGCAAGAGAAATTTTATTTTTGTTTTTATTTTACATTTACCGGGAAAATGTCCGACTGGGCAGGGCTGCCCATTTTCAGCAGAGGTCTGGGGAAAAAAGCTCCATACAGTAATTACATAAGATAATTAAAAAAAAAAAAATAGACAGTTTGTAGAGGAAGCATATACACTAGTACACAGTTATGATGAACATAGTACTACAAACAATATGAATTTACAATTGCATCACTTGCACAACATTTTGTAGTTATATGGATTTATAAAACAGTTAAGATAATGAATTTAGTAAAAATAGTGTCAAGCCTCTAGATTAGTTTATACTTTTGGTAAACATAGTCAAATCTCTGTTCAGTGGCAAATATACATGATGGTTGTGTCAGTAGGCACAAAATGATATACATAAACTAAGAGTATGCAGCACTAGTAATGCTACTGTGAATTTTTGCCTGCTTTTAGGATCTAGAAGTACTGAAAGAGATAGTGTAGATGAGAGAGAGGAGGTGTGTGTAAAAAGGTTGATAGTTTTTTACCCACAGCTAGTAAAGGAGCAAGTTCGTGAGTTGGATAAATGTAACTTAAGAAGGCTCTTAAAAATCATGTGTGTTTTCCAGTGACTGGATTTCTAGAAGTGCATTCCATGTTTTTGCAACAGTAGTGGCATACAGGGAGTCCCCAGAGTTATATTTGCTTTTAGCGATGTCAACTAGCGATTTGTTGGCACTTCTCAGTGGACGGTTGCTGGCATAGTGTAGTAGTCCCTGTACAGCTGTTTTTTTTTTTTTCTGGGTGGGGGGGGGGTGATAGAGGATTTGGTGGGCTATTGTAAATGTTGGTGGAAAGTTAGTAGGTTTGGTAATTCTAGCCAGGATAGCTTTTTTAAGGGGAATGGCAATGATGGGTTTGTATGGTGAGTCAGTGGCGAATTTGGCTATTTTGTTATAGTAGATAATTTATTTAGGTCACCTTTTGTTTAGTTTGGTGAGTACTGGGAGGCATACAGAAGTGTGGAGAGTAGGTGGGTTCTTGCAATTTTGACTTTACTTTCAGAGGTTAGGTAATTTTTGCATCTATAGAAGGTGCCTAGCTTTTTATGAACCTTTGTGATGGTTTGACTACATGTTTACCGAATTTCATATTGTGAGCTATAATTACTTCTAGTAGTTTTGTTTGGGCAATGGGTGTGATGGGGGTATTGTTGGAGGATGTTATTTTAAATAATGGAATTGGGTCAGCAGCCTTAGAGGGATGGAATAACATTAGCTGTTTTTTTTTAGGGTTAAGTATTAGCTGTGGGTCAGAAAGCCATTTTTTCTATTGTTGAAAAGGATTCTTGGGTGATTTGTTGTAATTACAGGAGTGATGGGGCAACAGCATATTAAGGTAGAATCATTGGCATACTGAACCAGGCTGGCATGGAGGGTAGCCTTGAACAGGTTGTTAGCGAATATGGTGAAGAGAAGTGGTCCAAGGATTGATCCCTGTGGAACACCTAAGTTTACAGGGAGAAGGGGGAATAAGATGTTTTTCCATGTTACTGCTTGTTGATGGTTTGAGAGAATCTTTGAACCATGATAGTGTGGAGATGTGGAGTTTGAGTTCTCAGAGTGCAGTTAGTAGTTTGGAATGGGAAACTGTGTCAAAGGCTTTGGAGAGGTCTAAGAATATGGAAGAAAAAATATTATCTTTGTTTCGTTGTTGATTTGCTGTACTGGAGAAACTGATGAGGGCAGTAGTGGTGCTATGACTTGAGCGGAATCCATGTTGCGTTCCAGCCAGGAGATTATTTGTTTGTAGGTAGTTTAGTATTTGAGAGTGAATGCATTTCTCAAGGATTTTTAAAAGGGGGGATAAGTATGGCAACTGGACAGTATTTAGTTAAGTCAGTAGAATCACTGCCTTTGAGTATGTGTATTATGTGAGAGATTTTTCAGAGGGATGGTATATGTTGTCCAGCTAATAACCTGTTTATTAGTATGGATACAGGGTAAGAAGTTGCTTTGGCAGCAATACTGATGACTTCATCTGGGAGTCTATCAGCCGCAAGGGTAGTGGGTCTAGTTTTGTTTGATATTTATATATTGTATTGGTTGGGACTGGTTGTAGGGAGTACCCATTTTGGTCAAACACTGGTGTTTGAGGGTTTGTTTGAGTTGCAGGAGAGCTGCTATTAATCAGATTTTGAATGGAGTTGGTAAAGTATTCATTAAATTGTGTTGCAGTGTTGCGAGAAGAGGTGCCAATATTAGGGAAAGGAGTAGTAGTTTTTCCTAGCTGTAGTATTTTATTTATGGCTGCCCAAAAGTTTTGAGTTTGTTTTGTGCTTGGCCTGTACCTCAGAGTAGTTCGTGGTTTTGCGTGTCAATCCTTATTTGTTTTTTGGACTTGTTTCTTAGCTCAGGGTAATTTTGTCTATTTTGGTTGGTTTTGTTTTGCCACCATGTTTCACATGCCTTACCTCTCTGTTTTAGGAGTTGCCGAGTATTTTTGGTAAGCCAGGGGGCATAGTTGGATTTTGTTCTTATTGTTCTAGTTGGGCAAGCTGGTCAAGTATGTTTAGGAAAGTAGCACTGAAGTAATCCACTGCTTTGTCTAGGGGGAGGTTTAAGAGGGGTGACCAGTTACAATGATTTAAAGTAGTTATGAGGTATTTGTTGTAGAGAGGAGGTTTTTGTGGGTTTAATGTGGTGCCATAGGGTGAAAGTAGGTTGGTGGTCACTGAGAATGTTAAGTAGTGTCCCAGAGTTGTAGGGTTGAGTAGGCCGATTGGTGAGAATCCAGTCCGAAATGATTTTTTTCCTGGAGGATTTATCAATTCTAGTAAGGGTTTGGTTTAGCTGAGTAAAGCCATGTAGGTTTATGTGAGTGGTGGGGAGGGGAGAGATACATATGGACCAGTCGATATTAAAGTATCCTAGTATAAGTGTTTCTTGGGGGAGGGCCTGTGATGACCAGTGGAGTATAGCTTCTAGTGTGTCAGTGTTACCAGGGGGAAAATATGCACCAATTATGTTCAGTTGTTTTTGAGCTTTGAGTTTTACTTTGGTGAATAGGATCTCTGCGTTATTAAATGTGTGGGGATTTATGCTTATAATGTCTATTGTAAAGTTGCTTTTGTATAATATGGGGATACCACCACCTTGTTTGGTTATCTTGTAAAGTTGCTTTTGTATAATATGGTGATACCAGGCATAATCCGATGTATCTGTTGTTATAGTTTGCCTGGCTGTGGGTAAGGTAAAAGGCTGACCCTTGTTGAGGTGACATGCCTGAGCCCACCATAGAAACTCCTGTTGAAGGCAGGGAATGAGTGAAATTATTGTTTCCAAGCTGTGGCTGTGTTGAGTCCATACGCTTTTCAGATACCATTGTAATTTCCTCATATGCAGTTTTGCAAATGGTATTAGTAGTATGCAAGATGCCATGAATCCCAAAGCCTGCAGAATTTTTCTTGCAGGGAGTTGGGTCTTTGTTGCCATCATTTTGAAGTATTGAGTCAGTTGTCCTTGCTTGTCTGGTGTGAGATAAGCCATCTGGGGCGTTGCATTTAAGATGGCACCAAGGAATATTATGTCTTGTGAGGGCACTAGTTTTGACTTCTTTACGTTTACTGTGTACCCTAGGCAACTTAATAGGTTTTTGACAAACGCCAGATGCTTTAAAAGAATGTCCTTGCTTTCTGCTTGAATAAGGCAGTCATCCAGGTATGGATATATTTGAATTCCTCTTTGTCTGCGGTATGCAATTACTGGTGCCAGGCATTTTGTGAAGACCCTGGGCGCAGTAGATAAGCCAAAGGGCAGTTCAGAGAATTGGTAATGGGTTGAACCTGCTATAAATCAGAGGTATCTTCTGCAATTTTGTCTGATAGGGACATGCAGGTATGCCTCCTTGAGGTCCAACGTTACTAGCCAAGCCTTCTTGCCCAGCATGGGAAGAAGTTGCTGTAGTGTTAGCATCTTGAATTTGGGTACTTCCAGATATGTGTTTAGAACTGAGAGGTCCAGAATGGGTCTCCAGGCTTTGTCCTTTCGGGGAACTAGAAAGAGTCTTGAGTAAAATCCCTGTCCTTGCTCCAGTGTAGGAACCTGTTGAATGGCTCTCATGTCCATGAGAGCTGAAATTTGCTTTTGAGCCTCTGCCCATTGATTTGGTGGCAGGTTTGGCATTCCTTTTATCCTTGGTAAAGTGGGAAAGTGGAATCTGTATCCTTGAGATACAATATTTAGGACCCATTTGTCTTTTGTGATGATGTGCCAGTTGTCTGCAAAAAGTGCTAGTTTCCCCCCCCAAGGGAGCTGCCAAGAGGGATTTGTTTGGTAGTCTGAGGGGTAAGTCATTGTGTTTGTCTTCTGATAGTTTGAGACCTGTCTTCTCCTCCTTTTTGGGTTGTGGCATCCCATTGTTGAGGCTGGTAAGAGCCTTGTGACTGACCTCTGCCCCTTGGGTGTCCGTATTTGCCCCTCTGTGGTCTGGCAGAAGCTGGAAAGGACCAGTTTTTGGTTGGCTAATTTCTGCTGAAACGAGGGGGTTGAACCTGTAAAGAATCCTTGACCGTCTGCATAGATTTTGCCTTATCCTCCATCTTCTTTAAAACCTCTTCTGCTTTTACACCAAATAAAACATCCTGTTGTAAAGGTGCATCCAATAACTTTGCTTTAACATGATCAGGTAAAGTTTGTTCTTTTAACCAAGCATGCCTACGTATGACAGACCCTGTCACTGCTGCTCTACAAGAAGCTTCCAATGAATCAAATCCACATTGCAAAGTATGTTTTCCCACGTGTTCAGCTGCATGTAACAAATCTTGCATTTCCTTGTAATCAGGCCGTTCTGTATGTGTGATCATTTTTTGTTTTAATTGAGACATCAAATATTGTTGATATTTCAGCATGTGAAACTGGCAATTTAAGGCCCTCATAGCTAGAGTAGCTGAGGTATATACTTTCTTTCCCCATCTGTCTAGTGCTCTAGAATCCCTTTCAGAGGGTACAGGATTTTTAGCAATAGAGGCCTTAACCCCTTTGGGACCCTGGGAAATTGTTTCTGGGTCAGCAACAGGGCTTTTATATAGGAATTTGTGAGAGTCAGGGACTCTTTAGTATCTGTCTGGTTTGGCTGGTCCACAATGTCTAACACGGGTGGAATAGCAAGTGGTCTGTGCTGGGGTAGTAAAAGGAACTCTCGTAGCCTTTTCTTAGAATCAGAGTAATCCTGGCCTTCCCAGTGGAAATGTTCCCTCGTGGTATGTAAAGTTTCCCCAAAAGAGTAGTCTTCTGGGGGAGATGCTGAAGGGATAGACTCTTCAGCATCACAGTCTTCATAAGGGGGAAAGGAATATTCCTGTTCCTCAGAAGAATCTGAGGAAATTGAAACCTGGTCGGAGGAAGTGTAGTCCTCCTCCTGTCTTGGCCTTTTATCAGGAGGGGGATGGGAACCCCTGATTAGGGTAATTAAATCTTCAGCCATCTTAGGCATCTGTTTCTTAGGCATGGGGCCTTGTACTGGAGACTGCTGTACACTTTTCTTTGTTTTTAAAGGGGTTTTCAGCTTTGCATAGGATTTAATAGTGAGTGTAGTCGGTCTGAAGACACCTTCTGCAACTGAAGGCGTATCAACTGCACCGGAATCTCCTTCAGCCATGGAGTCGGAAGGGCCTAAAGGTAAAGGTTGTGGAGGCCTAGCAATCTCCGCTTGGGAATCGGATGCCACCTGGGGTTCTAAATCAGTGGTCGTCAGGGGCTGCATAGACGCCTCACTGCAAACCGGAGAACCGGCGACTGGCCTAGCAAAGGCCTCGGAGTCTAGTTTGGGCCTCGGCTGCCTGTCCTTATCTTTGCGTTTTTTATGCATTCCAGTCGTCGGTTGCTCCGACGGCATGGTATAATTAAATTTCCTACCAAAATAATGTCCGGCGAAATCAAACCGACGTTTAATAGTTTGTTTGTTAAACCTAGCACAAAACCGACAACCTGTGACGTCGTGGTCTGGATCTAGGCAAGGAATACAATAAGAATGAAAGTCCTTATGAGGTATTTGCTTCCCGCAAGAAATGCAATTGTTAACTTTTTCTGACATCGGACTGAGGCAAGAAAAGGTTCTAACGGGTACTTAGCTTTATTGAAGACTTCGGTCTGAAATTCGATTTGAAAATCTCAGGAGTCGGCCGACCGGCACTTGCGAACTGCTTCTGCTTCGGGCACCACGCGGCAAGAAAGACTGAAGAAAATGGCGTTGGATGCCTCTTATATACCCCTGGCGCAATGACATCAGGGAAGAAGCGACAGCAACAGATGCCGGACCAAGACTTTGGAACTCTGGCCGACTGCGGGACCGCCTGACGGCAGGATAACCGAAGTGTGATGATTTCAGCAGTGTAACACGATGAACACCTGGGTAAGGAATCACATTTTGGTGTGAACTTGCTATAGACCAGGTTCATGTCCGAGATGACCTGTAGGTACCCTGGTGGTCAGGTAGGCCTTGGGTAATGGTAGTTTGACTGAATAAGTGAGTAATTGTAGTACAGGATTTTCTTTCCTCTCTCTCTAATAATCTATTTATATATATTTTTAGGTAATCTGGAATTAGAGGGCATGTATTTTAATATTAAACATAGAACAACTTAAGATGCACCACTTATAAAGTGTCACAAACTCTGTCACAAGAAAGATTTGGCCACTGATAGTTTCTGTGGTCGGCAGTTACAGGACGGTTTTACGTCAGTGGAATTGTTGCCTTTTGTGGCTATCTAATAAACTGTTTATATGGTTGTTTAGGGGATGCTCAAGTTTAATTTCATTTCTATTCAATTATAAAGGGGTAGCCGTAGTCCTAGTCCGAGCCTGTTGGAAAGGGTTATGCAGCCAAAGTGCAGACAAAACTGAATTATGGTCTGATTTTCTTTGCTTACTTCTGGCATGTTATGGTTATCAGCAATATTCATTTGAAAGCATTTTGGTGCTGTCAATACATAACACAGCTCAGATGGTGTAGTGGTACGTTGCTGTGATTATAGTGCACAGAGTCCTGAGTTTGAGACTTGGCAGGGCTGGTTATTTCTGGCCATCTTCAAGAGAAATCTTGACAAGTGGATGGGTAACAAAGTTCAGTCCAGGGATCATTCCAATTGCCCTACTGGATAGGAGCACTGTGAACTAACATCGGGTGGCACGGTGCCTGGGCAATTTTTTTAGGCTAGGCTTGTAAAGGCTCTAGGGCCCTTAGCCTAGTACACACCTATGAGCAGACAAAACAGGAGGAATGAGTGTGGGTTATAGAAAATCCTTCTGTAACAACTCAGTACTTCTGAGGGACTGAGAAACCTTAGTGTTATTCTACTAAAAACACTGGCACATTCTAGCAAGAGTCTAAGAGAAAGAGACCCCCCCCCCCATTGTGAGAATCACACACTGAGCTCTCCTCAGAGTCTAAATCGGAAATCTGAGGAAAAAAGAAATGTATCTATTCTAGTACCTTTCTGTTCAGATTCAGGATACTGAATCTCTTCAGGAAAAGATGAATCTCCCTTCTTTTACCAGAAACTTCTTTACAAGAAGGAGCAATAGCCTGAATTAAACCCTGAGTCAGACCTAGTAAACTAGTCTTAGCCAAAGAAATATGAGGAAGAGTAGACACAAGCTTGGCTTTCTGTTTCTTTTTGACATGAAAAACTTTTAGTTATGTACTCACCATAACTTCAGATGTTTGGGATCCATCTCGCCTACATTCTGAATGATGGGTTCGGAGCCGATCCCTCGGCTCCGACTCGGCACGCTTATGCCAAAGAGCGAAGTCTCTTATTGGCTGAGCTTACTATATCCCAGGATGCACCACTACCAGTCCCCCAGATCTAGTTTGTCCGCATACATGCACACACGCATACCCTGCTTATATAACATCGTCAGATGGAACAAGATAAAAACAGTTGAACTCAAAACCGTTCAATCTCTTCTGATCTGCAAGGCAGGGGGAAGGAGGGTGGGTATCAGGAATGTAGGCGAGATGGATCCCAAACATCTGAAGTTATGGTGAGTACATAACTAAAAGATGTTATGTGATCCTATCTCGCCTACATTCTGAATGATGGGACAGCGTCCCTAGCACCTGAATCCTGGGTGGCTCACTGGAAAACACTCCTGAGTACCGTGGAACCAAATGATGCTCGTCCTTTAGATGCCACATCCAATTTGTAGTGGGAAATGAAAGTGTGCGGGTTGGACCAAGTAGCCGCAGCACAAATTTCGAAATAGCGAGCTTGGAATGAAAGGCTATAGAAGTAGCCATAGCTCTGGTAGAATGAGCTTTGATAGATGATGTAAGATGTTTATTCGAAGAAGAATAGGCCTGAGTTGTGCAATCTCTGATCCATTTTGAGATTGTAGCTTTTGTAATGGTTTGGCCCAATTTATTATCTGAGAAGGACACAAACAACTGGTCTGACTTACGAAGTTGCGAGTCCTGTCTAAATAGAAGCGTAATTGCCTGTGAACATCCAATTTATGGAGAGTATATTCTGCTTCATTAGAGAATTTTGGAAAGAAAACTGGTAGCTCTAGAGATTGTTGAAGACAGAAACTAGAACAGACTTTGGGGACAAAGGATGGATTAGGCCTAAGTGATACTCTATCCTTGTGGAAAATCAAGTACGGTGGTTTAATAGACAGGGCTTGAAGCTCTGAGACTCTCCTTGCAGAGGTAATAGCCACTAAGAATGCCGTTTTCCAAGACAGATATTTTAATTCGCATGTAGCAGCCGGTTCAAAGGGGAGATGTTAATGCACGAAGCACCAAATCAAGATCCCACGGAGGTGCAGGATAAAAAACTGGTGGACTTAACAGACTGGCACCTTTTATGAGCGTTTTGCATAGTCTGCTGCTCATCAAAGGAGGATCCGTGGATTCATGGAATTCGAGATAGCAGCTAGTTGGACTTTAATAGTTGAGACAGAAGATCCCTGATTAAACAGGGATGTTAAGAATTTCAAAACCTCTGGGACAGGAGCAGTGATAGGGTCTAAGCCCTTGAGTTGAGCCCAGATAGCAAACCTCTTCCACTTACTGAGGTACAATTTGTTAGTGGTGGGTTTGTGGGCGAAGATAAAATGTGAACAACTTCCGAGTCTAGTGTGTGCCTTCTAACTAAGGTTGGAAGTGGAGGAGCCAAGCTGTCAATTTTAGAGATTGAAGGGACTGATGCCAATGTCCCGACTGATGGATTAGCAAATCCGGGATCAGGTCCAAGGTCCACGGATCGTCCACTGCATGCTTTTTCAGGTAAGGAAACCATATCTGACGAGGCCAGTATGGGGCAATCAGAATCATTGAAGACCCCAGTTGAGAAGCTTTTGAATAACTTTTGGAAGGAGTGGAATTGGAGGAAAGGCATAAAGTAGCCCTGTTGGCCAAGGTTGTGCTAGAGCATCCATGGCTGGTACTTCCTGATGTGGAATCAAGGAGAAGAACTTCTGGCACTTGGTGTTTTGTGGAGTTGCAAATAGGTCGCAGCACGGCGTCCCCATCTCTTGAAAACCTGAGCTGCTACTGTGCGGTTTAGAGACCATTCGTGAGGAGAGAGAATTGTCCTGCTTAATTTGTCCGCCAATACATTTGATTTTCCCGGGATGTGGGTCGCTACCAAGAAGCGGTTGGTAGCTACAGCCCATTCCCACACTCTCATGGCCTCTCTGCAAAGGGGATACGATCTGGTCCCTCCTTGTTTGTTCAGATACCAAACCACCGACATGTTGTCTGTGTGGATGGCGATGATGCCTTGAGGAAGAAACTTGTGTAAGGCCTGTAGGGATAGAAGTACAGCCCTCATCTCCAACACGTTGATGTGGAGAAGAGCTTCGTCCGGAAGCCAGGAGCCCTGAACTAGCCTGCCCAGACAATGACCCCCACCCTATCTGGGAGGCATCTGTCGTCAGGGTAACCACTGGAGGGGGGAGAACAAAGGGTTTTCCCTGATCCAAGTTGGATGTCTGAAGCCACCAGCGAAGGTCCCTTTTGCATATTTCCGTAATCATGATGTGATGATTGAGGGGAAGATCCTGAAAGGACCATTGAGTTGACAAGAGCCACTGAAGAATCCTCATGTGTAATCTTGCTAGAGGAACTAAAAGAACCGTGGCAGACATTGAGCCTAAAACCTGTAGGACCATCCTGGCTGGGGCTTTGGATCTCGAGATCAGAGCTTGAACTTGGCCCTGTAAGGTTCGGATCCTTTCGGCAGGAAGAAAGACGCGCATCAATCTTGAGTCTATCTCTGCCCCTATAAACTTTATGCGTTGAGAGGGCAGCAAGACAGACTTTGACCAATTGAATGTAATCCCTAGGGAAACACCCAGGGAGATGGTGGCTTTGAGGTTGTCCATTAGTAGATGCCTGGTGGTGGCAGTCAGGAGCCAGTCGTCGAGATAGGGAAACACTTGGAATCCAAAACTTCTCAGGTGAGCCGTCACTACTGCCAAACACTTGGTGAACACCCTGGGGGCTGTGGTGAGACCAAAGGGCAGAGCACAAAATTGGTAATGACTGACTCCCAGGCTGAAGCGCAGATACCTTCTGGACGCCTGATGTATCGGTATGTGATAATAGGCGTCCTTGAGGTCTATGGAGCACATCCAAACATCCTTCCCCAACAACGGGAGAATGGATTGTAACGTGACCATTCGGAATCTGGATTTCGTTACGGATTGGTTCAGTCTGCTGAGATCCAATATTGGTCTCAGGTCCCCTGTCTTTTTTGGCACTAAAAAGAACCTGGAGTAATTTCCTGATCCGATCTGGTCTGTGGGGACCGGTTGGATGACTCCTTTTTCTAGCAGCTTTAAAGCCTCTGCGGCTGCTATTTCCCTTTGACTGGGTGGTGGGTCCGGGATTCTCTTGGACGGAGGGGGTGAGTCTTTGAATGGGATGGAGTAACCTCCGGCAATGATCCGAAGCACCCATCTGTCCTGAGTGATTGACTCCCAGGCTTTTAGGTGCTTGGCAAAATGACACCCGACTGGCTCCGGAGCAGCACAGCCGGGCAATCCCTCATGTCGTGTGGGAGGCTGAAGAGCCACGAAAGGACTCGCGGTCTCCAGAATTGCGGGGCCCTCTGCCGCCTCTGGGACGGCGTCTCCCTGAAAAATTTCCCCGCCCTCTGCCTCTGGACGGGGAATCTTCCTGCTGTTGGGAGAAAAACTTGCGAGATTTTCGGAACCACATTTTCCCCCCTCCTTTGGCCTTGGGGTAAGGCCGAAAGGAGTGGAATAACGGGCCCCTACGGCAGATAACGTTTTCCCTCTTGCTCACAGCGGTAAGGGTGTCTTTCACCTTGGGACCAAACAATGAGGAACCATCAAAGGGAGCGACGGCGAAGGAAGACTTGAAGGCCTCCGCGAACTGACACAAGCGGAGCCAGGCTTGTCTCGTGAGCCACGCCTGTGCCTGCCGCTCTACCCGCCCCTTCGGCCGCATAGGAAATGAGCCTCATGGACGAGTTAGAAATTGATGTAAGGATAGCCAACTGAGAGCTAACCGACTGGGCTAGCTGCTCAGGTAGGTTACCCGAGAGGGAATCTGACAACTCCTTGACCAGATCCCTCTGAAGCCTTGTAAAATGTGCCTAATAGTTCAGAGACCTTAAGGTAAAGGCCGCTGAAGTCAGGGTGCGCTTCCCGTACCTATCCATACTCCTAGACTCCTTATTAGGAGGATGGATGAGCGTTGAAGCCTCTGCCACGTCTTGTTGTGTAGCAGATGCCACCACCATGGCATCTACAGCCACGCCTTTAGTAAGGAACTCCTTCTCGGGGGGAGCAGATAAGAATTTATTTGGGCGAGAAGGGACTGGTTCCACGGTATCTGGATGTTCCGCCCTTGACAAACTAAATCCAGAAGCTCGTCGGCGGAGACACCCAGGAGGCGGAGGGCTGAGCCCCAAAGGCCTTGAGGAGCACTGATTCGTCAGCAGAGGGGGTTTGGATATCCAGCCGCCTCGTTGTTTGAGGATCTCTAAGATGTCTGCAAATGAGACATCATCCGAGGGCGACTTAGGGGACCCCTCCGCATCATCCATATCAGTGTCCGATGTAATAGACTCGGGAGTCCACGTGCTTCCTCTTGCACGATCTCTTCCTTGGGGTTCCTCTGAAGACAACTCCGAAGAACCCTCAGGAGGAGGGAACCCCACTGGGGTAACCTCAGGCCTCGGGGCTCCGCTGGCTACGGACAGGGAACTGCCAAAGACCCAGTCTCCACGCCCAGGAAGGTGCTGGTAAAACCGGGAGATGGCGAAGAGGACTTGGCCAAGGCACTCCTCATGGCCCTGAAAGCCGGACCCCAGAATCCTGGGAGTGTCCGGACTCGAGCCGTGATAGCGGCGGAAGTCCCGCAGAAGCACCGAGGGAGGCTCGGAACCGAAAGCATAGGTCCCGAAACATCACCCCGGGTCCAGCCGAAGAAGTCCAGCGTACTAAACTTCGGACCCGAAGGCCGGGTTGGAGTAAGGGTCGGAGCCGACCCTGAAATCTCCACCGGCTCCAACAGCACCTGCTCCGACGGAGCAGCGGTCGGAGGAGGAATGGCAACGGGTGGGCCAAGGTCATCGGCTCCGAAACCAGCTGGGTCGGAACCGAAACAAATTTTGGAAGACTGGGGACTGGAACAGTCTTTGGAGCACCCTGTCTATATCAGAATCCGACATCCTCGAGACCGAGAGGAAACAGAGCGGGTTAGAAGGCCTCTCCATCGGCCCCAAAGGACTAGGGGACCGGCTCCGGCGACTCGATGAGTATCGGCGCCGAGGAATACTCACAGCAGATTCCATCGGTGCGAGGTAGACTTGGCCGAGGAGGAAGTGTCTGGCGGCGACCCTTGTCGGCTCCGAGGCAGCGGAGCCGGCGAAGGTGACCCGCCTCGATGCCCCAGCCATCGGCTCCGAAGCCAGAGGAGTCGATACTGGTGGCATCGAGGCAGACCGTTCAACCTCGGCTCCGAAGTCTTTGGAGCGAAGGAGGCCTGCCTAAGTTTCTTGGCAGTCGGATCCGACGGACTGGTCGGAACCGAAGCCCTTTTCTTTTTGGCCAGAGCCGGAGAGGATGCCAAGGCTTCTTCAAAGGAGGGTTTAACTAACCCCTTAAGAATCAATTTATTTTTCCTCTCCTGGAGGACCCTTGAGGAAAAAGCGTGACATACACTGCATGACTCCTGCAAGTGCTTTGCCCCGAGACAATATACACAGAGCGAATGATCGTCTGTGATAGACATTTTAAACCCGCATTTCGAACATTTTTTAAAGCCCGAAGGCCTAGGGGTTTGAGACATGATGTTATACAATTCAAGTCACTTACACAGAAGAGTAAACAACTAATTTTTACTGATAATAAAGCTATGCTTACAGTAATAGCTTAATGTAACACTTCCTGAACAAAGTAAAGGGAACTCTAACTAAGTAAAGTATTACTAGAGACCCTGTATTGAAGGTTGACAGTCCGGAAAGGCCCTGGATGGAGGGGGGCCGAAAACAAACAACCCAATCACACACAACAATTTTCCAATCCAAAACGTACACAAAGTTAGCGATAGCCGTTAAAACAGCTTTTGTTAGCAAAAACAGCAAAAAACTGACAGAAGGTTAGTTAATAAAAACTACTCAGCCCAGCCAGCTCGAGACCACGTCTTCGCAGGGAAGCGGCAAACGAGATCTGGGGGACTGGTAGTGGTGCATCCTGGGATATAGTAAGCTCAGCCAATAAGAGACTTCGCTCTTTGGCATAAGCGTGCCGAGTCGGAGCCGAGGGATCGGCTCCGAACCCATCATTCAGAATGTAGGCGAGATAGGATCACATAACATCAATGCTAACTGTGTTGTTATTGGCAGTAGCTGCTTTTCCGGGAACGGGCACAACATTCTGACGTGAAAGGAAAATCTTCCCTGTTCCCTCTCCCAAGACCAAGAAAAGTGGTTCTTCCTTGTCCACTGAAATGACTTCAACAGCTGCAGAGCATGTGGCTAACCCCTGGTCCATAGCGGCTGTAGATACTACACCAGAGGGATCTGGGATAAAAAATGAGTGGTCTGAGGTACAACCAACAGCCACAGCAGTCACCCACCTGTAGCTGAGGCAAACAGCCTGCTGTGAAGGGAAAGGCGGTTTTCTTAATTTTTTTTCTTTTTGTGGCTAGAAGAAGCACTGACCACTGAACCAGTAATCTATTCAATGATCAAGCAGAAAATGATGTCTCTTTCCCAGGGATGACGAGCAGCAATTGTCAGTAAAACTACTAATCCACAAAAGTCAATTTATTGACACACACACACACACACACACACACACACACACACACACACACACACACACACACAAAAACAAATCGTAAAAAGCACTTTACAATACTATGTCTGCCCCACAAAGGAAAAGTAAACAATTTCTTCAGTGAAAATAAGTTCTCCTTTAGTTTACACCACTTTTAAACTGACAGAAAAATGAGTTCTCAGTTAGAAGTATATTAGAGTCCTGAGACAGTCTATTAAAACACACTTCTAGCTTTAAAATTAATTTTCTCAAGAAGAAAGTAATAAAACATGAATAAAATTAAGAAATTGGACGTTTTTTTCCTCCGGAAGGAACTTGCCTGCCCAGCAAAGGAAAGCACAAGCCGAGCATCAATCCTCGAAAGCCTCAGGAACATACTCTTCCTTCATCGGCAATAAAGCTCTGGAGGGCTTCATGCCCATACCTGTCAGCTCAACTTGAGCTGCTTGACAGTTTGGGCTTTTGGAAGTTGCCTCTAAAATTTGGAAGCTGGTTGGCTGTTATACACTTGGCAGGATATAATCCATATAGCTAAGGTTAAACACAGCAGTGATCAATATGAAAAACATACTCAAATGAGGAAGACAGGTTAACAGACTGTACAGTGATGGATGTCCTTCTCTTCTATATGCTGTGGTATCCATAACATGGGGAGTCCACCTCCAGTGGACTTGTATGTCTGGCCATTTTACCAAAGTTAAATTGCTACTGCGTTGGTATGTGCTTAACAATAAAATGATTTTGGTCCGTTTCCTTCTTCTTTTATCTTATTGTTTTCTAGCACAAAATTAAGATCCCAAGGGGGAGGGATAGGTTTCCTAGGGGGGTCTGATGTGCAGGACCCCTTTCAGGAAAAGCTGAAAGGGGTCCTGCACATCAGATCCTCTAGGAAACCTATCCCTGGATGCTATTGGAGAAGTCAAAGGCAAACATGCTGAGACAGCAGATAAATGTGCCTTGATGGAAGAATACGACAAACCACTTTTCATCAATTCACTCAGGTACGACATAACCACTGGTGGCTCTGCAGACAATGGTTGTATGCTATGATTTAGATATCAAACAGAAAACCTCTTACATTTGGACAAATAGAATTTTCTGGTAGTGGGTTTTCTGGCCCCCTGCAGAACCTGTTACACTTCCTCAGTGTAAAGGTCTCTAAAGGGAATCAAAGCCCTATCATCCACAGGGTTAAGTTCAGGGTGGATATCTGAGGGTGTATTAGAGTTCCCTTCTTCTGTGTGATTAGTTCCATCCTGAGGGGTAACTTGTGGTGATTGCCCTTGACTACATGATGGAGAAGGGGGAACCAGTGCTGTCTTGTCCAAAAGGGGGCACCAACAAGATTTTTGGTTGTTCTCTCTGAATTTTCAGTAAAACTTTTAGAAGAAGAGGGAAGGGGGGATGCATATTTTTATTTATTTATTTATTTTACATTTGTTGACCGGGATAGTCCGACTGGATGCATGTCCATTTTCAGCGGAGGCCCGGGGAGAAAACCTCCATATGCGAAAGTACAGTTTTGTACCTACCATAAATGTAGATGTTCGAGGATCTACATTGCTGCAGTCATAACCTGTGGGTAGTCCTCTGTCCTCGATCGGCCCGAATACCAAAGAGCTGGGCTGGCGTCGGTCATTGTCGCCCAGAGCTGACGTCAGTACGTCGTAGTACATAAGCGCATGACTGACGCCATATCCTCAGTCTTTCTTGCCCCAGATGTCAGAAGGCCTAAGAATGAAAGAAGGCCAGAGCCAAAATAGTAAACGCCCAACAACTACCAGTGTGGAAATAAAGATAATCCTAAAAAAACACAGCAACCACAAACTATAGAGGGGAAGGAGGGAGGGATAATTGGACTGCATCAATGTAGATCCTCGAACATCTACATTTATGGTAGGTACAAAACTGTACTATGTTCTTCGTCTCACATTGCTGCAGTCATAACCTGTGGGTAGAATCCCAAAGCAAAGGAAAAGGGAGGCTGGCAAACTAAATAGCATTAGGAGCTGCTAACATGCCCTGTAAAACTGCAGTGGCAAACCCAGCCCTGGACTTGGAATAAAGAGGGAGATGGTAATGCTTAGTAAAAGTGTGTACTGAACTCCAAGTAGCTGCCTCCAAAATATCCTTAGTAGCTACACCCCTCAAAAAAGCAGTAGATGTGGCAGTAGCCCTAGTAGAATGAGGTCTGATCCCAGCAGGAACATTCTTCCCATGATGAGAATAACAAAAAGCAATACATTGACCAATCCACTTAGAAATAGTCTGCTTTGAAACAGCTTTCCCTTGTGAACTCAAAGCAAAAGAAACAAATAACTGTTGAGTCTGTCTGAACTCCTTAGTTCTGCTCAAATAATAACGCAACTGCCTGTGGATATCCAAAGAATGCAAGACTTTTTCCCCCTTATTTTGGGGATCAGCATAAAAAGTAGGCAAATGAATAGACTGGTTCAAGGCCACATTAGAAATCACTTTAGGCATAAAAGTAGGGTTAGTTCGCAAAGAAACTCTATCCTTATGAAATATCAGAAAGGGTTCAACTGCCATGAGTGTCTGCAATTCAGATACCCTCCTAGCAGAAGTAATGGCCAACAAAAAAGCAGTCTTCCAAGACAAAAACTTCAATTCAGACGTAGCTGCAGGTTCAAAAGGAGGTAAAGTAAGCTTCTCCAACACAAAATTGAGATCCCAGGAAGGAGTAGGAGCTCTACGTGGGGGTCTTATATTCTTTGCCCCTCTAAGAAATTGTTTGAACAAAGGGTGAGAAAATAAAGGAGGGTCACAATCATAGTGAGCAGAAATGGCTGCAGCATGAACCTTCACAGAAGAGAATGACAAGCCCTTGCCCAGTAATTCAGTAAGATACTGTAGTGCAAAACTCAAATTAGGCACTGAAACATCAAAGCCCTTTGCTGTGCTCCAAAGAAAAAATCTCTTCCATTTATCAGCATAAACTTTTCTAGTACTAGGCCGCCTGGCTTCCAAAATGACATCTAAAACCTGTTGAGGAAGCTGAGACCCCACCGGCTCCATCACAGAATACGCCAGGCTGTCAGATGCAGGGACTGAACTCGAACATTGAGAAAATGATTGTTTGACTGGGATAACAAATGAGGACCCTGTGGCAGAAGCCAAGGAGGCTCCTGAATTAAACTCCTCAGCAGAGGATACCAATGCTGACGTGGCCAATCTGGTTATTAGAATCATGCAAGGCTTGTCCCGCCTGACTTTCAAGAGTACCTTGGGAAGAAGAGGCAGAGGAGGAAAAGCATAAACGTGAAGGTTGTTCCAACTGAAAGATAGAGCATCCACTTTCCAAGCATTTGGGTGGAACATCTTTGTGCAAAATTTTGGCAGTTGAAAATTCAGTGGAGAAGCGAACAGATCTATGTCTGGAGTTCCCCAAGCCACGGTCAATTGTTTGAATACCTGAGGATCCAGTTTCCACTCGTGGGGATCCACAATTTGCCTGCTCAATACATCTGCTAGGAGTTCTGTGCTCCTGGCAGAAACCGTGCTTGAAGATTGATTTGCAAACTCAGAGCAGTCTCCCACAAAATCATTGCTTGTCTGCAAAGAGGGTAGGAATGGTTTCCCCTGCTTGTTGATGTACCACATGACTGTTGTGTTGTCTGTTTGAATCAACACCTGTCCCGGCTGAAGTAGGTCCTTGAAGGCCATCAAAGCAAATTGGACTGCTAACATCTCCTTCATGTTAATATGCAAATGTAGTAGTTTGGGAGGCCACATGTCTTGTATCCATTTCCCATTGAAGTGTGCTCCCCAAGCCAAGTCCGAGGCATCCGTCGTTAGGATCTGACTCGCCTCTGGTCGGGTCACAGAGAGTCCCTTGTTTAGGTGACATTCCTGAGCCCACCACAAGAATTCCTTCTGGATGCAAGGTATAATCCAAATGACAGTGTCCAAACCGTGGCAGTGTTGAGTCCACACACTTTTGAGATACCATTGTAGCTTCCTCATATGCAGTTTGGCATTGGGAAGTACTAGAATGCAAGATGCCATGAACCCCAAGGCTTGAAGGACTGTCCTTGCAGTCAGCCTGGACATTACTGATAACTGCTGGAAGTATAGATGAAGAGTTCTTTGTTTGTCCGGGGTCAGAAATGCCATCTGAGAAGCTGTATTCAGTCTCACACCCAGAAAGCACATGTCCTGAGAGGGCACTAGACTGGACTTTATTTCGTTCACAGAATACCCTAGGCACTTTAAAACTGCCATTACATACTGGAGATGTTGTAATAACTTGTCTTTGTTTAGAGCAAGAATAAGGCAATCGTCCAGATAAGGATAAATTTGTATTCCTCTCGGTCTGAAAAAAGCAATTACAGGAGCCAGAGCTTTTGTGAATACTCTGGGCGCAGTAGATAAACCAAAGGGCAATGCAGAGAACTGATAATGAGAAGTACCAGCCCGAAATCTCAGGAATCTCCTGCAGCTGGGCCTGATAGGGATGTGAAGATAGGCCTCTTTGAGATCCAGGGTTACCATCCAGTGATCTTTGCCCAGCATAGGCAGAAGTTGTTGTAATGTTAACATCTTGAACTTTGGAATGTCTAGGTAGGTATTGAGAATGGACAAATCCAGAATTGGCCTCCAAGTGTTTCCTTTCTTTGGCACTAGGAATAGACGGGAATAAAAACCTAGGCCTACTTCTGACGGAGGGACCACCTGAATTGCCCACATCTGTAAAAGTAAAGAAATTTGCTCCTGAGCCTCCATCCTTTGCTGAGGAGGCACATCCAGCATGCCTTTGAAAGGAGGAAAAATGTGAAAATAAAACTTGTACCCGTGATTTATTATATCCAACACCCATTTGTCCTGGGTGACCAAATGCCAGTTTTGTTTGAAAAGTCCCAACTTTCCTCCTAGAGGAGCTGCCAGTAGAGAAGGGTCTGGCAGCGGAAGATACATGTCATTGGGTCTGTTTACGAAAAAGGCTGACCCCTGCCCTCACCAGAAGACTGTGCAGGAGAACTCCAAGTCCTAGGTCTGAAAGAACCCTGAGCGTGAGCTCTGCCTCTACCACGCCTAGACCTGCCCTTAGACTGATAATCCGAAGAAGGAAAAGACCATCCTCTAGCAGGCCAATTCCTACTAAACTTAGGGGGCTGCACCTGCATAAAATCTTTGACTGTCTGCATAGACTTAGCCTTATCTTCCATCTTTTTCAAAACTGATTCCACAGAAGGACCAAAAAGTACTTCAGATTGAAGAGGAGCATCCAAAATCCGAGCCTTAACATGCTCTGACAAATTTTGATCCTTAAGCCAGGCATGTCTACGAATAACTGAACCTGTAGCAGCCACCCTGGATGCAGCCTGAAGAGCATCGAAACCACACTGCAAAGAATGCTTGCCAACTTGATCTGATGCATGAACCAACTCCTGGAGCTCCTTACACTCTATACCCTCAGATAAAGCATCCACCTTAGATTTCAATTGACCTAACAAAAATTCTGATACTTCAGCATATGAAATTGGCAATTCAAAGCCCTCATAGCTAACGAGAGGAGGTGTACACTTTTTCCCCATCTATCTAAAGCTCTAGAATCTTTATCCAAAGGAACTGGATTCTTAGCCACAGAAGCCCTAATACCCTTGGACCTTGAGTAATAGTTTCGGATCAGCTCTAGGACTCTTGTACAAATACTTATGTGCTTCTGGAACTCTATAATATCTGTCTGGCTTAACAGGGGCAGGAGGTAAAGAATCAGGATTAAGGGAAGATTCAGAATAACACATCCTGAACAACTTCTAAGACAGGAGGAGTAGCCAAGGGCCTATGCTGTGGCAGAAACAAAAATTCCCTGAGCCGTTTCCAAGAATCCGAAAAATCCTGACATTCCCACTTGAAATGCTCCCTCATGGAATGTAAAGTCTCAGAAAAAGAAAAATCCTCTGGAGGAGAAACAGAAGGACAGGAGTCCTCTGCATCCGAATCTAAATAAGAAGGGAATTCCTGAATTTCTTCAGCTGAGGAATCAGAGTAGTCTGAGGAATGATCCATCCCCTCTAAATCTGCCTCCACCCTAGGCCTCTTCTCTGGGGGGGACATAGAACCCCTGATCAAAGTAATCAAGTCCTCAGCCATTTTTAACATATGCTTTTTGGGAACAGGGGCTGTAGAGCTAGAACTATGACCAGGGCCAACAACTGAGGAAAATGGCGTCGGCTGATGCCTTTATACCCGAAGACCAGCAGAGATGACGTCGGGTGAAGTGCGACACCAGCCGAGGCCAGACCCAGACTTTGGAATCCGGCCGACCGAAGGGCTGCCTGACGACAGGACAACCCATTTGTAAGGACTGCAGATGCATCCTTGAAGGACATCTATGACCAGGGCCAACATGACAAGGTTTGGCTTTAACATGGGCTTTAGCCACTGAAGTAGAAGGCCTAATAACCTTCTGTAAAGATGGAACTACAGACACCTGAGAAGCACCTTCAGCCGGGCCTAACTCCTGAGAGGCCAACTCCTGTAAAAGTAAAGGTTCCCCATGGGATTCAGCCGAACCCTCGGCAGGATCCACAGATTCAACCGGAGGCTCCGTAGAACCGGCGTCCGCAACGGACGACTCATCCGGTTTAGACTTCAAAGATCTATCTTTACGCTTTTTAGCGGTAGCGGGCGTCGGAGGATCCGACGGCATGTTATAGTTACACCTTTTACCGAAAACAAGCCTGGCACAGTCTAATCTCCGTTTAATGGTGCGCTTGTTAAATCTAGCACAAAGGCGACACCCGACCACGTCCTGCTCAGGCCCTAAGCAAGGAATACAGAAAGAATGAAAATCCTTATGAGGTATCTGTTTCCCACAAGAAATGCAATTATTAACTTTTTCTGACATCCGGATAACTGAGGCAAGAAAAGACAAAGATTTCCCCAACGGGGTACTTAGCAACTTGGTCTTCGGTCTGAAACTCGATAAAAGAAAATTTCAGAACGCCGAACGGCACTTGCAAATGCTGCTTCTGCTTCGGACCACGCGGCAAGAAAGACTGAGGATATGGCGTCGGTCATGCGCTTATGTACTACGACGTACTGACGTCAGCTCTGGGCGACAATGACCGACGCCAGCCCAGCTCTTTGGTATTCGGGCCGATCGAGGACAGCGGACTACCCACAGGTTATGACTGCAGCAATGTGAGACGAAGAACATCATCCCATTCCAAGGAAAGGAAAGAATGTTCATCTTCCACTCCCGATGGGGTGTGTATCCTGGTGCAGTATGTGGGAAGCTGTCTGTTCCTGGAGAAGGCAAACAGGTCCATCGATGGACCAGATCCAAGAACACATCCCTGTGTAATGGATCTGCGTAGTGAGTCTGCCATCACATTTTGAGCTGAGGGGATGTAGACTGCCAGGAGAGACACCTGGCACTGCTGAGCAATCTCCCATGCAAAAAGAGCCAATCTGCAAAGGATGTAGGACCGTGTGTCCCCCCCCGCTTGGTGATATACCACAGGATCGTGATATTGTCTGTGTACCACCTTAACACTCCTGGTCACAGTTGGGGCTTGAATATTTATGCAGCAAAAATCAATGCCCTTGTTTCTTTGATGTCGTTATGCTCTCTCAGCTGGAAGGGGTTCCATACATCTGTCACTCTCCAGTTCCCTAGGGTTATCCCCCAGCCCATGTCTGATGCAACTGTGTACAGATCCTGGCTGGGAGGAAGGGGTTGGAGAGGAAGGCCTGGGTTTTTTTGAAATCTGAGAAATCCACCACTTTAGTTATTTTTTTAAGCAGGGAATGAGGGGGACCACAGACTCTAGAGGATGCAGATGCTGTTTCCAGACTGTTCTCAGGAACCACTGAAATTTCTTCCTGTGTAGCCTTGCCATGGGTACCATGGGAAGGTGGAAGCCATGAATTCCAGGAGTCTTAGGAACTCCCTGGCAGACAGAGATTGTAGTGGAATTAGTCTCTGAAAGCAAGTGGCGAGGGTCAGAATTTTGTCTGGGGGCAGGCATGCCATCATTTGGGCTGTGAGTATCCTCCAACTGAGGAACACATGGTCCTGGGATGGGTTCAGGGAAGATTTCTGTTGATTAATGGTGAACCCCAAGCCCACTAGCAGGGGTCATGGTGTAGTCTAAGTGCTCTTGTACCACCCCTGGGGATGAAGCCTGAATGAGGAGATCATTCAAGTAAGGAAATATCTGAATGCCCTGCATTCTGCAAAAGACTATGACTGGGGCCAAGCATTTTGTGAATACTCTGGGGGCCGTAGAGAGACCAAATGGCAAAGCACAGAAGTGAAAATGTGAAGAACCCACAGAGTATCGAAGAAATATCCTGAAGAGTGGGTGGACTGGGCTGTGCAAGTAAGCATCTTTTATATCCAAGGACACCATGTAAGCCCAAGGAAGAATCAGGGATAGGAGAGTAGGACGAGTCAGCATGTGGAAGGAAGGCACCTTGAGAAAAGTGTTCAGATCAGATAGGTCTAATATAGGCCTCCAAGGACCTTCTTTTCTGGGGACTAGAAACATTCTGGGAATAGAATCCTTTTCCCCTTAGGTTTGTAGGCACCTCTTGAATGGTGCTCTAGGATAAATGGGAAAGTAGGACTGGAGGAAAGAAGGCCATTTGATTTCATGGTGGGGTTGGGGAATACCTTGAAAGGATGGTCTCGATTCCCAGGTCATGAAGTAATCTTGCTTGATGATGGTAAGGACCCAAGAGTCCTGGGTAATCTGTTCCCAAGTTGGGAGGGACAGAGATAGACAAAGAGAGAGAGGAGTAGATGGGTTTAGGGTCTGGTGGTCACAGACTACCAAGTTTTGCCTGAAAAGGCTGCTTTGCTGCAGGTGTAGAAAAAGAGAGTCAGGAAGGGGCCTGCTTTCTGGAATCTTTTCTCCCTTTGGAAGAGAGGTGTTTAGACAGCTTCCTAACAAAGGAAGTCTTGAAAGGGTAGTTTCTCTGGAAGTGGAGAACAGGGGACACAAAGATTTTCCAAAGGTCTTGAAGTTCTTTGCCCTTTTCTTAAAAGGTCTTGAAGACCTCAGCAGCTGCAGAGCCAAATAAAGCCTTGTTATCTAAGGGTGCGTCAATAAGTTTTGCTTTGATATCATCAGGCAAAGGCCACAGCCTGAGGCAAGAATACCTTCTTAGTACTGACCCTGATGCAGCTGCCCTGGCAGAGGCCCCTCCACTGCATCGTAACTACATTTTATGGAGTGCCTGGTAACTTGACTGCAAGATTTAAGATGATTAGTTACTTTGGACTTGTTAGGACAGTCTGTTAATTCTCCAAATTGCGTGATGACATCCATCAACAGAACCAATGCATATTTGGCCACATGAGTCAGAGTTAATGGTCCTAACCGCCAAGGTGACAGAAGTATAACCTTTTTTGACCAGCCTCTCCATAATCCTACTTTCCTTATCAGATGACAGCAAGGAAGTGGAGGGTAACAATTTGGAGGTTCTATCAGCAGCCACAGAGATGGTAGTCGGGTCTGCTGATAGGGCGTTAAACAGGAACATAGCATCCTCAGGCACTTTGTAGAACCTGTCAGGGTATTTAGGTGCAGGAGGTTGGAGTCTGGGGATTTGAAGGCAGCCAGAAAGGCATCCAAAAAGGCAGGCTGGACAGGGGGAATTGCAGAAAGGTTAAGAGACTCCATCTGTATGAGGTCATAATACCTCTTTTGTGTTTCAAATGCCTGACTGCAATCCCATTTGAAATAGCTGTTCTTTTGAACAATGGTCTCCTAAAAGTGATATCTTCCCCAGGGGAGTCTGCTCCATTGGACTCCTCCTCTGGGGAAGCATATCCCAGAGGAGAAGCAATTTGAGAGGAGTAGGTAAGAGATTCATCCCCAGAGGAATCTTCATCCTCAGAGGAAAGATCTTCCAAAGGCCTTTTCCTAGCAGTGGTGGGAGAAGGGACCTGGACTTGCGTTGGTTCCTGGCGTAAGGTCAAGAAAGCATTCAAGAGGCCTTGGGTAAAGGCCTGCCAGTCAGTGGCTTGTTCAGGTGAAACAGCATGTTGTACTGGAGAAGTATGCTTGGTTTTCTGTTATTTTCTTTTTAGGAGGTTCCGATATATGGTGTAGAGTAGAGGGACCAGATGTCGGGCAACATTCCACAATGTCTGAAAGAACATCTTCTTGGACCACAATCTGGTAACTCCATGCGGGCCTTCAGAAATGAAAAGCCATGCCCCCCCCCCCCCAGGTCGGACGCTTGCGGTTCCCTCTGGGATGCGGTGGCATTCTCCTTAACGGCCTCCACTATGGTACCCATCTAGGGAGAATCTGCAAGTGTCCCATGCAGCCTCCGGGCCTTCACTGGCCTTGGGAGAGACAGCTGGAGTAGAGGGAGCAGCTGTGATTTCAAGCCTAGGATTCCTGGTCCTCTTGAGTAGCTGCTCTTCCAAAGGTCCTGATGTCAGATCCATATCCCTAGCAAGGTGCTTCAGATGCTGATTTTCTAAATATAATCTAAGGGAAGTGAGGTGGCTTCTAAGAGTCTTCAGGACGAAGGCTTTGCAAATATCACACAACGTATGGTCGTGCTCTGGGCCTAGGCAGAACAGACAGAGCTCAGGCGAGTCTTTATGTAGAATCTGCCTTCCACACTGGCACTTGTCCTTTCTACCTGACATTAACTCACAAGAAAACAGTAGCAAAAAGTTAATAAACAACCCCTATGGGGTACTTATCCGAATACAGATGAAGCAAGAAATAACTCTCCCAAGCGAGTAACAACTGGAGCTGGTAGACAAACAGGAGGCAGAGAAGTTCTGAGGTAGGTGTATGCAGAAGTCCGCTTTATACCTGACGTCTGTTTATGGCTAACATATGCTTAGTGTGGTGGGCCAATGCATGTACCTATGCAGTAGCAATTTAACTTTGGTAAAATGGCCGGACGTACGAGTCAACTGGAGGTGGACTCCCCCATGTTATGGACACTGCAGCATATGAATAGAAGGACATCAATATGTGATGTAAGACGGGAGAAAAGAGAACAGACTGGTCTGGTGGATGAGGAGGAATCCTTTGGTAAGGAGGAAGAGCCTCCCATTGCCATCTGTAACCTCAATGAATAGCATTCAGGACCTATTTGTCTAAAGCAATCTGTTGCCAGAAAGACAAACAGTGATTCAAACTTTCTGAGAGAATTAAGGGACTGCCAGGGTGGCAGGGGGAGGTCACATTCTGAAATTGCTTTTTAAATGGTGCCTTCCTATCATTCTGCTGGGACTGCTTTGCTTCTTTGTTAAAATTAATCAAGGGAACAGACAGTCCCTTGGAAAACTTAGAGGAGGGCTGAAAAATCTGAGAGATTTCCTGAATCAGGTTTCTTCTCACATCACACTTTTTGAAGACCTCTGCAGCAGAAGGTCCAGAACTAAATATCTGTCCAAGGGAAAACTCAAAATGTCACTTGTGAAACAAAAGACACTAAATTACACAAAGCCGATTTTCCTTACAATAGGAAACTGATGCCAAAACACTCCTCCTAGTCTCACAACTAGCCAGGATAAACTTTCCACACATGAGCATGAGTCTGGCAGTTCGGAATTCTGAAAATTAAAGTTGTAGAACCATACACTTCACCAAACCAGTCAAAAGCTTTCCTACCTTTTCAGAATGAGGAGGAGGAGAATTAAAGTGCAGCAGGCTGACTGTCAGGGAAATTGCAGGCTGTGACAAAAACATCTCCAAAGCAGACAAAACTGGAGGAACAGGTGAAGGTTCTGAAAATTCCAGTTGTAAAAAATCATATTTTCTGAGGGGACTGAGATACCTCATTATTTTCCCACCAAAAACATTACTTAATTCTGGAAATAGTCTCAGAGAAAGAGAACCCTCACAAGAAGGATCAGATACCTCATTTGTCTTACAATCTTAATCAGAAACCTGAAGAGAAAAAAACTGCATCTGTCCCTGCACGTTTCTCTACAAGTTAAATCTCTTGAACCTCTTCAGGAATAAGAGGAATCCCTTTTTCTTTTAATAGAAACAGCTTTAAAAGAAAGGTCAAGAGCATGCATAAGACCCTGAGTCATGCCTAACAAATTACTCCTGTCCATAGTAACTGAATACAGGAGAAGACAAATGTTTCATTGTCTGTCTTTTTGACAGGAATTTTTGAAGAAAATAGACCCACTATTGCCAGCAACAACTTCATCAGGGATGAGCACATTTTGGCTATGCAGGGCACTTTACCTGCCCCTTTTCCCAAGACTGACAACAGTGGCTCTTCTTTGCCCCTAAAGTGACCCCAACAGCCACAGAGGATGTGTCTAAGACCTTAGTCCATGATGGCTGCAAGGACTAAACCTAGGAAAAAGTAAGTGGCCTGAGAAACCAGCTTTGGCCTCAGCAGAGTCACCCATCTATGGCTGAGGCAAATTACCAACCTGGTATAGTGGTAAAGGCTGTATAACAGTCTTTCTTTTAGTGGCTTGGAAAAGGTCAAACCAATGAATCAGAACATCTTTTAATGGTCAAGCCAAAAATGGTGACTGAATCCTGGGGAAGCTATGCAGCCATAGTTTGTGAAATAAGAAAGTAGCAAAAAACTTTCTCTTCTAGAAAAAAAAGGAGTAAAAAGCTATTCCCCAAAGAGTAAAATAATAGTTTCTCCAGAGAAAAAGTGGTTTTAAACAACTTTAAATAACTCTTTACCACAAAAGTAAAACCCGAGCCCCCATTTAAAAGTACATACAAGTCGTGAGACAGTCAATAAAAAAAGAAGTTATGTACTCACCATAACGTTCCATGTCTGTACTCCATCTCGCCCTTTATTCTTACATATGGGTTCGGAGCTGATCCTCGGCTCCGACTCGGCCTATTACCAAACTCAAGTCTCTTAGTTGGCTCGTGGCTAGGTAGGTATCCCATGGTGCACCGGTACAATCCCCAGATCTTGTTTGCTGCTAAACTATAGAAAGACAGAAAAAGAAGTTATGTACTCACCATAACGTTCCATCTGAGTGGGTAACTTCATTTGTCTGCAACCTGTGGGTATTGGATCCGTCCTCGGATCCGAGCCGGCAGCTTTACCTAGCTAAAGATCCAAGCTCCTAGCTCCTCCCCCTACCCATAATCCCCTGCTACACATCCCCCATCCTTAGATCGAGTTTGCCTATAGGGACTCCACAAGACCCTCGAAAGAGGCCAGTAACCTACTGCCTAACAGAATGGACAATCCTCTCCTTAGTTAAGAAGCACGAAACTGGTTAGGGGGAATGGAGGGGGGGGTCGGTTGCAGACAAATGAAGTTACCCACTCAGATGGAACGTTATGGTGAGTACATAACTTCTTTATCTAAAGTGGTTAACTTAATTTGGTCTGCAACCTGTGGGACAGAGTCCCCAGCTACCTAGAAACCTTGGGGGGCCCTCAAGGAAGAATATTCCGGAGCACTGCGGAGCCAAAGGAAGCCCTACTCCTGGAAGTCATATCCAATTTATAATGGGAAATGAATGTATGAGAGGAAGACCAAGTAGCTGCTGAACATATGTCGTCTATAGGGACTCTAGACCAGAACGCTGCAAAGGTAGCTATGGATCAGGTTGAATGAGCATGGATTCCCAAAGGTACTGGTTTGTTCGAAGCTAAATAGGCTTGAATGATGCATTGTGAAATCCAATCGGCTAATGTCACTTTGGTAATAGGCTTACCCAAAGAAGACTAGGCAAATGACACAAACAATTGATCAGATTTACGGTTAGTCGCTGTCCTGTGCAAATAAAAACGCAGTTGTCTATGCACATCCAATTTGTGTAGTGTGTATTCCCCTTTGTTCTGGAAATTGGGAAAAAACACTGGCAGATTGTTAGATTGACTGATAGACTGATTAATATTCGACTCAGAGGCTACTTTTGGGAGGAAGGAAGGATTAGTCCTGAGAGAAACTCAGTCCTTATGAAATATTAGATAAGGGTTTTCATACAGAGGGCTTGAAGCTCAGACACTCTCCTGGCCATAGTAACTGCAACCAGGAAGGCTGTTTTCCAAGATAAAAATTTCAACTGAGCTGACGTGGCCAGTTCAAAAGGAGGGCCCATCAAAGCCTGTAGGATCAGTGCTAAGTCCCATGGTGGGACCGCAGACTTAACGGGCGGTTTTAACAGAAAAGCGCCTTTTAAAAGGGTTTTGCAAATCCTGGTGGAAGCCAGTGATCCTACATCATCCCCCACATGAAAATGAGAGATGGCTGCCAACTGCACTTTAACCGTAGATGCACTGGCTCCCTGATGAAAGATATGGGACAGAAATTCAAGAATCGTCGGGATAGGGACAGTAAAAGGGTCCAAGCCTCTGTCTTTGGCCCAAATGGAAAATGTTTCCATTTACTACCGTAGATTTTTCTGGTAGAAGGTTTGTGTGCTGCTACCAGAATGGCTTTCATTGGTGACGAGATACCGGGAGTTCTTGCTATCAGCGGAACTGGATAGACCAAGCCGTGAGCTTGAGGTCGCCCAGGTTTGGGGGTTGTAATCCCACAGGATGAGAAATTAGATCTGCAGGTAAGGGAACCAGATCTGGCGAGGCCAGAATGGGGCTATGAGGATTATCTTGCTCCCCAACCGATGGGCTTTCTGCAGGAACTTCGTCATGAGCGGAAGCGGGGGATAAGCATAAAGGAGACCGGGGGGGGGCCAAGCATGAACCAGAGTGTCTCTGGGGCTCTCCCCTATTGGAGGAATTAGAGCGAAATATTCGCTGCACTTCGTGTTTGACGGAGAAGCAAAAAGATCTCAGCAAGGTAGACCCCATTTGAGGAAGATCTGTTACGCTACTAACGGGTTTAGAGACCGCTCGGACGGTGTGAGGATCAAGCGACTTAGCTTGTCCGCTAGGATGTTGGTCCGGCCCGGAATGTGCATTGCTACCAGAAAGCGGTTGGTGGAAATCGCCCATTCCCAAACTCTGATGGCCTCTCGGCAAAGGGGATAAGATCTGGTTCCTCCCTGTTTGTTGATGTACCAGACTACAGCCATGTTTGTCTGACTGAATTGCAATAGTTCCCGGAGGAAGAAGGTCTTGTAGGGATTGCAACGCCAAAAGCATTGCCCTCATCTCCAAGACATCGATATGCAGAATGGTCTCTGAGGAAGCCCACGTGCCTTGGATGGTTCTGAACATAGCATATCCCCCCCCACCCGAGGCGAGAAGCGTCCATGGTCAACGTGGCTTGGGGCTGAGGCATGACGAACGGTCTCCCCTCTCGCAGCTCCTGGGAGTGTAGCCACCAGAGAAGGGAGTCCTTGCAAACCCTGCTCAAGGGAATCGGGGTGTTCAAGGGGTGCAGCAAAAGTGACCATTGGACCTGAAGAGTCCATTGAAGGATTCTCATGCGCAGACGCGCAAAAGGCGAGAGACCGATGGCCGCCACCATGGAGCCGAAAGCTCTCAGGACTAATTCCGCAAGTGGGGCTGGGGACTGGAGAATTGCCAAAACATGAACAGACAAACTGCGCAACCTATCTGTTGTTAGAAAGGCCTTGGAATGGCGTGTATCTATCTTGGCCCCTATAAATTCCAGAACCTCCACAGGATGAAGGAATGATTTTTGAAGGTTTACAGTAATACCTAGATGCTGAGTAAGAGCCAGGGTATAATCCCTGGCCAAGCAGAGCTGATGCCTGGTGGAGGCGGTGAGGAGCCAGTCGTCCAGGTACAGAAAGACCCGAATGCCTGAAGTCTCAGGTGGGCTGCGACCACTGCCATGACATTTGGTGAACACCCTGGGGGCTGAGGTGAGGCCGAACAGAAGAGCCCTGAACTGAAAGTGACTGGCTCCCAGCCGAAAACGGAGGAACCTCCTGGATAGTCTGTCCATCAGAATGTGGTAGTACGCATCCTTGAGGTCTATGGAGCACATCCAGTCATTCTCCCGTAGGAAGGGGAGAATAGATTGCAGAGTGACCATCTGGAATTTCTCTTTGGGAATGAACAGGTTTAGAGATGAGAGGTCTAGTATAGGCCTCAGTTCCCCCATCTTCTTTGGCACTAAAAAGAACCTGGAGTAATTTCCCAATCCGGACTGGCCTGGGGGGACGTGCTGGATGGCTCTTTTTTCTAATAGCTTCGAAATTTCCGAAGCTGCCGCCTCCCTTTAATTGGGTGGGACATCGGGGAGGCGTTTCATAGGAGGGGGAAGACTCAGAAATGGAATGGAATAACCTCTGGATATAATTCGGAGCACCCACCGGTCCGTAGTAATAGACTCCCAAGTTTGGAGGTGCTCCGACAGACGCCCCCGACTGCCTCCAGAGAGGGACAGCCGGGTAAGCCCTCAGGGCTGTTGAGCGGGCCTCTCCGAGAAAGGTTCTCTGGACCAGAGATTCCTCGGCCCCCCTCTGCCTCTGGGCCGGCGTCCACTTTGTCCTCCTCTGCCTCTGAAGGACGAGGGATCCGAAGCGGGAGGGGACTGCTGTGATTTACAGAACCACATCTTCTTTTGTCCCCTCTGATTCCTCGAGAAGGACCGTTGGGGATTAGAGATGCGGATCCCGATGGCAGACAGCTTCTTCCTGTCCTTCTCGCTTTGGACCAGCGTGTCGCGGACGGTCTTGCCAAAGAGCATAGAACCGTCAAAGGGCGCATTAGCGAAGGACACCTTGAAGGGTTCTGCAAAATCGCATAGGCAGAGCCAGGCATGGCGCCACAGAGCGATTCCTGCACCGCTGGCTCTAGCCACTCCCTCTGTGGCATGGGAGAGTAGCCGCTTAGATGTGTTAGTAATAGATTTCAGAGTGGCCATGCGAGTCGAGAAGGTGCGTTTGTCCTCGGCCACCATGGACTCCGGGGGGGGGGGGGCTCCACCGTATTCCTTAATCAAGTCTCGCTGGAGTCTGATAATGTATGCCATATAGTTCAGCGCCCTCTCAGAGAAGGTAGCTGAAGCAAACATCCGCTTTCCAATGCGATCCAACGTCCGAGATTCCTTATCTGGAGGGTGGACCAAAGAACTCTCCTGCGCTAGTTCCTTCTTGGTGGCAGCCGCCACCACCATGGCATCCACTGGAGAACCTTTAGACAAAGCCAGCCTATCAGAAGGGGGGGCTAAGTATCTTGTCTGGCCTTCTAGGAATTGGCTCCACGGTGTCTGGCTCCTTCCAAGCCCCGGTGGTAATTAAGTCTACCAGGGGGTCAGCCGGGGGGACACCCAAAAAGTAGACGGGCCTGCATCGAACGCATCCAGAAACACAGACTCATCCGAGGAAGGTTTTTGGGCAGACCACCCTCCTTTGATTTGCAACATTTCCATGATGTCTCCTTGGGGAACCTTCCCCTTCCTCCAAATCTGTGTCCTCTGTGAGGGACTCAGGGGAGTCCAGGTGCCTCCTTTTGCACTTCGTTTGTGAGGAACCTTCTCGGTAGGGCTATCCAAGGAGGGCTCACCCACGGGGTCTTGTTCCTCTAAGGGAACCAACTGGAGCGCCGATGCAGGCTGTCCCTGTGGCCGGATGACGGAGGAAAGGCCCAAATGCGCAGGGGTGACGGATGGATCCGCAGCCCGGACCGGGGATCTGGAAGTCCTCGACAGCACTCTCTCCACTACATCAAACACAGAGGGTGAACCGCTCTCCCCTGGCTCCGAGAGCAGCCCCCCTCGGCGCCGATGCAGGGATCGGCGTCGGACCCGAGAGGGAAGTGTGCTCCGACCAAAACGGCACTGAAGACACAGTTCCCCCCACGGATCCGACGCTCGGCTCTCAGCCCCGAGAGCTAGGATCCGACACGCTCGAGGGCATAGTTGGCGAAGTAACCAAGAATGTTAGTGCCGACGGATCCCTGGGTCCGAAACGGCACGGATCCGAAGACTCTGAAACCCGATACCGGGTCGGAGAAGGAGCGATCGGGGTAAAGAAAGGGGCTGAGCTCCCCCCCCCGGAGGGGGGGGGGGAGCTTGGAGCACCCCCATCTGCATTTGAACCTACAAGAAACGACGCATCATCCGGTCCAAATCAGTGTCGGTCAAGCTTCTGGTGGATCTGGAGGAGGTCGCCGAGGTGGGCCTGGAGGGCCGCCTCGAGGGAGACCGGTACTCCTCTTCCGGCTCCAGGGAAAAGCAAGGAGAACAGAGCCGAGAATGAGGAGAACCAGAGACCCTCTTAGCGGGAATAGCTACCTTAGCTGGAGGGGCCGAGGGATGAGACTCAGCCCGCCTTTTATGCCTATGCCGGTCCTTATCTCTCCTCTTCTCTTTAGAAGAGGAACAAGAGTCCCCCTCACCCTGAGAAAAAGAGGGAGTTTGAGTCCCCAACAAGGGAGGGGGATCTGAAGGCATGGAAGCCGCAACCGTGACCGGTACCTTAGAGGGAGAGGAGGAAGAAGAATCCAGGGGCAACAATCCTGCCAGGATTAGCTTGTTCCTCCTATCCCTGATAGCCCGGGGGTTGAAAGCTGCACAGACCTGGCAGCTGGTGGATAAATGGGCCACCCCCAGGCAAATAACGCACTGAATGTGACCATCGGCTGGGGACAGCTTATGACCACGCTCAGTGCATTTAGAAAAAATGGCTTTAGGCCCTTCAGCCATCACACTACACACACACACACACACACACACTAGCCGGAGGGTTGAAAAACAAATCTGAAGAAGAATTACCTCAAAAATATTAAACTAAGTATACTAGTCGGTAAAGCGGGCTAAACCATACACACACAACACAGAAATTCCTGAAAAAAAACGATTTTAAAAGTTTTATAAAACTAGAAATCTCTCACCCACGCCAAGAGCTCGTCTCTAGAAGCTGCTATAAGCCGCGGCAAACTAGATCTGGGGATGGGGATGTGGAGCAGGGGATTATGGGAAGGGGAGGAGCTAGGAGCACGGATCTTTAGCTAGGTAAAGCTGCTGGCTCTGATTCGAGGACGGATCCGATACCCACAGGTTGCAGACCAAATTAAGTTAACCACTTCAGATCTAAGGTTATCCAGAAAGAACAACAATAATGAAAGGTCTCCACCCTATCAAGGTAATACTAACCTGCCTCCAGATCCTTCCAGGACAGGGGTAGGTGGGTGGGTTTGTAAGAATGAAGGGTGAGATGGACTACAAACATGGAACATTATGGTGAGTACATAACTTCTTTATGTTCTGTAGTGATATCTTGCCTTCAATCTTACATAAGGGACAGTGTCCCTAGCACCTTATTCTTGGGTGGCTCACGGAAAAATACTCCTGAGTACCACGGAAGGAGGCTCTACCCCTAGAGGTCAGGTCCAATTTGTAATGAGTAATAAAGGTATGAGGGGTAGGTCAGGTTGCTGCTGCACAAATATCGTCAATTTGACTCTGGCTCGGAAGGCAGCAGATGTAGACTGGGATCGGGTAACATGAGCCTTAATCTTAAATGGTAGAGTTTTTCCACTGGAGGAGTAAATGAAGGAAATACAGCTCGAAATCCAATTTGATAGGGTCCACTTTAGAGACTGGCAGACCTAGTCTAGAATTAGAGAAGGAAATGAACAATTGATCTAACTTTGAGTTCCTTAGCCCTGTGAAGGTAGAACCGTAGCTGCCTGTGAACATCCAGATGATGAAATTTGTATTCTGCTGCATTAGAATGGTTGGGGGAAAAAAAACGGTAACTCTATAGTTTGGTTCAAGTTATTTTGAGAGCAAACTTTAGAGACAAAGGAAGGATTCATACGAAGAGAAACTCTGTCTTTGTGGAAAATCAGATAAGGAGGCTTTATAGACAGTGCTTGTACTCTGATACTCGTCTAGCTGATGTGATGGCTACCAGAAAAAGTCTTTCAAGACAGAAATTTCAGCGGACACGAATGTGCAGGTTCAAAGGGCGGTGAAGTTAGCTTGGACAAGACAAAGTTCAGATCTCAGGAAGCTACCAGTTCCTGGAAGGGGGGGTCTCAGCAAAGTAGCATCTTTAAGGAAGGTTTTACACAATCTGCATGGCATCAGGTTAGACTCATGTGGACCCAAATGAAAATTAGACATCACTGCCAATTGGACCCTAATTGAGCCAGCAGCAGATCCCTGATGGAAAAGTTCGGACAAAAATTCTAAAACCATTGGGATGGATGCAGTGTAAGGATCTACATTCCTTTCTTCTGCCCAAACAGAAAACAGTCTCCATTTGCTAGTATATAACTTGCTAGTGGAAGGTTTATGTGAAGACGTGAAGGTGTGGGTCACAGCAGGTGAAAAATCATGAAGCCTGACTAGAGATGGAATTGGAGCAGCCATGCTGTCAAGTTGAGGGTGTGGAGGCTGGGGTGAAGGGCATCTAACATGTGTGTCAATAGGTCTGGCACTGGGTCCAGAGTCCATGGATTGTCTAGTAGATGAGGCCCGAGAAAGGGGAAACAAATCTGACGAGGCCAGTAAGGAGTGATGAGAATCATTTTGCTTTCTAACAGCTTCACTTTCTGAATCACCTTGGATATGAGACGAAAAGGAGGGAAAGCATATAGGAGTCCCAGTGGCCAATTGTGTACAAGTGCGTCTCTCGGTGACTCCCCCGGAGAAGGGATAAGGGAAAAGTAACTGCTGCATTTGGCGTTGATTGGACTGGCGTAGAGGTCGCAGCAAGACCATCCCCATTTGCGGAAGATCTATTCCGCTACTTCAGACTCAGAGACCACTCGTGAGGCATTAAGATTGCCCCAGCTGAGTTTTCTGGTTATCACATTGGTTGTCCCTGGGATATGTGTTGCCATCAGAAAGAGCTGAGAAGATATTGCCCACTTCCAAACACGAATCGCCTCTCGACAAAGGGGGTAAGATCTGGTTCCACCTTGTTTATTGAGATACCATACCACTGACATGTTGTCTGACTGGATTGCTATCGTGCCATGAGGGGGAGAGTCGTGAAGTGCTTGCAACTCTAGAAACACTGCCCTCATCTCTAGGACACTGATATGCAGGTGAGTCTCGTGATCTTGTGTGCCTTGGACAGTCCTCCCTAGATAATGCCTCCCCCATCCTATCTGGGAGGCATCCGTGATCACACTAGCAACGGGTTGGCGAGGAAGGAATGGGGTGCCTGCTGTGAGTTGGTCGGGTTGAATCCATCAACAAAGATCCTCCTTGCAAGACTCTGTTATGAAGATGTGGTGAGATAGAGCCAGTTGTTGAAAGGACCACTGGGACAATAGAAGCCACTGAAGAATTCGCATGTGTAATCTGGCAAGAGGGACTAACATTATGGTGGATGCCATGGTCCCTAAGAGTTTCAGCACCGTCTTTGCCTTGACCTTCTGTAGAGGAAGTACACAGAGCATCTGTTGTCTGAGGTTCTGCGCTCTTTCTGTGGTAAGACGAGATAACATGGCGACGGTGTCCATTTCTGCGCCTATAAAAGTCATAAATTGAGAAGGCGATAAGGCAGACTTTTCCCAGTTAATAGCAATCCCCAACTGGGAACAAAGCTGGATAGTGGAATCCCTGGTTTGTATGAGTAGATGCCTGGTGGGGGCGGTCAGGAGCCAGTCGTCCAGGTAAGGAAACACTTGGAAATCCTAGACGTCTCAGGTGAGCTGTCACTACTGCCATACATTTGAATACCCTGGGGGCTGTGGTGAGACTAAAGGGCACAGCACGAAATTGGTAATGACTGGCTCCCAGCTGGAAGCATAAATGACTCCTCGACGCTCTGCCCATTTTTATATGGTAGTACGCATCCTGGTGGTCTATGGAGAACATCCAATTGTCTTTCCCTAACAGAGGGAGTATAGACTGCAGGGTCATCATCCGGAACTTGTCCTTCTTTACGGATTTGTTTAGCTTGCTGAGGTCCAATATGGGCCTCCAGTCCTCTGTACGTTTTGGCACTAAAAAGAATCTGGAGTAAGTTCTGGATCCTATCTGGTCTGTGGGGACGGTTTGGATGACTTTGTTTGCGAGCAACTTTTTTACTTCTACAGTTGCTCGATCCCTGTGATTGGGTGGAACATCTGGAATCTTCTTGGGAGTGTAAGGTGGAAGAGAAAAGGGTATGGGGTAACCTCTGGTGATTATTCTTTGTACCCATTTGTATTGAGTGATGTTTAGACAGGCTTCTGGATACAAAGAAATGCATCCCACGACTGGCTCCAGAGAAGCACAGCTGGGCCCCACATCAGGAGCACTGATATGGATGGCTTCGAAAGGAATTACGGCCTCCCTGGTTTTGTGGTTGCCCCTGCCTCTAGGGCAACATCTACCATTAGCTCCTCCTCCTCTGACTAATAAGGAGGAGTCACCCTGTGCATCCGGGAAAAATCTCTGGGACTTCTTGAACCACATCTACCTACCTCTCTGACCCTTAGGATACGGTCTGGAGGGGACAGTAAAATGTACTCCCACGACAGAGAGAATTTTCCCTTCTTGTTCGCACCTGGTGAGTGTGTCCCTTACCTTAGGTCCAAACAATGAAGAACTGTCAAAGGGGGCGTTGGTAAAGGTAGACTTGAACGGCTCCGCAAAGTTACATAAACGCATCCATCAATGTCTCCTAAGGGAAACTCCTGAACCTGTTGCCCTGCTCGTTCCATCGGCCGCATAAGAGACCAGCATCATGGAGGAGTTCATAATGGAATTTAAGGTAGACAACTGAGTAGACACCTTCTCAGGGAGTCCTTCAGTAGATGTACCTTGAAGAGCATTTCCTAACTCCTTAAGGAGATCTCTTTGAAGCCTCATAAAATGTGTTAGATAGTTCAGCGTTCTGAGAGTGAAAGCCACTGAAGAGACGATATGCTTCCTGTATCTGTCCATCATCCGAGACACCGTATTCGGCGGATGGACAGATGAAGTCTCCGCTACCACCATGGCATCTATAGGCATGCCCGTGGGCAAAACTCTTTTCTCATTGTGGGCAGACAAAAATGTATTGGGTCTTCTGGGAACTGACTCCACGGCATCAGGAGTCTCCCACACCTTTCGACTTGCGAGACCTAAAAGTTCATCAAAAGGTGGAGACACCGAAGAGGCTGAAGGTTGAGACCCGAAAGCCTTCAGGTACACTGACTCCTCATCAGAAGAGGTGGTAGTGGGCCAGCTGCCTCTCTGCTTAAAAATTCCTAAGATGTCTACAAAGGAGACATCATTAGAGGACGACTTGGGGGACCCTTCTGACTCCTTGAGGTCAGTGTCAGAGGAAAGGGACTCATCCTGGGAGTCTACATGCTTCCTCTTGTATGTCCTCTTCTGAGAGGGCTCCTCATAAGGGTACTCTGGGGAGGTCTCGGAAGACTGGGAGCCACCAACTGGGGGCTCCTGAGGCTGTGGGTCTCTGCTGTCGAGAGAGAGAGAAGGTGCTGAGACAGAGTTCGGTGCTCGAGGGGGAAGAGTGTCTGACCCCTTGTGTGGAGCTGATGAGCGAGACAGCACACTCCTCATCTCGAAAGCAGATCTTTCCAGCTCCGAAGACCGCCTCAGCTCCGAGGAAACAGAGGAAGTAATTGGCTCCAGAGCAACCAGCTCCGAGGTAGATGTAGGATCCGAGCTCACCCTAGCCGATGCACTGAGAGGGAGAATCGGAACTGAGGAGGTTCGGGTCCAAGTGTCTCTGTCGGGGCCGACTGGTGAGCTTTCTCTCCTAGATACCACGGACGGCGCTGAAGGTATTGGAGCCGAAATTGGCTCCGAGACAGCCTCAAGGGGAGCTGGAAACGAGGGTTCCACAACAAGTGATACCGAACACTCCAGCTCCGAAGGCCCGACATAGCTCGGAGGAGGAACCCCAACGGGAGGTGGTGGACTCAAGTGGCTCCGGAACCGACTGGGCCAAATCCAACAACAATTTTGGCAAGGCAGACGACTTCAGGAGTCGGAGCACTACTCTCTCCACATCTTCCTCTGACATGCTCCTGGAGGATCTGGATGACAGGGAAGGCGATCTGGATCTCTGTAGAATTGGAGATCTTAAGGTTGTGGAGACCGGCAAAGGATCTCTGGACCAGCTCCGATGTAGTTTTTCAGTAGCCGGCTCCAAAAGGCTTGGGGCCAAAACTGAAGTACCAATTATTAACAACCTCAACCGGCTCCGAGGACAGTGGAGCCGAGAAGGCAGAAGTCTTATCCAGTTTTGATTGTTTTGGAGGAAGTTCCGAAATACTAGTCGGTGACGGAGAATGCCTTTTGGCCGACTTAACCTTCTCTTTCTTGGAAGAATGAGATTTGGAAGAGTAGGAAGAACTTGCTAAGTCTTCCTCGAAGAAAGGCTTGAAACCATCTTTCAAAATTAACTTGTTCTTCTGCTCCTGGAGAACTCTGGAGCTGAAGGAATGGCAGAACAAACAAGTTTCCTGCAAATGAATGGCTCCGAGGCAATATACACAATTACTATGGCCATCCGTAAATGACATATTTTGGGAGCACTTCACACATTTTTAAAAACCCGAAGGTTTATGGCCCTTAGACTCTTTAGACATAAAGCTAGCTAAGGAAGTAAGAAGGAACACAGAGGCACAACAAGGACTAGGTCCTCTAACTAAAACAGGCCCAGCCCTAACAACACACACACACAAGGAAAGAAGGAAAGAGGACTAGGCCCTCTAACTTAAACGGGCCTAGCCCTGAGGAAAAAAAGGAGCAAGCAGAGAACTAGGTCCCCTAACTTAAATGGACCTAGCTGGATAGGCTAAGTCGTAGAAAGAAAAGGCCAGAATCTAGTAACAGGCAAGGAAATATCAAATGACACTGCACACAAGCTAAATTTCTAACTTTCTAACTAGAAATCCAAGGCCCCAATGGCAGACCTGCAGAGAAAAAACTCTGGAAAGTTCAACAAACACTGCACACAATATAATAGTAAATATAATAGTAAAAATAAGCGCAAAGTTAATTATAAACTAGCACACAGGATACCAAAAAGGAGAACAAGGGCCAACGGCCAACCAGTTATCGACTACAATGAATGTCAAAAACACTCCAAAAGGTCAGAAAAACATTCCTAATACTACTAAGCTCCATCTAGGCAAGGATAATTTGCTATAACAAACAGTGAAGTGATAATAGTAGAAAAAGTGTTCAACTTAGCCACGACCAAGCAAGAAGCACTTCTGAACTTGTAGACATGGCAAATGAGATCTGGGGATTGTACCAGTGCACCATGGGATACCTACCTAGCCAGGAACCAACTAAGAGACTTTGAGCTTGGTAATAGGCTGAGTCGGAGCCAAGGATCGGCTCCAAACCCATATGTAAGAATGAAGGCGAGATAGGACTACATAACATTACACTTTTACTAGCTTAAAGGTGCTTCTTTTTCAAAAAAGCAGTAACTGATACTTAAGAAAAAAGAAAAGTGGAAGGTCATTCCCCAAAGGGAACTTATCTGCTAGAAATGGAACAGAGTCGGCCAACTGTTGATACTTAAAAGCCCACACAGAAGCATTCTTCATGGCGACAGGAAAGCTATGAAGGGTTTAGCATCCAAGCCTAACTTTTAGTTAGCAGAGCTCGAGATGAGTAATGGTTTGGGCATGAGGAGGGTACTCTGAAACATTTGAAGCTGGCCAGCTGTTACATCCTATGCAAAATATAACCCATAAGTTAATGCAGCAGAGATCATAATGATGAACATCCACTATTGCCTGGGCCAGAAAGGAGTCACTACAATGATCTTTGGAGAGTCCTCCTGAATCTTCATAAAGACCCTACATATTTTACTGGAAAGGGAGGGAAATGCATACAATAACATTCCTGTCCAAGGGAATGAAAAAGTATCAGTTTTCCAGATCTGCTTGAAAAGAAATCCTGGAGCAAAATTTGTTGAGGTGTCTGTTCTGTGAGGAGGCAAACAGATCTGCTTGAAGTGTCCCCCACAACATTTAATTTACATTTGTGAGGGTCTGTCCTAGGCCTGCTCAAGACTGCAAAATGTAGAGGCAGACAAGTTGAGCAGGTCCTCAGAACTCCACTAATGCACAGAGTTCCAAGGAAACCCCCCCCCCCAAAAAAAAAAATAATTTTATTACAATTACCAGTCTGTTTTGAAACCATCCTGAGATTAGGCTTTCAGATCATGTGATGGGTTTGATCGGCAGCATGTGACTATGACAGAAGCATCACTCAAGGAAAGACTCACCAGGCTGCTGAAAGATGCAGCTAGGCACCCTTCCCAATGGCTCAGACTGTCTCAGGTGACTGAGGAAGCCTGAGCCAAGAAGAACAAAGTACCTAACGTGCAAGAGGAAGCACGAGTGTGGGAAACATTTTTTATTTATTTTAAAGTATTTTTTTTCAGGTACTCAGCATGCTACAGTGCTACTGCTAACATGGGAAGAAGGTAACTACTTAAAGTGTGCATGTGTGCATACATGCACAAACTAAAAGGGATTGTTGGTGGAAATTATTTGTTTTGGTGTCAGGCAATTACTTGTGCATACTTGGACAAAGTACTTAAGAGATCACTGGTTGAAATGATTAATTTTAGTGTCATTTAAGTACTTGTGCATACACAGACAAATTAATGAAGGAATCCTTGGGGAAATAATTGATGGTCACATCTGTGTGTTTGTGGGAGGATAAAATAAATCACTTTGCCCAGTTGTTGCAATTTTTATTGTATTACATTCTGATATTGGAGGTATACTAGGTCAGTTTAGTTGGATTTAATTATTGGATACAGGGGTTGTCTGTGGATAAAAGTGTTTGACACTGTTGTCTTTTGTTTAAAATAAGCATTTATTATGCTTGCCTTGTAGAAGAACTATGCATAAGTTTTTTTCACTTTCTATAACAGTGAAGCATGAGCACTGCATTCAATAAGTAGCTGCCTGTGGTGGCTTGGGCAGGATATGTACGATAGCAATTGGTCACTTGGTTCTCTTGCTGTTTGGCTGTTCATTCCTTTCATGTGAAGTCCTTCTCTTTTTGTGGATTATATTCAAGTTCTTTGGTTTTGACTCACAAACCCTCAGCAGCATAATGCCTCTGGCCATTTGTTCTTTTACTTTTCATCCCAATCTAACACCAGACTGCTACACAAAAGAGAACTGTCTTTTTTACTGTATATATTTCCTGATTTTTTTTATTTTATTTTTGTCCAGGCCATCATCAAGTCAAGTGTTAGTTTAGCAAAAAATCTAAAATATCTACAACTCTATGACTTTCATCTTAATTCAGTTACTTTTTCCAGACACAAATTACAGTAGAGTCTTGGCAAGTTACAGAGTGTTAAGAGCATGGTAGGGAGTGAAAAGACAACGTATGAAAAAGGAAGGCAGAAATGATCTGTCTGGATGGTGTGGGACCAGGATGAGGGAGAAACATAGGAGGGCAAGGGGGAAACTAGTGGGTAACAGGGGAACTCATGGAGTGTTGATCACAGCTACACATCTAAGGTGTATATCAGTCAGTAAACTGACTATCGTCAGTGGGTTTGTACTGAAGCAATCTGTGGATGAAAGTGAATGACCACTTCTGTTTGATCACAGGTAAAGGTTATTGACCTGCGGTAATACAGCCTCTCCCCAATGTACTTGGCTCCACCTATTCAGTTGCTTCCTGCAGCTACACCCCCGCTTTGAAGTCACAAGCCGCCACTGATTAAATGGATCACAGCTAATACCCCTTTCACATTTATGTACTTTGGCCTGTCTCACTTGTTCCAAAGACCCGGCATTTTCACCTCCATAGACACAGCTTTGCATGCAAAATGAGATGCATGTATCATCACATACTAAGTGAGGGAATAGGAGAGAGAGAAAGAATAGCCGACCTGGATTAAGGGAAATCTAATCTGTCCACTAAAGAACTTCTATCTTCACAAAACCCAGAACCAGAAACTGAAAGCTCAAGGGGTAAGAATTCTGGGTCCAAACAGTTTTTAGAAGTCACTGAATTTTTCTTGTGTGTAACCTGCTTGGAGAAATCATGAGAATCCTAGAAGCCATGGACCCTAATATTCCAAGAAAGTTTCTAGCTGAAGTCTAAGACTGATGGGAAAAGTTCAGACAATTTCAGATACAGGTCCACGTTTTCCTGTGTAAGTGTGTTTTGCATGGAAGAGTCAAAAAGGCATCCTACAGACACAACTCTGTGAGAAGGAATCAAAAAGGACTTCTATTGTTGATCTGAAAATACAGGTCAATAAGTAGATTTCCCACCCTTGTAAGGGACTCCTGTCATCTCAACAAAGACTGCAAAGATAAATAAGTTGTTTAAATAAGGAAGTGTGTGGATGACCTGCAATCTGCAATAGAACATTACAGGCGCTAGATACTTTGTAAATACCCTTGGAGCAGCCAAATAAACTGTTCCTGACTAACAGAAAAAAGTGTTAGAATAAACTAAATGTTTAACTTTTTTCTTCTTTCTAGGGGCATGCATAGAAGGCTCACAGCTGGTATCTCATCCCAGGAAAAAGTTCATCCCCCACCCAGTACCCAGGCAGAGTGGATTACATGAGACCAGAGGAAGGGAAACTACACTTGTCAAGGCCAATAAGGGGCTATGAGGATGACTGTAACCTTCATCGCACATGCTTTCTGTAGAAACTTTGGAATCACAGGCATCAGAAGAAAGGCATAAAAGAGTCCCAGCGAGCCAAGAGTGCATTAGAGCGTCCCAGGGTGACTCCCTCTCGGGGAATTGGAGTGAAGAACTTGCTGAGTTTGGTGTTGATGGGAGAAGTAAAGAGATTGCAACAAGGTTGACCACACAAATACTAATGGATTGAGAACCACTCACAAGGGAGCAGAACAGACCTGTTCAACCTGTTTGCAATGTTACTGGATTTCCCCAGGATATGCACCGCTATTAGAAAACAGCGAGAAGATATTGCCCATTGCCACACTCTTATGGCCTTCTGGCACAATGGATAAGATCTGGTTCTTCTCTGTCTACTGATATACCAAACAACTGCCACGTTATCTGTCTGTCTAGATAGAGATCACACCCACGGGGAGAGAGTTCTGAAAAGCCTGCAATAACTATGAGAAATGCTCTTATGTACAGCAGACTGGCTTCTGTTTGGGACCATGTGCCTTGGACTGTCTTTCTCAGATAAGGGCCCCCCATCCCAGTTGAGAAGAGTCCATGGTCACTGTGCCTTGGGGGGGGGGAAGGAACAGTGAAAGGACATCCTTGTAAAATATGTGGAGATTCCAGCCACCACTGAATGTGTGCTCTACAAATGTCTGTTAATGACACTTGAAAAGACATGGATTGTTTCCTAATTGACCAGTGAACCACCAGAGTCTATTGAAGTACTTGCATGTAGAATCTGGCTAGGGGAATTAGTGTGATAGAGACTACCATAGAGCCCAGAATGTGAATAATTACTTCTGCTGGTGGGATAAGACATCCAGGGCTTGTTGGTGAAGTGAAGTAACTCTTGTCTGTGGGAATCTTGCCATCTGAAGTTTTGTGTCCAGAATTTCTCCAGTAAACTATAATGACTGAACTGGCTTGGATTTTATTAGATTCACTGTAATCCTCAGATCTGTACACAGATAGAGCAAGGAGTCTGTTTTCAATGGGCAGATTCCTAGTAGGGGCTGTGATGACCCAGATGTCCAAATATGGGAACACCCATATTTGCTGCCACTACTACAGCGTACCTGGTAAACGCTCATGGGTACCGTGGTGAGATCAGGCTCTCAGCTGGAAGTGGAAGTACTTCCTGGAGTGTCTGTCCATTTTTATCTGGTAGTATGCATCCTAAAGAGATATCAAGAACATCCAAGTAGTCTTCCTCAGAAGGGGAAGAATGGACTGAACGGTGACCATCCGAAATATTGTTTGCTTAACAAACTTGTTCAAGTCCTGAAATGACTATGTTAATAATAACAAAACAAATATCCACACCCTGGCACAGAAGGGACGGACTACTGCAGCAGTGATAACTCGAACATCTGCTGTTATGGTAAGTTCAACTTACACAACTGTACAATGTTCATTACATTGGTCACTGCTGCAGTAGCCTTAGCTGTATGGATAGATTACCACAGCTAACTACATTTGGGAGGTGGAAGGAGACAAAACCAGGAATCCCTGGAGAATGGCCCTAGGGAAAGAATAAAGCTTATAATGCTTTGTAAAAGTATGCAAGAAGACCAAGTAGCAGCTTCTAGAATATTTCTAGAATCCAGCCCTTTCCAAACAGCCATAGATGAAGCCAAGGCACTGATAAAAAGGGATTTGACTCTACTTGGAAAGGACTTATGGTGATTATAAGAAAAGGTAATAACCTCATACATTAACCTTCTATGAAAGCTTGCAACAACTCCTTTTCCATACTCTTAATCAATGTGTGTTTACTGTACTAGCCACTGATGAATGTAACCAAATGACTGAACAAAATGTCCTTTCAACTGTATTGTTTATGTAACACACTGTGCTCTTATAGTATACATTTACTTTTTGCTCCTTTCTTGGCCTTGAAACTGTATCTTATTAACTTTTTGACTCTGTATTATATTTTATTAACATATCTGCATGTCCTCCCCGCGGTCGAGTGAACTCTGAAAGACATGCGTGAATGGGCATGCCTTCGCTGAAGGTTGGGCATCGGGCTGGCAACTCGGCACCATAAAAAAATCTACTGCCAATCATTAACGGACCGGAGTTCCGCTGTGGCGACCCCTAACCGGGAAAAGCCGTAAAGACAAACAACTATATTTTATGTGTGTTGTACTTGCTGTATTTGCTGTACTAACGTTTGTGGAGCTTTTCTCCCTGCGTCTCCACTGAAAATGGGATCCATGCCCAGTCGGACTTCCCTGGTAAACAAATGTAAAATAAAATAAATAATAAATAAATAAAACCTTAGACAAGCATTTGTAAATAGTCCATTATGACACAGGTTGTCCCTTATTCTTACCTTCATAAAAAATAAAAAAAAAAGAAGTTATGTACTCATCATAATGTTACATCTGTGTTGTCTGTTTTCATTCAGCCTCATGAATGGGTTCCGGATCTGACTCGGCTGTTACTACAGCTTGTAGAAACGTTTGAGCTTTCGAGCCCTCCCCTACCCATAATGCACTGCTGCCGTCATCTCAGATTATACCCATAGCTTTACAGACCAAAGAAACACATTCCAAAAAAAGAACCTTTGTACTATATATCATAGAATTTATCTGCAAAGCACAGACTAAAATGTTCTTGTCAAAGGGAAACCATCATTACTAGGTTAGAATGATAAGACATACAATCCCAGGTTTATAGAGATTAGCCCTTAAGATCTGAGGAAATCTCTTGTGACCTCACATTCACCCCAGGCAGAAAAAACGATAGGAAGGGGGATGGAGGGAGGGGATGTGAGGCTGAATGAAAACAGACAACACAGATGGAACGTTATGATGAGTACACAACTTCTTTATCTGATGCTGTCAATTTTCATTCATCTTCGTGAATGGGACAGAGTTCCCAGCTACCTGAGCCCTGGGTGGACCCTACGGAAGGACATACTGGAGAACAGTTGAACCAAATACTGATCTCCCTCAAGGCCAAATCCAATTTGTAATGATTGATAAAAGTGTGAGGATTTGACCACATAGCAGCTGCGCAAATATCATCTAAGGAAGCTCTAGACTGAAAAACCAAGGATGTCACCACCGAATCTGGTGGAATGAGCTTTTACTGGTTTCTCTAGAGGAACATTCGATACTGAGTAAGTCAAAGTAAGACATTCTGTAATCCACTTGGCTACAGTCACTTTTTTAACAGGTTGGCCGAATTTTTGATGGGCAAAGGAAACAAATAGGTGACCAAAACTACCAAACACAAAAAGTATTAAAAATAAGAAAATATGTCAACGAATAGCACCCAAATATACTATACACAATTTATTAAAATATCTCTAGCACCTCAGCAGAAAATGCCTTCAAATGAGTTAAAAACACACCTTTTATATACCATAATGAAATACGGAATTATATTCTATTAAACAATTAATCAATTAAGTTATGTGAAAACCTTCCAACTGAAGTCTAAATTCATACCAGTAGGGGTCAGGGTAGCATACTTAAGAATAAAAATAGCCTCTTTATATAACGGCTTCTTCTTCAGCTCCATAAGAACACCTTTTTTTCTCAACCTTTTCTAAAATCGTACCCTGCAAACCCTCTGGATGACCATTATGACACTGCATAAAATGTTTTGCAAGAGGGCTTTCAATTTTACCATTTCTTACATCCCTAACATGTTCCTGCAACCTTAACCTGAAAGCCCTCTTGCCCTCTCCAATATAAAACATATCAGAAGGGCATTTTACAGCATACACAAAATATTCTGTATCGCTACAAAAACTGCCACGTACATTGAAATTTTGTCCATTAATTTTATCAAAAGTGTTAACTATAAATTTACATACTATTTTTTAGTAATGGAAATAGTTTGAATCTTTTGGATAATCAATGTTTAAATGAGCTGAATGAAACAGAGCAAACGTTTTTACTCGTGTTTCTGATATTGACGAAGATGAAATGTTTAATGCTTATTTATTTTATTTATTTTACATTTGTTGACCGGGCTAGTCTAGCTGGATATATGTCCGTTTTCAGTAGAGGCCCGGGGAGAAAAGCTCCAAACAGGAAATTGACAAAGTTAAACTAAGCAATTCTACAGAAATTAGAACTAGGCAATACTAAATAAATTGAACTAAGCATTTCTATACACAAAATATAAAATAAGCAAAATTAAATTTTTTTTTTTTTTTAAAATCACACTAGAAAGTTATGAGCAGTTATTAGATAAAGGGAATAATAAATGTATCTTATTCTCATTATAGGAGAGTAAGAGTAGAGTTGAAGGCAGTGGATACAGGTGTAGGAATAGAGCTAAGATTAAAGAATGGAAGAGAAAAGATATCAATGGGGGTTAGTACATGGACAAAGCCAGTGTGCTTTCAGATGTTTTTTAAGATGTTTCTTGAAAAGAAAAGTAGAATTAATGGTAGATAATGCATTGTTGCTGGACTATTTCCTAAAGCAAACTCCAAGGCTTCAATTCCAAATTCATGTTTTATACTCATATATAAACTTTTAAAGTCAGTCACACGCTAATACATATCTGTTATTGTTGATTTGATACCAGCAGTGTGTCTTATAAAACCCAGTTTATTCCACCATTTGTGCATGACAGGGTACACCAATTTTCTCTGATGCTGAATTTTGCAGTTGAGTCAGTGTTTAATGACTTTATAAGCAATAAAGTTAAAACAGTATACAATTTAACTAAACAGAAATGGAAAGCCTTAGAAAGTTTGTCTGATAATTACAAAATAATATTCAAGCCAGCTGATGAAGGCAATAAAACTGTGATGTTACATTTTAAGCAATATCTTAAAACGTGTTATGAAAATTTAAATAATACCACAGTTTATGGGAAAAGTAATACAGAACAATATAAAGGAGTAATATAAAGGGGTAATATTAAACTATCAGGAATTGTTAACTAAGGGCTGAAGATTACGTTATTTTTCAGAAGATGACATTAATAGGAAATTAAAAGTTGAGGAATGTGAGACGGACACCTTCTACTGTCTTCCTAAAGTACATAAAAATATTTGTGACCCTCTGGGTCATCCAACAGCATTAGAATGCAATTATTTTTGAACAAAATTGGAATTTTTTTACATAATTATTTATTGGCTAATCATATGCTAGAGATACATTTGATTTTTTTAATAAGTTAATTAATTTAAAATGGAAGGCAGATATGTATTAGCGTGTGACTGACTTTAAAAGTTTATATATGAGTATAAAACATGAATTTGGAATTGAAGCCTTGGAGTTTGCTTTAGGAAATAGTCCAGCTGCCTACTACATAATTGAATTAATTGATTATAGCTTGAGGCATAATTACTTTGAGGTTAATGGAAAAATGTATTGTCAACTGCAAGGAGCAGCCATGGGGGCACCTTATGCCGCCATGTATACAAATATTATGATGGATTAATTTGAATTTGAATGTATATGTACTATATATATATAGATCTTATTTTTATATGTAGGGGTGGTCATAGGTTCATAGGTGTTTACTAGGCTAATGACCACAAGGGACTTTTTAAGCATAGCCATGCATCCCATATCTCTGACATGTTCTGATACCCTTGATTAAGTGTAAGCATGGGCCTAACAGCTGAACCATTTACAGGTCGCCTGTGTCCATTAGAGACACAGGTGCCAAAACCAGGGCTGAATTTCCAGTTTCTCATCCAACTGTCCAAGTTGCACCTGAATTGGGTTAGGGAGAAACTCTGCTTCACATGGATGGGGAGCCTGTGCCACACACGGGGATAGTCTCTGGGATACATACCTATCTCGCCAGCAGGTCATATTTATATCACAGGCAAGGTTTAAGTCTTTAGAATGGGTAAATCTGGCTCTGTTTGTTTTGTGGATATGCAGGAGGTCCATCAAAGTGGGGTCTGACAATGCCCTGTATGCCAGACATAGATCTCCCCTCAAAAGCCTGTAGGAGACAGAATACAGGGATAGGGCCTTGAGGCGGTCTGCATAGGGCATTTTACTTACACCCTGTATGCTTTTAGTGAGGAACCTCTGTGGACATTGCAACTGTTGGATATGCCTAGTTAGGTACATACCAAAGGGGGCATTGTGCTCAATGATAGGTCTGATGAATGCCAAATACAGTGGAACAATGACTTCCTTGGACTTGTATGCCATACCTTTGTTTATAAGTTGAAAAACATAGAATGGTTTCCTCACCACTGTAGACACGTGATGGTCAAAGGCTAGATTGCTATTTATGTGTGTCCCTAAGTCCCTGACTACTGGGTCAACTGTAAGGGGTGTGTTATCAATACGATAAGTTACCAGGGATGAATGATTTCGCAAAGGATACTATTATGCATTTCTTGACATTTAGTTTTAGTCCATGGCTCTGAAACCTGTTGTTTTTCTGTATCAGCCCCTCCTGGAGAATATTTGTGTGAATGTGAGATTCGATGACAGCTCTTAATTTTCAGTCATCTGCAAATTTAGTCAGCCAGAGACCAATGACATTGGCATTGAGTTCTGAGAAGTAAATGTCAAAAAGGAGCGGTCCAAAGACTGATCCTTGAGGGACTCCACTTGTGATTGGCTTCTTTGTAGAAGTGGAATCCCCAATTCTAACTTCCTGGGTCCTATGAGCCAGTTGGCTATCCACCGGGTGACATATGGGTTTGCACCTATCCTCTTGAGTTGGTCAACAATGCCCGAGTGGGGTATTGTGTCAAAATGCCTTGGCTAGGTCAAGGTAGGCTAGGCAGTGTGAATGATTTTGCCCTCATCCATTGCTTTGGCGAACCTTCTCAAAGAAGTCCACCAGGTTGAGTAGGTATGACCTGCCCTTCACGAAACCAAACTGGGTTGGGTCCAGTGTCTGGAGATTTACTATATCTCTACTTCATCTCCATGATAATCCTTTCCATGGCTTTACACATAAGGCTGGTGAGACTTATGAGTCTGTAGTTTCCAAGGTCTGTAGATGACCCACCTTTGTGCAGAGGGATGACTGTTGCCTTTCTCCATTCATGAGGCACGAAGCCTATTTGGAGGCTACAGTTAAACCGTAATTCTAGAGGCCCTGACAGATCATGTTTCATGCTATTAAGACAGCATCCTGGAATATTGTCTGGGTCCACTGATGCAGTGTTCTTGGTCTCAGAGAGAGCATTAAGGATCTGTTCCCTAGTGATAGTAGCGGGGAGTTATATTTGATTATATTTCCTGACGGAAAGTTGAGTGGGAGAGAGAGGTAAAGTTGGAGCTGAATTTATTAGCCAGTAGGTTTGCTATATCTTCTGTCTCAGTATAGGTGGCTCCATTTAAAATGAGCTCTGCCCACAATTGTGTATTGCCTTTGAGGTTGCAGGCATAGCTAAAGAATGCTTTGTGGTTGTCCTTGGCCTGGGAGGCCAAACTTACCTCAAATTTGGCTTTGGTAGACTATTTGTCCTCTTGAGTTGTTTGTTTAGTTAGATGAGAGTGCTTTTATCTTGCTGGGGTCTGCACCTCCTAATTTTTGTAATGATTTTCTTCCTCCTGTTATACAGCCTACTGCTTTTGTGATTCCACCAGGGTGGCTTATTTTTTGAGTTAGTTTTGTACTTCTTCCTGTGGGTACAGTTGCCTCTATGCAGCTATTAACATGCTTGTACAGGGTTTCTGTGAACAGTTCTGCAGAGGCAGCAGTGTTCTCAGGCTTTATGGGGGCTTGAAATTTTGCCAGGTTCTCACTTAATAGCAGGAGGTTAGCCTTAGAAGAGTTCCTGAACATTCCAGGTTTAGCTGGGGGACCATGTTTTATTTTTACTTCAAAGGAGCACATTTTGTGGTCTGACCTTACCAGGGAAGGCATTACAATAGGGGGTGTGCAGCACTCTCCCATATTAGTGAGGACCAGATCAGGTATGGTTGCACCCCTGGTTGGTATACTGACTATCTGGTCCAGGGAGCATGTGTTTACAAAATCCAGGAATCTCCATGCATGTACATTTGGTGTCGTACAGGATTCCAAGTTAAGAGTGGCATAATTAAAGTCACTCATGAATATGGTATTGGGTTGGATAGTTTGTTTCTAATAAGTTTAAATACATGGCATGGGTTTCCTGAGTCACACAAGGGGACATATAGCTTGCAAGGAAGTGGTATTGGATTTTGCCTATGGTGATTTGAACATGGAGCAGCTCAAGTGCATTGTCCTGTTTGACCAGCCTTGAAATATATATATATTTTTTGTAAATAGAGACAACTCAACCTTTAGTCCCTGCCTGTGAAGTAGCTGGCCTAAATATGTGGAAGGCATTATAACCTTGCACTGTTGGTGTGCTTTCCATGGCTTTAAACCATGTCTCAGTGACCGCACATATGTCAGCATTCTCTAGGGTAAAGAGAACTTCTAGGGAGTGGAGTTTGCTGTTTAGATTCCTAGCATTAAGCAGTAATACCTTTAGATTTCCTTGGTTTTGATTTGCTATGTTGGAAGTACTTTCAGTTTGACATTGCCTAAAAAAGGCACTATGGGGAAATTAGAAGTTATGTACTCACCACAACGTTCCAACTGAGTAGGTACTTCATTTGTCTGCAACCTGTGGGTCTCAGATCCAACCTCGGATCCGACCGACAGCTTTCCAAGCTTCAAGATCCGAGCTCCTAGCTCCTCCCCTCAATCCCCTGTCACCATCACACTACCTCAGATCGGTTTTGCTGTATCACCTGAAAAAACCTGTAATAAACAAATTCAGATATTGTCAAGAATCATAAAAGATCCTAGAAATCCGATACAGGTTAGGGGGAATGGCAGGGGGGATGGCTGCAGACAAATGAAGTACCTACTCAGATGGAACGTTATGGTGAGTACATAACTTCTAAATCTGAAGTAGTTACTTCATTTGTTCTGCAACCTATGGGACAGATTCCCCAGCTACCTAAACAAAGAAACCTGGGTGGTCTATGGAAGGATATTCCGAAGCACCGTGGAGCCAAAGGACGCCCTGCTTCTAGATATCATGTCCAGCTTATAATGAGAAATAAACGTATGAGCAGAAGACCAAGTGGCTGCTGAACATATGTCGTCCAACGGCATCCTGGACCAGAAGGCTGCAGAAGTTGCGATGGACCTTGTGGGATGTGCACGAATTTTAAATGGGGTTGTTTTGCCCGATGCCTTATAAGCCTGAGAAATACATTGACAAATCCAATTAGCCAGTGTCACTTTGGATATAGGTTTTTCCATGGATGAAGGAGTAAATGACACAATCAGCCTTACGAACATCTTTGGTCCTGTGCAGGTAAAAATGCAACTGTCTATGTACATCTAGTGTATGCAACATGTATTCTCCCTTACTTTGAAAATTTTTGAAAAACCCTGGCAGATTGATAGTCTGATTGATATTTGCCACAGATGCCACTTTTGGTAAAAAAGACAGGTTAGTCCTGAGAGACAATAGTCTGATTGATATTTGCCACAGATGCCACTTTTGGTAAAAAAGACAGGTTAGTCCTGAGAGACACTCTGTCATTGTGGAAAATAAGATAGGGAGGTTTCATGCACAAAGCTTGGAGCTCTGAAACCCTTTTAGCAGAAGTTATGGCTACCAAGAATGCTGTTTTCCAGGACAGAAAATTAAGGGGTACAGAAGCTGCAGGTTCAAAAAGAGGTTTCGTTAAGGCTTGCAGAACAAAGGTTAAGTCCCAAGGGGGAGTCACGGATTTCACCGGTGGCTTGAGAAGGAAAACGCCACGCAAGAATGTCTTACACAATTTTGTAGACGCTAGAGATACTAATCCGTCTCCCACATGAAAATGGGATATTGCTGCCAACTGTACTTTTACCGTTGATGCACTGGCCCCTTGTTCAAAAATCATGGACAAAAAATCCAAGACTGTAGGAATCGGAACAGTAAAGACCTTGGCTGTTAGCCCAGATAGAAAATAGTTTCCACTTGCTATTATAGATTTTCCTGGTGGACGGTTTATGAGTTGCTACCAGAATAGTTTTCACTGGTGACGAGATACCGGGAGTCCTTGCCATTAGTGGAACTGATCAACCAAGCCGCGAGCTTGAGGTTTACCAGGTTCGGTGTTGGGCACCCCGTTGGGTGCGATATCAGATCTGGAATGGGATCCAGGATTAAAGGGGAGGAGAGACTGTGAGACCGCAGGTATAGAAACCAGATTTGACGAGGCTAGAATGGGGCTATGAGGATAATTTTGCTCCCCAATTGTGCGGCTTTCTGAATGAACTTCGCCATGAGCGGAAGCGGGGGGTAAGCATAGAGTAGACCGGGAGGCCAAGCATGAATCAGAGCGTCTCTGGGGCTCTCCCCTTCTGGGGGAAGAATTGCGAAGAACTCGCTGCATTTTGTGTTTTGGGGGGTAGCAAAAAGATCGCAGCGAGGCCAACCCCACTTGTGGAAAATTTCCTTCGCAACTTTCGGATTGAGAGACCACTCATAAGGACTGAGAATTACTCGACTCAATTTGTCCACCAGAATGTTGGATCGTCCCTGAATGTGCATTGCTATCAGAAAGCGGTTGGTGGATATCGCCCATTCCCAAACTCTCATGGCTTCTCGACAAAGAGGGTAGGATCTGGTTCCCCCTTGTTTGTTTATATACCAGACAACTGACATATTGTCCGTCTGTACTGCAATCGTTCCTAGAGGTAGAAGGTTTTGGAGAGCCTGCAACGCTAGAAGCACCGCCCTCATCTCCAGAACATTTATGTGCAAGGCAGTCTCCGACAAGGTCCACGTACCTTGGACGTTTCTGCCCAAACAATGCTCCCCCCACCCTAGGCGAGAAGCATCAGTGGTTAACGTGGCCTGGGGGGGGGGTCACAAAGGGCCTCCCTTGCCTGAGTTCTGGGGAGTGAAGCCACCAAAGGAGGGATTCCCTGCAAACCCTGCTCAGGGGGATGGGAGTGTTCAATGAGTGGAGTAACAGTGACCATTGAACTTGGAGTGTCCACTGTAATATACGCATCCTTAGGCGAGCATGGACAGAGAGGCCGATAGCTGCCATCGAGCCTAGTGCTCTCAGGACTAACTCCGCCGGCAGAGCTTTGGTGCGAAGAGCCAAAACTTGGAGTGAGAGGCTGGACAGCCTGTCCGAAGTCAAGAAGGCCTGAGAAGATCGGGAATCTAGCCTGGCTCCTATGAAATCTAATGCTTGCACAGGATGAAGAAAAGACTTCGGTATGTTGACTGAAATGCCCAAGCTGTCGGCAAGAGACAGAACATAGTCCCTCGCGGTACAAAGTTGATGCCTGTTGGTTGCTGTGAGGAGCCAGTCATCTAGGTACACAAAGACCCTTATGCCCTGAAGCCTCAGGTGGGCCGCAACCACTGCCATGACTTTGGTGAACACCCTGGGGGCTGAGGTGAGTCCGAACAGAAGGACCCTGAACTGGTAATGACTGGCCCCTAGCCGGAAGCGGAGGAACCTCCTGGACCGTCTGTCCATTAGAATGTGGTAGTACGCGTCCTTGAGGTCTATAGAGCACATCCAATCGTTCTCCTGCATTAAGGGGAGAACAGATTGTAGAGTGACCATCCGGAACTTTTCTTTGGGGACAAACATGTTCAGGACGGACAAGTCTAGAATGGGCCTGAGGTCCCCCGTCTTTTTTGGCACTAAAAAGAACTTTGAGTAGTAGCCCGATCCTGATTGGTCTGGGGGGACCCGCTGGATGGCTCTTTTTCCTAACAAATTTGAAATCTCTACGGTCGCTGCCTCTCTTTGATTGGGTGGGACATCGGGGAGGTGACCACCTGAGGGAGGACGAAACAGGAAAGGAATTTTGTAGCCTCTGGATATAATTCGGAGCACCCATCGATCGTTCGTGATGGACTCCCACATTCTCAGGTGCTTCGTTAAACGCCCCCCCGACTGCCTCCAGAGCTGGACAGTCGGGTAAGCCCTCAGGGCTGCTGCGCAGGTCTCTCGGAGAAAGGCTCCCTAGACCCGAAGTTACGCGGTCCCCCTCTGCCTCTGGGCCGGCGTCCACCCTGCCCTCCTCTGCCTCTGGAGGGTGCAGAGTCCGAAGCTGGATAGGATTGCTGAGACTTGCGGAACCACAGCTTCTTTTGCCCCCTCTGATTCCTTGAGAAGGAACGTTGGGGGCTCGAGAAGCGGACTCCGACGGCATAGAGCGTCTTCCCGTCCTCCTTGCTTTGGACTAGTGTATCGCGTACGGTCTTGCCAAAAAGCGAAGAGCCATCAAAGGGGGTGTTCGCGAAGGATGCCTTGAAATGTTCCGCGAAATTACAAAGGCGGAGCCAGGCGTGGCATCTCAAGACAACACCTGCCCCGCTGGCCCTTGCGGCTCCCTCCGTAGCATAAGACAGTAGCCGCATGGACGTATTTGAAATGGACTTGAGAGTGGCCATACGAGTCGAGAACACGGTTTTGTCCTCGACCGACATGGACTCTGGTGGAGCTGCAGTGTACTCCTTGATCAAATCCCATTGCAGCCTGATGATATGCGCCATATAATTCAGTGCCCTCACAGAGAAGGTTGCTGAAGTAAAGGTCCGCTTCCCTATATGGTCCTGTGCCCGGGACTCCTTGTCCGGCGGGTGGACCGTGGAGCTCTCCTGGGAGAGAGCTCTCTTAGTGGCAGCAGCCACCAACATGGCATCAACTGGAGACCCTTTGGCCCAAGCCTGCCTATCTGAAGGGGGGCTAAGGATTTTATCCGGCTGGCGTGGGATAGGCTCCATGGTGTCGGGTTCCTGCCAAGCCCTGGTAGTCAGGAGATCTACCAGGGGATCTGCCGGTGGGGACACCAAGGAGGTAGATGGGCCAGCTTCAAACGCCTCCAGAAATACGGACTCATCAGAGGAAGGTTTTTGGGCAGACCACCCCCTCCTAATATGCAACATTTCCATGATGTCTCCAAAGGAGACATCCTTGGGGGGTGACCTTGGGGAACCTTCCCTTTCCTCTAAGTCCGTATCTGTGGTGACGGACTCGGGGGAGTCCATGTGCCTCCTTTTACACGTTCATTTACGAGGCACCTCCTCTGTGGGACTATAAGAAGAGGGCTCGTCAACGGCCTCTTGTTCCTCCGAGGGAACCAACTGGAGGGTCTGAGGAGGCTGTCCCGATGGAAGGATGATGGAAGGTAGACCCGTATGCAGTGAGGGAGTGGAAGGATCCAAAGCCCGAGTCGGAGACCTGGAAGACCTTGACAGTACCCTCTCCACTATCTCGAACGCCGAGGGAGAACTACTCTCTTCCAGCCCCGAGAGCAGTCTCCTCGGCTCCGAGATAGGGATCGGGGTCGGAGCCAAAGCCATCGGATCCGAAAGGGAGGTGCTCTCCGACATAGGTGGCGCCGAAGATGCACCCGCTCCCACGGATCCGACGCCCGGCCCACGGCCCCAAGAGCTCGGATCCGAGATATTCCAGGGTATGGTCGGCGTCAAAAAGGCTTGGGCCACCGGCGCCGACAAAACCCCAGCTCTGAAAGGGCCTGGATCCGAAGACTCCAAAACCCGGATCCGGGTTGAAGAAGGAGAAATCGGGGAAAATATTGAAGCTGCACTCCCCCCCTGTGGGGGGGGGGGGGGAGGCAGGAGCACCCCCATCTGCATTTGGGTCTGCAAAAACCGACGCATCATCCTGTTCATATCGGCGTCGGAGAGACCCCTAGTAGATTTAGAGGAGGTCGTAGAGGCAGGCCTGGAAGGCTGCCTCGACAACCTCGAGGGTGATAGGAGCTCCTCCTCCGGCTCCGGCGAGAAGGAAGGAGATCGGAGCCGAGAAGGAGAAGGTCCGGACACCCTCGGAGGTGATTTAATAGTCTTCGAAGGTGGAGCCGAGGGATGAGGCTCGGCTCGCCTCTTGTGTCTGCGCTTCTCCCTGTGCTTTTCCCTAGAAGGAGAAGACTGAACTTCCCTCGTACTTAAGGCAGTAGTGGGAGGTTGAGTCCCAGCCTGAGTCGAGGGAATCAGGGGTGCTGAAGCTACCTGGGCAGCCTGCACCTTGGAGGGAGAGGAGGAAGAGGCCTCCTCTGGGGGAAGCAATCCTGCCAGAATAAGCCTGTTCCTCCTGTCCCTCACAGCCCGGGGGTTGAAGGCTGCGCAAACCTGGCAGTCTGAAGACAAATGGGCAACCCCCAGGCATATAACGCACTGAGTGTGGCCATCAGCTGGGGAAAGCTTATGGCCACACCCAGTGCACTTTGAAAAAATAGCTTTATGGCCTTCGGCCATTTTCCTGACACACACACTCACACGCTCAAACACCTAGGGGAGGGTTAACTGAATAAAACACAATCCTGAAAATAAAAAAGGGCAGAGAAACACTCTTCTTTTTAACTTGTTAAAATTTTAAGAAAATGTCTTGAAAAAAATTCACTTCCCTGTTACTAAGCTCAAAGATGCTTGTGATTCAAGCCGCGGCAAAAACGATCTGAGGTAGTGTGGTGGTGACAGGGGATTGTGGGTAGAGGGGAGGAGCTAGGAGCTCGGATCTTGAAGCTTGGAAAGCTGCCGGTCGGATCCGAGACCCACAGGTTACAGAACAAATGAAGTAACTACTTCAGATACAATGTTTTAGCTAATATTCGAAAGAACAGAGGGGAGAGGTGCAGACCACTCCTGGCAAAGCAGCATGGTCTGTTGACCATCTCCTTCCATGCTGACAAATACTGTACCCCCTTAGAATGCCACAAGAAACTAAGCCAATTACTACAGTCAATCATCTTTTGTTCGTATTGTGGCATCATTCTTGGAGAAAGTATTGTGGTGTAAGAACTTACCATAACCTTAGATGTCCTTCTCTTCTATGTGTTGTTGTATTCATGACAAAAGAGAGTTTTCTCTGGTGAACTCTAACGTCCAGCCATTATACAAAATGTTTCCGCTATGGTGTGTGACATCCTACACCTCTTCTCTGATGGTTGTAAATGGACATCAGGTATAAAGCAGACGTCAGCGAGCATCCACCTCAGAACTGAATGCCGCTGGAGTCTTTGACTCGAGAGTGGGTACTCCAGGAGTCAGGAATCAGACAAATGTGGGGGGGAAGGCTGGGGGGGAAACTATGCAGCAGCATATAGAAGAGAAGGACATCTAAGGTTATGGTAAGTTCTTACACAACAATACTATGTCCTTCTATTCATATGCTGCTGTATTCATGACAACAGGGAGAGTGCAAAAGCTCCAGCCTTATGGAAGCAAGAGATGGACCAGAAGCACTTTCCACAAACCCATGTAGGATGGCTCTGACAAATCCTGCCCTGGTCCTAGAAACCATGTCCAGCTTGTAGTGCCTAGTGAAAGTGTGAACAGAGGACCATGTAGCTGCTTTGAGCATAGCAGTCATGTCCAATCCTTTAAGGAATGCCCCAGAGGAGGACACTGCCCTGGTAGAGTGAGCCCTAACTGGGGCTGGGAGAGACTTACCATGACTAGTGTAATAGAATGAAATAGTTTTAGATCTCCAAGAGGATATGGCTTGCTTGGAAACAGGTTGATCCAGGGCTCTTGGGTGGTAAGAGATGAAGAGCCTGTCTGACTTGCGTAGGGATTGGTTTTGGCCAAGTAATACCAGAGTTGTCTGTAAACGTCTAGAGAATGAAGTATCCTTTCTGCCTTGTTTTGTGGAGAGGGGAAAAAGATTGGCAGGTTTATAGTTTGATTTAAGGGCAGCTCATTGACTACTTTGGGCATGAAAGAGGGGTTAGTGCGCAAGCATACCCTGTACTTGTGGAAGACAGTGAAGGGGGGGGGGATCTGCCATAAGGGCCTGGAGTTCCGAGACTCTTCTGGCTGATGTAATGACTGCCAGGAGTATAGTCTTCCAGGTGCAGTGTCGGAAGGAGCAGTCTTTGGCTGGTTCAAAGGGTGGGAGTGTCAATTTCTCCAGGACAAAGTTAAGATCCAAAGGGGGGGGGGCTTCCTTGGGGGTCTGAGATGAAGTGCTCCTCTCAAAAAGAGTTTGACGTCTAACCTGGATGCTAGAGGAGGTACTAAGGACAGACATGCAGAGATGGCAGACAAATGTATTTTAAAGGAGGAATAAGATAATCCAGACTTCATAAGGTCACACAGATAAGACAAGGCCTCTGGAGGCTCTGCTCCCAGTGGCTGCAGGTTATTTTTTTAGACACCACAATGAAAATCTCTTCCATTTTGACTGGTAGAATTTTCTAGTAGTCAGTTTTCTGACCTCTTGCAAAACCTGGATCACATCCTCTGAGTATAAGTGTCTGAAGGGAATCGGCGCCCTATCACCCACAGTGTGAGATTCAGTGTGGACAGTTGGGGGGTGTAGGAGTGTTCCCTTGTCCTGTGTGAGTAGGTCCATTCGCTGGGGTAACTTGTGGTGATTGCCCTTGGCTAGGTGAAATAGAAGAGGGAACCAGTGTTGCCTTGGCCAATAGGGAGTTACCAGCAAGATTTGAGGCCGTTCTTTCTGAATTTTCACCAGGACTCTGAAATGCATAGGCATACATCTCCTTCCAGACAACTGAGACAGCATCCACCTTCCAGGCCCCTGGGTGAGGTACCCTTGGAGCAGAAGGTCGGGAGCTGTCTGTTCATGGGGGAGGCGAAGAGATCCACATCTGGGATACCCCATCGATGGACCTGGTCCAGAAACATGCAAGTATCACAATCTTGTCTGGTGCCAGGCAGGCCATCATTTCCCTTGTCAGAATTCAACACCCTAGGAACACCTGATCTTGGGAGGGTATCAGGGAAGATTTTTTGAGGTTTAGGGTGAAGCCCATGTGTTGTAGGGCTGTTGAACTTGTGGAAGCCTGGATCAGGATGTAGTCTAAGTAAGGAAAAGCTGTATTCCCTTTGTTCTGGCAAATGCCACGACTGAGGCCAAACATTTTGCAAATACCCTTGGTGCTGTAAAAAGACCAAAGGGTAAAGCACAGAACTGAAAGTGTGCAGAATCCACTGAGAAGCAGAGATACTTCCTGAAAAGTGTGTGAATGGGTATGTGTGAGCAAGTGTCCTTTATGTCCAAGGACACTAGGAAAGCCTGAGGAAGGATTAGGGGTAGGACAGTAGGGAGAGCAGGATTTGTAGGAAGAGAGGTATTTGGTTTCGGGGTGGGTGAGGGATACCTTTGGGGGTGGGTCTGGCCTCCCAGGTCATGAAGTATCTCTGTTTTATGACAAACAGTACCCAGGAGTCCTGGGTAACCTGCTTCCAAGCAGGAAGGGAGAGGTGCATGGACAGAGGGTTATCCATGTGCGGAGCCTGGCAGTCGCATGCTACAAAGTTTCCCCTGAAAGGGCTGTTTCGAGGAAGGGGTGGCAGAAGCAGGCCTGAGTGCGGCCTGTTTCCTGTGTTCCTTTCTGGGTTTTGTTTGAGGTCTCTTACCTGGAGCTCTCACAAATAAAGTTTTTCTTGGGGAATTCCTCTGGAAATGAGGCACTGGAGAGAGACAAAGATATGTCTCAGTTCCTTCCTTTTGGTTTGGAGGGCTTTGAAGAGATCAGCAGCTGCTGTGCCAAACAGGTGGTTGTTGTCTAGAGCAGCATCCAGGAGTTTGGATTTGATGTCGTCAGGGAGAGGTTGCATTCTCAGCCATGAGTACCTCCTGATGACAGAGCCTGAGGCAGCAGCTCTAGCATATGCTTCTACACCATCATAGCTGCACTTTATAGAATGTTTTGAGACCTGGATACAAGAACTCAGGAGAGAAGAGATCTAGGCCTTAGCAGAGGAATCAGGTAAGTCCTCCCAATTGTTTAGTCATATCTGCCATGAGAGCCAAGGCATATTTAGCCATATGTGTCTGAAAGTGGATGGCTCTTACTGCCAGGGTGGCAGAAGTGTAAACCTTCTTTCCCAGGCATTCCATCATCCTACACTCTATCAGAAAGCAAAAGAGAAGTGGAGGGGAACAATATGGAAGTTTTGTCCACGGTCGCAGAAATAACTGCAGGATCTGCAGAAGGGGTGTTGTAGAGAAAGGTTGCAACCTCAGGCACCTTACAGAATCTGTCTGGACGCTTGGGGGCTGGGGACTGAGAATCAGGCTTTTTAGACGCAGCCATGAATGCATCCAGAAATGCAGGCTGTACAGGGGGCACTGCGGAAGAGCTAGGAGACTCCAACTGTAGTAATCCACATAATCTTTTCTGAGTCTCAGTAACTTGGCTGCTATCCCATTTAAAGAAATTTTGCATCTTAGTGATGGTCTCACCAAAGGTGAGATCCTCAAGGGGGGAATCTGTGCCATTGGACTCCTCCTCTGAGGAGGCATCTCCCAGGGGAAAAGCCATTTGTGAGGAGTAGGTGAGGGATTTATCATCATCTTCTGATGAATCCTCTTCCACTGAGGGGTCGTCAGGGACTACGCCCTTGGGGGTAGAGGCTGTAGGGGCCTGAGTAAGGGTAAGGCCAGGAAAGCATTCAACAGGCCTTGGCTGAAGGCCTGCCAATCTGGGGGCTGTTCAACAGTCAGAGAAGACAGAGGTTGTGAAATATGCTTAATTTTCTGTTTTCTCTTCCTATGAGTTTCTGGTGAAGAAGGTTGAGAAATATGGTGGAGGGTAGGAGGGCCTAATGTCGGCCTGCGCTCCACAACGTCTGATTCTATATCTTTGTGCACAACAATTTGAGAAACCCCACGTGGTCCCTCAGAAATAATGGGCCTAGGTTCCCCCTCAGAGACTGACTCAGCCGTCTGAGTTTCCCACCAAGACGTGACCTCAGGCAAAGGAATAGTTTCCTCTGGGCCTTCGGCCAAAGGAAGCTCCAAGAACTCGAGCTCAGACTCCGGGCCTTCACTGGCCTACAGAGGTACGGATGGAGTGGAAGGTGCAGCAGTCGGTTCAGGCCTGCTCATTTTGGCCTTCTTGACTGGGGGCTCTTCTGAGGGTTCCTACGTCAGATCCCTACGAATGGTTAAACGTTTAAGTCTTTGGTTCTCAAGGTACAAATTCAAAGCTGCTAAATGGCTTCTAAGGGTTTTGTGGACAAAGGCCTGACAACTACTACACTTGGTATGGTTGTGTTCTTGGCCAAGACAGAATAAGCAGAGCTCATGCGAATCCTTATGTGGAATTTGCCTTCCAAACCTACACTTGCCCTTCCTACCTGACATGAAACCCAAAGCAGTAGCAAGTAAAGATTAGCAAACCCCTATGGGGGACATATCTGGAGCCGGATGTAGAAAAACGCTTCTTCCAATAAAGCGACGACCGGAGCTGGAAGTCACACAGGCAGCAGAAAAGTTCTGAGGTGGATGCATGCTAATGTCTGCTTTATACCAAATGTCCATTTACAACCGATGTCAGAGAAGAGGTGCAGGACGTCGCGCGCATCCTGGCGGTAGCATTTAACGTTTGTATAACAGTCAGATGTTCAAGAGTTCACCAGAGCAAACTCCCTGATGTCATGAATACAGCAGCATATGAATAGAAGTATATGGTAAAATGCTGCTCAATGCTATGCTCATACCAGCCTGAGATACATACTCTGAGAGCTCCATGATGGCTCTCTTCATATAGTCTAGGGAGGTATGTCTCAGGTCATTTACTCCCACATGGACTATGACGGAGTCATATTGGGAACTGTGGTTCAATAACCTGAGTGTGTGTGTAATGTGGCTGATCCTAGTCCCTGATAAGCAACTGACTGTGACTTTCTCCTTACTCACCCTGATGAGAGGGACATCAGTGTGCATCACATTGGAGTCTCCAATGACTAGAATGTTGGATTGTGTTGTGGCTTGCCTTATAGTATTAGTACAGGCTCCATGAGATGTGGTTCCATGTGTTGATGCGGGTGTTGGTTTTGAAAGAGTGCATTTGAGGCTGCTGAAGGTATTTGTTATGTGTTCTTCGTCTAGGAGGGTCTTTGGGGTTTAGGAAGGTTACATTTAATTGCTCTGCATATGTGGGTAGACATGTCTGCTTTGAATTGTGCATGACAGGTACAGCATGTGTACTACTGACAACCTTATTTATATTAGAAGTACTTTTATGTGAGAGTTTTGCCTCTAGTGATATTGTGCAACTACATCTCTCACATACCACATTAGTTTGTTTGAGAATTAACTGGTCGTCAGTAAACATGAGATAATTTCCACATTGCCTCAGGATGCCCATATCCACCAAGCTAGTAATGCAGACAGTAGGAAAGTTCATATCCATGGCAACAGACCCTTTTTTACTGATTAGACAGTTCCAGTGAAAATATCAATCACTGTCAGGACTATCCGGTTTGTAACTATGGGGACAGTGCTTGTCACTGCAAACTAGTTATACTACGTGCAATTAGGTATTGAAGAAACTGCAATTGTGTTATTACGAGAAAAATGTCGCTTAAAGTATCTGAGTCTGTACAGAGCACTGCCAAACACTTGATGGGAAAGTAATACATAGACCCTGAAAATTTAAGGTTGAAGTATTTAGGAAGATATTCTGAAGTTAGAAACAAATCAAGTGGTACTTACTGAAAACTAAGAATAAACTTTTCAAGAATGATGAAAAGAGGGGAGTCGCATGAATGGCTACTACCTGGCTACTACTAATGTTAGTCTCATCACAGCTTCACTTTGTTTTGATACAATGTTCCTTTGCTTTTTCTCTCACCAAAAGCAAAATGTTAGCGCCAATCCCAAGATGGAAATCAGTCTACAGCCTGTTCGGTGATCCACAGTCTTGTCCAAGATGAGGCAAGGGTCAGTAGGCTTGTAGTCTTTTCCTGGTGGATGCCTTGAATAGCAACCAGACCAATCAGGAACGTTAAGCACAGACACTCACTCTCCAACCAGAAACAGTCAGGAATCAATGCACTCTGCTCCTTCTCTCACCAGGACCAGAATATAAGCACAGATTCCAAGTTGTCACCTATAAAGCATTTATTTGGCTTTCTGGTGATCATAAGTCTTCAGGAAATAATGTACCTGTAAGTCCTCCTCTCACCAGAAGAACACAGAAGCACTAATCCCACGATGACTACTGAGAGGCAGAATGTGGGCTCTCCAATAACCGGTGGTCTTGCAATAGATGTTTAAAAGTAAGATGAAAAAAATGGTTTATCCTAAACACTGCAGTGTGCACTAAGCAGTTAGATATGAACGTGGGCAACTTAAGTCACTATTGAGTAACTAGAGCCACTATTTTTAAAAGAGCAAGATAGATTGAAAGGGATTGGACATTTTTGTATTCTGGAACTATGGAATACAGTGGAATGGCCAATAAATTTAAAAGGTTGAAGGGGAGTGATTTCACAAAATGATAATTTTGTGCTTACTCACACCATCCAATAAGAGGAGGGAGGGAAGGAGATGTATGGTCAAATTAACATAAGGAGCAGGCAACTAGAACAACAGTGGTGTTTAAGGACACAACAGTAACAGGCTGAAAACCTGCATGAAAAACTTGACCAATTTGTTAAAGATATACAAAAAAAAAGATTCGATTTACAATTTGACGAACCTCAATATGGACGTCAGGTTGTATTTTTGGATGTCTGCTTAGAGGGGGTAATAAATGGAGGAATTAAAACTAGGTTACATAGGAAATTTCAAGACAGCACCCATTTTCTTTATGGGAGCAGATGACATCCACCTCACTGCAAGGTTACTCCCATATGGTGAATTAGTATGGGTTAAAAGATTATGCAATGATATTGATGAACTGGAAAAAGAATTAAAGAAAACTGTAAAAATGTTTATTGAGAGGGGGTATAACAAGGAAATAGTGATGGCTTCCTTACATAAGGTAATAAAAGGTGAAGCTAAAATGGGCTTTAGTGGCCATAAAAGAAACAAGATTTGAGCAGGAACAAAAGATTTATGTGGTCACTATTTATGACCTCTTAAGTGAGCATGTGGTGAAAGCTATACGATATTACTGGGGCTATCTTATTAAATTTAAAGATTTTGCCAATGAGGAAGGAGTATAAAAGATAGAATACTGCATAGTAAATTGTTTGTCCCGATTAAAAAAATAAATAAAGCTCCTATACAGATGGGTACATTCCCTTGTGGTAAATGTATAGTATGTAATAGGTTCATAGGTTTATACTAGGCTATCTGCCCTAAGGCATTTGTAAGCCTAGCCCAAAGTTATGTGGCTTACGCCACCCCTTATGTTAGAAATAATGTGCCCATTAGTTTGTTGTGCTTCTGTCCAGCAGTGACACAGAGATGATTCCCGGGGTAAACCTACGATCTCCCATCCACCGGTCAAGATTTCTCTTGAACAGAGCCAGCGAGGTGCTCTGCCTCACATGGACCGAGATTTTATTCCACAGCATGGGGAGTCTCTGGGTGATAAATCTATCCCTCCAGCACGTCCTATTTATATCCGTGCTAAGGTTTAAGTCACTTGCTCTAGTGGTTCTGGTGGATTTTTTGAGGTGGAGCATGTCCATTAATTCCGGGTTGGTCATGGCCTTGTATGTCAGGCACAGGTCACCTCTGAGCAGACGGTATGCAACTGAATAGAGTTGGAGTTTCTTCAGTCTGGCAGTATATGACAGGTTTTGGAGTCCCTTTATCCTTTTGGTGAGGAACTTTTGGGGTCTCTCCAATTGCTGCAGGTGTCGGGTGAGATACATCCCGAATGGGGCATTGTACTCGATCATTGGTCTGATAAGTGAAGAGTACAGGGGAACAATGACCTCACTTGATCTGGATGTGAATCCCTTCATGATCAAATGGGCAATGTAGAATGTCTTTCGAACCACTTTAGCAACGTGAGTGTCAAACGAGAGGCCACTGTCAACCTGGGTACCCAAGTCCCTGATAACCTCTTCTGTGCTTAGTGGGTTGCCACCTATATGGTAGCTTGGGGTTACCTTGTTTTTCCCGAAGGGTATGACTATACACTTTTTTGCGTTTAACTTCAGGCCATGGCTCTGGCATCAGCTATCAGTTTCCGTTTGACCCCTCTGAAGGATGTCTGTGTCCGATGTACTATCCACTATGGCACCCAGTTTGCAGTCATCCGCAAACTTTGTCAGCCATAGTCCTCCTATATTTGCCTGTACTTCTGAGAAGTAGATGCCGAACAATACGGGGCCAAGGACTGAGCCCTGTGGGACACCACTTGTAACCGGCTTGGAGTCTGACATGGTTCCAGCAACTCTAACCCTGTGGGTTCTGTCCTTTAGCCAGTTTGCAACCCATCTTGTGACATATGGGTTTACATTTAAGCTGGTAAGTTTCTCTATGATACCCGAGTGGGGTATTGTGTCGAAAGCTTTTGCAAGGTCAAGGTAGGCTGTATGGACTGCCTTTCCCTCATCAATGGCCTTGGTAACTGTTTCGAAGAAGTCGACCAAGTTCAAAAGGCAAGATCTGCCCTTGACAAAGCCAAACTGGGTTGGGTCCAAGGTCTGCAAGTCCCCTATGTCCTTGTTTATGAGTTCCATTATGATCCTCTCCATAGCTTTGCAGACCAGGCTTGTTAAGCTTATGGGGCGGTAATTACCAGGGTCAGTAGAGGCACCGCCTTTGTGGAGTGGGACCACAGTTGCCGTACGCCACTCCTTGGGCACATATCCTGTGGTAAGGCTAAGATTAAACAGCTGCCTTATGTGCGGGTTTAGTTCTTCATTGAGTTCATGTAGCACACAGCCGGGGACACCATCCGGTCCCACTGATGCTGTGTTTTTAGCTTTAGAGAGAGCAGCTTTCACCTGCGCATTTGAGATGTCTGGGAGGCTACACTCTGTTGGGATAGTTATCTCTCCTTTTGGGGGGGAGAGGGGGTGAAGTTTGCGCTGAACCTGTCTGCCAGTATGTTGGCAATGTCTGTGGGTTCAGTGATTTTTGTATCATTTTGGACTAATTCTGAGCATATCTGGGAGTTTCCACCCAGGTTTCTGACATAGCTGAAGAAGGCCTTATGATTGTCTTTTGAATCTATGGCAATTTTTTTCTCAAAGTTGGCCTTGGATGATTTTATGAGGGATCATAGTTTCTTGCTAGTACTGATCAAAGATGCCTTCCCTTTTTGGGATTTTGCTCTATCATGTAATAGCTTTCTCCTCTTGTTGTAAAGTTTGTTTATGGCTGGGGTCCACCAGACTGGACGTTTGCCCTTGGTGGAAAGAGTCTTGGTTTTATTTGGGATTGCCTGATCCATGCAGTCCTGAAGGTGTTCATAGAAGGGATTTGTAAGGGCTTCTGCAGCTTGGGTTGTGGTTTCCATTGGCTCCGGGGCCTTGAAGGATACCACACCTGTCTTGAGTAGTGTGAAGTTTGCTTTAGAGAAGTTCTTCACTGTGGTCTTTTTTGTTTGGGGTGGGGGCGGGATGTGGATTTCTAGTGAGATTAGTTTATGATCTGATCTCACCAAAGAGGGATATACTTCCGGTGTGGAGCATTTTGTCCCCATGTTTGTGATGATGAGATCTAGTATATTTTCTCCTATTGTGGGGACGGTGACTAGTTGTTCCATGGCATTTGAATTTATGAATTCCAGGAACCTTTGGGCTAGAAAGTTGGGGCTTGAGTAATGTTCCCAGTCTATATTCGGGTAGTTGAAGTCACCCAATATGATGGTGTTTGGTGATACATTTATACCCTCCAGTGTCTTCAGGAAGGCTGTGTGGGTTTCCTGAGTTTGAGAGGGTGGCCTGTAGCATGCTACAAATTGTAGAACAGTTTTGCCTATGGTTAATTGCACCTGGATGGTTTCCGATGCTTCATGCGTAGCCACCAACTTGGAGGTGTGGGTATCCTTGATGAATATGGATACACTCCCTCCTTTCGTGGTATGGTCTGGGTTTTGGGGCCGGAACGCATGATATGAGGTAAAACCTGATAGTGCCGGGGTGCTCTCAGGAGCCTTGAACCAGGTTTCAGTCACAGCACAGACATCGATGTTCTCCATACTGAGAAGGGCCTCGAGTGCGTGCATTTTGAGATTTAGACGTCTGGCATTGAACAGCATTACCCTTAGTTTCTTCCCGTTTTTGTTTTCTAGGGTGGTAGGTTTAGAATTTGAGCCTTGCCTAAAAAAGGCACTATGGGGGTGGCAAGAGCCTTAGCCAATATCCGGAATCCCAGGGGTGACAGGTGCAAGCCGTCCCTTGCGAAGCAGCGTGGCTTGTCAAGCATGTCATCCCAAGCAGACAGACAATGGATCCCCTTTGAATGACACCACAAATTAAGCCAATTGTTAAAGCTGATCATCTTGTCACTATATTGTGGCATCATTCGTGGTGAAGGAAGGATACTGCTCAGGGTCAGGGTCATACCTGCCTGGGCTACATAATCAAAGAGCTCCTCTATGTCTCTTTTCATGTAGTCCAGGGAGGTACGTCTCAGGTCGTTCACACCAGCATGGACAATGACTGTGTCATACTTGTACTTGCCGTGGAGTGACCTGAGTGCTTGTGTTATGTGGCGGATTCTAGCGCCCGATAGGCAGCTTACCGTGACCTTCTCCTTGTTCAGCCTGGTGAGTGGGACGTCAGTGTGTCTGACTATGGAGTCACCTATGACAAGTATGTTTGGTGTTGTATTTGGCCTTAAGGGCAGTGACTGCTTTGCACACTGATTTTGTTTTTTATGTGTTGTTTGTGTGGTGTCTTGAGTTTGCAGTTGCTTGGGTGTCTGCTTTGGAGGCCTTTGCTGTTTAGGTAATTTTTTACTCAGAGCCTCTGAGTATGTCTTAGTGTGTTTATGTGTTTGATTCAGTGGTGTGGTTGAGTTATGTGAGACTTGTATTGTGGTGTGTGTAGTTGCCTTCTCCTCCTGCCTGGTCTTGCCAGTCCTGAGTTGAGAGAGCTCAGCCTCCAGTTTGGCTAAATAGCTGCATCTCTCGCAAGTGTTAGTGTTATGTGGGAGGAGGAGAGGGTTGTCCGTGTACATGAGGCAATTGTAACATTGCCCCAGAATTCCCAGATTCACCAACTGGGCAGGAGAGGATGCCAGCATCTGACCCTTCGACATGCTAGAAAGAATTATGAGTTGGTATGAGACAGAAAAGTAGAGGGTTTAGCAGGGAAGTGGGCACTCCTGGGGGGTTTTGCAAGTGAGGGATTTGTATAATATAGGAGTGCTTGACCTGCAAAGAAAATGCTTATAAGACAAGGGATATGCTTTTAAGACAAGTGCTGAGCTTTTTGAGAAGAAAAAGCAATTAGGAACAAGTGCTGCGCTTTTTAGTGAAGGTGTAAGTTTATAGTTAACACTTTTGATAAAATTAATGGACAAAATTTTAATGTACATTGCATATTTTGTTGTGATAAAGAATGTATTGTGTATGCTCTAAAATGCCATTGTGATATGTTTTATATTAGAGAGAGCAAGAGAGCTTTCAAGTTAAAGTTGCAGGAACACGTTAGGGATACAAGAAATGGTAAACTTGAAAGCCCTCTTGCAAAACATTTTATGCAGTGTTCATAATGGTCATCCAGAGGGTTTGCAGAGTACGATTTTAGAAAAGGTTGAGAAAAAAGGTGTACTTATGGAGGTGAAGAAGAAGCTTTTATACAAAGAGGCTACTTTTATTCTTAAATATGGTACCTGACCCCTACTGGTATGAATTTAGACCACACTTGGAAGGTTTTAATATAACTTAATTGATTGTTTAATTGAATATAATTATGTATGTGATTATAGCATATAAAAGGTTGATGTATTAATATGTTTTTAACTCCTTTGAAGGCATTTTCTGCCGAGGTGCAATTGTGCACAGTATATTTGGTCGCGGTTCTTTGTCGTACTTTGAAACAAATAGTTGGTCTGATTTTCTGAATCTTTAGTCCTATGCAGATAGTACCATAACGGCCTGTGGACATCCAGTGAGTGGAGAAGAAATTGTCTCTTATTATTGTAGTTTGGAAAAAATACTAGCAAGGTTGATGGCTTGATTGATGTTGGTTTCTGAAAGCACCTTTGGTAGAAAGAAAGCATTGGTCCGTAAGGATACCCTGTCCTTGTGAAAAATGAGATAAGGGTGTTTAAGACAATGCGTCAATCTCTGAAACTCTCCTAGCAGAGGTTATGGCAACTAGAAAGGCAGTTTTCCAGGAAAGAAATTTTAATGCATTCTTGGCTGCTGGTTCAAAGGTAGAAGCAGTTAAAGCCTGAATTACTAAGGAAAAGTCCCAAGGAGGTACGAGATCCTTCACAGGGGGTTTCAGGAGAAGCGTACCTTTCTAAAATACTTCACAAATTTTGGCAGATGCCAATGAAGAATCTGAAATTCCAACATGAAAATCTGATACAGCTACTAACTGAACCTTAATGGTAGAAGCACTAGCTCCTTTGTGCAACAATTCTGCAAGGTACTGGGAGAACTGTATAGGTGAGTGCTGTGAAAGGCCTATATCATGTTGTTCAGCCCAAATGACAAATCTTTTCTATTTGCTCTTATAGATAACTTCCTCACAGAAAGTTTACGGGAGGATACCAAAATGAAATGGACAGGGGAAGACAAAGTAAACTGTCTGGCTATCTTGGTAACTGGAGAAACCATGCCATTATTTTGAGATTTGTTAGGTCCAGAGGAGTCAGTCCTGTTGGATGCGACAAAGTCTGGAGTTGGATCTAGAATCCATGATGGAGCTTGGAGATGAGGCCATAGGAAGGGAATCCATATCTGTCGAGGCAGTAAGGTGCAATTAGGATGATCCTGGTCTTCAGAATGATCCTGGTCTTCAATCTGGATGCCTTCTGTAAAAATTTGGGGATCAGGGGAGACCGGGGGAGGCAATCATGTAGAAAAAGCATCCCTTGGTGACTCCCTCATAGAGGGGATTAGGGCAAAGAAGGTGCTGCATTTGTTGTTCAGAGGGGACGCAAATAGGTCGCAGCAGGGATGGCTCCACCAACGAAAAATCATTTTCACTACTCAGCAGTTGAGGGACCACTCATGAGGCAATAGAAAGGATCTGTTGAGCTTGTCCACAATCACGTTGCACTTCCCAGGAATGTGCGTTGCTACCAGAAAGTGATTGGAGGCTATCGTCCACTGCCATATTCTAAGGGTAAGATCTGGTTCCTCTTTATTTGTTGACATACCAAACGACCAGCATGTCCGTTTGGAATGCATTCATTCCCAGAGGGAGGGAGCCTTGAAATGCTCTCAACATTAGCAGCACCGCTCTCATCTCCAAGACATTTACATGCAAATTGGCCTCTTCTGGGGAGCAAGTGCCTTGAACTGCCTTTCTCAGATAATGCCCCCCCCCAATCTGGGAGTTGTCCATGGTCACGACAACCTTGGGACGAGGTAGGACAAATGGGCAACCTTGCTGAGGTTTATCTGACTGAATCCATCATTTGAGGTTGTCCTTGCAAGTTTGAGTTATCCTTATTGTTTCTGACATGGGGTGGGTGAAGAAGGACCACTGAGTTTGCAACATCCACTGTAGAACTCTCATATAGTATCTCACCAGAGAAACTAGAGTAATGGCTGCCCCCAATGAAAGAGGTTGTAACACTTTCCTAGCTGAAATTTTTGAACTGCAAATTATCTTCTTTGTTTTGCTTCTGATGTTGAGAAGACAAGGATAGCGGAATGGCGGCAAAGTGTATTCACTGTTGCAGTCATTACAATTGGGTTATCCTGCTGGCAGGCTACCTGCAGTCGGCCTGAGTTCCAAAGTCTAGGTCCGGCGTCGGTTGCTGTCGTCTCTTCCCTGAAGTCGGTGCGCCAGGAGTATATAAGATGCAGCCGACGCCATTTTCTTCAGTTTTTCTTGCCCCAGATGTCAGGTGCCCCTAAAATGGTAGGCTAAATTATGCCAATAAGCATGCATGCACAAAAAACAACTTTTCCTTCATCTACAAGCAAATACACCACATAGGTTGTATAGAGTCGAAAAGTACAGTTAGGTCCCAGCAAAGAAGAAAGGGGGATGGTGGGAGGGTAACCTGGACTGCAACAATGAATACACTCGAACATCTACATTTATGGTAGGTACACAACTGTACTATGTTCATCGTATTTCACTGTTGCAGTCATTACAATTGGGTTGAATCCCAAAGCTAAGGTTGGGAGGCTGGAGCTAAACAGGATTAGTTGAGGCTATAAGGCCCTGCAGAACTGCAGTGGCAAAGCCTGTCCTGGATTTAGAGTAGAGAGGTAGGTGATAGTGCTTTGTAAAGGTATGCACTGAACTCCAAGTTGCAGCCTCTAAGATGTCTTTGGTTGGTACTCTTCTGAGGAAGGCTGCTGCTCTGGTTGAATGTGGCCTAATGCTCTTAGGCACTGATTTGCCATGATGTGAATAGCAGAAACGAATGCAATGGCCTATCCACTTTGAAATAGTCTGTTTTGAGATAGGCTTTCCTTGTGATGCTTCAGCATATGCCACTAGAAGTTGATCAGTCTTTCTGAAAGCTCTAGATCTGTCCAAGTAGAAGCGTAGCTGTCTGTGAATGTCCAAAGAATGCAGAATTTTCTCACCCTTATTCTGTGGGTTTGGATAAAAAGTAGGCAAATGAATTATTTGGTTAAGGGCCACAGTGGACACTACCTTAGGCATAAATGTAGGGTTTGTCCTCAGCAAAACCCTGTCAGGATGGAAAATGATAAAAGGTTCCACAGCCATGAGTTCCTGTAACTCAGACTCTTCTAGTGGAGGTTATTGCTAGGAGAAGAGCTGTTTTCCAGGATAAGAATTTTATGTCAGCTGCAGAGGCCGTCTCAAACAGAGGCAGCGTGAGTTTTTCCAAGACATAGCTGAGGTCCCATGCAGGTAGTGGTGCTCTCCTTGGAGATCTTATGTTTTTGGCCCCTCTGAGGTACTGCCTCAATAACGGATGAGAAAAAAATAGGTGGTTCTGTATTGTAATGAGCTGAAGTGGCAGAGGCATGAATTTAATTTATGAAAAGGAAAGGCCTTTATCCAGCACCTCAGTTAAGTATTGTAAAATCTGAGGAATCAAAGGCAAGAAAAAACAAACTGCTACTAAACCAGCACAGCTCCTGATGCCAAACAGCAGGACTAAACGCCTCCCAAACACACGTATGCTTGTTCTGGAAGTCAAAGGCAAAAGCAACAAGCTGCTACACACCAACACAGTTCCTAATTCCAAGCAGCAGAACTAAACACCTCCAATAAGCACAGTCAGAGAGGTGAAACTCATCAAAGATAAACACAGCCAGATAGCCAAACTCACTGAGGCAGGTCTTTTTAAAATTCCAAAGGGGTAAGCAAACAAGATGCCAGTAAACAAACAACTTCAATTTTATTAAGCACCACAATACTGCTTTTCGTCGGCGCCCTGCACCAACTTCTTCAGACTCTGAAAAATAACTCGCACTTAAGTGCTGCTACATTTAAAGCCATTGCAAGCAAAGTCTATTACAAAACACACCCTCCAATTACCTTAAAGGAACAGGCACAGGTAGCTTCAATCTAACTAAAATATTCCTATCCCATAAACACACAATATAAAAAGTTGTATGCGATATAAAATATACAACTGTAAATCTAATACTGTTCCTTACATAGCACTTAAATAATGCAATCGACAGTTAATAATATTATAAAAACACACTTGCTTTGAACCAAAAATGCATAATAATACTGACATTAAAATAAATAAAAAAAGATACCATCATATTTCAAATGTTGATAAAAAGACATTCCATCTACCAGACATGGTATAAAATTTATATATATAGAGATCACTCAGCCGGTCCTATGTCCAAATCACACCCGATGTTATACCCCCCATGCATCATCTTTCCAAACTCCTCAGCTTAAGGACACAGCTAATAGATAACATACTATTGAGGCCGGGGTGTTGGTAGGCTTCAAGTCTCAACTGCCACATAAGCTCCTTCATTTCTAATTTCAGGGATTCAGTCCCCCCCAATTCACATAGTTCAACTGGTCAATGATCATAAATGTAAAATCATGGCCAGGGTGATTGTAGACATGACTTGCTAGAGCATTCTCCAGTTTAATCTTCTACATGGCATATAAATGTTCGTACATGCTTTAATTCAATCTCCTGTCCGTCTTGCCCACATAAAAAGCTGGGCATGACGAACAAGAAGCGAGATACACCATGTGTGTCGATGCACAATTGTATCTCCCTTTGATAAGGTACTTGGTGTCCCTAATCATGAAATATGTGCCCGACCTCACATATCTACAATGTTTGCACATATTGCACTTATACATGCCAGCTCTTGGAGTCATGTTGCCACCTTTCCTTTCTAACATGTTCTTAATATTCAGACCCCTCCTAAATGTAATCTTCAGGGCTGGCCCTAAATTATTGGGTCCTGTTAGTTCAGTTAGCAACAAACCCCAATTTTTCTGGATGATGGACACTATAGCTCTAGCATCCATGTTAAAGGTAGTAATGAAACTGCAATGGTATACACCTCTAAGTTGGCTGTCACTCCTGGGGTAGCTATTCTCCGAGACATAGTGACCCAAAATGGGTTGAAAATGGCCCATTTCCCTTTTGGATCTAACCTCTAGACACAAATCCACAACCAACTCCTCAGGGTTTAGAGGAGGGATCTAAATTCCATGCGGATCTCCTCACTATGTTTGATAGGCATGGATCTGAACTGATTGATCTTATTAGTACACACTACCAGGGAGCATTCTTGTCCCTAACTACAGAAACTGCGGACCTGGATGAGGATATTAAGTCAGACAATTTTTCTAGATATAAATTTGACTATGAGAGGATATACTCCAGTATTGATGAGTATATTTCCAAAATTACCTCAACCAAGATTAAAAAATTACATCGAGATATCAAGGCTTACAGAGAGGGGGTAGCTTACCCTAAACCTCCTACATCGCAAGGCAACTTTAAGGGGCGTGAAGGTGGAGTTCCTGCCCCTTCGAATGGCCCAAATACTCCCATGAATCTTGGATCTTTGCCAAGTAGTTCAGTACTGGAGGAAGAGACTGGTGATAGGAGGGTTGGATATGCTGACCCTGAGGTAAGACGTGAACCAGCGACTCTGACTAGCCATTCGGGGAACCCTAGTTCTGGTTTGCATGGGGCAAATTTTCGGGATCCAGCCTCTTCTCCCCAACAGGCTTCAAACCGGAAGACCAGGTTCAGATGCAGGACAACAAGGAACCAAATGTGAGTGGAGTAGGGTGCCCCGGCCCTGAGCAGACCACATTTGAAGTCATTTCCAACTTGGGGATGGATTTCCATATTTATAATTTTTCTCATTTCAAGTTTACCCAGACATTAGTTGATTTCCTGGCTAAAGGAATTTCTTATGTTCCATCTAGAAGAGCCTGCGTGGCCAGATCCATTTTGGATCTTAAATTGTTTGTCAGGAAACTAAACTTATGTTTGTTGATGGGGGACCATGAGTACCAAAAGAATACTTTTCATGTACCTAGTATGTATAATCCACCTATCCAACCTAAGTTGGGGGCATTTGAGCAAATGTGTGATTTGGATTTTCGACATTTACTACAGTCTAGGTCTGTGATGCATTTTAATATTACCAAAGAAGAAAGGGCGGATTTTAATGAATTATGCGCCTCTTCAGTCAGAATTATGCAACCAGACAAGGGAGGCGGCATGGTTGCAATGGACAGAGATGATTATAACAACAGAATGTCAGCAATTTTGTCTTCTGAAACTTACCAAGAGGTGTCCAAGAATGAGTTGAATGGAAATCTGGCAAAAGTTCGGTCTTATTATGAAGACATGTTTATTAATGAATCCATTGACCAGGAAATTTTCAACTTTATTTACTGTGCATCTCCTCGAGTACCTGTTTTGTTCGGGAACCCGAAAATCCACAAAAACATTAGAGACCCTCCCATGCGCCAGTTGGTGAGTGCTAGAGGGAGTGCAACATACGCAGCAGCCAAAGCTGTGGATCACATTCTAAAAAAATATGTGACTAGTGAATCATATATTTCCAAAGATTCCTGGTCCTTTTTGAGGAAGGTGAAAAACATTTCGTACAGTCCTGATTATCACTTTCTGATGGTAGATGCTGTTGACCTGTACTCATCCATTCCACATGATGTAGCGGTGGAATGGATTGAGTTGGAAATGACCACAAAAGCAGGCACCAGTGAATGAAACTTCAATGGTAAAAGACCTATTGGACATAATTTTAACATGTAACTACTTCGCCTTCGACAGATGGTTCCACCAGTTAGTTGGAGTCCCCATGGGCTCACCATGTGGTGTGAGTGTGGCCAACTTGGTCATGGCCCATTGCGAGAAGGAATTCGTGTTTATTAACTCTATCTTCCTAGAACGAGTTTCCTTATATATCCGTTTCTTGGACGACATTTGTATCATTCTCAAGGGTGACTCTTCGGTGGCCAATGACATGGTAGAGATGTTCAACAAGTCCACGGATTTCTTAAAGTTTACATCTACTTTTGACACAGACAGAATAGCATACTTAGATGTGGAATTATTCAAGGACAGCAACCAGAACCAGTTTTTAGGCAAAATTCATCGCAAGCCCACCTTTTCCAATTCTTATTTGCATTTCAATAGTGAACACCTGGCCTTCCAGAAGATATCAATAGTAAAAGGCCAATTTGTGAGGGCGGCCAGAATGGTCTCGAGAGATGGTGATTTCCAGGAAGAGTGCCGGTTCTTATCGAATTTGTTTCTATGTGGGAGCTACCCTGAGGAGTTGGTTGTGGATTTGTGTCTAGAGGTTAGATCCAAAAGGGACATGGGCGATTTTTAACCCATTTTGGGTCACTCTGTCTAAGAGAATAGCTACCCCAGGAGTGACAGCCAACTTAGAGGTGTACACCATTGCAGTTTCATTACTACCTTTAGCATGGATGCTAGAGCTATAGTGTCCATCATCCAGAAAAATTGGGGTTTGTTGCCAACTGAACTAACAGGACCCAATAATTTAGGGCCGGCCCCGAAGATTACATTTAGGAGGGGTCTGAATATTAAGAACATGTCAGAAAGGAAAGGTGGCAACATGACTCCAAGAGCTGGCATGTATAAGTGCAATATGTGCAAACATTGTAGATACGGGAGGTCGGGCACATATTTCATGATTAGGGACACCAAGTACCTTATCAAAGGGAGATACAATTGTGCATCGACACTCGTGGTGCATCTCGCTTCTTGTTCGACATGCCCAGCTTTTTATGTGGGCAAGACAGACAGGAGAATGAATGAACGGATGTACGAACATTTGTATGCCACGAAGAAGATTAAACTGGAGAATGCTCTAGCAAGTCATGTCTACAATCACCCTGGCCATGATTTTACATTTATGATCATTGACCAGTTGAACTATGTGAATTGGGGGGGGACTGAATCCCTGAAATTAGAAATGAAGGAGCTTATGTGGCAGTTGAGACTTGAAGCCTACCAACACCCCGGCCTCAATAGTATGTTATCTATCAGCTATGTCCTTAAGCTGAGGAGTTTGGAAAGATGATGCATGGGGGGTATAACATTGGGTGTGATTTGGACATAGGACCAGCTGAGTGATCTCGATATATATATTTTATATCATGTCTGGTAGATGGAATGTCTTTTTATCAACATTTGAAATATGATGGCATGTTTTTTTTTATTTATTTTAATGTGTCAGTATCATTATGCGTTTTTGGTTCAAAGCAAGTGTGTTTTTATAATATTATTAACTGTCGATTGCATTATTTGTTATGTAAGGAACAGCATTAGTTTTACAGTTGTATATTTTATATCACATACTTTTTATATTGCGTGTTTATGGGATAGGAACATTTTAGTTAGATTGAAGCTACTTGTACCTGTTCCTTTAAGTTAATTGGAGGGTGTGTTTTGTAATAGACTTTGTTTGCAATGGCTTTAAATGTAGCAGCACTTAAGTGTGAGTTGTTATTTTTCAGAGTCTGAAGAAGTTGGTGCAGGGCGCCGACGAAAAGCAGTATCGTGGTGCTTAATAAAATTGAAGTTGTTTGTTTATTGGCGTCTTGTTTGTTTACCCCTTTGGAATTTTAAAAAGACCTGCCTCAGTGAGTTTGGCTATCTGGCTGTGTTTATCTTTGATGAGTTTCACCTCTCAATGTGCTTATTGGAGGTGTTTAGTTCTGCTGCTTGGAATTAGGAACTGTGTTGTCTTAGTAGCAGCTTGTTGCTTTTGCCTTTGACTTCCAGAACAAGCATACATGTGTTTGGGAGGCGTTTAGTCCTGCTGTTTGGCATCAGGGGCTGTGCTGGTTTAGTAGCAAAATCTGAGGAATATTTGGAACAACAGTGTCAATGCCTTGTGCTTGGTTCCAAGCACAGAATCTCTTCCATTTGTCTGCATAAGATTTTCTGGTGCTAGGCCTCCTGGCCTCCAAAATAACAGCCATTACTACTTTAGAAAAAGGTATGTCTTGAGAGGCTACATTATCTGCCATGCCGCCAGGTTTAAGGTTTTGAGTTGGCTGTGTTATATCTGGCTGTCTTGTTGGGTCAACAAGTGAGGAATTCGAGGCAATGTCCAGGCTGGGCAGTGAGACAAACTCTTCAGGATTGGGTACCAGTGCTGGCAGGGCCAGTCTGGGACAATCAGTATAATTTTTGGTTTCTCTTGTCTGACCTTGAGGAGTACATTGGGGAGGAGAGGCAGAGGAGGAAAGGCATATACTGTTTGATTTTTCCAGCTGAAAGATAGAGCATCCACTTTCCATGCTTGCTTGTGATAAGTCTTTGTGCAGAAACTTTGTAGTTGGTAGTTGTGAGGAGAGGCAAATAGGTCTATGTCCGGGCATCCCTAGGTCTTTGTTATCATGCTGAAGACTTGTGGATCCAATTTCCACTCGTGGGGATCCATTAGATTTCTGCTTAGTCTGCCAGAGTATTTTTCCTTCCTGGCAGGAATTGAGCTTGCAGATGTACTTGGTAAGTCAATGCTGTGTGCCACAAGTTCATGGCTAGCCTGCAGAGGGGGTAGGAATGTGTGCCTCCCTGCTTGTTTATGTACCAAATGACTGTGGTATTGTTCGTCTTTATTAGTAGTTGTCCTGGATGAAGTTGATCCTTCAAGGCTGTTAGAGCATTTTGAACAGCTAGCATCTCTTTTTGATTGATATGTGGATGCATTTGACTTGCGGATCATGTACTCTGAATACATCTTCCTGCCATATAGGCCCCCCAGGTGTAATCTGATGCATCTGTTGTCAATGTCTGCCTGGCTGTGGGTAAGGTGAATGGCTGTCCCGTGTTGTGGTGACAGGCTTTCGCCCACCATCGAAACTCCTGTTGCAGGCAGGGAATGAGGGTAATTATTGTTTCCAGGCTGTGGCAATGTTGAATCCAAACACTTTTTAGATACCATTGAAGTTTCCTCATATGCAGTCTTGCATATGGAATTAGTAGAATGCGGGATGCCATGAAACCCAAGGCCTGCAGAATTTTTCTTGCAGATAACTGTGTCTTTGTTGCCAACATTTTGAAATAAGTAGTCAGTTGTCTGTGTTTGTCTGGCATGAGATAAGCCATCTGGGCAGTTGTATTTAAGCTTGCACCCAGGAATATTATCTCTTGAGAGGGTACGAGTTTTGATTTCTTCTCGTTTACTGTGTACCCTAGACTTATCAGTAATCTTTTTACAAACGCCAGATGCTGTAGTAGAATGTCTTTGTTCTCCGCTTGAATAAGGCAGTCGTCCAAGTAAGAATATATTTGTATTCCTCTTTGTCTGCAAAATGCAATTACTGGTGCCAGGTACTTTGTGAAGACACTGGGCGCAGTAGATAAGCCAAAGGGCAGTGCAGAGAATTGGTAGTGCACTGAGCCAGCTTTGAATCTGAAGTATCTTCTGCATGTTTGCCTGACTGGGACATGCAGGTATGCCTCTTTTAGATCTAAAGTCACAAGCCAATCCTTCTTGCCCAACATGGGCAGAAACTGCTGTAGAGTCAACATTTTGAATTCTGGAAAATCCAGATATGTGTTTACAATAGATAGGTCCAGTATTGGCCTCCAGGCTTTGTCCTTTCTGGGTACTAAGAACAGTCTTGAATAGAATCCGTGGCCCTGCTCTTGTTCTGGTACTTGTTGAATGTCCCTCATGTCCATGAGGGATGAAACTTGTTTTTGTGCCTCTGCCCATTGATTGCGTGGCAGGCCTGGCATACCTTTTTGCCTTGGCAGGGTATGAAAGTGGAACCTGTAGCCTTGTGAAACTATATTTAGAACCCATTTGTCCTGGGTGATCATGTGCCAATTTTGTGAAAAAAGTGCTAGCTTTCCCCCCAAAGGGGCTGCCAAAAGATAAGTGCTTGGTGCTGGAAGTGGAAAGTCATTGAGACTGTTTCCTGTATGGCTGTGATTTTTCCTCTCCGCTCTTGGAGGTAGAAGCACCCCATTGTTTAGGCCTGTATGAGCCTTGGGGCTGTGATCTGCCTCTAGGGCGTCTGTATCTGCCCCTTTGTGGTCTATCTGACACTGGAAAGGACCAATTTTTTGTAGGCCAGTTCCTGCTACATCTGGGAGGCTGTACCTGCAAGAAATCCTTGACTGTTTGCATAGATTTAGCCTTGTCCTCCATTTTCTTCAACACCTCTTCTGCTTTAGTACCAAACAAAGTATCATGCTGTAAAGGAGCGTCTAATAGTTTTGCTTTAACATGATCTGGAAAATTTTGTTCTTTTAACCAAGCATGTCTCCTAATGACAGAACCTGTAACAGTGGCCCTGCAGGAGGCCTCAAGAGAATCAAAACCACATTGCAAAGTATGCTTTCTAACTTGTTTAGCTGCATGCAATAAATTTTGCATTTCTTTATTGTCTGCACATTCTGCATTTGCTGACATTTTGTGTTTAAGCAAGGATATAAGATATTGCTGATACTTAAGCACATGAAATTGGCAATTTAAAGCTCTTACAGCCAAGGTAGCAGAGGTATAAATATTTTTGCCCCATCTGTCTAGGGCCCTAGAAATTTATGTGAATCAGGAACCCTGTAGTATCTGTCTGGCTTAACAGGGGCTGGTGGTAAAGAGTCTGGAGAAAAACTGGACTCTGTAAATACATCATCTACAATGTCTAAAACAGGCGGAATAGCAAGGGGCCTGTGCTGGGGCAATAAAAGGAAATCTCTGAGCCTTTTATTGGATTCTGAGTAATCTTGGCTCTCCCAATGGAAATGCTCCCTCATAGTATGCAGCGTTTCCCCAAAAGAATAATCCTCAGGAGGAGAGGCTGAAGGGATAGATTCATCATCAGAATCCTCATAAGGAGGAATAGAGTAATCCTGTTCAGAGGAGGAATCAGAGGAAATGGAAACCTGGTCTGAAGATTCATATTCCAACTCTTGCCTAGGCCTCTTTTCAGGAGGGGGATGGGAACCCCTGATCAAAGTAATAAGGTCTTCGGCCATTTTAAGCATCTGTTTTTTAGGCATGGTGGCCTGTCCAGGTGAATGCTGTACTTGTTTATTTGTCTTTAGAGCTGCTTTAGTCTTTGTCTTTGTAGCTGAAGTAGGTTTCACATATAACTGCGTAGGCCTGAAAACACCCTCAGAAGCCGATGCCTGCTCAGCGGCTCCGGACCCATCCGAGGGAATAGTTTCCGAGTGTCCAATACCTTGAGCTTCCAGAGGCCCAGTCTGCTCCACGTGGGAGTCGAAAGCGGGCCTGTGGCTCTGAGGTAGCGGGCGTCAGGGGCTGCGAAAATGCCTCACTGAGAACCGGCGACAGGCCTAGAAGAAGCCTTGCTGTCGGTTTTGGATCTCGGATGCCTGTCCTTTTCTTTTTCTTTTCGTTTTTTGTAAATTCTGGTAGTCGGCAGATCCGACAGCATTATATAATTAAATCTTCTGCCAAAGTAATGAAATGCAAAATCGTACCGACGCTTAATAGTGCATTGGTTAAATCTAGCACAAAACTGACAACTAGCAATGTTATGGTCAGGGCCTAGGCAAGGAATACAGTAAGAATGAAAATCCTTATGAGGTATTTGCTTCCCACAAGAAATACAGTCATTAACTTTTTCTGACATCGGTCTGGAGCAAGAAAAAAGTTTCCCCGACGGGGTACTTCGCTTTAATGAAGACTTCGGATCTGAAATTCGAATTTGAAAACTTCAGGAGTCGGCCGACTGGCACTTGTGAACTGCTTTTGCTTCGGGCACCGCGCGGCAAGAAAGACTGAAGAAAATGGCATCGGCTGCATCTTTTATACCCCTGGCACACTGACATCAGGGAAACTGCAATTCTAAGCTCGTGATTTATATGGCTAAATGTATAGTATGTACAGGATATTACATAGGAAAGACTGAGTGGAGTCTAAAAAAGAGAATCTACGATCATTTGTACAGTATTAAAAGAAGAGATAACAATGCACTTTACAGGCACATTGAGGAAAAGGGTAACCATCATTTATTTAAGTTTTCCATTTTGGAGAATATTAAGAATGACCCTAGGGGAGGGAATTTTAAGGCTGTATTAGGATATAAGGAGGTTTGGTGGCAACTTTTTACAGACGCATCCACTTTGCCTGGGCTTAATGATCACATTACAATTAAACCAGTTTTGATTCAAAAATGTAAATGAGTGATGGTAGTTTTTATGACGTTTAGGAAAATGCAGTATATAAGGTGAATGAAATAAGTATCGCATAAACATGTACATATTTATGTAGTTAAACATTAGCAGTTATTAATATATATATTTTTTAATATTTAATATTAATGTATTTTTTGTACACACGAGCTTTTAGGGGTTTTATCAGGTTATTTATTAATGAACGTTATATTATACTTATATATTTATACTATTTAGAAAATCAGTCTGAAGGAGATTGGAGACTGTAAAGTGGTGGCAGGGGAAAGTGTAGTTAGGCAGCATAGGATGGTGGTTTGTAGGATGACAATGGTGATCAAGAAGAGGAGGATGAGTGTGAGGGCAGCACCAAGGATCAAATGGTGGAAATTGAAAAAGGGTAATTGTGAGGTGATGCTCAGGGAAGAATTAGGACAGGCACTGGGTGGCGGTGAAGAGTTAACCGAATAGCTGGGTAACTACAGCAGAGGTAGTAAGACAGATGGCTAGAAATGTGTTTGGTGTGACATCTGGAAAGGAGGAGGACAAGGAGATCTGGTGGTGGAATGAAGAAGTACAGGAGAGTATACAGAGAAAGAGGTTGGCGAAGAAGAAGCGGGATTGTCAAAGAGATGAAGAAAGTAGACAAGAGTATAAGGAGATGAGGTGCATGGCAAAGAGAGAGGTGGCGAAGGCTAACGATAAGGCATATGAAGAGTTGTATAAAAGGTTGGACACTAAGGAGGGAGAAAAGGACCTGTACCGATTGGCTAGACAGAGGGGCCGAGCTAGTAAAGGTGTGCAGCAGGTAAGGGTGATAAAGGATAATGAGGGAAACATACTCACAAGCGAGGAGAGTGTGTTGAGCAGACGGAAAGAGTACTTTGAGGGGTTGATGAATGAAGAGAATGAGAGGGAGAGAAGGTTGGATGATGTGCGGATAGTGAATCATGAAGTGCAGTGGATTAGCAAGGAGGAAGTAAGGATAGCTATGAAGAGGATGACGAACGGAAAGGCTGTTGGTCCAGATGACATACTTGTGGAAGCATGGAGATGTTTAGATGAAATAGTGGAGTTTTTAACTCAATTGTTTAATGAAATCTTGGAAAGTGAGAGGATGCCTGAGAAATGGAGAAAAAGTCTTTTGGTACCGATTTTTAAGAATAAGGGTGATGTGCAGAGCTGTAGTAACTACGGAGGGATTAAACTGATCAGTCACAGCATGAAGTTCTGGGAAAGAGTAGAGGAAGCTAGGTTAAGAAGGAAGGTGATGATTAGTGATCAGCAGTATGGTTTCATGCCAGGAAAGAGCACTACAGATGCGATGTTTGCTCTGAGAGTGTTGATGGATAAGTACAGAGAAGGTCAGAAGGCGTTGCATTGTGTCTTTGTGGATTTAGAGAAAGCATATGACTGGGTGCCTAGGGAGGAGTTGTGGTATTGTATGAGGAAGTCAGGAGTGTCAGAGAAGTATGTAAGGGTGGTACAGGATACGTACAAGGGTAGTGTGACAGCGGTGAGGTCTGAGGTGGGAATGACGGATGCGTTTAAGGTGGAGGTGGGATTACATCAAGGATCAGCTCTGTGCCCTTTCTTATTTGCAATGGTGATGGACAGGTTGATAGATGAGATCAGACAGGAGTCCCCGTGGATTATGATGTTTGCAGATGACATTGTGATCTGTAGGCAACAGGTGGAGGGGACCCTGGAGAGGTGGAGATATGCTCTAGAGAGGAGGAATGAAGGTCAGCAGGACTAAGACAGAATATATGTGTGTGAATGAGAAGGAGGATAGAGGAATGGTGAGGATGTAAAAAAAGTAGAGGTGGCGAAGGTGGATGAGTTTAAGTACTTGGGATCAACAGTTCAGAGTAATGCTGTGTGTGGAAGAGAGGTGAAGAAGAGAGTACAGGCAAGATGGAGTGGGTGGAGAAGAGTGTCAGGAGTGATTTGTGACAGACGAGTACCAGTAAGAGTGAAAGGGAAGGTCTAACAAGAGGGTAGTGAGACCAGCTATGTTATATGGGTTGGAGACAGTGGTATTGACAAAAAGGCAGGAGTCAGAGCTTGACGTGGCAGAGTTGAAGATGTTAAGATTTGCACTGGGTGTGACGAGGATGGACAGGATTAGGAATAAGTATATTAGAGGGTCAGCCCAGGTTGGAAGGTTTGGAGACAAAGCCAGAGAGGCAAGATTACGTTTGCATCCCTCCTCAGCACATGTCCAAACAGAGTATATTGGGAAAAAGATGCTAAGGATGAAGCTACCAGGTAACAGGAAAAGACGAAGGCCTAGGATAAGGTTTATGGATGTGGTGAGAGAGGACATGCAGGTGGTTGTTGTGACAGAGCAAGATGCAGAGGACAGGAAGAAATGGAAACAGTTGATCTGCTGTGGCGACCCCTAACGGAAGCAACCGAAAGAAGAAGAAGAAGAAGAAGAAGAAGAAAAAGAATGAATTCTACACTGGCTTTACATTGTATATATTTGATGTTGATCTAGTTTTGTGAACATACATAAGTAGATGTACATTATTCAATATTATTTTATTATTCATATAATATATATTTAATATTTTGATGTTTTATAATTTTTTGGAATTATGTAATACACCGGAGTGATGCATTTATTATATAGCTGAACTTTTATTTTCTACTTAATCAAGTGGTGCACACAATATTATTGAGAGTTTATGTGAATAACATGAAGCATATACTGTGCCTTTTCACTTTAAGAGAAAATAACTTAATTGGCGTTTTTTTGGCGCCAAAAGCAGTATTTAAATGGATGCCAAATTTTGTAACAGTGTTCTGATGAAGCCTACGCTTAGTGGGTGAAAGCGCTTAACCTCAATTGTTATTAAAGAAGATTTTTATAGTACTGCTGGTGTGCTTGACCTTGTTGTGATGCTATTCGTGACTCTTGTGCGTTCGTGTTTTGGATGAGAAGTTTACAGTCGAAAGAACGCATGTTCATTTTCAGGAGTCGTTTCCATAAGCTGTAGTAATGGCACAGTCAGATCCAACCACGATCCTGAACCCATTCATGAGGATGAATGAAAACTGGCAACATCAGACCATTTGTTTCAAAAATCTGACAGATATAATTATGTAAGGGGTATCCTTTTTCCCTCATGTTTAGGTTCAGTAAAGAAAATGGGGAGATAGGTAGTTTAGCTTAAAGTAAACTCGGATACCACTTTAGGCATATAAAAGAAGTTATGTACTCACCATAACATTCCATCTGTGTTGTCGATCTTCATTTATTCTTGACAAATGAGATTTGGTACCAAGCATCGGAACCAGCTCGGCTGTTTTAACAGCTCATGAAAACCAAATACTCTCGAGCCAAGCCTCTACCCAGAATGCCCCTCTCTAGATTACCACAGATAGAGTTTGCATCTATAAAAGGATACCAGGAAAATAGTACTATAACAAATGAAGAGGCCATGTCCAAGGTCATACATGAAGTAAGAGATAAGCAGGACTAGGGTCCGTTCCTCCAAGGAGTCTAAAGGAGGGTGGAATGTCAAGAATAAATGAAGATCAACAACACAGATGGACCATTATGGTGAGCACATAACTTCTTTAACTGATGTTGTCAATCTTCATTTATATGTGACAAATGGGACGGAGTCCCCAGCTACTTTATATCTTAGGAGGCCTTATGGAAGGACATTCCTGAGCACCACAGAACAAAAGGACGCCCTTCCCCCGGAGAACAGATCCACTTTGTAATGAGTGATAAAGGTGTGGGGGTTAGTCCAAGTTACTGCTGCACAAATTTCATCCATGGAAACCTTTGAGTGGAAAACAGCAGATGTAGCTACTGCCCTTGTAGAATGCATTCTCACTGGAGCTGATAATTGTAGGTTTTTCTTTTTGTAGACAAAGGTTATACATTCCCTTAACCACTTAGATACAGTGACCTTTGAAACTGGTTTACCCAGAGTTAGACCTGTGAATGAGACAAATAACTGGTCTGACTTCGTAAAGTTCTTAGTATCCTGAGGTAAAAACAACTGTCTATGAACAGCTAGCAAGTGTAACAGTATTCTCCCTTGTTTGAAAAATTAAGGAAGAAAGCTGGTAACTCAATAGACGGATTGTTAGTTTCGGAAACTACTTTTGGAAGAAAAGATGGGTTGGCTCTTAGTGACACCCAGTCCCTTTGAAAAATTAAATATGGAGGTTTTGAAGAAAAGGCATGAATCTCTGAAATTCTTCCTGCTGATGTCACGGTTACCAACAAAATGGTTTTCCATGAAAGAAATTTCAAGTCACAAGTAGCCTCCAGTTCAAAAGGGGAACAGACCAAGGACTGTAGAACCATAGTAAGATCCCAGGGGGCAAGGGGATTACTGTAAGGCAGGTTTTAACCTCAAAGTTCCTTTTAGAAAAACTTTACACAGTCTATGTGAAATCAAAGAGTGGTCTTTAAAGCCATTGTGGAAATTAGAAATAGCAGAAAGTTGAACTTTAATGGTAGAAGAAGCACCCTGTAGCCAAAAATTCCAAAACCTTTTTAATTGGTGCAGAAAAGGGATCAGTTCCATAATCACATGCCCAAATAGAGAATCTTTTCCACTTACAGTGGCAGAGTTTGCTAGTGGAAGGTTTATATGAAGCCAACAAAATTTTTTGAACTGGAGCAGATAGGTTATTTTGCCTGGCAATCAAGCTGTAAGCCTGAGAATTTTCAGACTGGAGTGAATTAATCCCTGTGGATGGGATAGGAGGTCTGGATTTGGGTCCAGAGTCCATGCACGTTGAAGCAGTTAAGGCCAAAGAAAGGGGAACCACACTTGTCAAGGTCAGAATGGGGCAATGAGAATCACTTTGCTCTTCAGCCTGATGGCTTTCTTAAACTCATTCACTCCAACTGAGCTCAGGAAGTTTGCACTGTAACTTCCAATGGGCAAAGCTTAAGCCTTTTGACAGAATCAAATGATGTACTCACATTCCAAACAAATGTTCATATCTCTGGAACCATAGGGGTTATGAAAGAAGTATAAATGACAAATCCTTCAGCACAAACTATTTTTATAGTGGTAGTATGCTTTAGGTTCTAGTTCTTAAACTGAATGTTCTTAAACTGAATTTATTGTATAAGTCACAGTAAACACAGTAACTATTATGTTTGTAACATTTTGTAAACAACTTACAATATTCCAGCAGCCACTCAAGTTACACACATAATGTCAGCAGCATTTTATTCATCTAGCTGAGAGCTTTCATTTGAAAATAAGGAGTTCTGTCTGTATTACTTGGCTATCGAGATATTTAGAAAAATGTGAAAATTATATCTATATAAATTAATATAATACAAACAACAGTTAATATCTATTTACCTGCACTAGACAGAGGTCAAATATTAATGCAGTTGAGTTTGCCATTATGTAAGCTTTAAGATTAAATATTTCAAAACCTTGTACATAGCATGGTTTTGGAATTATTGATGCAAATTTGAACAAACAATATTTGACACCTAGAGATGTCGGTAGGAGTTAACGGCAGATGCACCTGGAGGCATGACTTGGATGTAATGAGTTAAAACTCTTAGTTATGTACTTACCATAACGATAGATGTATGTGATCCATCTCGCCTACATTCATTACTGATGGGCTCCGACTTGGCCGCTATAACAAGCACAAAGTCTCTCATTGGCTGGGCCAACCCTGTATCCCAGGATGCACCACACCCAAACCTGTTTGCCCCAACACATTCTTCCACCAACAGAACCCATAAAGAGAAATCTGTAAGAGGAGAGAAAAAATAATATCCTGAGGGGAATCTAGGAATATTTGTTTCCTCCAAGTCCAACAGGTTGGGGGAAGGAGGGTGGGTACTCAAGAATGTAGGCGAGATGGATCACATACATCTATCGTTATGGTAAGTACATAACTAAGAGATGTAATGTGATCCTATCTTGCCTACATTCATTACTGATGGGACAGTGTCCATAGCACCTGAATCCTGGGGGGCTCACTGGAAAATACTCCTGAGCACTGTGGAACCAAAGGAAGCCCGACCTCTAGATGCCACGTCCAATTTGTAATGAGAAATAAAGGTATGTGGAGAAGTCCAAGTAGCCGCTGCACATATCTCATCCACAGACAGCCTAGCGTGAAAAACCACTGAAGTTGCCATAGCCCTAGTAGAATGCGCCTTCACTGGAAAGGGAAGATCCCTACCCATCAATGCATAAATGAAGGAGATGCAATCCCTAATCCACTTAGCGATGGGGGACTTAGTTACAGATCTGCCAATTCTATTGTCCGAAAAAGACACAAACAACTGATCCGATTTCCTCTCCTGTTGTGTCCTATTCAAATAAAACCTCAATTGTCTATGTACATCCAACTGATGAAATATGTATTCCGCTTTGTTGGAGAATTGTGGGAAAAAGACCGGCAGCTCAATAGACTGTATGGGGCTGCCCTGACTGATGAGTCAATAGGTCTGAAGCTGGGTCTAGAATCCAAGGACCATCCACAGCATACTTCTGAAGGAAGGGGAACCAAGCTTGACGGGGCCAGTGTGGTGCAATCAGAATCATGCTGCTTCCCATACAGATTGCCTTCTGAATCACTCTTGGCAGAAGAGGGATTGGAGGGAAGGCGTAGAGCAGACCGGAGGGCCAACTGTGGACTAGAGCATCCCTGGGTGACTCCCCCTGAGGAGGGATCAGAGTGAAAAAATTGCTGCACTTTGCATTTAGGGGACTGGCAAAGAGGTCGCAGCAGAGAAGACCCCACTTGGAGAAAATCTGAGCAGCCACTCGATTGTTCAGGGACCACTCGTGAGGCATCAGAATAGCTCTGCTCAGCCTGTCTGCTATCACGTTGGACTTCCCCGGAATGTGCGTTGCCACAAGAACACGCTGGGAAGCGATCGCCCAGTTCCACACTCTCATGGCTTCCCTGCAAAGGGGATAGGACTTGGTCCCCCCCTGTTTGTTCAGATACCAGACAACCGACATATTGTAGGAAAGAATCGCAATAGTTCCCTGGGGAAGAAAGCTATGTAGTGCCTGCAACGCTAGAAGCACCGCTCTCATCTCCAGAATATTGATATGCAAGTGAGTCTCGTGATCTTGCCAGGTACCTTGGACTGTTCTGCCCAGATAATGCCCCCCCCCCCTATCTGGGAGGCGTCCGTGGTTAACGTGGCTGCGGGGGACGGGGGGATGAACAATCTCCCTTGATTCAGATTGGAGGGAAGAAGCCACCAACGAAGATCTTGTCGGCATCTCTCCGTGATGAAAATGGGATGGGACAAGGGCAGTTCCTAATATGACCACTGGACCAAAAGGAGCCATTGAAGTATTTGCATGTGTAACCTGGCAAGAGGGACTAGAAGAATGGTAGCAGAGTTTGTTCCCAACAATTGAAGAACCGTTCTGGCTTGGGCTTTTCTCCGGGGCAGCAAGGCCAGAACTTGGGCCTGCAACACCTTTAATCTCTCCCTGGGTAGAAATGCTTGCATCTTTAAAGAGTCTAGCTCTGCGCTGATAAAAGCAACATGCTGTGATGGCAGCAATACAGATTTTGCCCAATTGAAAGTAATTCCTAGTAGATGTCCCAATTTGATGGTAGTTATCATGGCTTGAATAAGTAGATGCCTGGTGGGGGCGGTGAGGAGCCAGTCGTCTAGATAAGGAAACACCTGGAATCCTAGAGGTCTCAGGTGAGCAGTCACCACTGCCAAACACTTGGTAAACACCCTGGGGGCTGTGGTGAGACCAAAGGGCAGGGCCCGGAATTGAAAATGACTGGCCCCCAGCTGGAAGTGTAAATGATGCCTGGAAGCCTCATGTATCTTGATGTGATAATAGGCGTCCTTGAGATCTATGGAGCACATCCATACTCCTTTCTCCAGCAGGGGGAGAATGGATTGCAAAGTGACCATCCAGAACTTGGACTTCTTTACAAAGCAGTTCAAACGGCTGAGATCCAGAATGGGTCTCAAGTCCCCTGTTCTTTTCGGCACCAAAAATAATCTTGAGTAAGTTCCTGATCCGATCTGGTCTGCGGGGACTGGTTGGATGGCTCCTTTTCTTAGCAGCTTTAAGATTTCTAGTGCTGCTTGATCCCGTTGACTGGGTGGAACGTCCGGGATTCTCTTTGACGGTGGGGGAGAATGGATAAAGGGAATGGTATAACCTCCGGTGATGATTCGAAGCACCCATCGATCCTGAGTGATGGACTCCCAGGCCTGAAGATGCTCCAAAAAATGACCCCCGACTGGCTCCGGAGATGCACAGTCGGGAAATCCCTCAGGGACGTTGGAAGGAGGAACCACGAAACGATTTGCGGTCTCCTGTATTGCGAGGGCCACAGCCGCCTCTAGGGCGATGTCTTCTGGAGTAATTTCCCCCTCCTCTGCCTCTGTGGGGGGGGGTCACTCTGATGGGCAGGAGAAGACTTTTGAGACTTTCTGGACCACATTTTTCCTCCCCTCTGAGCCTTGGGATAAGGTCTAGTGGGAAGAGAAAAACGGGTCCCAAAGGCAGACAAAGTCTTGCCCTCCTGCTCACATCTAGTGAGGGTGTCTTTCACCTTGGGTCCAAAAAGGGAGGACCCGTCGAATGGGGCATCCGTGAAATAAGACTTGAAAGCCTCCGCAAAATGACACAAGCGCATCCAGGCTTGCCTCCTGAGGGCTACGTCTGAACTCGCTGCTCTACCCGCCCCCTCGGCTGCATAAGATATGAGCCTCATGGACGAGTTGACGGCGGAAGAAAGGGTAGACTGCTGGGCGTTCACAGACTGGGTCAACGCCTCAGGCAAGTTACCCGACAGGGTATCTCCCAACTCCTTTATGAGATCCCTTTGGAGCCGCGTAAAATGACACAAGTAATTCAGCGACCGCAAGGTAAAGGTTGCTGAAGACAGGGTACGCTTCCCATACCTATCCATGCTCCTAGACTCCTTATTAGGAGGATGGATGGAAGTAGAAGCCTCTGCCACGTCCTGCTGAGTGGCAGACGCCACCACCATGGCATCCACAGGTACTCCCTTGGTCAAAAACTCTTTTCCAGGAGGCGCAGTTAAGAATTTATTGGGGCGGCTAGGAACTGGCTCCACAGAGTCAGGGTGTTCCCACACCCTTCGACAAATAAGATCCAATAATTCATCTAAGGGTGGAGACATCCAGGAGGAGGAAGGCTGGGCTCCAAAGGCCTTGAGGAAGACCGACTCCTCCTCAGAAGGGTTTTTGGATGGCCAGTCACTCCCGCTGTCTCAAGATCTCCAGGATAACGGAGAACGAGACATCATCGGAGGACTTCGGGGACCCTTCTGCATCATCGAGGTCGGTATCCGAGGTGACAGACTCATCTGGGGAGTCTAGGTGCTTCCTCTTACACAGCTTCTTTCTGGGAGGCTCTTCAGGCATGGACTCTGAAGGGCCCTCAGAAAGCAGGGGACCACACAAGGAGGTGTCCTCAGGCCTTGGAGCCTCGCTGTCCAGAGATAGGGGGGGGCACCAGAAACTCTAGTCGCAGTATCCGGGGAGGGAGATGCCGATTCGGGAAGTCACCAAGGACTTGGCCAGCGCGCTCCTCATAGCCTCGAAGGCGGGTCCCCCAGAATCGGAGGAGAGGCCAGTCTCCGAAACCATGACCGGAGTCGGGGTTCCCCTAGCCGAAGCACCAAGGGGGAGACTCGGAGCCAAAGCCAGAGGCCCAGATATATCCCCCTCGGGCCCGACAGAGGACACCCGAGTGCCGAAATCTGTAGAAGGAATAGAGAAGGTTGGCGCAGAGGTCGGGACCGAAAGACTGGCAGGGGGTCTCGGGGCCGACCCAAGGACTTCACTCGACTCAACATACTCAGACGACACCAAGGTTGTTGGAGGAGGAAGAAATGGAACCGATACCATGGTAGGCTCTGGAGCCGACTGAGCTGGAGCCAAAAATAATTTAGATAACACTGGTGACTGGAGGAGCCTCTGGACCACCCTATCTACATCCGAATCCCACAGTCTGGAGGACCTGGAGGAGACGGAAGGGGGTCAAGAAACCCTTCCCATCGGATCCGAGACACGGCTAGGAGAACGGCTCCAAAAGGATCGGAGCCGAAGCAGGCTCGAGAACCACCGAAACCTCCTTTGGCGCCGAAGGTTGTGGAACCGAGGAAGCCGGCTCCGAAATAGATAAATTTTTCTGCGGCTCCAAGATCAATGGAACTGAGGAAGGAGACCCAGCTGTCGACCCTGAATCCTGCGGCTCCGAGACCAGTGGAGCCGAGGAAGGGGACATCGATCTTGATCTTTTCTCCGGCGGCTCCGAAGAAGTGGATGGAGCCGGGGACTTCTTTTTTTTACTTAACCCTGGATTTTTCAAGGGGAGAAGAAAAGTACAGTTGTGTACACCTACCATAAATGTAGATGTTCTAGTGTCTTCACTGTTGCAGTCATAACTGTAGGGTGCTCCTGCCGGCAGGCAGCCCGAGGTCGGCCAGAATTCCAAAGTCTGGGTCCGGCGTCGGCTGTACCAGCAAGTACCCTGACGTCAGAACGTAGAGGTAAAAAGCTGACAGCCAACCCCATCTTCTCCAGCCTTTTCTTGCCCCAGATGTCAGAAACCCCCAACAAAGAAACCAAAAGGTGTCCAAATAGAAACACAAATACACCACAAAGGAAATGGAAGAGATACCAAGTGAAAAATAGAGGGGATTGGTGGGAGGGAAACACCGACTGCAACAGTGAAGACACTCTAACATCTACATTTATGGTAGGTGTACACAACTGTACTATGTTCTTCGTGTTTCACTGTTGCAGTCATAACTGTAGGGTAGAATCCCAAAGCTGTGAATGAGGGAGGGGGTTATGCAGAAGAAGGGGCAGCTAGAAGGCCCTGCAAAACAGCAGAGGCAAAGCCTGCCCTAGACTTAGAATACAAAGGGAGATTATAGTGCTTAGAAAAAGTATGCACTGAACTCCAAGTGGCAGCTTCCAGAATGTCCTTGGTAGGAACTCCTCTGAGAAAAGCTGCTCAAGTGGCAGCTGCTCTAGTAGAATGACTTCTAACAATACCTGGAATCTGTTTCCCATGGTGAGAGTAACAAAACCTTATTCCATGAGCAATCCATTTGGAAATGGTTTGTTTCGAAATAGCCTTACCTAGAGAACTGGAGGCATAAGAGATAAGCAATTGATCAGATTTCCTGAAATCTTTAGTTTTGTCCAGGTAAAATCATAGTTGTCTGTGTACGTCCAATGAATGTAAGATCCTTTCCCCTTTATTTTGAGGATTTGGAAAGAAGGTAGGAAGGTGAATAGTCTGATTTAGAGCCACTTTTGAAATCACCTTAGGCATAAATGTAGGATTGGTCCTCAAGGAAACTCTGTCTTGGTGGAAGATAAGATATGGTTCCACAGCCATGAGGGCTTGTAACTCTGAAACCCTTCTAGCAGAAGTCAATGCTAATAAGATAGCTGTTTTCCAGGAGCTGTTTTCCAGGATAAGAACTTGATATCCGAAGCAGCAGCAGGCTCAAAAGGAGGCAAAGTAAGTTTCTCCAAGACATAATTAAGATCCCAAGCAGGAACAGGAGGAGTTCTGGGAGGTCTTAAATTCTTAGCTCCTCTCAAAAATTGTCTCACCAGCTGGTGAGAAAAAAATGGGAGAGTCAGTGTTGAAATGAGCCAAGATAGCAGAAGCATGGATTTTTATAGAGGAGAAGGAGAGGCCTTTAAGCAAAAGGTCTGAGAGGTAAAGTAAAATGGAAGAAATATCAGGCAAAAGAGGATCTGAACCTCGATCCTGCATCCAAATACAAAATCTTTTCCATTTAGAAGCATAAGATTTTCTAGTGCTAGGCCGCCTAGCTTCTAAAAGAACATCCAAAACTTGTTTGGGAAGAGAAGGAATCAAAGGCCTTTGTAGAGCCAAGCTACCAGGCATAGAGTCTTGATTTGAGAGTGCAGCATCTGACCCTGATGCTGGGACAGAAGAGAAGCTATCAGAGGTAGAATCCATGGAGGTTCCAAGAATAGGTGTTTCAAAGTTGGATACCAAAACTGCCTTGGCCAGTTTGGAGCTATCAGAATGATAATCATTGGTTTGTCCTGTTTTATTTCCAGTAACACCCGAGGCAGAAGAGGAAGAGGAGGGAAGGCATAACACGAAAGATTCCTCCAGCTGAATGACAGGGCATCCACTTTCCACACTGTTTTGTGGAAGGACCTGGTGCAAAAAAGAGGTAACTGATGATTGAGATGGGATGCAAACAGATCTATCTGAGGACAACCCGAAACTGCATTAATCCTGCTGAACAAGTTGGGGTCCAGCATCCATTCGTGAGGATCCGACAGGTTTCTGCTTAGGCTGTCTGCTAAGAGGTTCTGTTTTCCTGGAATGAATTGAACTTGAAGATGCAGATTCAGATTTAGAGCTGTGTCCCATAAACTCATGGCTAGTCTGCAGAGGGGGTAAGAGTGAGAGCCCCCTTGCTTGTTTATGTACCACATGACTGTGGTGTTGTCTGTACGAATCAGAAGAGGCCCTGGATGTAAAAGATTCTGGAAGGCTAGAAGAGCATTTTGGACTGCCAACATTTCCTTCAAGTTGATGTGCCAGGGAAGATGCTTCTTTGACCAAGAGCTTTGCTGGCAAATGTCTAGAAAATGAGCTCCCCAAGCATAATCCGAAGCATCCGTGGTTATGATCTGAGAAGGTTGAGGCAGACGAAAAGGATTCCCTTCGTTTAAAGCACAAGCCCTGGTCCACCAAAGGAATTCTTTTTGGAGGCAGGGAATCAGTGGAATTGTTGTGTCCAGACTGTGGTAATGCTGTGACCATACACTCTTTAGGTACCATTGAAGTTTTCTCATATGAAGCCTTGCATTTGGAATCAACAGGATGCAAGAAGCCATGTAGCCCAATGCCTGCAGGAATTTCCTTGCAGTGAGCCGAGTTAAAGTAGCCAAGGTCTTGAAAATTGAGGCCAGTTGTAATTGTTTTTCTGGAGTGAGGAAGGCTCTTTGCAAGCTTGTGTTTAGAAGAGCTCCTAAAAAAATCATTTGCTGAGAGGGGATCAGATGTGACTTTTTTGTGTTCACTGAAAATCCCAGAAGGAGGAGTAGACGTTGAACAAACTGCAGGTGTTGAAGTAGAAGGTCCTTGCTGTCCGCCTGAATAAGGCAGTCGTCCAGATAGGGGTAAATTTGAATCCCTTGGAGTCTGCAATAAGCTACTACTGGAGCCAGGCACTTGGTAAAGACTCTGGGTGCAGTAGATAAGCCAAAGGGCAGTACAGAGAATTGAAAATGCCTCGAACCTGCCTTGAATCTGAGGTATGTTCTGCGTTCCTGCCTGATGGGGATGTGTAAGTAGGCTTCCTTTAAGTCCAATGTCACCATCCAAGCATCCTGGGAGAGCATTGGAAGGAGTTGTTGTAGAGTAAACATCTTGAATTTTGGAATTTCCAGAGAGGTGTTCAATACTGAAAGGTCCAGAATAGGTCTCCATGAGTTTTGTTTTCTTGGGACCAGAAATAGTCTTGAGTAAAAACCTTTTCCCATTTCTGAAAGGGGAACAGGTTCTATAGCTCTCATGGCCAATAAAGCATCCACTTGATTTAAGGCCTCTGACCATTGATGTTTTGGCAGATCTGGCCAACCGAAAGACCTTGGTAGAGTATGAAAGTGGAACTTGTAACCTCTTAAAATCACGTCTAAAACCCATTTGTCTTGGGTAATATGTGTCCAATTTTGGTAGAAAAGAGAAAGTTTTCCTCCGAGAGGGGCTTCCAGGCAAGGAGGACCTGTAGCCCAACAGAGGGAGTCATTGGGTCTGCTTCCTTTGTGATTGAGATCTGTCTTCTCCCCTTCTAGGGGATGAAGCAGACCATTGTCTGGACCTGTAAGAGGCCTGAGCCCGACCTCTGGAGCGTCTATATCTTCCCCTTTGAGGCCTGTCAGACGTGGGAAAAGACCAATTTTTGGAAGGCCAATTTCTGGAAAATCTAGGAGGCTGAACTTGTAAGAAATCTTTAACAGTCTGCATAGATTTCACTTTATCTTCCATCTTTTTAATAACCTCCTCAGCCTTAGAACCAAACAAAACATCATGCTGAACAGGGGCATCTAACAATTTAGCCTTAACCTGCTCAGGTAAATTCTGCTCTCGAAGCCAAGCATGTCTCCTGATAACAGTACCAGAGGCTGCGGCTTTGCAAGAAGCCTCCAAGGCATCAAAACCACAATGTAAACTATGTTTGCTAACTTGTTCAGTTGCATGCAATACATCCTGTAATTCCTTATCCTCTGCACATGCAGGAAAGGTAGAAAGTTTTTGCTTTAAAACAGACAAAAGAAATTGCTGATACTTGAACATATGAAACTGGCAGTTTAAAGCCCTAATAGAAAGAGTAGCAGAAGTATACACCTTTTTGCCCCATCTGTCCAAGGCACGAGAATCGTTTTCAGAGGGAATAGGATTTTTAGATGAAGCGGCCTTAGCAGCCTTGGAACCCTGAGAAATAGTTTCAGGATCTGCAGAAGGATTCTTATACAAAAATTGATGGGAATCAGGGACCCTGTAAAATCTATCCGGCTTAGAAGGAGCAGGCGGAAAAGAATCAGGATTCAGGTTAGCTTCAGAGAAAGCATCATCCACAATATCAAGAACAGGAGGAATAGCCAAAGGCCTGTGTTGAGGGAGAAGGAGAAACTCCCTAAGTCTCTTCTTAGTAGCAGAATAATCCTGACCTTCCCAATGAAAATGCTCTCTCATCTCATGCAAAGTCTCCCCAAAAGAAAAATCCTCAGGGGGAGAAGCAGAAGGAATAGAATCCTCTGCATCAGAATCCTCATAGGGAGGAAAAGAGTAATCCTGATCAGAGGAAGAGACCGAAGACACAGAAGCCTGATCAGAGGAATCCAAAGGAATATCCTGCCTAGGCCTTTTTTCAGGAGGAGGGTGAGAGCCTCTAATCTTAGTAAGCAAATCTTCAGCCATTCTTAATAATTGCTTCTGGGTCTTGGGAGCTGAAAGGATTTTATATGGTCTCTTCGAGATTGGCTCTATGGAATCAGGGGCCTTCCATGTCTGCTGTGTGATCAACTTAAGATCATCAGCAGGCAGGGTCGCACAAGAGGTAGATGGGCAAGCCCCGAAAGCTTGCAAGTACACAGACTCCTCTGAGGATGGGTCCTGGGGCTTCCCACCACCCCTCTGCTTCAATATCTCAAGGATGTCTCTAAAGGAGACATCTTCTGGGGTGACCAGGGGGAGCCCTTCCCATCATTGAAACTGGTGTCTTCCATAACAGATTCCTCTGGGGAATCTAGGTGCTTCCTCTTACACTTCCTCTTCTGAGGCACCACCACAGTGGGAAATTCTATGGAGGACTTGGAAGAGATAAGGCCCAGTGCAGGGATATCCTGCAGCTTTGATGCTTGCTGTCTGGGCATGGAGGTTGGTGGAAGCTCTGGTACAGAGGGAATCCCGGGAAAATGCTCCGATAGGGAAGAGACTGGCTGAGAACCTGTAAAGGCTAAGGCCCTCTCCATGATCTGAAAAGCAGCCCCCGCCCTCGAAGACAGATGGTAGCCTGGAACCGGAAAGGACAGGTACGCTCCATGGCACGTGCAATAAATGTGGAACAATGTAGAAGGAATAACTACATAGGTATGGGTTTGAATCTCATCCCTGGCAAGTGTTTGTGTGTGTACATATATCTACATATGTATGTCCATACCTCAAAGATTTGCACTCCTTAAAATGGAGAACATCGACATCTGTGCAGTGACAGAGACCTGGTTAAAGGCTCCAGAGAGCACCCTTGTATTACCAGGCTATAATTCATACCACACCTTTCGGCCACCTAACCTGGACCGAATCACTAAAGGCAGAGGTGTGTCCATATTCATTAAGGATATCTACACCTCCAGGCTAGTTGCTTAACATAATGCATCTGAAATGATGCAGTTGCAATTAACACTGGGCAAGACTGCAATCCAGGCTGTAGCTTGTTACAGATCCCCCATCATTCCCAGGATTCCCACTTTTCATTTCTTAAGATACTGGAAAATATCAAGGTACAACCCAATACCTTAATTATGGGCAATTTCAACTACCCCACCATCAACTGGGAAAACTACTCACGTACCAACTAAGTCACAAATTCCAATGCCTTGGATCAGCTTGTCCACACCCCCACCAGGGGCAGCAATATCCTGGACCTGGTAATTACCAATATGGGTAACCGGTGTTCCACACCAGAGGTCAACTCCTCACTGGTAAGATCCGACCAGAAGATAATCACTCTAGACATCCATATCCCATCCCCCATTAAAGAAACCACCATAAAAACTACTCCAAAGCCAACTTCATGCTTCTTAAGACAGAAGTGGCAAACTTCATGACACCCTTGCAGACAGAAAATAGAGGTACAACTGCTGAATCTTACACAAATGCACTGTATAAGCACATACACGAGTGCATGGATCGTGCCATCCCCAACAGAACCAAGTCGCTATCCTCCAAAAAAGGGAAGCCAATCTGGTGATCCCCTGTCATAAACAAAATTCTACAACAGAAGGAAGAAGCCGCTGCAAAAAAAGGAGTAAAATCCCAAGATTGGAGGAACTCCCTGGTCAGCCTCAGCAAGAAGCTGAGATCCCTCATAAAATCCTCCAAAGCCAATTATGAAAATAAAATCGCCACTGATTCCAAAGACAACCACAAAGCATTCTACAGCGATGTCAAGAATCTCAATGGCAACACTCAGATCTGCTCTGAGCTACAGCACAATGACACTAAATATACAGAACCAACCAATATTGCCAACATCCTGGCAGATAGGTTCAGTGCTAACTTTACCCCCTCTCACCCTCCAAAGGGCCCATCTTAATACTGGAAGAATGCAAAGCCCTTGTAATCACGGATGAACAAGTAAAGACCGCACTCTCCAAAGCCAAGAACACAGCATCCATGGGGCCAGACAACATCCCAGGCTGCATACTGCATGGACTACAGAACGAACTGGCACCCCACCTAAGTACCATGTTCAATCATAGCCTCACCTCAGGCTAAGTGCCTACTGAATGGCACACAGCGACGGTTATCCCATTCCACAAAGGGGGTGCCACCACAGACCCCAGAAACTACCGCCCCATTACCCTGACTAGTCTGGTCTCCAAGGCCATGGAATGTATCATCTTGGAGCTTATAAACAAAGACATAGGTAACCTCCAAACCCTGGATCCCACTCAGTTTGGGTTTGTAAAAGGTAGATCATGTCTACTAAACCTGATTGACTTCTTTGAAGCAGTCACTAGAGCCATAAACGAGGGCAAGGTAGTGCACACAGCCTATCTTGACCTCGCCAAGGCTTTCGATACCATCCCCCACTCTGGAATTATAGATAAACTCAGTAAACTGGGCATAAATCCCTATGTCACAAGATGGGTGGCCAACTGGCTCACTGACAGAACCCACACAGTAAAAGTAGCAGACTCCAAGTCCGACTTCAGACCAGTGATGAGCAGAGTACCACAGGGTTCGGTCCTGTGTCCTCTCCTGTTCGGCATCTACTTCTCTGAAGTACAGGCCAACACAGAAGGTCTTTGGCTAACAAAGTTTGCAGAAGACTGCAAATTGGGAGCCATAATAGAATCATCTAATGACGTAGACATTCTACAAAAGGGCCTCACAGAGACAGATGCTTGGTGTCAAAGTCATGGCCTCAAGCTCAATGCCAAGAAGTGCACTGTCATCCCCTTTGGGAAAAAGTCGGTACCCATGAACTACCACACAGGTGGTAGCTCACTAAACACTGAAAGTGTGCTAAGATACCTCGGGACACAGGTGGACAGTAGTCTCTCCTTTGATAACCACATTGCCACAGCAGTCTGGAAATCCTTCTACGTGGCACACCTCATCACAAAAGGGTTTTCCTCTAGAAAAAAGGAGGTCATTGTTCCTCTCTACTCAACCCTCATCAGACCCATTATAGAGTACAATGCCCTGTTTGGCATGTATCTCACATGACACCTACAACAATTGGAAAGGCCACAGAAATACCTCACTAAGAGGATTACCGGCCTCATACAGATGCCATACGAAGACCATCTTTAAAAAACTCCAGCTCTACTCCGTCCATATCGCCTACACAGAGGCGATCTCTGCCTAACATACAAAGCTATGTCAAACCCAGAGCTGTTGGACATGCTACACTTAAAGAAATCCCAATCTCTCCGAACCACACGCTCCAGGGACCTAAACCTTGTTACCACAATAAACAGAACATGCTGGAGGGATAGATTCCTGTCCCAGAGACTTCCCATACTCTGGAAAGTACAGTTTTGTACCTACCATAAATGTAGATGTCCGATAGTTATGCAACTGCAGTCATAACATATGGGTTGTCCTGCCTCAGGCAGCCCTCGGTCGGCCGGATTCCAAAGTCTGGGTCCGACGTCGGCTGATGTCGCATTTCTCTCCGACGTCAGAGCGGCTGGAGTATATAAGCATCAGCCGACGCCATCTTCTTCAGTGTTTCTTGCCCCAGCTGCCAAGTGCCCTCCAATGAAGGCTGTAATCAAATTGGAAGACAAAAATAGGTTTCCAGACAATAAATAAGCAATAAACAGATACACCACAACAGATATCCCCAGCTAAGGATAATATGGAGAGGAGTGGACCCAAGGCATAGAGGGGAAGGAGGGAGGGAAAACCCGACTGCAGTTGCATATCAATCGGACATCTACATTTATGGTAGGTACAAAACTGTACTATGTCCTTCAAGAATGCAACTGCAGTCATAACATATGGGTTGAATACCATAGCTTAGCTGGGGGAGGTGTTATGCTCTAGGAAAAGGATGGTGTAGCTATCAATCCCTGCAGGACTGCCGAAGCAAAGCCTGCTCTGGATCTGGAATATAAAGGGAGGTTGTAGTGTTTGGAAAATGTATGCACGGAGCTCCATGTAGCAGCTTCTAGAATGTCTTTTGTAGGCACCCCTCTTAAAAAGGCCGTTGAGGTGGCTGTAGCTCTGGTGGAGTGTGGTCTGACATTGGCTGGCACACTCTTTCCATGGAAGGAATAACAGAATCTGATGCAATGTCCAATCCATTTTGAAATTGTCTGTTTGGAAATTGCTTTTCCTTGTACTCCAGGGGCGTAAGCTACAAAAAGTTGATCAGACTTCCTACTGGTCTTGGTTCTGTCTAGGTAGTAGTGAAGTTGTCTGTGTATGTCCAAGGTATGTAACAGTCTTTCCCCTTTGTTCTCAGGATTGGGAAAGAAAGTAGGCAGGTGAATTGCTTGATTTAAAGAAACCCTGGATACCACTTTTGGCAGAAAAGTAGGGTTGGTTCGTAGAGAGTCTCTGTCTCTGTGAAAAGTTATGAACGGTGGTATTGCCATTAAGGCCTGTAATTCCGAAACCCTTCTTGCTGAGGTTATGGCCAGCAGGAAAGCTGTCTTCCAGGAAAGAAATTGTAAATCCACAGAAGCTGCTGGCTCAAAGGGAGGTAGAGTCAATTTTTCTAGGACAAAATTGAGGTCCCAAGCTGGAACTGGTGCCTTTCTTGGGGGCTTTATATTCTTGATTCCTCTAAGAAATTGCCTTAGCAAAGGATGTGAAAACACAGGTGGATCAGTGTTGTATCTAGCTGAGATAGCTGAAGCATGTATTTTTATGGAAGAGTATGAGAGTCCGTTATGTAACATATCTGCCAAGTATTCCAGAATGAGTGGAATGCTCAAAAGTGATGCATCCTGACCCTTGTTGGTATTCCAAATGCTGAATCTCTTCCATTTGGCTGAGTAAGCCTTTCTGGTGGATGGTCTGCGGGCTTCTGTTAGTATCCGCTGAACTTCCTTGGAGAGAGGTAAATTGAGGTTATTTATGGGACTTCCCAAGCTGTTAGCTGTAGAGTCTGGATGTTGGGATGAACAGTCCTGAAGTTGTGTTGAGTCAATAGTTGGGGCCATTGTGGAAGGGCCCACGTTTTGTTGTGACATATGCTCCGTAGTAGTGGGTACCAGTGTTGTCTTGGCCAGTCTGGAGCTATTAGGATACCCTTCGGATGCTCTGCCTTGATCTTTAATAACACTGTGGTCATCAGTGGCAGGGGTGGAAATGCATAAATTATTAGGGAGCTCCAGTTGAATGAGAGGGCATCTACTTTCCATGCTTGTGGATGATATGTCCTTGAGCAGAACTTTTGTAAGTGATGATTGAGGTGGGAAGCAAATAGGTCCACGTCCGGCCTGCCCCATGTCGAGGTGAGTCGTATAAAGATGTCTGGATGTAGCCTCCATTCGTGGGGGTCTAGGAAATTCCTGCTTAGACTGTCCGCCAGAACATTGTCTTTGCCTGGAACAAACTGGGATTGTAGCTGTATGTTGAGACCCAGTGATTTTTCCCAAAGATTCATTGTCAGTCTGCAAAGGGGGTAAGAATGAGTGCCCCCCTGCTTGTTTATGTACCACATCACAGTGGTGTTGTCTGTCCGTATTAGTAGGTGGCCTTGTTGAAGTTGTTGTCCAAAGGCCTCGATGGCATGCATTACTGCTAGCATTTCTTTTTGGTTGATATGCAGATGTGTTTCCTTTGGGGACCATTGCCCTTGAATACATCTGCCATCCATGTGCGCCCCCCATCCAAGGTCTGAGGCGTCTGTGGTCATTGTCTGTGTTATCTGAGGTTTTTTGAACGACATGCCTTTGTTTAACTGACTTACTGTGGCCCACCATAGAAATTCCTTTTGAAGACATGGAATGAGTGGAATAGTTTCTTCTAGGTTGTTGCTGTGTTGAGACCATAAGCTTTTTAAGTACCATTAAAGCTTTCTCATGTGTAGTCTTGCTAGTGGGACCAAGAGAATGCAGGATGCCATGTAACCCAGGGCCTGTAGGAAACTCCTTGCAGTCATCTGGGTGAGCTTTGCTAAACTTTTGAAGTAATGAGTTAACTTCTTTTGCTTGTCTTCTGTCAGGTAAGCCATTTGAGAGGCTGTGTCTAGTTTGGCTCCTAAGAAGGTTACTTGCTGGGATGGCTGAAGTCTTGACTTTTGAAAGTTGACTGTGTATCCCAGAGCCTGTAGCAAGTGTATGACATAATTCAAGTTTTTTGTCAAGGTTAGTTTGTTGTCCGCTTGTATGAGGCAATTGTCCAGGTACGGGTAGATTTGAATCCCCTGGAGCCTGCAATGAGCAATTACTGATGCCAGGCATTTCATGAATACTCTGGGCACAGTAGATAAGCCAAATGGCAATGCTGAGAATTGATAATGCTCTGGTCCTGCAAGAAATCTGAGGTATCTTCTGCAGCTGTGTCTGATAGGGACATGCAGGTATGCCTCCTTGAGGTCCAGAATAATCAGCCAAGACCCCTTGCCCAGCATGGGAAGGAGTTGCTGTAAAGTCAGCATTATGAACTTTGGTACTATGAGAAAAGTGTTTAGAGCGGACAAGTCCAGTATTGGTCTCCATTGAGTTTCTTTTCTTGGAACAAGGAACAGTCTTGAATAAAACCCCTGACCTTGTTCTTGTTGTGGAACTTTTTCTATTGCTTTGATCTGAGCAAGCAGAGAAATTTGCTTGATAGCCTCTGCCCTCTGATTTTGTGGAAGGTTTGGCATGCCTTGTTTTCTTGGCAAGGTATGAAAGTGGAACCTGTAACCGTGGTCTATAATGTCCAAAATCCATTTGTCTTTTGTCAGTTTGTGCCAATTTTTTGAAAATAGAGATAACTTTCCGCCCAAAGGAACTTCTGTTTGCTCCTTGGTCAGCGGAAGTAGAGGAAAGTCATAGAGATTGTCCCTGCGGGGCAGGAGAAACCCCTGTGTCACTTCTTTGGTTTGCTGGTTGCCATTGTCATCCCCTGTAGGATCCTCTGTATTGCCCTCTTCCTCGGGCACGCCTGTTTTTGCCCCTTTGAAATCTTTCAGGATTAGGAAAGGACCATTTTTTAGAAGGCCAGTTCCTGCTGAATCTGGGCGGCTGAACCTGGAGGAAATCTTTGACTGTCTGAACTGACTTGGCTTTTTCCTCAATGGACTTTAACACATCTTTAGCATTAGCACCAAAAAGCTTGTTCTTTTCCAAGGGTGCATCAAGAAGTTTTGCCTTAACATGATCTGGTAAAGGTTGTTCTTTTAACCATGCATGTCTACAAATGACCGCCCCTGTCATAGCTGCCCTACATGAAGCCTCCAATGCATCATATCCACACAGTAAAAAATGATTGCTAACCTGCTGAGAGTTATGCACAGCCTCCTGCAAAGACTTCCTATCTAAAGGTTCAGGAGAAGCCAATCTTTTCTGTAAATCATCTAACAGGAAATCCTGATATTGAAACATGTGAAATACAATTGAGAGCTCTCATAGATAAAGCAGTAGAGGTGTAGACCTTCTTCCCCCATCTCTCAAAGGACCTTGCTTCCCTGTCGGAAGGCAAAGGATTTTTGGAGGTGGTAGCTGAAACCCCTTTAGGCCCCTGGGAAATTGTTTCTAAATCAACAGCATGGGCCCTAAATAAATGAGAATGGGTTTCTGGGACCCTATAGTATCTGTCAGGCTTGACAGGAGCAGGAGGAAGAGTATCAGGGGTAACACTGGAGTCAGAGTATAAGTCATCCAAAACATCAAGCACAGGAGGTATAGCTAAGGGTCTGTGTTGAGGCTTTTTGAGGAAGGTTCGAAGGCGCTTTCTGGAATCAGAAAATTCCTGGCCTTGCCACTTAAAATGCTCCCTCATGGAATGCAGAACTTCCCCAAAAGAAATATCCTCAGGAGGAGAGGCCGAGGGAATGGAGTCCTCTGCATCTGAATCCTCATAGGTCTGGAAGTGCTCTTCCTGGCTTTCAGAGTGAACAGAGTCCTCAGAATCTTCATCTGAAGGCAGAGGGTCAGAGGGTTCAACCCTGGGCCTCTTATCAGGAGGAGGCTGGGATCCTCTCTCAGGATGGGCCTGGGAACCTCTGATCAGGGAAATTAAATTTGCGGCCATGGACATGATTTGCGTTTCAGGAGTAGGCTGAGGTAAGGTTTTAGCAGTAAGATGCTTGGACTTGCTGGCTGCCTTGGCACATGTGTAGGCCTTAATAGACATGGACATGGGAGGCCTAGCCGCTCCACATGCAGGAGTGACCTTATCAACAGCAATGGTCTCGGGCATTTCCTCGGTTTCAGTATCCGGAGGAAAAGCAATAACTGGCGTCGGAGTGGTCTCCGGTATCGGAGGTATCGGTAATGCGGTGTCTTCGGTTCGGAGCGGTGGAATAACCGCCTCAGAGGGAACCGGGGCACTCGCGGTTAGTTTTGGGGTGGTGTCGGTGGAAGACGCGGGCCGAGGATGTCGGTCCCGGTCTTTTCGTTTCTTAGGAGTCTGCGTTGTCGGTTGTTCCGACGGCATTGTATAATCAAATTTTCGCGAAAAGTCTTCAGCGAACTCCGCCCGGCGCCTGAGAGTGCGCTTGTTGAAGCGAGCACAGGCGGCACAGGCTGAGACGTCGTGGTCTGGGCCAAGGCATGGGAGGCAGTAAGAGTGGAAATCCTTATGAGGTATTTGTTTACCACAAGACAAACAATTATTTACTTTTTCAGTAATTTCTGACATCGGCTGAGGCAAGAAAAGGTCCCCAACGGGGTACTTAGCTTTTTTGATGACTTCGGTTACGAAGAATACAGGAGCTGACCGACCGGCACTTGCGAACTGCTTCTGCTTCGGGCACCGCGTGGCAAGAAAGACTGAAGAAGATGGCGTCGGCTGATGCTTATATACTCCAGCCGCTCTGACGGAGAGAAATGCGACATCAGCCGACGTTGGACCCAGACTTTGGAATCCGGCCGACCGAGGGCTGCCTGAGGCAGGACAACCCATATGTTATGACTGCAGTTGCATTCTTGAAGGACATCAAACTATTCATTCATGTCAAGCAAAGTTCCTCATTGGCCCTCTAAGAAAAACTTTGACAACTGGATGGGAAATAGAAAATTTACCCCAGGGATCACTTCTGTGGCACTGCTTGACAGGGGCACAGGAAAATAATTTTCTTGGGTGGCAAAAGCCAGGGAACCTTTTTGGCTAGGCTTATATAAGACCCAGGGCCGATAGCCTAGTACCTACCTATGAACCTATGAGTCAAAGAAGCGCTCACAATCGAGGTAGTGGAGCTACGACCCCGAGAGTCCATTGGTTCAGAAAGAACCGAGGAACACAGGGCAGATGCTGGGGTTGAAGGCATAAGAACTTTTGGTATCAGAACAGTCGGAACTGTGGCAATCATAGATGTGGTCTCTAAAACCTCAGTGGTGTTTAAAGGAGGAACATCTGGTGGAGTCCTTAGAGGAAAAGCCCCATCTACAGAAGGGAGTGAAACCTGGGAAGACGATGAGAGACCCCTGGTCACAAGGAGCTTATCTACCAACCTCACAATGTCTACTTCCATCAGACTCCTGGAGGAACAAACAGAAAAAGCTAAAGGGGATTCTGGCCTCTCTCTAAAAAAAAAAAAAAAAAAAAAGAGTTCGGAAGTTGCCCCACAAAGGGATCTATTGAGAGTGAATATTTGGTTCTAGGAACGGAGAATAACTGTGGTTCCAATGGTGTTGTTGGAGCCATGTTAGGAACAGTTTCCAAAATTACTGTTGGCACCGTAGCCGGCACAGAGGAAGGATAGGTCACAGAAGTCGTCAGCGCCAAGGTAGATGTCACCACCGTTTGAAGTGGAGAACTTATCAGAACCACAGAGGATGGTTCTGTAGATTTTTGGGTAGCTAACTTCAGATCCGCAGAGAATGTGGGAGCCTAACTTTTAGCTCTCTTATGCGCCAGAGCTGAAGGGGACACCGGCACCGAGAGACTTCTCTTCCTACCATGTTCAGTTTTGGAGGAAGATGAAGAGGAATATAAAGGTGAAAACACATCTGATTTTGATGCCCTACGTTGACTGGAGAAAGCCTCATCAAAGGAAGTTTTAATCAGACCTTTCAATATCAGTTTATTTTTTTCTCTCCACGAGGGCCCGGTTACTAAAACCTTGACCTATATTGCAAGTTTGCTGTAAATGCGCTGGGCCCAAAGAATACAAACATGATGAATGCCTATCTGAATTAGGCATTTTTCTTCCACAACCATAACATTGTTTAAAAGCTTTTATACCACGTAATCGAAAGATGAAAAATAGCGAACGCTATTTCATCGGCCCCAAAACATCTAAACATGAAAATATCGGACATTCAGAACAACAAATTTTTTCCCATGGAAAAAATTCGCTGCTCCGAAACACATACACACAACACAAGCACATCAAACAAACAGCAACCACATACACGCACTTAAATTCCTACATCTAACGCTACATCTAACGCTACACTAAACTAAACATACACTACTATCTACCCACTTACCTTAACCCAACCCCTAACCCTAAGGTCCGTCACTATCGCACACTCACCTAACATACGCCCTAACCCTAACTCACTTAAACCGTCCCTAACCCTAATGTACAATTGCACACTTGAACCCAACCCGCAACTTTCCACCACAGCGCTAAGAATAGCGAAGCCACAGAAATGGCCAACTGAATTCTTTCCCGAGGAAATAATTTGCTGTTCTGCAGCTTCGCTATTCTTAATGTTCGATATCAGAACATTCAAAGTTTTAATACTTCAATGTTCTGATATAGACCCGTTTAAAACCAGTTGTAACTTTAGTCTCACCTGCCATGTTGATTGGAAAAAAGAAAGGAATCAATGGCAGAAAGCACACACACACACACTACATACCTCACACACAGAAGGAAGAAATAAGAAAAAGAAAGGCTAACCACAATAGTAAGCCAAGACTACTAGAGATACGGGCAAAGGGATAGAGCTACCAGCGATGATAGAATAGATACCACAAGGTCAAGGGAAAGGGACAGTGCACTTGTTCTATAAAAGGTGATTAAAGTTTAATAGAAAGAAGCTACCAACGATGGTAGTCAAGAGCACCGAAATGACAAAAACTTTAGCAAAAAAGGTAAGATAGCAGGGTAATTAACTGGGTATGTTTAGAAAACTGAAATATTAATACCAGAAAAGAAAGAAAATACACTTGGCTCAAGAGAATTTGACTGACGCGTCCTTACGAAAACAGCAGCAAACGTGATCTGAGGTAATCTAGAGAGGGGTATTCTGGGTAGGGACTTGGATTGAGAGCTTTTAGTTTGCGCAAACTGTTATAACGGCCAAACCGGTTCCGATACTCGGAACCAAGTCCCATTTGTCAAGTATAAATTAAGATTCACAACATCAGATAGAAGGATTAAGTTCTCAAAGAAATCCTGTCCCTATGAAAAATACGATATGGTTGACTCATTATAAGAGCATGCATCTCAGATACCCTTCCTGCAGAGGTCCGAGCAATCAGTAAAACTGTTTTCCATGTTAAGAACCTCAGGTCAGCCAGATTAGTTGTTTCAAATGGAGCAAGTGTTAGCTTCCACAACACAAAATTAAGATCCCAAGGACAGGCCACCAGTTTACTTGACGGCCTCTTAAGCAAAACCCCATACAAGAACATTTTAACATGAAACTACCTTGAAAGAGGAGAATCCATGGACAAACATGATGAAATAGCTAATAAAATAACCTCAATAGTGGAATAAGAAAGACCATAAGATAGTAACTTACACAAATATTGTAAAGCCAGTGAACAACTAGCCCTGAATGAGTGCTGGTCATGTTATTGGCACCAACTAGAAAACCTTTTCCATTTGGTAATATATGACTTTCTAGTAGCAGGCTCTCTTGCCTCCATTAGTACCTGCCATACATCCTCAGTAAAAAGGTGCCTAAGACCTTATCATCCAGGTAGACAACTGAAAGTGATTGATGTTGGAGCATATCAAACACTCCGTTCTTGTGCGACTAATCCAGTCTGAGAGGAAGCTTGAAGTTATTGCCCCGGGCCATTTCCAAAAGAAGGAAGAACCACAGTTGCCTAGACCAACAGGGAGTCACCACAATGAACTTGGGGGATTTCTTCTGAATCTTTAGAAATACCCTGGATATTAGTGGAATGGCGGAAACCTACAGGAACATTTTTGTCTAAAGAAAAGAAAAGAAAAGACATCTGTCATACAGGCGTACAGTCCTGGAACATAATCTTGCCAATTGATTGTTGAAAGAGGAGGCAAAAAGGTCTTCTTGAGGAACTCCCCACAGATGGATCAAATGTTGGAAGCCCCTCTGATCTAGTTTCCATTCATGAGGGTCTGCCCTGGTCCTGATCAGCTTGTCTGACACACAGTTTTACTCTGATGGAATGTAGGGTGCCTGTAGAGCGAGACTGTGCTGTGAAGCTATATCGCAAGCTAACACAGCTATTCTGCAAAGGGGGTATTGGCCTGGCTCCCCCTTGCTTGTTGATTTACAACATGACTGTGGTATTGTCTGAAAAAACTTTGAAGAGGTCCCGGGGCCAAAGATGGTTCAGAGCACTGAGTGCCTTGATCTAGGCAAGCATCTCCTTGACATTTATGGGCTTGCGTCTGTCCTTGGTGTCTCACACCAGTACATTTGTATCCCTCCTGAAACTTTTTCCCAAGCAAAGTCCAAATTGTCTGTAGTGACTGACTGTTTTAGAGCAGGGAAGGAGTAGGAGAAACCTAGATTTAAGGATATCTGTTGTCTCCAACAAAAGATTTCTCTTCTGACAAACCCTAGCAGTGGGGTTTGAAAAAATAAAAGGTGTTGATGCTGGGACCAAATAAATTTCAGATGCCACTGTGTATTTCTGATGTGGAGTCTTGCCAGGGTTATCATGATCATAGATGCCATGAAACTCAAATTCCTTAGGTATTCCCTTGCAGTGACAAAAGTCTGTGAGGAAAACTGTAGAAACAGATCTAAATAAGGATCTAGTTTTTTTCCTGGGGAAGAAAAACTCTCTGAATTGAGGTGTCTAGATGACATCCCCAGAATACAATCCTGTGTAAAGGAGTCAAGAAATACTTTTGACTGTTCTGGAATCCCAGCTTGTGTAAAAATCTCTCACCCAAGAGAGAGACTCCTGACACTTTGAAAAACACTCTATAAAATTAAGCAAGTAACCTAAATATGGAAATATGTGCCTGCAATGAGCTGTAACTGGAGCTAGACACTTTGTGAACACTCCTGGTGCAGCAGATAATACAAAGGTTAAGGCAGAAAACTGATAATGTGATGTAGACATACAAACTCTTAGAAAAGTACGAAATCTGGATGAATAGGGATGTGATGATAAGCATCCCAAGTCTAGTATTACGGAAACGTGAAAGAAGAAGAAAAGGTAGCAGGTAATGAAGTGACATAATTTTGAATTAGGGCACTATCACAAACAGGTTTAGGAAAGAAAGATCCAGAACTGGTCTCCAAGCATTTAATTTCTTTTGCACTCAGAACATCCTTGAATAAAAACCCTTCTCCACTTGGGAAGGAGGAACTGGTTGCATAAGCCCTTGGGACAGCATGTGATGAAAAACAGGTGGAAACAAGACAGTCTGATCTGGAGGATGAGCAATGACCCCCTGGAAAGGAAGAATTTTCTCCCACTGCCATCTATAACCTTGATGAATGACATTTGGAACCAGTCTCTCTGAAGTAATCTGTTACCAAAAAGAAAAAAGGAGATTCAAGACTTTCTGGAAGAAAAAGGGGACCAGGGTGGGAGCAGGTCACAAGGTTTCTAGAACAGTCAATTCAATTAGACTGCCCTTGGTTTTGGAAGGTTAGAGACTTATTTTTGGAACTCCCTTGCCATTTCAAACATCTATTAACCTGAATTCTGTTGACACTGATTACTCTGTTTTCTGCCAAAAATGGAAGAGGAAAAATAAAATTTCTTGGGACATTTTGGAAAAGAAGAGTTGAAAAATCTTGGATTCCCTAGATCAACTTTGTCCCTTTCATCACACTTTTTCGATCATCTCTGCAGCTGAAGGGCTAAACACTAAATCTCTATGTAGGGAAGATTTTAAAATCTCATTTTTAATATTATCTGGAAGGTTCTGGGAATGCAGCCATACCAACCTCATTCAAACAGTACCAGTAGCCATAGCCCTGGAAAAACTAGCAACAGAGTCATATACGCACTGCAAACAATGAGTAGTGACCTGTGCAAAAGAAGAGGCCAAGTTATTTATTTTTACTCTATTTAATATTTGTTTGTGGGGAAACTCCTACTTGGAATGAGCCAATTTTCAGCTTAGGCCCGGGGAGAAATGCTCCAGACACATGTCTTTGTAACGTGGGAGGAAACCGGAGCATCTGGAGAAAACCCACACGAACGCAAGGAGGACATTCAGATTCCACATAGAAGGCACCCCAGACGAGAACTGAATCGGAGAACCTCTTGCTGTGAGGCAACAACACAAACCACTGCACCACTGCGTCACCCAGATTTTTCCTCAAAAGAAGAAACTGCAGACAAAATGTCCATCATACTTCCACAATTTGTCAGAACAAATTTTAACATATGACCTTGACAATTCAACAGCAGTATGATTAAAGTACAGTTTTGTACCTACCATAAATGTAGATGTCCGATAGATATGCAACTGCAGTCCTGACATATGGGTTGTCCTGCCTCAGGCAGCCCTTCGGTCGGCCAGATTCCAAAGTCTGGGTCCGGCGTCGGCCGATGTTGCCTCCTCCCCGACGTCAGAGCGGCTGGAGTATAAAGGCATCAGCCGACGCCATCTTCTTCAGTGTTTCTTATGCCAGGTGCCCTCCAAGGAAGGCTAAATTTTGTGAATGGATAAACAGATAAAACCAGACATGCACAACAGTAATAAACAGATACACCATAATATATATCCCCAGCTGATAGGTAAGGGGAGAAAGGAACCAAAAGGGGAAAAACAGAGGGGTAGGAGGGAGGGAAAACCTGACTGCAGTTGCATATCTATCGGACATCTACATTTATGGTAGGTACAAAACCGTACTATGTCCTTCAAGAATGCAACTGCAGTCCTGACATATGGGTTGAATACCATAGCCAAGCTGGGGGTGGTAGGACTAAGCAAGAGATGGTGTAGCTAGAAGGCCCTGCAGGACTGCCGAAGCAAAGCCTGCTCGGGATCTGGAGTATAATAGCAGGTTGTAGTGTTTGGTAAATGTATGCACGGAGCTCCATGTAGCAGCCTCTAGAATATCTTTTGTAGCCACTCCTCTTAGAAAAGCTGTGGATGTGGCCATAGCTCTGGTGGAGTGTGGTCTAATATTAGCTGGCACACTTTTTCCATGAAAAGAATAACAGAATCTGATGCAGTGTCCGATCCATTTTGAGATAGTTTGTTTGGTGACTGCTTTTCCTTGCACTCCAGCAGCATAGGCTACAAACAGTTGGTCAGACTTCCTGGTGGACTTTGTTCTGTCCAAGTAGTAGCGTAGTTGTCTGTGAATGTCTAAAGTATGCAGCAGCCTTTCCCCTTTATTTTGAGGGTTAGGAAAGAAAGTAGGCAGGTGAATTGCTTGATTTAGAGACACTCTGGATATCACCTTAGGCATGAATGAAGGATTGGTCCTAAGGGAAACTCTGTCCTGATGAAAGATGAGAAAGGGAGGAACTGCCATGAGGGCCTGTATCTCCGAGACTCTTCTTGCTGAGGTGACTGCCAACAGGAAAACCGTTTTCCAAGAGAGAAATTGCATTTCTGAAGATGCTGCTGGTTCAAAAGGAGGAAGAGTTAATTTTTCCAAGACGTAATTGAGGTCCCATGCAGGAATTGGTAGCTTCCTTGGAGGTTTGATATTCTTTATGCCTCTTAGAAGCTGTCTTAGCAAGGGATGCGAAAACACAGGTGGATCACAGTTGTAATGTGCTGAGATAGCTGAAGCGTGGATTTTGATGGAAGAGTATGAGAGGCCACTGTGAAACATTTCTGTCAAGTATTCTAATATCTGAGGTATGTTCATCAATGAAGCATCCTGGCCCTTGTTGACATTTCAGATGGTGAATCTCCTTCCATTTGGCCGAATAGGTTTTTCTGGTGGAAGGTCTGCGTGCCTCCAGTAAAATTTCCTGAACTTTTTCGGAGAGGGAGTCATGGGTCTGAATCATGGAACTCTCCAAGCTGTCAGCTTTAAGGTTTGCAGGTTCTGATGAACAGTCTTGTAACTGTGTTGAGTCAGGAGCAGAGGCCATTGAGGCAAGGGCCACGGTTTGGTGCGAGTTATGCTCAGTAGTAGTGGATACCAGTGTTGCCTTGGCCAGTCTGGAGCTATCAAGATTCCTCTTGGTTGTTCTGCCTTGATCTTCAGTAACACCTTGGTGAGCAAAGGCAGAGGAGGGAATGCATAAATTGTTAGAGCATTCCAGCTGAAGGAAAGAGCATCCGTTGTCCAAGCTAGAGGATGGTGTATCCTTGTGCAGAACCTTTCCAGGTGATGATTGAGATGAGATGCAAAGAGGTCTATGTCTGGTCTTCCCCATGCAGATGCTATTTAATTGCATGTATCACTGCCAACATCTCTTTTTGATTTATGTGCTGATGCATCTCTATGGGAGTCCATTGCCCTTGAATGCATCTGCCGTCCATGTGCGCCCCCCATCCATGGTCTGAGGCGTCTGTTGTAATAGTTTGACTTGTTGGAGGTTTGTTGAAAAGCATGCCTTCGTTTAAGTGACTTGCTTGAGCTCACCACAAAAATTCCCTTTGCAGGCATGGTATGAGTGGTATTATGTCTTCTAGGTTTTGGCTGTGTTGTGACCACAAGCTTTTCAGGTACCATTGCAGCTTTCTCATGTGTAGTCTTGCCAGAGGGATTAGAAGAATGCAAGATGCCATGAACCCCAGGGCCTGCAGGATCTTCTTTGCGGTCAGGTGGGTTAATTTTGCTAGGCCTTTGAAGTAAGCTGTTAAATGCTCTTGTTTCTCCTCTGAGAGGAAAGCCATTTGTAGCTGTGTGTCCAGTTTTGCTCCTAGAAATATAATCTCTTGGGATGGCAATAATCTTGATTTTTGAATGTTGACTGTGCATCCCAAAGCCTGCAGCAATTGAATGACGTAATCCAAGTGTTTTATCAAGGTCTGTTTGCTGTCTGCTTGTATTAGGCAAGTCGTCCAGGTAAGGGTATTTTTGAATCCCCTGGAGTCTGCAATGTGCCACTACTGATGCCAGGCATTTCGTGAATACTCTGGGCGCAGTAGATAAGCCAAACGGCAATGCTGAGAATTAGTACTGCTCTGTTCCTGCAAGAAATCTGAGGTATCTTCTGCAACTGTGTCTGATAGGGACATGCAGGTATGCCTCCTTGAGGTCCAGAGTAATCAGCCAAGACCCCTTGCCCAGAATGGGAAGAAGTTGCTGTAACGTCAGCATCTTGAATTTTGGCACCATGAGGAAAGTATTTAGAACGGACAACTCCAATATAGGCCTCCATTGTTTTTCTTTTCTTGGAACAAGGAACAGTCTTGAATAAAATCCCTGGCCTTGTTCCTGAGGAGGAACCTTCTCTATTGCTTTTATTTGTAACAGCTTTGAGAATTCTATGAGTGCCTCTGCCCTTTGATTTTGTGGCAGGTTTGGCATGCCTTGTCCTGTTGGTAAGGTATGGAAGTGGAACCTGTAACCTCTGTCTATTATGTCCAGAATCCAATTGTCCTTTGTTATAATGTGCCAGTTTTTTGAGAATAGAGATAATTTTCCGCCTAGAGGTGCTTCTCTTTGAGCCTTGGTAGGCGGAGTGAAAGGTAAGTCATTGTGATTGTCCCTGTGGTGCAGGTGAACTACCTGTGCCACTTCTCTGGTTTTGTGGTTGCCATTGGCATCCCCTGTAGGAGCCTCGGTATTGCCCTCTACCTCGTGCACGCCTATTCTTTCCACTTTGAAACTTGTCGGAGTCTGGAAAGGACCAATTCTTTGAAGGCCAATTCCTGCTGAACCTTGGTGGCTGAACCTGGAGGAAATCCTTTACTGTCTGTACTGATTTTGCCTTCTCCTCAATAGATTTCAACACATCCTGAGCATTAGCACCAAAAAGCTTCTGTTTATCCAGAGGTGCGTCCAGGAGCTTTACTTTAACATGATCTGGCAGTGGCTGTTCTTTCAACCAAGCATGTCTACGGATAACAGCCCCTGTCATAGCTGCCCTACATGAAGCCTCCAATGCATCATAACCACACTGTAGAAAATTATTACTAACCTGCTGGGTATTATGAACCAAATCCTGCAATGCCTTTCTATCTATAGGCTCAGGAGAGGCTATCTTTTTCTGCAAATCATCCAGTAAATAATCCTGGTAAAGAAACATATGAAAAAGGCAGTTAAGTGACCTCATGGCAAGGGTGGAAGAGGTATATACTTTTTTACCTCATCTCTCCAGGGACCTTGCTTCCCTGTCAGCTGGCAGTGGATTCTTGGCCGAGGAGGTAGCCACTCCTTTGGGGCCCTGTGAAATAGTTTCTAGATCCACAGAGTGGGCCTTAAAGAGATGCTTGTGAGTGTCAGGGACCCTGTAATATCTGTCTGGCTTGACAGGAGCAGGAGGGAGAGAATCAGGGGAAGCACTGGAGTCGGAGAAAACATCATCCAGGACATCCAAAACTGGAGGGATAGCTAAAGGTCTGTGCTGGGGTAACTTAAGGAAGGTACGTAGCCTTTTCCTGGAATCAGAAAATTCCTGACCCTGCCACTTAAAATGTTCCCTCATGGAGTGGAGGACTTCACCGAAAGAAAAATCCTCTGGAGGAGAGGCAGAGGGAATAGATTCCTCAGCATCTGAGTCCTCATAGGCCTGGAAGGATTCTTCTTGGGTATCTGAATGCTCTGAATCCCCAGAGGCTTCATCTGAAGAGAGGTTGTCTGCCTGCTCAGTTCTAGGCCTTTTTTCTGCAGGTGGCTGAGAACCTCTGTCTGGGTGAGGCTGAGACCCCCTGATAAGAGAAATAAGATCTGCAGCCAGAGACATGATTTGTCTGTCAGAAGAAGGGGCCTGAGAAGTAGGTTTAGGATGGGCCTTGGCCTGGCTGGCGGCCTTAGCACGTGCAAAGGCCTTGATTGACATGGATGCAGGAGGCCTAGCTGCCCCACGTGCAGGAGTAACTTTGTCCACGGGAATGGTGTCGGGTAGATCCAGAACTTCGGTTTCCGGAGGAAAATCAACAACCGGCACCGGTGTAGTCTCAGAGACCGAGGGATGAGTTAACGCGGTATCGTCGGCCTGGAGCGGTTGAATTACCGCTTCCGAAGGGACCGAAGCACTCGCGGAGGGCTTAGGCGTTATATCGGTGGAAGACGCGGGCCGAGGATGTCGGTCCCGGTCCTTTCGTTTTTTGGTAGATTTTGCTGTCGGTTGTTCCGACGGCATGTTGTAAACGTAGGATTCGCCAAAAAAGTCTTCGGCAAACTCTGCCTGGCGCCTGAGAGTGCGCTTATTAAAGGCAAGTACAGGCAGCACAGGCCGAGACATCGTGGTCTGGGCCCAGGCAAGGGAGGCAGTAAGAATGGAAGTCCTTATGAGGTATTTGTTTACCACAAGACAAACAATTATTAACTTTCTCAATTTGTTCTGACATCGGCTGAGGCAAGAAAAAATGTTCCCCAACGGGGTACTTAGCTTTTAGATGACTTCAGTAACTGAAAATACAGGAGCTGACCGACCGGCACTTGCGAACTGCTTCTGCTTCGGGCACCGCGTGGCAAGAAATACTGAAGAAGATGGCGTCGGCTGATGTCTTTATACTCCAGCCGCTCTGACGTCAGGGAGGAGTCGACATCGGCCGACGCCGGGCCCAGACTTTGGAATCTGGCCGACCGAAGGGCTGCCTGAGGCAGGACAACCCATATTGTCAGGACTGCAGTTGCATTCTTGAAGGACATCTAAAGCTACATTCGCTGTGTCAGGTTTGGAGTGTGTTAAGACTTAAGGAACTTTATACATTATATCGTGCCTTTTTAGAGGCAGCTGATGGACTATAAGGAAAACTGCAGGCAGTGACACATACATCCTCTAATGCTGACAGCACTGGATGGATGGTAAAATGTTATGGAAATTCCTTCTGTAACACCTTACAGTATTCCCTGAAGGACTGAGAAACCTCAGTGTTCCCCCCACTGAAAACACTGGCACATTCTGTAATCAGTCTCAGAGAAACAGAAACTTCCACAGGAAGAATCAGAAACTGAGTTTTGGACAGAACCCTTTATCTGTCTCTTCATCTTCATGCCCAGATTCTGAATCCTGAATCTGCTTAGGAAAAGACGCATCACTCCTTCTTTTACCTGAAATCACTTTATACAAAGGATTAATAGCCTGAATTAAACCCTGAGCATGACCCAATAAACTACCCATGTTAAGGAAATTTGAAGAGCAGTATATGTGTTTTTCTTTCTTTTTGACAGAGAAAATGGGTCTGATAGTGTTCTTAATGGCAGCAGCAGCTTCCCCAGGGATGGAGACAATATTCTGACTAGACAGAAAAGTCTTCCCTGTTCCCTCTCCCAGCACCAACAATAGTGGCTCTTCCTTCCCCACTGAGGGGAACGCCAAAAGTTGCAAAGGATGTGGCTAACTCCTCGTCCATAGTGGCTGTTGGTACTACACCAGAGGGATCTGGGAAAAAGATGAGTGGTCTAAGGAAGCGGTTTTGGGCCACCCTCTGTTTTGCAGAGTCACCGAACTACAGGTGAGGAAATGTGCAAGCCTGCTGTGGTGGCAAAGACTGTTTAAGTTTTTCTTTCTGAGGATGGAGAAGAATAGACTGTGGGACCAGTCGTTTGTTCCATAGTCAGGCCAAAAACGATGCCTCTTTACTTGGGAAAATAAGCCGCATAAGCCTGTACAAATTTAAGGACTTTAAAAGTCACTTTTTCACACAAAAATGCAGTACTATAAAATATCTTGCCAGCCCCCAAAGTAAAATAAACACAATTTCTCAACAGAACAAAAATGTTTCTATTACTTTAAACAACTTTTAAACTGACAGGAAAAAGTGTGCTCCTGTTAAAAAGTGTAGTTAAGTCTCATGATAGCTCATTAAAGAACAAACTCTTAGCTTAAAAATAACTTTCCTAAGTTGGAAAGTACAATAAAACAATACTTTTTATAATGAGGAAGTTTTCCCCCAAAGGGAACTTGTCTGCACAACAATGGAACAGCACAAGCCAGCTGTTGATCCTCATATTTCACAGAGGAACACTCTTTTCAATGGCAGGATAAATCTGAAAGGTTTGGTGCCCAAACCGGTCTTTTTGGTCAGCTCAGCTCAAGCTGAGCTAACTGTTTGGGTGTGTGGAAAATGCCCTGAAGCTTTGAAAGCTGGCTATGATATCCTTGCCAGGATATAACCCATGTAGCTACAGCTAGTGCAGCACTGATCAGTATGATGTACACAGAGCTGACTGATAAGGGCAAGAGAAAGACCAAAAAAGTGGATTGTGGAGCCAGGGCTTAATCAGTAAAGTATAAAGTAGAGAGCAAATGGTACTGAGATATGTAAACCACTGACCTCTATAAGCACAGTATCCTGTTTCCAATATACAGATACATAAAACCTGTGTAAAAATTCTAGCAAAAAATACAAACTGTCACATAAAATGTTCAAATAAGCATTTACATATACACTCCCTTAGAATTGCAATGATACTCCAAAAAACAATTAAGGCTTCCTCAGAAAAATAAAAATTAGTGGACAGCGCAGTGGTGCAGCGGTAGAGTTGTCGCCTCACAACAAGAGGTTCTCCAGTTCGTTTCTTGGCTGGGGTGCCTTCTTGGCTGGGGTGCCTTCTGTGCGGAGTCTGCATTTCTTCCCTGCGTTCATGTGGGGGTCCTCCGGGTGCTCCTGTTTCCTCCCATGTTACAAAGACTTGCACCTGGAGTGTTTCCTCCTGGGCCTCCGCTGAAAACTGGCTTTGTTCCAGGTCAGACTTTCCCGATTAACAAATGTTAAATAAATAAAAGGTCTTCCCCAACAGATGACTTACTTGTCCAACTTTAAAGGATCAGTAGCCAAGTAACAGTTTTACAAGACCCAAAGTAAAGCTCTTTGGTGGCTTCAACTAACTTTACATGGACTTCTGCTAAAACTCATGACAGTTGGAGTACATAGAAGGTACCCTTTAGCATTATAAGCTGCCTGTCCTCAGGGGTAGGATCCACATTGCTTAGGCTACTGCAGTTGTGATCTATGCAACAGCTGGGTGTGCATGTCAGAGTTGTATCACACACAAATGGGAAATGTACATGCTCTTGAGTGGAGGTAGCTGAAGATTTCCAGAACTGTGCTGAGCAAAGAATATCAGAAATCCAAACTGTTAACTTTTAAAGTTAGATATGTTTTACCTAAATCACCATGCTTAAGTTATAAGGCTTACCTCTACTCTCATTCCATTATAGTAAAACAGGTATGTAGCAGGTTTTCATAGCCATTCATTTCCCAGGTTATACAACAATCAATCCTATGATCATACTGAACTGTATGTACATACTACTTTCAACAGCATGCTTGCCCTTCCTCAGTTCATTTCTAAAACTGCATGGCACTGGCAGCCTTTCAAAAACTACAGGCTTCTGGACAACTTACAGAAAGCATGCTGAAGACAGCATTCAGTTTGTTGTTGTATGTCAACCACAGCTGCCTCAGACGGAATCCTGCTGCCTGCAGAAAAACAATGATAGCAGCATCAACCTGTAAATGACAAAGAGTTGGTTAGACCATATAGCTGCTTCTAAGCATAATTTAAAGGTCATCATACATAAAAGGCAAGTCGTAATATCAAATACACTTACAATATGACAAGTAGGCCAGCCACAACATCATACAAGGTCACTAAAAACTACATATAAATGCAAACAAAGTAAAAGCTGGTTAATCATAGCAACTGGCAAAATGACATTACTTTTGATACTTGAAAACAAAACACAGTGCAGTGCATACTGCAGTATAACAGCTACACATCAAGGAAAGCACTGAAGCATAACAGCCATAGTAGCTGTCAATGTCGTCACAAACAGCTGATATGGGGGGGGAATGGTAAATACATTTGCTGTGTCCATATCATGTGATCAACAAGGGAACCCTCCTTGGTGGGACTATGATGGGAAAAAGAAGTTATGTACCTACCATAACGTTCTATGTTAGTTGTCTTCTTCTCGCCTTCTTTCTTGCTGGTTGGGTTCGGAGCCGATCCTCGGCTCTGATTCGGCCATCTTCAATAGCTCGAGAGCTGTTTACTGGTTCGAGGCTATCCTATATCCCATGGTGCCTGGCGCTAGTTACCCAGATCTCATTTGAAAATGCTATTCCAGACATAACTAAGGAAGAATTCTGCCCTAGTAGCCCCTTGGGCCTAACTGTGAAGCTATCTAAGCAGAAAAGGACAACCAGAGAAGGTTCAGCCAATGAAATCTGAAAAAGGGAGCTCCTCTCGATCCACTAGGATAGGGGGATGGAGGGTGGGATGCAAGAAATAAGGCGAGAAGAAGACAACTAACATGGAATGTTATGGTAGGTACACAACTTCTTTATGTTAAGTTGTCTATCTGACCTTCATTCTTGGCTTGTTGGGACAGCGTCCCTAGCACCTACCATCCTGGGTGGCTCATTGGAACAGACTCTTCAGAACAGTGGAACCAAAATCAGCTCTGTTTATGGAAGCAATGTCTAGTTTATAATAAGAAATGAAGGTATGTGGGTTAGCCCACGTAGCAGCTGCACAGATAGATTCCATGGGAAACCTAGATTGGAAGGCCACCGATGTGGCCAATGCCCTAGTAGAGTGGCCTTTTGGTTTGATAGATAATTCTTTGTTTCTCAGCTGGTAAATGAATGAAATAATGTGAGACAACCACCTAGATAATGTTACCTTTGAGACTGGAAGGCCCTGTCTGCCCTCAGCATAGGAAAGGAAGAGTTGGTCCGACTTCCTGATGTCCTTTGTCCTATGCAAATAAAAACGCAGTTGTCTGTGAACATCCAACTGGTGCAATTTATATTCTGCCTTATTGGTGTGATTAGGAAAGAACACAGGAAGGTCTATGGACAGATTTAAATTATTTTGTGAACAGACCTTAGGAACGAAGGAAGGATTGGTCCTTAGAGCGACCCTATCGTTATGAAAAACTAAGTATGGAGGACGAATACATAGAGCCTAAAGCTCCGAAACACGTCTGGCAGAAGTAATGGCTACCAGAAAAAGAGTCTTCCAGGATAAAAACTTAATGGAGCAAGATGCTGCAGGTTCAAAAGGTGGCAAGATTAGGGAAGCTAGTAGCAAATTTAGATCCCATGGAGGTGGGGGGTCTCTCACTGGGGGCCTAAGCAGAGTGGTTTCTTTGAGGAAGGCTTTACACAGCTTATGAGACATAATGTTGTCAGAAGACAACCCAATGTGAAAATTCGAAATGGCAGCTAACTGAACCCCGATTGTAGCAGAAGCGGAACCAGAATGAGAGAGTTCCATTAAAAATTCCAAAATCTCGTGGACAGGGGCTGAAAATGGGTCTATATTCCTAGCCTCTGCCCAGCAAGAAAAACGTTTCCACTTGCTAGCATAAGTTTTCCTAGTTGTGGATTTGTGTGATGAGATAATAATTTCCCGCACAGAGGATGAAATATTAGGAAGGCTGGCTAAGGTTGGAAGTGGAGCAACCAAGCTGTGAGCTGGAGCATTTGAACAGATCGATGCAGTCTGCCCAATTGATGAATCAGTAGATCTGGAATAAGATCCAGAATCCAAGGCTGCTCGACAAGGTAATGATGCAGGAATGGGAACCATATCTGTCGAGGCCAGTAAGGGGCAATGAGGATCATTCTGCAACCCAACACAGTTGCTCTCTGTATGAGTTTGAGTATTAGGGGAAACGGAGGGAAAGCGTAAAGAAGTCCCTGAGGCCAATCGTTGACTAGAGCGTCTCTGGGGGAGTGGCCGGGAAGTGGAAGAAGGGAGAAGAAATTGCTGCACTTGCTGTTGAAGGGTGTGGCAAATAGGTCGCAGCAAGGTTGCCCCCATTTACGAAAGATCTGTTCTGCAATTAGCGGATTCACAGACCACTCATGAGGCATGAGAATTGCTCTGCTGAGCCTGTCTGCTATGACGCTGGACCTCCCAGGGATGTGCGTTGCGATCAGAAAATGTTGGGAAGAGATCGCCCACTGCCAAAGTCTGAGTGCTTCTCGACAGAGGGTAGGACCTGGTTCCACCCTGCTTGTTGATGTACCACACCACTGACATACTGTCTGTTTGAATTGCAATTGTCCTGAGAGGGAGAGAGTCCTGAAGGGCTTGCAACACTAAAAGCACAGCTCTCATCTCCAAGACATTTATATGCAAATGGTACTCGTGAGGTTGCCAAGTGCCTTGGACTGTCCTGCCCTGATTGTGAGACATGGGAAGCTGCTGGAAGGACCACTGTGTGAATAGGAGCCACTGGAGAATTCTCATGTGAAAGCAGGCTAGGGGAATAAGAAGAATTGCTGATGCCATGAAACCCAGTGCTTGAAGGACGAACCTGACTTGAATCCTGTTGCATGTTAATAAAATCTGCACTTGCTGGCGAATTAATGATACCCTGTCTGGTGGAAGACTTGCAAACATGTTCCTTGTATTTAAATTTGTGCCTATGTAAGTGATATGCTGACAGGGTAACAATGCAGATTTTTAGAAATTTATAATGATGTCTAGCCTGGAGCAAGTTTTGATAGTGTAGTCTCGGGCTTGTAGGAGGCGATGCCTGGTGGGGTAGCAGTGAGGAGCCAGTCATCTAGATATGGAAACACCTGGAATCTCTGACGTCTTAGGTGAGCCGTAACCACTGCCATGCATTTGAACACCCTGGGGGCTGTGGTGAGACCAAAGGGCAGAGCTCTGAACTGATAATGACTGGCTCCCAGCCAGAAGCGAAGGAATCTTCTGGAGCACCTGTCCATTTTGATGTGGTAGTACGCATCCTGAAGATCTACAGAGCACATCCAATTGTCCTGACCCAGGAAGGGTAGAATGGACTGTAGTGTGACCATCCGAAACTTTGTTCTTTGTACAGATCTGTTTAATCTGCTGAGATCCAGAAAGGGTCTCCAGTCCCCTGTCTTTTTTGGTACCAAAAAGAAACTTGAGTAAGTTCCAGATCCGAGCTGGTCTGCCGGGACTTCCTGGATGACTCTTTTGTGTAGCAGCTTTGAAATCTCTATGGCTGCTTGGTCCCTTAGATTGGGTGGAACATCTGGAAGGGACTTGTTTGACGGTAATGGGGGTTGAGCAAAGGGAATTCTGTAACCTCCGGATATGATCGACTGTACTCACTTGTCTTGAGTTAGATCTTGCCAAGCTTTGGGGTACAGTGAGAGCCTTCCCCTGACTGCCTCCAGAGGTGGGCAGCTGGGCAACCCTTCAGGGATGCTGAAAGGGCTTCTCAGGGAAGGATTCTCTGCTGCCCTGGTTCTGCGGACCCCCACTGCCATGAGGGCGGCGTCGGTTATTGTTCCCTCCTCTGCCCCTGGAGGGGAACTCACCACATGTGTCCGGCAAGGCTCCCTGGGATTTCCAGAACCACATCTTTCCACTCTTCTGACCCTTGGGGTATGGTCTAGGAGGAGTGGAAAAACAGACTCCCACGGCAGAGACTGTCTTGCCTTCCTGTTTACACCTGGTTAGGTGTCCTTCACCTGAGATCCGAAGAGAGCGGAACCATCAAAGGGGGTACTGGTGAAAGATGCTCTGAAGGGCTCCGCAAAATTACATAGCCACATCCATGCGTGCCTCCTAAGGGCAACGCCTGTGCCTGCGGCTCTACTCACACCATTGGCTGCATTAGAAATGAGCCTCATGGAGGAGTTAACAACTGAATTCAGAGTCGCCAGTTGGGAGGCCACCTTAGCTTGAGCCCCCACAGCTGATGGATCTTGGAGGGTATCTCCAAGCTCTTTAAGGAGATCCCTCTGAAGGCGGGTGAAATGGCACAAATAATTCAGAGACCACATGGAGAAGGTCACTGAAGCAAACATTCGCTTCCCATATCTGTCCATAGTCCTAGACTCCTTGTTAGGGGGATGGACAGATGACGAAGTTTCTGCCAACTCCTTCTTTGTGGCTGCTGCTACCACCATGGTATCAACAGGTATGCCCTTAGTCAAAAACTGTTTGTCCTGAGGTGCAGTTATAAATTTGGCAGGTCTCTTGGGGGTTGGTTCCACTGTGTCTGGAGCTGACCACGCCTTCCGAGCCACCACAGACATAAGTGGGTCGAAAGGCGGAGACACCCAGGAGGTGGAAGGTCGGGAACCAAACGCGACCAAGAATACCGACTCATCCTCGGAAGGGGCTAGGGTATTCCAGTTCCCCCTCTGCCTAAGCATTTCCAAAATGTCTGAAAAGGAGACATCTTCAGAGAGGGATCTCTGGGACCCTTCCAAATCCTCTAAGTCAGGATCTGATGTGACAGACTCAGGGGAGTCAACATGCTTCCTCTTGCACTTCCTCTTACGAGGTGGCTCCTCTGAGTGATCAGGGGAGGCCTCGGAAGAGGAAGAAACCCCCAAAGGGGTGCCCTGGAGCGCTGGTTCCCCACACTTGGGGTCTGGAGGAGGAGCAGAGGCAGACACAGGCACCGTAGGGGAGGAGCAAATGGGGTTGACCATGGGACTTGACAAGGGGTCCAGAACACTCCTCATGACCTAGAAGGTGACCCCGCCCGGACGCAGAGAAGACTCCGGTTCCGAAGAAACCGGAATCCCTCTCTGCACCGAGGGAGACTGCTCTGAAGCCGATGTAGGAGCCGAGCTCACCTGCGCCAAAGCTCCGAGGTGGAGAACGGGTCGGACAAGGGTCCGATGCCACTTGCCCCCTAGGAGCCGACGAGGGAGTCCCGGCACCCAGATTCCTTCAAGGACGGTGCCATGGAAGGGATCGGAGCCAATGACGGAACCGAAGGAGAAGGTATCGGAGCTGACAGTTCCACGACTCGAACCCCAACGAACTCTGGCTCCGAGCTCAAGAGAAGAGTTGGAGGAGGAATATCTGCAGAAGTGGATGGAGCAGACACCTGATGAGGGGGGCTGGACAACATTATCGCTAGGGCCTGTGATTTCAGCAGCCTACTGACCACTCTCTCCAAGTCCTGATCTGAAAGTCTAGAGGAACGAGAGGAGTGAGAGGACCTATGACTGCGCTCTGATTGGAGCAGAGGTGACCGTGGAGCCGAGCGTATCGACTCCAAGGAGGAGACCTAGATCTCTTTAGACTCCCAGATGGCTCCAAAGTACATGCTGGAGCCGACTGGGAGGGAGGCACATCGGTTCTGGCCAAAGCCGAGGTGGATGGTGGAGTTTCACCCAGCGACAGCTCAGAACTGGGAGCCGAAGACTTAGGTGGCTTGGAGGATTTCACAGGCTGAGCCTTGGCCGGTGAATCCTGGGGCTTGAGCAAACCCCGAAGGATTAACTTATTTTTGCGCTCCTGCAGGACTCTTGGGCTGAAAGCATGACAAACCGAACAAGAGTCCTGCAGGTGCACCGCGCCCAGACAATAGACACAAGAAGTGTGACCATCTGTCAGAGACATCTTCTGACAGCATGAGTCACACATCTTGAATCCGGACACTTTATTATCCTTGGACATGTTACCACACGCGCACACACACACACACACACACACACACACACAAAACAAGCTAGCAGGTATAACTAATTAAACAATATAAACTATACAGCTAACACACACTGAAACTAAGTAAAGTCTACTACTACAGACACTATCTAAAAAGGTTTTTTTTTTTTTTTTTTTTTAAACTAGTTGTTGTGTCTTTCGGCTTTTCCCGGTTAAGGGTTGCCACAGCGGAACTCCAGCCCGCTAATGATTGGCAGTAGATTTTTACATACCAAGTTGCCAGTTCTGATGCACAACCTTCAACGAAAGGTACGCCCATTCATGCATGTCTCCACACAGAAGAAGCGTTAGCTGAGAATCGAGCAGGACAACGTCATACTGTGAGGCGACAATGCTACAGCAGCACAACCACCGCAGTTTTTTTTTTAAACTAGAAAAAGACAAAAAAGGGTTAGCCTCTAATTTAAATGGCTACTGCTAAAGGGAAGGGGGGAGGGGGGGAGAAAACTCTCCAAGTAAAATGAGTTTTCAAGAAAAAAACAGGAGGGATAGATGCTATTTAGAGAATATAGCTAGGGGAATAGTACAACTAAGAAATTAGGTACACTATAAAGGATAAATTCTAGTGAAAATAGAAAAATACAATAAAGTATACGAGCCTGAGCCAGTAAGACAACCTCACAGTCTGAAGCGGCAAACGAGATCTGGGTAACTAGTGCCAGGCATCATGGGATATAGGGTAGCCTCGAGCCAGTAAACAGCTCTCGAGCTATTGAAGATGGCCGAGTCGGAGCTGAGGATCGGCTCCGAACCCAACCAGCAAGAATGAAGGCGAGATAGACAACTTAACATCTATTCTTCCTTCCACTCCAGTTCAGATATTTTTGTTAGAAGCTCCCACGATCGCAAAAACAGCTCTCCTTCACCAGTGCATAATATAATGTTATACCCTGCTCTAGTAAACATGTGAATGGGAACCTTACTTGGAGAGTCTATGACGCGACTTTCCTTCCACTCCAGTTATTTTTCATAGAAGCTGCACAAACCCCCTCCAAGTTAGCTATTTTTCAGAAGCTCCCACAATCACAGGGGACAAGTGCCTTATCACCAGTGCATGACATAAAGTTATGCTCTGCACTAAGGTGCAGTAAACTGTCAGTTAACTGACACCCATGGGGATTAGTAGATGCTGAATAATTGTAGTTTCTGGTTGCTTGAGACTTACTACTAAAACAGGCCTGACTAATACTGTACCCTACACTATTTGTTTGGTTTGACTTGTCCTCAGGTTGGGGGGAGAGAGAATGTATTCCTATCTTCCTTTTTAAAACTCCAAAAACTTAAGATATGCTTCTGCTGGGGGAAAACAGAAAGTGCAACACATGAAAATTGTACTGTACTACTTTGATATTTTTTTGCTGGTTGCTTGAAGTCCGGTTAACTGAGAGCTTGCTGTAACTAGCTTTTTTTTTTAAACACACCTTTAATGCATTATCACTTGTGACATAAGCAATTTTACATTTATACAAAAGTAATCAAACTGTATTAACAAATTAACATTAACAGACATTATAATTCACATATATTGCTATATATCATATAACCTAAGCAACATTACATAAATTATTCAATTCCTGCCCCCTTTTATTTTTAAACAAGAAACATCTTTATTAAACCATCACGTACGACATAAGCAATCATACCAATAAGTTAACAAGCTTAGTCACCAAGCAACCATGCTCCCTGTAGATCTGAAAAACAAAACAAAAAAAAAAAAAAACATTGAGGAGGGGGAATCGACGTTACTAATGGACAATTTTCACCAAAGTGACTTTGTTGTTGATTTTAACATGCGTTTTGTGTTGGATTCTTTTTTGTATGATAGTGATATGTTTGATAGAGGTAAGAATGAATTGTGTGTGAATGGGGAAAAGTATGACCAAGACTTTGTAGTTCCATTTGAAAATGACGACTGTAATCAGCAGTCTGTAGTTGTTTCCAACGTTGATAAGCTTAAAGGCAAGGAGCATCAAGTTAATACCTTAGTGTCTATTTTTGAAAACGAAAGTCTATGCACTAGTAATGAACTCGACATTGACACTGGAATTAGTGCTGGAGTAACAGACAACCAGTTAGGTTCTATTGTAGAGGTGGTGGGGCCGCAAATGAAATGCGAGGTACTAAAAAACGGAGGGTTTGTAATATACAATTATACAGAAATGGAGATTGGCAAGGTTCACTTTGATTTTTTTAGCAAAGGGATTAGTTTTGTCCCTAGTTACAAAATAGACATAACACAGTTATTGGTGAATTTAAAGTTCTACACGAGGAAGTTAAATTTACACCTATATTTTTCAAATGTAGGTGTGACTTCAGCCAAACCAAGTTCTGCAGTTGGTGTTGCAACAATGAAGAGAAAAAGTATTTTTATGCCCCCCACAAATGTTGATATTAATACTTTTGAACAAATGGTGGAACGTGACTTCCGTAGACTATGTGCACAGCAAAATCACTTAAAAGATAACCTGACTGTTGAGGAGAGGAAGGTTATCAATGACCTTATGGTGACCAACGAATATAGGTGTATGCGCCCCGATAAGGGGGGAGGGATGGTCATCATGGGTAAGATGGATTACAATTGGATCATGATGAAAATGTTAGGTGATGGAGAGACATATACTAGAGTATCAAGACATGAAATTAATAGGGCATACAGTAAGATTGATTTATTCTTACTTGATGCAATGTACCAAGGTGCCATTAATGAGGATGAATTTGACTTCTTGAGTGTCAAATTTCCTAAAATACCTGCTCTATTTGGAATCCCGAAGACACACAAGGGTCTTGAACAGCTTGCATTTAGACCCATTGTATCAGCAAGGGGTTCCAAGACAGAACCCATGGCAGCTTTTGTAGATCAGCTATGTAAGAAGGTGGTGGTGGAAACACCACACATTATCAAAGATTCCTGGCACTGTCTCGGGAGGATTAGAGCAGTAAGTGAAGTTGATGTTGAGACGTATGGTTTTTTAACCATTGATGTAGTTAACCTCTTTTCAACTATTCCCCACAATGAGGGTATTGAACTATTCCAAGAAAGTTTGATGAATAGTAAAAGTTTTGATTTAGGGAGGCTTAATATATGTTTGGACTTTATGAGATTCATTTTGACCAGTAACTATTTAATGTTTGAAGGGGAAACTTATCAACAGACTAAAGGTGTGGCAATGGGGGCCCGTTGTGCCCCCGTTTTTGCCAATCTGGTATTATTGGCATGGGAAAGGAGGTTTATTCTATCATCAGTATTTAACAAACACATAGTATTATATAGTAGGTTTCTGGATGACATCCTAATTCTTTGGAAGGGCACAGAAGAAGAAGTAACCGAATTTATGGCTCACATCAACCAAGTTACGGAGTTTTTTAGATTTACACACACATGGCATGTGACATCAATAAATTACTTGGATGTTTGTATCTTCAAATATGAAGGTAAACTAGTAAGCAACATCTACAGAAAACCTAGTTTTTCCAATTCCATGCTACACTTCACCAGTTGCCACCTCTTCCATCAAAGAAAGGGTGTGATTAAAGGGCAAATGGTGAGACTTTCCAGGTTGGTTAGTAACGATGACATGTTTAAGAAGGAGATGTACACCTTGATTGGTTTATTTATTGAAAGGGGATATCCCTTGAAATTGTTGTTAAAAACAAAGAAGGAAATATACAGGAAAAGAAGGACGATATATACTCCTATATTAAATGGTGGGGGCACACTGGTAACAACGCAAGGAGAAAACAAGGGATTGGTGGATAGTGAAGGAGAAAGCCTTATATTTGTGTTAAAGTTTAATGACATGGCCAAAGAGTTCTGTGAAAGTGTAAGGATCAATTGGAACCACTGTATTAATGAACAAACCAGACAATTGCTGGGTGGTTTCCCAAAAATTGTTTTCAGTAGAGGGAGTAACATCAAAAATATTTTGGAAAGGGAGAAAAAGGGTTACAATAGATCTAGGATGAGTAAATGTGGGAATTGCAATGCTTGCAGATTTATTGCTGAAGGGAGTTATGTATGTGTGGTGGGTTTCACACGAACATTGGCATGTCCAGGCTTGTGCAATTGTAACACAAGGAGTTGTGTTTACTTAGCATCATGTGTGTCATGCGATGCTTTTTATATTGGCATGACCACTCGTAAGCTACGTGAAAGAATTTGTGAACACACTAGAAGCATAAAGAACAAAGATGTGCACAATGCTTTATACTTACACAGTAGGGTGTGTATTAATTTCACCAAATTCTTGTTTTTTATTATTGACAGGGTAATGCCCCTTTCCCCTGGAGACATTAACAATAGAGTAGCTGTGCTAGAATCGGAGTGGCAGATGAGATTAAACGCCACCAGATTTCCTGGTCTGAATGACCACATTTCCTTAAAGCCTCACCTTAAATGGAAAGCTAGTATAATATAATGAGTATACAGTAGATATGAATAATTGTTCATTGCAGATATGGCAGTTCTTTTGAAAAGAGGAATAGATTATTCTTTCGCAAAGTGCCTTTAATATGGCTTACCCAAGGGTTAACACCAATGTTGCTTTATTGCACTTAGATAGAAATTCTGGTATTATAGACACACCATTGTTTTAAACAACGTTGGATTTGACACAATTAATAGGATTTTAAATTATATAGTACATTTTATTGTGTATTTTTTTATTCTGAACAAATTGATAGGTATAATATTTTAATTCATATATTACATATTCATAAGATGAATTTTGTACAAACAGTATAATTGTATTATACAATTGAGTTATACTCAAATTTGTTAAAGTATTCAATATATAAGTTAACATGTATTTGTAATAATAGACAATTTAGGTACATATATTCATATATATTTATTATGAAAAGTTATTTATCTATACTTATTTTATGTACACAATTTACAATTGTTTTAAGACTGCTGTTTTCATTTTCAAAGGGGTTTCTTTTCCTTTAACATATGATTGGAAAGGTTTAACTGGTTAATTGTTTAATTAATTGATTGATTAGGAATGTTTGGTTGCTATTTAAGTATGGATGGAAGATTGTTTCAACAGACTCTGATGATACCAGTTTACTGGTGAAAGCGCTCAGTCTGGAAGTTTTGCTGGAATTAAAGGATTTCATTTCACGTTTGGTGTAATTTCTTCCTTAAACTGCTGTGGTGGAGAATCGTTTTTGTTATATCGTTGTGGATCCTTGTTTGGTGTCCTGGTTTTCGGCTTTATTCCTATCTTCCTTTTTAAAACTCCAAAAACTTAAGATATGCTTCTGCTGGGGGAAAACAGAAAGTGCAACACATGAAAATTGTACTGTACTACTTTGATATTTTTTTGCTGGTTGCTTGAAGTCCGGTTAACTGAGAGCTTGCTGTAACTAGCTTTTTTTTTTAAACACACCTTTAATGCATTATCACTTGTGACATAAGCAATTTTACATTTATACAAAAGTAATCAAACTGTATTAACAAATTAACATTAACAGACAGTATAATTCACATATATTGCTATATATCATATAACCTAAGCAACATTACATAAATTATTCAATTCCTGCCCCCTTTTATTTTTAAACAAGAAACATCTTTATTAAACCATCACATACGACATAAGCAATCATACCAATAAGTTAACAAGCTTAGTCACCAAGCAACCATGCTCCCTGTAGATCTAAAAAACAAAACAAAAAAAAAAAATCAATAAAGCTTTATATAAATAAAACTTTGCTAGAATCTCCTTGTGTTCTGCCTGAGGGTGCTTCTCAGCTGAGAAGTATATTTTTGGCACTTTTTAACTGTTCAGAGTTGAATAAAACAATAATTGAATTCAGTTCAGAATACATTTTGAATAAATTGCATTTATTTAAACTGTATTTGTTTTAATACTGCTACACACTCAAGTGTGCTAGCTTGCACTGCACTTGAATTGTTTTAGTGCTGTTTTAGTTGCTTTTATGTAAAAAAAATAAATACATAAATAAAACTTCTAAGCTTGTTTCCTAATCCAGATACAAATTTGTTATATCCAGGACTGTTTGTAAACTTCTGAGCCCCCCCCCCCCAAGCCTGTCTGCGTTGGAGGGAAGCCTTCTAGCTTATCAGTGTGGTAAGCACTAGGTAGCCTATCTACCACAAGAGGAGCGGTTTCTGGCCCAAAATTTGTAGTTTATTGGCCGTTTGGGCAGTTTTTCCACATCTTTCAACTTTCTGGTTTAAAAGCCCGCGTTTGTGCTTGTTTCCCACCTTTCCTGTAACTAGTCCAGATACACATCTGCTGTATCTAGGACGGTTTGTAAGCTTCTGAGCGGTACCAAAGTCTGCTTTTCCCTTAGATCTAGTAGTTCTCTCCTCTCCTGCACTTTTACTAGCTATTAGTCTAGCACTTTCCAGACTTCTTGTAGCAATTATTGTAGCACACAAAAGCACTAAACGTTCTACAAGGAAACCGCTCCAGTAGTTATTATTAATGCCCACCCCCCCAGGCATGTCTAAAGGTAATTTCCCTGTGCTTTCTCCTATTAACCTGGTGAACTTGGGCATCCTGAGGCAATGTAGCAACTGCCTCATGCATACTGACAACCCTTTCCTCTTACCTCCCAACACTCAGACTTGTGAGAGATGCACTTATATATGTAAACTGGAAGCCATGCACTCTCCAGCCAAGACCGGAATAGCTAATCAAGAGGAGAAGGTCAACACTTGCACCACAACACACCACAAGGAAAACACAGCCCTCCAGAACACACACACCAGCACTGCCTTCACATAAAAACACAAACCGCACACCCACCTTCATGGAGGCTCTCAATAAAAATCTCCCCAAACAGCAGAGACCTCTAAGGTAGAAACACACTCGACCACCACAACACAACACTAATCACGAGACACAACTCTTTTAAACAGTGTGCCACACAACAAAAGCCCCTAAGGCAAAAGAACATGCTCAATACACTAGTAATAGGTGACTCGATGGTGAGGCATACTGATGTCCCACTCACTAGGTTGAATAAGGAGAAAGTAACAGTCAGCTGCCTGTCAGGCGCCATGATCTGCCACATAACAGATGCACTCAGGTCTCTCAACAACAGGTACAAATAGGACTCTGTCATTGTACATGTGGGTGTGAATAACCTGAGACGCATCTCTCTGGACTACATGAAAAGAGACATGGAGGAGCTCTCTGATTATGTAGCCCAGGCGAGGATGACCCTAGCTCTGAGCAGCATCCTACCATCACCCAGAATGATACCACAGTACAAGCTGAAAATGATTGATTTCAACAACTGGTTAAGTTTCTGGTGTCATTCTAAGGGGATCCAGTATCTGTCTGGGATGACATGACTGACAGACCTCGATGCTTTGCCAGAGATGGCCTGCATCAGTCACCCCTGGGCTTCTGGATACTGGCCAAGACTCCTGCCACCCCTATAAGTGCCTTTTTTAGATAGTGTTCCAAAGACAAAGTTACCACCGTAACAGCTACAAACAAATGCAATCGGAGGGTCATGCTGCTCAATGCTATAAGTCTAAATCTCAAAATGCACTCGCTCGAAGCACTCCTTAAAATGGAGAACATTGACATTTGTGCCATAACAGAGATCTGGTTCAAGGAAGCAGAAAGCACCCCTGCACTACCAGGCTATACACTCATTTCACACCTTCCGGCCCCAGAACTTGGACTGAAGCTCCAAAGGCGGTGGTGTTCCCATATTCATAAAGGATGTGCACACCTCCAAACTGGTAGCTCAACATAATGCATCTGAGATACGTCATTTGCAGCTAACACTGGTTAAGACAGCGATTCAGGTTGTAGCCTGCTATTGGTCCCAAACAATGTCCCAAGACTTGCACTCCATGTTCCTAAGCACCCTGGAGAATATTAGGGTCCAACTTAACACTCTCATACTGGGCGACTTTCAACTACCCCCTCCATTAACTGTGGAAAACTACTCATGTGCCAGTACACTTGTCCAACGTTTCCTGGAATTCATTAACTCCAATGCCCTGGACCAGCTCGTTCTTACCCCCCACTAGAGGTAGCAACATCCTTGACCTGGTCATTACTAAAATGGGTGACCATTGCTCTTCACCAATAGTTAACTCCTCCCTGAGTAGATCTGACCACAAACTAATCACCTTGTTAATCCACATCCTTCCCACTCCCCCCGCAAAGTGAAAAACTTCTCCAAAGCTAACTTTGGGCTCCTGAAAACAGAGGTGGCTAACTTCACGGCACCCATGCAAATGGAGATCAGTTGCATGACCACCGACTCATACACCAATGCATTGTACGAACATGTACACAAATGCATGGATCTCACCATACCCAATAGAACCAAGACGCTCTCCCCCCAAAAAAGGAAGCCAATCTGGTGGTCCCCTGCCATAAACAAACTACAACAGGAGGAGGAAACAGATGCAGAATAAGGTAAAGTCCCAAGACGGGAAAAACTCCCTTATCAGCCTCAACAAAAAGTTGAGATCCCTTATCAAATCCTCTAAAGCTAGCTATGAAAACAGAATTGCAGCAGATAGTAAGGACAACCACAAGGCCTTCGATAGTTATGTAAAGAATCTCCACGGCAATACCCAGATTTGCTCTGAGCTACTGCACAATGGTACCTCCTATACTGAGCCAACAGATATTGCCAATATACTGGCTGACAGATTCAGTGCCAACTTTACCCCTCTCCCCCACCCAAGGGACCAGTCACAATACCAGCAGATTGCCAGGCACCTAGTATTACTGCTGCACAGGTTAAAACAGCACTGTCCAAGGTCAAGAATGCAGCTTCTATGAGACCTGACAATATCCTTGGCTGTGTTCTACATGAACTACAGAGTGAACTGGCACCTCGCCTGTGTAGCCTTTTCAATCACAGCCTCACCTCAGGCTTTGTCCCTACCAAATGGTGCACAGTCATCCCTCTCCACAAAGAAAGAGTGACTACAGAACCTGGGAACTATCGCCCCATTAGTCTGATGAGTCTGATATGCAAAGCTATGGAACACATCATCATGGACCTAATAAACAAAGATATAGGGAATCTCCACACTCTGGATCCCACACAGTTTGGTTTTGTGAAGGGTAAATCATGCCTGCTCAACTTGATCAATTTCTTTGAGTCAGTCACCAGAGCTGTAGATGAAGGCAAGGTGGTTCATACAGCCTACTTTGATCTGGCCAAGGCCTTTGATACTATTCCCCAGTCAGGGATCACAGAAAAACTCACTAAGCTAGGCATCAACCCCTATATCACTAGGTGAGTTGCAAACTGGCTCACAGGTAGAACCCACAGTGTGAAAGTAGCTGACTCCAAGTGAGACTGACGACCAGTCACGAGTGGAATCCCACAGGGTTCGGTCCTGGGTCCTCTCCTGTTTGGTATCTACGTCTCTCAAGTCCAGGCTAACACAAAGGGACTCTGGCTGACAAGGTTTGCAAATGATCGCAAGTTGGGAGCTATTACTAACTCCCCGAGTGATGTTGACATCCTACAGAAAGGCCTCACTGAGACCAACGGACTGGTGTCAGAACCATGGCCTTAGGCTCAATGCCAAAAAATGTGTGCCATCCCCTCTGGGAAAAACCCAGTTCACATGAATTACCACACAGATGGTAGTCCAGTGGACACAGAAGGCGTTATAAGAGATTTGGGAACACAGGTTGACAGCAACCTTTCTTTTGACCACCACATTGCCACTGTGGTCAGAAAGTCCTTCTATGTGGCACATCTCAGGGTTTTGCATCCAGGAAGAAAGAGGTCATTGTCTCCCTCTACTCCTCCCTCATTAGGCCAGTCACTGAGTACAATGCCCCATTTGGCATGTACCTCACTAAACACCTGCAACAACTGGATAGGCCGCAAAAGTACCTCGCAAAGAGGATTCTAGGCCTTAAGCATTTGTCCTATATGGACAGACTAAAATTCTCTGTCTCATATCACCTACTTAGAGGCAATCTCTGCTTGACTTACAAAGCCATGTCAAACCAGCTCTGTTAGAAATGCTACATCTAAAGAAATCCCAATCCCTCCGCACCACAATCTCCAGAGACCTCAACCTCATTACCACAATCAACAGAACATGCTGGAGGGACAGGTTCATAACCCAGAGACTGCCCATGCTATGAAATAGACTTCCCATACATGTAAAGCAGAGCACCTCACTGGCCCTCTTCAAGAGAAATCTTGATGAGTGGATGGGAAATAGAAAATTAACCCCAAGGATCACTCTAGTGGCTTTACTTGACAGAGGCACTGGGAACTAAGGTCGGGTGGCATGATGCCAAGGTAATCTTATGGGCTAGGCTTCTAAAGGCTCCAGGAACATTAGCCTAGTACACACCTATGAACATATATATATATATATATATATATATATATATATATATATAATACATGCACACACACACACACATATATATATATATATATATATATATATATATATATAGATAGATATACACACACACACACACACACACACACACACAGACATTATATACATATCTTGATAACTCTGTTTTTGACTATTAGGCCTACAACCTTCCAATTTTGATCAACAATTAAGTTGAAATGCCTACTACTACAAGTTCAGGATAGGTGCACACTTCTTCGCACCCATTATGCTCAGCTGGAGTACAAGTACTTCTTAGCTGGGGTTAGATTCATTAACAGATGGCACTATCAAGTACTTCCACCAGAGGGTACTGCTGCAATAGGAAATAACCAATTACATCTCTCTTTGATTTGCAAAATGGCATTAACTGCTTTCATCCCTCTCCAGGTATTTCTTCCAGTGCGCAATTCACTACTCAATCACAAGTCACCAAGGCCATGTTAAAGTTTTATCCTTCTGTACCACAGAGATAGCTAAAAAGCAAAATCATGTGGTATTTTAAGGGCATCATTACCCAATTCATAAGGGGCTCTAACAGATGCCACTAGATAGAGGTGCTGTCAAGACACAGGAAGGGTGTGTATATGTATATGTGTATGTGTGTGTGTATATATATATATGTATATATATATATATATATATATATATATATATATATATATATATATATATATATAGACACATACATATATATATATATATATATATATATATATATATATATATATGGATCCAGGTTACAACATCGACAACTGAGAAGATCGACATCCACTTCTCCGACACGAAAACACCGACACATAAATAATCAAAACTGCAAATCACGGACATTTAACAGGTAAGGGGTTTAAATTTCGCTAATCATGCCTACCATGTTTTAGTAAGTGTGGCAGTGTTATGCATGTGTTACGATCATTGTATTACTTAGTCCTTATGGTAGGCATGATTAGCGAAATTTAAACCCCTTTCCTGTTAAATGTCCGTGATTTGCAGTTTCGATTATTTATGTGTCTGTGTTTTCGTGTTGGAGAAGTGGATGTCGATCTTCTCAGTTGTCGATGTTGTAACCTGGATCCATATATATATATATATATATATATATATATATATATATATATATATATATACACATACATACATACATATGACTCTATAAGGTGAGGACTGTTACAGTTCATGTGTTTTGAGAATATATTTGTAAACCTTCACAATGGCTGTATGACTAAGAAGAATCCTTAACAGCAAAAACTCAAAAGGCTGAGTTAAAGTACCAAAGAACACCAGACCCACAGAGTCAAATCTGAACAGTAATAATTGGCGAATGTGTGAAACGGTGCCCAACTAGCCACAGCACAATTGTTTATAATGGAAACATTTCTAAACAAGTAAAAGAAACAGCAACACAGACTGACTTTTGACAGTAGCATTTTTAGTAGGCAGTTCATAATCCAATTATAAAAGATTATGTGTTTTGCAATCCATGTAGAAAGGCTCTGCCTACAGCTGTCAGAGCTTATGTATTTATTTATTTATTTATTCACGTGTTTACTGGGAAATTCCAACTGGACACAAGTCCATTTTCAGTGGCGGCTCAGGGAGAAAAGCTCCATACAAGCAAAACAAGTAACAAATACAAAGCAGTAAAATATGTAGCAAACACGAACAGCAGGAATGTATGAAGACCCAATTAGGTACCAAGAAGTAGCAAGACACAGGGAAAAGCAAAAATAAATTTTGAAATGACATTGTAGACATAAGATGCCATACAACATTCCATATTATAATATGTAGTTCAGTAAGTTTAGACAAAAGTTAAGAATAAACAATAAGTCATTCTGTTTAATTTGCCAGTTTATAGCAGAGTACACTAACAGATATATAGTTGACAAAATGGCATATGGTGATATAAGCAGGAAGGGATACAGGAAATTGAAGAAGGGGGGGTAGATGTAATGGTCTGATTTTGGCAGGCAGGGTGGCTAGGGGGGGGAGGGGGAGTGAATCTTAGGACTGGAACAATGACATGACCCGTGGCTTTTTAAGTGGGGTTTTAGTTTGGCTTTGAAATGATGGGATGAAAGTTGGGTGGTAACAGGCAGGGGGGAGAGTATTCCATAATTTGGATATTATGCAGGAGAATAGAGCTTCACAGGCCGAGTTGTTGGCTTTGATAACTTGGAATATGTTTTTGTTGCTGGACCGTCGTGGTCTAGTAGTATAGTAGGGCTGGAGAAGGTTTTGAAAGGAGGGGACATTTTGGGGATGGTTTACTAATTTGTGGGCAAGGAGAAGTTGCAGGAGTTCGAGCTAATCGAGTTTCTCTAAGAGAGTTACAGTGATGGCTATGCTAGGATGAACCGGTGACAAATTTGGCTATTTTGTTGTAGCAGGCGTCTAGCTTGTTTAGGTCAGTTTGTCTAAGATTGGTTAAGTAAAGGAGAGACAAAGTAAGGTTGAAATGAGATTCTAGTTGCTTTGGTGAGGAATTGCTTATTTCTATACAATGAACCTAGTTTTTTGTGAACTTTTTTTATGGTTAGAGAGATATGGGTGTCGAATTTGAGCTGATTGTCAATCTCAATGCAGAGTAGTTTGGTGTGTTCTTTACGGGAGATTATGTTGTTGCCACTGGCCAGAATATTGAAGTGGGGGTTAATTAGGTTGGATTTAGTGGGCTGCAAGATGAGGAGATTAGTCTTGTTAGGGTTGAGTATTAGCTGGGCATTGGATAGCCACTTGTCTACAGAGGAAAAGGCTTCTTATGTTAACTTGTGAAGTTCTGGTAAAGTTGCGGCTGAGCAGATGAGAGTCAAGTCAACTGCATACTGTATGAGAGTCACCTGCTTGGTGGCTGTGTACAGATTGTTGATGAAGAGTGACAAAAGCAGTGGTCCAAGGATGGAGTCCTGGGGTCCCCCAAGAGTGACAGGAAGTCAAGGTGATAGGTCATCGTGCCACAGAACGGATTGTTGGCAGCCATGTAGATAGCTGTGAAACCATTTTGTAGCTGATTGTGAAAAAGAGAGGTTAGAGAGAAGAGAAAGTAGTAGTTTGTGTGAGACCATATCGAAAGCCTTGGACAAGTTCAGGAATGTAACAAAGGAGAACAGGCCGCTGTTTTTGTGGCGCACGTCAGTGTTAGCGAAAGAATAAGGCAGTGGTAGTACTATGGAACGGCCTGAAGCCACGCTGGGTGATGGAGAGAAGGTTATTTGTAAGTAGTCTAGAACTTCAGTGTGAATGCATTTCTCAAGTATTTTTGGATAGTGGAGAGAGGATGGCTATGGGGCGGTAGTTGGAGATTCAGTGTAGGAGCCACCTTTATGGAGGGGTATTATGTGGGATATGTTCCAAAGTGAAGGGACACAGCATTCTGATAAGGATCTGTTTATTAACATAGATACCGGATATGTTAGGGCATCGGCTACTAATTTCAGGTATTCGCAGGGGAGGTTGTCAGCAGCAAGTGTTGTGGGCTTAAACTTTAATAAATGTTTTTCCCTTCTCCTTTCAAAGCAAAGCAGAGAAACAGCTGTGCCATCTTCCCGAATTCATGAACAATGGAAAAGTACTCTCCTCAGCCTCAAAAGGCAAATAAAACAACTTGTCAAACCCTCCAAGGGCTCCTTTGACAGAAACTTAGCAAGTACAGCCAAGGATAACCATAAGGCCTTTTACAGCTATGTACGCAACCTAAAGGTTAGGACCCAAGTATGTGCATAACTAGTGACCAATGGTATCACACACACTGACCCCACAGAGATAGCAAACCTGATAGCGGATAGGTTTGGCAAATATTTCACTCCCTTATCCCCTCCTAACTTACAACAAACCTTCCCCCAAAACCCCCCCCCCCCCTTCCATATCTAAAAAGCAGGCCCACAAAACCCTGTCTAAGGCAAAAAACACAGCCTCTGTAAGGCCACATGACATTCTAGGTTGTCTTGTAAACAGGCTAAAACATGAACTAGCATCACCGCTAAGTACCCTTTTCAATCATAGCCTAACCACAGGCTTTGTTCCTGTGGAATGGAAAACAGCTACACTTATTTCTCTCCACAAAGGTGGCCTAGCAACACACCCAGAGAATTACATACCCAAAAGCCTGACCAGCCTCATCTGTAAGGCCATGGAATGCATCATTACAGACCTCATAAATAAAGACACATATGACCTCCAAACCCTGGATCCTACCCAATTTAGCTTTAGGTAGGGCAGATCCTGCCTGTTAAATCTGGTGGATTTCTATGAATGTGTGACCAAGGTCACTGATGAGGGCAAATCTGTGCACACAGCATACCTAGACTTTGTAAAGGCTTTCAATACAATCCCATATTTAGGCAATATCAATAAACATAGCAAACAATGTAAACCCCTTTGTTGTAAGATGGGTTGCCAACTGGCTCACAAACTGGACACACTATCAAAGTGGGTGACTCCACATCAACCAGTAGGCCTGTTACCAGCGGGGTGCCACAGAGGGTCCGTGCTGGACCCCCCCCCCCATTGTTTGGTATATGCTTCTCAGAAGTTCAGGTCAAAAATAAAGGGCTGTGGCTGACCAAGTTTGCAGACGACTGCAAACTAGGTGCAATCACTGAATCTCTAAATGACATCAGTCTACACCAGGAGGGTCTCACGCTGACAAACGACTGATGTATCAGTCACGGTCTCAAACTGAATGCAAAAAAATGCATTATCATTCCTTTCGGCACAAGCAATGTCCCTTCACACTATCAAATCAACAACAATACCCTAAGTACTCATGAAGTGGTAAGGGACCTGGGATCACAAGTTGACTGAGACCTTAACTTTGACTACCATGTGTCTACCGTAGTAAGGAAAGCATTCTATATAGCAAACTTGATTAGTAAAGGCATCACCTCGAGAGTAAAGGAAGTTATAACCCCCCCCAAACTCAGCACTTATCAGGTCCATAATTGAGTACAACACCCCATTCGGCATGTACCATACTAAGCACTTGCAGCAAATAGTGAGACCTCAGAGATTTCTGACAAAGAAGATCAAGGGGCTCCAGCATGTGCCTTACACAAACCGACTAAAGTCGGTGTCAATATACTCGGTCTCGTAGACTTCTTAGGGGAGAATTATGCCTGGCCTACAGAGCAATGCAAGACCCAAACCTAATGAACTTGCTGCATATCCGTAAATCAAACAGTACTAGGGTACCAATTCCAGGGACCTAACTATGGCCTGCGACTTAAATAGGACATGCTGGAGGGACAGATTTACCTCCCAGTGACTGCTGCGCCTTTGGAACTGGTTACCAATTCATATGAAGCAGAGCACTTCTATGACACTTTTCAAGAGGAACCTGGACTAGTGGATGGGGCATTGTAAATTCTTACCAGGGATAGTGCCCACAACCCTCCTGGACATGGGCAGTCATCATTAAATGCAATCTTTGGTACTGACTAGCATTACTATGGCATTACATTGGGATGAAACGGCTAGGCTTAAAATTCTTAAAATCTTATCTTAAAATTATCTCTGGGTTAATAGCCTAGTAATCTCCTCTGATCATATGATTCTATCATCTTATTTCAAAACAAAAGTAGTGCGAGAACAAAGTGGAATTTCAATATGGCAGCACACTGAACAGCAGCTTAATTTCAGCTCACCCACTGTGAAAAAAAAGAAACAGAGATGAGAGCTAGTAATTCTGAAGTCTGAGTAAAATTCATTTACTGGCAAGTAAGTACCCTACCTGGATAGGTACATACGTGCCTACTAAGCTAATGAGCACTAGGGCTTTTAAAAGCTTAGCTGTGCAACCCAAATGTGACCCAGAAATTTGACTTATATTTGATTTATGGAGGTGATTTACAGACTGCCTCTGTCCATCAGAGACATAGGAACTAAACCATCAGTGTTTCCAATTACCCATCCACAGGTCCAAGCTGCGCTTAAATAGGGATAGGGAGGAACTCTGCTTCACATGGGTGAAGAGCCAGTTCTAGAAAATGGGATACATATTGCAAGCAAAATGTACTTCTTTTAATCTAGTAGTTCTAATGGTGTTGCTAGCAAAAAAAAAAAAAAAAAAAAAAAAAAAAGAGAGAGAGAAAATAAAAGAAAAGCAACTAGAAAAGTTAAAGAAAAAACAGTGACTTGGAAGAATCCTGCAGCCGTTCAGCAAAAAAGAAGTTCAAGCTTCAGCTTTTGTACATGAGATAGCTTCCAGTAATCTACAGAAAAAAATAAATCAAATGTACACAGAGCTGATTAAAATAAATGAAACAATAATGGAGTGTATCAACTCAAATAAAAGGCTGAAAAAAAGAAGCTTTACCTGGCTATTCAGATGAACTGATAAAAACTGCAAAAATCAGAGGTTGAAAAGAAGAAAAGGATGGTTGAGTATGAGACTTATCAAGAAGAGCTGTTTCAAAAAAATGGTAGAGTTAGACAGAGCACTCTGAGAAAGCCTGACATCTCCTACTATACCAGAGAAATTAGAAGAACAGACTGTATTAACTTTATAAAACAGAACTTTGAATGGTCGCTCCAAGCTTTGTCACAAAAAAGCAGCCACGACCTGTATTACTAAAGATGCAATCATACCAGCAGAAAGAAAGAGCTTATCCTGACAAAAGTGTGGCAGAATGGCAAAGTATTAAAAACTGCAGACAACAGTGTTTGTGGAAAATTATTATTTACTGTACACCAAGCAGAAGCAAAGCAAATTCATCTCAAAAATCAGAATGTCGACAGGCAGGTGTGAGATTCAAACTGCTGTATCCAGCTGTTTTCAGAATATTATCCAGCTGTTTTCAGAATATTTTTCCTGGAGGATCAAAGTCATTTTTTGATGTAGAACAGGCTAAGAAGGAAATACAAATGTTTATCCAAGAAAAAAAAAAACATTAAACAGAAAGGGACTCTGCTTCTTATTCTTTTAACAATAAAGCTCATAGAGAGACTTTGCCAGTGAAATATTTTCCAATCTTCCAAAGGAAAAACAGAAAAAAAAAACACAGGAGTTGAATTTGGAGTACCTTGCAGCTGAACAAGAATCCTGTGTTGGGAGGTGGAGACGACCAGAAGAACACTAGCAACACTGAAATTAATGAATAAATGAGACTGTAAAGCATCAATCACATTTGTGAAATACGACTTTGTAAGAAAAAGTGGTTGAGAAAGATTGGACTTTTTAACTTTGTTAAACTTATGGGCGTAATGTAAAGCTTATACCCCACTTATGTCATTAATGTCTAGAATACAATAAGCTGATGATTCTACTATAACTTCCACCTCTGACAATCTATCTCATCTCCTCACCATTACCCAAGAATCTCTCCAATCTGTTGAAAAATGGCTAACACCCAACCAACTCCTTCTAAACCCTTAATAAAATTAAACTCCTCCTCTACCTCCCTAAATCCAACACATCAAATCCACCTTTACTCTCACCTCTCTAAATAACATTTCTATCATGGTTGAACCCCATACTAAACTATTAGGGGTTATAATTACGATCATCTTAAATTCGATCTTCATATCCAAAAACTGCATTAAAAAGACTCACCAAAAACTAGGCCTGCTCTATAGAAACAAAAAATTCCTGACAAATGAATCCAAACTCTCTCTGGCATAAGCCTACGTACTACCCAGCCTACTATATGCTGCCCCAATCCTCAGCGACCTGCAAACTAATATTTCTACTAAGCTGGAACTTACATATAATAAAATAGCTAGATTTGCCGCCAATCTACCATATCGCTCACACCACTGCCTTTCGCTTAAAAAAACTACACTGGCTTGCATTTCACCATCAACTCCTTCTGCCTCAAAAAGAAGTTATGTACCTACCATAATGTTCCATGTTAGTTGTCTCCTCTCGCCTTCTTTCTTGCTGGTTGGGTTCGGAGCCGGCCATCTTCCAAAGCTCGAGAGCTACATACTGGCTCGAGGCCTCCCCATATCCCATGACGCCTGGCGCTAGAAACCCAGATCTCGTTTGGTGAGACTAACAGCAGACAAAGTAATGAAGGAATTCTATCCTATCATACCTAAGCACAACTATAGAGACTACTAGGTAGAGTGGGATAGTCAGAGAAGACTCAGCCAGTGTAAATCCATAGAGAAACTCTTCTCGGTCTAGTAGGATAGGAGGATGGAGGGTGGGACGCAAGAAAGAAAGCGAGAGGAGACAACTAACATGGAACGTTATGGTAGGTACATAACTTCTTTATGTTAAGTTGTCTATCTCGCCTTCATTCTTGCTGGTTGGGACAGCATCCCTAGCATCTGATATCATGGGTGGCTCAGTGGAACAGACTCTTCAGAACAGTGGAACCAAAATCAGCTCTGCTCCTGGAAACCACGTCCAACTTATAATGCGAGATGAAAGTATGAGGAATTGCCCAAGTGGCCGCTGCACAAATAGATTCCATGGGCAACCTAGCTTGAAACGCAACAGAAGAGATCTTAGGAAAGAAGGAAGGGTTAGTCCTAAGAGCAACCCTGTCTTTGTGGAACACTAGGTATGGGGGATGGATACATAGAGCCTGCAGTTCAGAAACTCTTCTCGCTGAAGTAATTGCTACCAGAAAAAGTGTTTTCCAATATAATAACTTCAAAGAACAGGAAGCTACAGGTTCGAAGTGGGGCAAAATTAGAGAGGATAGAATCAAATTCAGATCCCACGGGGTTGGAGGATCCCAAAACGGGGGCCTGAGCAGTGTGGTTCCTTTGAGGAAGGCCTTACAAAGCTTATGAGACATTATATTACTTTCTGAAAGGCCAATGTGAAAATCTGAAATTGCGGCTAACTGCACTCTAATTGTAGCGGAAGCGGACCTAGAATGAAAGAGCTCCGCAAGAAATTCCAGGATGTGGTGAACAGGGGCTGAAAAGGGGTCTATATTCTTGGCCTCTGCCCAGGAAGAAAAATGTTTCCACTTACTAGCGTAAGTTTTTCTAGTGGTAGACTTGTGCGATGATAAAATGATTTCACACACCGAATGGGAGATATCAGGAAGCCTGGCTAGGGTTGGAAGTGGAGCAACCAAGCTGTGAGCTTGAGAGATTGTAGGGAATGATGCAGCCCGCCCGACTGATGGATCAGGAGGTCTGGAGCTGGGTCCAGAGTCCAAGACTGCTCGATAAGATGATGATGAAGGAATGGAAACCATATTTGTCGAGGCCAGTATGGAGCAATGGGGATCATTCTGCAACCCAATACGGTAGCTTTCTGAATCAGCTTGGGAATTGGGGGAAAGGGAGGGAATGCGTACAGAAGTCCCTGAGGCCAATCGTGGACTAGAGCGTCTCTGGGGGAATGCTCTGGATCTGGTAGGAGAGAGAAGTTGTTGCTGCATTTGCTGTTGAAGGGGGTGGCAAAGAGGTCGCAGCAAGGTTGCCCCCAGTTGCGGAAGATTTGGTCCGCTACTACTTGATTCAGAGACCACTCGTGAGGCATGAGAAAAGCTCTGCTCAACCTGTTTGCTACGACGTTTTATTTCCCAGGGATTTGCGTTGCGGTCAGAAACCGTTGAGAAGAGATCGCCCATTGCCAGAGTCTGAGTGCTTCTCGACATAGGGGGTAGGACCTGGTTCCGCCCTGCTTGCTGATGTACCACACGACTGACATATTGTCCATTTGAATTGCAATTGTCCCGGTAGGAAGAGAGTCCTGAAGAGCTTGCAACGATAAAAGCACAGCCCTCATCTCCAAGACGTTTATGTGCAGACGGTACTCGAGGTTGCCAGGTACCCTGGACTGTTCTGCCCTGATAATGCCCCCCCCACCCGATCAGGGGGGCATCCATGGTCACCATAGCAACTGGAGGGGGAAGTACAAATGGTCTGCCCATGGGAACTGATGAGACCATCCACCATACAAGGTGCTTTTTGCATGTTTCTGTGATGATAAACATGTGAAACATGGGAAGCTGCTGGAAGGACCACTGAGTAAAAAGAAGCCATTGGAGGATCCTCATGTGAAAACGTGCCAGCGGGACGAGTATGATTGCTGCTGCCATGAGACCCAGGGTTTGAAGGACAAACCTGGCTTAATTCTCTTGCACTGTAACAAGACCTGGACATGCCGCTGAATGACTAACACCCTGTCTGGTGGAAGGCTGGCTGACCTGTCTTTTGTATTTAAGTTTGCGCCTATAAAGATGATAGACTGACAAGGCGACAAAGCAGATTTTTCGAAGTTTATAGTGATATCTAGTCTGGAGCACATCCGGATAGTACAGTCTCTGGCTTGCAGAAGGTGATGCCTGGTGGTAGCAGTGAGGAGCCAGTCGTCTAGATATGGAAACACCTGGAATCCTTGCCGTCTCAGGTGAGCGGTAACTACTGCCATACATTTGGTGAACACCCTGGGGGCTGTGGTGAGACCAAAGGGCAGAGCTCTGAACTGATAATGGCTGGCTCCCAGCCGGAAGTGCAGGAATCTTCTGAAACACCTGTCCATTTTGATGTGGTAGTACGCATCCTGAAGATCTATGGAGCACATCCAATTGTCCTGACCCAGGAAGGGTAAAATGGACTGTAGCGTGACCATCCGAAACTTCGTTCTTTGTACAGACCTGTTTAGTCTGCTGAGATCCAAAATGGGTCTCCAGTCCCCTGTCTTTTTTGGTACCAAAAAAAACCTTGAGTAAATTCCAGATCCTTGCTGGTCTGCTGGGACTTGCTGGATGGCCCTTTTTCTTAGCAGTTTTGAAACTTCCTGAACTGCCTGATCCCTTAGATTGGGTGGGACATCCGGAAAGGACTTGTTTGATAATAAAGGTGCGTGCACAAAGGGAATTCTGTGGCCTCCAGATAAAATGGACTGTACCCATCTGTCTTGTGTTATTCCTTGCCAGGCTCTTGGGTACAGCGATAATCTTCCCCCGACTGCCTCCAGAGGTGAGCAGCCGGGCAACCCTTCAGGGATGCTGGAAGGGCTTATCAGAGAAAGATTCTCTGCTGCCCTGGTTCTGCAGACCCCCTATGCCACGAGGGCGGCATCTGTTATTGTTCCCTCCTCTGCCCCTGGAGGGAAACTCACCAAGTGTGTCTGGCAGCTCCCTGGGATTTCCGGAACCACATCTTTCCACTCTTCTGACCCTTGGGATATGGTCTGGAAGGAGTGGAAAAACGGACTCCTATGGCAGAGAGAGTCTTGCCTTCCTGCTCACACCTGGTAAGTTTATCCTTCACCTGTGATCCAAAGAGAGAGGAACCATCAAAAGGGGTGTTGGTGAAAGACGCCCTGAAAGGTTCCGCAAAGTTACATAGCCACATCCAAGCGTGCCTCCTTAGGGCCACGCCTGTGCCTGTGGCTCTACTTGCCCCATCGGCTGCATACGAAATGAGCCTCATGGAGGAGTTTACCACTGAGTTAAGAGTCGCCAGCTGGGAGGCTGCCTTAGCCTGGGACTCCTCAGCTGTTGGATCTTGGAAGGTATCTCCAAGCTCTTTCAGGAGATCCCTCTGAAGGCGGGTAAAGTGGCACAGGTAATTCAGGGACCGCATAGAAAAGGTCGCCAAAGAGAACATCCGCTTCCCATATCTGTCTATCGTCCTGGACTCCTTGTTAGGGGGAAGGACAGATGAAGAAGTTTCTGCCAACTCCTTCTTTGTGGCTGCCGCTACCACCATGGCATCAATGGGGACACCTTTGGTCAAGAACTGTTTGTCCTGCGGTGCAGTAATGAATTTGGTCGGTCGTCTAGAGGTCGGTTCCACTGTGTGTGGAGCAGTCGACGCCTTCCGAGCCACCACAGACATCAGTGGTTGAAAGGCGGAGACACCCAAGAGGTGGAAGGTCGGGATCCAAATGCGTCCAGGAATACCGACTCATCCTCGGAAGGGCTTAGGGCAGTCCAGTTCCCCCTCTGCCTAAGCATCTCGAGGATGTCTGAGAAGGAGACATCTTCAGAAGGGGATCTTGGGGACCCTTCCGATTACTCTAAGTCGGTATTCGATGTGACAGACTCGGGGGAGTCAACATGCTTCCTCTTACATTTCCTCTTGTGATATGGCTCCTCTGAATGATCAGGGGAGGCCTCGGAAGAGGAGAATACACCCAAGGGGGTGTCCTGGAGCGCTGGATCCCCATGCTTGGGGTCTGGAAGAGGGGCAGAGACTGACGCAGGCACCCTAGGGGGAGGAGCCGATGGTGTCGATCGTGGGACTGACTCGGGGGCCAGTACACTCCTCATCACCTTGAAGGTGTCCCTGCCCGGAAACAGAGTTGGCTCCGGTTCTGAAGAAACCAGAACCCCTCCCCGTACCGACGGGGACGGCTCCGAGGCCGATGTGGGAGCCGAGCTCACCCAAGCCGAAGCGCCGAGGGGGGAGAGTGGGGTTGGACAAGGGTCTGATGCCACTCGCCCCCTCGGAGCCGACCAGGGAGTCCCGGCACCCAGATCCCTCCAGGGATGGTACCATGGAAGGGATCGGAGCCGACGACGGAACCGAAGGAGAAGGTATCGGAACCGACGGTTCCACGACTCGAACCCCAACAAACTCCAGCTCCAAGCTCAAAGGACGAGTCGGAGGAGGAATCTCTACAGCTGTGGACGGAGCAGACGCCTGATGGGGGGGCTGGACAACGTTTTGGCTAGGGCCTGCGATTTCAGCAGCCTACTGACCTCTCTTTCCAAGTCATGGTCCGAAAGTCTTGAAGACCGACAAGAGTGAGATAAGCGATGACTACACTCCGACTGGAGCAGAGGCGACTTTGGAGCCGAACGTATCGACTCCAGAGAAGGAGACCTGGACCTTTTCCGACTCTCAGACAGCTCCGAAGAATGTGTCAGAGCAGACTGTGAGGGAGAAACATCGGTTCCAGCCGGAGCCGAGATGGATGGTATAGCTTCACCCAACGACGGCTCCGAACTGGGAGCTGAGGGTTTAGGTGGCCTAGAAGATTTCACGGGCTGAGCTTTCACCGGTGAATCTTGGGGTTTAAGTAGACCCTTCAAGATCAATTCGTTTTTGCGCTCCTGCAGGACTCTTGGACTGAACGCATGGCAAATAGAACAAGAGTCCTGCAGGTGCACGGTGCCCAGACAATAAACACAAGAAGTGTGACCATCTCTCAGAGACATCTTCTGACAGCATGAGTCACAGTTCTTGAATCCAGATGGCTAAGGATCCTTGGACATCCTAACAGAAGAAAAAAAAAAAAAAAAAACAAGGAAAAACACACACACCAAAAGGTAAGGTAACAAATCACAATAAAATATACTACAGTTACCAGAACCACTACACTACAAAAAACTATACTAAACTATAGCAAAGCTAACTTTAACTTTTTTTTTTTTTTTTAAAGGGAGATAGGAAGAAAAAAAGGATTCAGACACGAATACACTATAATTACCAAAGATCTAACGATAATTTCTATGCTAAAAATAACTAGTTTTAAGACAGAAAAAGACACAATATAAAAGTTTTATACGACCTGAGCCAGTACAGCAATGTCGCAGCAGGAGCAGCAAATGAGATCTGAGTTTCTAGCGCCAGGCATCATGGGATATGGGGAGCCCTCGAGCCAGTATGTAGCTCTCGAGCTTTGGAAGATGGCCGAGTCGGAGCCAAAGATCTGCTCCGAACCCAACCAGCAAGAATGAAGGCGAGATAGACAACTTAACATCTTCACTTCACCCACTCCTTATTAAACCAACACCATCCCTGTACTGCACCCTCTTCCCTCATCACTCCCTATATATCCAACTGTACACTTCACAGCTCAGACAAACACTTCCTTCAGATTTACAAACCCAACAACTGGCAAACTTCTGTACAAACACTCAGTCGCAAATGCTTGGAATAAACTGCACCGATGCATACAATTAATTTTGAACACAAACTGTTTAAAAAACACTAAAAGACTATCTGCTAAACTTTTGAACTTGCTCTTGAAGTGACCCCACTTAATCAACTTCAATCCCTTTCCTCCTCCATTTCACTTCCCCACCTCTCAATTTCTCCCCTCTATTCTCTACCTATATGTCTTTTCTTATCCTCTACTTGTTCCACAGGATAGCCTATACAATAATCTTTTCACTTCTGACGCGTGTTACTAATTATACCTGAACCATCTGCAAGAAACTGTTACTAGTAACCATGTATAGGATGAAACTTCCTGTGCCACCTGCTTCTACTGTATCATATCACTGTGACTGAACTACGTAAAAAAACAAATTTATGGTTTAACTATGTATGCAATGGTAACACGTCTGCTTACCGTTTTATAGTTTGTATTAGTTCTTACTTTGACTATGTATGATTTGTAACTGCATGTGACTACTGTTTTACTTTTATAATTAACTGTAGATTATGTACTGCTTGGAGCTTTTCTCCTTGGGTCTCTTCTGAAAAGGGCATCTGCCCAGACTGACTAACCTGGTTAACAAATGTCAAATAAATAAATAAATAAAAAGACACAGACAAAGACACAGAAAAAAGGAACCATAAGTAAAACAATTTTTGTTCTTAATATTTGTATAAAACATTTCATGACACAAATTGCATGTTATATGGTAAAGAAGATTTATGCAGTATGTAGTTAGGAGCAATTTAAATGTGAGGGTGAGGGTGAGTCTCTTCAGTGACTGTTGATGTGATAAAAATATTAAACAGGTACTTTTTTTAGTTGTAAGGAATACAGTCATAACAATGTTAAAGCAGAATAAAAGTTTGACAAAAGCAAGCTTAAGTTAATATGCTGTAATCTTGATCTTGGGCTGTTGGAAAGGGGGACGGGCAGTAAAAGTGCACTGATTATATTATATGTACAGCTGAGATGTTTTTGCTTATTTTTGCATAGGTGAATGTCTGGATTACTGCTCTTGACAATCTAAAAACAAGTGTTTCCTGTAAGCAAGTAGGCTTGAACAATAAGACAAAATAATGAGTGTGATGAGAAGTGCTAAGTTTCTTGCATATGCAATATTAGCTTGTTTTGTTTTCCTTTATCAAATGTTCAGTGGGTTCATTAGTCTGCAGGCTGCAGCTGAAGGCAGTTGTACATTCTGCAATTATGTTTCCATAGAAAAAATCTTTCTGCAGGTGCAAGCAATTAATCTTGAGAGGTGCAAGCATTCCTTGCGTAGAAAGGTACAAAAGCAAGCTGTTCAGTAAAAAATATAGCCTGAAATTATTGGAAGTGAATAAGAGATAGTAGTATCCCTAGCAGCCTTAACACAACAGTGCAATGAATAGAACAGTGTATAATTTAGTTTTATTTAAAGATACCCAGTGCATTTTTCTTAAGGGTTAAACTTAATATCTTCTGAAAGCATACAAGCAGTTTTTCACATCTGGGAGGGGAACAAAAAGTTATGTACTCACCATAATGTTCGATGTATGTAGTCCATCTCACCTCACATTCTTACCCGTGGGTTCGGAGACAAATATCGGCTCCGACTCGGCCAACTTTTCTAGCTCGAAGTCTTCTATTGGCTGGGCTAAGCAGGTATCCCATGCTGCACTGCTCCATATCCCCAGATCTAGTTTGCTGTGAGTACTCAGTCATACCCCATGCATACACACCCTCCAGGTAAAAAAAGAATAAGCCAAAGGTGAAGGGAACTCTGTAAATAGAAACCTAACCTCCAGATCCCCCAGGAAGGGGGAAGGTGGGAGGGTAAGTAAGAATGTGAGGCGAGATGGACTACATACATCGATCGTTATGGTGAGTACATAACTTCTTGATGTTATATAGTCCAATCTCGCCTACATTCTTACCCGTGGGACAGCATCCCTAGCACCTACATCCTGGGTGGCTCAGAGGAAAATACTCCTGAGTACTGTGGAACCAAAGGCCGACCTGCCCCTAGATACCACGACCAATTTGTAATGAGAAACAAATGTGTGAGGAGAAGCCCAAGTAGCTGCAGCACATATATCATCCATCAATAATCTAGCTTGACAGGCTGTAGATGTAGAGACAGCCCGAGTAGAGTGAGCCTTGACTGCAAACGGCAGGTCTTTACCTCCTGCGGAGTATGAGAAAGAGATGCAACTGGATATCCATCTGGATAGGGTGATTTTGGGGACAGGGGACCCAATTTTATTGTCCGAAAAGGAGACAAATAGTTGATCAGACTTCCGGATATCTTTTGTTCAGTGCAGATAAAAACATAACTGTCTGTGAACATTCAACTGATGAAATTTAAATTCTGCCTTGTTTGAAAAATGGGGAAAGAATACAGGCAACTCAATAGACTGATTAAGATTAGCTACGGAAGCCACTTTTGGAAGGAAAGAAGGGTTTGGTCTAAGAGACACCCTATCCTTATGGAAGATCAAATATGGAGGTTTGATAAAAAGGGCTTGAATTTCTGAAACTCGCCTAGCTGAAGTGATTGCTATTAAAAAGGCTGTTTTCCAGGTCAAGAATTTCAAATCGCAGGTAGCTGCAGGCTCGAAAGGCGGTGAAGTAAGGGCCTGTAGAACAAAATTGAGATCCCAGGGCATGGTAGGACCGGAGGACGGAGTAATAGGGTACCATTCAGGAAGGCCTTACAGAGTCTGTGAGCCATGAGACTAGGCTCATTAGCAACATGAAAATTAGAGATCGCTGCCAATTGAACTTTTATGGTAGCTGACGCAGAACCCTGATGGAAAAGCATAGACAAAAACTCCAAGACTGAAGCAATCAGGGCTGTGTAAGGATCAATTCCTTGGGTATGTGCCCAAACAGAAAACCTCTTCCATTTGCTAGAATAAATCTTCCTCGTAGAGGGCTTATGAGAGGAGGATAAAATGTGAACTACCTCCGGCGAAAAATGATGAAGCCTAACTAGCGGTGGAAGTGGAGTAGCCAGGCTGTCAACCGGAGGGTCATCAGAGAGGGGTGGAACTGTCCTGACGTGTGTCAGTAAATCTGGTTGTGGGTCCAGAATCCAAGGAGTGTCCACAATGTAGGGTTGGAGAAAGGGGAACCAGACTTGATGAGGCCAGTGTGGAGCAATTAGAATCATTCTGCTTCCCAAGGATTGCGCTTTCTGAATCACTCTTGACAGCAAGGGAAACGGAGGGAAAGCATAAAGCAGACCGAAGTGCCAATCGTGAACTAGAGCGTCCCTGGGTGACTCCCCTGTGGAGGGATCAGCGTGAATTAGCTGCTGCATTTGGCACTGAAGGGGCTGGCAAAAAGGTTGCAGTAAGGCTGACCCCATCTGCTAAAGATTCGTTCTGCAACTAAACGATTCAGGGACCACTCGTAAGGTATCAGAATAGCTCTGCTTAGCCTGTCCGCTATCACATTGGACTTCCCCGGAATGTGCGTTGCCACCAGAAACCGTTGGGAAGATACTGCCCACTGCCACACCCACATGGCCTTTCTGCACAGGGGGTAAGATCTGGTTCCCCCCTGCTTGTTTAGATACCACACTACTGACATGTTGTCCGAGTGTATTGCAATCTTGCCTAGAGGCAGAAAGCTCTGAAGTGCCTGCAACGCCAGCAGCACCGCTCTCTCATCTCTAGGACGTTGATATGCAGATGTATCTCGTGATCCTGCCACGTGCCTTGGACTGTCCTGCCAAGATAATGCCCCCCCACCCCATCTGGGAGGCGTCCGTGGTCACTGTGGCAACCGGGATGGGTGGAACAAAGGGTTTTCCCCTGTCCAAATTGTTGGTGCAAAGCCATCAACTGAGATCCTGTTTGCATCTGTCCATGAGCAAAATGGGGTGAGAAAGTGGAAATTTCTGGAGAGACCATTGAACAAAGAGGAGCCATTGGAGAGGTCTCATGTGCAATCTCGCTAGAGGGACCAACATAATTGTCGCTGCCATGGTCCCGTGGAGTTGAAGAACCCATCTTGCCTTCGCTTTCTTCAAGGGCATCAGGGTGTGAATCTATTGCTGTAAGACTCTGATCCTTTCCTGCAGTAAAAATGCTCGCATTCGAACGGTGTCTAATTCTGCGCCTATAAAGGTGACATGCTGTGAGGGCAACAAGGCAGATTTTTACCAATTTAGTGTTATGCCCAACTGTTGACAGAGTGATGGTAGCGTCCCTGGTGTGGATTAGTAGATGCCTGGTGGGGGCAGTAAGGAGCCAGTCATCCAGATATGGAAACACTTGGAATCCTTGATGCCTCAAGTGAGCAGTCACCACCACCATACATTTAGTGAACACCCTGGGGGCTGTGGTGAGACCAAAAGGCAGGGCTCGAAACTGGAAATGACTGGCTCCCAGCCGGAAGCGTAGGCGACTCCTGGATGCCTTGTCCATTTTGACATGGTAGTAAGCATCCTTGAGGTCAATGGAGCACATCCATACTTCCTCTCAAAACAATGGGAGAATAGATTGTAGTGTGACTATATGGAACTTGGACTTCTGTACGTAGTTGTTCAGTCGGCTGAGATCTAATATAGGTCTTAGGTTCCCTGTTCTTTTCGGCACCAAAAAGAATCTCGAGTAAGTCCCTAATCCGACTTGTTCTGTGGGGACACGCTGGATGGCTCCTTTTTCTAGCAGCTTTGAAACCTCTGAGGCTGCTTGATCCCTTTGACTGGGTGGAACGTCCGGGATTCTTCTGACTGAAGGGGAGGTCTGACGTAAACGGAATGACAAAACCTCCGGAAATTATTCGTAATACCCATCGGTCCTGGGTGATGCTTTTCCAGGCTTCCGGATACAACAAAATTCGACCCCCGACTGGCTCTGGATAAGCACAGTCGGGCACTCCCTCAGGAACGAGAGTAGGGAGAGCCGCAAAAGGAATTGTGGTCTCCCAAATTGCAGGGGCCCCCTCTGCCTCTAGGGCGGCGTCTTCCTGAATAACCTCCCCCTCCTCTGCCTCTGGAGGGGGACTCACCTTGTGCGGCAGGAAAAAACCTCTGTGATTTTTTGAACCACATCTTCCCACCCCGCTGGGCTTTGGGGTAAGGCCTAGAGGGAAGGGAAAAACGGACCCCTACGGCAGACAGGGTCTTTCCCTATTGCTTGCACCTGGTAAGGGTGTCTTTCACTTTGGTTCCAAACAAGGAAGAACCATCAAAGGGGGCATCAGTGAAAGAAGACTTGAAGGCCTCCACAAAATGACAAAGGCGTAGCCAGGCTTGCCTTCTAAGGGCGACTCCTGAACTTGCTGCCCTGCTCGCTCCATCAGCTGCATATGAGATGAGCCGCATGGAGGAGTTGACGATGGAATTAAGGGTAGACACCTGGGCGTTAACCGTCTGGGCTACCGCCTCAGGGACGTTACCCGTAAGAGTATCTCCTAACTCCTTGAGGAGATCTCTCTGGAGCCGAGTGAAATGAGACAGACAGTTCAACGACCGTAAGGTAAAGGTTGCTGACGAGAGGGTATGCTTCCCGTACCGGTCCATGGTCCTAGACTCCTTGTTAGGAGGATGGACGGAGGAAGAAGTCTCTGCTACTTCCTTCTGAGTGGCTGCCGCCACCACCATAGCATCCACAGGGACCCCTTTAGACAGAAAATCCTTACCTGGGGGAGCAGAAAGAAACTTGTTGGGATGCCTGGGTACGGGCTCCACAAAATCAGGGTTCTTCCACACACTCCGACAAATAAGATCTAGGAGCTCGTCGAAGGGTGGGGACACCCAGTAGGCGGAGGGCTGAGCGCCAAAGGCCTTAAGGAAAACAGACTTCTTCTCGGAGGGGGCTTTGGATGGCCAGTCACCTCTTTGTTTCGGTATCTCCAGGATGTCGGAGAAGGAAACATCATCAGAGGATGACTTGGGGGACCCCTCAGATTCCTCGAGGTCAGTTAGAGGTGAGAGACTCATCCTGGGAGTCTATGTGCTTCCTCTTGCACGCCTTCTTTCTAGGAGGCTCCTCAGGCACAAACTCTGAAGGGCCTTCAGAAACTTGGGGACCACTCGTGGGGGTATCCCTAGGCCTTGGCGCTCCACTGTCTACTGATAGGGGGTGATCAGAGGCTCTCACTGGAGTGGTGGGGGACAGAATGACTGACCCGCATGATGTAGCTGACAATTTGGCCAGCGCAGTCCGCATGGCCTCAAAGGCAGGTCCCCCCCCCCCCCCCGAGTCAGAGGACCGGCCAGCCTCTGAGACCAAGACAGGAGTCGGGGTCCCTCGGGCCGAGACACCGAGAGGAAGACTCTGAACCGAAACATGTCCCGAGATGTCCCCCTCGGGTCCGACGGAAGAATCTCGAGTCCCGAACCCTGTGGACGGAGCCGACGTTGGTACCGATAGGCCCAGAGGGGCCATCGGAGCCGACCCAGAAACATCACACGGCATGGAACACTCTGGCTCCGAAGAAAGAGATGCACTCGGAGGAGGAATGATCGAAGAAGGGGTCGGGACAGGCTCCAGAGCCGACTGGGCCGGAGCCAAAAACAATTTCGCCAAAACTGGTGACTGAAGGAGCCTCTGCACCACCTTATCAACATCCACATCAGAAAGGGTCCTCGAGGATTTGGAGGACAGGGCTGGAGATCGAGATCTCCTCTCAGGTGAACCTGGTCTAAGACTGGGCGATCGGCTCCGAAGAGGTGCCAAAATAATTGGAGCCAACGCCGGATCCATTGACACTGATACTTTCTGCGACCCTGAGGACAGTGGAGCCGAGGAGGTAGAAGCAAGTTTTGTGACTTTCTCCGAAGGCTCCGAGGAAACTGAAGGAGCCAGAGATCTCTTTTTCGATTTAGACTTAGATTTTGCACTGGGAGAAGAATCCATGGCCTCTTCGAAAGAGGGTTTTAAGAGTCCCTTTAAAATCAGCTTATTCTTTCTTTCCTGGAGTACTCTGGGACTGAAATAGCGTTGCCACCCCTCCGTTTTTTTTCCGGAGTGCCCGGAAATCAGTAGGGCACTCCGGTTCTCCGGTTCTTGCTGTGGGAGTCCGGAAAGCGACGTCAGGCTCGTCAGCGTCAGCGCGTATGTAGGTAAAAAAAAAATAAATAAATAAAATTCCCGTCTTGGACTCTTGTTTGATTGGCTGCTTGCTGCAGAAGAGGCTCATGCAGCAAGCAGCCAATCAACACACGTAGATTTGCAAGTCGAATCCCCGCAAAGCCCGCGAAAATTAGTGAATAAAAAGTGGCGCTTCAGCCACTAATTTTATCTTTTACTCTGTACTGTAAAAGGTGCTTAAGGTCTGAAATTTGTTGCTGGTTGGACGTCTTCGGTGGATTGCTGGTTTCATTTGCTGCTGCCTGGAAGGATTGCTCTAGCCCTGCTGCTGCCTGGAAGGATTGCCCTAGTCCTGCTGCCTGCTGCTGCCTGGAAGGATTGCCCTAGCCCTGCTGCTGCTGCCTGGATTGGAAGGATTGTCCTAGCCTTGCTGCCGCTCCCTGGAAGGATTGCCCTAGCCCTGCTGCTTGCCTTGCTTGCTGGAGTCTTGCCCTGGAGAAGTGCTGTGGACTGGCCGACTGGGTGGTGTTGTGTTCCCCCCTGCCTGCTGCTTGCTGGCCCTTTAGCTGCCTGTTCGTAGCCCTGCTGCTGCTTTTTCTGGAGGTAAGTGGAATTTTTTTAATGGATGAATTCTTTGGAATTAAGGTAGATTTTCAAAGATTAGTGTGACAAGGGGAATGAAATATTGCCAGCACAGCTACTAGTGAATTTTTTAAATATTAAATTTATATTAATTCACTAGCTGTGCTGGCACTATCTCATTCATTGATGGTGCCAAGATGTGTGTAACTGTATCTAGATGTTCAACATGTGGTGATTATTAACTAGAACAGTTTCTAATCTGGTTTTGGACTTGGTTACAGTGAATATATAATGACTTCATGATTTGTATAAGATGCTTGGACTGTAGATCTGTCTTTTCTAGTCTGTCATCACCGTGATGTTTACCTTGACCTGTGTTTCTTCCTAGGGTGTCTATGTCATACAGTCTTCATATTATAGTGAGGCTTAAATGTAGCTTTTTGTCTAGTTTGTCATCACAACTGTTTACCTTTTATCTGTGTTTTCTAGGGTATACCGTCTATACCAAAGCTTAGTTCATTTGATGTTACAGTGAATATATGACTACATGATTTGTATAGGATGCTTGGACTGTAGAACTGTCTTTTCTAGTCTATCATCACAGTGATGTTTACCTTGACCTGTGTTTCTTCCTAGGGTGTCTATGTCGTACAGTCTTCATATTATAGTGAGGCTTAAATGTAGCTTTTTGTCTAGATTGTCATCACAACTGTTTACCTTTTATCTGTGTTTTCTAGGGTATACTGTCTATATACCAAGGCTTAGTTCGTTTGATGTTACAGTGAATATATGACTACATGATTTGTACAGGATGCTTGGACTGAGGTCTTCACTTGGCCACTATGCTCAACTATCTGTGCCAGTGGGAGGTGGTGGTGGGGATCTGGAGTGGAAAAGGGGAGAAACCAGCCCCACATTGACTGGTCTCTGTGCTTTTAAGAGAAATTGCACTTAATATGGGGTGTTGCATCTGGAATACTGTGGGGCTACGGAATACGTCTTTATGTCTGCCCATACGGTCTCATCATTATGCAAGTTATTACTGTTGCAGTCAGAGGGTATTATGATTGCCGAGTTACATATTTCATGTTTATCATTGTGTCGGCCCACACTATGCCCGGTTTGTCTTTATGCAAGTTATTACAATTGTAGCCAGAAGGTATGATTGCTGAGCTGCCATGTATTTCATCTTTATCTTGTCAGTCCACAGTATGCCTGAACTTTCTTGCTGTGTTCAGACTCAGCTGGATAACTTTTGCACTGGGTTCTACATAAAAGTAGAGGGTCTTAATTTGGTGCATATTTCCATTTTAGTACTACCTGTGATATGAGACTTGGGCTTAGTTTTCCCATGCTTGTGTGTGATGTACTGTTGTATGTAGTGAACCTTTGAAGTATTGCTAAATAAAGTTTTTTTTAATTTACTTTTGACTCGTTGCACATTTTTCTACTTATTGGTAACTGTATGCGACATTAAAGACTTATGCTGAAGGGTGCTAGAGTAAAGGGGTGTGGCTATTAAAGGGAATGGGTGTGGCTTGATTGTGCATGGGGCAGGGCTTGTTTGTCAGGAAATGGCACAGTAGAAAGGTGGCAACCCTAGACTGAAAGCATGGCAGAAACTGCAGGACTCCTGCAGATGAATGGCTCCCAGGCAATAAACACAAATTGAATGCCCATCGGTGATGGACATCTTGTAACTGCACTTAAAGCACTTCTTAAAACCCGAAGGTTTGTACTCTTTGGAATCCTTGGACATTTTCCCAACAAGCAATAACAAAGACCAACACAGTACAAGTCACTTGCTAACAAGAAAGGACACAGACACGCAAACCACAAACGGCGGAAACAAGATAGAAAGCTGCACACAACTCTCAGACGGGACACGTACTGAAACAAAAAAGGCCAAAAACCTCTAACTAAAATGTTTTTTTGAGCAGAATAACCAAGGGAACGACTCTAAAACCTCTAACTTAAACGGTTTTAACTCTAACAACACAAGACAAGAGGACTAGGTCCTCTAACTAAAACGGGCCTAGCCCGTGGAACAGCAAACAGGATACCTCAAACCTCAAACACACTACCTAAAACAAAGACAACGCTAAACAGACACTAGCTATGAAAATAGCTTTTTGTTTATAACAATTTTTTTTTCCAAAAGGAAGAAAAAGAGTACTTAGCCACAGCCAAGAGCGAGACCACGTCCGAGCTACACGAGCGGCAAACGAGATCTGGGGATATGGAGCAGTGCAGCATGGGATACCTGCTTAGCCCAGCCAATAGAAGACTTAGAGCTAGAAAAGTTGGCAGTCGGAGCCGATATTCGGCTCCGAACCCACGGGTAAGAATGTAGGCGAGATTGGACTACATAACATCAGCGATAAGAACAGACAGCAGTGTGTGAGCACAGAATTTAAAATGCACTTTAGCATGGGTTACCTTAATTTTAGTTTAGCTAATGCTTGCGGATACAGTTGTCGATCAGAGGCAATTCTTCCCAGCTTATAGATTCATTGTAGCTTACTAGGTTAGCAGGCCTATAGCCTTTACAAGTCTAGTCATGTTAATTCCAAGTATCCCTATTTAGTCTTTTTATTAATTTATTCTTTATTGTGTAGTTCGCAGAACGAATTTATGAACAGAGCTGGTCTGTGAGACATGGGTGCCACCTAAGCGGCAAATGTGTGGGTTTTCATCCAATTATCTAGGTTGTGTTTGAATAGGATCAGTGAGGAGTATTTTACATGAATACGGAGTCTATTCCATAGAAGCAGCAGTATTTGGGAGACATATCTGTCTCTCCAGCATGATCTGTTAATGTCACAAGCTAGATTAAGATTCCTAGAGCAAGCGACTCTTGAGCCATTTCACTTCTGATGTCCAGCATTTCCATTAGGCCAAGGATGGAGATTATTGCATATTATTTTCAAGGTTGGAGACTGCCCTGTAGGCCAGGCACAAGTCACCTCTCATCAGCCTATAAGTGTGACACAGCTCTCAGCCTGTCCACATAGGTCATATTTAGAGTCCATGTATTTTCTTAGTGATAAACCTCTGATATCTCTCCAGCTGCTGCAGGTGACTGGTTAGGTACATGCAAAAGGGTGCATTACACTCTATTAGTGGTTTGATGAGGGTCAAGTACAGTGGAGTTATAACATCCCTTGACCTGGATGTCATGCCTTTGCTTATGTGGTGTGCTACATAGAAGGCTTTCCTTTCCACTGCTGAAACTTGGTGGTCAAAGTTCAGATTGCTATCAAACTGTGTTCCCAAGTCTTGCACCAATGGGTTAGAATATTGCAATTTGTAGGGAATTCTGTTTTGCCAAGGGGAATAATAATGCATTTTTTTTTCATTTAGTTTTAGACCATGGCTTTGGCACCAGTCATTTGTTTGTGTTAGCCCTTCTTGTAATATGTTAACATTGCTGGGGGACTCCATGATTTCTCTCAGTTTGCAATTATCAGTGAACTTGGTGAGCCAAAGGCGGTCTATTTTGGCATGGACTTCTCAGAAAAAGATGCCAAATAGTAAGGAGCCCAGCACAGACCTGTGATACTCCATGGTGACAGGTCTACTGGTGGAAATGCAGTCACCAATTCTGACAGTGTGTTCTGTTGATGAGCCAACTGACTATCCATCTAACAATGTAAGGGTTAACCCCTACTTGGGAGAGTTTCTCAATGATGCCAGTGGTGTCAAAAGCCTTGGCAAGGTCAAGACAGGCTATGTGCACTATCTTCCCTTTTTCCATGGCTTTGGTGACATTCTCAAAGAAGTCTACCATGTTTAATAAGCATTACATACCCTTAACGAAGCCAAACTGGATTGAGTCCAGTGTTTGGAGGTTGCATATGTCCTTACTTATAACCCCATGATAATTCTTTCCATGGCTTTGCAGATGAGGCTGGTAAGACTTATGGGTCTGTAGTTCCATGGGTCATTTGATGCCCCCCCCCTTTTGTCCAGGGGGATTATTGTTGCAGTTCTCCATTCTGCAGGAACATAGCCAGTTCTCAAGCTGTGATTAAAGAGAACACCAAGTGGGTCCACTAAGTCTTGTTTTAGATTGTTTAGTAAACAACATGGGGTATTATCTGTTCCACTGAGGCAGTGGGTTTGGTCTTGGTGAGCACAGAGATGACCTGTTCTATAGAGATACTAGGCAGAGGGCTGGTGTCAGGTATGCTTTGAGATATGGTTGGTGGGAATAGGAGGGTGAAGTTTGTATTGATTCTGCCCACTAGCAGGTTGGTGATATATTCCGCTGCAGTATGAGTGATCCCATCTACAACCAGTTCAGCATATAATTGGGCATTCCCTTTTAGACTGCGGATGTAGTTAAAGAATGCCTTATGATTATTATTATCCATGGCTAGGAATGTGATTTTAGTTTCGTAATTTGCTTTAGAAGACTTTACAAGATTTCTGATTTTCCTGTTTAGGCTTAGGAGGAAACTCTTCCTCTGCAGAGTGATATCCCTCTTGCTTTTGGACAACAGTTTCTTTCTCTTGCTACACAATCCATTTATACTTGAAGTCTACCATGGTGGCTTGTTTTTACGAGAAGACCAGGTTTTGATCCGGTCAGGTACCGCAGAGTTTATGCAGCTGCTTAACTGTTTGTACAGGGCATTTGCATACAATTCTGCTAGTGATCATTGGTGTCCAAGATTGTGGGTGGTATGAAGCTTTTTATATCATTGCTTAGTATGCTGTGTGATGATGTGAAGTACTGCCAGCAATGCCAGGAGAAGTAGGGCAGTGGATGTGTAACATATGCCAGCACAGCTAGCTGGAATTTAGTAAAGAATTATATGTCATTTGAAAATCAAATTGATTTGTACAGATGCTTGTGTTGAAAATGTATTTGTAAAGTTGCTTGTGTTAAAAATATATCAACAGTGTATCCTGCTGGACAGAGGAAGAAATGTACATGCATTTTTGTAACTGTTGAAATGTATATAATGTAGTACTGGAAGAGAAGAGGTTAATCTCGATCCAGCTGACTTTGGAAAATAGTAAGAAATTAAATTACTTAATTTAGGCCATAAATATTGTATCTTGCAGCCCGAGACAAAATGTCTGAGAAAATAAGCATTAGGAAGCCTTCTGTATTGTCTTATAGCAGTGAACTAATTGCTACACTGGAAGAGTAGAAGTTTGAAATTGTCTTATGACTTCCAGAAAGCATCAGATCTTAGCAAGCTCTGTGTATGTGTATTATTGACACAAATGTGCTAAGTCCTGACAGCTTCTAGCCAAGGGGAGAGCATGGAAACCAGAAGTCAGATGACCAGACATATGTGACAGCATTAGGATCATAGGAGATTACTAGGCTAATGGCCTTCTTCGGGCCCTTAGAAGCATAGCCAAGAGCTTATATAAAAAAAAAAAAAAAAAAAAAAAACCTCAGTCAGCACCTGTCAATGACGGACAAAGGTGGAACCTCTGGGACAAATTTATAGTTTCCCATTCACTCATCAAGGCTGCATTTAAAGAGGGTCAGTGAGGTACTCTGTTTGACATGTATGGGAAGTCTATTCCAGAGATGGGGCAACCTCTGGGAGACAAACCTCTCTCTCCAGTAGGTTTTGTTGATGTTGCATATTAGATTTAGGCCTACCGAGCGGTTAATACGCAAGGAGTTAGACTTACGGATATGGAGCATCCCCAGTAGAGCAGGGGCTGACATTGCCTTATAGGCAAGACACAGATCACCTCCGAGCTATCTGTATGATACGGAGTAGAGTGATAGTGATTTAATACTGTCTGCATAGGATAGATGTTGGAGGCCATGGATTCTCTTTGTGAGGTATTTCTGTGGTCTTTCCAGTTGCTGCAGGTGTGTTTGGAGAGGTACATACCAAACGGGGCATTATACTCAATTACAGGTCTAATAAGGGAGGAGTACAGAGAGGTAATAACCTCCTTTCTGGATGCAATCCCTTTGCTTATAAGATGAACCAAGTAAAAGGCTTTTCTGACCACCGCTGCCACATGATGGTCGAATGTGAGATTGTTGTCAATGTGAGTACCCAGGTCTCTCACCACAGTTTGTGTGCTTAGGGGGTTGTCGTTGATGTGATAATCAGTAGGGGCCATGTTTTTGCCAAATGGTATGATAATACATTTTTTTTTGCCTTTAACTTTAGGCCATGATTTTGGCACCAGTCATTTGAACCTGTAAGACCCTCCTGCAGTATGTTAACATCAAATGAGGAGTCAGTGACAGCACCAAACTTACAGCCATCCGCAAACTTGGTCAGCCACAGGCTCTTTGTCTTTGTCTGGACCTCTGAGAAGTATATGCCAAATAGTACGGGTCCCAGGAGAGATCCCTGGGGAATGCCACTAGCGACAGGTCTGCTGTCGGAGGTGGCAGCACCTATGTTGACCTTGTAGGTCCTATCTGCGAGCCAGTTGGCCACCCATCTGACTAGATAGGGATCAACACCAAGTTATGTTAACTTTTTGATGATGCACAAGTGGGGGATTGTGTCAAAGGTCTTGGCCAGGTCAAGGTAAGCTGTATGTACTGACTTTCCCTCATCCAGGGCCTTGGTGACAGTCTCAAAGAAGTCAACTAGGTTCAATATGCAAGATCTGCCCCTGACAAACCCAAACTGGGTGGGGTCGAGTGCTTAGAAAGTTATGTCCTTGTTTATGAGATCCATAATAATAATATACTCCATTTCTTTACAGATCAGACTTGTCAAGCTGATGGGGCGATAGTTTCCAGGGTCATTAGTGGCACCACCTTTGTGCAAAGAGATGACAATGGTAGTTCTCCACTCTACTGGAATGAATCCTGTAGTTAGGCTGTGGTTGAACAGGGTGCTCAATGGTGAAGCTAGTTCTTGTTGGAGATGGTGCACAATACAGCCTGGTATACTATCAGGCCCCATGGAAGCGGTGTTCTTTGGGCTTATAACACTTGATCTACAGAGATGTGAGGTGTGGGAAAAGTATTGGGAATGTTGACTGGGCCTTGGAGGCGATAAGGGGGTGAAGTTTGTGCTGAACCTATCAGCCGGCAGGCTGGCTAAGTAGGTAGGATCAGTAAGTGGTACCATTAAGTACTAGTCCAGAACAAAGTTGGGCTTTGCCATGGAGGTTCCTAACGTAACTGAAGAAGGACTTGTGGTTTCCCTTTGTTTTGGAGGCTAGTTTTAACTCCTACTTGGCTTTGGAGGTTTTCACTAGTGATCTAATTTGCTTGTTGAGGCAGAGGAGGGAGTTTTTCCAATTTGGAATTGTGTTCCTTTTTACCCTTGGACAATAGTTTTTTCCTTTTGTTGTAAAGCCTGTTGATAGAGGATGTCCACCAGACAGGTTTGTGTTTCCTTGAGGAGCAGATTTTAGTTCTGTTGGGTATGGCTGAGTCCATGCAGTTGTACAGGTGTTTGTATACTGCACTGGCGTACTGTTCAGCATAGCTGTCTGCATCATCTGAGTAGGGAGGTAATGTGAAGCTGTGGATACCCTCCCTTAAGCGGTTGTAGTCAGCTTTTGAGAAGTTTTTAAGCCTGGTTTCGGCTGGGGAGGGGTTGGGTGGGATAGAAACTTTGAATTAGATAGACCGATGATCTGATCTCACTAGAAAAGAACATACTATGGAAGTGGTGCAGCGGTCACCCATGTTGGTGAGAACCAAGTCCAGTATGTTATCTCCCCTTGTGGGAGATAAGACCAGCTGATTTAGTGGATCAGAATTTATGACGTCAAGGAATCGGTGGGTGAGAACATTAGTGCAGGAATAGTTCACCCAGTCTATCCTGGAGTAGTTGTAAGTCACCAAGGATCAGGGTGTTGGGAGTACCTTGATGGAGTCAAGTAGGTCCAGGTAGGAGGTGTAGGTGTCCTGAGACATGCACGGGGGTCTACAGCTGGGTACAACCTGGATGGGCGTTTTGCCAACTGTCAGTTGCACCTGGAGTAATTCCACTGCACCATGTTAGTCTGGAGGTGTGCCTGTCCTTAATGAAGATAGAGACTCCATCACCCTTAGTCTTTCTGACCTCATTTTGGAGTCGGAAAGTATGGAATGAGGTATAGCCTGGTAAGGCAGCCGTGATCTCTGCAGCCCTGAACCAAGTTTCCGTGACTGCACAGACATCAGCATCTTCCAGTGTGAGGATCCTTGCATTGAGCAGCATGACCTTCAATTTACTTTTTGAGAGATATTTTATGTTGGAGGATTTGTCTTTGGGACCATGGCCGTAAAAGGCATGATGGGGGAGGCTAAAGCTTTGGCCAATATCCAGAACCCTAGGGGTGATAGATGGAGCCATCTCTGGCAAAGCATCATGGACTGTCAACCACTTCATCCCAGGCAGACAGATACTGGATCCCCTTAGAAAGACACCAGAAACTAAGCCAGTTGTTGAAGTCAAACATTTTTTGTTGGTATTGTGGCATCACTTTTGGTGAGGGTAGGATGCTGCTTAGGGCTAAGGTCATACCTGCCTGGAGCACATATTCTAAGAGCTCAATCGTGTCTCTCTTCATATAGTCCAGGGAGGTACATCTCAAGTCATTCACACCAACATGGACAATGACAGAGTCATACTTGCACCTGTTGTGGAGAGACTTGAGTGTGTGTGTGATGTGGCAGATTCTAGCGTCCGACAAACAGTTGACCGTGACCTCCTCCTTGTTGAGCCTGGTGAGGGGGACATCTGTGTGTCTCACCATTGAGTCGCCAATGACTAGTATGTTTGGTTTATTGTTATGCCTTATGGGCTGCTTTGGTTTATTGTTTTGCTTAATGGGCTGCGTTTGTGAGACACTGGTCCGCTGACTACGGTGTGTGATGCGATTGTTGTTGCATGTGGAATGTTTGTGAGTGTGTTTGTGTTTTGGGGGTCCCTGTTGTTTAGGTAGTTTTTTGTTGAGGACCCCTGCATAGGTGGGTGTGTGGCTCTGTGACGTGGGTGATGTGTTGCTTCTACTGGCAATCGCCTCTTTGTCAGGAGTACTCACTGTGGTGTGAGAGAGCATGGATTCCAGCTTACTGATGTAGATGCATCTCTCGCAAGAAGAATTATGTGCTAGGAGAAGGGGACTGTCCATGAACATGAGGCAGTTGCTACACTGTCTCAGTATGCCCATGTCGACCAGGCTGGCAGGAGAAACATATGGGAATTGTCCAGACATAGTGCTCTGAGTACTTGGTGGACTTATGGAAAACTGGGTTTGATAAGGGTTTGTCTGCAAAAACCCTAAATGTAAAATAAATGACCTGAAGCACAAGTGCTACAACCAAAACTAAGATGCTCACAATATTAATCAGGCTACTAACAAGCAGTAATAATTGCAGGATAAGAACACTTAAGAGCACACCAAACAGCAAACTAAAGTAATAAGGTAGAAGACAGTTAAGTAAGAGCAGCTGAAGAAAATATAAATTATTTTACTTATTTATTTATTTTTAATTAGTGGAGAAGGAGGGAAAAGAGCAGATTAAGAGACTATATGGGTTGTCCTTCCCAAGTGCTCTCTCTGTACACAGCAGAAGATATGGGACTGGTAGGAGTGTTTGAAATCAAAATATGATCTCACTGTACTCAGCTGAGTGAGGAAATGAGATGGGCCCAGGAGGAGTGTACAAAAACAAATTTACATCAGGGGTGGGCAATTCCAAAGCCACCAAGATTAACACCACAAGAACAGGGTGGGAAACTAAATGCAGAAAGACAGAGACCACAATACTCAATTAATACTCAATGAAACAAATAACTAATCTTAAATAATGCCAAGTGCAGAGAAAAGTATACTTAAATCAGCTTGTGTGTCCAGTTGATTTTCGCAGGTAAATCACAGCCAGCTAACAGCTCACAGCTCACATGATGAGCAGAAATGATTCACAGTAACGTGACTAACACTGATTATAAGGTAAACAGAAACCCTAAGGCTAAGAGTTAGCACAGAACTTCAAAAGCAGAGTAACAACCTCCAATGAACCCGGATGACTACACTTTTTCATACTTCTAGCAAACTTAACTGCAGAAAGACAGAGACCACAACATTCAATTAATACTCAATGAAACAAATAACTAATCTTAAATAATGCCAAGTGCAGAGAAAAGTATACTTTAATCAGCTTGTGTCCAGCTGATTTTCGCAGGTAAATCACAGCCAGCCAACAGCTCAGATGATGAGCAGAAATGATTCTGTAATCTATCACTAAAATTAATGTTTAATACTAGGTGAGACTAAAGTCTCAGGTCTGTTTTGTAACCTGACAAGAAAGGACCCCTCACCTACTTCATCTTGCCTTGCTCTAGTAAGTAGCCAGGTAATAATAATTCTTTAGATCAGTCAGGAAAATATAGTGAGATTAGTGAAGTATGTTTTTCTATAACTGTGTGAACTTGTCCACCTATGTTATTTTTAATAGTTGCTGTTACTGAAACTCTGGTGTTTACTGTAAATAGATATTTAGTATTTTCATGTTATTTTCTTATTTATTATTAAATATATTTAAACTTATCTTTGTGGCTGGTCTTTCAGAGAATATTTTAATCTCTGAGAATATATATATATATATATATATATATATATGGGTTCCTATCACTTCATCGAACTGTGTACACACCGACACTCACCTCTTCGACACCAATCCATCGACGTCCATATCATCGACAATTCCGGTAAGCGATCTTCCCCCTCACAGGACCCATGGTAGCGCTTCTTCCTGTGTAACACCGATCAGGGTTTACGTGGTTCCGTATAATTTACCTTTAAAGCGCTACCATGGGTCCTGTGAGGGGGAAGATCGCTTACCGGAATTGTCGATGATATGGACGTCGATGGATTGGTGTCGAAGAGGTGAGTGTCGGTGTATACACAGTTCGATGAAGTGATAGGAACCCATATATATATATATATATATATATATATATATATATATATATATATATATATATGTGCGCGTGTGTGTGTATGTCTGTATGTTGTGTTTTTCGGCTTTTCCCGGTTAGGGGTCGCCACAGCGGAACTCCGGTCCGCTAATGATTGGCAGTAGATTTTTTTTACGTGCCGAGTTGCTGACCCTGACGCACAACCTTCAACGAAGGTACGCCCATTCAAGCAGGTCTCCACACAGAAGACGCTCTAGCTGAGAATCGAACATATATATATATATATATATATAGGTCCTATTTGTTTTATTGACAGTATGTTTTTTTCGCTAAAGTAAACAAACAAAAAAAAAGCATGCTATTTGCATGTAGCATTTTTTGTACATCAATGTATACTGCTGATGTACAACTAAGGAAAGTCTTGTTGAGATGTAGTATAGTGGGGATAAGGGAATATTCCCTTTTCCCCACTGTAGTGCGATTTCGGAGTGAGAATATTCAAGTAGGGGGTGTGTGGGGGTACAACCCCCCACATGGGGGGGGGTGCAGGGGGGCTTGCCCCCCTGCATAATACTGTGTAGTCTTTTTTTTTTTTTTTTTTTTTTTTTTTTATTTAGTTTTTATTCTGCAAAAGTGCATTTTCAATGGAATGCACTTCCGGGGAAGTGCGTTTGTGGAAGTACGGTTTCGATTTAAAAACGCAGATCCACACACACACACACATATATATATATATATATATATATATATATATATATATATAGTAAATCTGGGCTAACCTTTCGTGTGTGTGTGTGTGTGTGTGTGTGTGTGTGTGTGTGTGTGTGTCAAATCAAATCTCATAGGGTGTGTGTGCGTCAGCTGCTTGGAGCACTGGTTTCCTAGACACAGAGGTGGAGAACTAGTCTTGGACACTCAGCTGAGGTCTCAACTTTATAGCTGTACCAGTGGGGAGTCTGACTGGGGACCTGGAAGGAGACAGATAGTCCGGGAGCTGGGTTTCTCTGAGTGTGTTTCCTGTATGCTCTTAAGGGAAATTGTGCTTGATGCTGAGAGCTGCATCTGGAAATACTGGGTGTATCCATTTTTGTTCCAAGTGAACATCCCCTCTCCAGTGCCAGTGGTGAGAATTCAGGCTCCTTGATTACTGGCACAGAATGGGGATGTCACATGCTGTAGTTAGCTTTGGTGAAGTTTTTTTTATCATCCTTGTTCCTATGAAGGTGTCAACTTCAAACGAGACTGACTTGTGGTCTGACCTAGCCAGGAAGGGCGTCATGCATGGGGAAGTAAAGTGACACTAAAGCCCCTAGTGGGAGTGCAGACTATCTGTTCCAGAGCATTTGTTTTAAGAAAATCCAGGAACCTCTGGGTGAGCATGTATATTTCCCAGCCTATGGAAACATAGTTGAAATCTCCCATGACTAAGGAGTTGGGCTGTCTAGCAAGGGACTCCAGAAAATCAAGGCAGGCTGTGTGCTTATCTTGGTTAATGGTGGGGGATCTATAGCTAGCAATGATGTGGTATGGTACTTTCCCAATACTTTATTGGAGGAATAAACTTCATTTTTTGAAGACAAACGATCAACTTGGGAAACAGTGTATGCATGTAACAGAAACGTTGGAAATAAAAATTCAAAAAAGTTGCTGTGTAGAATAGGTGGGAATAACAACTTCTTATCATAATGGCTATGTTACCATATTATTTTGGAACATAAATCGCCTTAAAGGTATTGACAAAAAGGTAAGCGTGCAGAATTATATTAAATGCAGCATTATTTGGAAAGAAATGAGCATGTGAATTTGATACAAAAATACCTTCAGGGTGAATATTAGAATATCAGGGACAAAGGAAAAGGGTAGTAATTATAATAACTGATAGAGAAGCTCCAATAGTGACAGAAGAGGAAAAAAGATAATAATGGTAGATTTCTGGTAGTAAGGAGCTACTGGCGAAAGAGGATTATGCTGGCATATATTTATATTCCACCAGAAACTGCTATTATGGAGCATAACAAAATTCTGGAAGAAATAATCAGCTTTCAGCAGGGAATACTACTTAAAGGTAAGGATGTAACTGAGGGACCTAGAATGGGAAATATAACAAAACAGGGAAGATTTCTGAAGAAATTATTAAAGTATTTGATATGGAAGACATGAATTTAATTATAGGAATTCACAAAATGTGCATATTATTCCCCAAGTGCAATAACTGGGCTAGAATAGGTAGAAATGATACTTCACAGGAACATGTGAATTTAATTGAAAGCTTCAACACAAATCCAATAACCATTCAGATCATGCACCAATAAAAACTAAGATAAAAATGCAGGGTAATAAGTAAAAATGAGACACTGGTGCTTTCCCGCCTACCCATTAAAAAGAGATACATTTAAAGAATGGGTAGTCAAAATTATTTGAGAATTATGTGGGAAGATAGAAATTTCTTCGGACGTTATAGCTAATGAGTGGGATAAAAAGAAAATGGAGTTTAAAAATAGGATATAAATAAAAGAAAAATAGATATGGTAAGGAGCAGTAGGAATTATTTAGAGGGGCTGACAAAGGTTATTGCAGAATAAGGGATATCTCAAAAACAAGAAAAGGCACAACTGCAATGTGCTAAAGAGAAAATAAAGGAAAGACTACTGTTAAGCAACTGTTTTTGATAACTCCAGTGCAGAAAAACTTTTAGCATAATGACTTGGGCAAAAAAGTAGACAGGGTTGTCACCAAATGTTGGGAGTCTATCACAAGAAAAATAACCAGAGACTCTATAAAGGTATTATAGATATTTGAGAAATTTTAACAAAATTTGTATAAAGCAAAGAAATATGGAAATCAAGAAAGAGCACAAATGGAAATATTTAGGGAAGACTTAAGTATGCCAAGGTTAGAGGTAGATGAGGTTAAACACTTAGTTAAGACAGGAGGAGATGACATAAAAATGGTGATGTATACTCAATTTGCAGGAACGTCTCAAGGAATACATGGCATTCTTGTGGAGGTTAGTAAAATGAGGCGCAACAGCGACTTTTAATACTTCCTGGAAAGCTTCTTCTATCAACAGAGTGGCGAGTGATCGCCTTAACAACATTATGGCAATTGCATCTTACCCCCTTCCTTGTTATTGACCTTACCTTGACTTCTACAGATGATTTGGATACAGATAAAACTTACCCACGTTTCATGAACAAATTTAAAGAACTGGAAAACAAGCTTTACAAATTTAAGCGGCTGCAATGGCAGTGCTTTCATCTGGAAGCATCATTAAAGCATAAGGTCGTACCCAGGGGCCTAAGAATTCTTAATATGCCTAGTTATGGTAATGTACACCCAGACCTGCTAATGAAATGGCAGTCATTTAATATGCAAGCAAGCTTGGGATACTTAGAGCTTCTTATAGAATTCTTTCTTTCTGAGGAGAAAGAATTGCAACATCAGATCTCAGTTCTGCAGGATGAAATTTATAGTTTCTTTCCTGCTGATATTATGGGAGACAAACTCGATAACATCTTGGCTTATGAGAAGAGGTTACAGTCTACAAAAATAAAGAACCTGCAATGTGACATCAAAGATTTTACTACTGGAGCGTTTTTTGCATGGGGTAGAAGTACCCCCCCCCCACCAGCTGTGAACTTGGAAGATGCACCACCTACATCTGATTCTTTGCGTGAAGCTACCAGTGAATCTTTGAATCAGCCTGTATATTTAATGGGAGGAGCTGCGAATGCCAACTCCACAAAACTGGCTCAGTCGACTGGAAGTGGAGCTGAGTCATTATACCATCCTACTACCATTGAGGTAACACCTCTGATGCATCTTCATAAAAAAAGGAAATCACATTCCGACGATAATGGTGACTTCACCACTAACATCAACACTGGAACCAGGCCTAGGGTCACCACTTCTTTTCTACTGCAGAGACCTTTTCCTATCAGGGACAGGTCACAGAATCGAGGGAGGAAGGGCATACTTTACTGCCTCCTGAATACAGAAATGAATGGGAACCTAACAGGCCAATGGAAACGGAGGTAAACAACTTGGTTTTAATATTTCTTCTGTACAGCTTACTGCCGCACAGTTAGCATTGCTGAACAAAGGTCTATCATTCGTCCTTGCCAGAGAAGCTGAGCTAACTAGTGTCTTAACTGATCTTAGATTGTTTGGTAGGACTCTTACATTGAAAGCTATGCTACCTGACACTGTTAATATTGACACTGCTTTCTTTAGAAAACCCAGCACTTTTATTCCACCATCCAATGCCAAAATAGAGACCTTTATTCAGACTTGCGAGAAACAAATAAGAAGAGCGCTTGTATCCAATAGAAAGAGGAGATACTTTAATCTTAATAATGATGATATGCAGCCCTCAACAAACTCAAGAATTTGAGATCCTTAGAGATTAGACCAGCAGATAAGGGTGGCAGAATTGTTGTGCTAAACAAGGACTTATATCAAACACAAATCCATAAATTGTTGTGTGAGGACACCATTTATGTTTGTATTTCTAAAACTGCTGTTTATGGTATGATTGAGAAAGTTTCCTTTAATTTTGATCTACTTATGATGGGTATGATTGATAATAAGTTGTTTAAATATTTTGAAGTACAGCAACCACTCATACCGATCATTTATGGCTTAACCAAAGTACATAAAAATCTAACATTGCCGCCCATGTGCCCGTCTAGGAAAGGTTGGGTAACTGAGCCACTTTCTATCTATATCGAAAATAATTTACATTCTCTGCTAGACACTTGGGACACCATCCTAAAAGGCACAAGGACCTTTTCTACAAAGATTATATGTGGCTACTTCTGATTCGAGTGCTGACTATCTTTTAGTGACAATGGATATAGAGTCACTCTACTGTGATCCCCAATATTTGGGGCATAGAAAATGTCAAGAAATTTATGCATGTCAATCACTGTTTTACTGAGGACAAGATCAATTTAATTTGTCCCCTTCTAGAATTGGTTTTAGAAAATAATGTCTTTCTGTTTGAAGATCAATTTTATGCACAAAAGGTTGGCGATGGGCACAGCCTGTGCCGATAGCTACATCAACCTTGTACTGGTACAATGGCAGAAAGATATTTTACTTCAAGCTGAGGGTTTCTCTAAACACATTTTATGGTATGTAAGATTGTGGACTATATTTTTTATTGTGGAAGGAGTCAATTGAGAGTCTCTCACAGTTTATAGAGTTTTTACATCAGTCTACAGATTTTTTAAGGTTTACTTTTAAATATTCTTTTGATGAAATTGAATTCCTTGATGTTAAGGTGAACAAAACTGATTTGACTAGCCTAGTAACTAGTATTTATAGGAAACCCACAAGAAAGAATAATCTGCTCCATAGAGAAAGCATGCATCCTAGGCATGTTACCTGGAATGTTAAGGGGCAGGTGTACAGGGTCATGAGACTCCACAATAACGACGAACAGCTAGCCGAGGCTTTGAAGACCTTGAAACTGGACTTTATAGATAGAGGCTATAAGGAAAATGATATTGACAGTTGTATTACCGATGCGTTTAAGGAGATAGGAGGCAAATGTATGCCATGTTACGATGTTGCATCTAACACTGAAGCCATAGCTACAGAACAAAGGACAGAATTGACTAGGTTTCCCCTCACATACTCTTCTGATGTTAATAATATATTTGATATTGTTAAAAGGAAATGGGGCATTTTGGATACTGTAGATGAGTTAAGAAATCCCATAGACACTGTTCCACACTTTTTTTTTAAAAATAACAAAACTTTGAAAAGGCATTTGTGCTAATAATACTTCTACTTTTAACAAGGTTTTACAGTAAGAGAGGCATAGCACTTTTAAATGCAGAAATTGCACAGCCTCCAAGTTTATACACGCTAATCCTATTTACATACACCCTAACATGCACTTTAAAATAGATACAAACTTTTATGCTTATTGCAGGACTAAGAACATTGTCTATTTCAGTTACTGCACTGTTTGTCATGCTTTTTATGTAGGCATGAGTAATAGATAACTCAAAGACAGGCTATTGGAACATCAGAGAGACATTAGAAACAGGAAAGACACTAATGCTCTTGCTAAGCATATTATGTGCCAGGGACAGGAACATAATTTTAAATTTCTTAATAAAATGGCATCGGCTGCATGTTTTATACCCCTGACGACCTGACGTCATGGAAGAGGAGACAGCAACCGACGCAGGACCCAAGACTTTGTTATTCAGGCCGAATGCGGGAAACCTGCCAGCAGATTACCCAAATGTAATCACTGCAACAGTGAAACACGAAGAACATCAGGAAAGACACTAATGCTCTTGCTAAACATATTATGTGCCAGGGACAGGAACATAATTTTAAATTTCTTGTGCTAGAGATTATTCCTGAGAGTCTAACAGGGGAGACCTTAGGAATTGCACAGAATCTGCAGAGCAAAAATGGATTTTGTCTCTTAATGCCGATAAGACACCAGGTCTTAATGAAGTTGTCTCTCTTAAGCCTTTTTTTTTAAAAGCTAAACCTCTCAAACATTAAGTATAGGACTGTTTTTTTATATATTTTTTATGTTTTCTATGTTTTATTTGCCTGTTTTCCAGTTGTGACATTTTTCTTTCAGTTAATTGTTGCTTTGATTAGTGCCTTAATTGACTGATTAACTTATGCTATTTAAGTGCTTTTGTTACTAGTTGAGAACAGTCTGAAGCGGTGAGAGCACACCATGAAAGTGCTAACTCTCTTTTGTGTGCATTAAAGTCTTTTGTTTTACCTTCAGCTGTGTTAGTTTCAGGACCTTTTTGCTTTTTAGTAGTTTTTGTCTGCATTGCCCGGTGCTTCTTCCAAATCTTTTAGAGCCACATTGTTTTTGTATCCCTTTCTTCAAACACTTTGTGATCGTGTTACCCATCCTTTTGTCTAATTGTTTTTATATGATTGTACCCTTTAGGTTCTCCTATCGAGTGCTGGTTTACTGTTTGTATTCTTTGACTTTGCTCATCTGTTTCCAGTGTTTACAACTGTTGGTTTGCTGTTCCCTCCTTGCCCTTTTTTCTCCTGCCTGCTGAGCTTCTTTGTTCCCTCCCCTCCATTGCGCTCGAGTTCACAGTTCTGGCAGTACATTCCTCATGAATTGCTGCTTGGGAAGGAAAAAGAAAGAAAGAAAAAGAATATGTGGTGTTAGTAATTAGTTTCTTTCATCCATTTGTTATTTTGGCTTTTCACTTGTCTCTGCTTCTAAAATGGGTTTGAAATCTGTTGATTTAAGGAAGGAATTACCAAAAGTGTTTGACTTTGCTTTGACTGGTGCAGGCAAGGAGGCAAATATTGTGGATTGTGCTTTCTCTGAAGATTGGAATCCTTAGAGTTCGTTTGTCTGCTCTTCTTTTTTCATAGGGTCGATTTGTGGTTGCAATTTTTGCTGATGTTTAGTAGTTACAGAAGACTGGAATCCTTAGAGTTTATGTTTGTCTGATCTTTTTCCATAGGGTCGATTTGTGGTTGCAATTTTTGCTGGTGTTTAGTAGTTACTGAAGACTGGAATCCTTATAGTTTATGTTTGTCTGATCTTCTTTTTCCATAGGGTCGATTTTTGGTTGATGCTAAGTAGTTAATGCATTCTTGCCTTTCTTTCCAGTATGTTTCATTGAATATTTGGTCTTTAGGGCTAACTATTTTACGTTTTGTCCTTGTGATTCTGTTGTGAGGGATTATAAGATCATTTCGCTCAGGTCATTCTGTTTTTATTGTTTTGTGGTAGTTTATTTATTCAGCTGTTCTTGCCATTTGAACCAGTTTTCCCACCTGTTCCTGCTGTTGTTTCTATTGTTTCTCCTTGCCGAATTTTGCCTGCTCTCGTCTGATTTTGTGACTCTCCTTTCATTGCTCCTGCTGGTTTTATATTTTCTTTTCCTGTTTGCTTGGTCCTGTGATCTTGATGTTTTTCACCCTCTGTCCTCTGTTTGTGGGTCCTCAGGACATTATTTGACTGGATTTTGACAGTACCCCAGCTCCCCTTTGTTATGCTGTTGGTTGTTGTGCTTCCACTGCCTGCATCCATTTTTTTTTTTTGATAATCTGAGGTTTGCTTCTTTCGCTGATCCACTTGATTAGCTGTTGCATCTTCCATTTTATCTTTTTATTGTGGGGGACATGAACTCTTCTACTGATGCACTGGAGGTTTTTCTTTTGGATGGGGTACTGTTTACTTCCATCATTTTTCTGTTTTGCCTCTTCCTCAACAGATTTTTAGCCTGTCCATGCATTGTATTAGTTGTTATTCTGTGGATTCTGTTTTCTTTCTGCATTCCTTGAGGTCATCTTGAAGCTTCTCATTTTTTTTGTGGTTCGGCCTATATTGTTCCCCTTAGGAATGTTGTATCTTTGGATAATCTCTCCACAATTTATATTAATCTTCCTATCTCTACCACTAGGTTTATCTTCTTTTAGCTGTTCTATTGTTTTCCCTTTTTATGGATTTGTTTACTTTTATTCTGCTATTCTGCCCACTTTTCTCTATATTTCTAAATTTTATTTCTCTAGGCTAGGCACAAGCTCAGGATTAGGCAGCCATCATTGTAGGCTCCTCCCAAGAATCTCTCAATTTATTTTACTGAGAAAATGTTGCGATCATTCCAGTTGTGACAAGTGTTTGGACAGATGCATACCAAAAATGACATTATAATCAATTAATGGCCTACTGAGTGACAAGTACAGTAGAACAATTATATCCCTAGATCTGGATGCCATATATTTAGATGTAAGTTATGCAACAAAAAATGACTTCCTTACAACAGTGTATATGTAGTGATGAAAGGGCAGCTCACTGTTCTAATAAGCTCCCAGATCTCGAACTATACAGGATCAATTTTTAAGGGGTTGTTGTCAATGTGATAGTTACTTGGGGAGTTATGCTTTTCAAAGGATATGATTATACATTTCTTGGCATTTAGTCTTTATGTGGTTTGACACTAACTATTTGTTTGAAGAAAGGCCCTCTTGTAAGACTATGATGCTTTCTGGTGAATTCATTTATGTTCTGCCCAGAGAATACCTGGAATTGATTCCATATACTTAGAATAGGGACATTTCGTCCTGGTTCTGTGAAGTACAATAATGACACCAAAAACAAACCAGTTTCTCTTGGTGACTATGCTAGTTGTAATCTTGAATTTGTGAATCACTTACTTTTCTTGCTAAAGGCTCCAAACACAAAGCAAATAGCAAAGTGGAGGGTGGGCATCCTTGCCTAGATTTTAGTTCTGTAGACAAAGTATACAAGAGCCCCTCTCACACTGATTCTTATTTCTGAGCCTTCAAATATTCCCAAAAATGAACTATTTATTTTTGGAATGCAAACTTTGCCACTACTCTACTCAAAAGTTCCAACAGACCCTATGAAACACATCCTCTGCAAACAGACTTACCAACAACAGAGGTAAAGTCTTATGATGAAATTCCTTCTGTATCATCGTTGTTTTATCAGTGCTGTCAAACATCCATCTAACTTTTACAAAGCCACAATGATCCATGTCCATCAGTCTTGCTACAGTTTTAAGCATTACCTTAGCCAATATAATCAACATGACTTTGTAGTCATTGCCCAACATCAAAACTGGTCTATATGACACTGGGTCTTTTGAGTCCTTTCCCCTCTTTCGGCAACAATGCTAACACTGCATTAAGTACTTCCCAGCCATTCAAGGTAGTACTGAACATACACCAAATCTCCCACCCTAGGATCTTGCACAATGGCTTCAGTAACAGCATACAATCAGCTTAGTTTTCAGGAAGGAAAGGAAAAAAGAAGTTATGTACCTACCATAACATTCCATGGGTGTTGTCCATCTCGACCTTTATTCTCACTGATGGGTCGGATCCGATGTGTTGGATCTGTCTCGGCCTTTTCAAAAGCTCAAGGTCTTCAACAAAACTTCTGGGCATCCTTCCCTACACATAACGCAGTTCCCTAGCTTCCTCAGATCTTGTTTGCCCACCATGTAATCATACAATTGAGCAAAACTTCTTTTACATGGATCAATACCTAAAGTATATACATATATAACTGGGCCAAAGGCAGCATTTCTGAGGCTATGGAGATCTGTCAACCCAATAACTACTTGGTCTCCCAGAAGTATAAGTGGAGGGGTATGGAGGGTGGGTCGTGAGAATAAAGGTCGAGATGGAAAACACACATGGAATGTTATGGTAAGTACATGCAGTATCCGTTCCCATTTATTCTGTGTATTAGGAAAGAAGGTTGGCAAATGAATGGACTGATTAAGGGCCACACTGGATACAACCTTGGGCATGAAAGAGGGATTGGTCCTGAAGGACACCCTGTCCGCATGAAAGATGATGAAAGGCTCCACTGCCATAAGGGCCTGTAATTCAGATATCCTTCTTGCTGAAGTGATTGTTAAAAGGAAAGCTGTTTTCCAAGAAATGAATTTTAAATCTGCAGTAGCAGCTGGCTCAAAAGGAGGAAGGGTGAGTTTCTCAAATACAAAGTTAAGGTCCCAGGCTGGAGTTGGAGCTCTCCTGGGTGGTCCTAAATTTTTGGCCCCCTAAGGAACTGCTTCAGCAGTGGATCAGAGAAGAGGGGAGGTTCTGTGTTATAATGAGCTGAAATGGCTGAGGTGTGAATTTTTATTGAGGAAAAAGACAGGCCCTTGTTAAGTATTGTAAAATCTGAGGTAAATTTGGCACTGTTGTGCTCATCCCTTGAGATTGGTTCCAGGCACAGAATTTTTTCCATTTTTCAGTATAAGATTTTCTAGTACTAGGCTTCCTTGCCTCTAAAATGATACCCATCACCGGTTTACTGAGGGATGGTAAAGGAGAGATTAGGTAATTAGCCAGGCTGCTAAGTTCAGTGTTTGAAGCTGAGGGTGCAGAATCTAGTTCTCCTGCTGAGGCAGGAGGGTAGGAGTCTGAGGCAAGTGCCATGGGGCCAACAGTGACACACGGCGCAAGAGGGGGTATCAGTGTTGGCGTGGCCAGTCTGGTGCAATCAAAATCATCCTTGGTTTGTCTTGCTTGATCTTTAGTAGTACCTTGGAGAGCAGAGGCAGAGGAGGAAAGGCATAAAATGATAGGTTTTTCCAGCTGAAGGACAGAGCATCCACTTTCCAAGCTTGTCTGTGGGGAGTCCTTGTGCAAAATGTGTCCAATTGATAGTTCTGGTGGGAGGCAAACAGGTCTATATCTGGGCTCCCCCATTTGCTTGTCAACATGTTGAAAATCCTTGGTTCCAGTTTCCACTCATGTGGGTCCATGAGGTTTCTGCTTAGTTCGTCTGCCAGTGTATTTAGTTTCCCTGGCAGGAATTGAGCTTGTAGATGCACTTGGTAGCTCAAGGCTGTGTTCCACAATGCCATGAGTAGTCTGCAGAGGGGGTAAGAATGCGTGCCCCCCTGCGTATTTATTTACCACATAACAGTGGTGTTGTTCATCTTTACCATTAATTGTCCTGGAAGAATGTGGTCCTTGAAGGCTGTCACAGCATTCTGTACAGCTAACATTTCTTTTTGATTGATAGGCAGGTGCATTTGACTTTGGTTCCATTTGCCCTGAATGTACTTCCCTGCCAGGTGAGCCACCCCCCCCGCATAGTCTGATGCGTCTGTTGTTAGGGTTTGGGTGGTAGGGAGTAGTGTGAATGGTAGTCCCTTGTTTTGGTGGCAGGCATCTGCCCACCAAAGAACTCTAGGCATAGGCAAGGTATGATAGGAATCATTGCTTCTAGATCCTGAGAATGTTGACACCATAGGCTTTTTAGATACCATTATAATTTCCTCATATGCAGCCCTGCATATGGAATTAGAAGAACGTAGGAGGCCATGAACCCCAAGGCTTGTAGTATGTACCTTGCAAATAGCAGGGTTTTTGTGGCCACTTGTTTGAAGTAGGTTGTCAAATGAATTTGTTTCTCTGGTGTGAGGAATGCCATCTGGGAAGATGTATTCAAGCTTGCTCCCAGGAATATAATTTGTTGACAGGGTACCAGGTGTGATTTCTTTTCATTTATGGTGTACCCCAGACAAGTTAGCACCCTTTGTACAAAGGCCAGATGTTTCAAAAATATGTCCTGGCTTTCTGCCTGAATTAGACAATCATCCAGGTATGGGTATATTTGAATATTTCATTGCCTGCAAAATGCAATGACTGGAACAAGGCACTTTGTGAATACCCTGGGCGCTGTATATAAGCCAAAGGGCAGTGCAGAGAACTGATAGTGTGTGTAGCCTGCTTTGAAGCGTAGGTATCTTTTGCAAGATTCCCTGATTGGGATGTGCAGGTATGTTTCCTTTAAATCTAGTGTTGCCAACCAGGCATCTTTGCCTAGCATAGGAAGCAACTGGTGAAGAGTCAGCATCTTGAATTCTGGAATTACCAAAAAGGTGTTTAGAGTAGACAGGTCCAAGATAGGACACCATGAATTGTCTTTTCTGGGTACCAGGAAAAATCTCGAGTAGAAACTTTGTCCCTTTTCCTCTTCTGGTACCAACTGAATAGCCCCTATGCTTAGGAGAGAGAGTACTTGCTTTTGGGCCTCTGCCCACTGATTTGGAGGTAGATCTGGCCAACCTTTTGGAGTTGGTAACATGTGGAAATGAAATCTGTATCCTTGGGACACTATATTTAAATCCCACTTGTCCTGGGTAATGAGTCCCTGGTTCTTTGCATGAAGTGCAATCTTTCCTCCCAAAGGGGCAGACAGTTGAGAAGTGCTTGGAAGTTTTAAAAAAAGTCATTGAAACAGTTTACCATAGGGGGGAGTTTTATTATTCCCAGATTTGGAAGTGGAGGCTTCCCATTCCTTAGTCCTGTGCATCCCCTGGGACTGAAGCCTGGGTGCTCTGCTGGATATGGGTTTGGGCTGGGAAGGTCTGGAAGAGGCAGGAAAGGACCAATTCGTAGAGGGCCAATGCCTACTAAATCTTGGAGGTCGTACTTGTAAAAAATCTTTAACAGTCTGCATAGATTTGGCTTTTTCCTCCATCTTTTTAAGAACTTCTGCCTTGTTGCCAAACAGGCGGTCCTGATTTAAGGGAGCATCCAGTAATTTTGCTTTAACATAATCTGGCAGGGATTGCTCCTTAAGCCAAGCATGCCTTCTAAGTACAGACCCAGTTACAGCAGCCTTGCAAGATGCCTCTAGTGAATCAAAACCACACTGCAAAATATGTTTACCAACTTGTTCAGCAGAATGCATTAAATCCCGTAAATCTTTATTTTCAGCACAGTCAGGAATCAACATAATTTTCTGTTTAAGCGATCCAATAATATGCACCTGATACTTTAACATACGAAACTGGCAATTCAAGGCCCTAATGGCCAAAGTGGCAGAAGTGTATACCGTCTCACACCATCTCTCCAGCACCCTGGAGTCTCTATCAGAGGGGGTAGGATTTTTGGCAGTAGTAGCTTTAATGCCCTTGGGTCCCTGTGAAATGGTTTCAGGAACTGCAGTACGATTTTTGAAAAGGAACTTGTGAGAGTCATGAACCCTGTAATATCTATCAGGTTTTCTGGGAGCAGGAGGTAAAGAGTCAGGGGCCAAGCTAGATTCAGAAAAGGCATCATCAACAATGTCCAGTACGGGAGGTATAGCTAAAAGCCTGTGCTGGGGCAGGAGTAAGAAATTCTTAAGCCTCTTTTTAGAATCAGAGAAATCCTGACTTTCCCAGGGAAAATACTCCCTGAGAGTATGCAAGGTTTCACCAAAAGAGAAATCCTCGGGGGGTGGGGGTGGGGTGGGGCAGTGGGAATAGAGTCCTCAGCATCAGAATCATCATAGGTAGATAAGGGTAAATCCTGGTCATCAGAGGAAACAGAAATTAATATCATAAGCAAAGCCAGTCCTAGGTCTCTTAGAGGGGGAAGGTTGGCTTCCCCTGATTAAAGTAATAAAGTCTTCAGCCATTCTTATCATTTGTTTTTTAGGCATAGAGGCCTGACCATGCGGTCTGGGCATCAGTTTTCTAGGCATGGTTCGAGTTTTAGGCCTTGAAGAAGAAGATGGTGTCGGTTTAATATGCAAGTCAGTAGGCCTGAATACACCCTCAGAAGCCGGTGCCTGCACAGCGGCTCCGGACCCACCCAAGGTAGAGACATCCGCAGGTTCCACAGCTGAAGCATCTATCGGCACACCGGACTCCGAATGGGTCTCAGTTGAGGCCTGCAAATCTGAAGTAGTGGGTATCAGGGGCTGCAAAAGCGCCTCATTGAGTACCGGCGATCTGGCGAGGCTTAGGAGAAGCGTCGTCGGCAGTTTTAGACCTAGGCGGCCTGTCTGTCTTTATCTTTGCATTTTTTCGGAATGTCAGTAGTCAGATGGCTTACAGAAGACATATCAGGATAATTGAACCGAGCACCAAAATATTTAGAAGCAAAAATATACAGACGATGGATAGTTCGTGATTTAAATAAGGCACAAAACCGACAGCGAGGTACGTCGTGGTCAGGGCCTTGGCAAGGAATACAGTGCGAATGAAAATCTTTATGGAAGTATTTGCTTTCCACAAGAAATGCAATTATTTACTTTTACTGGCATCGGTTTAGAGCAAGAAAAAGTTTCTCCAACGGGGTACTTAGTTTTTAGTTGAAGACTTCGGTTCTGAAACTCAAAAACGAAAATTTCAGGAGTCAGCCGACCGGCACTTGCAAACTGCTTCTGCTTCGGGCACCGCACGGCAAGAAAGACTAATGTAATGGCGTTGGCTGCATGTTTTATACCCCTAACAACCTGATGTCATGGAAGAAGAGAGAGCAACCGACGCAGGACCCACGACTTTGCTAATCAGGCCGACTGAGGGCTACTGCAAGCAGATGACCCAAATGTGATGACTGCAACAGTGAAACATGAAGAACATCCAGGACTGCAACAATGAATTCATTCAAACATCTACATTTATTGTAAGTGTACACAACTTTACTATGTTCTGTGTTTCACTGTTTCAGTCATTACACTTGGGTTGATTCCCAAAGCCGAAGAATGGGTGGAGGAAGTCAAGAAGAGTTTGGGCTGGCTAGTATGCCCTGCAAGACTGCTGCTGCAAAACCTGCCCTGGATTTGGAAAAGATAGGCAGGTGGTAATGCTTGATGAAGGTGTGAACAGAACTCCAGGTAGCAGCTTCCAGAATGTCCCTGGTAGGGACTCCCATGAGGAATGCTGTAGTGGTAGCATTTGCCCTCGTGGGAAGTGTTCTGACCCCCTGAGGGGTTGGTTTCTCATGGTGTTTGTAATAGAAATGGATACAGTGTGCTATACATTTGGAAACGGTTTGTTTTGAAATGACCTTGCCCTAATGGAAACAGTGTGCTATCCAGCTGGAAATTGTTGGTTTTGAAATGGCCTTGGCCTCTGCCCCTGGTGCAAAAATGACTAGTAAGTGGTCAGATTTCCTGAAGGGTTTAGTCCTATCAAGGTAGAATCTGAGCTGTCTGTGCATGTCTAAAGAGTGCAGGATCCTTTTCCCTTTATTTTGAGGATAAGGGAAGAAGGTTGGCAAATAGACAGATTGGTTGAGAACCACACTGGACACCACTTTAGGCATAAAGGAAGGGTTAGTCCTGAGGGAGACCCTGTCAGCAGGAAAAGTAATGAAGGGTTCCACAGCCATAAGTTCTTGTAGCTTAGACACTCTTCTAGCTGAAGTGATGGCCAGAAGCAAGGCTGTTTTCCAAGGGAGGAATTTTAACTCTGCAGATGCTGCAGGCTCAAAGGGGGGTAGCATGAGGTTATCCAGGACAAAGTTATGGTCCCAAGCAGGGGTGGGGGCTCTCCTTGGTGGCCTTAAGTTGTTTGCCTCTCTCAGGAACTGTTTGATGAGAGGGCGAGAAAAGAGAGGTGGCCCAGTGTTGCAATGAGCCGAGATGGCAGATGCATGGATCTTAATGGAAGAGAAGGCTAGGCCTCTGTGGAGTAGATCTGCTAGGTAATCCAGGGTTAGAGGTAAGAAGGGCAGTGTTGTGTCCTCTCCTTTAGATTGAATCCAGGAATAATACCTTTCCCACTTATCACCATAGAATTCCCTTGCACTGGGTCTTCCAGCTTCAAGAATGACGTCCAGCACCTGCTTGCTTAGGCTGGTCACTGGGGGAGCATTCAAGGAATAAGCCAGGCTGCAAGATTCAGGGTTTGCAGTTGCAGATGCAAGATCTGTCCCTCCTGCTGACTGAGGAGGGTTGGGATCTGGAGTAGGTGCCAGGGTGGCACCGGTGACAGGCTGCGCAGTAGTGAGTACCAGTATTGGCATAGCCAGTCTGGGGCAATCAGGATTGCTCTTGGTCTGTCCTGTCTTACCTTGAGTTATATTCTTGTGAGAAGAGGCAGAGGGGGGAAATGCATAGATTGAGAGGTTTACCCACTGGAAGGATAGGGCATCCACTTTCCAGGCCCTGCTGTGAGGTGTCCTGGTGCAGAATTTGCTGAGCTGGTAATTGTAGGGGGAGGCAAAAAGGTCCACCTCCAGGGCCCCCCATTTCTGGGTTAGAAGGCTGAAAGTGCTGGGGTCTAATTGCCACTCGTGTGAGTCTAGCAGATTTCTGCTTAAGTCGTTTTCCAGAGAGTTTTGTTTTCCTGGCAGGAATTGAGCTTGCAGATCAATATGCATGTCCAAGGCCGTGTTCCACAGGGCCATGGCTAGCCTGCACAGTGGGTAAGTGTGGGTTCCCCCCTGCTTGTTGATGTACAGCATAACTGTGGTGTTGTCTGTTTTTATTAGCAGGGGTCCTGGTGAGAGTAGGGATCTGAAAGCTGTCAGAGTGTGCTCAACAGCTAGCATCTCTTTTTGGTTGATGTGCAGATGAGCTTGACTTGGGCTCCAGTGGCCCTGAATGCACTTGTCGTCCAGATGTGCCCCCCCCCCCCCCAGGCATAGCCTGATGCGTCTGTGGTTAGCGTATGGGCAGCGTGGGGTTTAGTAAATGGAAGTCCCTTGTTGTGGTTGCATGCTGCTGCCCACCAAAGAAACTCTGTCCTTAGACAAGGTATGATAGGTATGACGGTTTCCAGGTCCTGAGAATGTTGGCACCAAAGACTTTTTAAGTACCATTGACGTTTCCTCATATGCAGTCTGGCATATGGAATTAGTAGAATGCAAGAGGCCATGAACCCTAGGGCCTTCAGGATTTTCCTTGCGGATAGCTGGGTTCTGGTGGCCATTTGAGCGAAGTAGCCTGTTAGAGAGGCTTGTTTTTCTGGAGTAAGGAAAGCCAACTGGGATGCTGTCTTCTAAGCTTGCTCCCAGGAATACAATCTTTTGACTGGGGACTAGTTTCGATTTCTTTTCATTGATAGTGTACCCCAGGGAGGTTAGAAGGTTCTTTACAAATGTCAGGTGCTGCAACAGCTTTTCCTGACTGTCTGCCTGAAACAGGCAATCATCCAAGTAAGGGTAAATCTGAATTTTTCTCTGCCTGCAATAGGCAATGGCTGGAGCCAGGAATTTTGTGAAGACTCTGGGAGCAGTGGATAAGCCAAAGGGAAGCGGAGAGAACTGATAATGCATAGATCTTGCCCTAAAACGTTGGCATTTCCTGCATGAGTCCCTGACAGGGATGTGCAGATAGGCTTCTTTTAAGTCTAGGGTGGCTAACCAGGCATCTTTGGACAGCATAGGGAGAAGCTGCTGAACAGTCAGCATTTTGAATTTTGGTACCACCAGGAAGGTGTTTAGAATGGAAGGATCTAGGATTGGGCGCCAAGTGCCCTCTTTTCGGGGTACCAGGAAAAGTCCGTAACAAAACCATTGACCTATCTGTTCTGCAGATACAAGTTAAATTGCCCTTATGGGGAGCAGGGATTGAACTTGGTTTTGTGCCTCTGCCCACTGGTTTGGAGGAAGGTCTGGGAACGCTTTTGGGGTTGGCAGTGAGTGGAAGTAAAATTTGTACCCCTTGGAATACAATGTTGAGGACCCATCGGTCTTTGGCGATGGAGGTCCAAGTTTTTTGCATGATGGGCACGTTTTCCTCCCAGGGGCATGAGCAAATGGACAGAGGTGTGGAGTTGAGAAGTCATTGCGAATTCTTTCCATAAGGGGGGTGGCTTAGCATTCTCTGTTTTAGAAGTGGAGGTACTCCATTGCTTAGATCTCTGCATACCCTGAGACTATAATCTGGGGGGTCTGTTTGCCCTGGGTCTAGTTTGAGATGGCCTTGAGGGGGCTGGAAAGGACCAATGTTTTGAGGGGCAATGCCTACTAAATCTTGGAAGCTGCACTTGCAAAAAATCTTTGACTGTCTGCATAGACATAGCTTTTTCTTCCATCTTTTTTAGAACCTCTTCTGCTTTGGTGGCAAACAGATTGTCCTTGTTCAAAGGAGTGTCTAGTAATTTTGATTTGAAATGGTCTGGCAAGGTCTGCTCCTTAAGCCAAGCATGCTTTCTCAGTACAGAACCATAGACTGCTGCCCTGTAAGATGCTTCCAGGACGTCAAAGCCACATTGCAAGGTATGCCAGCTAACTTGGTTTGCAGAATGCATAAGCTCCTGCAATTCTTTACTTTCTGCACAGTCTGTAATGGTAGATAATTTTTGCTTAGTAAGTTCCATAATACGTTGCTGGTATTTCAGCATGTGAAACTGGCAATTCAGTGCCCTAACTGCGACAGTTGCAGAGGTGTATACTTTTTTATCCCATCTGTCTAAAGCTTGGGAATCCCTGTCCGAAGGGGTGGGATTCTTAGCTGTAGTTGCTTTTATACCTTTACGCCCCTGGGAAATGACCTCTGGGTCAGCAGTAGGATTTTTGCAAAGAAATTTGTGAGAGTCAGGGACTCTGTAGTATCTGTCTGGTTTCTTTGGAGCGGGAGGTAAAGTATCAGGAATGAGACTGGATTCCATAAAGACAACATCCAGAACAGTAGGGATAGCCAAAGGTCTACGTTGTGGCAAATCTAAAAAATTCTCTGAGTTTCTTTTTTGGACTGGGGATAATCCTGGCATTCCCAGTGGAAATGCTCTCTTAAAGTATGTAGGGTTTCCCCCAAAAGAAAACTCCTCTGGAGAGGAAGCAGAGGGGGAATGGAGTCCTCTGCATCTGAATCCTCATAAGCAGATAAAGGCATGTCTCCATATTCAGAAACCTCAGTCTCGTCGGACTTTTGGTCAGTTAAGGCTGCTGGGGACAGGTCTCTTTTTATTTTAGCAAGGGAAAGCTGGCTTCCCCTAATCAGCATAATCAGGTCTTCTGCCATTTTAAGCATTTGATTCTGTGGCAAGGAAGCAGGTGCTTGAGTTTGGGTCGTTGGTTTTGTAGGTGTAGCTCGTATTCTTGACCTTAGAAACTCAGTAGTTTTAGACAGAACTGAAGATGCGAAAGAAGTCATCTGTGTCGAATATCGGTAATGCGAAGAACTTCCTCGGAAGCCGGTGCCTGCACAGTGGCTCCGGACCCATCCAAGGTAGAGACATCTGCAGGTTCTGCAGTCAAAGAAGAGCCTCGCGGCATACCGGACTCCGAACGGTTCTCGGTAGAGGCCTACGAATCCACTGAAGCGGGCATCAGGGGCTGCAAAAGTGCCTCACTGAGTACCAGCGAACTGGCGACTAGCTTAATGGAAGCATCAATGGCCGTTTTGGACTTGTGCGGTCTGTCTCTGTCTTTATCCTTACGTTTCTTCCGAAGATCGGTAGTTGGATGGCTTACCGAAGCCATTTCAGAATACGGAGATCGAGAGCGAAAGTATTTAACGACAATAAGGGTCCAACGATGAATAGTTCCAGAGTTGAACATAGCACAAAACCAACAGCAAGGTATGTCATGGTCTGCGCCTAAACAGGTAACGCAGTAAGAATGGAAATCTCGGTGTGGTATTTGCTTTCCACAGGCGAGACAATTGTTAACTTTTTCTGACATCGGTTAGAGCAAGAAAAATGGATCCCCAACGAGGTACTTAGCTTTAGAAGACTTCAGGATGATTCAATTCGGAAACAAAAACTCAGGTAGTGGCCAACCTGCACTTGTGCAAACTGCTTCTGCTTCGGGCTCCTCGGCAAGAAAGACTGATGTAATAGCGTCGACTGCCTGTTTTTATACACCTGACGCCGGTCTTGAAGCGACAGCAACCGACGCAGAAATACTAAGTCTCTGGTATTTGGGCCGACTGAGGGCTACCTGAAGGCAGATAACCCAAGTGTGATGACTGCAACAATGAAATACGAAGAACATCAGATATTATCCAAGGGTAACCTTGCTTGGAAAGCTGCAGATGTAGCTATCGACCTAGTGGAATGATCTTTAGCAGAGAAAGGAAGAGTTCTGCTCTTAGAGCTGCAGAAGTAAGATATACAAAAAGTGAGCCATCTAGATAAGGTAACTTTTGAAACTGGTTGACCTTTTTTTTTTAATCTTAAAATAGGAAATAAAGAGCTGATCTGATTTCCTAAATTCTGAAGTTCTTTGCAAGTAAAAAGGTAATTGTCTATGTACGTCCAGAAAATGCAAAGAGCATTCACCTTTGTTTTGCTAATTTGGGAAGAAAACTGGCAGCTCAATAGACTGGCTTAGGTTACTTTCCGACACAAGGATTAGTGCATAAAGAAACTCTGTCCTTATGAAAAACTAGGTATGGGTGCTTGACAGACAAGGCTTGCAACTCAAACTCTTCTAGCTGAAATAATAGCCACTAAAAAGAGGGTTTTCCAAGATGAAAATTTTAAAAATCACTTGTGGACGAAGGTTCAAAAGGAGGACAAATAATGTTTGTCAATATGAAATTTAGATCCAAGGGAGGAGTTGTTTTTTTGTATGGGGGGGGGGGGGTCTCATCATCGTTGCTCCTTTCAAAAACTGCACAGCCTGTGTGACATAATTGTAGAGCCATTTTCTCCCACATGAAAATTTTAAATTGCTGCCTGTTAAACTCTAATAATAAAGAAGCAGCTCCCTCACGAAAAAGGTTCACTAGAAATTCCAGAATAGAATATATGGGTGCAGAAAAGGGGTCTAGCTGATTATCACTCACACATATTACAAACCTATTCCATTTACTCTTATATAATCTTTGTGTAGGCGTTTTATGGGAATACAACAAAATACGTTTGACTGGGGAGGAAAGTTGAGGAAACCTGGCAATCAGGGGAATCGGAGCAGCCAAGCTGTCATTTGAGGTTTTGTAGGCTGGGATGTCAGAAAGTCTGGAGCAGGGTTCAGAATCCAAGGTTCATCCACAAGATGGAAGACAGGGAAACCAGATTTGACTAGGACAATAAGGGGTAATCAGGATTATCACAGTCTCCAATAGACTTGCTTTCTGTAAAAAATTGGGAATCAGTGGAATTGGAGGGAAAGCATAGAGGAGTCCTGGAGGCCAGTCGTGACCAAGTGCATCCCTTGGTAACTCCACCATGGGATGGATCAGGGCAAAGTAGTTGCTGCACTTGGCACTGGCGGGTGATGCAAATAGATCGCACCAAGGCTGGTCCCATTTCCAGAAAATCTCTCCCACAACTTTCTGATTGATGGACCAATTGTGTGGCCATTATATGGCTCTGCTCAATTTGTCTGCAATCACTTAGGATTTCCCGGGGATGTGGGTTGCAATCAGAAAATGGTTGGAGGCCATTGCCCACTGCCAAACCCTTAGAGCTTCTCAACAAAGGGGGTAACATCTGGTTCCTCCTTATCCGTTTATGTACCAGACTACTGACATGTTGTCTGACTGAACTGTTATCATTCCTAGAAGGAGAGTGTCCTGAAATGTTTGCAACTCCAAGAGGACCGCCCTTATCTCTAGGATGTTTAAGTGCAAGTGAGCCTCATATTCCTGCCAGATTCCTTGGACTATCTTCCCTAGATAATGCCCCCCCCCCCAATCTGGGAAGCATCTGTGGTCACCCTGGCATGGGGTTGAGGGGGAATGAAGGGACACACCTTGAAATAGTAAAGGAGAGTGAATCCACCACTGGAGATTCTTTTTTGCAGGAGCTGGTTATAAGGATATTGTGTGACACGATTAGTTCTAGGATTGACCATTGTGTGGAAAGTAACCACTGAAGTATCCTCATATGCAGGCGAGCTAGAGAAGTAGTATAGATGCTGCCATCTTCCCCAGAACCTGAATAACTAGTTTTGCAGAGGCTCGTGTCTTCCTGATTAAGTTTCACATAAAGGCAAAGATTGTGAGCTCTGTCATGAGGGAGTCTTGCTATAAATGTTGTATTTATCTCTGCTCCTATAAATATTAGGTTTTGACATGGCTCTAGAGCAGATTTGTTGTAATTTATGGTAATGCCTAGGGAGGAACAAAGCTGAAGTGCATAGTCCCTGGCTTGTAGCAGAAGATGCCTGGTCGGGGTGGTTATGACCCAGTTGTCCAGATACAGAAACACCTGGAATCCTCGGCATCTCAGGTGAGCTGCCAACTACTGCCATGCATTTGGTGAACACCCTGAGGGCTGTAGTGAGACCAAAGGGCAGAGCTCGAAACTGAAGTGACTAGCTTCTAGCCGGAAGTGCAAGAACCTTCTGGATCGCCTTTCCATTTGAATGTGGTAGTATGCATCCTGAAGGTCTACAGAGCACATCTAATTGTCTTTTTCCAGGGATGGAAGTATTGACTGCAGTGTCACCATTCGGAACTTGCTCTTTTTCAGAGATTTGTTCAGTTTGTTGAGATCCAAGATTGGTCTGTAGTCCCGTTTTCTTTGGAACTAAAGAATCTTGAGTAAGTTCTGGATCCTCTCTGGTCTGCGGGGACTTCTTGGATGACTCTTTTTCTTAGCAACATTTGAACTTCTAATGTTGCTTGTTCCTTTTGACTGGGTGCAACGTCTGGAACTGACTTGTTTACAGGAGCGGGGAAGGAGAAGGGAATTATATATCCCCTGGATAATATGTCCTGTACCTGTCTGTCTTTCATTGTCTTTTGCCAGGTTTCAAGGTGCAGAGACAATTGCCCCCCACGACTGGTTTCAGAGGTGAGCAATCTGGCATTCCTTCAGGGAAGTAAATAGTGTGGGAAGAAATACCCAGGGGAATTGTTATGGCTTGGCTTGTATAGGCCCTAGGGCCGACAGCCTAGTGCCAACCTATGAACCTATGGAAGGGTCTGTTAAAGAAACATTCTCTGGAGCCCTGATTCTACGTGCCTCCTCTGCCACGAGAGCAGCATCTTCTGTTAATGTTCTCCCCTCTGTCCCTGGGGGAACATCCACCTTGTGTGTCCTAGTAAGACCTCTGTGATTTCTTGAACCACATATTTCCTTTATCCCTCTGACCCTTAGGGAATAGTCTGGTAGGTAAGGGAAAAACGTACCCCAATGGCAGATAAGGCCTTACCTTCCTGTTCACATGTGGTTAGCGTTTCTTTTACTTTAGGTCCAAAGAGGGATGAGCCATCAAAGGGAGCGTTAACGAAGAAAGACTTGAAGGGCTCCATGAAATTGCAAAGGTGAATCCAGGCCTGCCTCCTGATAGAGATGCCAGAACTCGCCACTCTACTCGCTCCATCTGCTGCATATGAAATGAGTCTCATTGATGAGTTGACAACCAAACTGAGGGTAGCAAGCTGAGCGTTGACCTTATCTGACGCCACCAAAGTTACAGCTCCTTGGAGGGAGTCTGAAAGTTCCTTTAACAGGTCCCTCTGTAGTCTAATGAAATGGATAAGGTAGTTCAGTGAGCATAAGGTAAAGGCCGTTAACAAAAAAATCCTTCTCCCCATACCTATCCATGGTCCTGGAATCCATATTAGGAGGAAGGATAGAGGAACTGGCCTCAGACAGTTCCTTTTTTGTGGCCGCCGCCATGACCATGGCATCAACTGCTTACGAAAGCCTGATCCTTTGGGGCTGTAATATATTTGTTCCGCCTCCTAGAAGTGGGTTCTATAGAATTTGGGGTCTCCCAAGCCTTCCAAGAGACTAACTCAATAAGCTCATCTGAAGGAGGGGTCACCCAAGAGGTTGAAGGGCGAGATCCAAAGGCCTTCAGGTATACCGACTCATTGGCTGAAAGGGAGGTGGACTGCCAGTCACCTCTCTGTTTTAAAATTTCCAGGATGTTTCCTAAGGAGAAGTCCTCAGGAGGTGACCGTGGGGACCTTTCTGCTACATCGAGGTCAGAACCGGATGTGATGGAATCCTATAGGAAGTTGAGATGCTTCCTCTTGCATGTTCTCTTCTGAGGGACTTCCTCAGTCGGGTACTCTGGGGAAGTTTCGGAAATGAGGGGCATTCTCCTGAGGCCTGGGATCTCTGCTGTCCTGTGGATGGGTGTGAGTAGGCAAAGACACCTGCACTGGTGAGGGAGAAAGATTTGAAGACGTTTGTGCCTTAGACTGGGGCGTAGTCATCACCCTTCTCACAACTTCGAAGGCAGAACACCCTTGCTCCGAAGAACTCCCTGGATGTGACAAACAGGTTGTCAGAGTCAATGGAATCTATGGAGCAAAGGACAGCGGCTCCAAAGCTGAGGTATGAGTTGAACTCATCCATCTCGAGGTCCTGAGAGGCAGGACTGGATCTGAGGAGATTCGAGTCGGCTCCGAGGACCCGACTGGAAAGTGTAGGCTCACAGAGGTTTCCTGTTTAGACTGGATGGAAACGCTTGGGGCAAATATCTGATCCAAGGAGCCAGCGGGCCTTGGACCCAATATCGACACAAGCAGGATGTCAGAATCTTCCGGCTCTGAAACTGCAGAATGGATTGGAGGAGGAGCAGGCGCCAACAGGGAAGATTGTGTCAGATCAGACTCCTTTGGCCTTAGATCCAAAAGTAACTTGACCAAAGCACGTGTCTTTAGGAGCATCTGCACTACCCTATCCACATCTTCATGAAAGAGACTCCTAGTTGACCGGGTATAAAGTGCAGGAGACCTGGATCTAGTCAGGAATGAAGAAGGGAGCCGAGAAGTGATCAGCTCTAAGGAAGGAGATTGGCTCAGATATCGAAACTCTGAAGGCAATGAGGATTTCAGAGCTGAAGGTTTAGTAGTAGGTGACTTCAGAGCCAGGGGTTCTTTCTGCTTGGATCCTAAGGTTTCTGTCTGCTCCAAAGGTTCAATCAGAGTAGGCAGTTTCAGCTGTTTTGGTTTCGGCTCCAAAGAAGATTTCAGAGCCAAAGGACATACATTTTCCCTTTGAATATGTCCAGTATTTATTACAGGCCTCTTGTCATTTTCCTTCTTCCAGGGTCTCTAAATTTAACTACTGGCCTTTTACTTTCTGTTGCTGAAATTTTGAGTTAACATTCTCTACAATCTAGAATTACTGTCAGTATACATTTGCTTAATTGTTGCACTTTTGCATTCATTTCGTCACCACCACCTTATTTCTACAAGATCTCCAGGTGTCATATCAACGGTCACCATATGTCTCGATTCAGAGCTCTTCTCCTAACTTGACAGTCATGCCTCTTGCAGGTCTTCTCCCATACAATCCATCCATCTCTTGGCATGATATCCTCATGTCATCCTGCCTTATTCTAGTTTCTCCAAAATCTTCTTTATCAAATTTTCTTCTACTTTCCTGCCCACGAGACTAAACCACTGTAATCTGTTCTCTTTGACAATCGCTGCAACTGGGGTTACTTTGGCTTCTGCTATGATGTCCTCATTTCTTTTCCTGTCACATGATGTGCATCCTACTACCTCTCTCTAAAGCACTTAATCTCCGTCTCCAAACCTGACTTCACTGCCCACATTTCTGTGTTACACAGAAGTACTGGTTGTACCAATATTTATACTTCAACTTCTTTGGAGTTATTCAGTCATACACTATCCCTGATATTTTATTCAATTTAGATGCAGCACCTCTGATTCTAACTCATTTATGTCAATTAAATGTGCATTCTTATTTTCCTCAGCTAATTGCATCTACTCTTCTTCTTGTTTTGTGTGTTTTTCCATTTTTATTTTGTAATGTTCTTATCTTTGCAAACCCCTCTTTCTTTAGTCTTTATTCCAAGCATATTTGTGAACTCTGACTTCTATACGTACCATGCATGGACTATTCATACTAAATCAACTTCTGTCTTCCCTAAAAGATTTTGCAGCTTATCTGTTGTCTAGTTCTTAAAGTTTTTTTCAGTAAAAATAGGGAATAACTGCCTTTCTCTTGTTTCCCTGAATTCTAAGCTAAGTTAATATGGGGGACTGATCTAGCAGTTACTGGAAGGGTCATAAACCTTTCAATCATATAAACATGTGTCTGAGGTAAGAATCATAGGAAACATAAGGCTATTCGACCAGAGGCCATGCATGCCTAGTCAATAAACACCCTCAAGCTCTAACAACCTCTTCAAGAAAGACAAGGACTGAAAGTCCTCGAGTGTATTTAAGGGGACCCATCCATTTGTCTAAGCTATGTTTAAAGGCCAACGTGGAGTCAAATTGCTTGACATACAAAGGGAGAGGATAGGTAATAAACCTATGTCTCCATTTACTTTTGTTTTTTTACCTGAAGTAAAAGGAGATCTCATTTTACTGTTGACTAAACTATTTGATATATCGAGAAAGAGGAGGTTATGGATAATACGGTCCCTAAAGAACTGAAGGCAAGACACAGGTCTCCCATCAAGAGCCTATACAACAAGGAGTACAATGATAGTGATTTCAAATTTTCCATACAACTAAGATTTTTGAGACCCAATATCCTTTTTGTTATTAATCTCTGTATTTTTTGTGTTTTCTGATGTATCTAGTACGATGCACATCACAGGGTGCCTTATGTTCTATAGAGTCTAACCAGAGCAGTGTACAGGGTAATAACTTCCTTGGTTTTAGATAGGATGCCCTTTGTGATTAATTGTGAGATATCGAAGAATTTTCTGACTACAGTTGCTACAGGGTGATCGAAGGAGGCGCAGCCATTAACCCAGCTGCCCAAGTCCCTGATCACAGACTCACTGGCGAGAGGGGTATCATCGATACAGTAAGTGGTAGGAATTTGTGGTTTCCCAAAGGATATGATGCTGCATTTCTTAGCATTTAGTTTGTGCCCTTTTTGGTGCACCAGCGGTTAATGTGTGTTAGTTCCATTTGAAGGGTATTAGCGTCACTGGTTGATTTAACTACTACACCCAACTTACAATCATTAGTAAACTTAGTCAGCCGGAGAGCATTGTTGTCAGTGTTTAGATAAGAAAAGTAAATGCCAAAAAGGAGGGGGGCCTAGTATGGAACCCTGGGGAATGTTACAAGTCACCTATCCCTAACTGAGGAGGCATCACCAAGACTGACAACTTGCGTTCTACCCTTGAGCCAGTTGTAATCCATCTTACCACATACAGTTCAGTGCTTAAGGCCATTAGCTCATTAACAATCCCATCATGTGATGTGGTGCCAAATGTCTTTGACACATCCAAGCAGGCAGTATGAACAGTGTGACCACAGTCCAGAGGGTACATGATCTTTTCAAAGAAGGACACAAGATTTATCAGACATGCCCTCAACAAATCCTTAACAAATATGAGGTTGAGCCTGATCAAATTTTTAATGTCCTAGTTTATGAGATCAATGATGAGGTGTCCCATGGCTTTACAGACAAGACCAGCAAGGCTAATTTGTTTGTAGTTTCCCATGTCAGTGGTGGGGCCACCCTTATGGAGAAGCATCACCACAGCAGTGCGCTATAACTTGGCAACATATCCTGTGGCATGGTTTAGGCTGAGCAACATATAGAGGGGATCTGCAAGAGCATGGTTGATGCTGTTTATTATACAACCCAGACTATTATCACGACCCACTGAATAGGTGATTTTTATTCTTGGAGAGTATTTTAAGGATGCGGCTGCCACGAAAGAGGATACTGCCAACACAGCTATCTGGAATTTTGTAAATAATTATATGTTATTTGGGAATATCAACAAGATTCATATAAGATGTGTGCGCTACAGATGTATTACAGCTGCATGAGATGTATGTTGAAGAGGTATTTTACAAAGTGCTGTTTGAATGTATCCACAGTGTACCATACTGGAAAAGAACAAAATGTATATACACTATTGTAACTGTTTAAATGTATATATTTTATCAGGGGAAACTGGAACACAGGAGATTAACTTGCAAAACTTCAGAAAAATTGTTGAAATTAAATTACTTTATGGCTGGGCCATAAAAAATTGCTATCTTTCAGTTTCAGAGCAGCAGAAGACAATGTCTATACTACAGACGTTTTCTGTATTGTCTAAATGTGGAGGAATGTAAATTATTTTAAGACTTTCACAATTTGTCAAAAGATCTTTCCAAAGACATGCATCTGGAGCATTTCTCCCCGGGCCTCCACTGAAAACAGGCTCTGTGGAACCTAGTCGGACTTTCCCGGTCAACAAATGATAAATAAATAAATAAAAAAAATCTGAGGTCTATGTATTTTCACAAATGGATGCTAAATACTGCTAGCTTTCAGCAGTGGGGTTTTACCGGGGATAGAGTCAGATGACAAGAAATTATGTAATTCTGAAAGCTATCCTAGCAGTAATATTTGAGATATTAATTTAAGAACTCTCTGAGAGAGAGATAGTATTATGTATTTTGGCTTTGACCTAACACAATCAACATCCACTCACCGCATTTGTCCTGTTGCTCTGCAAGTGAGTTAACTAGGGGGTCCCTATTAATTTGATGAAGCTTGTTGAACTACAAAAGAACGACAGCTAAAGATCAAAAGAGCCAAACAGCGAATGGCCAGCTGAGGGAATTTTTTCTCATGGAAAGAATTCCCTTGGCCGTTAACAGGAATTTGCCCTTTCCCTGATGTGGAGCGATCTCAAAGTTAGTATATTTAGTTAGGGGATGAAGCCCCCAATTAATTCAGGTTGAAAGGTTTTTATTTTGTGTTAACGGCCAAGCAAATTCGTTCCATAGGAAAACATTTTTCTTAGCTGATCATTCGCGGTTTGGACGTTTCGATCTTTAGCTGTCAATCTTTTGTAGTTTGCCAAGCTAAAGTTTCATCAAATTAATAGGGACCCAACTAGGGTATAGTAATTCTCTTAGATTCAATCAGGAATATAGTGAAGTATAATTTACATGTTTTCTTTATTTATTTGAGTCTGTCCTGCAATGTTGGTTTATATAGTTCCTGTGATTTTGAACTCTGATGTTACTATGATTATATACAGAGTATTTTCTTGTTCTTTTATTATTTATTATTAAATATATTTAAACCTTTTATTGTGGCTGATATTTGTGAGACATATTTAAGTTCTGAGAATACCTGCATATTTGGTGACACTGTGTAGGCCATTCCTAATAGCATTGCTCTTGGTCAAAGTACCATTTGTATTGATAGCAACATTACACAGTAAGATTGGACACCCTTTAAGGGCCTTAAAGTAGCTGATAAGGAGTGACTGGTGGGAGGGGAAAACTACCTTATAGTCCAGCAAGAATGGGGCATAGCTACTAAACCTGTGCCAGCCTCTCAGGGGTGTGTATGTATAAATCAAGCCTCAAAGAGTGTGTGTGTCGGCTATTTGGGCAGGGACACGAAGCACAGGTTGGACAGAGAGGGTGCTGGAGGTCTTGGCTTGGTCACTCAGCTGAGATCTCAACTCTATAGCTGTGCCAGTGGGGAGTCTTATTCGGGGTCTAGAGAAAGAGGAAGAAACCAGCCCAGGACTGACTATGGTCTCTGTGTGCTCCTAAGGGAAATTGCACTTGATGCAGAGATCTGCATCTGAAAATACTGAGTGTGTAACCTATCATTCTCCCAATGTACATCTCTCACTGGTGCTAGTGGTGAGGATGGAGGCTCCTTGATTACTGGTCCAGTGTTGGGGCATCACAGTGGCCTTTTAAATGGTGGGGGAAAAGTGACTCAGATGTTTGGAGTGGGGATGATAGTTTCAGGGGAGAAACTTTCAGAACTTATTTGCTACTATGTTGGTAATATCTTTAGAACTGGATAGGAAAGTGCCAGGGTAGGGTCTGACCATGCCTTGTATGCCAGGCATAGATCTCTCCTCAGCAGCCTGTAGGAGGCAGAATACAGGGATAAGGCTTTGAGGCAGTCTGCATAGGACATGTTACTTATGTCCTGTATTCCTATTTATTTATTTTATTTATTTATTTAAACTTGTTGACCGGGAGTGTCCAACTGGACGTAGGTCCATTTTCAGCGGAGGCCCGGGGAGAAAAGCTCCACAGTAAAATAAACAGACAGCAGTTACATTGGATTACATAGCGATTTAACAATTTAACATAGCAATTACTTATAACATATTTACAGATGAAGAACACAGTACATCAGTAGACAACTAGAATCTTTATCTGTGAAGTACATAACAGACATTAACAAATGTTACAATGAGAAGTTCCTGCTGTATAATAAGTACTAGGCTTATGAGCATCTGAGCTTGCTATAATCAAGGTAGTTAGTGGAGTGGAAAGAAAGGTAGTGGTTGGATGGAGTGGATGATATTAGAGTGGGAGTTGCAAGGGCATAGCCAGCATGTTTTTAGGTGCGCTTTTAGTAAAGTTTTGAAGTGGGTGAGTTCCATAATTTGGCTATGGCGCAAGAGAATAGTGCTTCACCAGCAGAGTTATTGGCTTTAGTGATCTGCAAGTGATTTTTGTTGCTGGATCTTAGTGGCCTGGTGGTGCGATAGGGTTGGAGTAGATTCTGGAGGGATGGGACATTTAGTGGATGGTTTACTAGTTTGTGGGCGAGTGAGAGTTGATACCACTGAATGAGGTGAGTGAGTTCAAGCCAGCCCAGTTCAGCAAGTGAGAGACAGTGGTGACTATGGTAGGATGCCCCTGTGGCAAATTTGGCGATTTTGTTGTAGCAGGTCTCTAGCTTGTTTAGATCACATTGGCTTACGTTGGTATATATCGGAGAGGCATAATGTAGGGTGGAGATAAGGTGGGAATTTGCTATTGAAATCTTTGCTGCTTTGGTGAGGAATTGCTTATTTCTGTATAACGCTCCTAGTTTTTTGTGGACTTTTTTATGGTCATGGATATGTGAATGTCAAATTTTAGTTTATTGTCTATTTCCACTCCTAGCAATTTGGTGTGTTCAGTTGGGTATATAGTGGTGTTGTCTTTTGCTGTGATGTTAAAGTAAGAGTTGTTTTGAGTATGTTTGGTGGGTTGGAAGAGGAGAAGTTTAGTTTTGTTTGGGTTGAGTATTAATTGGGCATCGGATAACCATGTTTCAACAGAGGAAAAGGCTTCCTGTGTGACTTTTTGCAGTTTGGGTAGGGACTGGGCTGAGCAGATGATGGTCGAGTCATCGGCGTATTGTATGAGTGTGCCATGTTTGGTGGCAGAGGCTAGATTATTGGTGTAAACAGAGAAGAGTAGGGGTCCAAGGATGGATCCTTGGGGAACCCCTATGGAGACAGGTAGTTGGGGAGATATGTCATTCTGCCCTACAACGGATTGTTGGCGGTCAGACAGGTAACTCTGAAACCAGTTGGTGACTGATTGTGAGAAGGATAGGTTACTGAGGACAGAGATAAGTTGTTTTTGTGGGACCATATCAAATGCTTTAGATAGGTCTAGGAAAGTAGCAGAGGAGAGATAGCCATTGTTTTTACGCTGAAGGCAGTGGTGGTGCTATGTTTGGTCGGAAACCATGCTGAGTACTGGAAAGGAGGTTGTTAGTAAGGAGGTAGTCTGAGACCTGAGAGTGTATGCATCTCTCTAGTATTTTGGAGAGTGGAGAGAGAATAGCTATGGGGCGGTAATTGGTTAGTTCTGCGGAGGGTCCGCCTTTGTAGAGGGAATTATATGCGATACTTTCCACAGTGTGGGAACGTAACTTTCTGACAGAGATCGGTTAATCAAGATGGATACGGGGTAGGCCAGAGCATCAGCTGCGATTTGTAGGTATTCACTTGGGAGGTTGTCTGCTGCTAATTTGGTGGGTTTAAGTTTAGTTAAGAATTTTTTTATGTTGGACGTAGGTACAGGAGAAAAAGAGAAGGCAGTGGGGAGATTACTAGTTGAAGGTGTGGGTTGGAGGGGAGGGGGGTTGTGTTGTTTAGCTAGTGATAGTATGGTTTGGGTGAAGTGTGTGTTGAATGAGGTAGCAATATTTTCTGAGGAGTGAGGGATGTTAGGACGAGGGGTACTGTCTTTACCTGGGTAGAGGATGGAGTTTATGGAGGACCAGAATTGTTTGGGGCTGTGTTGTGAGGAGTCTAGGGCAGACTGGTAGTATTGGAATTTGTCCTGTTTTATTAGCTTTTTGACTATATTGCATAGTTCTAGGAATTTCTGTCTAGTTGAGGGGGTTTTGGTTTTGCGCCAGTGCTCCCAGGCTTTATCCCTGTTTTTCATTTCTGACTTAGTGGTTTTCTGTAGCCATGGGGGAGGTTGTGCTTTGGTTCGGGAAAATCTTATGGGGGCATGGTAATTAAGGATGTTCAGGAAGATAGTATTAAAAAATTCAACTGAGTCATCTAGACTGAGGTACTTTAGAGGATGCCAGTTACATTCTTTGAGGGATGAGATGAATGTGAGTGGGTTAAAGTTTACTTTTTTACGCATTTGACGGTAGATGACAGGTTTAGCTTGGTATAGGTATTTTTTGAGCAGGAATGTTGGGGAGTGATCACTGAGGCTATCTGATAAGCAGCCTGTTATATATGACTGGGGGCTCTTACTGACTAGTATCCAATCCAGGGTAGTGTGCTTGCTGGAGTTATTTATTTATCCTGGTTGGTGACTGGACTAGTTGGGTGAAGCCATGAAGGTGTACATGATGGGTTGGATTGTTGCCAGAACAGGATTGCCAGTCAATACTGAAATCACCTAAGATGATAGTTTCTTGGGGGAGATGGTGGGTAGACCAGCTGACGAGGTTTTCTAGTGGAGGGATGTTTTGGCCAGGTAGGAAGTAGCATCCAATTATGTTGATGGTTTTGTTTTGGTTAATTTTGAGGTTGGTATATATTATTTCTTCATTGCCTATTTGTGGAGCTGATGATTTTAAGATCTGGATGTTTACATGCTGTTTAAATATTATAGCTACACCACCTCCTTTTTTGTTTAGCCGGTCTACTCTTAGTATGTCATAACCTGTAGGAAGTATTTGCTCACTGGTAATGTGAGGTTTTAGCCAGGTTTCTGTCAGGATGACTATATCTGGGGAGTACAAGTCTATGGTGGCATGGAGTTCATGGACTTTGTTGGATAAACTTCTAATATTTAGGCTTAGTAGAATGAAGTCACTTGGCTTTCTATTGGCTGTAATATGGAAGAAGTTGTGGTTTCTAGTCTGATTATGAGGACTGGAGATGGTAGGGCCAGGGTTGGGGTGGATGTCTCCACTTAGGGCTAGTTTTGATATGCATGAAATTATTAGTTTTCTCAGTTTTTGAATGTGTTTGTTTATAAGGGAAACTTTATGATTGTGCTCTGTGGGTAATAGGTATGGTGGGAGGGTTACTATGTTAAGTTGTAGGGATGCTTTATGTCTGAGTAATATAGTTGGTAGAATATGTGGGGGGTGCATAGGGATGGTTCTTGAGCTTCTACTGACGTTTCAATTGTTGGATGTACCTGGTTAGATACATACCAAAGGGGACACTGTACTCAATGATAAGTCTGGTGAATGCTGAATAATGTGAACAATGACCTCCTTGAACCTAGATGCCACACCTTTGTTTTTAAGTTGCACAACACAGAATGATGTCCTCACTATTGTAGACATGTGATGGTCAAAGGCTAGATTATAGTATGTGTGTGTCCCAGGTTCCTGACTACTGGGTTGACTCTTAGGGGTGTGATGTCAATATGATAGTTACTAGGGATGAATGACTTCCTGAAGGATACTATTATGCATTTCTTGGCATTAAACTTTAGTCTATGGCTCTGTCACAAGTTATTTGTTTCTGTCAGCCCTTCCTGGAGAACATCAGTGTCAGTGGGGGGAACATATGACTGCTCTTAATTTGCAGTTGTTGTATATTTGGGTCAGTCATAAACCCTTGATACTGGCCTTGACTTCAGAGAGGTAAATGCCAAAAAGGAGGGGTCCCAGGACTGATCCCCAAGGGACTACGCTTGTGACTGACCTTTGTAGAGGTGGACTACCCAGTTCTAAATTCCTGAGTCTTGTCTGTGAGCCACTTGGCTATCTACCGGGTGACATAAGGTTTAAACACAGCCTTTTGAGTTTGTCAGCAATGCCTGAGTGGGGTATTGTGTCAAATGCCTTGGCCAGGTCAAGGTAGGCAGAGTGAACAGTTTTGTCCTCATCAATTGCTTTGGTGACAAAGAAGTCCATCAGGTTGAGGAGGCATGACCTAGCCTTGACAAAATCAATCTGGGTTGGTTCCAGTGTCTGGAAGTTTCCTATGTCATTATTGATCATTTCCATGATAATTCTTGCCATGGCTTTGTATAAAAGACTATTGAGACTTATGGGTCTGTATATGGCCCACCTCTGTGCATATGGACGACTGTTATTGTTCTCCATTCATTAGGCATGAAGCCTGTTTGGAGGCTATGGTTAAAAAGTGACTTACAGCTGTATTTAGTTTTGTTGGTGACTGCTCTGTCAATGTAGTTATTTAAATGAGCATAAAGATCCTTGGTACATGTGGCAGCATATCCTGTATCCACAGTGGGGTTAACATGGGTATATTTTGAGATTCTGTTGTACAACTGCAAAAATGTTTGCTATTTTGAAATTTCTAAAGAAACTGGTGGTGTTGGTAACCAAGGGACCTAGGTGCTCTCAGGGTAAAGGTAACCAGTTTGTGGTCTGACTTAACTAATGAGGGCCAACCAGCTGCAAGGATCATGCTAGGGCTGAATTTGAGAACTGGTCCAGAGTATTACCTCCTCTGGTGGTGGGATTTCAGCCAATTTGATCCAGGTAACTCTCACTTACCCAATCTAAGAAACTTTGTGTATGACCAGTCTGCATAGGGGAAGTTGACATCACAGATGATTAAAGAACCATCTCTTATAGGGATATTTTCAAGGAATGCCAGAAAGATTTTATAATCCTGAGGTGCTACAGAAAGGGACTGACACCAACCTGTAAGTTTAAATTCTAACTTGCCTAGTGTGAAGTTTGATGAGCTCCAGGGAGGGGGTCTATCACTTTAGAAGGGATAAATTCCCTGAGAGACACTGAGACACCTCCACCACTACCAGTGGGCTTGGTGGCTGGACAGGCACAGAACCCTGGCCTGGAACTAGGTGTTCTCATTATACTTAAACCATGTGTCTCAGTGACTACACAATTATCGAACTGAGCAGTTTATTGTTAAAGCTCCTAGCATTAAGAGCCATCTCAATGTTGTCAAATTTATGATTTGATTTGTTAGGTTGGTATGTTCATTAGATGAACAATTCTGCTTTTTAAAAAAAGCATGATGGAGGCAGCAAAGGCTTTGGCCAGTATGGGGAAGCCCGTGAATAAGAGGTTCATGGGATCACAGGAGGTTACTAAGCTAATAGCCCCAGCGTCCTTACAAGCCTAGCCAAGTTCAACCCGTGTTCCCAAGGGTGTCTGGTTCAAGCAGACACTAAACTCAGCACCTATTGCCCCTGACCAAGAGGGACACAGGTGGAAGCCCTGGGGTGAATTTCCAGTTACCTATCCAACTGTCCAAATTATGCTTAAATAGGGACAATGAGGAGCTTTGTTTAACATGAATAGCAAACTTGTTCCAAAGGTGGGGCAATCTCTGAGACAAATCTGTCTCTCCAGCAAGTTCTGTTAATGTGACATACCAGGTTAAGGTCCTTTGAGCGAGTGACTCATTTGCCATTTGACTTGCGAATGTGCAGCATTTCCATTAAAGCTGGGTCACAGATTGCTCTATATGCAAGTCACAAATCGCCTCTGAGCAGTCTCTATGACAAGAGTAAAGTGACAATGATTTCAGTCTGTCCTCATAACACAGATCTTGAAGACCCCAAATTTTCTTTTATGGAACCTCTGTAGTCTCTCCAACTGATGCAGGTGTTTGGGAAGGAACATAGCAAAGGGAACACTGTAACCTATTATTGGCTTAAAGATGGAAGAGCACAGGAGTTTTATAACCGCTTTTTTCTGAAGGCAATGCCCTTACTTATGAGATAAGCAATATAAATTGCCCTTCTTGCTACTGTGGAGACATGGTGATTGAAGTTAAGGTTGCTGTCGACCTGTGTACCCAGATCTCTCACCACTGACTGTATGCTTAGGGTATTGTTACTGATGTGGTAGTTTGTAGGATCACCAACCTCGATGAAGGGGATGATGATGCATTTTTTTGCATTAAGTTTATGACCATGACTTTGCCACCAGTCATTAGTCTGCGTAAGACCTTCTTGAAGGATGTTGACATCACTAGGGGTTTCAATGAACGCTCCCAGTCTGCAGTCATCAGCAAACTGTCAGCCACAGTCTTTTAGTTTTAGCCTGTACTTCAGAGAAATAGATTCCAAACAATAGGGGACTCGGAAAGTACAGTTTTGTACCTACCATAAAATGTAGATGTTCGAAGATCCACATTGCTGCAGTCCTTACACTTGGGTAGTCCGCTGTCCTCAGTCGGCCCGAATATCAAAGTATAAGGCTGACGTCGGTCAAGGGCGCATTTGACTGACATCAGGACGTCAGGGTACAAATGCGCATGACCGACGTCATATCCTCAGTCTTTTCTTGCCCCAGATGTCAGAAGACCCTAAAAATAAAGGTCAAAACCAAAAGACAGCAAACAAACAACCAACCACCCTTGCACTAATTATATGTACAATATACAATATACACAATATTTACAACCCAACCCACACAACCACCTCTAACTACAGAGGGGAAGGAGGGAGGGTAAATTGGACTGCAGCAATGTGGATCTTCGAACATCTACATTTATGGTAGGTACAAAACTGTACTATGTTCTTCATCTCACATTGCTGCAGTCCTTACACTTGGGTAGAATCCCAAAGCAGAGGTAAGGGAGGATGGCCAAACTATAAGGAAGCAGGAGCTGCCAAAATGCCCTGCAAAACAGCAGTGGCAAAACCAGCCCTGGACTTAGAGTAAAGTGGTAGGTGATAATGCTTAGAGAAAGTATGCACTGAACTCCAAGTAGCTGCCTCCAAAATATCCTTGGTTGCCACCCCCCTCAAAAAAGCTGTCGAAGTGGCAGTAGCCCTAGTGGAATGAGGCCTAATCCCAGCTGGAATCTCCTTGCCATGATGGGAATAACAGAAAGCAATGCAAAACCCAATCTACTTAGAAATAGTTTGTTTTGACACAGGCTTGCCCTGAGAACTCAAAGCAAAAGAAACAAATAACTGCTGAGACTGCCTGAACCCTTTAGTTCTGTCCAAATAATATCGCAACTGCCTGTGTACATCTAAAGTGTGCAAAATCTTTTCCCCTTTATTTTGGGGATTTGCATAAAAAGTAGGCAAATGAATAGTTTGGTTTAAAGCCACACTAGAAACCACTTTAGGCATAAAGGAAGGATTAGTACGTAAAGATACCCTATCCTTATGGAAAAGTAGGAAAGGCTCAACCGCCATAAGGGCCTGTAATTCAGAAACCCTTCTTGCAGAGGTAATGGCCAACAAAAAGGCAGTCTTCCATGATAAATATTTCAACTCAGTAGTAGCTGCAGGCTCAAAAGGTTGTAGAGTGAGTTTCTCCAACACAAAATTGAGATCCCAAGCAGGAGTAGGAGCTCTGCGTGGGGGTCTTATATTCTTTGCCCCTCTAAGAAATTGCTTGAACAAAGGATGAGAAAACAATGGTGGGTCACAGTCATAGTGAGCTGAAATTGCTGCAGCATGAACCTTAATAGAAGAGAAGGACAAACCTTTGTCCAGTAACTCAGTAAGATATTGAAAAGCCACACTTAAATTAGGCTCAGAAACATCAAAATCCTTTGCTGCACTCCAAAAGAAAAATCTCTTCCATTTATCTGCGTACACTTTCCTTGTACTAGGCCTTCTAGCTTCCAAAATCACATTCAAAACTTGTTGTGGAAGTTGAGACCCTCTATGGTTCAAAACAGAATATGCCAGGCTGTCAGGTGAAGAGAGTGAAGTTTGACATTGAGCAAATGACTGTCCTCCTGGGACAACAGGTGTGGAATCGAAGGCAAAGGCCATGGAGGCTTCCGTACCAGACTTCTCAGTAATGGGTACCAGTGCTGTCGAGGCCAATCTGGAGCTATTAAAATCATCCTTGGCTTGTCCTGTCTGACCTTTAGAAGTACCTTTGGGAGGAGAGGCAGAGGTGGAAAAGCATACACATGAAGATTGCTCCAATTGAAAGAAAGAGCATCCACTTTCCAAGCCGTGGGATGAAACCTTTTCGTGCAAAACTTTGGCAGCTGATCGTTTAGTGGAGAAGCGAACAGATCTATGTCTGGAGTTCCCCATGACACTGTCAATTTCTGAAATACATGAGGATCCAATTTCCACTCGTGGGGATCCATAATTCGTCTGCTCAACACATCTGCTAAGGAGTTCTGTGCTCCCGGCAGAAACCTTGCCTGAAGATTGAGCTGTAAACTGAGAGCAGTCTCCCACAAAATCATTGCTTGCCTGCATAGAGGATAAGAATGTGTTCCCCCTTGCTTGTTGATGTACCACATGACAGTTGTGTTGTCTGTTAGAATCAACACCTGCCCTGGAAGAAGTAAATCCTTGAAAGCTATTAATGCAAACTGGACTGCTAACATCTCCTTCAGGTTGATATGTAGATGTTGCAGTCTGGCAGGCCACTTGTCTTGTATCCACTTTCCATTTAGATGAGCTCCCCAAGCTTTGTCTGAGGCATCTGTCGTTAAAATCTGACTCGCCTCTGGCGGGTCACAGAGAGTCCCTTGTTTAGGTGACATTCCTGAGCCCACCACAAAAATTCCTTTTGAATGCAAGGTATTATTTGAATGACAGTGTCCAGATCCTGGCAGTGCTGTGTCCATACATTTTTGAGATACCATTGTAGCTTCCTCATATGCAGTTTGGCATTGGGAAGCACCAGAATACAAGATGCCATGAACCCTAAGGCTTGAAGGACTGTCCTTGCAGTCAGCCCGGACTGATGAGATAGTTGATGGAAGTAAAGGGAAAGATTCTTTTGTTTGTCCGGGGTCAAAAAGGCCATCTGGGATGCTGTATGCAGTCTTACTCCCAGAAAGCACATGTCCTGAGAGGGTACTAGACTGGACTTTATTTCGTTCACAGAATACCCCAGGCATCTTAGCACTGCTATCACATATTCCAAATGATGAAGAAGCTCTTCCCTTCCTTGAGCCAGAATCAGGCAATCGTCCAAATAAGGATAGATCTGTATTCCTTTTAGCCTGAAGAAAGCTATCACTGGAGCCAGAACTTTCGTGAACACTCTGGGCGCAGTAGATAAGCCAAAGGGCAATGCAGAGAACTGATAGTGAGAAGTCCCAGCTCGAAAACGCAGATACTTCCTGCAACTTAGTCTGATAGGAACATGAAGGTAAGCCTCCTTGAGATCCAAAGTTACCATCCAATGATCTTTGCCCAGCAGAGGTAAAAGCTGTTGTAACGTCAACATTTTGAACTTGGGAATGTCCAGATAAGTGTTGAGGATAGATAAATCCAAAATTGGTCTCCACGTGTTCCCCTTCTTTGGTACTAGGAACAGGCGAGAATAAAATCCTACGCCCACTTCTGGCATAGGGACCAGCTGTATGGCCCCTAGTTGGAGTAACAGAGAAATTTGCTTGCGAGCCTCTATTCTTTGTTGAGGAGGAACGTCTGGCATGCCCCTGAAAGGAGGCAAGGTATGGAAATAAAACCTGTAACCGTGGTTTATGATATCCAATACCCATTTGTCTTGGGTAATTAAACTCCAATTTTCTTTGAAAAGTGCCAACCTTCCTCCCAAAGGTGCTGCCAGACGAGAAAGCTCTGGCAGCTGAAAAGGTAGGTCATTGGGTCTGTTCTGAAAGGACTGACCCCTGCCCTCACCAGAAGACTGTGCAGGAGAACTCCCTGTTCTAGGCCTGAAAGAGCCCTGAGCTCTGCCCCTACCACGTCTATATCTACCCCTAGACTGGGAATCATAAGATGGATACGTCCACCCTTTAGTAGGCCAATTTCTACTAAACTTTGGAGGCTGAACCTGCAAAAAATCTTTAACAGTCTGCATAGACTTAGCCTTGTCTTCCATTTTCTTTAAAATTGTCTCAACAGGAGAACCAAACAACACATCAGATTGTAAAGGAGCATCTAAAATCCTTGTTTTAACATGGTCAGATAAATTTTGATCCCTCAGCCAGGCGTGCCTGCGAAGAACTGACCCAGTGGCAGCCACCCTAGACGAGGCCTGTACAGCATCAAAACCACATTGCAAAGAATGCTTACCCACCTGTTCAGAAACATGTACTAAATCTTGTAACGCTTTACAATCAATACCTTCCGCCAGAGCATCAACCTTAGACTTCAATTGTGAAAGGAGATAGTTTTGGTATTTCAACATGTGAAACTGGCAATTCAAAGCCCTCATAGCTAGAGTGGAAGAAGTATAAACTTTCTTTCCCCATCTATCCAAGGCCCTGGCCTCTTTATCTGCAGGAACCGGATTCTTGACAACAGAAGCCTTAACACCTTTAGGCCCCTGGCTAACAGTTTCTGGGTCTGCCCTAGGACTCTTAAAAAGATACTTATGAGCTTCAGGCACCCTGTAATACCTATCCGGTTTAACAGGAGCAGGAGGCAAAGAATCAGGATTAAGAGAAGCCTCTGTAAAACATCTTCCACCACATTCAAAACAGGAGGTATAGCCAAAGGCCTATGCTGGGGTAAAACAAAAATTCCCTAAGCCTTTTCCTGGAACCAGAGAAGTCCTGACCTTCCCACTTAAAATGCTCCCTCATGGAATGAAGAGTTTCTGAAAAAGAAAAATCCTCAGGAGGAGAAGCAGAAGGAGTAGAATCATCCACATCAGAATCAGAATAAGGAGAGTACTCCTGCAAGTCTTCAGCCAAGACTCTGAAGCATCCAAGCCTGCTCAAAACTCCCTAGCTCAGGCTCCACCCTAGGTCTCTTATCAGGAGGGGGCAAAGAACCCCTAATCAAAGTAATCAAATCTTCTACCATTTTAAGCATATGCTTCTTGGGCACAGTTCCAGAAGAACTAGGGGTGACACCAACTGAAGCTAAACCTGGCCTGCCTCTAGGAGAAGCCTTGGAAACAGAAGGAGAGGGCCTAACCACCCTAGGCAGGGAGGGAGTATAGTAACCTGAGAAGCCCCATCACCCTGACCTGCCTCCTGAGAGGCCACATCCTGCAATAACAAAGTCTCTCCCTGGGATCCCAAAGAAACCTCCAGTGGCACCACCGGCTCCACCGACACCTCTAAAGAACCGGCGTCCGCACGGACGGTTCTTCTAGCCTAGGCTTAACTGCTTTGTCCTTGCGCTTCTTGAAGCGGCGCCGGAGCATCCGACGGCATTTTATAATTGCACCGCTTCCCGAAGACTAACCTGGCACAATCTAATCTCCTCTTTATAGTGCGCTTATTGAATCTAGCACAAGAGCGACACCCAACAACGTCGTGCTCAGGCCCTAAACAAGGAATACACAAAGTATGATAGTCTCTATGCGGTATCCGTTTCCCACAAGAAATACAATTATTCACTTTTTCTGACATCCGGTAAACCACTGAGGCAAGAAAAAACTAAAATATTCCCCAACGGGGTACTTAGCCAACTTTGACTCGGTCTGAAAATCCGAAATCGAAAAATTTCAGAACGCCAACCGGCACTTGCAATACTGATTCTGCATCGGACCATGCGGCAAAAAAGACTGAGGATATGACGTCGGTCATGCGCATTTGTACCCTGACATCCTGATGTCAGTCAAATGCGCCCTTGACCGACGTCAGCCTTATACTTTGATATTCGGGCCGACCGAGGACAGCGGACTACCCAAGTGTAAGGACTGCAGCAATGTGAGATGAAGAACATCCAATCCCTCTGGAACACCACTGGTTATAAATCTGCTGGAGGAGGTGAAGTCCCCTATTCTGACCACATGAGTTCCATCAGTGAGCCAGTTTGCAACCCACCTGACAATACATGGGTTGATACCCAGCTGGGTGAGTTTATCAATGATGCCTGAGTCGGGGATTGTCAAAGGCCTTGGCTAAGTCTAGGTAGGTTGTATGCAATGATATGATCTTGTCTAGGGCTTTGGTGACTATCTCAAAGAAGTCCACCAAGTTTAACAGGCATGATCTCCCCTTGACAAAGCCAAACTGGGTGAGGTCAAGCATTTGGAGATTTCCTATATCTTTAATAAGGTCCATGATGATTCGTTCCATGGTCTTGCAGATAAGGATGGTCAGACTAATGAGTGTACAGCTCCCAGGTTCTGTAGATGCATCCCATTTGTGCAAAGGGATGATGGTAGCGGTTTTCCATTTCGCTGGGATGAAGCCAGTGCTTAGGCTGTAATTGAAAAGCGTGCCCAATGGTGATGCTAATTCCTGTTTTAACCATGTAAAACACAGCCTGGGATGCTGTCTGATCCCATACAGGCTGTGTTTTTGGCCGTGGACAGAGCATTTAAGGCCTGCTCCTCGAAGATACTAGGTGGAGGATAGGTGTTACGGATGCTTTGGTGCATATGTGGCAGGGACAGTGGAGTAAAGTTTTCACTGAACCTGTCAGACAGCAGGTTTGCTATATCTACAGCTTCTGTATATGTAGTAACATTAACTACAAGTTCAGCACAAATCTGGGCCTTGCCTTTTATGTTACAGATGTAACTAAAGAATGCCTTGTTATTATCTTTAGTTAGGGAAGCTGATCTAGATTCGTAGTTAGCTTTGGAGGACTTCACTAGGAGTCTTATTTGCTTGTTTAAGTTGAGGAGGGAGAGTTTCCAGTTTTAAGACTGTTCCCTCCTACTCTTAGACAGCAATTTCTTTCTCCTACTGCATAGCCTACTAATGACAGTTGTCCACCAGGCAAGTTTGTTTTTCCTTGAAGATCTTGTTTGGTTCTATCAGGTACAGCACAGTCAATACACTTATACAGGTGTTCGTATAAAGCATTAGTGTATTACTCAGCATAGGTGTCTATTCCATCAGTTGGGGGAGGGGGCTATGAAGCTATTTACGCTGTCACGTAAGAGGTTGTAATTGGTCTTGGAGACGTTTTCTAATCTAGTTGTTGTTAAAGAGGGGTCTTGTGTTATAATTGCTTCTTGCAAGACTGATTTGTGGTCAGATGTCACCAGGGGTGACCACACACTGGGGGTGGTGCAGTGGTCCCCCATGGTGGTGAGCACCAGATCCAGGATGTTTGAGCCACTTGTGGGTGTGTCAATCAGCTGGTCTAGGGCACTGGAGTTAACGAAGTCCAGGAACCTTTGGACAAGTGGGTTAGAACACACATAATTTACCCAGTCAATGGATGGGTAATTAAAGTCACCCAAAACCAGGGTTATTTGGTTGTATCTTGATTGACTCAAGTAGATCCAAGCAGGCTGAGTGGATGTCCTGATTCATGGACGAGGTTCAGCAAGTACGACTTCTGATCATCTCATCCTAGGGAGATATAGTGGACCGCCCCCTGGAATAAAGCACAGTTTTGTACCTACCATAAATGTAGATGTTCGAAGATCCACATTGCTGCAGTCCTTACATATGGGTAGTCCGCTGTCCTCGGTCGGCCCGAATATCAAAGTATTAGGCAGACGTCGGTCAAGGCGCTTAAGACTGACATCAGGACGTCAGGGTACAAATGCGCATGACCGACGTCATATCCTCAGTCTTTTCTTGCCCCAGATGTCAGAAGACCCTAAAAAGAAAGGCCAAAACCAAAAGACAGCAAAAAACAACCAACCACCCTTGCACTAATCATATGTACAATATATACAATATCCACAATATTCACAACCCAAACCACACAACCGCCTCTAACTACAGAGGGAAGGAGGGAGGGTAATTGACTGCAGCAATGTGGATCTTGAACATCTACATTTATGGTAGGTACAAAACTGTACTATGTTCTTCATCTCACATTGCTGCAGTCCTTACATATGGGTAGAATCCCAAAGCAGAGGTAAGGGAGGATGGCAAAACTAGAAAGCATTAGGAGCTGCCAAAATGCCCTGTAAAATTGCAGTGGCAAAACCAGCCCTAGATTTAGAGTAAAGTGGAAGGTGGTAATGCTTAGAGAAAGTATGCACTGAACTCCAAGTAGCTGCCTCCAAAATATCTTTAGTTGCCACCCCTTAAAAAGCTGTAGAAGTGGCAGTAGCCCTAGTGGAATGAGGCCTAATCCCAGCTGGAATCTCCTTACCATGATGGGAATAACAGAAAGCAATACAAAACCCAATCCACTTAGAAATAGTTTGTTTAGAAACAGGCTTGCCCTGAGAACCCAAAGCAAATGAAACAAATAACTGCTGAGACTGTCTGAACCCTTTAGTTCTGCTCAAATAATATCGCAACTGCCTGTGTATATCCAAAGTGTGCAAAATCTTTTCCCCTTTATTTTGGGGATTTGCATAAAAAGTAGGCAAATGAATAGTTTGGTTTAAAGCCACACTAGAAACCACTTTAGGCATAAAGGAAGGATTAGTACGCAAAGATACCCTATCCTTATGGAAAATTAAGAAAGGCTCAACCGCCATAAGGGCCTGTAATTCAGAAACCCTTCTTGCAGAGGTAATGGCCAACAAAAAAAGCAGTCTTCCATGATAAATATTTCAACTCGGCAGTAGCTGCAGGCTCAAAAGGTTGTAGAGTGAGTTTCTCCAACACAAAATTGAGATCCCAAGCAGGAGTAGGAGCTCTGTGGGGGTCTTATATTCTTTGCCCCTCTAAGGAATTGCTTAAACAAAGGATGAGAAAACAATGGTGGGTCACAGTCATAGTGAGCAGAAATTGCTGCAGCATGAACCTTAATAGAGGAGAAGGACAAACCCTTGTCCAGTAACTCAGTAAGATATTGAAGAGCCACACTTAAATTAGGCTTAGAAACATCAAATTCCTTTGCTGTACTCCAAAATAAAAATCTCCTCCATTTATCTGCGTACACTTTCCTTGTACTAGGCCTTCTGGCCTCCAAAATAACATTCAAAACTTGCTGTGGAAGCTGAGACCCTCCAGGGTTTAAAACAGAATATGCCAGGCTGTTAGATGTAGAGAGTGAAGTTTGACATTGAGTAAATTTTCCTGAGACAGCAGGTGTGGAATCGATGGCAAAGGCCATGGAGGCTCCCGTATCAGACTTCTCAGTAATGGGTACCAGTGCTGTTGAGGCCAATCTGGAGCTATTAAAATCATCTTTGGCTTGTCCTGTCTGACCTTCAGGAGTACCTTTGGGAGGAGAGGCAGAGGTGGAAAGGCATACACATGAAGATTGCTCCAATTGAATGAGAGAGCATCCACTTTCCAAGCTGTGGGATGAAACCTTTTTGTGCAAAACTTTGGCAGCTGGTAGTTTAGTGGAGAAGCGAACAGATCTATGTCTGGAGTTCCCCATAACACTGTCAATTTCTGAAATACATGAGGATCCAATTTCCACTCGTGGGGATCCATAATTTGTTTGCTCAACACATCTGCTAAGGAGTTCTGTGCTCCCGGCAGAAACCTTGCCTGAAGATTTAGCTGTAAACTGAGAGCAGTCTCCCACAAAATCATTGCTTGTCTGCATAGAGGATAAGAATGTGTTCCCCTTGCTTGTTGATGTACCACATGACAGTTGTGTTGTCTGTTAGAACCAACACCTGCCCTGGAAGAAGTAAATCCTTGAAAGCTACTAATGCAAATTGGACTGCTAACATCTCCTTCAAGTTGATATGTAGATGTTGAAGTCTGGCAGGCCACGTGTCTTGTACCCACTTTCCATTTAGATGAGCTCCCCAAGCTTTGTCTGAGGCATCTGTCGTTAGAATCTGACTCGCCTCTGGCCGGGTCACAGAGAGTCCCTTGTTTAGGTGACATTCCTGAGCCCACCACAAAAATTCCTTTTGAATGCAAGGTATTATCTGAATGACAGTGTCCATATCTTGGCAGTGCTGTGTCCATACATGTTTGAGATACCATTGTAGCTTCCTCATATGCAGTTTGGCATTGGGAAGCACCAGAATACAAGATGCCATGAACCCCAAGGCTTGAAGGACTGTCCTTGCAGTCAGACTGGACTGATGAGACAATTGATGGAAGTACAGAGAAAGATTCTTTTGTTTGTCCGGGGTCAAAAAGGCCATCTGGGATGCTGTATTCAGTCTCACACCCAGAAAGCACATGTCCTGAGAGGGTACTAGACTGGACTTTATTTCGTTCACAGAATACCCCAGGCATCTTAGCACTGCTATCACATACTGTAAATGATGAAGAAGTTCGTCCTTTCTTGGGCCAGAATCAGGCAATCGTCCAAATAAGGATAGATCTGTATTCCTCTTAGCCTGAAGAAAGCTATCACTGGAGCCAGAACCTTCGTGAACACTCTGGGCGCAGTAGATAAGCCAAAGGGCAATGCAGAGAACTGATAATGAGAAGTCCCAGCCCGAAAACGCAGATACTTCCTGCAACTGAGCCTGATAGGAACATGAAGGTAAGCCTCCCTGAGATCCAGAGTCACCATCCAGTGATCTTTGCCCAGCAGAGGTAAAAGCTGTTGTAACGTCAACATTTTGAACTTGGGAATGTCCAGATATGTGTTGAGGATAGATAAATCCAAAATTGGTCTCCACGTGTTCCCCTTCTTTGGTACTAGGAACAGGCGAGAATAAAATCCTAGGCCCACTTCTGGCAGAGGGACCGGTTGTATGGCCCCTATTTGAAGTAGCAGAGAAATGTGTTTGTGAGCCTCTAGTCTTTGCTGAGGAGGAACGTCCGGCATGCCTGTGAAAGGAGGCAAGGTATGGAAATAAAACTTGTAACCTTGGTGTATGATATCCAATACCCATCTGTCTTGGGTAATCAAACTCCAATTTTCCTTGAAGAGTGCCAACCTTCCTCCCAAAGGTGCTGCCAGGCAAGAAGGATCTGGCAGCTGAAAAGGTAGGTCATTGGGCCTGTTTATGAAAGGACTGGCCCCTGCCCTCACCCGAAGATTGTGCAGATGAACTCCCTGTTCTAGGTCTGAAGGAACTCTGAGCTCTACCCCTACCACGTCTAGATCTACCCCTAGACTGAGAATCATAATAAGGATACGTCCACCCCTTAGCAGGCCAATTCCTACTAAACTTCGGAGGCTGAACTTGCAAAAAATCTTTAACAGCCTGCATAGACTTAGCCTTGTCTTCCATTTTCTTCAAGACTGACTCCACAGGTGAACCAAACAACACATCAGACTGTAAAGGAGCATCCAAAATCCTTGTCTTAACATGGTCAGATAAATTCTAATCCCTCAGCCAGGTGTGCCTGCGAAGAACTGAACCAGTGGCAGCCACCCTAGACGAGGCCTGTACAGCATCAAAACCACATTGTAAAGAATGCTTACCCACTTGTTCAGAGACATGTACCAAATCTTGCAATTCTTTACACTCAATGCCTTCCGCCAGAGCATCTACCTTAGACTTTAATTGAGAAAGAAGATAGTTTTGATATTTCAACATGTGAAACTGGCAATTCAAAGCCCTCATAGCTAAGGTGGAAGAAGTATAGACTTTCTTTCCCCATCTATCCAAAGCTCTGGCCTCTTTATCTGGAGGAACCGGATTTTTTACAACAGAAGCCTTGACACCCTTAGGTCCCTGACTAACAGTTTCTGGGTCCGCCCTAGGACTCTTATAAAGATATTTATGAGCCTCAGGCACCCTGTAATACCTATCCGGTTTAACAGGAGCAGGAGGCAAAGAATCAGGATTAAGTGAAGCCTCTGCAAACACATCTTCCACAACATCCAGAACAGGTGGTATAGCCAAGGGCCTATGCTGGGGCAAAAGCAAAAATTCCCTAAGCCTTTTCCTGGAATCAGAGAAGTCCTGACCTTCCCACTTAAAATGTTCCCTCATGGAATGAAGAGTCTCTGAAAAAGAGAAATCCTCTGGAGGAGAAGCAGAAGGAGTCGAATCATCTGCATCAGAATCAGAATAAGGAGAGTACTCCTGCAAGTCTTCAGTCAAGACTCTGAAACATCCAAGCCTGCTCAAAACTCCCCAACTCTGGCTCCACCCTAGGCCTCTTATCAGGAGGGGTAAAGAACCTCTAATCAAAGTTATTAAATCTTCTGCCATTTTAAGCATGTGCTTCTTGGGCACAGACCCTGCTGAACTAGGAGTGACACCAACAGAAGCTAAACCTGGCCTGCCTCTGGGAGAAGCCTTGGAAACAGAAGGAGAGGGCCTAACCACCCTAGGAAGGGAGGGGAGTACAGTAACCTGAGAAGCCCCTTCAGCCTGGGCTGCCTCCTGAGAGGCCACATCCTGCAATATCAAAGTCTCCCCCTGGGACTCCAGAGAAGCCTCCGTCGGAACCACCGGTTCCACTGACGCTTAAAGAACCGGCGTCCGCATGGACGACTCTTCTTGCCTGGGTTTAGCTGCTTTGTCTTTGCGCTTCTTGAAGAAGCGGGCCGGAGAATCCGACGGCATATTATAATTGCACCGCTTCCCGAAGACCAGCCTAGCACAATCTAACCTTCGCTTAATAGTGCGCTTATTGAACCTAGCACAAAAGCGACACCCAACAACGTCGTGCTCAGGCCCTAAACAAGGAATACACAAAGAATGATAATCCCTATGCGGTATCTGTTTCCCACAAGAAATACAGTTATTCACTTTTTCTGACATCCGGTAAACCACTGAGGCAAGAAAAACTAAAATATTCCCAACGGGTACTTAGCCAACTTTGACTCGGTCTGAAACTCAATTGAAAATTCCAGAACGCCGAACGGCACTTGCAACGCTGCTTCTGCATCGGACCATGCGGCAAAAAAGACTGAGGATATGACGTCGGTCATGCGCATTTGTACCCTGACGTCCTGATGTCAGTCTTAAGCGCCTTGACCGACGTCAGCCTAATACTTTGATATTCGGGCCGACCGAGGACAGCGGACTACCCATATGTAAGGACTGCAGCAATGTGAGATGAAGAACATCATGAGCTACTTAGACATTTCTTAAATGCAATCATCTTTATTCTGCCTCATGACCCAAGTGAACTCCTCACCATCCAGCTGCTTCATGCCACATGTACTGAGTACATAGTATGTTCGACAACTGCTGTTGCAAAGTTAACAATCTCACTACCAGAGGAACTTCTACAGCTGAATTTCACCTCCATTTGCAAAGTACAAAAGAAGCAATACCTTCAGTTAACATCTATTGTACTGAGCACATAGTATGACTGGCAATTGCTGCTGCAAAGTTAACATAACCTTACTACAAAAGGAACTTCTACAGCTGAACTTCACCTCCAGTTGCAAAGTACAGAAGATGTAATACCTTCAATTAAAATCTATACAAGACAGCTTCCATGAATAAAACTAAACTTAACTGATTTCCAGTGCTTCTACATTTGTGTGTTTCTGTACTGCAGTGTTGAATCTGCTGGATGGACACCGACACCCCCACCCCACTCACAGGCCATATACTGCTGAAGGTGAAGCTAAATTAACACTTTAGCACAATTGTACTCTAGCAGTATAAAATTTCACTGGAAAGGCAATAAAATTAAATGCTGTGACTTGTGTCAAGTATTTAGGGTTCAAAGACCATGTCTTTGTATCCGTAAACATTTTACCGCACTGATTGATTGTTTTTGGTAGTAAACCATCTGTGTGTGTGTGTGGGGGGGGGGGCTGTACTTCACTGAAGTACCTGACTGGCCCTCTCCTCATCGCATTTGTTTCTCCAGCTACTATAGCCTCATTCCAAGCCAAAGTCACTGCAATACTGTCTGCTGCAGTTATTGCAGTTAACTTAGGTGTATGTAAATAGCAATCTATCAGGTTGTTACTGTCTTTAAAGTTATCAGCACTTGTCTTACCTCCTGTCCTGCTGCAGTTTTACAGATTGTTTTCCTGGTACTTACTCCACCGTGGTGCGACCCACTATGTTTAAGCTTTGCTCTGCTCCCCTACTCTACCCCCAATTCATACCCACCCCATTACATCTACACTTAAACCTCATGGACTCCACCTCCTCTACTCATCCTCCTATCCTGTACCTAAATGCACTATCCAATCACAAACTGTTCTCATTATACTATCTCCACCCACTTATTTTCTAAATTCCTTCTCAAATCTCACTCCGCTCCCTCCCCATCAAAATCTACCTATTCTTCATGCTATTATCACTGCTCATTACCTCACCTAACCATACCGCAAGATTTTTGCATCACTAACTATGGCGTTTTCCTCCTGTATCACCTTATTCATTCTCTTTCTCTCATTCCTAACATCTCCACCAGTAGTAATAATAAACGAGAACACCTCAATTATTACTTCCATCCGTCCCTACCAACCATCTTCTCACTAACTACTCAAATATCTATTCCAGCTTATTTCTCATAACTCCACTCCACTGTTTTAACCCCAAAATACTAAAAAATGCCAGTCCCAATGTCAAAGTAATACTTCTACCCATCTCTGCTAAAAATGCCATAATAAACAAAACCACCTTTCTCCACCATACATCAGTGTGGTGATATCCATCCCAATTCAGGTTCCAATCAAACTCCAAACCAAAGAATATACCCTGAAAGTTTAAAAAGTACAGTTTTGTACCTACCATAAATGTAGATGTTCGAGGATCCACATTGCTGCAGTCCTAACTATTGGGTAGTCCGCTGTCCAGTCGGCCCGAATACCAAAGTATATGGCTGACGTCGGTCACGGCGCATTAGACTGACGTCAGTACGTCAGGGTACTAATGCGCATGACCGACATCATATCCTCAGTCTTTTCTTGCCCCAGATGTCAGAAGACCCTAAAAAGACAAGGCCAAAACCAAAACACACCAAACATACCTGCACCAAAAACATATACAATATATACAAAGGTACCAGAATATAATCTCACCTACACAACCACCCCTAAACACAGAGGGAAGGAGGGAGGAATTGGACTGCAGCAATGTGGATCCTCGAACATCTACATTTATGGTAGGTACAAAACTGTACTATGTTCTTCATTCCACATTGCTGCAGTCCTAACTATTGGGTAGAATCCCAAAGCAGAGGTAAGGGAGGCTGGCAAATCATAAGGAAGCAGGAGCTGATAACATGCCTTGCAAAATAGCTGTGGCAAAACCAGCCCTAGACTTAGAGTAGAGAGGAAGGTGGTAATGCTTAGAGAAAGTATGCACTGAACTCCAAGTAGCTGCCTCCAAAATATCCTTAGTTGCCACCCCTTAGAAATGCTGTTGAAGTGGCAGTAGCCCTAGTGGAATGAGGCCTAATCCCAGCTGGAATCTCTTTGCCATGATGGGAATAACAAAATGCAATGCAAAACCCAATCCACCTAGAAATAGTTTGTTTTGACACAGGCTTGCCCTGCTAACTCAAAGCAAAAGAAACAAACAACTGCTGAGACTTTCTAAAATCCTTAGTCCTGCTTAAATAATAACGCAATTGCCTGTGTACATCTAAAGTGTGCAAAATCTTTTCCCCTTTATTTTGGGGATCTGCATAGAAAGTAGGCAAATGAATAGTTTGGTTTAAAGCCACACTAGAAACCACCTTAGGCATAAAGGAAGGATTAGTACGTAATGATACCCTATCCTTATGAAAAATCAAAAAAGGCTCAACCGCCATAAGGGCCTGTAACTCAGAAACCCTTCTTGCAGAAGTAATGGCCAACAAAAAAGCAGTCTTCCATGACAAGTATTTCAGGTCAGCAGTAGCTGCAGGCTCAAAAGGTTGTAGAGTAAGTTTCTCCAACACAAAATTGAGATCCCAAGCAGGAGTAGGAGCTCTACGTGGGGGTCTTATATTCTTTGCCCCCTAAGAAATTGCTTGAATAAAGGATGTGAAAACAATGGTGGGTCACAATCATAGTGAGCTGAAATTGCTGCAGCATGAATCTTAATGGAAGAGAAAGACAAAGCTTTGTCCAATAACTCAGTAAGATATTGAAGAGCCACACTCAAATTAGGCTCCGAAATCTCCAAATTCTGTGCTGCAGTCCAAAATAAAAATCTCTTCCATTTTTCTGCATACACTTTCCTTGTACTAGGTCTTCTGGCTTCCATAATCACATTTAAAACTTGTTGAGGAAGTTGAGACCTGCTGTCTTTCAAAACAGAATATGCCAGGCTGTGAGATGAAGAGTTTGAAGCTTGACATTGAGCAGATGACCGTCCCTCTGAGACAATAGGTGTGGAATCAAGGGTAAAGGCCATGGAGGCTTCCTTACCAGACTCCTCAGTAATGGGTACCAGTGCTGCCGAGGCCAATCTGGAGCTATTAAAATCATCCTTGGCTTGTCTTGTCTGACCTTTAGAAGCACCTTTGGGAGAAGAGGCAGAGGTGGAAAAGCATACACATGAAGATTTGTCCAACTGAAAGAAAGAGCATCCACTTTCCAAGCTGTGTGATGAAATCCCTTCGTGCAAAACTTTGGCAGCTGGTGGTTTAGTGGAGAAGCGAACAGATCTATGTCTGGAGTTCCCCATGACACTGTCAATGTTTGAAATACATGAAGATCCAGTTTCCACTCGTGGGGATCCATGATTTGTCTGCTTAACACATCTGCTGCTTAACACATCTGCTAAGGAGTTCTGTGCTCCCGGCAGAAACCTTGCCTGAAGAGTTAGTTGCAAGCTGAGCGCAGTCTCCCATAAAATCATTGCTTGCCTGCACAATGGGTAAGAATGTGTTCCCCCTTGTTTGTTGATGTACCACATGACAGTTGTGTTGTCTGTTAGAATCAACACCTGCCCTGGAAGAAGTAACTCCTTGAAAGCCATTAATGCAAACTGGACTGCTAACATCTCTTTCATGTTGATATGTAGATGCTGTAGTCTGGCAGGCCACTTGTCTTGTATCCACTTTCCATCTAGATGAGCTCCCCAAGCAATGTCTGAGGCATCTGTCGTTAGAATCTGACTTGCCTCTGGCCGGGTCACAGAGAGTCCCTTGTTTAGGTGACATTCCTGAGCCCACCACAAAAATTCCTTTTGAATGCAAGGTATTATTTGAATGACAGTGTCCAAATCCTGGCAGTGCTGTGTCCATAGATTTTTGAGATACCATTGTAGCTTCCTCATATGCAGTTTGGCATTGGGAAGCACCAGAATACAAGATGCCATGAACCCTAAGGCTTGAAGGACTGTCCTTGCAGTCAGCCCGGACTGAAGAGATAATTGATGGAAGTAACTGGAAAGATTCTTTTGTTTGTCCGGGGTTAGAAAGGCCATCTGGGCTGCTGTATTCAGTCTCACACCCAGAAAGCACATGTCTTGAGAGGGTACTAGACTGGACTTTATTTCGTTCACAGAATACCCTAGGCATCTTAGCACTGCTATGACATATTCCAAATGCTGTAGAAGGTCTTCCTTTTCTTGAGCCAGAATCAGGCAGTCGTCCAAGTAAGGATAGATTTGAATTCCTTTTAGCCTGAAGTAAGCTATCACTGGAGCCAGAACCTTTGTGAATACTCTCGTAGCAGTAGATAAGCCAAAGGGCAATGCAGAGAACTGATAATGAGAATTTCCAGCTCGAAAACGCAGATACTTTCTGCAACTTAGTCGTATAGGCACATGAAGGTAAGCTTCCTTGAGATCTAAAGTTACCATCCAGTGATCTTTGCCCAGTAGAGGTAAAAGCTGTTGTAACGTCAACATTTTGAACTTTGGAATGTCCAGATAAGTGTTGAGGATAGATAAATCCAAAATTGGTCTCCACGTGTTCCCCTTCTTTGGTACTAGGAACAGGCGAGAATAAAATCCTAGGCCCCTTTCTGGCACAGGAACTGACTGAATGGCTCCTATTTGGAGTAACAGAGAAATTTGTCTGCGAGCCTCTGTTCTTTGTAGAGGAGGAATGTCTGGCATGCCTTTGAAAGGAGGCAAGGTATGGAAATAAAACCTGTAACCGTGGTGAATGATATCCAGAACCCATTTGTCTTGGGTAATTAAATCCCAATTTTCTTTGAAAAGAGACAGTCTTCCTCCTAGAGGTGCCGCCAGGCGAGAAGGTACTGGCAGCAGAAAAGGCAGGTCATTGGGTCTGCTTACGAAAGGACTGACCCCTGCCCTCACCAGAAGTCTGAGCAGGTGAACTCCCTGTCCTAGGCCTAAAAGAACCTTGAGCTCTGCCCCTACCACGTCTAGACCTACCCCTAGACTGGGAATCATAAGCAGGATAAGTCCACCCCTTAGTAGGCCAATTTCTACTAAACTTCGGAGGCTGCACCTGCAAAAAATCCTTAACAGTTTGCATAGACTTAGCCTTGTCCTCCATTTTCTTTAAAACTGCTTCCACAGGCGAACCAAACAACACATCAGACTGTAAAGGAGCATCCAAAATCCTTGTCTTAACATGCTCAGCTAAGTTCTGATCTCTCAACCAGGCGTGCCTACGAAGAACAGAACCAGTGGCAGCCACCCTGGAGGAGGCCTGCACAGCATCAAAACCACATTGCAAGGAATGTTTACCCACTTGTTCAGACACATGAACTAAATCCTGCAACTCTTTACACTCAATACCTTCCGCCAGAGCATCCACCTTAGATTTCAACTGTGAAAGAAGATAATTCTGATATTTTAACATGTGAAACTGACAATTCAACGCCCACATGGCTAAAGTGGAAGAAGTATACACTTTCTTTCCCCATCTATCCAAAGCCCTTGCCTCTTTATCAGGAGGGACAGGATTTTTAACAACTGAGGCCTTCACACCTTTAGGCCCCTGAGAGACAGTTTCGGGTCTGCCCTAGGACTCTTAAAAGATACTTATGAGCGTCAGGCACCCTATAATACCTATCCGGTTTAACTGGGGCAGGAGGCAAAGAATCAGGATTCAGGGAAGCCTCTGCAAAAACATCTTCCACCACATTCAAAACAGGAGGTATAGCTAAAGGCCTATGCTGGGGTAAAACAAGAATTCCCTAAGCCTTTTCCTGGAATCAGAGAAATCTTGACCTTCCCATTTAAAATGCTCCCTCATGGAATGCAGAGTCTCTGAAAATGAAAAATCCTCAGGAGGAGAAGCTGAAGGAGTAGAATCATCCACATCAGAATCAGAATAAGGAGGGTACTCCTGCAAGTCTTCAGTCAAGACTCAGAAGCCTCCAAGCATTGCTCAAAACTCTCAAACTCAGGTTCCACCCTAGGCCTCTTATCAGGAGGGGGCATAGAACCCCTTATCATAGTAATCAAATCCTCTGCCATTTTAAGCATATGTTTCTTAGGCAAAGACCCTGAGGCACTAGGAGAAACCCCCACTGAAGCAAAACTTGGCCTGCCCTCAAAGAAGCCTTGGAAACAGAAGGGGAGGCTCTAACCACCTTAGGAAGAGAAGGAAGAACAGCCACCTGAGAAGCCCCTCAGCCTGGCCTACTTCCTGAGAGGATACATCCTGTAACAGTAAAGTCTCTCCCTGAGACTCCAAAGAAACACCTGGCAAAACCTCCGGCTCCACTGAGCCCTCTAAAGAACCGGCGTCTGGGACTGTCGGTTCTTCCACTCTAGGCTTTGCCGCTTTGTCCTTGCGCTTTTAGCGAAGCGGCCGGAGCATCCGACGGCATTTTATAATTACAACGCTTCCCAAACACTAACCTGGCACAGTCTAACCTTCTCTTAATAGTGCGTTTGTTAAATCTAGCACAAGAGCGGCATCCAACAACGCCGTGCTCAGGCCCTAAACAAGGTATACACAAAGTATGGTAATCCCTATGAGGTATCTGTTTCCCACAAGAAATACAGTTATTCACTTTTTCTGACATCCGGTTAAATACTGAGGCAAGAAAAAAACAAAATATTCCCCAACGGGGTACTTAGCCAACTTTGATTCGGTCTGAAACTCTGGCTTCAGAAACTTTCAGAACGCCAACCTGCACTCGCAAAATTGCTTCTGCATCGGACCATGCGGCAAAAAAGACTGAGGATATGACGTCGGTCATGCGCATTAGTACCCTGACGTACTGACGTCAGTCTAATGCGCCGTGACCGACGTCAGCCATATACTTTGGTATTCGGGCCGACTGGACAGCGGACTACCCAATAGTTAGGACTGCAGCAATGTGGAATGAAGAACATCATAGCCACTCTAAACATTACAAGCATATGCAGCAAAATCACAGATTTTCATGCCTGGATGACCCAAACACAACCCAGACATTCTAGCCAAAACAGAGATATGGCTAATGCCTGAAATAAAAGATACTGAAATGTTACCCCCTGATTATAATATCATTAGGTGCAACAGAGCACATAAAAAGTAGATGGAATAGCTATAATCTTTCCAAATATGCTCACTGTAACTCCATATACAAGCACAATCCCAAATTTTGGAAAAGAAGAAATCCTAATCTCATTCCTAAAACTTAATAGAACCAAGAGCATATGCACTGCTGTGCTACATACTCCCCAGGACAGAACATTCTGATACTTGAAAACATGCCATCCTGGATAGCAGATACAAAAACAAAAGACAGTATCCAACTGGGTGATGTAAATATTGACTGGCAGTCTTCATCTGCATATTCAGCAATCAACAGAATGAACCTCTTTGGAGTCATTCAACTTATTAATACACCAACAAGATATGGCAAAAATAACTCCCAACAATCTATCCTGGATTGGATTATGGTTAGCAACCCATCTAATTTTACCTCCTCAGGTACCCTCCTTGATACACTAAGCGACCAACTGCCACCTTGAACCCACAGGAGTATTACACAACTAATAAAGGAACATAAGCTCAAAACTAGCCATAATCTCTCCAGTTTCTCCAAGAAGTCTTTCATTGAAGCTCTGAAAGCAGTTAACTGGTCTGTCCTAAAAAGAGTCCCCTTAAATGATGTGGTTGAATAGGGTATATATTGTAAAGTCGAACTTTTACCTTATCGAATACCTACATTTCGACCCATCATTATCGAACCGCGAAAACATCGAATGTCCAGAAGAGGGAAAGCAGAAACGTCGAATCGTCATGGTTGGCCTTCTGCAGTACAGCTCCGTAAGATAAGTGTGCGATAGTTATAGACCTTAGTGTTCGGGTGTCGGTTAAGGTAAGTGCATAGACGGTAATGTATGTTAGATTTGGTGTACGGTTTTGTTAAGTGTATGTGTGTGGATTATTTAGTTTGATTGGGTTTAGCTTTTTAAGGTAAGTGTGCGATAGTTACGGACCTTAGGGTTAGGGTGCGGGTTAAGTGCATACATGGTGGTATATGTAAGATTTAGTTTAGGATTAGAAGTAGGGTTTAGTTTAGGGTTAGAAGTAGGGTTCTGGTTAGTGCATGTATGTGGTTTATTTAGTTTGTTTGTGTAGGTAGTATGTAGTGGGCGGTGGGGTGGGACAAGTATGACAGTTTGACTTTTTGAATTTTGCGGTTTAGGGCGTTAGGTGTTTATGTGTTTCGATGATGACGGGTCAATGTTTAGGTATTTGATAAGGTAAGTGTTAGACTTTATAATATAGACCCGTTGAATATCTCATTGCAGCATTTCTAAATATATTCTTAACACCTTAGCCCCACAACACACAAAAATAATTAAAAACATCCATACCCAATGGCTCACCAACCAATGCAAACTCCTTATGAAAGATAGACAAAGCATGTATTAACTGGCAAAAGAATAAAAATGACAAAAATTGAAAACTATTCAGATGGCTATGAAACCAAGTCAAGAAACAACTTGACAGAGAAAAAGTCTCATTATACTCATCTACAAGACAGCCATAAAAACAATCCTAAAAAATCTGGTCTTCCATATCCTGTTCCATCAACCCAGATACAAAAAAGAATCCCAGACATTCCCCCTCTTCAAACAGCTACCTATTTCAATACATACTTCATAGAATACACAGCCAACTTAACATCAAACTTACCTAACACACCCCCTTCCACACAGCTAACTTCCCCTACCTTACACTGTAGCACATTTCCTTCACAAAACAAACCTAACTGCAATCTCTCCAATACACATAGGGAAAACTCCACCCACTTGACCTTTCTATAACTCTCATAAAAAAGCTTTTACATAAACTAAAACCTTGTTCCTCCTCAGCTGACAACCTTTCCCCGGATACCTAAATCAAGCTGCAGATGCAATAGCATACCTAATCAGCATTCTTATTAATGGATCAATAACAGAATCCTATGGTCCCTAACTTGGGGAAAATTGCTCATATTATCTCACTGCATAAAGGAGGTATGGCCACTCATGTTTTTCCATCCCACAGCCATCCTGTCTCCCCTCTCTAAAATCCTTGCAAGATATATACATCAACACTTTCTCCACTATCTCTTACAAAATAAGCTAATCATCAATACACAAAATAGATTTCGGCCACATCACAGCACCTCCACTGCATTACTATCATTTACAGACACTGTCACTAAAGCTCGCAACTCTTAATAAACTTGTACCTGTACTATTTCTAGATCTAGCAAAAGCCTTTGACATGGTTTCTCACAGTAAACCCCTCAATCAACTTTCCACCCTGTGTCTATCATATCTATCTATTCAATGGTTCTCTAGCCACCTTGCTAACAAGCAACAAGCTGTAAAATGGCAAGGACCCATCCCTGCATAGCTTCCCACTTCAACAGGAGTCCCACAAGGATCCATCCTTGGCCCACTGCTATTCAATATTTTTATCAACAACCTACATTCATCTTCTTGTAAAAGCACCTTGATTCAATATGCAGAAGATTCTGCCATCATCTGCTCTTCAAACACCTTAACTCACCTCCAAGACATCACTCAATAAGCTGTCACCTCCATAGAAACCTTGCATACAAGAGCACAACTCCTACTTAATTCTCAAAAAAAAAAAAAAAAAAAAACTAACTCCTCCTCTTTACCACAAAATCTCACACCCCTAACATAGCATCCTTCTGCCCTCCTTACTCTATGGATGGAGAACCAATTCTAACAAATTACAATCCTCCATAAACAAACTTGAAAGCTACTACAACAACATTTCATCCTCCTTTACTCATCACTGCAAAGGTTTGCATACCCTTTTAGCTGCCTGGAACTCCCCCTCCACTCCTCCATACATTCAACCTATAACAATACATAAAATCATACACAAACCATTAGCCTGCTCAGCTCTTAACACCTTTAATCAACATATATTTCCTTAAATGGGTTGCCAACTGGGTCACGGACAGAACCCATATGGTAAGAGTTGCGGGAGCTAGATCCGACTCCAAACCGGTTACAAATGGCGTTCCCCAGGGCTCAGTCCTAGGACCCCTCCTGTTTGGCTTCTCAGAGGTACAGGCAGGAGGACTATGGCTGACCAAGTTCGCAGACGACTGCAAACTAAGGGCTATAATTGCCTCTCCGGCTGACACAGACATCCTCCAAAAGGTTCTCACTGAGACTAACACCTGTTGTCAAAATCATGGCCTCAAGCTAAATGCCAAAAAGTGCATAGTCATCCCCTTTGGAAAAAACAAAGTACCCACAAATTATCACATAGGTGGTAGTCCCCTAAATACGGAAGACGTAATAAGGGATCTGGGGACCCAAGTAGATAGTAAACTCTCCTTTGATAATAACATTGCCAAAGTGGTTAGCAAATCCTTCTACGTGGCACACCTTATCACAAAAGGGTTCGAATCCAGATCAAAAGAGGTCATTGTGCCCCTCTACTCATCGCTCATCAGACCCATCATAGAGTACAACGCCCCATTTGGGATGCATCTTACAAGACAACTGCAACAGCTGGAAAGACCACAGAAGTACCTCACCAAGACAATCAGTGGCCTCAAACAGATGCCCTATGCAGCTCGAGTGAAGAAACTCCAGCTGTAATCGGTTGCATACCGCCTACTCAGAGGTAATCTCTGCCTGACATACAAGGCCATGTCCAACCCAGAACTGATTGACATGCTCCACCTAAAGAAAAGCTTATCTCCTCGAGCCACACACTCTAGGGATCTAAACCTCACCACAACAATAAATAGAATGTGCTGGAGGGATAGATTCCGGTCACAGAGACTTCCCATGCTTTGGAACAAGATTCCAATCTACATTAGGCAGAGCTCCTCGCTGACACTCTTCAACAGAAACCTTGACGGGTGGATGGGAAACAGAAAGTTTACCCCGGGGATCACGTCAGTGGCTCTGCTGGACAGAGGCACAGGGAACTAATCTAAGGGGGCGGTGAAAGCCAACACATTCTGGCTACGCTTATAAATGCCTTCGGGCAGATAGCCTAGTACCTACTGATGAACCTAAAAGAACTCTTAGATCAGAAGACAATCAACTTCTCAACATTAATAAACCAAATAAACCCCCTGAACAAACCCTATACTTGTACTCAGTAGCAAAAAATGGAACTCTTTGCCTCTAACTAACATAACTATTTCTAATCTACTCACCTTTAAATGCTCTCTAAAAGAATACTTTACAAAATCTTAGACCTGCTCCTGTGCCAATCCTGGCTGAACTTACTCAGTATACTTCAATCACCCCCTTCAACCTAAATCACATTACATAACCCTCTTCAAAAGGAACACTGACGATTGGATGGGAGATAGGAAATTCACCCCGGGGATCACGTCAGTCACCCTGCTAGACAGGGGTCCAGGGAAGTAAATATTGTGGGAAGGAATATCCGGGGAATTGTTTGGCTAGGCTTGTAAAGGCCCTAGAGGCGATAGCCTAGTATCAAACCTATGAACCCTCTCCAGCTTCCTACTCTGCTCCTTTTTTGTTTAATTTTCCCACTACCTTACTTTATCCATTTCATCTTTGCAGTCCTGTCCTCCACCTCTTTCTGATTCCTCTCTACTCACCTAAGCTACTTGAAGACACCCTACCTGCTCTTATAATCTCCTTCCTTCTAGAACCATAATATGAACACCATCTCTCATATTAAGACATCACTCAATTTCCCCTCGCTGTCTCTTATCATGTAATCTCTACTATCTCAAATATCTTATTACAACTGTCTCAGGTCTCATTTATCATATACTAATTTATATAACAAATACTATGACTACCGAGTTTTTCCTCTCAAATTTTCTCCAGCTCATGTTATTGTTTTTCATTGCACTCTACTATGAAATATACATTCTATGTTTTGCTCTTTACAACATTTTTTCACTCATGTTTTGTAGTGTAACATGATATTTTGTGATTTAAAATATCTGTACTCAATTTCTGAAAGATTGTGATAGTGGAGCTTTTCTCCCCAGGCCTCTGCTACAAATGGGTGCTTTCTAGCCCAGTCAGACTTTCCCAGTAAACAAATGTCAAAGAAATAAACTTTCTTTAATCTAGACACTACTGTAGGTGAGGGGGGATACCACTCAAACTCAGAATTTTATTGTCAGTTAAAGTGTGAGTAGCTCTAGCAAGTCCTTCTCCATGTCTTTCATGGGCTTTTGTGACAGAGCATTTACTGAAGCATGGACTACGATCATGTTGTACTCATACTTACTGCAGAAGAGGGTCCTGAGGGCCTTTGATACGTCAGGTCAGCAATCCTGGTTTTCGAGAGACAGTTAACTGTAACCCTGTCCGTATTCAGCCTGGTGAGCATGAAGTCAGTGTATCTAACAATGGAGTCACCGATTACTAGGATGTTTCCAGAAGCTGATGTATTATTAACCCTAGGGTGTTAATTTGTTGGTGACCTGATGATGAAGAAGTGCATGTACTTGGGGGGGGTTCATTGTTGCCTACTCTTAAGAGTTTTAGGAGGTTTTGGTAGTGATGATTTTTTTTTTTGGAATCAACATATGACAGTTTAGCGCTGCCAGTATGAGGATGCTGCGTTTATGCTGGTTGAGGTAAAAGTATGAAGCTCACTGCATGCATGAAAGTTCAAGAAGGATGCTTCCAAGTTTGATATGTGTTTGCACCTCCTCCAGACAAAATCAGTTAAGTTATGGAAGAGTTCATTTTCAGAAAGCATGAGGAAGTTCTTACACTCCCCTAGGACACCAAGTGTTAGAAGGTTGACAATAGAAAAGAAGGTAGTCTGCAGTTTTTCCACACTGCCCAGTGCTATTTTATTTTCTATGGGAACTTGAGAGGGGAAGTGATGTAAAGAAAATGTACAGTACATGTAGGAATACATATGCAAACTAGCTTAGCTGGTAACAAGTCCACGCAGGTCTGCACAAACATGCAACCTGGAGCAGACTAGAGACAGTCATCAACAAAATGAAAGAAGGATTTCTGCTGTAAAAACTTGGGGAAATTTTGTACACACCATCTAGTTTTCCAGCTACAACTACAGAAGCTGTGCGCTCTGCTGAGCACAGCTGATCTTAGTATATAGCAAAGAGTAAAAGGCAAAAGACCACTGAAAACCATTTATAAATTTGACCAACGTGGGCCTGGCTATTGAGAAACAGCAGCATCAATATCCTCCCACTATAGTAACCACTAATGTTGGCTCCCATACTAGGACAGAAACAAGTTAATTGCTAGCATTGGAAACACTGATTTACACAGAAAAAAAAACAGTAACCTGGCCCAGTTACTGTATTTTTGGAAATCATCTCTTCCTGATCTCCTGTTAACCGAGAAGCATCCTCCATACCAAATACTTTAACATGTTCCAATCCCCACTTGTAAATGCAAGGTATTGTTGGAAGCTTCCCTTCTTTCTTTACATTCTTCTAAGTTCTTTCAAACTTGTTTTATGGGAAATATGGACACATGCCAGAGTAATCCACCTTCCCATCCAGTAGCCACTTATTAATATAAATCTTCCATAATTATGCACTGTTTCTTTCTCTACCACTATTGGTGTACCTTTCCCTATCAATATCTTCTTTTTATGAATCCTTGGTCCCCTCTGCAACCATTTCTTAGTTAAACTGACATGTTCAATCCCATTCAAGATAGTCTCTTGTAACATTACTACTAGCAACCTGTATTTCTTTATTTAGGCAACAGTCTTGCTATTTTAGTGCTGCCATTTTAAAATGTCAAAAAATTATTTTCACCTCTAAACTATAGCATATCTGCCTTATATGTAATTCTTTCTGAGAAAGCGAATAAAACTATTTCTTCTGGCTCGCAAAAGCAATACCATATTTTTTTCAGCTTAACAATTTGTTTACTTTCATGTTACATCTTTTCCACCAGAACGATTAACTATATCCCAAATACCCAAATAACATACACCAAACTATCATGAGTATATGCACTTTCAAGTAGAGAATACACCCTTCCACAGAGGTGCAGCTGCTCCAAATCAACAGCATTCCCTACAGGTGTTACCAGTTGCAAAAGTCAGGTTTGCCATATCAAGGGGCATGTTGGTGACTTTGAATACTCAAAAAAAAGTTCTTGTCTACTGCAATAAAATTCATTATTCCCCTTCCAAACAAGAAAAAAGAGATGGTGTACATTAAATAAACTTTTACAATTTTAACTAGCTCTTTATTTACTTCACAAATTATACAGTTTTAAAGTCATAATTTAACTTTATAGAACTACAGTTGCAACTAGTGTAGTGCACCCCTTTAAATCTAAATATACCACTTATCCATTTGCTTTATGTTAAATACTTCCTGTTTTTTCTGAAGTCACTCTTTTAAGAGGCAATTGCTAAAACTTTCAAGGATCTCTAGAAAGGGTCAATCTCGACAAACTGTCTAGACATCCTATAACTGAATTTCTGGAACTCTCAAGTACCTCAACTTGAGTCTGTCTGATAACTTCAAATATTCCAATGAAATTTGAAAGATGCCTTCAGATTCTGCCTTCCTTTCATAAATTACGCCCCTTCAGTTTAAGGAGCAGAGGAAAGTACAGTTTTGTACCTACCATAAATGTAGATGTCCGATAGATATGCAACTGCAGTCCTTACATATGGGTTGTCCTGCCTCAGGCAGCCCTCGGTCGGCCGGATTCCAAAGTCTGGGTCCGACGTCGGCTGATGTCGCCTCCTCCCCGACGTCAGAGCGGCTGGGGTATAAAATCATCAGCCAACGCCATCTTCCTCAGTGTTTCTTGCCCCAGATGCCAGGTGCCCTCCAAGGAAGGCTAAATTTAGGACTGGATAAAAAAGTCCAGACATACATAATAGCAATAAACAGATACACCATAACAGATATCCCCAGCTAAGTATAAAAGGAGGGAAGTGGACCCAATACACAGAGGGGTAGGAGGGCGGGAAAACCTGACTGCATTTGCATATCTATCGGACATCTACATTTATGGTAGGTACAAAACTGTACTATGTCCTTCAAGAATGCAACTGCAGTCCTTACATATAGGTTGAATACCATAGCTAAGCTGGGGGTGGTAGGCTCTAAGATAAGGATGGTGTAGCTAAAATGCCCTGCAGGATTGCTGAAGCAAAGCCTGCTCGGGATCTGGAATATAAAGGCAGGTTGTAGTGCTTGGAAAATGTATGCACGGAGCTCCATGTAGCAGCTTCTAGAATGTCCTTTGTAGCCACCCCTCTTAGGAAGGCTGTGGAGGTGGCTGTAGCTCTGGTGGAGTGTGGCCTAATATTGGCTGGCACACTCTTTCCATGAAAAGAATAACAGAATCTGATGCAATGTCCAATCCATTTTGAAATTGTTTGTTTGGAAATTGCCTTTCCTTGCACTGCAGGAGCGTATGCTACAAAAAGTTGGTCTGACTTTCTGTTGGCCTTTGTTCTGTCCAAGTAGTAGCGTAGTTGTCTGTGTATATCCAAAGTGTGCAGCAGCCTTTCCCCTTTATTTTGAGGATTGGGGAAGAAAGTAGGCAGGTGAATTGCTTGATTTAGAGACACCCTGGATATCACTTTTGGCATAAAAGAAGGATTGGTTCTTAAAGAAACCCTGTCCTGATGAAAAATGAGAAATGGAGGTATTGCCATGAGGGCCTGTATCTCCGAAACTCTTCTTGCCGAGGTAATTGCCAACAGGAAAACTGTTTTCCAGGAAAGAAATTGCAATTCTGAAGATGCTGCTGGTTCAAAAGGAGGAAGAGTTAATTTCTCTAACACGAAGTTGCGGTCCCATGCAGGCACTGGTGGTTTTCTGGGAGGTTTGATATTCTTTATCCCTCGTAGAAATTGTCTTAGCAAAGGATGTAAAAACACAGGTGGATCAGTGTTGTATTTTGCTGAAATTGCTGAAGCGTGTATTTTTATGGAAGAATAGGAAAGTCCATTATGCAGCATTTCTGCCAAGTATTCCAGTATCTGTGGGATGCTCATTACTGATGCATCCTGTCCCTTGTTGGTATTCCAGATGTTGAATCTCTTCCATTTGGCTGAATAAGTCTTTCTGGTGGAAGGTCTGCGTGCTTCCAGTAATATCTGTTGAACTTCCTTGGAGAGAGATATGGGGAGGAATCAAGGAACCCTCCAAGCTGTCAGCTGCAGAGTTTGCAGGTTGGGGTTAATCGTCCTGTAATTGTGCTGAGTCAAGAGTAGAGGCCAGTGACGCAGAGCCCACGGCTTGGTGCAAGTTATGCTCCTTAGTAATGGGTACCAGTGCTGTCTTGGCCAATCTGGAGCTATTAAGATACCTTTGGGTTGCTCTGTTTTGATCTTCAGTAACACCTTGGTCATTAATGGTAGAGGTGGGAATGCATAGATTGTTAGAGAGTTCCAGCTGAAAGAGAGAGCATCTATTCTCCAGGCTTGTGGATGGTGTGTCCTCGAGCAGAACTTTTTCAGATGATGATTGAGGTGGGAAGCAAAGAGATCTATGTCCGGCCTCCCCCATGCAAGAGTTATTTGTGCAAAAATGTCTGGATGCAACATCCATTCGTGCGGGTCCAGGATGTTTCTGCTTAGACTGTCCGCCAGAACATTGTCCCTGCCCGGAACAAACTGGGATTGCAGCTGTATGTTCAGTTTCAGGGACTTTTCCCAAAGAGTCATTGTTAGTCTGCAAAGGGGGTAAGAATGAGTACCTCCCTGTTTGTTTATGTACCACATAACAGTGGTGTTGTCTGTCTTTATTAGCAGATGACCTTGTTGAAGATATTTTCCGAAGGCCTCGATTGCATGAATTACTGCTAACATCTCTTTTTGATTGATGTGAAGATGCACTTCCTGTGGGGTCCATTGCCCTTGAATGCATCTGCCCTCCATGTGGGCCCCCCATCCATGGTCTGAGGCGTCTGTTGTAATGGTTTGGCTTGCTTGAGGTTTGATGAAAGGCATACCTTTGTTTAACTGGCTTGCTTGGGCCCACCACAGAAATTCCCTTTGTAGACATGGGATGAGTGGAATAATTTCTTCTAAGTTGTGGCTGTGTTGAGACCATAAACTTTTTAGGTACCATTGTAATTTTCTCATGTGTAGCCTTGCCAGTGGAACCAGTAGAATGCAAGATGCCATGAAACCCAGGGCCTGCAGGATTTTCCTTGCAGTCATCTGGGTGAGCTTTGCTAGGCTTTTGAAGTAATGTGGTAATTGCTCTTGCTTCTCTTCTGTGAGGTAAGCCATTTGTGATTCTGTGTCTAGTTTGGCTCCTAGAAAAATTATTTGCTGGGAATGGCAGTAGTCTTGATTTTTGTAAGTTGACTGTGTATCCCAAAGCCTGTAGTAAGTGAATGACATAATTCAAGTTTTTTGTCAAGGCTTGCTTGCTGTCCGCTTGTATAAGGCAGTCGTCCAGGTAAGGGTATATTTGTATCCCCTGGAGTCTGCAGTGTGCAATTACTGATGCCAGGCATTTCGTGAATACTCTGGGCGCAGTAGATAAGCCAAAAGGCAATGCTGAGAATTGATAATGCTCTGACCCTGCAAGAAATCTGAAGTATCTTCTGCAACTGTGTCTGATTGGGACATGCAGGTATGCCTCCTTGAGGTCCAGAGTAACCAGCCAAGACCCCTTGCCCAGCATGGGAAGGAGTTGCTGGAGCGTCAGCATTTTGAATTTTGGTACAATGAGAAAAGTGTTTAGAGCGGACAAGTCCAGTATAGGTCTCCATTGCTTTTCTTTTCTTGGAACAAGGAGCAGTCTTGAGTAAAATCCCTGGCCTTGTTCCTGAGGAGGTACCTTTTCTATTGCTTTGATTTTTATCAGCTTTGAAACTTGTACTAATGCCTCTGCCCTTTGATTTTGTGGCAGGTTGGGCATGCCTTGTCTTGTTGGTAAAGTATGGAAGTGGAACCTGTAGCCTTGGTCTATTATGTCCAGAATCCATTTGTCCTTTGTTAAAATGTGCCAATTTTTTGAAAATAAGGATAATTTTCCGCCTAAAAGTGCTTCTCTCTGAGCCTTGGTCGGCGGTGTGGAAGTCAAGTCATTGTGATTGTCCCTGTGGAGCAGTAGAAGGCCCTGCGCCACCTCTCTGATTAGTCGGTTGCCATTGGCGTCCCCTGTAGGAGCCTCTGTATTTCCCTCTCCCTCGGGCACGCCTGTTTTTTCCCCTTTGCAACTTGTCAGTGTCTGGAAAGGACCAATTCTTAGAAGGCCAATTCCTGCTGAACCTTGGTGGCTGAACCTGGAGGAAATCTTTGACTGTTTGCACTGATTTAGCCTTTTCCTCAATTGATTTCAACACATCCTGAGCATTAGCACCAAACAGCTTGTGTTTTTCCAGAGGTGCATCTAGAAGCTTTACTTTAACATGATCTGGCAATGCCTGTTCTTTCAACCATGCATGTCTCATTATGACGGCCCCTGTCATAGCTGCCCTACATGAAGCTTCCAATGCATCATAACCACACTGAAGAAAATGATTGCTAACCTACTGTGTATTATGAACCAAATCCTGCAAGGCCTTTCTATCTAAAGGCTCAGGAGAGGCTAACTTTTTCTGCAAATCATCCATCAAGAAATCCTGATACTGAAACATATGAAAAAGGCAATTAAGGGCCCTCATGGCAAGTGTGGTTGAGGTATAAACTTTTTTGCCCCACCTCTCCAGGGACCTAGCTTCCCTGTCTGAGGGCAAAGGATATTTGGCCGTGGATGTGGCCACCCCTTTGGGCCCCTGGGAAATTGTTTCTAGATCAACAGAATGGGCCTTAAAGAAATGTTTATGAGTTTCAGGAACCCTGTAGTATCTGTCCGGCTTGGCAGGAGCAGGGGGGAGAGAATCAGGAGAAGCACTCGAATCTGAGTACACATCATCCAGTACATCTAACACTGGAGGGATAGCTAAAGGCCTGTGTTGGGGAAGCTTAAGGAAGGTACGAAGCCGCTTCCTGGTGTCGGAGAATTCCTGGCCTTGCCACTGAAAATGCTCTCTCATGGAGTGGAGAATTTCCCCAAAAGAAATATCCTCAGGAGGAGAGGCAGAAGGAATAGATTCCTCCGCATCAGAATCCTCGTAGGCCTGGAAGGACTCCTCCTGGGTATCTGAAAGTTCAGAGTCACCAGAGGCTTCATCAGAAGAAAGGGTGTCTGTATGCTCAACCCTGGGCCTTTTGTCTGAAGGTGGCTGAGAACCTCTGTCAGGATGGGCCTGGGAGCCTCTTATTAAGGAAATTAGATCTGCAGCTAAAGTCATGATTTGTTTATCAGTAGTGGGCTGAGGCAAAGATTTAGGAGGGTGAGACTTAGCCTGGCTGGAGGCCTTAGCACGTGTGTAGGCCTTGATGGACATAGACATAGGGGGCCTAGCCGCCCCACGTGCTGGAGTAACCTTGTCCACCGGTATGGTCTCAGGCAAATCTTGGGCTTCAGTTTCTGGAGGAAAATCAACAACCGGCACCGGCGTAGGCTCCGGGGCCGAAGTGAACGGTAAAGCGGTGTCGTCGGTCTGAAGCAGTGGAAAAACCTCCTCAGAAGAGACCGATGCACTTGTGGTAGTTTTTGGCGTGGTGTCGGTGGAAGTCGCGGGCCGAGAAAGTCGGTCCCGGTCTTTCCGTTTTTTGGAAATATGTGGTGTTGGCTGTTCCGACGGCATGGTATAAGAGAAATTTTCGCCAAAAAAGTCTTCAGCAAACTCTGCCCGGCGCCTGAGCGTGCGCTTATTGAAGCAACCACAAGCAGCACAGGCCGAGACATCGTGGTCTGGGCCAAGGCAGGGAAGGCAGTAAGAATGGAAGTCCTTATGAGGTATTTGTTTACCACAAGACAAACAGTTATTAACTTCTTCAGATTTTTCTGACATCGGCTGAGACAAGAAAAGGTTCCCCAACGGGGTACTTAGCTTTTTGACGACTTTGGATACGTAAAACACAGGAGCTGACCAACCGACACTTGCGAACTGCTTCTGCTTCGGGCACCGCGCGGCAAGAAAGACTGAAGAAGATGGCGTTGGCTGATGCTTTTATACCCCAGCCGCTCTGACGTCGGGGAGGAGGTGACATCAGCCGACGCCGGACCCAGACTTTGGAATCCGGCCGACCAAGGGCTGCCTGAGGCAGGACAACCCATATGTAAGGACTGCAGTTGCATTCTTGAAGGACATCTATAAAACCTCATATTACTAGCCCTAGGTTAACATTTTACTGATTTTCTCACTTCACCTACATTTTAACTTAATTCAAGCGTAGCTTCTAACACCCATCTTTGATATGCATACTAATCTTTTTAAATCAGTAAAACAATTTTCTTACATTGTTTTAGAAAACACAACATTCACTCAAATCATGCTCCCCAGCAGCTGTTATAGCGCCACAGAGTTTTACCATTTATCAATAACTTATACTGCTACTAAACTGCTGCAATAATTAAAACATTACCTCCTACATAATGAAAAAGAACCTTGTATCTCACAACTTTCACCCCCCCTCCACCTTCAGATGTTTCTCTATTTTCTGTAAACATTTTAAAAATATGTGCACAAAGTGGGATTTATAGTTTACATTTCTTCAACTAATTCAGTAATTTCACTGTATGATTTCTGGAGTTCTTTCATTACTTTAGAAGGATCAAATCCAGGTTTCTTCTAATCCTTTTCATCACTCCCTGACCCTCCTTCTGACAATCAAAGCATCACTTTCTGGAGGATTCATGTCGATCCACGGAAGGTGGTTTCAATGAAAAATAAACTAAAACCTGTTTTCTGAAACTGCCTTCAGTGGACATTCACCCCCTGGAATTATAAATACAGACTCTCAGGTCTCACAACAGTGGAGAAAAATGCAATTTTCACTTTCAACCAACAATGGTTTCAGTAAACTGGCTTTGGTTTCTTTGCCTTTGCTGAAATTAACTTCAAAGGACTGACATTCTCCTCTTTCTGGAATACTGGGAGGCGCTTGACTGGTAAAGCCCTATCCTAGCCACTGGCAACAGCTTTACAAGTCAAAGACTGGTCCAATGAGCCCCTACTACTTGATGGCTATAGGTAAGTTGAATGAACTTTACTTCAATTAAAGCTTGTTCTGCCTCCATAAAAGCCTTGATATCACTGGGGAAAATCATTTAAAAATGATTGGGTTAAAGCAATATGCACTCTAGTCCAACTTCTTTGCTAGAGAGGTGTAGCTTCTTTTCTGCCTGGTGTGTCCTAAATAGCCACTCTCTTCAATATTCTCTTTTGTACCTCAATATAGATTACCTGTGAACATCCAGGTAATGTAGCAAGTGCCCCACTTTATTAAGAGTACTTCAGAAAAAATATAGGCAAATGCATAAACTGATTAAAACTGGTCTATATTGCCACATAACATACAAAGTACGGTTTGGTTCTAAGACAGACTCTGTCCAGATGGAAAACAATATGTGAAGACTGTGAAGATAAGGCCTAAAGCTCAAAATCCTGCCTTGCTGAAGTAATGGCCACCAAAAAGGCCATCTACCAAGAAAGGAATTTAATACCTACAGAGCTAGTGGACTCAAAGGGTGGTCTCATCAAAGATTTTAATATAAAATTTAGATCCCAAACTGGTGCTGGTTTAGTAAAGACGGGGGGGTCTTGAATGAACATCACTGCTAAGGAGAGCTTTATATTCTATATGCAGTCAACAAAAGATTCAAAAAGCCTTCATAAAAGGATAAGATGGCTACTAAATGAACTTTGGTAGAAGAAAAGCTAGCCCCTTTTTTGTATAATTTAGTCAGGAAAGATTAAAAAAAAAACTCCTTTAATGGAGCAGATGTAAGGGAGATTATTCTTCTCTGGCCCCACAAAGAAAACTTTTTCCATTTACCCATAAAAATCTTTTTGGAAGAGTTCATTTGAGAGGCCTTAATGAGGTCTACCATGTCCGCGGGAAAAAGAGGATTCTGGGTCATCATAGCAGCTGGAGAAACCAAGCAGTTACATTAAGGGATTGAATGCCTGGGTGAGGTATTACAGATGGATGAGCCAGCAAAGAAGGTCTCTTTGAAAGAGACAGGGGTCCTTTCCTTAGATGACATACAGCAAGGGAAACAAAGTCTGATGAGGCCAGAATAGGGCTACAGGAATGAGCTTGCCCTTGCACTGTCAAGATTTCTGCAAGAGTCTCAGAATCAGTGGAGAGGCGGGAAGGCATAAAGAAGACTGGGGGGCCAGTCATGAGTGAATGCATTTCTTAGTGACCTTCCTTCTGGAGGAACTACACTGAAAAAAAAGTGGTACTTAGTGTTGTATGGCAAAGAAAAAGATCACAGCAAGGCTGTCCTCATCTCGTGAATATACTGCTCACCATTTTGGCACCGAGAAACCATTCATGGGGAAGCAGAATCTGTCTGCTCAATTTGTTTGCAATCACATTGAGCATCCCTGATTTGTGCATTGCTATTAGAAATCTGTACAAAGCTATGACCCATTCTCACACTCGCATAGGAATCAAATTGGTAAAGGGATATCCCTTTGCTAGATTCTAAGGATTAGTCCACCACAGTAGGCTCTTCTGGATTGCCTTCAACAATGTGACTGAGTGATGCACTGATTGATGAGCTTGATCCCACTGGGTTCATAGTGTCTACTGTAGAACTCTCATATTGAATCTGACATCGAGAAACATTTGGATGGAAGTCATCATTAGACTCAAAACCTTTAGAGCATCTGTTGCAGTTTGCATGTCCTGGGAAGGCAGTCCTAGGACTTTGCCTACCATGACTAAGACTCCCTCCTGAGATAAACCTGCCAAGTGACTTTCTGTGTTGATATGGCATCCTATGAACATTAGGTCTTGAGTTGGCTGCAGACAGAATGTGGCCATTTTTTTAAACAAAAAAGATCTTTATTGAATTATTACTTATGATATGCAATCATAGGAGGTTACTAGGCTATAAGCCTAGCCAAAAGTTTAGCCCATGTTTAGACAAATCAGCACCCGATACCCCCTGTCCAGCAGGGACATGGGTGGAATCCCAGGGGCATGTTTTCCGTTTCCCATCCAGTTATCCAGGTTGCGCTTACAAAGGGGTACAAAAGTACTCTGTTTGAAGTGGAGAGAGAGTCTATTCCATAGATGTGGGAGTCTCTGGGACACAAATCTGTCCCACCAAGTCTTGTTGATGTCACAGACCATGTTGAGAGCACGCATGCATGTTACTCGAGTGGAGCTTGACTTGTAGATATGCAGCAGTCCCATCAAGATGGGGTCCGTGATCGCCTTATATGCCAGACAGAGGTCACCTCTGAGGAGTCCGTATGAAACTGAGTAGAGGGACAGGGCTTTTAGCCTGTATATGGTAGATGTCTGAGGCCCTGGATTCTCTTGGTGAGGAACCTCTCTGTTGGAAGAATACAGGAAGTTATAACCTCCTTGTCCCTGAATGAGATACCCTTATAATTATAAGGTGGGCCATGTAGAAGACTTTCTGTACAATGAAAGCAACATGGTGGTCAAAAGTCAGGTTGCCATCAACCTGGGTGCCCAAATCCCTCATGACTGAGTGCTTAGAAGGTTATTAATGTGATAAATTGTAGGGACGTCACTCTCCCCAAAGGGAATGATGATGCATTGTTTTGGTATTCAGGTTGAGGCCATATATCTGGCACCAGTCATATATCTGAGTGAGACCCTCTTGGCGGATGTCCACATCACTAGGAGAATTGATGACAGCACCCAGCTTGCAGTCATCTGCAAACTTGGTCAGCCAAAGCCCATTGGTTTGGGTCTGCACCTCAGAAACGTATATCCCAAACAACAGAGGTCCCAAGACCGAACCCTGGGGTACGCTGCTTGTTACGGGTCTGCTTGAGGTGGCTTCCCCTATTTTGACTACGTGGGTTCTATCAGTGAGCCAGTTTGCAACCCATCTGGTAACATAAGGATTGATGCCTGGTTGAGAGAGTTTATCTATTATGCCCGAGTAGGGAATAGTGTCAAAGGCTTTGGCCAGGTCAAGGTAGGTGGTGGGCACTGTCTTCCCTAGTCCATGGCTTTGGCGACTGTCTCAAAGAAGTAGACCACATTTAGCAGACATGACCTCCCCTTGAAGCCAAACTGTGTGGGATCAAGTGTTTGGAGGTTGCCAATGTCCTTGTTAACAAGGTCCATCATAATCCGTTCCATGGCAGATCAGGCTAGTTAGGCTGATGGGTCTTTAATTTCCCGGATTGGTGGATGCTCCACCTTTGTGTAAAGGGATGACAGTTGCTGTCCTCCACTCATCTGGGACAAAGCCAGTACTCAGGCTTTGGTTGAATAGGGTGCCTAATGGTGCTGCAAGTTCCTGCCTGGGTTCACATAGGATGCAGCCTGGGATATTATCGGGTCCCATGGAGGCTATATTTTTTGCCTTTGAGACAGCAGTGATGACCTGTTCCCTAGATATAAGGGGAAGGGGGAGGTACTAGGGATGTCCTGATTTACTGATGGGGGGGGGGGGGGGCAGAGGGGTAATGTTTTTGCTGAATCTGTCAGCCAGCAAGTTTGCTATATCTACGGCATTTGTATATGTGGTGTCCTTGACCACCAGCTCTGAACAGATCTGGGTGCTTCCTTTGAGGTTGCGGACATACGTGAAAAAGGCCTTATGATTGTCTCTAGTAGATATGGCCAATTTGGACTCGAAGTTTGCTTTGGAGGATTTCACTAATGCTCTTATTTGCTTGTTCAGGCTAAGGAGACATTGCTCCCAATTGGGCACCTTCTCATTCTTGGTTTTGGACAGCGATTTTTTTTCCTTTTGTTAACAAGAGTTTATTTATTGCAGATATCCACCAGACAGGTTTACTCTTCCTTGCAGAGGATGATTTAGTCCTGCCGGGTAATTCCTGATTCCATGCATCTATATAAATGCTCGTATAGTGCTTTGGTGTAGTTTTGGATACTGGTGCCAGTTCCTACAGAGGGGGAGGGGGCTGTGAAGCTGTTTATATCATCCCTCAGGAGGCTGTAATCCGCTTTGGAGAAGTGTTTATGTCTAATCCTAGATAGAGGGGGTTCGGGGAGATGGTGGCTTTGAAAGTGACCGCTTTGTGTTCGGATCTTACCAGGGAGGATGATATTATAGGGATGCTGCAGTGGTTACTCATGTTGGTTAATACCAAGTCCAAGATATCACCCCTTGTTGGGGAATTTGCATTGACAAAAATCAAGGAATATCTGGGCATTTGTGTTCTGGCATGAGTAGTTCTTCCAGTCTATGTTTGGGAAGTTAAAGTCACCCAGGATCAGAGTAAAGGGTTGAATCTTGATAGATTTGAACAGATCCAAATAGGCAGACCTTGAGTCAGATTTGGGGGCCGGTAGCTAGCTATGATTTGAATAGGGGTCTTGTCTATGGTTAACTTCACCTGGAGTGTTTCCTGTGCGTCATACTGTTTGACCAGCCTGGAGGTGCGTATGTCTTTAATGTATATTGAAACTCCATCTCCTTTAGCTTTACTGCCCACAGTTTGGGGTCTGAATGTATGATAGGATGAGTAACCAGGTAAGGCTGGAGTGCTCTTCGCAGCTTTGAACCAGGTTTCTGTGACTGCACAGATGTCAGCATTTTCCAGGGTTAGGAATGCTTGCAATGAGTGCAGTTTCATGTTCAGACTCCTAGCATTTAGCAGCATGACCTTTAATTTGTGTGTTGTTGAAATTTTTATGTTGGCAATTTTAACCTCATCATGTTTCCTAAAAAAGGCACTATAGGGTAGGCAAGAACCTTTACCGAAACCTGAAGCCCAGGTGAGACAGATACAGGCCATCTCTGGCAAAGCATCATAGGTTCACAGGTGGGTACTAGGCTATCTGCCCGAAGGCATTTATAAGCCTAGCCAGAATGTGTTGGCTTTCGCTGTCCCCTTAGATTAGTTCCCTGTGCCTCTGTCCAGCAGAGCCAATGAAGTGATCCCCGAGGTAAACTTTCTGTTTCCCATCGTCAAGGTTTCTTTTGAAAAGTATTAGCGAGGAGCTTTGCCCAATGTAGATTGGGATCTTGTTCCAAAGCATAGGAAGTCTCTTGAACAGGAATCTATCTCCAGTATGTCCTATTTATTGTTGTGGTGAGGTTTAGATCCCTAGAGCGTGTGGCTCGAGGGAATAAGGTTTTCTTTAGGTGGAGTGGAGCATGTCCATCAATTCTGGGTTGGACATGGCCTTGTATGTCAGGCAGAGATCACCTCTGAGTAGGCGGTATGCAACCGAGTACAACTGGAGTTTCTTCAGTCGAGCTGTATAGGGCATCTGTTTGAGGCCATTGATCCTCTTGGTAAGGTACTTCTGCGGTCTTTCCAGCTGTTGCAGGTGTCTTGTAAGGTACATCCCAAATGGGGTGGTGTACTCTAAGATGGGTCTGATGAGTGATGAGTAGAGGGGCACAATGACGTCTTTTGATCTGGATGTGAATCCTTTTGTGATTAGGTGGGCCACGTAGAAGGATTTTCTAACCACTATGGCAATGTGATTATCAAAGGTGAGATTACTATCTAGTTGGGTCCCCAGATCCCTTATTACGTCCTCCGTATTTAGGGGACTACCACCTATGTGGTAGCCTATGGGTACCTTGTTTTTTCCAAAGGGGATGACTATGCACTTTTTGGCATTTAGCTTGAGGCCATGATTTTGACACCAGGTATCCGTGTCTCAGTGAGACCCTTTTGGAGGATGTCCGTGTCAGCCGGAGAGTCAATTATAGCCCCTAGTTTGCAGTCGTCTGTCAGCCATAGTCCTCCTATGCTTGTCTGTACCTCTGAGAAGTATATGCCAAACAGGAGTGGTCCTAGGACTGAGCCCTGAGGAACACCACTTGTAACCGGTTTAGAGACGGACCTAGCTCCCGCAACTCTCACCATGTGGGTTTTGTCCATGAGCCAGTTGGCAATCCATCTTGTGACGTAGGGTTTTATGTTCAGGCTGGTGAGCTTGTCTATAATACCGGAATGGTGCTGAAGGCTTTAGCGAGGTCTAGGTAGGCTGTGTGTACCTCTTTTCCCACGTCTATAGCCTTGGTAACTGTCTCAAAGAAGTCCACCAGGTTTAGGAGGCATGACTTGCCCTTAACAAAGACAAACTGGGTAGGGTCCAGTGTTTGGAGGTTCCCAATGTCTCTGTTAATGAGTTCCATGATGATGTGCTCCACAGCCTTGCGGACCAAGCTAGTCAGGCTTATAGGGCGATAGTTCCCAGGGTCTGTTGTGGCTCCACCTTTGTGGAGTGGAATAACCGTTGCTGTGCGCCACTCTATGGATATGTAGCCTGTGGAGTGGCCGAGTTTGAACAGTGTGTTTAGGTGAGGGGATAGTTCGTCTTTGAGCTCGTGTAGGATGCAGCCTGGAATACTGTCCGGTCCCACTGATGCTGAGTTTTTGGCTTTGGAGAGGGCTGTTTTAACCTGAGTGTCTGTGATTTCAGGGACTCTACATTCTTCTGGTATGGTTATGGGCCCTTTTGGGGGTGAGAGGGTGGTGAAGTTTGCTCTGAACCGGTCTGCCAGGATGTTGGCGATATCGGTCGGTTCAGTGTATTTTGTGCCATTCTGCACTAACTCTGAGCAGATCTGAGCATTGCCACTTAGATTCTTGACATAGCTAAAGAATGCCTTGTGGTTATCTTTGGAGTCCTTAGCAATTCTCGCCTTGGATGATTTTATGAGGGATCATAGTTTCTTGCTGATACTGATCAGGGATGCCTTCCCTTTTTGGGATTTTACTGTTTTCTGTACTAGTTTCCTCATTCTGTTGTACAGCTTGTTTATGGCAGGAGTCCACTAGACTGCTTTCCTTTTCTTGGAGGAGCGAGTGTTGGTTTTGCTTGGGATGGCACGATCCATGCATTCTTGTAGCTACCCATAGAATGCATTAGTAAAGGTTTTTGCAGCTTGGACAGTGTTATCCTTCAGCATGGGAGGCTTTGAAACTTTCCACCTCGGTCTTAAGTAATGTGAAGATTGCTTTTGAAAATTTTTTCATGGTGGCTTTCTTGTCTGGGGGTGGAGGCGGAATATGGATACCCAAAGTGATTTGTTTATGGTCAGATCTAACCAGCGAGGGGTTGACCTCTGGTGTGGAACACTGGTCGCCCATATTGGTGATGACCAGGTTCAATATGTTATCACCTCTGGTGGGAGTGTTGACCAGTTGAACCAGGGCGTTTCAGTTTATAAATTCTAGGAAAAGTTGGGCAAGGGAATTAGTACTTGAGTAGTTCTCCCAGTTAATGTTTGGGTAATTGAAATCACCCAATATTAGGGTGTTTGGTAGGACCTTTATGTTTCCCAGTGTTTCCAGAAACGTGGAATGGGGGTCCTGGGACATGGTAGGTGATCTGTAGCAAGCTAGAATTTGAATTGCAGTTTTGCCCATTGTTAGTTGCATGTGGATGATCTCTGAAGCATCGTGCTGTGCCACTAACCTGGAGGTGTGGGTATCCTTGATGAATATGGATACTCCCCCGCCTTTTGTATTTCGGTTTGGGTTCTGTGGCCGAAATGTATGGTATGAGTTGTAGCCTGATAGTGCTGGGGTGCTCTCTGGAGCCTTAAACCATGTTTTTGTTACTGCACATATATCGATTTTCTCCACACTGAGGAGTGCCTCGAGTGTGTGTATTTTGAGGTTTAGACTTCTGGCATTGAGTAGCATTACCTTCAGTTTTTTGTTACTTGTGCTATTTACGGCGGTGGGTTTGTCTTTTGAGCCTTGCCTAAAAAAGGCACTATGGGGGTGGCAAGAGCATTGGCAAGTATTCAAAAGCCTAAGGGTGACAGGTGCAAGCCATCTCTAGCGAAGCAGCGTGGCTTGTCGAGCATGTCATCCTAGGCGGACAGACACTGGATCCCCTTTGAATGATACCAGAAACTTAGCCATTTGTTGAAATCGCAATTTTTTTCTTTATACCTTGGTATCATTCTTGGTGAGGGCAGGATGCTACTCAGGGTCAGGGTCATACCGGCTTGGGCTACATGATCAGAGAGCTCTTCCATGTCTCTTTTCATGTAGTCCAGGGAGGTACGGCTCAGGTCATTCACACCAACATGGACAATGACAGAGTCATATTTGTCCTTGTTCTGGGGTGACCTGACTGCTTGTGTAATGTGGCGGATCCTGGCACCCGACAGGCAGCTAACAGTAACCTTCTCCTTATTCAGCCTAGTGAGTGGGACGTCAGTGTGCTTGACTATAGAGTTACCTATTACTAGTATGTTGGGTATGTTATTTTGCCTTAAGGGTTGTGATTGCATGGCACACTGATTTTGTGAAGTATGTGTTTCATGGTTTGTGTTGGAGGTTGCTTGGATGTTTGCTTTGGAGGTCTCTGTTGGTTTTGCAGATTTTTTTTTTTTAGAGCCTCCGAGTATATTTCCATGTATTTACGTGTGTTTTTTGCCAGTGCTGGTTTAATAGGTCTATGTGTGATGCAAGTATTTCCCTTCTCCTTTTGACTGTCTGATCCAGTCTTGGGTTGAGAGAGCTTAGCCACTAGTTTGGCTGTATAACTGCATCTCTCGCATGTATTAGTGTTTGGTGGTAGGAGGAGGGGGTTGTCTGTGTACATTAGGCAATTGTAACATTGCCTCAAAATGCCCAGATTCACCAGTTGGACTGGAGAGTACACCTGAAACTGCCCTTTGGACATGCCTGGATAGGTACAGTGAACTGTTTTACTGGATGGCTGGTAAGGTCGAATAGACAGCCTTGTCCTTCTGTACAGTACAGAAGGGTCTACTGCTAGGGTTTTATAAGTGCTTGCTATATGTTTTGAGCAAGTGCCAGGCTGAGAAACGAATGGCTTGAGCTCTTAAGTTTAAAGTTTGTCTAGCTCCAAGAGAAAAATTGAAGAGGAGACTTTGTGGAGCCGGGAATAGTTTTACCCTAGCTAACCAGTGCTGCCCGGTGCTCAAAACCAGGCAAATATAGTATTTATAGCAGGGAAATGAAAGAGATAGAAATTAGCCCAAAATGGCCAATAAACTACTAATTTCTGGGCTGAAACCACTCCTCCACGGACAGATAGGCTGCTCAAAGCTTCCCTCTCTCACAGGTGAACAGAGAAACTTCCTTCTATCCAAGTAAGGTATGGGCAAACACAGAGATTTGTAACACAGCCCTGAATTCAGCACTAACCTGAAATCTGGACTATACTAGCTTAGAAAGGCAGGAAACAAGTATATATATATATATATATATATATATATATATATATATATATATATATATATATATATATATATATATATACACACACACATAAATATATATATATTTTCAGGAATTAAAGCAGATACACTCAAAAAAAAAAAACAGTTTAAAAGCACAGAAAAAGGATAATTATTGTTATATATCGCCTGAAGCCCAAGTGCTTAAGCCAGAACTACTACACCTTTAGAATAGCAGACACTGGGCCTTCAATCAGCAATTCCCAGCTTAGAAGGATGTAAGCTACCTGTCCTGCCACAACAGTGCAGACCACAAACCTTCTTAATGTAAAACAGCCTGTATGAAGCCCAAGTGCTTAAACCAAAAGACTTAGAATAACAGTTACAATTTAATCAGGCTATGACCAAGCGGTAATAAATGCAGCAGAAAAAATAAAATTGAGTACTTTTAAGAAAAGCAAAATAAAGTAGGAGGAAACACAAATACAGTAAAAGCAAATGAATAAAGTGCAAAATGTTTTTTTTTTTTTTTTTTTTCATGGTCTGTCTATCATATCTTCCCAGGCTGTCAGGTAGTATATCCCCCTGGAATGACACTAGAAACTAAGCCAATTGTTAAAGTCAATAATTTTCTGTTTGTATTGAGGCATCATTCTGGGTGACGGCAAAATGCTGCTTAAGGCTAGGGACATACCTGCCTGGGACAGTCAGCGAACTCACTCACGTCTCTGTTCATATAATCCAGAGAGATATGTCTCAAGTCATTCATTCCAACATGGACTATGACAGAGTCATAACAGTACCTGTTGTTGAGAGACTTGAGTGTGTGTGTGTAATATGGCAGATTCTGGCATCTGACAGGCAACTAACCGTGACTTTCTCCTTATCCAGCCTGGTGAGAGGCACATCTGTGTTTCTCACACTGGAGTCTCCTATGACTAGTATGTTGGGTTTATGGTGAAGCCTTAGTGGTTGTGAGGCACAGGTGTGTGGACTATGCGTGGTATTGGTGTGGAGGGCTGTGGAGATTGCGTGTGTTTTTGCCTTAAGTTCTCCTTGGTTTGGGTGTGTTTATGTGGAGGACCTCCGCATATATAGGTGTGTGTTGTGTAGATGTGGGTGGTGTTTGAGGTGTAGTGATTGTGCTGACAACCTTTTCAGTGCCAGTTAAACTTGCTTGAGGGGGAAGAGAGCTTGGACTCTAGGTTCTTAATGTAATTTAATCTCTCACAAATTGTGTTCCTAAGTGGTAGTAATAGATGGTTGTCCATGTACATGAGGCAGTTGCTACAATGTGTCAGGATGCCCATATCAACCAGAATGGCAGGAGAAACTGTAGGAAACTGTCCATCCATATTTGTCAGAATCAAAGGGAGAAAGGCCAAGGAGAGCTAAGGGGTGGGCCTAAAGCCCAAGTGCTTAAACCAAAACTAAGAGCATAGAATAACACTTAATTTAGACAGGCCATAAAAAAGTAGTAATAAATGCAACAGAAAAGATGCAGTTCAACACATTAGAGAACAGGCAAGTAGCAGGAAAAAGCAAAGCAAGATGAAGTAACAGAGTAGTAGGAAGAAACACAAATTAGAAAAATATAAGCAGCTGAATAAAGTGTCTTTTTTTTATAAAGTGAAAAGGGACTGAGCAGGAACAGAAGATAGTTCAAGGTTAAGCGACTAAGTGGTTTGGCCTTCCCAAATGATCTCTGTATTAGGTAGAATGAGCTAGAGAGATGGGACTGGGAGGAGTGTCCCAGATCAAATTTACAGAAGGGGCGGGCAACTGCAAAAGCCACAAATTTTAAGAACACAAAAGCAATAGGGTGGGAAGCTGGAAGAAAAATAATTCAGCACAGATCAGAAAACAATGCCAGCAAATATATAAATAATTCAGTCAAGCAAAATAAAGACAGTGCAGAACTCTGAACAGTTAACGTGCCAAAAATATACTTATCAGCTCGATATTTCCAGATTGTTTGAGAAACACTCTCAGTAAGAACACAAAGAGAGTCTACCAGTGATATGCAGGAATTTACAAAAAGGGAATATTTTTATACCAGCAAGCCTTGAGACAATTAGGTAACACAAAAGCTGTTAGATCAGTTTTACCAACTTTAAGAACACAACAGCAATAGGGTGAGAGGAAAAAAAGTTTCAGCACAGATCAGAAAACAATGTCAGCAAATATAAAAATGTCTATATAAATAAAAACAAACTATACTGACATATTTTCACTTGCAAACAGTACACATTAAATACAATCTTCTATACAGTCATTGTGAATTGAACATTACATAGCTCATTCAATGCCTCCCTTCCCTTAAACCTCATTCCTCCATTATTCTGTATGCACTGTTGCCACAATTCTCATTTTTTCTATGCAATTTGCTTCTACCCTTTTCTAAAGATCCCACCTCCAGTTCTTTTGTCTCAATTACTATATTCACTGCTTCTAATATGGTTGGTTTTATACTTTGATTTCCATTTTCTAGTGATTGCTTTTTTTGGCATCCCCCAAAATTAATCTTGGCAAGGCCTTACTACGTCTAGGCAATTCAGATTCTGTATCACAACTCAAAAAGATTATTTCCTTAGTTACACCAATTTACTCGCCCAGTATTTCTGATACAATAGTCTGCAGGGAATTTTTAAAATATGCCAACTCATTACACTCCCAAAAATGTCTCCAATTACCTCTTTCTTCCCCATCACACCTCCAACATTTGCAATCTACCTAAGGAAAAATTATTTGAAGTCTACGTAGGATAAAAAAATACCTATACAAACACCTTCAAGCAGAAATCATAAATCTTCTGGACTTTGTTACATATTTGAGAGCCATATATAGATTGTTCCTTTGAGAATAGCCTATCTAATCTCTCTTTTTGCAATTCCTTCTAACCTCCCCTAACTGATTCCTGTGGTTATCATACATAATTTTGCATGCTCTACTAATTATCCCTTTTTTAACAGCAGCTCCTGTTCTAGATTCTATTAAAAACTCTACTAGTGGTGGTCCTTTCATTTAGGATCCCCCTATTCCTTTCACTTTGCCTATACTCTGATATCAATCCTTGACAGTAATGGTAGTTTCCAGCCTGCAGTCCAAATGTATTTGTGGCCTCTTCCATTCTATTACCTTTCCCTCTCTAATTATTTGCTCCCAATACTTTGGTTCCTTTGCCAGTTTTCTCCAGTAAATTCCAACTCCTCTCTTGCCTACTCTCTGTATCTCTAATTGTAGCCCTCTCTAGCAGCAGAATCTCCTTTCTCCATTCCCAAGCTGGATTAGTTATTTTGAATACTTTCTGCTACTTTATGACTATAATACTCTGTACGACTGTTGTTATTCTCCTTAAGGACCTGCATCTAAAATTCCAGTCTCCTTATTTCTTGAGTTCTCCCCATTTCATCATCATCTTTTTCCATTTTGAATTATAGCTTTCTGCTTGTACTACATATAGGAGCCTTAACTGTGTAGCTCTGAAATATCCCTTTAAATCAGGCAATCCCAAATAAACTTGTTGCATTGAAAGGATGAAATTATCACACTTGACTTCTGCCCTCTTCCCTTTCCAGATAAAATCCTTCAACTCTTAATTAGTTGCTATCCTCAACTTCTACTCTGGTTGATAAAAATAGGCCTGACTGGTGTACAAAAATAAAGGGACTAAAAACATTTTCACTCCTTGTATCTTACTATCCATATCCGTAAAACGCAGCATCCAGTTTCTTAGTTTTTATATTATCTTTTGCTTAGTTTCATCCCACATATCCTTAGCTGCCATAACAGAATCCTTTTTAACCCATACTCCTAAGTACTTCATTTCATACTTCCCCCATAAATAAGGGTACTGCTGAACCAATTTGTGTCTGGGTACACAGTTTACAGCTACACAGAAGGCTCTGATGAGGGATTCTTGATACAAAAATTTTTGAGCCTCAGGAATCTGACAGAATCTATTTTTTTTTTTTTTGAGCATACGGCTGAGTCTCAGGGGCTTGAGATGCAAATGTAAAAGTGTCTAAGAGAGCTTCCACAACAGGAGGAACTACAGAAGGTCTAGAGAAATCCATTTGTAAGAGATCATAGAATTTCTTCTGGATGTCAGACATCTAAGAACTTTACCAATAAAAACATTTAATCTTTTTAATAATGGTTTCCCCAAATGAAAGTTTTTCCGCCGGGGAATCGGGGGAAAAGAATATCCTCCTCATTAGACCCCAAAGCAGGAGGCGAGTGAATCTGGGAGGAGTAGGCCAAAGATTCCTCCCCAGAGTCTAAGTCTTCACTATCATCAGGTGAGGTAGATTCCCTAGGTCTTTTAGAAGACATTGAAGTAAATGGAAAAAAAAAAAAAAAGAAAAAGGGACCGAGACGTGCAAGTAAATGGAAAAAAAAAAAAGAAAAAGGCACCGACAAACCCTGCGGAGCCTTCAAAGCCATAAAAGGCTTTAAAAAGATATTGGGTGAAATCTTACCACTCCTTTTGGTGGTCTTCAGCATCAGGAGTCGTATGCCTTGTTCCTGTAAAAAAAAAAAACAAACAAAAAAAAAAATCAACAACAGACATCTGACCTGACAAATGTAGGAGGTTCTGAACCCTGTCATACCTCTATGAGGGAACCAGATATTTTTTCTTTTACTAAAATCTGTAGAATCCCCCTAGGATCTTCAGAAATTAGAAACAGCAATTCCTCCTTCATGTCCTCAACCGACACCACTTAGCCTCAGAGGACAAGCGAATGGCATGCCCCTTGTTGGTCTCCAACAGGATAGCGACAGAGGGGCTTCAGCACTAGAAAGTACAGTTTTGTACCTACCATAAATGTAGATGTTCGAGTGAATACCCTGCTGCAGTCATCACACATGGGGTTATCCTGCCGTCAGGCGGTCCCGCTGTCGGCCCGAATTCCAAAGTCTGGGTCCGGCGTCGGTCGCTGTTGCTTCTTTCCTGACGTCAGAGCGCCAGGGGTATATCAGAGGCATCCGACGCCATTTTCTTCAGTTTTTCTTGCCCCAGATGTCAGGTGCCCCTAATAGGTAGGCAAAAAAAAAAAAAAAAAAAAAAAAATATATATATATATATATATATATATATATATAGCCATATGGAAAAATAAAACAAAACCCTTAGGCACAAGCAAATACACCACAGGTAGTATAGAAGAGTGATAGAGGTAAGTTCAGCTAGTTCAGAGGGGATGGAGGGAGAGTAACCTGGACTGCAGCAGGGTATGCAGCAGGGTATTCACTCGAACATCTGCATTTATGGTAGGTACAAAACTGCACTATGTTCATCGTGTTACCCTGCTGCAGTCATCACACTTGGGTAGAATCCCAAAGCTAAGGATGGGAGGTGGAGTCAAACAGGTTTAGAGGAGGCTAGAAGGCCCTACAAAACTTCAGTGGCGAAGCCAGCTCTAGTCTTAGAGTAAAGTGGTAAGTGGTAATGTTTGGTGAAGGTGTGTACTGAACTCCAAGTTGCAGCTTCCAGAATATCCTTGGTTGGCACCCCCCTGAGGAAGGCTGTAGATGTAGCTGCTGCCCTGGTAGAGTGGGGCCTTATGGTAGTAGGAACTGGTTTTCCATGGTGGGTGTAGCAAAAACGTATGCAATGTCCTATCCATTTGGAAATGGTCTGATTTGAGATAGCCTTTCCTTGTGATGCTGTAGCATAGGATACAAAAAGCTGGTCAGATTTTCTGAAAACCTTAGTTTTATCCAAATAGTAACGTAGCTGCCTGTGAATGTCCAAGGAATGCAGGAGTCTTTTTCCTTTGTTCTGTGGATTTGGAAAGAAAGTGGGTAAATGGATGGTTTGATTTAGAGCCACACTGGATACCACCTTAGGCGTAAAGGAGGGGTTAGTTCCTAGAGAAACTCTGTCAATGAAAAATGAGGAAAGGCTCTACTGCCATTAGTGCCTGAAGCTCTGAAACTCTTCTAGCTGAAGTAATTGCTAGCAGCAGGGCAGTCTTCCATGATCCCTCCAGTACAACTCTTTTGAGTGTGTACCTTTAACTCCTAGTGGGTGTGGCCTGTGCCTTTAAAAATTAAGTTATCACCTTACAATTCTAATAAATACTCATTAACAGAGGTCAAATATCAATACAATTGTGTTTCCCATCATGTATGCTTCAAGATAAAATATTCTGATACCTTGTATGAAGCATGGTTTTGGAATTATTAATGCAAGTATGAACAAGTAATATTTGACGCCTAGAGGAGCAGTAGGGGGTAACTGCAGATGCACCTGGAGACGTCACTCGGATGTAATGAGTTAAGTCAGCTGAGAAAGCTGGCTCAAAAAGAGGTAGCGTGAGTTTTTCCAGAACAAAGTTGAGGTTCCAAGTAGGTGTTGGTGCTCTCCTGGGAGGCCTAATGTTTTTGGCCCCTCTGAGAAACTGCCTTAGGAGTGGATGTGAAAATAAGGGAGGATCCGTGTTGTAGTGAGCAGAAATAGCAGAGGCGTGGATTTTAATAGAGGAAAAAGAAAGCCCTTTGTGTAACATCTCAGTTAGATATTGCAGAATCTGAGGTATGTCAGGCTGAAGGGTATTTTGGCCTTTAGCTTGGGTCCAGGCGCAAAACCTTTTCCATTTGTCTGAGTAGGCTTTCCTGGTGCTGGGCCTCCTGGCCTCCAGTGAGAGAGGAGCTGGCTGGTTGCTTAGGTGATTTGCCATGAAGCCAAGTTTAAGGTTTTGAGCTGGCTGTGTAGAATCTGATTGTCTTGCTGTGTGAGCAGGTGGGTTATTTGTGGAAGAATCCATGGTGGGCCCTGGGCCACATTCCTTAATAGTGGATACCAATGCTGGCGTGGTCAGTCTGGGGCAATGAGTATCATTCGGGGTCTCTCCATCCTGACTTTCAGTAGCACCTTTGTGAGAAGGGGTAATGGAGGAAAGGCATACACTGTTAGCATTTTCCAACTGAATAAGAGTGTGTCCACTTTCCAAGCTTGATGGTGAAAAGTCCTTGTGCAAACTTTTGTTAGCTGATAGTTTTTAGGGCTGGCAAACAGGTCTATGTCTGGGAGCCCCCATTTTTGAGCTATCATTGCGAATACTTGTGGATCAAGTTTCCACTCGTGGGGATCCATGATGTTTCTGCTTAGGTCGTCTGCCAATGTGTTCTTTTTTCCTGGCAGGAATTGAGCTTGTAATTGAACTTGGTAAGCCAGTGCTGTGTTCCACAAGGTCATTGCTTGCCTGCATAGAGGGTAGGAGTGTGTACCCCCTTGTTTGTTTATGTACCACATTACTGTGGTGTTGTCTGTCCTTATGATAAGCTGTCCTGGATGTAAGAGGTCCTTGAAGGCTGTCAGAGCATTTTGTACAGCTAGCATTTCTTTTTGATTGATGTGCAGATTCCTTTGATCTGCTGTCCATATGCCTTGAATGCACCGTCCTGCCATGTGTGTCCCCTAGGCATAGTCCGATGCATCTGTTGTCATAGTTTGCCTGGCTGGGGGTAGGGTGAAAGGCTGACCCTTCTTGAAGTGACATGTCTGTGACCACCATAGAAACTCCTGTTGAAGGCAGGGAATGAGAGTTATCATTGTTTCCAAGCTGTGGCTGTGTTGAGTCCATACGCTTTTTAGGTACCATTGTAACTTCCTCATATGCAGTTTTGCAAATGGTATTAGTAGTATGCAAGATGCCATGAAGCCCAAGGCCTGCAGAATTTTTCTTGCAGGGAGTTGGGTCTTTGTTGCCATTGTTCTGAAGTATTGAGTTAATTGTAGTTGTTTGTCTGGCGTCGGATAAGCCTTCTGGGCCATTGTATTCAAGCTGGCACCCAGGAATGTCATATTTTGTGAGGGCACTAGTTTTGATTTCTTTTCGTTTACTGTGTACCCTAGGCAACTTAGAAGATGTTTTACAAAAGCCAGGTGTTGTAAGAGAATGTCCTTGCTTTCTGCTTGGATGAGACAGTCGTCCAGGTATGGGTATATTTGAATTCCTCTTTGTCTGCAGTATGCAATTACTGGTGCCAGACATTTTGTGAAGACCCTAGGCGCAGTAGATAAGCCAAAGGGCAGTGCAGAGAATTGGTAATGGGTTGAACCTGCAATGAAACGGAGGTATCTTCTGCAATTTTGTCTGATAGGGACATGCAGGTATGCCTCCTTGAGGTCCAACGATACTAGCCAAGCTTTCTTGCCCAACATGGGAAGAAGTTGCTGTAGGTGTTAGCATCTTGAATTTGGGTACTTGCAAGAAGGTGTTTAAAATTGAAAGGTCCAGAATGGGTCTCCAAGCACTGTCCTTTCTGGGGACTACAAAGAGCCTTGAGTAAAATCCTTGGCCTTGCTCCTGTGTAGGTACCAGCTGAATGGCTCTCATGTCCATGAGAGCTGTAATTTGGTTTTGTGCCTCTGCCCATTGATTTTGTGGCAGGTTTGGCATTCCCTTTATCCTTGGCAAGGTGTGGAAATGGAATCTGTATCCGTGTGAGATAATGTCTAGGACCCTTTTTTCTTTTGTGACGATGCGCCAGTTGTCTGCAAAAAGTGCTAATTTTCCTCCCAAGGGAGCTGCCAAGAGAGTTTTGCTTGACAGTTTGAGGTTTAAGTCATTATGTTTGCCTTCTAGTAGTTTGGGACCTGTCTTCTCCTCCCTTCTGTGTTGCAGTGCCCCGTTGGCGAGGTTTGTAAGGGATTTGTGCTTGTCCTCTGCCCTATGGGCGCCTGTATTTACCCCTCTGTGGTCTGTCAGAAGCTGGAAAGGACCAATTTTTTGTTGGCCAATTTCTGCTGAAGCGTGGGGGCTGTACCTGTAAGAAAATCTTTGACTGTCTGCATAGATTTTGCCTTATCCTACATTTTCTTTAAAACCTCCTCTGCTTTAACCCCAAATAAGACATCCTGCTGTAAGGGTGCATCCAGTAACTTTGCTTTAACATGATCAGGCAGAGATTGTTCCTTTAACCAAGCATGCCTACATATAACAGCCCCAGTAACAGCTGCTCTAGAGGAAGCTTCCAAGGCATCAAAACCACATTGTAAAGTATGTTTGCCCACCTGTTCAGCTGCATGCAACAGATCTTGCATTTCCTTGAATTCAGACTGTTGAGGGTGCGTGCCCATCTTTTGTTTTATTTGAGACATTAGGAATTGCTGGTATTTAAGCATGTGAAATTGACAATTTAGTGCTCTCATAGCTAGAGTAGTTGAGGTGTAAACCTTCTTCCCCCACCTATCTAGTGCTCTGGAGTCCCTTTCTGAGGGTACAGGATTTTTAGCCATAGAAGCCTTAGCCCCTTTGGGACCCTGGGAGATTGTCTCTGGATCAGCAACAGGGCTTTTGTAAAGGAATTTGTGAGAGTCAGGCACTCTATAGTATCTATCTGGTTTGGCTGGAGCAGGAGGCAGAGAATCTGGATTTAGACTAGATTCTAAGAAAACATCATCCACAATGTCCAAAACTGGGGGGATAGCAAGTGGTCTGTGCTGGGGGAGTAAAAGAAACTCTCGGAGCCTTTTCTTTGAGTCGGAGTAGTCCTGACCTTCCCATTGGAAATGTTCCCTCATGGCATGTAAGGTTTCCCCAAGGGAATAATCTTCAGGGGGAGAAGCTGAGGGAATGGAGTCTTCAGCATCAGAGTCTTCATAAAGGGGAAAGGAGTAATCCTGTTCCTCAGAGGAGCCTGAGGAAACAGCCACTTGATCAGAGGAACCCCTGATCAAAAAAAAAAAAAAATCAAATCTTCAGCCATTTTAAGCATCTGTTTCTTAGGTATAGGGCCTTGACCTGGAGACTGAAGTGTAGGCTTTTTTGGTTTTAGAGGAGTCTTAAGCTTAGCATAATATTTCATGGTGAGAGTAGTCGGTCTGAAGACACCTTCAGAAAGCGAAGGTGTTTCTGCAGCACCGGCTTCCCCAACTGCAATGTCGACGGTAGGGCCTAAAGAAAAAGGCTGCGTTGGCCTAGAACTCTCTGCTGGGGGATCCAAAGCGATCTGGGGATCCAATTCAGTGGTAGCCAGGGGCTGCGTAGGCGCCTCACTGAAAACTGGAGAACCGGCGACCGGCCCAGCCGAGACCTCGGAGCCTGGCTTGGATCTAGGCTGCCTGTCTTTTTCCTTGTGTTTTTTATGCACGCCGGTAGTCGGTTGCTCCGACGGCATAGTGTAATTCAATTTTCTACTGAAGTAGTGTTGTGCAAAATCAAAACTTCGCTTTATAGTTCGCTTATTGAACCTTGCACAAAATAGACAACCAGTGACGTCGTGGTATGGGCCTAGGCAAGGTACACAAAAAGAATGAAAGTCCTTATGAGGTATTTGCTTCCACAAGAAATGCAATTATTAACTTTTTCTGACATCGGACTGAGGCAAGAAAAGGTTCCCCAATGGGGTACTTAGCTTTGAAGACTTTGGACTGAAACTCGATTCGAAAATCTCAGATGTCGGCCGACCGGCACTTGCGAACTGCTTCTGCTTTGGGCACTGCGCGGCAAGAAAGACTGAAGAAAATGGCGACGGATGCCTCTGATATACCCCTGGTGCTCTGACGTCAGGGAAGAAGCAACAGCAACCGACACCGGACCAAGACTTTGGAATTCGGGCTGACTGTGGGACCGCCTGACGGCAGGATAACCCCAAGTGTGATGATTGCAGCAGGGTAACATGATGAACATCTGGATGCTCCTCTGTCTCTTCTGATCCTACAGAGACATCCAGCAGATGCTGGACAGAAGAAATTTCCAGTCATACTTTCTTTAACAACTTCTTCATATTTGGCTGGATGTGCAGATGGGTGGATTAAGAATCCATGATCCCCTGAGCAAGTAGTTTTAATCATTGGTTCTCTAAATAGAAACAGAAAGAAGCTGGCTGCACAGCGTCTTAGGAACAAACACATGGCAAATATCACACTGAAAGATTTTGCTCTGCCAAGATAGTACCGAATTTGCATGTGGACATCCAAGGTATGAAATACCCTTCTCCCCTCATATTTGGGTTTAGCAAAGAACACAGGGAGATGGATAGTTTTGGCTTAAAGTAAGCTCAGATACCACTTTAGGCATAAAAGAAGAATTAGTTCTCAAAGAAACCTTGTCTCTGTGAAAAATGAGATAAGATTAACCAACCATAAGAGTTTACAAGTCAGATACTCTTCTTGCAGAGGTCACTGCAATAAGTGAAAACGTTTTCCATGTTAAGAACTTCAAGTCAGCCAGGTAAGCTGGTTCAAATGAAGCAAGTGTTATTGTTTCAAACACAAACCTTCTCCAACACAAAATTAAGATTCCAAGGAGAAGCTACTGGTTTTCTTGGAGGTCTCTTATACAATACCCCCTTCAAAAACATTTTGACATGAGAATGTCTTGAAAGAAGTGGGATTAATGGACAGACATGCTGAAATGGCTGACAAATGAACCTTAATAAAGGAGTAAGACTGGCCATAAGAAAGCAACTCATACAAAAATTGTAAAACCAGAGATAAATTAGCGCTAAATGGGAGCTGGTTATGTTACTGGCACCAGCTAGAAAACCTTTTCCATTTGCCCATACAGTAACAGGCTTTCATGCCTCAATTATTATTTGCTGCATGCCGTCAGTAAATGGGTGCCTAAAAGGTATTAATCCCCTATTATCTAGACAGTCAGTTGTAGTTGCTGGGGGCTGGGATGGATCAAACACCCATGTTATTATGTAAGTCATCCAAAAGAAGGGAGAACCACTGCTGTCTGGCCCAGAAGGAGGTCACCACAATGATCTTGCGGGATTCTTCTGAATCTTTAGAAGTACCCTGGATATCACAGGATACCACTGGAAGCATACAGGAACAATCCTGTCCAAGGAAAAGAAAAGGATTCTATCTATCAAGCCTGTCTGTAGTGCCTGTAATAAATTGAACTGGTCCTAGAGAGTCTACAGTTAAGATTTTACCATTAACAGTAGATGTTCTTCTTCTCACTGTTGCAGTATTCTTTACTCCTGGGATATCCTACCAGGATAGCCTAAGGTCTGGCCAGTATACCAAAGCCTTTACTCCTTACAGGTATTGTACGTCAGATATATGTCTTATGTCCAAGGCATAAAGTACATATATAAGGTGGTGAAAGAGGAGGCTGGCATCAGCACAAGACAGTTCTTGGTTTCTTCATCCAACCTGACACGTCAGGAAAAGGCTGGACAGAAAGTCTCAATACATGTCTTTTTAGACTTCTTAAGTGTCAACTCAACATCAGGGAGGGTGGATTCAGAAGACATGGTTCCCTGAGCTAATAGATTCAGATATTGGTTCTCTAAACAGATGGAAAGGGAAGACTGAAGGCTATACAGGGTCTTCGGTACAACCACCTGATTTTCACAAGGATTTTGGTCATGGGTAGCACCTTGACAAAAAGGCACTTCTCAGGTCTATCTTTACGTGGAATCTGCATCCCGCCTTTGCATTTTTCCCTTCCTGGATGACATGTAAAAGGGAATACAACTGAAGGAAGGAAGAGACCCCAATGGGTACTTATCTTTCAAAGGCTCAGTAACTGAAGCAATGTGACAAACAACTTGCAAACTAAATTCAAAGTAGCCTTTGGATTACAGGCAAAGAAGTTCCGACGATTAGGCACTAGTTTGTCACTTACGTACCTTATGACTTAGGACATATGTCTGATGTATGCCGCCTGGAAGTACTAAGGCTTTGGTATGTCGGCCGGACATTTGGCTATCCTAGGCAGGATAAACCATTTAGTAAGGGATGCTGCAACAGTGATGAGGAAAGAAACCTGTTTTTCTCTTCCATTAATCTACTCACCTTCTCTTTTATTACTCCACTTACATTTTCTATCTTAATTCCCGTGTCTGTTCCAACTACTTAACATTAGTCAGTAGTGCAACAGGTAGCAAACTCACCTTTGGTGCAGAAGGCTGTGGGTTCTATCCCTATACCAGGTACATGGATTGGTGATGCTGCAGTGCAGCATAAAGTGGACTGTTGCACTCCTGAGTATTGCATCCTTCGGAAGAATTATTAAACTTAGGTTCCATCTGCTTGAGATGGTGGTAGCTCAGATGGATGTAAAAATCCCTTGGCACCTATTGAAAACAGTAGGGGAAGTTTCTCAAAGACCTGGCCAAATTTCCTATAGCAGTAGAAATAACACCATGCGTCTCCCCTAAAAAGTGGCTGCTATCCTAGTGGGACTAACCTGTTCAACAAAGGATAAATAAAATAAATAATACACTAAAAAAAAAAAAACAACCTTAATACAGCTCTTCTTAATTATTTTACCCTTTTCTTCTGTCTGACTCTACCTATGCTGTCCCATCTTTAACCTCTAATTATTCCTTCTTTCTATTATCATCTCACCCCCTATGAAGTAACCCGTACTAAGCATACTTCTGGCAGACTGATACTCCATTAACATATGGAGTCTATGTCTATGGCAAAAACATCTTAATATAAATATGCCCATACAAAAGAAGACAGCACTTCTCCATCCTATATGAATTCTTCTCCTCATAAAAATAATTTAACATTACACTGTATACTTCTTCGTATCACCTTACAACCACCATTTGGAATGGGTTTTATAAGGATTTGGGAAATAAAAGTTAAAACTCTCCACTGTTACATCTGATAAAGTCTTTGGATGAAAGTGCTCATCTAGGATAAATAAAGCCAGATTATTTGAAAAGAACAGGACGCCTTAGACTTACCTCACTTTTTGTTTTTATTTGGGACTAAGTAGTGGTATATTATTTGCTAAGCCCCTCTGCATTTACTTGGTTTTGGCCTGCTGAGATCTACATTAACAGGCAGTGCTCCTACGTATCGATAAGGGGATTATTTCTCAACATTAAGGTCCTAGAGAGACTGACATTGAAGTTAGCATCAACTTGGATGTACGCCTTTTAGCTGATCTTTTCCTAATGGTATTGACATTATGACTCACATACCTTGGAGCTTTTCTGCTGGTGTTTCCAAAATGGTTTCTGTCTAATAAAAGATTATCCCAGACAACAAAACACAAACAAACAATATGCCTCTTCAACTTACCTGAGATGACTGCAGATTAAGACTTTCCAATTTGGGGCAGTGGATGGCCAAACTTTGCAAAGCATCGGCAGTTACTCCGCCACAGTGGTACAATTTGACATATGTTAGGTGAGGACAAGACTCGCTGACAGTCTGTAACAATATCCAATAAGAGTCAGCTTTTCAAGAGAACTAATAAACCTAAAATAAACACAGAGCAATTTACAATGGCAGCATTTGTAAACAGACAAAATCACAAATCACCTCCCCAGCCCCCCAACTCAAACACAAACACACTTTTACAGTCTTGTTCTTTCAAGCACCATTTTCCACAAGATACTTGTGGGAATCACCTTGCATTGTTTAAACCCTGAAAAATTACTTTTCCAATCTCCTCAGTTCACATCTCATTTTATAACTAACCCAGCTACAGAACTGGATATACTGTATCATGTGGAATTGACAGTTTAATGCCCTGGCAGAAAGAGTAGCAGATGTATAAACCTTTTTTCCCCATCTCTCTAATGCTCTTGAGTCTCTTTCAGAGGGTAGGGTTTTTTTGGCAGTGGCAGCTGCAACATCTTTTGGGCCCTGAGACATAGTTTCTGGGTCTGCAGCATGGGCTTTATACAAATGGAAGTGAGAATCCGGGACCCTGTAATATCTGTCAGGTTTGGCAGGGGCCGGGGGAAGAGAGTCAGGGGCAGAACTGACATCATTATATGCATCATCAACTACAGTTAGCACAGGTGGTATGGCTAGAGGCCTATGCTGTGGTAAGTGTAAAAAGGTTCTTAATCTTTTTCTAGAATCAGAGAAATCCTGACCCTGCCATTGAAAGTGTTCCCTCATTGAATGCAAAGTTTCCCCAAAGGAAAATTCTTCAGGAGGGGAGGCAGAAGGAATAGAGTCTTATGCATCTGAATCCTCATAAGGAGAATATGGCCCTTCCTGATGGTCTGATACATCAGATCCATCCGAGGAGTAATCTGAGGAGAGAGGTTCAGGGGGTTCAGTCCTAGGCCTTTTGTCAGGAGGAGGGTGGGAGGCCCTGTCTGGGTGAGGTTGGGAACCCCTAATCATGGATATAAGGTCCTCAGCAAGGCTGAGAATCTGAGAACTTGAGGGAGGTCTCTGAGAAGTAGCTTTTGCAGGTAAGGCTTTTGAAATTTTAGCTGCTTTAGCTCTGGAGAAGGCCTTAATAGACATAGAAGCAGGGGGCCTAGCTGCCCCACGTGCAGGAGTAGAGATGTCCAATGGAATGGTGTCGGACAATTCTTGTGCGCTTGCTTCTTCGGTAGGGATTTCTGTAGCCGACGCAGCCGGGGCCTCTCTGGCCTCGGTTGTCGGAGGTATGATTTCGGCAGAAGTAAGAACCAAGGACTCTGTTTCAGCCGAAACCGAGACACTCGCGGTAGGCCTAACCGTGGTTTCAGCCGAAACCGCGGGCCGCGACTGTCGGTTCTTTTCCTTGCGTTTTTTGGCTAAATGTGTAGTCGGAGTCCCCGACGGCATTTTATATGCAAAAGCGGATCCAAAAAACTCTTCTGCAAACTCCGACCGACGTCTAAGAGTCCGTCGGTTGAAGGAGGCACAGGCTAAACAAGCTGATACGTCGTGGTCTGGGCCTAAGCAAGGAAGGCAGTAAGAATGTAAATCCTTATGAGGTATTTGTTTCCCACAAGTTAAACAATTATTTACTTTGTCTGACATCGGCTGAGGCAAGAAAGAGTCCCCAACGGGGTACTTAGCTTTTTTAGAAGTCTTCGGTAGCTGAAATCTCTGGATCTGACCGACCGGCACTTGCGAACAGCTTCTGCTTCGGGCACCGCGCGGCAAGAAAGACTGAGGAAAATGGCGTCGGCTGATGCCTTTATACCCCAGAAGCTCTGACATCGGGGAAAGTGCGACATCAGCCGAGGCCAGACCCAGACTTTGGAATCCGGCTGACCGAAGGGCTGCCTGAGGCAGGACAACCCATATGTTATGACTGCAGATGCATCCTTGAAGGACATCTGGATATTAATTGTGAAAAAACACAAATACTGCTCTAAATATGCACTAGCCACTAATGAAAAATACTAAGATGCGACGGTTAGAATCTAATAATAGTTCTATAAACTCCTTAGCCACTGTTTAGGTCCACTGGTTTAATCAGCTTTCTGTTACTCCTGTATAGCAATAAAAAAGAAGTTATGTACTTAACATAATGTTCCATTTGTGTTATCGATCTTCATTTATCCTTGACTTATGGGTTCAGTTCAGAACATCGCAACTGACTCGTCTGTTACTACAGCCCACAAGAACCAAAAACTGTCGAGCTTAAGTCCTACCCAGAATGCTCCTCTCCAATTTACCTCAGATCGAGTTTGCATATAAACATGTCGGGAAGTAAACCTATTATCACTTTAGTGGAGATTATAACTGGTGTCATATATGAAACAATGAACAATTAGGACCAGATTTCATTCCACCACGGGGTCAGAATGGAAGGGGGATGGAGGGTGGAAAGTCAAGGATAAATGAAGACTGACAACACAGATGGAAAGTTATGGTAAATACATAACTTCTTTACCTGATGTTGTCAATGTTTATTTACTCTTTGGCATATGGGACCGAGTCCCCAGCTACCATTTATCTTGGGAGGACTCACGGAAGGATATTCCTGAGCACCATAAAACCAAAGGATGCTCTTCCCTTAGAGACCAAATCCAATCTGTAATGAGTAATAAATGTATGTGGAGAAGTCCATGTCGCAGCTGCACAAATACCATCCATGGAAGCCTTAGACGAAAAACTGTTGAAGCAGCTATAGCACTAGTAGAATGTGCCCTGACAGGCCCAGGCAATTCAACTTTACTCTTACTGTATAAGAAGGCTATACAATCCTTCAGCCATCCAGCTAAGGTAACATTAGATACTGGTTTACACATTCTGGTATTTGAAAATGAAACAAACAGTTGGTCAGATTTTCTAATATCTTTTGTTCTACAGAGATAGAATCACAATTGTCTATGGACATCCGATAAATGCAAAGAATATTCACCTTTGTTTGAGAAACTAGGAAAAACTAGGAAAAAAGACTGGCAAATTGATTGTCAGACTGATATTTGTCTCTGACACCACCTTTGGCAGAAAGGAAGGGTTCGCGCTCAAGGAAAGTCTGTCTTTGTGAAATATCAAATATGGTGATTCGCAAGATAAGGCTCGAATTTCTGAAATTCTTCTGGCAGATGTAATCACTACCAGAAAAATAGTTTTCCAACAACAAAAAATTTAGGTCACAGTTGGCAGCAGGCTCAAAGGAAGAATGTACTATTGTTTGTAGCACTAAGAAAAGATCATAGGGTACAAATGGATCTTTATATGGAGGTTTTAACAATAATGTCCCTCTTAAAAGAATGCCTCACAAAGTTTAAGATAAATTAATGAATATCTCTTGAACCCATTATGAAAGTTTGAAATAGTCACTAGCTGAACCCTAATAGTAGAGGCAGAGGCGCCTTCTTCAAAGAGTAAAGATAAAAATTCAGATTTTGTCGATAGGAGTGGAGAAAGGGTCAATGTTATTACCACAAGCCCAGCCACTTACTCTTACAGAGCTTTCTAGTGGAGGGTTTGTGTGATGCCAAAAGGAACACATGAACTGGGGAAGATAGAGAATTACGTCTGATAATTAGTGGAACTGGAGAAGCGAAGCTGTCAGCCTGAGGTTCTGAAGATTTGGGTGAACTAATCCATCTGGATGGGATAGGAGATCTGGACTTGGGTCCAGAGTCCACGGTTTTCGAATTAGATAAGGCCAAAAAAAGGGGAACCAATCTGTCAAGGCCAGAAGGGAGCAATGAGAATTACTTTGCTCTTCAACCTTATTGCTTTCTTCAGGAATTGAAGGATTAAATGAAAGGGAGGAAAGGCATATAGATGTCCAGAGGACCAATCGTGCAGAGGAGCATCTATCGGGGATTCCCCCGGAGGGAGGACCAGGGAAAGGTATCTGCTGCACTTGTTGTTCAGGGGTGATGCAAATAGGTCACAGTAAGGTTGGTCCCAGTGACAAAATATTTTCATTGTCACTTTGGGATTGAGAGACCACTCGTGAGGCAGGAGAATGCCTCTGCTCAGTTTGTCCGCTATCACACTGGAGCTCCCCGGAATGTGCGTTGCTATCAGAAAGCAATTGAAGGAGATCGCCCACTGCCAGACTCTGAGAGCTTCTCAATAAAGGGGATATGAGTTGGTTCCTGTCTGCTTGTTGATGTACCAAACTACCAACATATTGTCTGTTTGGATCACAATCGTTCCCAAGGGGAAAGCAGTTTGAAATGCCTGCAATGCTAAAAGCACAACTCTCTGCTCCAGAGCACTGATATGAGCCTTGGACAATCTTGCCCAGATAATGCCCCCAACCCCATTTGGGAGGCGACCGTGGTCACTATGGCTCAGGGTTGAGAAGAAACAGAAGGATGGCCCAAGAGAATTTTGTTTGAGACCACCAAGCTAGGTCTTTTTTGGAATGATTGGTAATCAAAATCTGATCTGACATTGGCTGATACAGAATGGACGAATGAGAAGCTAGAAGCCACTGAAGAATTCTCACATAAAATCTTGCTAGAGGAACTTACATAATGGCTGCCACCATCGAGCCTAAGGCCTGTAAGACTAATCATGCGGCTATTCTCTTGTTGCTGACAATCTTTTTTACTTGGGTCTTCATCTTTTGCAGTCTTGGAAGGGGAAGGGAATCTATGCAAGTATTGGCATGCAGCACCGCTCCTATGAACTCTAAAGTTTGTGTTGGAGTCAGTTGTGATTTTTCATAATTTACAGTGATGCCCAGGCCGGTGTGGGTCTGGAAAACGTAGTCTCTTGCTTGTTCTAGAAGATGCCTGGTGGAAACAGTAAGAGACAGTCATCAAAGTATGGAAATACCAGGAATCCTTGCAGTCTCAAGTGAGCTGCTGCTATACTAATGCCATGCATTTGGTGAACACCTTGGGGCTGTGGTGAGGCCAACGGGCAGTGCTCTAAACTGATGACTGGTTCCCAGCCAGAATCAGAGAATTCTCCTAGAGTGCTTAGTCCATTTTTATTCAGTAATACGCGTCCTGGAGATTGATCAAGCACATCCAATCATCTTTGCCTAGAAATGGGAGAATAGACTGAACCGTGACCATCCACAAATTTGTTGGACTTGTTCAAAATACTCAGATCCAAAATTGGTCTCCAGTCCCCCATCTTCTCTGGCACTAAAAAGAATCTTGAGTAAATTCCGGATCCTATCTGGTCTGGTCGGACCCCCTGGATGACTTTTTTTTTTTTTTTTACTTATTTCTAGTACTGCTGGTTCCCTCTGACTGGGTGGAACATCTGGGATTCTGTTGGAATTTTTTGGGAAAGAGAGAAAGGGTATGGTGTATCCTCGGATTATAATCCTCTACAGCCAAACATCTGAAGTTATACGGAGCTATGTGTGTTGGTGAAAGGATAGCTGCCCCCCCCCCCCCCGACTGCCTCCAGAAAGTAATTGGGCTACTTTCAGGAGTGGTGGTAGGATATGCTAGGAAAGGACTCTCTGAAAGCCTAATTTTGCAGTCCACCTTTGACACATGGAGAGCGTCTTCCATTAAAAGCTCCCCTCTCTGCCCCTGGGAGAGTCACTGCCATGTGTGTCCTGAAAAGGCCCATGGGACTTTCTGAACCACATTTTCCTACTCCTTTGGTTCCTGGAGATTTTCCTTTGTGGAGTAGAAAAATGTATGTCCACTGCAGAAAGGGTCTTTCTCACACCTGGACAACGTTTTTCAAAGTAAGGGCCAAAAAGGGACGATCCATCAAAGGGCACATTGACAAATGAAGACTTGAATGGCTCAGCAAATTCGCATAAGCGCATTCAGGCATGTCTCCTAATGGCTACTAGTGATCCCATTTGCTCTAGTCATCTCTTCAGCTGCATGTGCTATGAGCCTCACGGACGAATATGAAATGGACTCTAGGGTGGCCACCTGAGAAGCAACCTTATCTTGGACCTCTTCAGACACAATTTCTGGCAGGGTATCTGACAGCTCTTTAATCAGATCCCTCTGAAGTCTGGTGAAGTGTACTATAAAGTTCAAATACCGCAATGCAAAGGTCAACGAAGCATAAACTCACTTTCCAAACCCATCCATCGCCCAAGACTCTCTCCTGTGGGGATGGATAGTTGCACTCTCCTCTACCAGTTCCTTCTTTGTGGCCGCTGCTACCACCATGGGATCTACTGGAAAATTCCTTTGCCCACAATTGATGGTCTTCTGGTGCAGAAAGAATTTTGTCTGGCCTCTTGGGAATATGTTCTACAGTGTCAGGAGCCTTCCACACCCGCTGCAAGATCAACTTAATGAGCTCGTCAGCAGGTGGAGTAACCCAAGAGGTACAAGGTCGAGTGCTGAAAGTCTTCAGGTATACTGATTCCTCTGAAGAGGGCTTTTGGGATGTTCAGACACCCCTCTGTTTAAGGATCTCAAGGATGTCTCCAAAGGAGACTTTTGGGGGTGATCGTGGGGAACCCCCCACCCTCATCAAGATCAGTATCTTCTGTGATGGATTCCTTCTGGAATCTAAGTGCTTCCTCTCACACTTCCTTTTCTGAGGAACCTCTCAGTGGGATGATCTGGGGAGGTATCAGAAGAGGACAATACTTGTGGCCTTGGGACGCACTGTCCAGGAGTTGAGATCGGAGGAAGCTCTGGTCGAGAGGAAGGTTTGGGAATCTGCTCCAACAGGGAAGGAACCGACTGAATGCCCACAGTGGACAATGCCCTATCCATAGCTCCCAAGGCTGCCCTCCCCCCCGAAGAGGGAAAGGAGCCCAGAATTGAGGAGGACTGCCTTGGGACCGTGGTCACTCCCCACTCCGAAGAAGCTGCTCCAGAAGCTGAAGCTGGGGTAGAACTAACGTGTGCCGAAGCCCCAAGTTGCAGAGATGGCTTAAAAGAAAACAGAGTAGAGTCCTACCCCTTGGAGCTGACAGAGTAGCCATGACTCCAAGAGTTCTCCAGCTCCGACAGAGCCGAAGAACTCTGTGTAGAAATCGGTACCAGAGAAGCAGGTCTTATTGAAACTGAAACAGTCTGTGCTGGAAAACTGGGAACTGGAATCTCCAAGACCTCAGAGGAGGAAGAGTAGGAGGGGGTCATAGAAGGGGGCTGTGGCACCTAAAAGAGCTGGAATTGAAGATGTACCTGTTTGTCCCCTTGCCGTAAGGAGCTGATCCACCAATAAGAAAGGCAAACCAAGGCAGAAGTCAAACAATCCAAATAGGAGAATAACCAGTCAACATGGCTGAATCCAATAACGTTTCAGTTCCAAAATTTAATAAACCAGCATAAAAATGGTACATAAAACAGCATAAAAATGCTAAAAACATTCAAGAGAAAGACTGCTCTTTTGAGACAGAAATGAACCAGCGACCTAAGCTGATCCACCAATCTCAAGACATCAAATTCTGTTAGGCTCCTAGTGGAATGCATTGACTGGGTAGAGGGAGATTTTGGTCTTTCCAAAAATGGACTTGGCAACTGACCAGCAAAGGGGACTATGGATGGGGAATATCTGGTTCTAGGTCTACCCAGGAAAGAAAATTCAGGGCATTCTGTTGTATCTGAAGATATCGGTGCTGCAATAAAAAGACAGTGCTGAAGCTGTCAGCTCCAGTTCAGATAATTTCGACACCAGAGGAGAAGTCAGTTTTGTTGTAGAATTGGGCACTGAAGAGGCTGTTGGTTTTGTAGAAACACGAGGAACTGAAGTCCTCGTTTTTTGGTCATCGGTGCTGAGGGACACATTGGCACCAATCGACTGCTCTTTTTTGGTTTACCTAGTTTGGAAGATGAAGAGGAAAATACATCTGTTTTACTTTTACCAGATAAACTATGCCTCCTCAAAAGCAGATTTAATCACCCCCTTTAGCAAAAATTTGTTCTTTTGTTCTACCAATGCCTGGTGGTAAAAGGCATGACAGATAGAACATCCTCTTGCAAGTGCACCAGGCCCAGGAAATAGACACAAACAGAATGCCCATTAGAACTGGTTATCTTTCGGTCACACTTTAGACATTTTTTTAAACCAGAAGCTCCTTTAACTTTGTCAGGCATATCTGTCTTATCGTAGCAGCAAAACAAACAACAAAAACTGTAACTATAAGAGAAAGGGACAGGAAAGCTACCAACAATGGTAGAGAGGAATACCGAAGTACAGAATACTACCAACAATAGTAAATAAACTACAAGTGTAGGGAGAAAAACAAGAATAAACTACTACAAGTTTTCTTTTTTTTTTTTTTTTTAAGGAGGCATAAATGGAAAAAAAATGCTACCAACAAAAGTAACTGCAAGATACACTGAAGTGTGTAAGAAAAGGAAGAGGAGGAGATGAAAGATTTATAATGGAAAACAGTAGGCTAAAGGAGAAAAACTATGTACTATTAAGAAAAAAGCAGTAAGTCATAGCCAAAAACTTTAAAATAGATCAAGAAAACTGAACTTAGTTCAAGAGCAATTTGGCAATGCATCTGTCACACTAAGTGGCAAACGAGATCAGAGGTAAATTGGAAAGGAGGATTCTGGTAGGACTTAAACTCGAGAGTTTTTGGTTCTCATAGGCTGTAGTAACGGCTCAGAACTGAACCCATATGTCAAGGAATAAATGAAGACTGACAACATTAGATTGTTCATTTAAACAGCTGATAATTATGTGAGAGGCTTCTACAAATGAACAGCATTATGTTATGACCAAAGAGAAAAAACAATAGTATATAACAATTCATATACAAGAGTGCAATATGCAACAATCAAAGTACAACAATGCTACTGTCCTGTCCTGGCAAGGCTGAAGGTGGTAGCAAGTTCAGCAAAACAGATATTACTTAAAAAGGAAGGACATAACGTTACCAGTATGTTCTGAATTTGCCCTAATGTGCCTCTGTTAGTGGACCATGCCTGGTACACCTCTAGCAGAAGGTAAACAGGGGTCATTCTCATTAGATACCCAAAATACCTTAGCAGATTCTCATTCTCATTTCCGAGGTCCAGTGGCTTTACACTGCGCTTCTGACTGCCAAGGTTCTCATGCTATCCAGGGCAGCTAAGTCCAGTAACCCATATGTCACCCAGTGGATAGCCAACTGGCTCACAGACAGGCCCCAGGAAGTTAGAAAGTGCAGTTGTGTACACTTACCACAAATGTAGATGTTCGAGTGTATTCACTGTTGCAGTCATCACACTTGGGTTATCTGCCTGCAAGTAGCCCTCAGTCGGCCCGAATACCAGAGACTTAGTATTTCTGCATCTGTTGCTGTCGCACCAGGACTGACGTCAGGTCGTCAGGGGTATAAAAACAGGCAGCTAACGCCATTGCATCAGTTCTTCTTGCCCCAAATATTAGGAACCCCAATAGGCAGCTAAGTTATGGTGGAGGAAAACACCACCAGTAAAAAGTAAATACCAATACTCCTGAAAGGGGAGAGTAAAAGGCATAGAGAGAGAGAGAGAGAAAGAAACCAGGGGTCTGGAGGGAGGGAGACCAGGACTGCAACAGTGAATACACTTGAATATCTACATTTATGGTAAGTGTACAAAACTGTACTATGTTCTTCGTGTTCCACTGTTGCAATCATCACACTTGGGTGGATTCCCAAAGCTAAAGAAGGGTGGAGGCAGTCAAGAAGAGTTAGGGCTGGCTAGAATGCCCTGCAGGACTGCTGCTGCAAAGCCTGCCCTGGATTTGGAGAAGACAGGCAAATGGTAGTGCTTGGTGAAAGTGTGTACTAACTCCAGGTAGCAGCTTCCAGGATGTCCGTGGTAGGGACTCCCCTGAGAAATGTTGTAGAAGTAGCTGTTGCTCTAGTGGAATGTGTTCTGACCCCCTGCGGTGTTGGTTTCCCATGGTGCTTGTAGCAGAACTGGATGCAATGTACTATCCATTTAGATATTGTTTGCTTAGAAATGGCCTTGCCGTCTACCCCTGTTGCAAAGCTGACTAATAACTGGTCTGATTTTCTGAAGACCTTAGTCTTATCCAGGTAAAATCTGAGCGGTCTCTGCATGTCCAAAGAGTGCAGGACCCTTTCCCCTTTATTTTGAGGATTAAGGAAAACTGTTGGCAAATGTATGGATTGATTGAGAGCCACACTTTACACCATTTTAGGCATAAAGGAAGGGTTTGTCCCGAGAGAGACCCTGTCAGCATGGAAAATAATGAAGGGTTCCACAGCCATAAGTGCTTGTAGTTCAGACACTCCTAGCTGAAGTGATGGCTAGAAGCAATGCTGTTTTCCAAGAGAGGAATTTTAAGTCTGCTGATGCTGCAGGCTCAAAAGGTGGAATTGTGAGCTTTTCCAGTACAAAGTTAAGGTCCCAAGCAAGGGTGGGTGATCTCCTTGGTGGCCTTAAGTTGTTTGCCCCTCTCAGGAACTGTTTGATAAGAGGGTGCGAGGAGAGAGGTGGCTCAGTGTTGTAACGAGCCGAAATGGCTGAGGCATGTATCTTAATGGAAGAGAAGGGCAGGCCTTTGTGGATTAGATCTGCTAAGTACTCCAGGATTAAAGGCAGGGAGGGCATAATTGTGTCCTCTCCTTTAGACAGACTCCAGGAGCAGTGTCTTTTCCACTTATCCGCATAGGATTTCCTTGTACTGGGTCTTCTGGCTTCTAGAATGACATCCAACACTTGTTTGCTTAGAGCTGCTGGGATAGGATTCAAGGGATAAGCCAGGCTGCAAGGTTTAGGGTTTGCAGTTACGGATGCAAAATCTGCCCCTCCTGCTCAGAGAGCAGGGTAGGGTTCTGGTGTAATGTCAGGCTGCGCAGAAGTGGGTACCAGTGCTGGAGTGGCTACTCCGGGGCAATCAGGATTGTCCTCGGTCTGTCCTGTCTTATTTTGAGTAATACTCTTGAGAGAAGGGGGAGAGATGGGAATGCATAAATTGAGAGATTTACCCACTGAAAGGATAGGGCATCCACTTTCCAGGCCCAGCTCTAAGGGTTCCTGGTGCAGAATCTGCTGAGCTGGTGGTTGTAGGGGGAGGCAAAAAGGTCCATATCTGGGGTCCCCCATTGCGGAGTCAGAAGGTTGAAGGTGCTGGGCTCTAACTGCTACTCGTGTTGTTCTAGGAGATTTCTGCTTAAGTCATCTGCCAGTGAATTTTGTTTGCCTGGCAGGAACTGAGTTTGCAGATGGACTTGCATGTCCAATGCAGTGTTCCACAGAGCCATGGTTAGCCTGCAGAGTGGGTAGGAATGGGTTCCCCCATGCTTGCTGATGTGCCACATAACTGTGGTGTCTATTTTTATTAGAAGTTGTAATGGAAAGAGTAGGGATTTGAAAGCTGTCAGGGCATTCTGCACAGCTAGCATCTCTTTTTGGTTGATGTGCAGATGAATTTGACTTGGGCTCCAGTGGCCCTGAACGCATTTGCCATCCATGTGTGCTCCCAAGGCATAGTCTGAGGTAAGGGTCTGGGCAGCATGGGGTTGAGTAAAGGGCAGTCCCTTGTTGTGGTTGCATGCTTCTGCCCACCAAAGGAACTCCGTCCTTAGACAGGGTATGACAGGAAATAGAAGTTATGTCCTTACCATAACGTTCCATGTGGAGTGTTCATCTCACCTTTGTTCTTACACATGGGTTCGGAGCCGATCCTCGGCTCCGTGCCGGCCTCTTGCAAGCTCTGCATCGAGAAGAAGCTCGAGACAATCTAATACCCACAATCCCCCTCTGCCTTTACCTCAGATCTAGTTTGCAAGCAAACCAATCTACATAATAGCACATTCATGCCATAAACCTATACATATATAAACAGACACATATAAAGTATATGTGTATACCAACTATGTACACAGAAAAATGACAGTAGCAAAAAATGCTTCTGGCCAGGCATCAAAGAACGTTCTTCCTAAGGGTGGGAGGGTGGGACTGTAAGAACAAAGGCGAGATGAACACTCCACATGGAACGTTATGGTAAGGACATAACTTCTATATGTGATAGTGTTCAATCTCGCCGTTTGTTCTTACACATGGGTAGCCCTAGCTCCTTGATCCTGAGGAACTCACGGGAGGACGTTCTTGAGCACAGTGGAACCAAAGGTTGCTCTGTCCCTAGAAACCTTGTCTACTTTATAATGAGAAATAAATGTATGAGGCTTAGACCAGGTAGCAGCCGCACAAATAGCATCCAGAGGTAGGCGAGCTGCATGAGCCAAAGACGTAGATATTGATCTTGTGGAATGTCCTTTGGGTTTGTTTAAAAGGGGTTGATTTGCAGAATCGTAGACATAGATTATACAATCCGTTAACCATTTAGAAAGAGTTCTTTTGGTAACTGCAAGTCCTTTCCTGCTATCAGCAAAAGCCACAAAGAGTTGATCTGTTCTCCTGTGATCTTTTGTTCTATCCAAATAAAACCTTAGCTGTCTGTGAACATCCAATTTGTGTAACATATACTCCATTTTGTTGGAGTGGTTTTTGAAGAAAGTGGGTAATTCAATGGACTGATTAATATTGTTAATAGAACACACTTTAGGGAGGAAGGATGAATTGGTTCGAAGAGAAACTCTGTCAGAGTGAAAGATTAAATAAGGGTGCTTGATGGAGAGAGCCTGAAGTTCAGACACTCGTCTAGCAGAAGTAATGGCTACCAGAAAGAGAGTTTTCCAGGACAAAAATTTTAATGGGCAAGAGGAGGCAGGTTCAAAGGGGGGCAACATTAAATTAGATAGCAATAAGTTTAGACTCCAAGGTGACGTAGGAGATCTGACCGGTGGTCTAATATGAAAAACTCCTTTTAAAAAGGCTTTACAAAGTCTGTGAGCCATGATAGGAGCTCCACATTCTTCCACATGGAAATTCGAAATGGCAGCCAATTGAACTCTTAGAGTAGCAGGAGAAGCACCCTGATGAAATAAGTCTGTTAAGAACTCTAATATCTTATTCAAAGGAGCTGTAAAGGGATCAACGTGGTGTGTATTCGCCCAGAATACAAACCGTTTCCATTTGCTAGTATATGTTTTAGTAGTGGAAGCTTTATGCGAAGCCACTAATATATCCTGGACTGCTGGTGACAAGAGATCAGACCTGGCTAAGTTGGGAATTGGAGCAGCCAAGCTGCTAGATGGAGTGACAGGAGCGCGGGATGGGGAACCCCTGACGAGTGAGTCAATAGATCTGGCTCTGGGTCCAGAATCCAGGGTCCCCGAATGCAGTGAATTTTCAGGAAGGGAAACCAAATTTGACGAGGCCAGAATGGAGCAATGAGGATTATCGTCCTGTGAAGGTTCCTGGCTTTCTGGAGAAATTTCGAAATCAGAGGAAATGGGGGAAATGCGTACAGGAGTCCCGGGGGCCAATCGTAAACCAGTGCGTCCCTGGGGACTTCCCCTGGAGGGGATAATAGGGCAAAGTAGCTCCTGCATTTGGCATTCATTGGAGACGCAAACAGGTCGCAGGAAGGCTGGCCCCATGTGCGAAAAATCCTTTTCGCCACTGACTGTTTCAGAGACCACTCGTGCGGTAACAGAATTGCTCTGCTCAGCCTGTCGGCTATGACGTTGGATGACCCCGGGATGTGCGTTGCTATTAGAAAGTGACCCGTGGACTCCGCCCACTGCCAAATTCTCATGGCCTCTCTGCATAGTTGATAGGACTTGGTTCCCCCTTGTTTGTTTATGTACCAGACTACCGACATGTTGTCCGTCTGAACTGCAATAGTCCCTAGAGGAAGAAGGGGAGCAAAGTGTTGCAATGCTAGAAACACTGCCCTCAACTCTAGAACATTGATGTGCAGATTGTATTCCAAATTGGTCCATTCGCCTTGGACTGTCTGTCCCTGAAAGATGCCCCCCCACCCTATCAGGGAAGCGTCCGTGGTCACCGTAACTGTGGGCGTGGGTAGTACAAACGGCCTCCCCTGGGAAAGGTTGCACGTTTGGAGCCACCAGTTTAGATCTGTTTTGCAAGTCTTTGTTATGAGAATCTCGTGTGTTAGAGGTAGTTGTTGAAATGACCATTGAGCAAACAGTAGCCATTGTAGAACTCTCATGTGCAGCCTTCCCAGGGGAATTGCAATAAGGGAGGCTGACATGAGGCCCAACACCTTCAGTACTAGCTGTGCAGGAGATTTCCTTGACAAGAGTAGAAGACGAATGTGAGTCTGCAGTGATAATATCCTTTCTGGGGGAAGCCTCAGAATTAATTGACGTGTGTTTAACTCTGCTCCTATGAACAAGATATTTTGTGATGGCTGAAGTAAGGATTTTCCGAAATTTACGGAGATCCCTAGGTGAACACACAGTTGAAGAACATAGTCTCTGGCCTGCAGTAGTTGGCCGGTGGTGGCTGAAAGGAGCCAGTCGTCCAGATACGGAAACACCTGGAATCCCTGGCGTCTCAAGTGAGACGCTACCACTGCCATGCATTTGGTGAAGACCCTGGGGGCTGAGGTCAGACCAAAGGGCAGGGCTCGAAATTGAAAGTGACTGGCTCCCAGCCGGCGCAAATGATCTCTGGATGCCCTGGCCATTTTGATGTGGTAGTATGCATCCTCTAGATCTATTGAGCACATCCACTCGTCCTTCTGTAAGAATGGAAGGATCGATTGAAGCGTGACCATTCGGAACTTTTCTTTCTTGACGAAAGTATTGAGGTAGCTTAGGTCTAGAATGGGCCTCCAGTCCCCTGTTTTCTTTGGAACTAAAAAGAACCTTGAGTAAGTCCCGAATCCTTGCTGGTCCGCTGGGACTGGCTGGATGACTCTTTTTTCTAACAACTTTGAAATTTCTAAAGCTGCTGGCTCTCGCAGATGGGGCGGTACATCTGGGAGTCTTTTCTTTGGAATGGGATAGGATAGGAAGGGTATGGTGTAACCTCTGGTGACTACGCTTTTTACCCACTTGTCTGTAGTTATATCTTGCCAGGCCTGAGGGTATAAAGCTAAGCGACCCCCGACTGCCTCCAGAGCAGGACAGTCGGGCCTCCTCTCAGGAGTGCTGGAAAGGTTTACCAGGGAGTGTTTCCCTGTCACCTTGATGTTGCGGACCCCCTCTGCCGCCAGGGCGGCGTCTTCCACCTCTGCCCCCTCCTCTGCCTCTAGAGGGGGCATCACCCTGTGTGCCCGAGAAAGACCCTTGGGGTTTCCGAAACCACATTTTCCCACCGCGTTGCCCTTTGGGGTACGGTCTGGTTGGGGTGGAAAAACGGACTCCGACAGCAGACAGAGTCTTTCCCTCTTGTTCACACCGGGTAAGGGTCTCCTTTACCTTGGGGCCAAAAAGAGTGGCACCGTCAAATGGGGCGTTAGTAAAGGAAGACTTGAAGGCTTCCAAAGGAGCATAGCGCATCCAGGATTGTCTACGAAGAGCAATCGCTGAAGCTGCTGCCCTACTCGAACCTTCGGCTGCGTGAAATCAGCCTCATGGACGAGTTAACAATCGATGTTAGGGTATTAAGTTGCGCTGTCACTTTCTCTGAGACAGCTGCATCTGTAGCACCCTGGAGGGTATCTCCCAACTCTTTGACTAGATCCTCTGCAGGCGTGTAAAATGGGTCAAATAGTTCAGGGACCGCATGGAAAAAGCCGCTGAACTAAAAATGCGCTTCCCATATCTATCCATCGTCCTAGAATCTTTATTAGGCGGATGGACAGACGAAGAAGACTCCGACATCTCCTTTTTCGTGGCTGCAGCCACCACCATAGCGTCTACTGGAACCCCTTTTGTAAGGTAGGACTTATCTTGAGGTGCTGTGATGTACTTGTTCGGTTTTCTTGGAACAGGTTCCACTGTGTCAGGAGTCTCCCACGCCCTTCGAGCAATAAGTTCCATCAGTTCGTCGAAGGGCGGAGTGACCCAGGAGGAGGAAGGGCGAGCACCAAATGCCTTCAGCAGAACTGACTCATCCTCAGAAGGGGGAAGGGACTGCCAGTCACCTCTCTGTTTCAGGATCTCCAAAATGTCTGAAAAAGAGACATCTTCTGAAGGTGACTTAGGGGACCCCTCTGACTCATCTAAGTCAGTATCAGATGTCAAGGATTCTTGTGGAGAATCCAAGTGTCTCCTCTTACACAGTCTCTTCCTAGGGACTTCCTCGTGGGGAGCATCCGAAGAAGCCTCGGAGGAAGAGGGGGCACCCTCCAGGGGTGGCTGAGACACTGGTGCCCGACGCTTGGATGTGGCCGTGGGTGCAGATGAAGACAAAGGCCCCTTATGGGGAGGAGAAACTGCTTCCACTGATGTGGTTGTCTGGGTAGACAACACCTTCCTCATCAGGTCGAACGCTCCCGGGTCCCGCATAGAAGAGTCTCCCGGTTCCGAAGAAATGGGAAGAATCCCCGACACGGGCACCGAAGGCATCGACCCCGAGGACGGAGCCGAATCGATCCGTGCCGAGGCCCGAGGGGAGAGTCGGAACCGACACGTCGGTTCGACTCTTGGCCCCGGAACCAAGAACAGACCGTCGGCTCCGAGACTCCGGTACCGGGTCCGACGGAGTCGAGGTGAGGGGAACAGACCGAGAAAAGGACGGTTCTTGACCCGAGGGCTCCACAATCAGCAGATCAGCCTCTTCCGGCTCCAAAGACTGAATCGGTCTCGGAGGAGGAATGGATGGAGATACAGGAAGGCCTTCAAGTTTCGACACCAACTGGGTGGAAACCGAAATAAGTTTAGAGAGGGCCGAATGCTCCAACAACTTCTGCACCACACGATCCACATCGACATCCGAAAGTTTGGAGGAAGAACGGGTCGAAGGAACCGAAGACGGAGCCGACCTCAATATGGCCGAAGGAGGGAGCTCCATCACCGGTTCCAAGACTCGAGGCTCAGGAACCGACACCAGTTGAACACTCGGCCCCGAAGTCTGTGGAACCGGTGATCTAACCTTTGAAGAAGAGCTCGGAGCCGATGACTTAGGCTCCGACGTCTTCGATTCCTTAGAGGACTTCGATGCCTGGTCAGAAGCATCCAAGGCCTCTTGGAAAGCTGGTTTCAATAGACCTCTGTCCATTAGTTTCCTGCGCCTATCTGTCATGACCCTCCCACTAAAAGAGTGACAGATGGAGCAATCCTCTTGTAAGTGGAGAGGGCCAAGGCAGTAGACGCAGGAACTATGGTTGTCAGTGACCGACATTTTTTGGCCACACTGACAACGCTTGAAACCAGACTTTGCCTTCTCAGACATTGTAGGTAATAAACAACTCCAGAAAAAACACAGTCAAATCCGGGAAAAATAGTCACAATCAGGTAAATGTCAAATCCGGTATAAATTTGTCTCAATATGGTGGTATATGTGAAGGGTGTAGGCCCCGATACAAAAATACCGACAAAAAGGTTAACGGTACCAAAGAATTACGGAACCACAACACAATCACACTTGTTAATACTGACAATATTAATTAAAATAGAATTCTTAATAAAATACAACAAAAAGTTATATCTTAACTTAGAAAACTCTCGAGCTAGCTCCCAACGATGCGAATGCAGCAGCGGCAAACTAGATCTGAGGTAAAGGCAGAGGGGGATTGTGGGTATTAGATTGTCTCGAGCTTCTTCTCGATGCAGAGCTTGCAAGAGGCCGGCACGGAGCCGAGGATCGGCTCCGAACCCATGTGTAAGAACAAACGGCGAGATTGAACACTATCACATTGACTGTTTCCATGTCCTGAGAATGTTGGCACCAAATACTTTTTAAGTACCACTGAGGTTTCCTCATATGCAGTCTTGCATATGGAATTAGCAGAATACAGGAGGCCATGAACCCTAGGGCCTGCAGTATTTTTCTTGCAGATAGCTGGGTTCTGGTTGTCATTTGTTTGAAGTAGGCAGTCAGACAGACTTGTTTTTCTGAAGTGAGGAATGCCATCTGGGATGTTGTGTCCAAGCTTGCTCCCAGGAATACAATCTTTTGACTGGGGTACCAGTTTTGATTTATTTTCATTGATGGTGTACCTCAGGGAGGTGAGAAGTTTTTTCACAAAAGACAGGTGCTGCAACAGCAATTCCTGACTGCCCGCCTGAATTAGGCAGTCATCCAAGTACGGGTAAATTTGAATATTTCTCTGCCTGCAATATGCAATGGCTAGAGCCAGGCATTTTGTGAATACTCTGGGCGCAGTGGATAAGCCAAAGGGAAGTGCAAAGAACTGATAACGCATAGATCCAGCCCTGAAACGCAGATACTTCCTACATGACTCCCTTATAGGGATGTCCAGATAGGCTTCTTTTAAGTCTAGGGTGACTAACCAGGCATCCTTGGCTAGCACAGGTAGAAGCTGTTGCAGGGTAAGCATTTTGAATTTTGGTACCACCAAGAAGGTGTTGAGAATTGAAAGATTCAGGATTGGACACCAAGAGCCCTCTTTTCTGCGTACCGGGAAGAGTCTGGAATAGAATTCTTGACCTATCTGTTCCACTGGAACCGGCTGAATAGCTCTGATGGAGAGCAGGAATATAACTTGGTTTTGAGCCTCTGCCCACTGGTTTGAAGGAAGGTCTGGGAACTCTCCTGGGGTTAGCAGTGAGTGAATTAAAATTTGTACCCCTGGGATACAATGTTGAGGACTCATCAGTCTTGGTGATGGACATACAGTTTTTTGCACGAAGGGCAAGTCTTCCTCCTAGGGGTACAAGCAATTGGGCAGAGGTGGGGAAAGCAATAGAGAAGTCATTGTGAGTTTTTTCCATAAGGAGGTGGCTTACCACTCCCTGCTTTGGGGGTGGGGGCACTCCATTGCTTAGATCTCTGCATACCCTGAGACTGTAGTCTGGGTGGTCTGTTTCCCCTGGGTCTGGGTTTGAGATGGCCTGGAGGGAGCTGGAAAGGACCAGTGTTTGGAAGGGCAATGCCTACTGAATCTAGGGGGTTGCATTTGTAAGAATTCTTTAGCAGTCTGCACAGACTTGGCTGGCCTTTTCTTCCACCTTTTTAAGAACCTCTTCTGCTTTGGTGCCAAACTCCTTGTTCAAAGGAGCATCTAGTAACTTTGATTTGACATGGTCTGGCAAGGTCTGCTCCTTGAGCCAAGCATGTCTTCTCAGTACAGAACCAGTGACTGCTGCCCGGCAAGATACTTCTAGGACGTCAAAGCCACACTGCAAAGTATACTTGCTGACTTGGCTTGCAGAGTACTTAACTTAAGCTCCTGCAATTCTTTATTTTCTGCACAGTCTGTAAAGGCTGCCACTTGTTGTTTAATAAGTTCCATAATATGTTGCTGATACTTCAGCATGTGAAACAGACAATTCAATGCCCTAATAGCAAGAGTTGCAGAGGTGTATACCTTCTTACCTCATCTGTCCAAAGCTCTGGAATCCCTGTCTGAAGGGGTGGGATTCTTGGCTGTAGTTGCCTTGATACATTTAGGCCCCTGGGAAATAATTTCTGGGTCAGCAGTAGGATTCTTGAAAACAAATTTGTGAGTTTCAGGTACTGTGTAGTACCTGTCTGGTTTCCTAGGGGCAGGAGGTAAAGTATCAGGAGTAAGACTGGATTCCACAAAAATCATCATCAACAACTTTCAGGACTGGGGGTATTGCTAAAGGCCTGTGCTGTGGCAAATCTAGAAATTCTCTGAGTCTCTTTTTGGACTGAGGATAATGTTGGCATTCCCAGTGGAAATGCCGTCTTACCAATTATGCAAGGTTTCACCAAAAAAAAAATCCTCTGGAGGGGAGGCAGAGGGAATGGATTCCTCTGCATCTGAATCCTCATAAGCAGATAAGGGCATGTCTTCATAATGAGATACCTCAGAGTCATTGGACTCCTGGTCTATTGAAGCTGCAGGGGACTGGTCTCTTTTCCTCTTAGCAGGGGAAGGTTGACTTCCCCTAATCAGCATAATAAGGTCTCTTCTGCCATTCTAAGCTTTTGTCGATGTGGCATGGGAGCAGGTGCATGTGCTTTGGTCATCGGTTTTCTAGGCGTAGCGCATACTCTTGGTCAAAGAAACTTAGTAGTTTTAATTAAAAAAGAAGTCATTGGTTTGAGTCAAACATCGGTAGTGCGAAGAACTGCTTCTGAAGCTGGTGCCTGCACAGCGGCTCCGGACCCATCCAAGGTAGAGATATCCGCAGGTTCCATAGTCGAAGAAGAGTCTCACAGCATGCCGGACTCTGACTGGGTCTCGGTAGAGGCCTGCAAATCCATTGAAGTGGGTATCAGGGGCTGTGAAAGCACCTCACTGAGTACCAGCGAACTGGCGACTACCTTAACGGAAGCGTCGTCGGCAGCTTTGGACCTATGCGGTCTGTCTCTGTCTTTATCCTTACATTTTTTTGGAATATCGGTAGCTGGATGGCTTACGGAAGCCATTTCAGAATATGGAGATCAACAGTGAAAGAATTTAGCGACAATGAGAGCCCGACAACCAATGGTTCGGGTGTTGAACAAGGCACAAAACCGACAGCGAGGTATGTTGTGGTCTTTGCTTTGCACAGGCAAGACAATTGTTAACTTTTTCTGACATCGGTTGGAGCACGAAAAAAGGATCTCCAACGGGGTACTTAACTTTAGAAGATTTCAGGATTATTCAATTCGTAAGCAAATTTCAGGTAGCAGCCTACCGGCACTTGCGAACTGCTTCTGCTTCAGGCTCCTCGGCAAGCAAGACTGATGTAATGGCTCGGATGCCTGTTTTTATACCCCTGATGACCTGATGTCAGTCCTGGAGCGACAGCAACTGTCGCAGAAATACTAAGTCTCTGGTATTTGGGCTGACTGAGGGCAGCAACCGACGCAGAAATACTAAGTCTCTGGTATTCGGGCCAACTGAGGGCTACCTGCAGGCAGATAACCCAAGTGTGATGACTGCAACAGTGAAACACGAAGAACATCTGGGGAGCCCAACTCTACAAAGAGGCCAGTCACAAGTGGAGTCCCTCAGGGATCAGTCCTGGGACTGCTCCTTTTTGGCATTTACATCTCAGAAGTCAAGGCCAATGTCAGTGGTCTCTGGCTAACTAAATTTGCAGACTGCAAATTAGGAGCCGTCATTAAATCTCACACTGACAAAAATGTTCTCCAGGAGGGGCTGATACAGACAAACAACTGGTGTCAGAGCCATGGACTAAAACTAAATGCCAAGAAATGCATAATAGTATTCTTTGGGAAGTCATCCATCCCTGGTAACTATCAAACTGACAACAAACCCCTTTCAGTTGACCCAGTAGTCAGGGACTTAAGGACACACATAGATAGTAATCTAGCCTTTGACCTTCAAGTGTCTACAGTGGTGAGGAAATCATAATATGTTGCGCAACTTAGAAACAAAGGTATGGCATCTAAGTCCAAGGAAGTCATTGTTCCATTGTATTCGGCATTCATCAGACCTATCACTGAGTACAATGCCCCTTTGGTAAGTACCTAACGAGGCATATCCAACAATGGGAGCATCCACAGAGGTTTCTTACTAAAAGAATACACAGCGCAAGTAAAATGTCCTATGAAAACTGCCTCAAGACCATATCCATGTATTCTGCTTCCTACAGGTTTTTAAGGGAAGATCTATGCGCCTGGCATACAGGGCATTGTCAGACCCCACTCTGATGGATCTCCTGCATATCCACAAAATAAACAGCACCTTAATTACCCATTCTAAAGACTTGAACATTGCCTGTGATATAAACAGGACTTGATGGAGAGATAGGTATGTATTCCAGAGACTACACCATCTATGGAACAGGCTCCCAATCCATGTGAAGCTCCCTAACCCAATTCAAGTGCAACTTGGACAATTGTATAGGAAACTGGAACTTCATCCCTGGTTTGGCACCTATGTCTCTAATGGACACAGGTAACCTATAAATAGTTTATCTCCCAGGCCCATGCTTATACTTATTAAGGGTATCAGAACTTGTCAGAGATTTGGGATGCATGGCTAGGCTTAAAAAGGCCCTTGTGGTCATTAGCCTAGTAAACACCTATGAACCCTGATGACATCTCAGTTCTGCCACTTGTATATGCAAACCTCCATTCTGTCAATATCCACAGCTCAGAACCATATGTGATGATGGGAACACAGACAGACCAGTAAACTGAGAAGTTTAACCAGTGACTCAGCTCTTAATTCACTCTCAAAGTCCACTACAACACCTGTGGTACTGCTGCTGCAGCTCTCACCTGCTGGTCCATCTCCACTACACTCAGTGAATGATACTCCAACATACTTAAAACCATCACTTGAGGTAGTTGGTCATGTTTCACCTGCAGAAAGCAATTTACTCTTTTCCACAACAGAGCCATGACCTCTGATTGGAGGTGCTAATTTTCCCCTATCAAGAGGAAAATGCCCCACTGCATACCACACAGACAGCAGTCACTTAAAGCCAAGGGAATATCACCATCTGCAAACAATGAATATGCAGTTCTCACATCTCTTAATTGAATACTCTGCAATATACAGTTACTTCTTGACATCAATTCCATGAAAAGCATGAATAGAAAAAAAGATAAAATATACATCTATATTTAACCTAACCCCAAGAATGTGGGCAAAACTCTCACTCCATCATGCAGAATGGCATGCAACAGCAGCAGAATTGGGGACTTAACTGCAGCACCGCCCCATAAAACTTTCCAGAATATGTGGTCACATGCCTTTTCCAATGTGTGTACACCATACTAGAAAACTCCCTGTTGCTTTGCTGGTCAGGATAAAACCGACGAACATTCAAGGGTTCTGTTCAAGCAGCTTTATTATGTACAAACAGATCAGGATTGAGGCTTAATAACTTCAACTTAGATAAACATATAAACTACTACACTGATACATAACTCCATCGCATATCACCTACTCAGAGACGATCTCTGCCTAACATACAAAGCTATGTCAAACCCAGAGCTGTTGGACATGCTCCACTTAATGAAATCCCAATCCCTCCGAGCTACATGGTCTAGGGACCTAAACTTTGTCACCACAATAAACAGAACATGTTGGATTGATAGATTCCTGTCCCAGAGACTTCCCATACTCTGGAACAGACTACTTATCTATGTCAAACAGAGCTCCTCATTAGTACTCCAAGAAAAATCTTGATGACTGGATGGGAAATAGGAAATTCACCCCAGGGATCACTTCTGTGGCTCTGCTCGACAGGGGCACAGGAAAATAACTATCTTGGGTGGCGAAAGCCAGGGTGCCTTTTTGGCTAGGCTTATATAGGCCCTAGGGCTAATAGCCTAGCACCTACCTATGAACATGCTCACTTTCTGGCTGCACTCTCAAAATGGCAATGAAGCTAGCACATGCTTGCTATTTTTATGCATGTGATGTCCTTGAAGCACTTCTTAAAGGTACAACACACACACACACACACTATTCTACATCCTCCCTCTGAGAAATGAGTCATGCAATATTGACTGACATGCAATAATACAGAACTAAATACATACAGACAATTATGTCCAGGTTGCTGTGTATTTCACACTAGGTCTGGAAATATAACCAAATTGTGTGACATACAAATTAGAATTAGGTCTAGCAACTGGGACCATCTCTGCTGAATGTTCAGCTTTGGGGACATCAGAAACAGAAGTAGAAGTTAAGCCACATTCTGCAACAGGAACACTGACTGGATTGCTCTGAGATGTAGAGTCTGTATCACAGGAACAATGCTGCGATTTCAATTCTGATACAGGAAGAAGATGTCTGCGATTTCTCCTGTACTCCACACACTCAGGATCTTGGCTCAGCACATATACTTGTTACTTGACCAATCCGGTCAAAATCTTTCACCGTTTATATCCTCACTGTCCCTCCTCCTTTCAATGGACGAAGAAATCTGCTCGACTTGTCATAGCTGGATTTCTGGAAAGAACAGTTTCTGAATAGTTGGGCTCTGATTGTTCTTTGCTTTAGGCCTCAACAAACTGGAACTGACAGGCAATGTTGTTCTGGTTTGCCTAGATAGAAGTCTCTCAGCAGGTGAGCCAAGTATATCATCACGGGTTATGTTTCTGAGAAATTCAAAAAGATATCAGTATTATCATGCTCTGACTTCTCTAGTAATTGCTTTGCACTCTGTACTGCACGCTCAGCTAGTCCATGTGACTGTGTGTAATCTGAACTACTAGTAACATGTACAAAGTCCCATTCTTTTGCAAATTTCTGAAACAACTGACTAGTAAATTGGGTACCAGTGTCAGAAATAACTGTGTGTGGACTACCATGGGGTGAGAAATGATGTTTCAACTTGGTGATAGCAGTGGATGTGAGGTTAGGTAGTAAATCGATCTCAAACCAGTTTGAATAGGAGTCTACCAACACTAAGTAATGCTGACTGTTCCACTCGAACATATCAGTGGCTACTGTTGACCAAGGTAGTTCAGGAACTTGACTTAGATGAAGCGGCTTTTTTTGCTAATGCGGTTTAGTACTATTGCATACTGAACAAGAAGAAAGTATTTTATCAATATCTTTTGCTAGAGAAGGCCAGAATACTAGTCCTCTCCCTTCTTTTCAGAGATTCGGAACCTGGGTGACCACGATGCAAAATCTGGATATATTCATGCTGTAAGGAAGCAGGAACAACAATTTTAGGACCTTTGAAAATAATGCCATCTTCCATCAACATCTCATCTCTGTAAGGAAAATAAAAAAGTTTTCACTTCAGGTGGTACACTGGATTGCTTTGATGGCCATCCAGCATTAATGTAGTGGTTGAGCTTTTGCAAAATCAGATCAATCTTTGTATGATCTCTCACCTCATCAAGTCTCATGGTAGTAAAATTATGCACTTCCATGATATTAAAGTCAAAATTCTCTGCATTAAGTGGTTCAGTTGAATTTCTGGGTGATCTGGATGAGGTATCAGCCAGATAAAGAAGTTTGTTTTTTGTATAGACCATTATAAAGTTGTACTTTTGCAATTTGAGCATCTTTCTTTGTAATCTCACTGGAGCTGAATGCATAGGCTTCTTTAAAATAGTGATTAGAGGTTGGTGATCAGTCTCAATCTGAACAGTTTGACCATAAATGTAATCATGAAATTTTGAACATCCAAATACTATTGCCACATGTTCTTTCTCAACTTGAGCATACTGCATTTCAGTTTGGGTAAGAGATCTAGATGCATAGGCTACTGGTCTGCCTTCTTGAAGAATAACTGCGCCAATACCAAATTTCGAAGCATCACAGGAAAGGGGGACTGGTTTATTCACATCATAGTATCTTAATGTAGGTGGGGTGGCAATTTTCTGCTTAAGGTCTTCAAATGCTCTCTGGTGCTGTTCCAACCAAGACCATGTAACATTTTTGTGCATCTGCTCTCTCACAGGCTCTGTCAACTCACTGAAGTCTGGTATAAACTTGCCTAAATAGTTGACCATACCAAGAAAACATTGTAGAGCTTGAGCATTATCTGATGCTGGCATCTCAAGAATGGCTGCTTGCTTGGACTGGTCTGGTCGCAAACCAGTGCTAGTAAATAAATGACCTACATATGTAACTTCTGGTAGTCTGAATTTGCACTTCAGAGGATTGAGCTTTAAGTTCACTTCATGTGCTCTGTCTAGAACTCTTCTAACGTTTCTGTCATGCTCTGCTTCACCATTACCTCCAACCAATAAATCATCTACTATTATGGCACAAGGATAACCTGAAAATAACTTGCTCCACTGCACGCTGGAAGACTTCACTTGCAGAATTTACTGCAAATGGCATCTTGAGGAATTTATAGCTTTCAAATGGGGTACTGAAAGTAGTCAGTAGTGAAGATTTGCAATCAAGCATCACTTGCCAAAATGAACTTTTTGCATCCAATCCAGAAAAAAAGTGACATTTGGTATTAGGTCTGTGACTTCCACGACTGTACGCATAGGATGATGTGGTCTCTTTAATGCTTTGTTCAAATCTCTTGGGTCTATGCATATTCTAATTTTGTCTGAGCCTTTTTTGTGGGTTGCTACCATGGACAACACCCATTCAGTTGGTTCTGTAACTGGACAAATTACACCTTGCTGCACCATTTTATCCAACTGAGCTTTGACTTTATTCTGCATAGCTACTGGAACTTTTCTCGCCAGTCTGACCACTGGAATGGCCTCTGGGTCTAACTTCATAGAATACACAACTGGAAGTTTGCCTAACTTGTCATCGAAAACATCAGAATACTCTGAGAAAACAGCTTCAGTAAAATTGGAACTAGGGATATGTGTTTATATAATGAACTTCTTTGGTAAAGGCAAGTTGATTCATTCTCAAACTGTCTCTGAGACCCAATAATGACTGCACAGGTCTTTGAACTACATAAAATAGGAAGCTGTAGCAGTTCCTAGCCAAATAACACAAAAGCACTACTGAGCCTTTGGTTTGAATTTCTTCACCTCCATAAGCAACAAGTTTTGCACAACTGGCCACATTAAGCTGTTCACCAGCTGTCACCTTAGCAAATGTGTCTGCTGACATAACATTACACTTTGAACCAGTGTCTACTTTGAGCTTGGTGGATTTATCATTGATCTGGCCAGTACAAAACACTTCATTCTTTGCCAACAAATTTACTGCATCAACCTTTTCATCAATTACTGATGCATCATCCCGTAGAAAGTGGGTTGCAGCTCTCTATATGATCAACTTGCTTTTTTGCGTGAGCTTTCTTTATAACTGTGTGGGGTTTACCTGATTTGCAAAACTTTTGAAAATGGTTCCATTTTTTTACACTTGTGGCATTGCTGACCAAATGCTAAGCACTTTTCTCATTTAGACTCATGACTGGCACCAGAAATGCGACAGTTAACAATAAAGCTTGATTTGGGTTTTGCTGACTCACCCTTGTACTGCACTGATCATATCATTTTCACTGACTAGTCTTAGAACTTGCTGGGACCTGCCACACTTGCAGGGGTTACAGCTGCCATGTGATTAGGCCTGCTTCTGCTAGCCATGTGATGCATACATTTGTTCTGGAGCCTTCTGAAACCATGCTCTTATCACTTGCAAGCATACTTGTGTACCTTTCTAACTGTAGCTTCATGGATTTGACAAATCTCAGTAGATTTGCTCAGTGTTAAATCACTATCACAAAAAAAAAATTTTCTCATTGCAGCACTATTAATACCACACACAAGCCTGTCCTTTATTAACTCATCTTTTAAATCACCAAACCTACATGTTTTAGCTTTGTTTCTCAGGTCAGTAATACAAGCTGCAAAAGTTTCTCCTTGCTTTTGATCTCTTGTGTAAAACAAATACCTCTCTAATGTAACATTTGTCTGGGGGTTACACATTTCTCTGAATTTGTGTTTCAAACACTCGGGGTCTTCCCTTGATTCAGCCTGTATAACAATATGATGGTTTCCCCCTTTCCTTTATATACTGCTGGTGCTTATACAAATGAACTTTCTATTTCAATGGTCTATGACCCAGCTAAGTTTAACAAAATGAATGCCCTGGTGTGTGCATCTTTGTCAGAATAAGCTGCTTGTATAAAAACATTGTACTCTTGCTCAAATATTCTCCAATTCTCTGCAATATTCTGATCAAATACAAGTGGTGATGGCTTTTGAAATCCATTTGCCATGCCAGCAAATTACAGTAAAACAGAGTGCACCCCAAATCCACTTGTAACTGTACGAACATGCACACATACATATGCCAGAAATTTATGCCAGCACTTGTAACTATGCCCGATAGCACAACAAGTCTCTGAATAACTGAACTTTGCAAAATAAGTCTCCTGGGCACAAGAATACTCTTGAAATCACTGTATTTTAAGAAATCACCTTGTCAGTGTAAGAAACATTTCAAAATAACTGCACTGTGCGAATAAACTGGGCAGAAGAAGCTCAGAGTAAAAAACATTTTGAAGTATTTGCACTTTGCGAATAAACAGTGCACAGCACACAAACTTTCCCAAAATGGTTGTACTTTGCTAAATAACTCTGTACAGTGCAAGAAACGCTCTGTAATGGTGACAGTCTGCGAACAAACACACCCAGCACAAGAAACTTTTCAAAATGGCTGTATTCTGACTGCACTTTACAAAATAATTGCACTTTGCACACAAATAAACTCTTCAGAATACATGCACAGTAATAAGCACACACTAAGCACTTTTACACACTTTGAGATACTTCGAATAACTCTAGTTATGCCCTGAACAGCTTCAATCAATGCAAAACAGTAGTTTATGCCAAAACACAGTACCTTGCCAAAAGACACGCAGTCACATTGCTTTATTTATGCTTAATGTGCCATTTTTATCCTTTTATTATATTTGTTTTACTCGTTTAATCTCTTTTCATGCCCATTATAGTTTTCTGGTGCTCATTTTACTCTAAACATGCTCGTTTTGCTTTAAACATGCTTGTTTTGAAATTGTGAGGTAATTTCAAACTCCTTATGAGCTTTCCTGATAATTGTTTTGTCAAATATCTTAATTTTAAACATTGTGTTTAATTAATAAACTTTTTGTGCCTCTTGCTTGTTTAATAATCCGGTTTGTGCCATTGTAATGTTCCATTTGCTTTTTTTTAATAAATCATTTGTGCAAGTTTTCATTACCTTTGGTTCAGTTCTGGTCCTTTTTTGTGCTTGGTTCTCTTAGTTTACGTAGAACAAACAGGATAGGACCACCACGGAATAAAACACATGACAAAATTTATTTCATAAACTAGAATAAGCGCCTTCACATGCTACCAAGGCACGCTTCTTCAGATTTCACTAAACAATTAAAAAGTACAGTTTTGTACCTACCATAAATGTAGATGTCCGAACTGGATAGCATCTGCAGTCATAACAACTGGGTTGTCCTGTCGTCAGGCAGCCCTTCAGTCGGCCGGATTCCAAAGTCCGGGTCCGGCTTCGGCTGATGTCGCACTTCACCCGACGTCATCTCTGTTGGTCTTCGGGTATAAAAGCATCAGCCGACGCCATTTTCCTCAGTGTTTCTTGCCCCAGATGCCAGTAGCCCTCTTGAAGGCTAAAATTTGGATAGATGCCAATGTTTCCAAAAGATAGAGGTAAACACAAAAATAAGCATGTATGTACATATATACAAACAAATACACCATAAAAGACTCCCCCCCACCAGCTAGCTATTAGGAGGGTAAATACCCTAGGAGTACCACAGAGGGGAAGGAGGGAGGGTAATCCTGACTGCAGATGCTATCCAGTTCGGACATCTACATTTATGGTAGGTACAAAACTGTACTATGTCCTTCATGGATGCATCTGCAGTCATAACAACTGGGTAGAATACCATAGCCAACTAGGGGAGGAGGATAAAAGTAGATTATGGTGTGTTTAGGATCCCTTGCAGTACAGCAGTGGCAAACCCTGCTCGGGATCTGGAATATAGAGGCAAATTATAATGCTTGGCAAATGTATGCACGGAGGTCCAAGTAGCCGCCACAATAATGTCTTTGGTTGCCACTCCTCGTAAGAAGGCTGTGGTAGTGGCTGTTGCCCTTGTAGAATGAGGTCTTATGTTCTGTGGAATTGGTTTTCCATGGAAGGAGTAACAGAATCGTATGCAATTTCCTATCCATTTGGAGATTGTCTGTTTGGAAATAGCTTTTCCTTCCTTCCTGTTGCATAGGCTACAAAAGTTGGTCAGTCTTTCTGCTACTTTTGTTCTGTCCAAGTAGTAGCGTAGCTGTCTATGTACATCCAAGGTATGCAGTATTCTTTCCCCTCTGTTTTGTGGGTTGGGAAAGAAGGTAGGTAGGTGAATTGCCTGGTTTAAAGACACTCTGGATACCACCTTAGGCATAAATGTAGGATTAGTCCTCATGGACACTCTATCTTGGTGGAAGATTAGGAAGGGTTGCACTGCCATTAAGGCCTGTAGTTCTGAAACCCTCCTTGCTGAAGTAATTGCCAGTAGGAAAGCAGTTTTCCATGACAGGTGTTGTAGGTCTGCTGTTGCTGCTGGTTCAAAGGGTGATAGTGTCAACTTTTCTAGCACAAAGTTTAAATCCCAAGCTGGTAATGGTGGTTTCCTTGGAGGTTTTACATTCTTGATTCCTCTGAGGAACTGCCTGAGCAAAGGGTGCGAAAAAACAGGTGGATCAAAGCTGTATTCTGCTGAAATAGCTGATGCATGTATCTTGATGGAGGAGTAGGACAGGCCTGAATGAAGAAGTTCGCCAGATACTCCAGAATGTTAGGCATATCTATGTTTGACACATCTTTTCCTCTTTCCGTACTCCAAATGACAAACCTTTTCCATTTTCCAGCATAGTTCCTTCTTGTTGAAGGTCTGCGTGCTTCAAGAATAATGTCTTTAACTCTTTGGGAAAGTTCTGGATTAGCTGCTGCTATGTGATGTTCCATGCAGTCAGTTGCAACGTTTTAGGTTTGGATGTATGATGCTGTAGTTGTTCTGAGTTAACATCAAAGGCATCAGGGGTATTGGCCACATATTGTTCCGAGACATGCTCCTCAGCAGTGGGTACAAGTGTTGTCTTGGCCAGTTTGGAGCTATCAGGATTATCCTTGGACGTTCTTCCTTGATTTTTAGTAGTACTTTGTGTATCAAGGGAAGAGGTGGGAATGCATATGCTGTTAGGCCTTTCCAGCTGAAGGAGAGCGAATCCACTTTCCATGCCAGTGGGTGGAATGTCCTTGTGCAAAATTTTTGAGCTGGTGATTGAGAGGTGATGCGAATAGATCTATCTGAGGCATTCCCCATTTCTTTGAGATGGTCTTGAAGATGTCCGGGTGCAGCTTCCATTCGTGGGCATCCGATGTGGTTCTGCTTAATATGTCTGCTAGAGTATTTTCTTTTCCCGGTACAAATATTGCCTGTAACTGGATGTTGTAGCTGAGTGCCAGGGTCCACAGCTCCAAAGTCATTCTGCATAGGCCGTATGAATGAGTGCCTCCCTGTTTGTTGATGTACCACATGACTGTGGTGTTGTCTGTCCTTATCATCAACTGGCCCTCTTTGAGAAATGGTTTGAACTTTTGGATTGCCAGTTTTACTGCCAGCATTTCTTTTAGGTTGATGTGCAGGTGAAGTTGATCCTGTGTCCACAATCCTTGCACGCATTTGTGCAGCATGTGGGCCCCCCATCCTAGGTCTGAAGCGTCTGTTGTGATGGTCTGGCTTGCTTGACATCTGCGAAAGGGTAGGCCTGGGTTTGACTGGCATGCCTGAGCCCACCATAGGAACTCCTGTTTTAAGCATGGAATTAGTGGGATTTCTGTTTCTAGGCTGTGTCTGTGTTGGGACCATAAATTCTTTAGGTACCACTGTAGTTTTCTCATATGTAGTCTGGCAAATGGGACCAAGATTATGCATGATGCCATGAAGCCCAAGGCCTGCAGTACTTTTCTTGCTGTTAACTTGTTCAGTTTTGTTAGTGTCAAGAAGTAAAGAGGGAGTTCTTTTTGTTTTTCTGTAGTTAGGAATGCCATTTGTTTTACTGTGTCCAATTCCGCCAAGAATGTCCTTGTTTGGGATGGTATCAGCCTTGACTTTTGTAAATTGACTGTGTATCCCAGTGCTTGTAGCAAGTAAATGACCCTTTGTAAATCTGTTGTCAGCTTGCTTTTGTTGTCCCCTTGTAGCAGGCAGTCATCCAGGTATGGGTAAATTTGAATTCCCTGTAGTCTGCAATGGGCGATTACTGATGCCAGGCATTTTGTGAATACTCTGGGCGCAGTAGATAAGCCAAAGGGCAATGCTGAGAATTGATAGTGCTCTGATCCTGCAAGAAATCTGAGGTATCTTCTGCAGATTGGTCGAATGGGGACGTGCAGGTATGCCTCCTTGAGATCTAGAGTTACCAGCCAAGACTCCTTGCCCAGCATGGGAAGAAGTTGCTGTAGGGTCAGCATTTTGAATTTTGGGACAATGATGTATGTATTTAAGATGGACAGGTCGAGAATTGGTCTCCAACTTTTTTCCTTTCTTGGAACTAGGAATAGTCTGGAGTAGAACCCCTTTCCTTGCTCTGCTGTTGGCACTCTTTCCACAGCTCTCATGTTTGCTAACTCCATTATCTGTTGTAGAGCCTCTGTTTTTTGATTTGGAGGTAGATTTGGCATTCCTCTTTTGACTGGTAAAGTGTGGAAGTGAAACCGGTAACCTTGATCTATGGTTTGTAAAATCCACTTGTCTTTTGTTATGTAGTGCCAGTTCTTTGAAAATAAGGTTAACTTTCCGCCTAGAGGAGCTGCTATTTGTTCCCTGGTAGGCGGATTTAGGGTTAAGTCACTGTGGTTGTGCTGATGTAGTGGCAGTGGTTGTGTCTGTGCCTCTGCTGTTACCTTGCCACTGTCGTCCTCTGTAGGCACCTCCTCTGGATTGGTTTCTGCCTCTGGAACGTCTATTCCTGCCCCTTTGAAATTTTGTGGAGTCAGGAAAGGACCAATTTTTGGCAGGCCAGTTCCTGCTAAACCTTGGGGTTGAACCTGCAAGAAATCTTTAACCGTTTGAACAGATTTTGCCTTTTCTTCCATTTTCTTCATAACCTGCTGGGCAGGTGTACCAAACAAACTTGTCTTATCCATAGGAGCATCTAGCAACTTAGCTTTAACATGATCCGGTAAAGCTTGCTCCTTTAGCCATGCATGCCTTCTTATCACTGTGCCAGTCATGGCTGATCTAAATGAAGCCTCCAGTGCATCATAGCCACATTTTAAGGAATGGTTACTAACCTGTTGTATGTTATTTACCATTTCTAATACATATTACTTATCAAGAGATTCATCAGTGGTTAGTTTTTTAGTTAACTGATCAAGCATAAACTCTTGGTATTGTATCATGTGAAACTGACAGTTTAAAGCTCTAGCTGAGAGAGTAGCTGAAGTGTAGACCTTTTTACCCCATCTGTCTAATGACCTTGCTTCCCTTTCTGAAGGAATAGGGTTTTTAGCTATGGTCGCGGCTACTGCCTTGGGACCCTGGGATATAGTTTCGGGGTCTGCAAGTGGGGCCTTGTAAAGGTGGTGATGAGTATCTGGCACCCTGTAAAATCTGTCTGGTTTGGCAGGGGCTGGGGGTAAAGAATCTGGAGCGGAGCAGACATCATTGAAAGCATCATCCACCACAGAGAGAACAGGAGGTATAGCTAAGGGCCTGTGCTGTGGGAGGTGCAGAAAGGTCCTAAGTCTTTTTCTGGAGTCTGAAAAATCCTGTTGCTGCCATTGGAACTGCTCTCGCATGGCATGTAAGGTTTCCCCAAAGGAGAATTCTTCTGGTGGGGAAGCAGCTGGAATGGATTCTCAGAATCTTCAAAATTGGAGAAAGGAGCCTCTGGCTGGTCAGTTATGTCTGATTCATCAGCAGAATCATCAGAGGACACTGGCTCAGGGGTCTCTGCCCTAGGTCTCTTCTCTGGGGGCTGAGAGGCCCTGTCTGGGTGAGATTGTGATCCTCTAATTAATGAAATTAAATCTTCTGCCAAAGTAAGCATTTGAGAACTAGAAGAGGGCCTGGTTGTGGGGGGTTTAACAGGCACTGTTTTAGTAGTCTTGGCTGCTTTAGCCCTGGCGAAGGCCTTAATGGACATGGCTGCTGGAGGCCTAGCAGCACCACGTGCTGGGGTAGCGACATCCAAGGGAATGGTGTCTGATAAGTCAGTGGCAACCACCGTAGTGGATAAAATTTCTGAGGTCGATTCAAGAGTGGTAGCAGAGGCCTCAGTTGTAGAGATAGGTTCAGCTGTACTTTGATCAGTTTTCTCGGTTTCGGCCGAAACCGAGACACTCGCGGTTTGCTTAACCATGGTTTCGGCCGAAACCGCAGACCACGAGTGTCGGTCTTTATCTTTGCGTTTTTTGGCAGATTGGGTAGTCGGAGGATCCGACGGCATAATGTACGCAAAATCAGAACCGAAAAACTGTTCTGCAAACTCCGACCGATGCCTAAGCGTTCGTCGGTTGAAAGAAGCACAGGCCGAACAGGCTGCTACGTCGTGGGCTGGGCCTAAACAAGGCAGACAATAAGAGTGGAAATCTTTATGAGGTATTTGTTTCCCACAGGTTAAACAATTATTAACTTTTTCTGACATCGGCTGAGGCAAGAAAGAGTCCCCAACGGGGTACTTAGCTTTAGAAGTCTTCAAAGTAGTATTCGGTAGAAGTAATCTCTGGATCCGACCGACCGGCACTTGCGAACAGCTTCTGCTTCGGGCGCCACGCGGCAAGAAAGACTGAGGAAAATGGCGTCGGCCGATGCTTTTATACCCGAAGACCAACAGAGATGATGTTGGGTGAAGTGCGACATCAGCCGAAGCCGGACCCGGACTTTGGAATCCGGCCGACTGAAGGGCTGCCTGACGACAGGACAACCCAGTTGTTATGACTACAGATGCATCCATGAAGGACATCCATTAGCTATATATATTCTCCATTTAACTGAGTACACCTGAAGCAATCAATCATTAATGAGATGAATTGACAATTGTTTAATTGTTTTTTCAAGTGAAAGACAGTTATAGGAAGCAGTTAGCAATTTAGACCTTTAGGGCATTACAGTAAGCCTCAGATCCCACTCCCTCATGACAGCTGACAAGTTAGATCAGCAATACTGGCCCCCAAACATGTTCATTTCTAGCTACAGCATGTGCTGCTTGGCATGTATGTCCCTGTCTTGGCTTAGCTGCTACTGGCAAACATGCAATGAAAAGACTCTACTAGGTGTCAATAAAACAGTAAGCCAGGCTTCTACTCCCCAACTAAACTGGTCAGCAGATATTGGTCACTCACTCTCAGCCTCTCTTTTTGTTTTTTTAATCAATCCCAGATCATCTGGATCACAGTCAGAGCTTCACCTCTCTGTGTCATGAAGCCAATGAACAATGATGGCCATGACACCTCAGCAGAATCCACAACCTCCAGCATTTTGGGCAGATACTATCTACTTCCACAGCCCTCTCACAACAAACATTCTCAACTGCTGGAATAATCTTATTTACAGAAATGTATAACTAATCCCATCAGTTGATTTTCAAACTGCTTTCTCATTGGAGGACATGCCCACTGTGTTCAAAAGCTCCTTAAGCTACTACTTTCATCTTCCAACTGCATCTCTGGTCAAGAAAGTAGTATATATTGTCCTCCTTTGATGAAAACAAGTTGGGCAGTGTCACACCCACTTCTCTGAGTAACTGTACTGTTTACCAGAGCTTATGTAAAGCCATTAGAAAGTCATTGTTAAAAGGCCTTGCCAAACATTTTCCACATCCAAACCAAATTCCTCCTAAATCTGACCTTTCCATCTAGCAGATACTACTTAGCTAGTCTGTCAGTATCACTGGTGTCCACAGGATTCAAGAGTTACAACTATGACAAGCACAAACCATTTTTGGCCACAGCTTCTTACCAGTTCTTGAACTACTAAAGCCCTTAACAAGATCTAAACTTTTAATCCCTTATAACAACCTAAACTCCCTTCGCTCATCCAGTAAACTTATGGCTACTATAACAAAGACTTATAATTCTGCCGGTGACTCTCTCTTCAATAATACTGTAGGAAGGAACTGGAATCTGCTTCCTAGCGACATAACACTTACTACATCTCTGCCTCTCTTTAAACACAAAATCAAAGATTACTTCCAAAGCCACTGGCTCTGTTCCTGTTCAAAACCTGACTAATCCTTTACCTCCTCTGCGCTTTCCTACTACTCTGCACTTTCCTACTACTTTACTTTCCCTCTCTCTTTACTGTATCTGCTTCAGTCTACCTCCTTTTAGAGTATTTTGTTTCTTCTTTCCTCTATGCTAATCTCTCACAACTTTCCCTTCTCTTTTCTTATACTGCTTCCTTCCTCCTCTCCTATTTTAGTGCTTCTCTTTCTCCTTCTGTTACTAAGATTAGTTCTTTAATATTATTAATCAATTTTGCTCTCTGTTTTGTGCCTTGTTCTTGATGTTATTTCAGCTACTTAATGTTATTTTTAGAAATGTGATACTCTCTTTGTATATATCTGTTATTGGGTACTATATTTTTTATTTGTCTTTTCATCTATGATGATTTTGTCCATTTGCTTGTCTATTGTAACGTTTTTTGTTCAAATTTATGTGGAGCTTTTCTCCCCGGGCCTCTACTGAAAATGGAAATGTATCCAGCTAGACTAGCCCGGTCAACAAATGTAAAATAAAATAAATAAATAAAATAAATATTCAAATTGTAAGTCCATGACACATTTCTTTACTTGGGAAAATCTCTTCCAGGTGTGGAAGTTCCCAGGACACCCTCACTACCTGTATGGGTTTCATATGTCTGCTCAGCTTCTTCTACAGCCACTTGGTCCAAATCACCATTGACAGGTCAAGAGGACAGCTCAGCACGTCTTTTAGCCCAAAGGTCCAAACTTAGGCACTCTGGTTTCATAACATGACTACAAGGGCAATCGCTCATAAGTAGTCCTATGTTCGAACATAGGAATGATAGGAAATACAAGGCTGGTAAAGCAGAGAATATGTGTCTTGCCAATAACCTCCTTCAGGCTCTACCACTCTTTTTCAAGGATGGGAAGGCCTGTAAGTCCTGGAAAGTATTTTAGAGTATTGATCCAACTGTATAATCTATTTTAAAGGCCAACAAGGAATCACACTGTTTGACATGCACATGGAGTTTATTGCAAAGTAAGGGGAGTTGGCGGGTGATGAACCCATCTCTCAGTTTAGTTTTGTTTATTCCCTGATGAAGACTAAGAGCTCTTGTTCGTGTGTGTTGGCCACACTATTTGACACATTGACACAAAGTAAGTATCAGATAATGGGATCTCTGATGGCACAGAAAGCAAGGCAAAGGTCTCCCCTCAAGAGTATCGATGACACTGAGTACAGGGACAGTAACTCTAGCCTTTCCTGATAGCTAGGATTTTTAAGACCTAAGATTCTTTTTATTAGGAAAGGTCATTCTTCTTTATACCTAGTGAAATACATGCCAGAGGGTGCCATTACATTCTATAATGGGTCTAACCAGGGCAGAGTATAGGGGAACTACAAATGCTTTAGCGATTAGTTGTAATATACAGAAGGGCTTCCCGACTATGGTTGTGACACAGTGATTAATGAAGAGGGAGTTATCAACCCAAGTGCTCAGGTCTCAGATGACAAGACTGTTGGAGAGTGGGATGTTGCTGATGCAGTAGGTGACAGCAATTTGCTGTTTTCCAAAGGAGATGGTACTGCATTTCTTAACATTATGTCTTAGCTATTTCTCAGTGCATCAGGTGTTAATGTATGGTAGTTCTGTTTTTAGGGAATTTGTATCCTTGTTGATTTGGCAGCTTCACTTAGCTTGCAATCATTTGTAAACTTCTTCATCCAGACATCATTGCTGTTTGTGTAGAGATCACAGTACTAAGTTCCAAAAAGGAGGGAGCCAAATACAGACTCCATGGGAAAGCCACCATTACCTTTTCTTTACTTGAGGAGTCATCATCAACCCTGACAACATGAACTCTGTCCTTTAGCCATTTTGAACTCCATCTTATCTCGGAGATCTATCACTAAGGCTGATAACTTACTTAGACTCCAGTCATGTGATATGGAATCAAACACGTTTACTAGACCAAGGTAAGCAACATGAACAGCGTAACCATTGCCCATGGACTACATGACCTTTTCAAAGACGTTTATAAGACTGAGGAGGCATGACCTGCCCTTAACAAAATAAAATTGCTGTGGATCAAGCCAGATTAAATAGAGCAAAGTATTAATGTCCTGGTTTATGAAGTCCGTAACAATCTATTCCATATTTTCTAGACCATACTTTCCAGACAAAGAGTAAGGCTAATGAGTCTACAGTTGCTTGGGTCAGTGATGGAGTCACCCTTAAGAAGAAGCATCACCAACAAAGTGTGCCATTGTTCAGGAACATAGCCTGTGGCAAGGCTTAGGTTGAACAGCTTATGGAGGGGATCGTACAGTTGTGAAAGCAAACTACCAAACAGAATAATTTAATAATCTAATTACCAGATCACTGTTGCAGCAGCCTAGGCTATTTAGGTCCTGCCCTAAACACCAGACATCATTCTAAAAGTTTAGTTGTGTAAGAACTTACCACAACCTTAGATGTCCTTTTCTTCCATGTTGTGACATTCATAACTGTAGGGAGGTCACAGCCTGCAGCACCAGACATCCGGCCAGTATACCAAAGTCTTAGGAGCAGGGATACGTGCGACGTCGGCTATAAAAGTGACATCTACATGTATCCACTTCAGAAATGACTGACGCATACAACAGTACCCCTGGGAAGGAAAAAAAGAAGCTTTTCAGACCCACATGTCACCAGGCAAGAAGGCACCTTATAGAAGTATGTGCCTGTTGTTGTGCCCTGTTTTGATGGAGAGGAGCTAGGGGGATGCCATACAAGAAGGATAAACAGGGTAAGAGGGGTGGGGGGGACTGAACACTGCAACATGAAACAGAAGGACATCTAAGGTTATGGTAAGTTCTTACACAACTAATCTAAGTCCTTCTATTCTCATGTTGCAGTATTCATAACAGTAGGGAGAGTACCAACACTTTAGATATGAGCCTGGGTGGACCTGGTCTATGAGACCCTGTAAAATTGACCTAGCAAACCCAGTTCTGGCTCTAGAAATCAAATCTAGTTTGTAATGCTTGGCAAAGGTTTGAATTAAAGATCAGGTGGCTGCCTCCAGTATGGAAGCGTAGTCTAACCCCTTAAAAAGGCTGCTGAAGAGGCAGCTGCCCTAGTAGAATGAGCTCTCAGATTGGCAGTTAAATCTTTTCCATGAAGGGAATAACAAGCAAAGATAGCTTTTGAAATCCATGATGATATAGTCTGCTTAGAGACTGCCTCCCCCAAGCCCCATGGGTAAAAGGAGACAAACAGCTGGTCAGACTTTCTTAATAGATTTGGTCTTGTTCAGGTAATACCTAAGTTGTCTACGAACATCCTAAGTTGTCTACGAACATCCAAGGAATGCAAAGTTCTTTCAGAGGAATTCTGAGGTTGAGGGAAGAAAACAGGAAGGTTAATGGTCTGATTCAAGGTCAGCTCATTAACCACTTTAGGCATGAAGGAAGGATTAGTCCTGAGGGAGACCTAGTCCCTGTGGATGATAAGGTAAGGGGGGTAGCCATAAGGGCTTGGATTTCTGAGACCCTCCTGGTGAATGTGAGGGCCACCAGCAGTACTGTTTTCCAAGTACATAGCTTAAGTGATGCTGAGTGAGCTGGTTTAAATAGAGGTAGTGTGAGTGTTTCAAGGACAAACTTAAGGTCCTATGAAAGAGGAATAGGTTTATGAGGGGATCCGATATGGAGGACCCCTTTTAAGAAGAGTTTTACCTCTAATCTGGATGCCAAAGGAAGTACTAAGGGAAGACAAGTGGAAATAGCTGACAAGTGTACCTTAACAGAAGAGTAGGTCAGTCCTGAATGTAGAAGCTCACACAAGTAAGAAAGGACCATGGGTACTGGAATAAGAAAAGGGTTTTGTTTTTTCTGTTGACACCACTTGGAAAATCTTTTCCATTTTGACACAATGTTCTGCAGGAGGCCAGGAAACCTAGTACCAGGAGAAATTGAGTACTTCCTTTGAATACAGGTGTCTGAAGGGGATCAGAGCTATATCACTCATAAGGCAAGTCTGAGGCTGAGCACCTGAGGGTGTATGAGGGACCCCCTATCTTGTGTGAGTAAGTCGAATTGGTGGGGTAACCTGTTGTGATTGTCCTTGGCTAGTAGGTGAAGTAGGGGGAACCAATGCTGTCTTAGCCAAAAGGGGGTCAACCAGCAGGATTTTTGGTTTGTCCCTCTGGATCTTCAGAAGGACTTTTTGAATCAGTGTGAAGAGGGGAAAGGAGTAAGGATACATCCCTGCCCAAGAAAAAGAGAAGGCGTCCACTTTCCAAGCCTGTGGATGTGGATCCTTTGTGCAAAAGAGAGGCATCTACCTGTTCTAGAAGGAGGCAAATAGATCTGCCTGAGGAATACCCCACTTGTGATTAAGATCCAAGAACACCTCCCTGTGAAGCACCCATCCGTGGGAGGGTGCAGAGGTTCTGCTGAGTGTGTCCGCCATCACACTCTCTGTGGAAGGAATGTACACTGCTTGCAGGTGAGAGTGTAGTTTTTCTGCTAGGGACCAAATCTGAATTGACAAACTGCAAAGCAGGTAGGACCTTGTCCCCCCTGCTTGTTGATATACCACAGGACTGTCATATTGTCTGTGACTACTTTTGAGGTGCCTGGTAGGAAAATTTGGTGGAATGTTTGTAATGCTAGGAAAAGAGCTCATCTCTTTGATGCTGATGTGGTCCTTTTGTCTGAGGGAGGACCACTCTCCCTGAACTTTGCTCCGGTTGTTGTGATTTTGCAGAACTGCTCCCCAAGTTAGATCTGAAACGTGTGTTGTAAGGGTGGAGGGGTTGGGAAAGGTATACCCTGAGAGGTTGATGGCTGCAATCCACCATTCCAATTCTTTTTTCAGGCATGGGAAAAGAAGGAGGGGAGTATCCCAAGGGTGGGAATGTCGGTTTGAAAGACTCTTCAGAACCCACTGGAACTTCCTCATATGCAGCCTTGCCAAGGGTAGCATGGGGATCAAGGATGCCATGTGGCCTAGGACTCTCAGGAATTCCCTGGCTGATGTGATTTGGAGAGAGATAGAGAAGTGTTTGAAGGTAATGTGTGAAGGCCTCTACCTTCTGGCAGGGGATGAAGGCTGCCATCGTGTCGGTTCTTATCCTGCACCCTAAGACCACCAGGTCTTGGGTAGGTTTCTGGTGAGACTTTTGCTGGCTCAAAGTAAACTCTGGGTCTGCCAAGGTTTTGGACACCATGTGTAGGTGATGGTAAAGTGTGCAGTCCTGGTGGAGGATTAACAGATCGTCCAGGTATGGGTATATTTGAATGCCCTGCATTCTGCAGTGGGCGATAACTGGAGCTAGTTACTTTGTGAATATGATGGGAGCTGTGGAGAGCCCAAATGGCAATGCAGAAAATTAAAAATGCAAGGAACCCACTGAGAAAAGTACAGTTTTGTACCTACCATAAATGTAGATGTCCGATGGGTATGCATCTGCAGTCATCACATATGGGTTGTCCTGCATCAGGCAGCCCTTCGGTCGGCCGGATTCCAAAGTCTGGGTCTGGCCTCGGCTGATGTCGCACTTTCCCTGACGTCAGAGCGTCCGGGGTATAAAAGCATCAGCCGATGCCATTTTCTTCAGTTTTTCTTGCCCCAGATGCTAGGTGCCCTCTAAGGAAGGCTAAAATTTGGAGATATGCATTGCAAAAACAAATCCAAACATGCACAATACTATAAAAACAAATACACCATAATAGATCCCCCCAGCTAGCTATAAGAGGGGTAAGTACCCAAGAAGTATACCACAGAGGGGAAGGAGGGAGGGTAAACCTGACTGCAGATGCATACCTATCGGACATCTACATTTATGGTAGGTACAAAACTGTACTATGTCCTTCAAGGATGCATCTGCAGTCATCACATATGGGTAGAATACCATAGCCAATCTGGGGGTGGAGGTACTAAGTAAAGGATGGTGTAGCTAAGATACCCTGCAGGACTGCCGTAGCAAAGCCTGCTCTGGATCTGGAGTATAAAGGTAAATTGTAATGCTTGGCAAATGTATGCACGGAGCTCCATGTAGCAGCTTCTAAAATGTCCTTGGTAGCCACCCCTCTTAGGAAGGCTGTGGTGGTGGCTGTGGCTCTCGTGGAATGAGGTCTAATGTCAGCTGGCACAGTTTTTCCATGAAAGGAGTAACAAAAACGAATGCAATTTCCTATCCATTCTGAAATTTGTCTGTTTGGAAATTGCTTTTCCTTGTGCACCAGCAGCATATGCTACAAACAGCTGGTCAGTCTTTCTGTAACTTTTAGTTCTGTCCAAGTAGTAGCGCAACTGTCTGTGTATGTCCAGGGTGTGCAGAAGTTTCTCCCCTTTATTTTGTGGTTGTGGGAAGAATGTAGGCAAGTGAATAGCTTGGTTCAAGGATACCCTGGATACCACCTTTGGCATAAATGTAGGATTGGTTCTCAATGAAACTCTGTCCTGATGAAAGATAAGAAATGGCTGTACTGCCATTAGAGCTCGTAACTCAGATACTCTTCTTGCTGAGGTTATGGCCAGAAGGAAGGCAGTTTTCCAAGACAGAAACTGTAGATCTGCAGATGCTGCTGGTTCAAAGGGAGGAAGTGTTAGTTTTTCCAACACAAAGTTAAGGTCCCAAGTAGGTAGAGGTGGTTTCCTTGGAGGATTGATGTTTTTGATTCCTCTTAGAAACTGTCTCAGGAGAGGATGAGAGAAGACAGGTGGATTAACATTGTATTCTGCTGAAATTGCTGAGGCATGTATCTTAATGGAAGAGTAAGACAGGCCGTTGTGGAACATTTCTGCCAAATATTCCAGTATATGTGCCATGTTCATCACTGTCACATCTAGTCCCTTTGTTGTGTTCCAAGTGTGAAATCTTTTCCATTTTGCTGAATATGCCTTCCTTGTGGAAGGCCATCGAGCTTCCATAATAATATCCTTCACTCTCTGGGATAGCTTATCCTGAGGAGGAGTCATGGTATTTTCCAGGCAGTTAGCTGCAAGGTTTTCAGGTTGGAATGCAGAGTCTTGAAACTGTGCTGCGTCAGTAGAAGAGGCCACGGTTTCGTCTGTGACATGCTCTTTAACAGTGGGTACCAGTGCTGTCTTGGCCAGTTTGGAGCTATCAGAATCACTCTGGGCTGCTCTGTCCTGATCTTCAGTAAGACCTTGGTCATTAATGGGAGAGGTGGAAAAGCATACACTGTTAGAGCTTTCCAGCTGAAAGAGAGAGTGTCCACTTTCCATGCTTGTGGGTGGTATGTCCTTGAGCAGAATTTCTTCAGCTGATGATTGTGGGGGAGGCGAACAAATCTATTTCCGGCCTTCCCCATGATTGTGTTAGGAGTAAGAAGATGTCTGGGTGCAGCATCCATTCGTGTGCATCCATGATATTTCTGCTTAAGCTGTCTGCCAGTATATTGTCTTTCCCTGGCACGAACTGGGACTGCAGCTGTATATTGAGTTTCAAGGAAAGTTCCCATAGATTCATTGCCAGTCTGCAGAGAGGGTAGGAATGGGTGCCTCCTTGCTTGTTTATGTACCACATAACTGTGGTGTTGTCTGTCCTTATGAGTAGGTGGCCTTGATGAAGAAAAAGTTTGAAGGCCTCGATTGCTTGTATCACTGCCAGCATTTCCTTTTGGTTTATGTGCATGCGCAGCTCTCTTTGTGACCATAGCCCTTGGATACATCTGCCCTTCATGTGTGCTCCTCAACCTTGGTCTGAAGCGTCCGTAGTGATGGTTTGTTTGGCTCTTGGCTTGCTGAAGGGCAACCCGCTGTTTGACTGGCAGGCTTGAGTCCACCACAGAAATTCCTTTTGGAGGCATGGAATGAGTGGGATCAAAGTTTCTAAGCTGTGACTGTGCTGAGTCCATAAACTCCTTAGGTACCATTGTAATTTTCTCATAAGCAGCCTTGCTTGTGGGATCAGAAGAATGCAAGATGCCATGTAACCCAGGGCCTGCAGGATTTTCCTTGCAGTCAGCTGAGTTTGTCTTGTCAGATTCTTGAAGTAATCCGGTAGTTGTTTTTGTTTTTCTTCTGTGAGAAAGGCCATTTGGGTGGTTGTGTCTAGATCCGCACCCAGAAAAGTTATTCTTTGGGATGGAAGAAGTCTTGATTTGTGGATATTGACTGTATATCCCAAGGCCTGCAGTAGGTGGATGGCATAATCCAAGTCCTTTAACAAAGTTTGCTTGCTGTCCGCTTGTATAAGGCAGTCGTCCAGATATGGGTAAATTTGAATCCCCTGAAGTCTGCAGTGTGCAATTACTGATGCCAGGCATTTCGTGAATACTCTGGGCGCAGTAGATAAGCCAAAGGGCAATGCTGAGAATTGATAATGCTCTGACCTTGCAAGAAATCTGAGGTGCCTTCTGCAACTTTGTCTGATAGGGACATGCAGGTATGCCTCCTTGAGGTCTAGAGTCACCAGCCAAGACCCCTTGCCCAGCATGGGAAGGAGTTGCTGTAGAGTCAGCATTTTGAATTTTGGCACAATTAGGTAAGTATTCAGTGCGGACAAGTCGAGAATAGGCCTCCATTGATTTTCTTTTCTTGGAACAAGGAATAATCTGGAGTAAAATCCTTGGCCTTGTTCTGAAAGAGGTACCTTTTCTATAGTTTTCATTTCTATTAAGTTGGAAATTTGTTTCAAAGCCTCTGCCCTCTGATTTGGTGGCAGGTCTGGCATGCCTTTTCTTTTTGGCAATGTGTGGAAATGGAACCTGTATCCTTTGTCTATTATTTGCAGTGTCCATGTGTCCCTTGTAATGCTGTGCCAATTTTTTGAAAATAAAGAAAGCTTTCCGCCCAAAGGTGCTTCTAATTGAGCCCTGGTCGGCAGAGTCAAAATAAAGTCATTGAGTCTGTCCTGGTGTAGCAGTTGTAGTTCCTGCACTACCTCTCTGGTTGGGAGGCTGCTACTGACGGCCTCTGTAGGAGCCTCTAGCTTGCCCTCTACCTCTGGCACGCCTATTCCTGCCTCTCTGAGATCTGTCTGAGTCCGGAAAGGACCAATTCTTAGTAGGCCAATTTCTGCTGAATCTCGGTGGTTGGACTTGCAGAAAGTCTTTGACTGTTTGCACAGATTTTGCCTTTTCTTCAAATTTCTTTAAGACCTCTTGATCCGTGGAACCAAACAATTTTTGCTTTTCCATAGGAGCATCCAAAAGCTTAGCTTTAACATGGTCTGGCAGAGATTGTTCCTTCAGCCAGGCATGCCTACGTATGACTGCACCTGTCACAGCTGACCTACATGAAGCTTCCAATGCATCATAACCAACCACACTGCAAGAAATGGTTACTAACCTGCTCGGAGTTATGTACCAGATCCTGAAGGGATCTGTGATCAAGGAGTTCAGAAGAAGACAGTTTCTTATGCAATTCATCTAACAAATACTCTTGGTACTGTATCATATGAAATTGACAATTTAATGCCCTCATGGAAAGAGTTGCAGAAGTATACACTTTCTTACCCCATCTCTCTAAAGCTCTGGACTCCCTTTCAGAGGGTAGAGGATTTCTAGCAGTGGCAGCTGCAACCCCTTTTGAGCCCTGGGAAATAGTTTCTGGATCAGCAGAGTGGGCCTTGTACAGGTGTAGATGTGAGTCCGGGACCCTGTAGTACCTATCAGGTTTGGCAAGAGCCGGAGGGAGAGAGTCAGGGGCTGTACTAGCATCAGAGTACACATCATCAATAACATTCAAAACAGGAGGTATAGCTAAAGGCCTATGCTGAGGTAAATGTAAAAAGGTCCTTAATCTCTTTCTAGAATCAGAGAATTCCTGACCCTGCCATTGAAAATGTTTTCTCAGAGTGTAATGTCTCTCCAAAGGAAAACTCTTCAGGAGGGGAGGCCGAGGGAATAGATTCTTCAGCATCAGAATCCTCGTAGGCCGAATAAACCTCCTCCTGGTGGTCTGACAGAGTAGAGCCATCAGTGGACTCATCTGAGGAGTGGGGGTCAGAGGGCTCAACCCTGGGCCTTTTGTCTGGAGGTGGTTGAGAGCCCTGTCCGGATGAGGTTGAGAACCACTAATTAAGGAGATAAGATCCTCTGCTAAGCTAAGAATCTGTGAGCCAGTAGAAGGTCTCTGAGAGGTAACCTTGGGAGGCAAAGCTTTAGTAAGTTCAGCAGCTTTAGCCCTAGAGAAAGCCTTAATGGACATGGATGCAGGAGGTCTGGCTGCACCACGTGCAGGAGTAGACTTGTCTAAAGGAATGGTGTCGGAAGGTTCCTGGACACCAGTTTCAGAAGGTAATTCAATAACCGACTCGGCCTGGGCCTCCGGGGCCGAGGTAGTCGGTTGTGCGGTTTCGGTAATCGAAGTACCAAGGACTCGGTTTCAGCCGAGACCGAGACACTCGCGGTAGGCCTGACCGTGGTTTCAGCCGAAACCGCGGCCTGCGTGTGTCGGTCCTTGTCCTTCCGTTTCTTAACTAAATGCGAAGTCGGAGTCTCCGACGGCATATTGTAAGCAAAACTAGCCCCAAATGATTCCTCTGCAAACTCCGACCGACGTCTAAGAGTTCGTCGGTTGAAGGAAGCACAGGCTGAACAGGCCGAGACGTCGTGGTCTGGGCCTAGGCAGGGGAGGCAGTAAGAGTGGAAATCCTTATGAGGTATTTGTTTCCCACAAGTTAAACAATTATTAACTTTATCTGACATCGGCTGAGGCAAGAAAGAGTCCCCAACGGGGTACTTAGCTTTTTCAAAGTCTTCGGTAGCTGAATCACAGGAGCTGGCCGACCGGCACTTGCGAACCGCTTCTGCTTCGGGCACCACGCGGCAAGAAAGACTGGGGAAAATGGCGTCAGCTGATGCTTTTATACCCCGGACGCTCTGACGTCAGGGAAAGTGCGACATCAGCCGAGGCCAGACCCAGACTTTGGAATCCGGCCGACCGAAGGGCTGCCTGAGGCAGGACAACCCATATGTGATGACTGCAGATGCATCCTTGAAGGACATCGTAGGAATTTCCTGTAGTTGGGGTGAATGGGGATATGAAGATAGGCATCCTTCAAATCCAGGGATACCATGAAAGCTTGGTGGGTATGAGGGGTAGGAGATGATGCAAGGTGAGCATTTTGAAGGTAGGCACCTTGAGAAAAAGATTGAGGACCGATAAATCCAGACTTGGTCTCCAAGGAGCATCTTTTCTTGGGACCAAAAACACCCTAGAGTAAAATCCCTTGTTTGTCTGATCTAGAGTCACTCTTTCTATGGTGCTCTGAACTAGCAGTTGATCCAGAATTGGAGGGAAGAGATTAAGCTGACTCGGAGAGGGTTGGGGTATCCTCTGGAAAGGAGGAAGTGTCCACCAAGTCATAAAATAACCTTTTTGAATGATGGAGAGGACCCAAGCCTCTGAGGTGATCTTCCACCAGGAGGGTAGGGAAAGGGTGGGGTGGAGGTAGGTAAAGGGTTTGAGTCACAGTTGAGGGGTTCTGTCAGGGTCAGGCTGTCTCCAAAAGGGAGTAGGGGTGGAAGAAGAGGATGGTTTAGGACTAGAGAGTTTATGAGATTGTCTCCATTCCTTAACCTGTGGGGCAGTAGACTGAGATAACTGCCTCCTAACAAAAGTGGTCCTTTGAGTGTAGTTCCTATGGTACCTAGGAATAGGTGAGACTAACAAATGTTTTAGATTTTGTAGCTCCTTACCCTTTTTCTTGAAGGGAATGTAGGAGGTCTGCAGAAGCTGCACCAAAAAGGGCCTTATTATCAAGTGGCACATCCAGCAATTTGGTTTCTACATCCACGAGAAGGGGCTGGAGTCTCACCCGGCAGTATCTTCTCAGGACAGAATATGAGGCTGCAGATTTGGAAGATGCTTCTACCACATATAACTGCACTTGATGGCATGCCTGGTCACCTGAGAGGCGGTAGAGAGCAGGGCGGTGGGTTGTGACTTAGCAGGAGAGTCTGGCACATTTGGTACAAGGGGAGAGGCTTTGGATAGGGTGTCTAAAACAAACCTAGCCATGTGTGTTTGATAATTTAGGGCTCGGATGGCTAGTATGGAAGAAGTGTAAACTTTCTTTCCTAGCCTATCCATAAATTTGCTGTCTCTGTCTGTGGGAAACAGAGAGGTTGAAAGCAGCTGTCTGGATGATTTGTCTGCTGACACAGCTATGATGGCTGGATCTGCAGGGGGGTTCCTGAACAAGAACTGTGTATCCTGAGGAACTTTACAGAACCTATCTGGATGTTTGGAAGCAGGGGGCTGAGAATCAGGGGCCTGAGATGCAGCTAGAAAGGCATCGTGAAAGGCTGGGAGTAGGGGAGGGCCTGCAGATGGGGAGGGCCAGTCCATCTGTAGTAGTTCAAAATACCTCTTTTTAGTTTCTGAAAAATCTGAGGCCTGCCATTTGAAATGTTCTCTCATAAGAGAAATGTTGTCCCCAAAGGAGAAATCTTCCCCTGGAGATTTAGAACTAATGGTGTCCTCCTCCTCAGGAGTAATGAAGTCCTTGGGAAAATCAATTTGGGAATAATAAGTGATTCATCAGAAAAGGAGAGCTCTTCCTCTGAAGCCTCTAAGGCCTGCCCAGGTGTAGGGGCTGGTTGGGGCACCTGAAACCGGAGGGCCTAAAAAGCGCTGAAAAAATGTTTGGGAAAAGGCTTCCCATCCAGGAAATGGTTCTGTTTCTCTGTGTTTTCATTTTTGCTTCCTCTTAAGAGGAGTAGAAGGATGCATATGTTTGGAAGCCGACACCTGAGTCTATGGAAATGCGGGAGTAGGCCCCTCAGATGCCACCAGCCATGGCTCCCCCTCGCCATCAGTACCGGATAGCTAATCAACCTCAGCGGACGTACTCAGTTTCTGCCGAACTGGCTTCCATCATGGTTCCCAGTTCTAGCTGTGAAACCGACGTCCGATGGGACCCTGGGCTAACATCTGCTTCAACAGTCTCACTGGACTCCTGAGGTGCAGCGTAGACATCATGCCTAACTTTTTGGGCCTTCTTCCGAGGCGGCTCCACAGAGGTACCTACCCCAACCTCCATAACTAACAACAAACGCCGCTCTCTCTGATTTTCTAAGTAAAAATTTAAGGCAGGAAGGCTGCTGTGTTGTATTTTGGCCACGTAAGACTTGCAGATGTTGCAAAACGTATGGTCATGACCTTCACCTAAACAAAACAAGCACTCATCATGCATGTCCTTATGTGGAATTTGTCTTCCACAAGCACATTTCTCCTTCCTAGCTGACATGTACGTTTGAAAAGGTATAAAAAAGGTAAACAAAAGACCCGATGGCTTTACTGGAAAGGCTCATCCAGACTCTACCATAGCTTGCTGTGAGGGAAAGGCTAGTTTGCTTTTTATTTCTTGTATTTTGCATTACTTTATTGCCTTTTTCTATTTTGTATACTGGGATTTGTTTTCTTTACACTGTGTTTTACTGGGTTCTGCTTTTAACTGCATATAAAAACGGAAAAGAGACCACAGCTGTGTCTCTTGCGAGTCAGACAGAAATTAGAACAGTCAATTAAGGAGTCACAAATAAGTTAGAACAGGTCAGATAAGGTTAATCATCTGAACTGGGGGGGGTGGAGCTAGGAACTAAACCTTCTATTTATGGGGTAATATAAAACATTTCAGAGCTTTACTGGAAAGGCTCACCCAGACTCTGCCACAGCTTGCTGTGAGGGAAAGGTTAGATTGCTTTTTATTTCTTGTATTACTTTATTGCCTTTTTCTATTTTGTATACTGGGATTTGTTTTCTTTACACTGTGTTTTACTTATGTTCTGCTTTTAACCGCATATTAAAACTTGAAGAGACCACAGCTCTGTCTCTTGTAAGACAGATACAATTCCCCCCTCCCATCCTGTTACTGTTGTGTTCTTAAACATCACGGTCTTTGTAGTTGCCTGCCCCTTATGATAATTTGACCATATATCTAATTTCCTCTCTGCTTTTCAAGGCTGGTGTGAGTAAGCACAAAATTATCATTTTGTGACATCACTCCCCTTCAACTATTTAAATTAATTGACTATTCTACTGTATTCCATAGTATCAGAATACAAAAGTGCCCAGCCCCTTTCAATCTTGCTCTTTTAAAAATAGTAGCTCTCCTCTAAAACTTAACTTTTTTAGACAGCTATAACTTAAGTTACCCACTTTCATATCTAACTGCTTAGTGCACACTGCACTGTTTAGGATAAACCATTTTTCTCATCTTACCTTTAAGGATCTATTGCAAGACCACCAGTTATTGGAGAGCCTGCATTCTGCCTCTCAGTAGTCATCTTGGGATTAGTGTTTCTGTTTTCTCCTGGTGAGAGAAGGAGTACAGTGACATTATTTTCTGGAGACTGCTGATCACCAGAAAGCCTAACAACTGCTTTATAGCTGACAGCTTGGAATATGTGCTTATATTCTGATCCTGGTGAGAGTAGGAGCAGAGTGCATTGAATCTGGACTGTTTCTGGTTGTAGTGTGAGTGTCTGTGCTTAACGTACCTGACAGCTCTGGTTGCTATTAGAGGTATCTACCAGTAAAAGGCTACAAGCCTGCAGACCCTTGCATCATCTGGGACAAGACTGTGGGTCACCAAACAGGCTGTGGCCAGATTCTCTTCTTGGGATTGGTGGACACATTTTGCTTCTGGTGAGAGAAGAAGCAAAGGAGTATTGTATTCCAACAGAGTGAAGCTGTGGTGAGACCAACATTAGTAGTAGCCAAGCAGTAGCCATTCATGTTACTCCCCTCTTTTGATCATTCTTGAAAAACTAATTCTTTGTTTTCAGCAAGTACTGCTTGACTTGTTTCTAACGTCAGAATATCTGCCTAAATACTTCATCCTTAAATTTTCAGGGTCTACATATTAGTTTCCCCTAAAGTGTTTGGCAGTGCTCTGTGTAGACTCCGACATCTTGAGTGACATTTTTCCTGTAAAAGCACAACTGAAATTTCTCCAATATCTAGTTGCACACAGGACAACTAGTTTGCAGTTACAAGCAGTGTCCACATAGTTGCAATCCAGATACTCCTGACAGTGATTGGTATTCTGACGCCAACAGTCTAATCATTAATAAGGGTTTGTTGCAATGGATATGAACTTTCCTACTGTCTCTGTTACTGGCTTGGTGGATATGGGCATCCTGAGGCATTGCAGAAATTGCTTCATGTTTACTGACAACCAGTTAATTCTCAAACAAACTGATATGGTATGTGAGCGATGTATTTACACAACGTCCCTGGAGGCAAAGCTATCACATAAAAGTACTCCTAATGTTAATAAGGTTGTCAGTAGTACACATGTTGCACCCATCACGCACATTTCAAAGCAGACATATAGACACACACATACTGAGGCACTTGCATGTAACCTTCCTAAAGCACAAAGACCTCCTAGACAAAGTATACAAGAAATACCCACAGAATCCTCAAACGTCTCTTACAAAACAAAATCCACATCAACATAGAACTACATCTCATGGAGCCTCTACCTCTAAGCTCATAAGGCAAGTCAACACACAATCCAATATTCTATTCATTGGAGACTCCATTGTGACACACACTGATGTCCCTCTCATCAGGCTGAGTAAGAAGAAAGTTACAGTCAGTTGCTTATCTGGGGCTAGGATCTGCCACATTACGCATGCACTCAGGTCAATGGACCACAATTACCAATATGACTCAATCATAGTCCATGTGGGGGTAAATGACCTGAGACGTACCTTCTTAAGACTTGAAGAGAGACATCATAGAGCTCTCAGAATATATGTTTCAGGCTGGTATGAGCCTAGAATTGAGCATTTTACCTTCTCCAAGGATGATGCCACAATATGAACAAAAGATGATTGACTTTAATAATTGGCTTAGTTTCTAGTGTCATTCTAAGGGGATGTAATATTTATCAGCATGGAAGGAGATGATCAACAGACCATGCTGCTTTGCTAGGGATGGTCTGCACCTCTCCCCTCCAGGCTTTCGAATATTAACTAAAACATGGTCTTCCCCATAGTACCTTGTTTAGACAATGCCAAACTGAAAGTACTTCCGACATAGCAAATCAAAAACAAAACAAATCTAAAGTTATTACTGCTCAATGCTAGGAGCCTAAACAAAAAACTCCACTCCCTGGAAGCTCTCTTTACCCTAGAGAATGCTGATGTCTGTGTGGTCTCTGGAAACGTGGTTTAAACCATGGAAAGCACACCAACAGTGCAAGGTTATAATGCCTTCCACACATTTAGGCCAGCTACTTCACAGGCAGGGACAAAAGGTGGTGGTCTCTCTATTTACATCAAAAATAAATATACTTCAAAAGCTGGTCAAACAGGACAATGCACTTGAACTGCTCCATGTTCAAATCACCACAGGTAAAATCCAATACCACTTCTTTGTAAGCTATAGGTCCCTCTGCATGACCCAGGAAACCCATACCATGCATTTAAACGTATTAGAAATACTAACCATACAACCCAATACCATATTCATGGGTGACTTTAATTACCCCACTATTAACTGGGAATCCTATATGACATCAAACATACATGCACAGAGATTCCTGGATTTTGAAAACACAAATTCCCTGGACAAGATAGTCAATACACCAACCAGGGGTGCAACCATACTGGATCTGGTCCTCAGTAATATGGGAGAGTGCTGCACACCCCCTTACTGTAATGCCTTCCTTGGTATGTTCAGACCACAAAATGGTCTTCTTTGAAGTAAATAGAAAGCCTGGACCCCCAGCTCAACCAAGAATATTCAGGAACTATTCTACGGCTAACCTCATGCTATTAAATGAGAACCTAGCAAAATTTACAACCCCTATAAACCCTAAGAACACTTCTGCCTATGCAAAACTGTTCACAGAAACCCTGTACAAGCATGTTAATAGCTGCATAGAGGCAGCTGTACCCACCAGGAAGAAGTACAGAAATATTTATTTATTTATTATTTATTTATTTGCAGTTGTTTAACCAGGATAGTCCATTGGGCCTAAAGAACCCGTTTTCAATGGAGTCCTGGGGAGAAAAGCTCCACATAAAGATTATACAGAGATTATGTTCCACACATAGTTTACATGAGGATTATAGAGAAAAACATTCTAGAATTTCTGGTTAAAAGTTAGAAGTAGTATATATGTATTTTTTTTTTTTTTTTTTTTTGTATTTTACTGAAAATTACTAGGTACAAATAAGGAATTGTATGCTAGAAGCAAGCATGAATTTGCTAGCTGGGAATTGAGAAAAAGGAAGGAGGAAAAAGTGTTGGGAGTAGAGAGTAGGTTATGAGGGGTGTGAACAGGAGCATTCCCATGAGGATGTTAGATGGGAGTGTAGTGATTTTTTTAAAGTATGGGAGGCTAGCAATTGTACGAATGGAGGGGGGGAAGGGAGTTCCATAGGCGTGCTAGTGAGAAGGACAGGAGATTTTGTCTTGGAGGGTGTAGGGGTCTATAAACTTCTATGAGGTTTTGATTGTTAGATCTTAGAAGTCTTTGTGTTTGGTGCATTTTAAAGGTAGTACAGAGAGAGGGACAGAGGGATGGCTGGAATATGAGTTTATGTGCATAGGTGAGCTGAGTGTAGGAGAGGTAGTTGGGAAGCTCTAGCCAGTTGAGTTTGTGGAGAGGCTCACAGTGATGGGTAGATGATTTGTTACTGGTGGCGAATCTGGCTATTTTATTGTAACAAGAGGACAGTTTGGTTTTCAGAGAAGATTGTAAGTTTGTTAGAAGAGGGGCACCATAGAGAAGGGAGGGAAGGAGAAATGTGGTAGAGAGTAATTTTAGTAGTTGAGGTGAGGAACCGATTGTGACGGTAGAGCATGCCTAGTTTTTGGTGGGGTTTTTTTATATTTAGTAGTAGATGTGAGTTGAATTTGAGCTTGTCATCGATTTGGACCCCAAGCAGTTTGGCTTCAGATACCAGCTCAAGAGATGTGTTATTTTGGCTGGCGATGGAGAATAAATTTCTATCAAGGTTATTAGTTTTGGAGGGGGTAAATATCATAAGTTTAGTTTTAGCAGCATTGAGTGCAAGATGGTTGTCTTTCATCCATTGTTCTGTGGTGGAGAAGGCATCTTGAGTGAGTTTTAAAAGAGTTGGGATGGATGAGGCAGTACAGATGATTGTGGAGTCATCTGCGTATTGAATAATGTTTGCAAGGGGGACAGAGCGGAAAAAGTCATTAATGAAAATATTGAAGAGGAGGGGGCCCAAAATAGAACCTTGTGGGACACCTGTGGGGGTGTTGAGGAAGGGGAAGGTGGCTTTTTTCCACTTGACGGCTTGTTGTCTATTGGAGAGATAGCTAGAAAACCAACAGAGGGAAGAAGGAGAAAGATTTAGGTTAGATAGCTTAGTAAGAAGTAGGTTATGAGAGATAGTGTTGAAGGCTTTAGAGAGATAGAGTAGGATGGTAGATACAGTGAGGCCGGAATCTCTAGCTTTATTCACAGTTTCAAGGAAGGATAGGAGGGCAGTCATAGTACTATGATGGGGTCTGAATCCATGCTGTGTAGGAGTCAGCAGATTGTTGTCCAGGAGATGGGGAAGGAGTTGAAGATGGATACATTTCTCTAGGACTTTTGAAATGGGTGAAAGGATGGCGATGGGACAGAAGTTGGTAATATTAGTATTGGTTCCACCTTTATGCAGTGGAATGATGTAGGCTTTTTTCCAGATTTGAGGAACAATACTTTCTTGGATCGAGAGGTTAATTAGGATACTGATAGGGAGGGCAATGGCTTCAGCAGATATGCTGAGGAAGTATGAGGGAATGTTATCAGGGGCATTGGTGCATGGTTTTAGTTTCTGCAGGAGTTTTTTTATGGTGGATGTAGGAATAGGTTTGATGAAGAATGGTGGGGGTGGGGAATGAGTGGGAGAAGTTGGGGGAGGAGAAGCATGAGAAGAAGTGGGAGAAGATGGAGGTGGAGAAGCCTGAGGAGACGTGGGAGAAGTTGGAGGGGGAGAAGCAAGAGGAGAAGTGGGAGATGTTGGAGGGGGAGAAATCTGAGGGGAAGTGAAGGTAGGAGAAGGATTGTTATTTGAAAAAGAGGAGGTAAGTTTAGAAATAGAGTCTATGAAGAAAGAATTGAATTGGGTAGCAAGATCAGTGTCATCTATATTTGGGCAAGGGATTGGGTTTTCTGTGTTCCTGGGTTTTAAGAGGGTAGTTATACCTCTCCAGAACTTTTGAGGGTTGGTTTTGAGGTTGCTTTGAAGTCGGGTGAAGTAGTTACGACGGTCTGCAGAGATAAGTTTTTTAACTGAATTACGAAGAGTTTTGTATTCATTGAGGGAAGATGTAGATTTGTTCTTTTGATATTGTGTCCAGGCTTTGTCTCTAAGTCGCATGGTGGTTAGGGTGTTTATAGTTAACCAGGGGGTGCATTGCCTTTTTATTCTTTTGGTTTTTAATGAAGCATGAGTATCTAGAAGGTTTAGGAAGGTAGTATTAAAGTGAGCGATTGCATTTTCAAGGGGTAGAGTTTTTAAGGGGTACCAGTTAAGTGATTTTAGGGTGTCAGAGAAAGCTTCTGGGTTAAAGTTTCTATGGCATCGGATAGTGATTTAATTATGAGTGAGTTGTAAGGGACAAGGAAGACATCTAGCGAAGATAGGAAGGTGGTCGCTGAGGGAGTCAGGTATGGTACCACTATCTGGGTAGTAGTGAGGGTGGGAGACAAGAATCCAGTCTAGGATATTGCCACTGGTAAAGTCTTTGCATGGTCTAGTTGTGGAGTTGATGAGCTGAGAGTAGTTGTATAGGTTGATGTTAAGGGAGTGAGAGGGGGATTGAATGGAGGACCAGTTAACATTGGTATCTCCCATGATTATAGTTTCATTATTGATGTTAGCTGAAAGCCAGGAGAGGATTTCTTCGAGTATTGGGATATTGTCTCCTGGGGGAATGTAAAGAGAGGCAATGTATATATATATATATATATTTGTGTTTGTTTAACTGGAGATGAGCCAGTATAATTTCTGCATTGTGAAACTGGGGAATGGCTTTATCGTAGGTTGTTATGCATAGGGAGGATGAGTAGAGTAGAGCTACTCCACCACCCTTTTTATGGGTTCTGTCTGATCTGATGATAGAGTAGTTAGGTGGTACTATTCTCTGAATCTTTTATATGTGGTTTTAGCCAGGTTTCAGAAATGGCTAGGATGTCTGGTTTGTTGCGAAAAAGCCAGGCATGTAGATTTGGAATTTTGTTAGCTACGCTTTGTGCATTAAGAGGATGCAAATAGGATGGATTTAGATATTGAGGAGGGGTGGTTTGGGCCTGGGATGAGGTGTATATCACCGGATAACAGTATGGAAGTTAGGAGTTGTGTTAAGTAGCAGAGGTATTTGAATTGTTTTGGTTGAGAAGTGTGGGTTGATAGATTAGTAGAGGATATAGGGTGGTAAATGTGTGTAGAGGTTTTATGAGAAGGGACTGGTTTGTAATGAAACCATAGGATGTGGTTAGTGGGATAAAGTTCAGGAGAGATGGAGCTGGTATAATAGGTGTGTGATGTGTGGAGAGGGTAGGTTGTGTGTAGGAGTAGAGTGTGGTTGAAGAGATAAGGCTGGGTGAGATGGTAGATGAAGGTAAGGTTCAGAAGGAGTAGTAGTTGAATTGAAAGGGATGGGTATTTTATGGACATGTTGGGGTTTTCATAAGAAATGGAGATGAGTAAGGAGGTGGGGGAATGGTGATGTGAGTATGATATGAATGGAGGAGGGGATAGGAAGAGAAAGGGGTGGAGTTTGGTAGGTGTGGCTAAATGGGTATATATTTAGAGGTATTGGGGGTAGGGTATGGGGAGCGGAGTGAGCCCACAGGGCGAACGGAGCGGGGAAGAAAAGAGAAGAGAGATCAACAGCAAAAAAGTATCAGCAACTGCTGTTGGTATAGAAAGGTAAGCAGTTATAGTTGGTATAGAACCAGCTAGGGACAAGCACTTTGTATGAGTGAAAGAGCTGTTTGAAGTGGGTTAGTTTGTGTTGTTCAGGGGGAGAAAAAAAGCCAGATTGCTGTACAGAGAAGAAAAACAAGAAATACAGGCTCTTAAGTGAGTTAATCAGTTTAATAGGGGAGAAGCCAGGTAACATAGATATGCACCAGTGGTTGGGTAGTAGGTGCTGCCACCTGGTGGTGGGAAGGGAGAAAGCAGGTAGCCAGGTGAGCAGGTCACACACAACTTTCACAGAGAAAGTATGTGGGACTGAGGTGTCTGGGGGGAGAGGGGTCCACGTGTGGTACACGGTAGGCTGCTGAATCACCTACAAGGGAGATCAGACAAAAGTAAATCAGTTACTAAGTAGGTAGTATAGACACAATAGATGGTTTGATGGTACCTACATTCAAGCAGTAATCATTTAGGGCAGTCTTCAGGAGTTTTATAGTTCAGTCTAGCAGGCAAGTTCCAGGGAATTCACAGAGGTGATGCAGGTGATATTCTGTGTTTGGATTGAGGTGGGGAAGGGAACTTCAGTGGTGAGCTTCCGAAGAGAGGAACTGTAAAATGAGTCAAAGTCTAGGTTAGGTTTATAAAAAGGTTAAAAACTGCTGGTAAAGAGAGGAAGGAATAAGAGGGAAAATTTAGTAGGAAAGGAAAAGTATACAAAACTAATTAAAAAAACAAACTTCTAGACTGTACCACTTTCCAGAAAGCCACAGAGGCAGACAACCCTCTGTGGAATGGGCTCTAACCTACCTGGAACTGGACTATTATGGTAAGAATATCAAAAAGGCAATAGCATGAGACAACCATCCTGAAATAGTGTACTTTGACACTGGTTTTCCTTTCCTTTTACCTTAATAGCAGACAACCAACTTAAAACTGTGGTAATTACCACTGGCCAGACTGAAGGGAGAAAGTACAGTTGTGTACACTTACCATAAATGTAGATGTTTGAGTGTATTCACTGTTGCAGTCATTACATTTGGGTAATCTGCTGGCAGGTTGCCCTCAGTCGGCCTGAATAACAAAGTTTTGGGTCCTGCATCAGTTGCTCTCTCTTCTTCCATGACGTCAGGTTGTCAGGGGGTATAAAACATGCAGCCGACGCCATTTTAATCAGTTTTTCTTGCCCCAGATGTCAGGTGCCCCCCAAATGGGGAGCAAAAAATATATATATACATATATGCATGCATTTTAGAACACAAAAAATGTTACCTTCAACTAAAAGCAAATACACCACAAAGGCTTTTGAGCATAGTGAAGGAAAGAAGAGGTATAATAACAGAGAAGAAAAGCGGGCTGGCGGGTGGGTAACCCGGACTGCAACAGTGAATACACTCGAACATCTACATTTATGGTAAGTGTACACAACTGTACTATGCTCTTCGTGTTTCACTGTTGCAGTCATTACATTTGGGTAGAATCCCAAAGCTATGGATGGGAGGATGGAATTAAACAGCATTACGAGCAGCTATAAGGCCCTGCAGGACTGCAGTGGCAAAGCCTGCCCTGGATTTATAAAAGAGAGGTAAATGGTAATGTTTTGTGAACATATGAACTGAGCTCCAAGTAGCAGCTTCTAGAATGTCTCTGGTAGGAACTCCTCTGAGAAAGGCTGCTAGAAGCAGCCCTGGTGGAATGGGATCTGATCCCCTTTGGCACAGGTTTACCATGGTGCATGTAGCAGAAACAAATGCAATGGCTTGTCCATTTTGAAAACGTCTGCTTTGAAATAGCCTTCCCCTCTGTTCCTGCAGCAAATGCCACCAGTAGTTGCTCAGACTTGTCTGTGTACATCCAATGAATGCAGAATTCGCTCCCCCTTGTTGTTCTGTGGATTTGGGAAAAAGTTGGCAGGTGAATGGTCTGGTTATGAGCCACACTGGATACCACCTTAGGCATAAAAGAAGGATTGGTCCTGAGGGCCACCCTGTCTGGGTAAAAGATAATGAAAGGCTACACTGCCATGAGAGCATGTAGTCCTTCTATCTGAAGTGACTGCTAAAAGAAAGGCTGTCTTCCAAGAAAGAAATTTTATGTCTGCAGTAGCAGCTGGTTTAAAAGGGGGTAGGGTGAGTTTTTTCCAGCACAAAATTGAGGTCCCGTGCAGAAGTCGGTGCTCTCCTTGGGAGGTCTTAAATTTTTGGCCCCTCTGAGGTACTGCTTTAACAGGGGATGAGAAAAGAAAGGAGGCTCTGTGTTGTAATGAGCCGAGATGGCAGAGGCATGGATTTTTATTGAAGAAAAAGATAGACCCTTGTGAAGCATCTCAGTTAAATATTGCAAAATCTGAGGAATATTGGGATTTCCTGCGTCTATTCCTTGTGCTTGGCTCCAAGCACAGAATCTCTTCCATTTATCAGCATAAGATTTTCTAGTACTAGGCCTTCTAGCCTCCAAAATGACATCCATCACAGGTTTACTGAGAGATGTGATTGGTGAAATTAGTTGATTGGCCATGCTGCAAGATTCAGAGTTTGGAGCAGTGTGTGCAGAATTTGATAGTTCTGCTGAGACAATAGATGAGGTATTTGAGGCAAGTACCATGGAGGAAGGTGTGACATATTCCTTAGAAGTGGGTACCAGTGTTGGCGAGGCCAGTGCGGAGCAATCAGACTCATTTTTGGTTTTTCCTGCCTGACTTTCAGTAAGACCTTGGAGAGCAGAGGCAGAGGGGGAAAGGCACAGACTGATAGGTTTTTCCAGCTGAAGGATAGAGCATCCACTTTCCAAGCTTTTTTGTGATGAGTTCTTGTGCAGAATTTGTCCAACTGATAGTTTTGGGCAGAGGCAAATAGATCTATAAATGTAACGTCAAATATATGTCTAAATCTATGTCTGGGCTCCCCCATTTTTGTGTCAACATGCTGAAGATTTGTGGATCCAGTTTCCATTCGTGTGGGTCCATAAGGTTTCTGCTTAGGTCATCTGCCAGAGTATTTTGCTTTCCTGGCAGGAATTGAGCTTGAAGATGTATTTAGTAAGTCAAGGCTGTGTTCCACAAGGCCATGGCTAGTTTGCAAAGGGGGTAGGAGTGGGTACCCCCCTGCTTGTTTATGTACCACATAACTGTGGTGTTGTCTGTCTTTTATCAGCAGTTGTCCTGGTTGAAGGAAGTCCTTTAAGGCTGTCAGAGCATTCTGTACAGCTTGCATTTCTTTCCGGTTGATATGTAGATGCATTTGATTTGGGCTCCATTCGCCCTGAATGCATCTCCCTGCCAGATGGGCCCCCCCAAGCATAGTCTGATGCGTCTGTAGTCAGGGTTTGGGTGGCAGGGGGTAGAATGAATGACAGTCCCTTGATTTGGTGACATGCCTCTGCCCACCAAAGGAACTCCTGTTGCAGGCAGGGAATGAGAGGAATCATTGTTTCCAGGCTGTGACAATGTTGACTCCATAAGCTTTTTAGGTACCATTGAAGTTTCCTCCTACGAAGTCTTGCATAAGGAATTAGTAGAATGCAGGATGCCATGAACCCCAAAGCCTGCAGAATTTGTCTTGCAAATAGCTGGGTTTCTGTTGCCACTTGTTTGAAGTATGTTGCCAACTGAATTTGTTTGTCTGGTGTGAGGTAAGCCATCTGGGCAGTTGTATTCAAGTTTGCACCCAGGAATGTAATTATTTGAGAGGGCACCAGTTGTGATTTATTTTCGTTTATGGTGCACCCTAGGCATGTTAGAAGCCTTTTTACAAATGCCAGATGTTGAAGAAGAATGTCCTTGTCCTCTGCCTGAATGAGACAATCATCCAGATATGGGTAAATTTGAATGTTTCTTTGTCTGCAAAATACAATTACTGGTGCCAGGCACTTTGCGAAGACCCTGGGCGCAGTAGATAAGCCAAAGGGCAGTGCAGAGAACTGGTAATGCATATAACCTGCTTTGAAGCGGAGGTATCTTCTCCAAGATTCCCTGATTGGGATATGCAGGTATGCCTCTTAAGTCTAGAGTTACCAACCAGGCATTCTTGCCTAGCATAGGCAGTAGCTGTTGTAGAGTCGGCATCTTGAATTTTGGAATGTCCAGGAAAGTATTTAGAATGGATAAATCCAGAATTAGACAACATGATTTGTCTTTTCTGGGTACCAGGAAAAGTCTTGAATAAAACCCCTTGTCCTTTTTCCTTTTCTGGTACTGGCTGAATAGCCCCCATATCTAGGAGGGGCATGACTTGTTTCTGGGCCTCTGCCCACTGATTTGGGGGCAGATCTGGCCATCCGTTTGGAATTGGCAACGTGTGGAAATGAAATCTGTACCCCTGGGATACTATATTTAAGACCCACTTGTCCTGTGTAATTAGATGCCAATTTTGAGCATGAAGTGCTAGTTTTCCCCCAAAGGGGCTGCCAAAAGATAAGTGCTTGGAGATGGCAGAGAAAAGTCATTGAGACTGTTTACCGTAGGGTGGTGCTTTGCTACCTCCTGATTTGGAGGTGGACGCACCCCATTGTTTTGTCCTGTAAGACCCTTGTGACTGAAACCTGGAGCCTTTGGAGCATCTGGGTTTGACCTGAGTGGCCCTGCTGGACACTGGAAAGGACCAATTCTTAGTAGGCCAGTGCCTACTGAACCTGGATGGCTGCACTTGCAAGAAATCTTCTACAGTTTGCATAGATTTAGCTTTGTCTTCCATCTTTTTTAAAACCTCTTCTGCCTTATTACCAAACAGACTGTCCTACTGTAAAGGAGCATCCAACAATTTAGCTTTAACATGATCAGGCATATTTTGCTCCTTGTGCCAAGCATGCCTTCTTATCACAGATCCAGTTATGGCAGCCCTGCAAGGGGCCTCCAAGGAATCAAAACCACATTGCAAAGTACGCTTTCCAACTTGTTCAGCTGAATGCAATAAATCCTGTAACTCTATTTTCCACACAATCAGAAATGAACATCATTTTCTGTTTCAGTAAGCCCATAACATGCTGTTGATATTTAAGCATATGAAATTGGCAGTTTAAAGTCCTGATTGCCAAGGTTACAGACGTATAAACCTTCTTACCCCATCTATCTAGTGCCCTGGAGTCTCTATCTGAAGGGGTAGGATTTTTGGCTGTAGAAGACTTAACACCCTTGGGACCCTGAGAAATAGTTTCAGGATCAGCGGCAGCAGTTTTGAAAAGAAATTTGTGGGAGTCAGGAACCCTGTAATATGTCTGGCTTACTAGGAGCCGGAGGCAGGGAATCAGAAGTCATGCTGGATTCTGAGAAAACATCATCAACAATGTCTAAAACAGGAAGTATAGCCAGAGGCCTATGCTGAGGAAGAAGAAGAAAATACCTAAGCCTCTTTTTGGATTCTGAGAAGTCCTGACTCTCCCAATGAAAATGTTCCCTTAAAGTATGCAAAGTCTCTCCAAAAGAGAAATCATCAGGAGGAGAAGCAGAAGGGATGGATTCCTCTGCATCAGAGTCCTGATAAGGTGGAATAGAAAATTCCTGATTAGATGAGGAATCAGAAGAAATGGAAACCTGATCTGAAGAATCATAATCAGTGCCTTGCCTAGGCCTCTTAGCAGGGGGGGGGGGGGGGGTTAGGAACCCCCTGATCAAGGTAATTAAATCCTCAGCCATTTTGATCATTTGTTTTTTTGGCATAGGGGCCTGAGCACGTGGCTCATGTGTCAGTTTTGTAGACATAGAAGTAGATTTTGGCCTTGTTTTTGATGATGGCGTGGGTTTAATATACAAATGTTGAGGCCTGAAAACACCCTCAGAAGCCAGTGCCTGCTCAGCGGCTCCGGACCCATCCAAAGGAGAGAGATCCGCGGGTTCAATACTTGCAGAATCCCGAGGCATACTGGACTCTGAATGGGTCTCGGTAGAGGCCTGCGACTCAAAAGTAGTGGGCATCAGGGGCTGCGAAAGCGCCCGAGTACTGGCGAACCGGCGACTGGCTTAGGAGAAGCTTTGTCATCGGTTTTGGACCTCGACGGTCTGTCTCTGTCTTTTTCCTTGCATTTTTTGTGAATACCGGTAGTCAGATTGCTAACAAACGGCATTTCAGGATAGCTTAATCTTGAACCAAAGTATATAGAAGCAAAAATATACTGATGCTTAATAGAGCGTTGGTTAAATTTAGCACAAAACCAACAGCAAGGCACGTTGTGATCAGGGCCTAGGCAAGGAATACAGTACAAATGAAAATCCTTATGAGGTATTTGTTTCCCACAAGTAATACAATTATTAACTTTTACTGACATCGATAAGGAGCAAGAAAAAGTTTCCCCAACGGGGTACTTAGCTTTAGTTTGAAGACTTCAGTTCTGAAACTCGAAAACGAAAATTTCAGGAGTCGGCCGACCGGCACTTATGAACTGCTTCGGGTACCACAGGGCAAGAAAGACGGATTAAAACTGTGTCGGCTACATGTTTTATACCCCTGATGACCTGACGTCATGGAAGAAGAGACAGCAACTGACGCAGGACCAAAGACTTTGTTATTCAGGCCGACTGAGGGCAACCTGCCAGCAGATTACCCGAATGTAATGACAGCAACAGTGAAACATGAAGAACATTCACTGTTGCCTGGGCTAAAAGGGAGTTCCTGCCACAGTTTTTGTGGAGTCATTCTGGATCTTTAGAAGAGCCCAGTACATTAGTGGAAGGGGTGGAAAAGTATACAGGAGTATTCCCGTCCAAAGAGAAGGCATCTGTTTGCAAGGAGTCCTGGAGCAGAATATCTTCAACTGTTGGTTCTGAGAAGAGGCCAACAGATTTACTTGAAGTACGCCCCACAGAGAGATCAATTCTTAGAAGCCTCCAGGATGAAGTCTCCTTTCATGAGGATCTGTCTGGTTGTATTTAGCTTATATGCAATTAAGTATTGCTCTGACAGAATGCATGAAACCTGAAGAGCTAAAGTTGCAATCTCCAAGGCTATCATAGCAAGTCTCCAAAGAGGGTATGATCTGCTACCCCTTTGTTTGCTTATGTATCACACCACTGTGGAATTGTCTGTGTAAACTTGCAGAGCTCCAGAGGACCAGAGATGATTTAAGCCATTCAAATCATTGACCAATGCCAACAACTCCCTGAAATGTATGTGCGGTTTGTAACGATGGTTCCACAGACTCTGCACTTTTACCCCTTCTGGAAACTACTTTCCATGTCAGGTGTGATGCAGCTGTAGTAAACTGTTGAATGGACAGAAAGGAGAATAGAAGACATGTACTAGAAGATATCTGGTCTACCCACCACAGAAATGCCTCTTCTTACAAATCCCAAAACAAGGATATGAAAAGACAAAGGGTGAAGATATTGACTCCAGAATAAGCTCAGGTACCACTGGAATTTTCTCATATTGAGTCTGGCCAAGGAAAGCATGAGAAAGTATAGTTGTGCAAGTTGCACGTACCCATAACAGTAGATGTACAAATTCCTCAATGCTGCAGAAGCCTTTACACTATATACAGAGTGTCTTGCAACTGGACAGCTTCCAAAAGTTTTGTCTCTCTCCCAGACTTGCAGTCTGACAGCTAGCTGGTCAGCCCTGAGGAGGGAAATCAGCAATCAGAGAAGAAAATCTTCAGGACTTTCTTGCCTAAAAGAAAAGTAGCAGCTTACTCATCCTGAACTAAACAAACAAAAAACCCTACCAAACTATATCCTGATAACTACATACAGCACTGGGGGGGGGGGGGGTGTGTTCATCAGTACTATCTTCATCAGTACTATATTCATCATTTTCACTACTGCAGTTGTTTTTAGGCTGTATGAGAAGATTTCCAAATCCTATCCAACCTGGGAGGATGAAGGATATAGATCCAGGAGACCCTGAAGAATAATCCTACCAAAGCCATCCTGGTTCTAAGGAAAGAATCCAGTTAGTAATGTTTTGTAAATTTATGACCAGAAGGCCATTTAGCTGCCTCAAGAATGCATCTAGAGTCCACCCTTTCCAATATGCCACTGAAGAAGACAAAACTCTCACAGAGTTCACCTTGATACTGCCTGGAACTGGTTTACCATGCTAGGTGTAACAGAAGGCAATGGCTGAAGACAATCATCTGAAAATAAACTGTTTTAACATGGGTTGATCAGCTTTTCTAAAGGACTTGGTGCTGTCAAGATAGTACCCAAGTTGCCTATCCACATCCAAATTATGAAGAATCCATTCTCCCTAGTACTGAGTGTCAGGATAGAACACTGGGAGATTAATGGCCTGAGTCAAACTAAACTCTGAAACAACCTTGGGCATGAATGAGGGATTTGTTCTTAACGTCATCTAGTCCCTATGGAGTATCAGACAGGGTCTACCCACCACGAGAGCTTGAATCTCAAGTACTCTTCTAGCTGATGTGAAAGCAATAAGAAGAAAGTACAGTTGTGTACACCTACCATAAATGTAGATGTTCGAGTGTCTTCACTGTTGCAGTCATAACTGTAGGGTGTTCCTGCTGGCAGGCAGCCCGAGGTCGGCCAGAATCCCAAAGTCTGGGTCCGGCGTCGGCTGTACAGGCTAGTACCCTGACGTCAGTACGCTTTGGTACATAGCCCTCAGCCGACGCCATCTTCTCCAGCCTTTCTTGCCCTAGATGTCAGAAGTCCCCAACAAACCAAAAATGAATCCAACAAGGAAACACAAATACACCATAAAAAAGGAAAAGAGGGGATAGGAGGGAGGGAAACCCCGACTGCAACAGTGAAGACACTCGAACATCTACATTTATGGTAGGTGTACACAACTGTACTATGTTCTTCGTGTTTCACTGTTGCAGTCATAACTGTAGGGTGGAATCCCAAAGCAGTGTAAAAGGGAGAAGGCTTTAGATAGAAGAAGGGAGGCAAGAATACCCTGCAAGACAGCAGAGGCAAAGCCTGCCCTGGACTTAGAAAACAAGGGAGATTGTAGTGCTTGGAAAAGTATGCACAGAACTCCAAGTGGCAGCTTCAAGATATCCTTGGTAGGGACTCCTCTGAGGAAAGCTGTAGAAGTGGCAGCTGCTCTAGTAGAGTGACTTCTAATGGTACCTGGAAACTGTTTCCCATGATGAGTGTAACAAAATCTGATTCCATAAGCAATCCATTTGGAAATAGTTTGTTTAGAAATAGGTTTTCCAAGAGAACTGGAGGCAAAGGAAACAAACAATTGGTTAGACTTTCTGAAATCTTTAGTCTTGTCCAGGTAAAATCGTAACTGTCTGTGCACATCTAATGAATGCAAAATCCTTTCCCCTTTGTTTTGAGGATTTGGAAAGAAAGTAGGAAGGTGAATTGTCTGATTTAAAGCCACTTTCGAAATCACTTTAGGCATGAAAGTAGGATTGGTCCTCAAGGATACTCTGTCCTGATGGAAAATAAGATATGGTTCCACAGCCATGAGAGCTTGCAACTCTGAGACCCTTCTGGCAGAGGTCAATGCTAACAAAAGAACAGTCTTCCAGGATAGAAACTTAATATCTGAAGATGCAGCAGGCTCAAAAGGAGACAAAGTAAGTTTTTCTAAAACATAATTAAGATCCCAGGCAGGGACAGGAGGGGTCCTTGGAGGCCGCAAATTTTTAGCCCCTCTCAAGAACTGCTTCACCAAAGGATGAGAAAAAACAGGGGGATCAGAACTGAAATGCGCAGATATAGCAGAAGTATGAATCTTAATGGAAGAAAAGGAAAGTCCTTTAGATAAAAGTTCTGAAAGGTAAAGCAAAATAGAAGAGAGATCAGGTACCTGAGGATCAAAACCTCGGTCCTGCATCCAAATAGAAAACCTCTTCCATTTAGAGGCATAGGATTTCCTAGTGCTAGGCCGTCTAGCTTCCAAAAGAACATCCAAAACTTGTTTGGGAAGACTAGAAGGAATCAAATTCCTTTGAAGAGCCAAGCTGCCAGGCAAAGGGTCTTGAGATTGGAATGTAGTAACTGACCCTGATGCTGGGACAGAAGCGAAGGGTTCAGTGGGAGAATCCAAGGAGGCCCCGAGGACAGGAGCTTTAAAGTTGGATACCAAAACTGTCGAGGCCAATTTGGAGCAATCAAGATGAGGAACTTGGGCTTGTTCTGTTTTATTTTCAGTAATACCCGAGGTAGTAGAGGAAGAGGAGGGAAGGCATAAGCCGAAAGGCTTCTCCAGCTGAAGGACAGGGCATCCACTCTCCAAGCTGCTTTGTGGAAGGACCTGGTGCAAAAGTGAGGCAGCTGATGATTGAGATGGGATGCAAACAGATCTATCTGGGGACATCCCCAAACTGCAGTAATCCTGCTGAACAAGTTGGTGTCTAGCATCCATTCGTGAGGATCTGAAATGTTTCTGCTCAGGCTGTCCGCTAAGAGATTCTGTTTTCCTGGAATGAATTGAGCCTGGAGATGTAGATTCAAATTTAGAGCTGTGTCCCATAAACCCATAGCTAGTCTGCAAAGGGGGTATGAATGAGAACCCCCCTGCTTGTTGATGTACCACATGACCGTGGTGTTGTCTGTGCGAATTAGCAGAGGGCCTGGTTGTAGAAGATTCTTGAAGGCTAGAAGGGCGTTTTGAACTGCCAACATTTCCTTCAGATTGATGTGCCAGTGAAGATGGTCCTTTGTCCAGGTTCCCTGCTGGCAATTGTCTAGAAAGTGTGCTCCCCAAGCATAATCCGAGGCGTCCGTGGTTAGGATTTGAGTAGGTTGAGGAAGACGAAAAGGTTTTCCTTTGTTTGAAGTGCATGCCCTGGACCACCAGAGGAACTCCTTCTGAAGGCAGGGGATCAGAGGACTCAGAATATCCAGATCGTGGTAATGCTGTGACCATACACTTTTCAGATACCATTGAAGCTTTCTCATGTGAAGCCTTGCGTTTGGAATCAACAGAATGCAGGAAGCCATGTAGCCCAGAGCCTGCAGGAATTTCCTTGCAGTGAGCTGAGATAGAGTTGCCAAGGTGTTGAAAATAGAAGCCAGCTGAATTTGTTTTTCTGGAGTGAGGAAGGCCCTTTGTAAGGTTGTATTTAAGAGGGCTCCCAAGAATACCATTTGTTGAGAAGGGATCAAATGTGACTTTTTTATGTTCACTGAGAATCCCAGTAGGAGGAGAAGGCGTTGAACAAAGTCCAGATGTTGAAGCAGAAGATCTTTGCTGTCTGCCTGAATAAGGCAGTCGTCCAAATAGGGGTAAATCTGGATCCCCTGAAGTCTGCAGTAAGCCACTACTGGTGCCAGGCACTTGGTGAAGACTCTGGGCGCAGTAGATAAACCAAAGGGCAGAACAGAGAATTGAAAGTGCCTCGAACCTGCCTTGAACCTGAGGAATTTCCTGCGTTCTTGTCTGATGGGAATATGTAAGTAGGCTTCCTTTAAGTCCAATGTCACCATCCAGGCGTCTTGAGAGAGCATTGGAATTAGCTGTTGCAGAGTAAGCATCTTGAACTTTGGAATTTCCAAAAAGGTGTTTAACACAGAAAGGTCCAGAATAGGTCTCCAAGAGTTTTGTTTTCTGGGAACCAGAAACAGTCTTGAATAAAACCCTTTTCCCATTTCCGAGAGTGGAACAGGCTCTATGGCTCTCATGGCCAGAAGAGCATCCACTTGAGTTAAGGCCGCTGACCATTGAAGTTTTGGCAGATCTGGCCAACCGTGAGTTCTTGGCAAAGTGTGAAAGTGGAATTTGTAACCTTTTAAAATCAGGTCCAATACCCACCTGTCCTGGGTAATATGAGTCCAATTTCTGTAAAAAAGAGACAGTTTTCCTCCGAGAGGGGCGTCCAGGTGAAGGGGTCCTGAAGCCCAACCGAGAGAGTCATTGAGTTTGCTTTCTTTGAGATTGGGATCTGGCTTCTCCCCTTCTAGGTGAAGAAGCAGTCCATTGTCTAGATCTGTAAGAGGCCTGGCCTTGACCACGACCTCTGGAGCGCCTATATCTTCCCCTTTGAGGCCTGTCAGACGTGGGAAAGGACCAATTTTTAGAGGGCCAATTCCTGGAAAATCTTGGAGGCTGAACTTGCAAGAATTCTTTTACAGTCTGCATAGACTTTGCCTTTTCCTCCATCTTTTTAATAACTTCCTCAGCCTTAGATCCAAAAAGAACATCTTGTTGAACAGGGGCATCTAATAACTTAGCCTTAACCTGTTCAGGCAAACTTTGTTCACGAAGCCAGGCATGTCTCCTAATAACAGTACCAGAGGCAGCAGCCCTGCAAGAAGCATCCAAAGCATCAAAACCACAATGTAAGTTATGCTTGTTAACCTGTTCAGTAGCATGCAAAACATCCTGAAGTTCCTTATCCTCTGCACAAGCAGGAAGGGAAGCAAGCTTTTGCTTTAAAACAGACAAAAGAAATTGCTGATATTTAAACATATGAAACTGGCAATTTAAAGCCCTTACAGACAGGGTAGCAGAAGTATATACCTTTTTCCCCACCTGTCTAAAGCACGAGAATCCTTTTCAGAGGGAATAGGATTTTTAGAAGTAGCAACCTTAGCAGCCTTAGAGCCCTGAGAAATAGTTTCAGGATCCATGAAGGGTTTTAAATAAAATAAATGAGAGTCAGGAACCCTATAAAATCTATCAGGCTTAGAAGGAGCAGGAGGCATGGAATCAGGATTCAAATTAGCCTCAGAAAAAGCATCATCTACAATGTCCAAAACAGGACGGATAGCTAAAGGCCTATGCTGAGGAAGAAGAAGAAATTCTCTAAGCCTCTTCTTGGAAGCAGAATATTCCTGCCCTTCCCAATGAAAATGTTCCCTCATCTCATGCAGGGTTTCCCCAAAAGAAAAATCCTCAGGCGGAGAGGCCGAGGGTAAAGAGTCCTCAGCATCCAAATCCTCATAAGGGGGAAAGGAATAGTCCTGATCTGAGGAAGAAACAGAAGATACAGAAGCCTGGTCAGAGGAATCCAGAGTAACATCCTGTCGAGGCCTTTTCTCATGAGGGGGGTGAGAACCCCTAATCATTGTAAGCAAATCTTCAGCCATCCTCAATAATTGCTTTTGTGTCTTGGGAGTGGATTCAGAAGCAGCTTGAGCTGGAACTTTAGACTTAACAGGAGTCTTTGTCTTTGCCTTTGAAATAGTAATGTGAGTAGGCCTGAAAACCCCCTCAGAAGCCGGTACCTGCACAGCGGTTCCGGACCCATCTGAAGGAGCGACTTCCGAAGGTCCTGCAGCAGTTAAAATACTGGGCCTTGATGGCTCCCCATGGGAGTCCGTATCGGCCATCGGTTCAGAAGTGGCGGACGACAGGGGCTGCAAAAGCGCCTCACTGACGACAGCCGAACCGGACGCTGGCTCCAGCTGCAACGAGTCCTGTTTGGACCTCGGCGGCCTGTCTTTGTCTTTGCGCTTCTTTTGGACTCCGGTAGTGTCCGACGACATTCTATAATTGAAGCGTCTGCCAAAATAATTTAAAGCCCAATCGTACCTGCGCTTGATAGTACGAGAGTTGAACCTGGCACAGAACCGACAACAAGAAACGGCGGGGGCAGCGGCTAAGCAAGGTACACAGTAAGAGTGGAAATCTTTATGAGGTATTTGTTTCCCACGCTATACAATTATTAACTTTTCTGACATCGGAGGAACAAGAAAAGATTCTAACGGGTACTTAGCTTTGAGAAGAGAAGTAAGAACTTCGGACCGACAACAACCAAATACGCTGTTCGATAATCGCCAACCAACGACTTGCGAGCTTCTTTCCACCGCACGGCAAGAAAGACTGGAGAAGATGGCGTCGGCTGAGGGCTATGTACCAAAGCGTACTGACGTCAGGGTACTAGCCTGTACAGCCGACGCCGGACCCAGACTTTGGGATTCTGGCCGACCTCGGGCTGCCTGCCGGCAGGAACACCCTACAGTTATGACTGCAACAGTGAAACACGAAGAACATCGGACAAAGTTAAGATCCCAGGAAGAAACAATTGGCTTGAATGGTGGTCTGAAGTGTAGCATTCCTTTCAGAAACTGTCTAACTAAAACATTGAAGAAATTTGGAGATCCACGGATAACAGGCTGAAATGGCTATGTGATGTACCTAAGCAGAGGGGTATGGAAAGTCAGATGCTAATAACTTGCACAAATATTTGTGCCCCAATAAAACATTATCTGATAAGGCTCTGCTTATTGGCTAGATATCAACTAGAAACACTCTTTTTACTTGCTAATATAAGTTTTTCTAGTAACAGGTTTTCTTGCCCTCTTTAATACCCAACATCCTGTGAAAAGAAGTACCTAAAATATAACAGAACTGAATCATGAAGGTAGGTAGGTGAAGTTGAGAATGAGGGGAAACAAACTCCCCTATCTTAGTGTTAGTTGGTCTAGTTTGTGAGGAAGACTGTGGTGACTGACATTGGACAATTTCTTAAGAAGGGAAAAAAAACAGGGCTGCCTGGGTCAAAAGGGGGGCACCATGGTACATTTTGGAAAGTCTTTCTGAATTGTTAGAAAGTACAGTTGTGTACCTACCATAAATGTAGATGTTTGAGTGTATTCACTGTTGCAGTCATTATAATTGGGTTATCCTGCTGGCAGGCTACCCGCAGTCAGTCTGAGTTCCAAAGTCTAAGTCCGGCGTCAGTTGCTGTCGCCTCTTCCCTGACGTCAGTGCACCAGGGGTATAAAAGATGCAGCCGACGCCATTTTCTTCAGTTTTTCTTGCCTCAGATGTCAGGTGCCCCTAAAATGGTAGGCTAAAATATGCCAATAAGCATGCATGCACAAAAAACAACTTTTCCTTCATCTACAAGCAAATACACCACATAGGTTGTATAGAGTAAAAAAGTACAGATAGGTCCCAGCAAAGAAAAAAGGGGGATGGTGGGAGAGTAACCTGAACTACAACAGTGAATATACTCGAACATCTACATTTACGGTAGGTACACAACTGTACTATGTTCACTGTTGCAGTCATTACAATTGGGTTGAATCCCAAAGCTAAGGTGGAGCTAAATAGGATTGGGGAGACTATAAGGCCCTGCAGAACTGCAGTGGCAAAGCCTGCCCTGGATTTAGAGTACAGAGGTAAGTGATAGTGCTTTGTAAATGCATGCACTGAACTTCAAGTTGCAGCCTCTAAGATGTCTTTGGTTGGTACTCCTGTGAGGAAGACTGCTGAAGTGGCTGCTGCTCTGGTTGAATGTGGCCTAATGCCCTAAGGCACTGATTTGCCATGCTGTGAATAGCAGAAACAAATGCAATGGTCTATCCACTTTGAAATAGTCTGAGATAGGCTTTCCTTGTGATGCTGCAGCATATGCCACTAGAAGTTGATCAGTCTTTCTGAAAGCTTTAGTTCTATCCAAGTAGAAGCGTAGCTGTCTGTGAATGTCCAAAGAATGCAGAATTCTCTCACCCTTATTCTGTGGGTTTGGATAAAAAGTAGGCAAATGAATTGTTTGGTTAAGGGCCACACTGGACACTACCTTAGGCATAAATGTAGGGTTTGTCCTCAGCGAAACCCTGTCAGGATGGAAAATGACAAAAGGTCCCACAGCCATGAGTACCTGTAACTCTGAGACTCTTCTAGCGGAGGTTATTGCTAGGAACAGAGCTGTTTTCCAGGATAAGAATTTTATGACAGCTGCAGAGGCTGGCTCAAACGGAGGCAGTGTGAGTTTTTCCAAGGTCCCATGCAGGTATTGGTGCTCTTCTTGGAGGTCTTATGTTTTGGCTCCTCTGAGGTACTGCCTTAGTAACGGATGAGAAAAAATAGGTGGTTCTATGTTGTAATGAGCTGAAATGGCAGAGGCATGAATTTTAATTGATGCAAAGTAAAGGCCTTTATCCAGCATATTGCAAAATCTGAGGAATATTTGGAACAATCGTGTCAATACCTTGTGCTTGGCTCCAAGCACAGAATCTCTTCCATTTGCCTGCATAAGATTTTCTGGTGCTAGGCCTCCTGGTCTCCAAAATAACATCCATCACTGCTTTAGAGAGAGGTGCGTCTTGAGAGGCTATATTATCTGCCATGCCGCCACGTTTAAGGTTTTGAGTTGGATGTGCAGTATCTGACTGTCTTGTTGGGTCAATAAGTGAGGAATTTAAAGTAATGTCCAGGCTGAACAGTGAGACAAGCTCTTTAGGATTGGGTACCAGTGCTGGCGGAGCCAGTCTGGGGCAATCAGTATCATTTTTGGTTTTTCTTGTCTGACCTTGAGGAGTACCTTGGGGAGGAGAGGCAGAGGAGGAAAGGCATATACTGTTAGATTTTTCCAGCTGAAAGATAGAGCATCCAGTTTCCATGCTTGCTTGTGATAAGTCCTTGTACAGAAACTTTGTAGTTGGTAGTTGTGAGGGGAGGCAAATGGGTCTATGTCTGGGCATCCCCAGATCCTTGTTATGTTGAAGACTTGTGGATCCAATTTCCACTCGTGGGGATCCATTAGGTTTCTGCTTAGATCGTCTGCCAGCATATATTTCCTTCCTGACAGGAACTGTGCTTGCAAATGTACTTGGTAAGTCAATGCTGTGTGCCACAAGTTCATGGCTAGCCTGGAGAGGGGGTAGGAATGTGTGCCTCCCTGCTTGTTTATGTACCACATGACTGTAGTATTGTCCGTCTTTATTAGTAGTTGTCCTGGATGAAGTTGATCCTTGAAGGCTGTTAGGGCATTCTGAACAGCTAGCATCTCTTTTTGATTGATATGTAGATGCACTTGACTTGTGGACCATGTGCCCTGAATACATCTTCCTGCCATATGGGCCCCCCAGGCGTAATCTGATGCATCTGTTGTCAATGTCTGCCTGGCTGTCGGTAAGGTGAATGGCTGTCCCGTGTTGTGGTGACAGGCTTTTGCCCACCATCAAAACTCCTGTTGCAGGCAGGGAATGAGGGTAATTATTGTTTCCAGGCTGTGGCAAGGTTGAGTTCAAACACTTTTTAGATACCACTGAAGTTTCCTCATATGCAGTCTTGCATATGGAATTAGCAAAATGCAGGATGCCATGAAACCCAAGGCCTGCAGACTTTTTCTCGCAGATAACTGGATCTTTGTTGCCAACATTTTGAAATAAGTAGTCAGTTGTCTGTGTTTGTCTGGCGTGAGATAAGCCATCTGGGCAGCTGTATTTAAGCTTGCACCCAGGAATATTATCTCTTGAGAGGGTACGAGTTTTGATTTCTTCTTGTTTATTGTGTACCCTAGACTTGTCAGTTATCTTTTTACAAACGCCAGATGCTGTAGTAGAATGTCCTTGTTCTCCGCTTGAATAAGGCAGTCGTCCAAGTAAGGATATATTTGTATTCCTCTCTCTGCAAAATGCAATTACTGGTGCCAGGCACTTTGTGAAGACCCTGGGCGCAGTAGATAAGCCAAAGGGCAGTGCAGAATATTGGTAGTGCATTGAGCCAGCTTTGAATCTGAGGTATCTTCTGCATGTTTGTCTGATTGGGACATGCAGGTATGCCTCTTTTAGATCTAAAGTCACAAGCCAAGCCTTCTTGCCCAACATGGGCAGAAGCTGCTGTAGAGTCAACATTTTGAATTTTGGAATATCCAGATATGTGTTTAGAATAGAGAGGTCCAGTATTGGTCTCCAGGCTTTGTCTTTTCTGGGTACCAAGAACAGTCTTGAATAGAATCCTTGACCCTGCTCTTGTTCTGATACTTGTTGAATGGCCCTCATGTCCATGAGGGATGAAACTTGTTTTTGTGCCTCTGCCCACTGATTGCGTGGCAGGTCTGGCATACCGTTTTGCCTTGGCAGGGTGTGAAAGTGGAACCTGTAGCCTTGTGAAACTATATTTAGAACCCATTTGTCCTGGGTGATCATGTGCCAATTTTGTGAAAAAAGTGCTAGCTTTCCCCCCAAAGGGGCTGCCAAAAGAGAAGTGCTTGGTGCTGGAAGTGGAAAGTCATTGAGACTGTTTCCTGAATGGCTGTGATTTTTCCTCTCCGCTCTTGGAGGTAGAAGCACCCCATTGTTTAGGCCTGTATGAGCCTTGGGGCTGTGATCTGCCTCTGGGGCATCTGTATCTGCCCCTTTGTGGTCTATCCGACACTGGAAAGGACCAATTTTTTGTAGGCAAGTTCCTGCTAAATCTGGGAGGCTGTACCTGCAAGAAATCCTTGACTGTTTGCATAGATTTAGCTTTGTCCTCCATTTTCTTCAACACCTCTTCTGCTTTAGCACCAAACAAAGTATGCTGTAAGGCAGCGTCTAATAGTTTTGCTTTAACATGATACTGCAAATTTTGTTCTTTTAACCAAGCATGCCTCCTAATGACCGAACCTGTGACAGCGGCCCTGCAGGAGGTCTCAAGAGAATCAAAACCACATTGCAAAGTATGCTTTCTAACTTGTTAAGCTGCATACAATAAATCCTGCATTTCTTTATTGTCTGCACATTCTGTATTTGCTGGCATTTTCTGTTTAAGCAAAGACATAAGATATTGCTGATACTTAAGCATATGAAATTGGCAATTTAAGGCTTTTACAGCCAAGGTAGCAGAGGTATAAATCTTTTTGCCCCATCTGTCTAGGGCCCTAGAATCACTATCAGAGGGGATAGGGTATTTTGCAGTAGAAGCCTTGACCTCATTGGGACCCTGAGAGATGGTTTCTGGGTCAGCTGCAGGGTTCTTATAGAGAAATTTATGTGAATCAGGAACCCTGTAGTACCTGTCTGGCTTAACAGGGGCTGGTGGTAAAGAGTCTGGAGAAAGATTCTGAAAATACATCATCTACAATGTCTAAAACAGGCGGGATAGCAAGGGGCCTGTGCTGGGGCAATAAAAGGAAATCTCTGAGCCTTTTCTTGGATTCTGAGTAGTCTTGGCTCTCCCAGTGGAAATTCTCCCTCATAGTATGCAGTGTTTCCCCAAAAGAATAATCCTCAGGAGGAGAGGCTGAATGGATAGATTCTTCAGCATCAGAATCCTCATAGGAAGGAATAGAGTAATCCTGTTCAGAGGAGGAATCAGAGAAAATGGAAACCTGGTCTGAAGATTCATATTCTAACTCTTGCCTAGGCCTCTTTTCAGGAGGGGGATGGGAACCCCTGATCAAAGTAATAAGGTCTTCGGCCATTTTATGCATCTGTTTTTTAGGCATGGAGGCCTGTCCAGGTGAATGCTGTACTTGTTTCTTTGTCTTTAGAGCTGCTTTAGTCTTGGTAGCTAAAGTAGGTTTCACATATAACTGTGTAGGCCTGAAAACACCCTCAGAAGCTAATGCCTGCTCAGCGGTTCTGGACCCATCTGAGGGAATAGTTTCCGAGTTTCCAATACCTTGAGTTTCCAAAGGCCCAGTCGGCTCCATGTGGGAGTCGGAAGCGGCCTGTGGCTCTGAGGTAGCAGGTGTCAGGGGATGCGAAAGTGCCTCACTGAGAACCGGTGACAGGCCTAGAAGAAGCCTCGTCGTCGGTTTTGGATCACGGATGCCTGTCCTTTTCTTTTCGTTTTTTGTAACCTCCGGTAGTCGGCTGATCTGACGGCATTATATAATTAAATCTTCTGCCAAAGTAATGGAATGCAAAATCGTACCGATGCTTAATAGTGCGTTGGTTACATCTAGCACAAAACCGACAACTAGCAACGTTATGGTCAGAGCCTAGGCAAGGAATACAGTAAGAATGAAAATCCTGATGAGGTATTTGCTTCCCACAAGAAATACAGTTAGTAACTTTTTCTGACATCGGTCTGGAGCAAGAAAAAAGCTTCCCCAACGGGGTACTTAGCTTGAATGAAGACTTCGGATCTGAAATTCGAATTTGAAAACTTCAGGAGATGGCCGACCGGCACTTGCGAACTGCTTTTGCTTCGGGCACTGGGCGGCAAGTAAGACTGAAGAAAATGGCATCGGCTGCATCTTTTATACCCCTGGCGCACTGACATCAGGGAAGAGGCGACAGCAACCGACGCCGGACCTAGACTTTGGAACTCAGGCAGACTGTGGGTAGCCTGCCAGCAGGATAATCCAATTGTAATGACTGCAACAGTGAAACACGATGAACATCTGCTTTAGATGTCAGTGGAAAGGGTGAAAATGCATAAAGAAACATCCCTATCCATGGGAATGATGAAGCATCTGTTTCCAAGGTCTGGTTGCAGACAGTCCTAGAGCATATTCTGTTGAGTTATCTATATAAGGAAAATGTGAGTGCCTTTCCGTCTGCAACAAGGTATGATTAGAGCTAGAGACTATGGAAAAGCTTAGTTATGTAAAATCTTACCATAACCATAGATGATGTTCTCTTCTATATACTGCTGTATCCATTACATGAGGAAGCCTGCCTCTGGTTGACTCGTCCATCCGTCCGTTTTACAAAAGATAAATGCTCTGCGATGGTACATGCAATGGCCTGCATCACTCAGCATACATTGGCCATAAACAGATGTCAGGTATAAAACAGAGGTCAGGACGCACCTACCTCAGACTTGAATGCCGTCGGGCACCGGTGACTATGGAGTAAGTACTCAGGAGTCAGGCAAGCATCAGGGGGAAGGCAGTGTGGGAAACTATACAGCAGCATATAGAAGAGAGGGACGAGACCATCTAGGGTTATGGTAAGATTTTACATGACTATGCTATGTCCTTCCATTCATATGCTGCTGTATCCATTACATGAGGAAGAGTGCAAAAGCTCATGCTATTAAAGATTGGGAGGGGGAAAAGACATTTTCCACAAAGCCATGCAGAATGGCCCTGGCAAATCCTTCTCTGGACCTGGAAATCACATCCAACTTGAAATGTTTGGTGAAAGTGTGGACAGATCACCATGTGGCTGCCTCTAAAACGGCAGTTGTATTCAAGCCCTTAAAGATGGTAAATTGTTTCCAAGCAGAAAGGGACAGACACAGGGAGATAGGTGTAGCTGGGCTTAAGGCCTGAAAGGACTGCTTTTGAGCTGGTGTAGAGGGAGAAGATCTGGAAGGGGTCTGCTTCCTGGAATCTTTTTTCCCTTTGGAGGTCATGTGTTTAGAAAGCCTTCTCACAAAGGTTGTTCTGGCCGGGTAGTTCCTCTGGAAATGGGCAACAGGGGACACAAAAATGTGCCTGAGGTCTTGAAGCTCTTTGTCCTTTGCCTGAAGGGTCTTAAAGAGCTCTGCAGCCTCTGAACCAAATGAGGCCTTGTTATCGAAGGGTAAGTCCATAGTTTTGTTTTGATATCATCTGGCAAAGGCTGTAGCCTGAGCCAGGAATATCTCCTGATGACTAACCCTGAAGCAGCTGCCCTTGCTGAAGAGTCCACTGCATCATAACTACACTTTATAGAGTTTGCTGCTTTATCTGCAGCAACAGAAATAGTTGATGGATCTGCAGAAGGGGTCTTGAAGAGAAAGTTGGCATCTTCAGAGAATTTATAAAATCTGTCAGGACGCTTTGGTGCTGGGGGGTTGGGAATTTGAAGCTTTTGATGCAGCCAAGAATGCATCCAAAAAAGCAGGATGGACAGGGGGATCAGCAGACGGGTTAGGAGACTCCTTTTGCAAGAGGTCATAATACCTCTTTTGGGTCTCAGATACCTGACTGCAGTCCCATTTAAAAAAGTACTTCATTTGGACGATTGTCTCCCCAAAGGTGATGTCTTCCCCAGGGGAATCGGTTCCATTTAACTCCTCCTCTGGAGAAGCATACCCCAGAGGACAGGCAATTTGAGAGGTGTAGGTAAGGGACTCATCCCCTGAAGATTTCTCCCCCTCATAGGAAATGTCAGCCAACGGCCTACTCCAAGGAGTGGAGGCTTCAGGAGCCTGGACAGGCACAGAAGTCTGGCGTAAGGCCATGAAAGCATTAACTAGGCCTTGGGTAAACGCCTGCCAGTCAGGGACATGATCCAATGGCATGGTCTGTTGAGAAGGAATGGTATACTTAGCCTTTTGTTTTTTTCTTTTTGGGGCCCTCCAATGAACTGGCGTCAAGGATGCAATGGAGAGTAGGAGGAACAGATGTCAGATGACACTCTACAATGTCTGAAAGAACATCTTCTTGGACGATGATTTGGGAAACCTCATGCGGGCCTTCGGAGATAATAAGCCTTGGTCCCCCCCACCCCGGCACCTAAGTCAGATGCTTGTGACTCCCTCTGAGACGTGCTGGCAGGCTCCTTAACGACTTCCTTCCAGACACTCATCACCAGAAGGTCTGCTGATTCCAAATTTTGTCTCCAGGCCTTCATCTGCCTCGAGAGGTACAGTCGGAAAAGAGGGCACAGTCGTAACGAGTTTCAGTCTGAGACTCAGACACAAAAAGTCTGAAAAATATCCTAAAGCCTTTAGCTATGGGAATATGATGGAATACATCTTTTATGCCCAATATTACCATAAAGCTTCCCTGGGGAATGAGAGATAACAGTCTCTAAAAGGTCAACATCTTGAATTTTGGAACTTCCACATACATATTTAGAAAGGAAAGATCTAGAACTGGTCTTCAACAGAACAATCCTTTGGTTTAATGTCAATGGTTCTAGGACTCCTACAGTGAACAAATGCTGAAGAACCTGAAGAAAACATTCTGTTTGGTTCAGAAGATGAGAAGGAACTCTCCTAAAAAGAAGTTTTTGTATCCAGTGCCAACTGTATCCATCTTGAAACACCTTTAACACCCATAAGCCGGGAGCAATCTGTTGCCAAAGGAGAAGGTACAGAGCCAACTGCAGGGACATGTTTTGAGAGATTGGAGCAGGAGGGTGAGGGAAGAAGAATGCTTGTACGGTTATTCTCAAATTGCTGATTGTCCCTTTTTTGGAAGGGGGATTTTTGTTTCTTATTGTTTCTCTTGCCATCTCTTTTTGTTTCTCTGTTTTGCCTGACCAGGCAGGGATTGCTTATTCTGTTCCTTCAGTGTGGAAGAGGATCTAGGAGATTTGTAAAGGAGGGCCAGAACAAAGTTTAGAAACTTCCTGAATTAATTTCAGTATCTCATTAAATTGCTTGTGGACCCGAGTAGTAGACAGGAAAAATAACAGCTTATCTAAAATTGAGTTCAAAATTTAAAACTTTACCTCATCAGAAAATTTTGATTATGTACTCAGGCATACCTCCTCAAAGCTGAGAGGCATTACCTTGTTCCCCACAACTGGATCAATTCCTGGATGACCCCTTATTCAATTTACATTTGTGAGTGATCCACACAAAATAGGAACCCAAACTAGCTAAAGCTAAAAATAATGGTCCCTGACAGACAGACTTCTTAAGGGGCCAGAACCACTAAAGTAAAACAAAAGTTAAAAAAAAAAACACTTTTTATATATGTTGATTAAATATAATAATTATTTAAAATTCTGTGTGGAAGAGAGGACTTACCTGCCAGAAAAGGAGCTGAAGTGCTGGCTGCTGCACTTGTGAAGCCTCTGGGCTACTACTTGAGTCGTCAAGAAAGCCCTGAAGATTTTCCACTCCAACTGCTAATTTCCCCTCCTCAGAGCCAAGCAATCAGAGTGGAAGCGTGGGAGGAAGCCAGAACTTTTGGTAGGTGGCTGGTTGTGTCTTGGGCAAGACAATACCCATATAGACAAAAGGCTACTGCACCAGTGTGGGAATGATGAACATTCATCAATGTCATGTACCCCAAAATACTGAGAAATTCCCTTGCAAATACCTGGCATTGGATGGAGAACATACCTCTCAACCTATTAGTGGAAGAAGTCTGCACAAAGCCTGACATAATGGGGGGGGGGGGGGGGGGGCAAAATAAGGGCAGATTTTAAATATTGCTCTTATAAACGTAGAAAGTTGACAGAATGACAGGCTTTACCTTAGCATGCATTTTTTTCTGAAGAATATGAAGTCTAAAACTCAAATGTATGTCATTATTTACTGCATTCAGTCCTCAGATCATCCAAGCAATTAGCCAGAAAACTACAGATTTTAGGAGAAACAGACCAAAATATGAGGCAAAAATCTGGACAGTTAAGAGGTATGGAGAAACTCAGAAAGGAAGCATAGTTGTGTAAGTTGCACTTACCCATAAAAATAGATTTTCAAATTCCTTACGGCTGCAGTAGTCTTTAGGCTGCATGGGTTGTTTCCTGCCTATGAAACAACTGTCAAGCTTTAAAAAGCTCTGGTTCCCACCCCCACCCTCCCTCACTCTGAATGCAGATTGGCCAATCCCAATGAGGGGAAGTCAGCAGCCAGAGTGAACTTTCTTTAGGGCTTTCTTGCCCAGACAGTGAGAAAAGAGACCAACAATCCTGATTTATATGACTAACAATAAGAGCCATATAAAGCAGAAACAAATACAACCTGATTTTATATCCCAACTACAACTATATACAAGAGTATGCGGATGAAAAGTGGGTGTGGGTACTGCAGCAGTGAGAAATTTGAAAATCTACTGTTGTAGGGAAGTGCAACTTACAGAACTGTACTATGTTCAGCATTCCCACTGCTGCAGTAGCCCTTGAGCTATATGGGTTGAATACCAATGACTGTGCAACCTGGGAGGAGGAAGGATATGGATCTAGGAGACCCTGGAGAATGGTCTTAGTAAGACTCGTCCTGGATCTAGAAAAGAAATCCACTTTATAAAGCTTTGTAAAAGCATGTACAGAGGAACCATATAGCGGTCCCCAGAATGCTTCTAGAGTCCACCTCTTTCCAATATGCCACTGAAAATGACAAGGCTGTAGAAGAATGAGGCACAATACCTACCTGAAATGGATTGGCCATGGTGGTTATAACAAAAGATAATAGCTAAGGACAGCCACCTGGAAATGGTCTGTTTACACACAGGATGTCCCTTTTTTTGCCTCTTGATAAGAAATAAATAGTTGATCAGTGTTTCTAAAAGGTTTAGTTCTATCAAGGTAGTACCTGAGCAGCCTATTAACGTACAGAGTATGCAGAATCCTTTCTCTGCGGTTTTTGGATTCTGGGTAGAAATCTGGGAGATTTATGGCTTGACTCAACGTAAACTCAAACCATTCTGGGAGTGAATGAAGGTTTTATTCTTAAGAGACCAAATCCCTATGAAAAATCTGATAGCTTTCACCAACCATGAGAGCCTGCAACTCAGACAATCTTTTTGCAGCTGTAGCTCCCACTGTAATTCACTGTATGGTTATCAGACTGCAGTTCTCCAATACACCACAAGGTGGAGCTCCTTTTCATTTGATATAAAAGAGAGAAACGAAAGTGAACGAGATCAGACTGAAACACAGGGTGAAGGAATAAGGGGCCTTGCATTAAAACCGGATGTGGCTAGTGCCTGGAGAGGGAAGTGAGGTTGCAGATTGTGTTTTTCCCTCCTTGGAAAACCTGGCTGATGGTGATCTGTGGAATCAGGAGAGAAGTCTGGAACCAGTAGTCCCACGCCTGCATCTGAACAGCAAGGACAGGAATGCTGTTGGGTCTATTATAAAGAAGCCATTTTCGATTACCAGATGGCTGTTGGGTGATCTCTACATTTCTCATCAGTGGAACTGTTTATTTTTTTATTTTATTTTTTTTATTTTACATTTGTTGACCGGGAGGATCCGACTGGATACATGTCCATTTTCAGCGGAGGCCCGGGGAGAAAAGCTCCAAACTGTGGTGCCTGACATCCCGAACATTATCAATAGAGTGGTGAGAGGCTTCAGGCACAATTTTATACTTTCATAACATTGTGCTACAGCTTTGACTGGGACTGTTGGCCTAGGCTTTTCCCTTTTTTGTTTTCTGAACTGGAACTATTTAGCCTAATCTCAAAATAGTACTAGCTGTCGTTTTGTGGATCTCATGTTACTCACCCCCTCAGTGTGGATTTTCCCTTAAATGCTTGGTGGATTACAAATACCAGTATTTCATATGAGCTCCAAATTCGGGCCCCATCATGCTGGCATTAAGACTATAAGTACTCACTGGCCACTGAACAGTGTTTAACAGACTGTTTTCACAGTTTAGTCTGATTAGAACTGATCAAGGTTATAGTTGCTGTGAGTATTGTTGCATTACAGAATCTTTACTGCTTAATGACATTGCATTTTTGCTCATATATGAATGACAAGACCTCTCTTACTGAGTTCTGGGAGGTGTGATTTCACTGTATGTATACCTCATACTGCCTTATTGCTAAACTTTGTGCTACTGCAGTAATTTGTTTGGTACTGTGCTGTTGCCTGTTAAGACTAGAGCTGCCATCTAGAATAAAACCTGTCATTATTTGCAACCTTGGTGTGTTGGATGTAAATAGGGGTGTCACCAGAGTCAGGTAGGAAGGAACCCGTACACTACTTAGCTACATCTGCGGGTGCACTACATTTGGTGGCTTGTCCGGGATTGCCTGTACTGCTTAGAACTCTGCCCTATTCCCCTGAATGTGTGTAAAGCAACACCAGCAGCAAGATGAACCCAGAAGTAGCCACTAAATGGTGCAAACAGCACAATGCTCAGTCAGAGCACTGTTTAGTTCTAGTGTTGTCAGGTGTTACATGGACTGAGATGCAAATACATCAAATCACAGAATCCTTACCAGTTGTAGGCCGTGGAGTTTTATTAGACCGGACCATGGACACTATAGAACAGAGCCCATTGGCCCTATTAGAATGGAAAAATCCTCTTATATATGAGCATATACCTTTGAGTGTATCAGTTTCAGGTGAGAATGCAGTCTGTGTGGTAATCCCTGAGAAGTGCACTACCCCAACAACAGAACAAATACCTATGAAAGCTATCCAAGCAGGTCAGAACTTTACACCAGAAACTGAAGCTTCACTTCCCACAAATACTATAGGGCCTGAAGTTTTGAATGCTTTGCGAAGTCTTGTAGAAAAATGCTTAAGGCCTACACATCCATTCACTGGGTTTGGGTACCGCAAATTACGTTTCTTCTCTGGCAAACAACCCACACCTCGGGGAGAGGAAGAGTTTGAATCTTGGATGGATCAGGCTTCACAAACCCTAGAGGAATGGGATATCCCAGAAATTCAGAAGAAGCAGCGGATAGCTGAAAGTTTAAAGGGATTAGCTGCGGATACCATAAGCAACCTAAGAATGAGTAAGCAAGATTGCACAGCCAAGGACTATTTAGAAGTACTGCAGGATGTGTTTGGAAGAACAGAGGGAGCTGCTGACCTACTGTATCAGTTTGAACATACATACCAAGAGGTTGGTGAGAAACTATCTGACTACATTAAGCGATTAGATAAAATGCTGTACCAGATCATCCCAAAGAAAGGGGTGGATCCGAAAGTAGCTGACCATGTACAAATCGGTCAAATTTTACAAGGAGCTCAAGCTATGGATCCCATTATGTGGAAACTGAGGATGAGAAATAGGAAACAGACTCTAACCTATTCTCAATTGGTTAAAGAAGTGAGGGAAGAGGAAGCCCTGTTGGAAGCCAAATCTCAGTGTTCAACATCAACTAAAGCAGTGAGGGAACACAAGCAAGAGCCTGCAGCAGTGCTTACTACTCAAACGGGAGTCATGGTCCATAGTGTCCACAATGTAGAGGTGTCACAGTTGCAGGTGCAGGTGTCTTCCCTAACCGACGTCATAGCTCTCAAGTTACCAAGACAGTTGCAGAATTACAAAAAGCAGTGGTAACTTTAGCTGAAGGGAGGAATACATCTGCTAGAACCTCCAAGAAGGGACTCAAGGAAAAAACAAACAAGCTGATGTTCAGAGTTCCTACTGGATTTCGTTTTCGCTGTGGAGATGGAGGGCATATCAAGCAACAGTGACCACCCACTGTACACACTTCTAGCTCATCTGAGGTGAACAACCGAATTGGAAAGCTATCTCAGCAAAAGTCTCAGCATCCAAAACCACAAAGGATTACCAAGAAAGAGTTTCATCCTTTAAAATGATAAAGTCAACCAACTGTACCTCAACAACATGCTGACTGCCGTACGGCTGAACAAAACCGGAAACGGAAAGTACCCGATGGCCTAGTGGGACCGTCCGCTATTGTGGCAGTGAAGATAGAGGGTGTGTACAGTAAGGCATTGTTGGATACTGGTGCACAAATCACCATTCTGTTCAGAGACTTCTACCAGAAATAAAGTATTTGCCACTTGGAAAGTTAGAAGACTTGGAGATCTGGGGGCTAAGTGACACAAAGTTCCCCTATGATAGTTATGTCTCACTCAAGTTAGAATTTTCCACCTCAGTTGCTGGGTCAACAGAAGTTTTTGAAACTCTCACTGTTGTGTGCCGCAGGCCAAAAGGAAAGGATTCAGCATCTATTTTAGTGGGGACAAATACTGACCTAGTCAGAAGAATGCTGACGCCTTAGTTGACCCAGGAACACCCAACATTACATCCAGTCCTGAGACCAGCCTTTTGTGCCCTTCAGAAGGAGAAGGAAAGTAAGAAAGATGAAACTGGTGATGTATGGACCCTTCCTGGGAAAGAACATATAATTCATCCTGGTCAGGTCACCTGTCTGAGGGCCAAAGTGAGGATGTGTAGACAAATAGCTTCCTCTCATCTCGTAATGGAAATGGATCCAGAAATAGACCTGCCACAAGGGCAGGAATTAGTCCCTGAAGTTTGGCCTGCTGACAAGCTGAAGCAACCTTATGATACTTTGCCTGTGGGGTTGAAGAATAAAGAAGTACCCCCCACTCACCTGCGTTCAGAAGTGTGTTTGGGAAATGTTTATGCTGCCACTCCCTTACCTGCTTCTGTTTTGACAAGAAACGAAAGCAGTGTCACCGAGCTGAAGCTGGAAGATTTTGCTCTAGGAGGTGGTCTTCTGTCCCCTGAGTGGGTAACCAGAGCTAAAAAGCTGTTGATGAAGAGCTGGATGTGGGTTGTGCAAAAAGTGCAAAACACTGAATAAGATTAAAAAAAGACCAGCCTTTCAGAGAACATTCCAGAAGGGTAGCCCCAGGAGATCTGGAGGATGTGAGAAACCTTCTGGAAGAACTTAAAGCCGTAGGGATAATTTGAGAGTCAAGAAGTCCATATGCCTCTCCCATTGTTATTGTCAGGAAGAAGAATGGGTCAATTGGCATGTATGTTGCCTATCGTACTCTGAATCAGCGAACCATTCCAGACCAGTACACAACACCCCGGACTGAAGATGCTCTAAATTGCCTGGTGGGCAAGTGGTTTAGTGTGCTAGACTAAAGGAGTGGATACTATCAAATCCCTATGGACCCAGAAGATAAAGAGAAGACTGCCTTTATCACTCCTTTGGGATTTTTTGAGTTTGATTGCCTACCTCAAGGTTTATCGAATGCACCGGCAACTTTCCAGAGAATCATGGAAAGAACAGCTGGAGACATGCATCTCCTGGAAGTCTTAGTCTACCTTGATGACACCACTGTCTTTGGGAAGACCCTAGAGGAGCACGAAGAAAGACTGACGAAAGCATTGGACAGAATTGAGAAGGAAGGACTGAAGTTGTCACTGGACAAATGCAAGTTTTTCCAGCCTTCAGTGACCTATGTGGGACATGTATTGTCTGAAAATGGAATATCCACAGACCCCAGCAAAGTTGAAGCTGTGACATCTTGGCCCAGACCCAGAACCATCACAGAGCTGCGATCTTTCCTTGGGTTCTGCAGTTACTACAGAAGGTTTGTGGAAGGATTTTCAAAGATAGCAAGACCATTCAATCAACTGCTCCGAAACGAAGAGAAAGCAGTGAAACAGATGAAGACATCCTTCTGAAGAAGCCAAAGGGACCGAGAGGCTCTAAAGAATTCAAGAGTCGTTGGACTCCTGAGTGTGAAGAGGCTTTTGAACAGCTTAAGTATTGTCTCACACATGCCGACTCAACAAAGCCATACACATTACACGTGGATGCTAGCAGAGATGGTTTAGGAGGGGTCCTTTAGCAGGAGCATGACAAGAAACTGAGACCTGTGGCTTTTATCAGTCGAAGTTTATCTCCAACAGAAAGGAACTATCCTACACACAATTTGGAATTCCTTGCTTTAAAGTGGGCTGTAGTAGACAAGTTGCAGGATTACCTCTATGGGGCTGAATTCGAAGTTCAGACTGACAACAACCATCTGACATACAACCAGACCACTGCAAAGCTAGATGCTACTGGTCACAGATGGATGGCAGCTTTATACAACTACAACTTCAGTTTAAAATATCGCCCAGGACAAGAACATGGAGATGTTGATGGTCTGTCCAGAAGACCTCATGGGGAATTACACTCCAATGATAAATGGGTGGAAATTCCAGCACCAGGAGTGAAAGCTATGTGCCAGATTGCAACCTGCTACCAACAAACCGAATGTTGGGCCTAAAAGTTGGGGCTGTCTGTGAAAAGCATACCCCAAGCTTACTGAAATCTGGTCACTTTACAGGCTTCATTGCTACCAGCTTTGAGTAACAGTGACCTCAGGAGAGATCAAAGAGAAGACCCCTTAGGTCAGCTGGTGGTAGCTGCTTTAGGGAAGAAACAACTTGATATGCTTTGCACAGATATCCATCCACTGGCAAGATTTTTGGCTAAAAAATGGGACAGACTCCAGATACAAAATGGACTAGTGTATAGGAGATCTCCTAGTGCACTTTGCAGTGAAAAATGGCAAGTATCGAGAAGTAGTACTTTGGTCATTGCACGATGAACATGATCACCTTGGTTATGAAAGAACTCTGGGACTTGTATGAGACAGATTCTACTGGCCATGCATGAAACAAGATGTTGAAGATTATTGTTGTACATGTCTTTGCTGCATTCAGAGAAAGACTCTGCCCACCAGAGCTGCCTCATTGGGTCAAATGGAGAGTAGTGGGCCCATGGAACTGGTCTGTACTGAGCCCATGGAACTGGTCTGTACAGACTTCCTTTGCACTGAACAAAAGTGGGATCAGTAATGTGCTGGTGGTGACAGACCACTATACCAGATACTCTCAAGCATTTCCAACTTGCGATCAGAAAGCTGTTACTGTGGCAGAACTACTTGTTAAGAAGTTCTTCGTACACTAGGGCCTGCCAAAAAGGATGCACTCTGATCAAGGGTGTGACTTTGAGAGAAAGCTTGTCCACGAACTACTCACTCTTTTGTGAATTCAGAAACATCACACCTCTCCCCATCATCCTCAAAGGGATTCTCAGCCTGAGCGTTTCAACAGAACTTTACTAGACACGTTGGGAACACTATCTGCTGAGAAGAGTCAATGGAGTAGACATTTAGCCACAGTGGTGCAAGCATACAGCAGTACTAAAAATGATGCTACAGGATTCTCGCCTTTCTTCTTAATGTTTGGAAGAGAAGCTCATCTTCCTGTTGATTTAACCTTTGGAGTCACAGCTGATGATACACCAGTGCGATCTCATGGTAGTTATGTGGAGAGACTCAAGAAGCACCTCAGACAGGCCTATGAGCTAGCTGAACAATCAACAGGACAAAGACATCAGTGAAACAAGGCTCACTATGACAAGAAAGTGAAGATACATGAGTTGCAACCAGGGTACAGAGTTCTCTTGAGAATCTTGTGCCTGCAAGGAAAGCATAAACTAGCTGACCGTTAGGGATCTGAGATCTACATAATTTGTTCTCGGCTACCTAACATTCTTGTCTACCAAGTCTGCCCTGAATGGAAAGATGGACCCATCAAAACCTGGCACCGCAACAACTTAATGCCTTTGGCAGAATCAGTGAGGCTTATGAATCCGCAACCCAAAATGGCTCGCAAAAACCTAACTCAAGGCGATCCAGAAGACTAAGGCGGAGAGGAGATAGCTTTCCAAATGTTCAAGGGCCTATAATTCCTCCTGCTGATGAGAGGAGGACAGTGATGAACCTGCTGAAGGAGAGGAGGACAGTGATGATGACTGGGGTTTCAGTGGACTTTTCTATGACGATGTTCGAGACTACATGGACTGCAATCTCAATGTAAATGCACCGGAATTTGTCCCTTGTCACTTTGAACAGTCCGGCACCAACAATAGACTGAGTGATGTTTCTGTGCCTCTTGCAGAACTGGATGCTGATGGAGGTCCTGCTATGCAAACTTTGGATAATGGTGCTGAGGACAGTTGTACAGTTATGGAGAAAGAAAATAAAGTTATACGAGAGGAAATCTTAGAAGTAGACAATATGCCTACTGAGGAACTGGACAGCGAGTGTGATGTGAGTGACCAACCCTCAGAACAGAGCTCCCCAGCCGTCTCTTTCGAACCAAAGCCTCAGAGATTGATTCGGCCTCCACAGAGGCTTACATATGACAGTTTGGGACATAGTATACAGGAGCCTGTGACCACTGCTCATCGAAGAGTCTACACCCATGATCCCTATGCCTCCTGCTCAATTGGAGACACCCCATCCCAAGTTAAGCATAATGTTATCACCCGTGGTGGGATGTACCTTTTGAATGCAGAAATACTGTTCAGTTGATGGTGCATTAGTGTTTGTGTGTATATATATATATATATATATATATATATATATATATATATATATATATATATATATATATATATTGCTGCTAACCTACATCTGACTTGGGAGGACCCAAGTTTTCAAGAGGGGGGAGAGTGTAGCTCCCACTGTATTTCACTGTATGGTTATTAGACTGCAGTTTTCCAATTTGATATAAGAGAGAGAGCAACGAAAGTGAAAGAGATCAGACTGAAACACAGGGTGAAGGAATAAGGGGCCTTGCATTAAAACCGGATGTGTCTGGTGTCTGGGAGAGGGAAATGAGGTTGCAGATAATGTTTTTCCCTCCTTGGAAAACCTGGTCGATGGTGATCTGTGAAATCAGAAGAGAAGTCTGGAACCAGTAGTCCCACACCTGCATCTGATCAGCAAGGACAGGAATGCTGTTGGGCCTATTATAAAGAACCCATTTCCAATTACCAGACAGCTGTTGGGTGATCTCTACACTTCTCATCAGTGGAACTGTGGTGCCTCACATCCTGAATATTATCAACAGAGTAGCGAGAGGCTTCAGCCACCATTTTATACTTTCATAAGATTGTGCTATAGCTTCGACTGGGACTGTGGGCCTAGGATTTTCCCTTTTCTGAACTGGAACTGTTTAGCTTTATCTCGAAATAGTACTGGCTGTCATTTTGTGGATCTCATGTTACTCACCCCCTTAGTGTGGACTTCCCCTTAAATGCTTTGTGGATTACAAATACCCGGGTTTCATATGAGCTCCAACTTCAGGCTCCATCATGCCGGCATTAAGACTAAGTAGTCACTGGCCAGTGAACAGGGCGTAACAAAGTGTTTTCACAGTTTGGTCTGATTAGAACTGATAAAGGCTACAGCTGCTGTTAGTATTGTTGCATTATAGAATCTTTACTGCTTAATGACACTGCATTTTTGCTCATATTTGAATGACAAGACCTCTCTTATTGAGTTCTGGGAGGTGTGATTTCACTGTATGTATACCTCATATTGCCTTATTCTAAACTTTGTGCTATTCAATAATTTGTATGCTACTGTGCTGTTACCTGTTAAGACTAGAGTTGCCATCTAGAATAAAATATGTTATTATTTGCAACCTTGGTGTGTTGGGTGTAAACAGAGGTATCACCAGAGTCAGGTAGGAAGGAACCCATACACTATTCATCTACACCTGCGGGTGCGCTACACAGATGTCAGAATAATGAATACAATTTTCCAAGTCAAGAACCTTAAATTAGCTTGATGGGCAGGTTCAGAAGGTGACGTATTCAATTTCACCAGCACACAGTTGAGATCCTGAGTAGGAGCAACCTGTTTATAAGGAAGTCTCAGATGTAAAACTCTTTTCAGAAACTGTTTCACAACAAACATCAAAGAAAGAGGAGTCTCAATTGGCAGTCACAATGAAACAGCCTCAAGGTGAACCTTTACAGAGAAGTAAGCAATGCCAGATGAAAGTAAGTCATACAAATATATGAGGACAAGCAGTACAACAGCCCTGATGGGTCCTTGTTACAGGTTAGGCATCAGCTAAAAAAATTGCATCTACTTATCAATATAGGACTTTCCAGTACCAGACTTTCTTGATGCCTCACTTTCCCATGAAATAAGTGCCTAAATTAAAAATGATTCATCCAGTAAGTCAGTTGAAGTTAACTGATACTGGAGTGGATTAAACTCCCCTATTTTATGGAAGTATATCCAGTATATCAGGAAGCTTGTGGTAATTGCCCTTGACTTTTACTGCCCAGAAAATTTAGTAGAATTCAGTATTGTGTAAAAACATTAAAGTTAGTAGAGTTTAGTAATATTTAACATAATCTGCCCAAATAAAGCACCCTTTTTAGTCTGCACCAACAAAGCACTCTTAATAGCCTTCTAACCCCTACACACCACACTCCTGTAGCTCACCAATCAAAGGAATGCACAATATGGATATGTAATTTCCTAACTTCTCTGTAGCCAGCGAGGTGTATATGGGCATTTTGAGACAATGGTAGCAATTGTCTCATGTTTACAGACAAGCATTTAATCCTTAAAGAAGCAGACAATGCGAGAAAAGTACTTACACAATGACACTGGAAGCTAAACTCTCGCATACAAGCACACATCAACTTGTCGAAACCACGCACACAAAACCCACCACCCACCTCACATAGCACACAACACACACATAGACTAACACTAACGTGTGGAAGCACTTAAAAGCAATCTTATTAAACAGCAAAAATTGCCTCGACCACCCATTGTCAAAGGTATGTCTCAGCAAGCCCAAAGGCACTCAGAAAAAATACCACACATACTGTCACTCTCAGTAGAGCCCCAAACATTAAGCCCCCAAGGCAAACAAACACACTTCCCAGGACTCTTGTCATAGGGGACTCCATTGAAAGATAAAGTGATGCCCCTCTAACCAGGCTAAACAAGGAGAAGATCACTGTCACCCATTTATCAGGAGCCAGGATCTGCCAAATCATCCACGCACATACTCAAGTCATTATGCCACAGGTACCAATATGATTCCATCTGTGTGTCTCAGGCTGATATGAATCTAACACTGAGCGGCATATTACCATCACCAAGGATGATGGCAAAACATGAGCAAAAGATGATTGATTTCAACAACTGGCTGTCTTTCTGGTATAATTCTAAGGGGATCCAGTATTTGTCAGCTTTGGAAGTGTCAAGGTTAACAGACCACGTGCTTTGTCAAGGATGGTCTGCACCTTTCCTCTCTAGGCTTTCAAATGCTGGCTAATATTTTAACCACCTCATAGTGCCTTTTTTAGGCAATGCCAAATTGACAAATCTACCACCATAGCAAAAAAAAAAAAAATTCAAATGAACCTCAAGGTTACTGCTCAATGACAGGAGACTTAAAAAAAAGACTACATCCCCTCTAAGCCCTCCACACACTTGAGAATATAGACATCTGTGCAGTTAACAAAACATGGCTTAAAGCAGCAGAGAGTACCCCAGCAGTGCAAGCTTTTAGTGCTTACCACACTTTTAGACCAGTAGCTGTACCAACAAGGGCTAAAGGTGGAGGTGTCTCAATATACATCCATAGCAAGCATACCCCTGGGTTGGTCAAACAAGATGACATGCTGGAGTTCCTCCATATGCAGATCACCATAGACAAAATCCTGAAACGCATCCTAGCCAGCTATAGGTCACCTTCCATGTCCCAATAAGCTCACAATGCCTATTGGAGGCACTTACCATCCAACCTAACATCCTACTCATGGGAGACTTTAATTACCCCTCTGTAGATTGGGAGTTCTACACAGCCTCAATTCTACAGGCACAGAGATTCTGGGACTTCATAAATACCAACACCATTGACCAAATAGTGAATATGTCCACTAAGACCCCAAAATACTGAACCTCCTGCTCACAAATATGGAAGAATGATGCACCCCCACCCCGTGTCTCATCCTCCACGACAGACTCCGACCATAAAGCTGTCTCCATTGATATCAAAATTAACTTCACAATCCATTAAAACCAGTAGCAGTTAGGAACTACTCCAAGGCAATTGCCTTTTATTAAGTGATGGTTTGTCAAATTTCAATGCCTCTCCAAACCCCAAGAACACAGCAACCTATGCCAAATTGCTCTCAGAAACTCTGTACAACCATGTCAATGACTGGATAGAGGATGCTGTACTTACAAGAAGTAAGCCCAAAACTAGCCCGAAACATACAGCCCTGGTGGCATCCTAAATTACAAAAGATATACTGCAGAAGGAAAAAAATACAGCAAAAATCAGGAAGGGTAATTCCCATAAAGATAAAAACTCTCCCATCAAACTAAAAAGACAAATTAGGTCAAAGCAAGCCAGCTTTGAGGTTAAGATAACCTCCCAGGTGAAATATAACTATAAGGCCTTCTTCGGCTATGTAAGAAACCTTAAGGAAGGGCAGCACACAGCAATGTGCTGAACTGGTGGTTAATGGTGCCAGATTCTCCCAGCCTGGTGATACAGCAAACCTGTTAGTGGATAAATTCAGTTGTATAACTTTACCCCCGACACCTCCAACCATCCCTGAAGAAACACTCTAACATAACCCCTCCAACTACAACTAAAGAGCATATACTGGCTAAGCATGCTAAAGCCAAGAAAATGGCCTCATCTGGCCCCGATAACATCCCAGAATGCCTCCTGAACAGTCTAAAATATGACTTATAAGAACTGCTGGAGTCATTATTTAACTAAAGTCTTAAAACAGGCTTTGTCACAAGAATGGAGGACTGCAACGCTCATCCCCTTCATAAGGGAGGCCCTTCAACAGATCCTGGAAACAGACTCATTAGTCTGACTAGTTGTATTTGCAAAGCCATGTAAAGAATTATCATGGAATTTTCAGCAAGGACGTAGGAGACCTCCACACACTGGATCTATACCAGTCTGGCTTTGTTAAAGGAAGGTTATGCTTACTGAACCTGGTAGACTTCTTCGAAAAAGTCACTAAGGCAATAGATGAGGGGGAAGACGGTGCATACTGCCTTCCTAAATCTGGCTAAAGCAATTGATGTAATACCCCATCTGGGCACTGTCAACAAACTTATGGAACTAGGTGTAAACCACTGGATAGCTAGCTGGCTCACGGATAGGACCCAAGAGTTTAGAATTGATGAGGACATCTCCACAAAAAGGACAGAGTCCCCCAGAGCTCTGTGCTGAGCCCACTCCTCTTTGGCATCTACTTCTTGGATCTCAAAACCAGTGTCAAAGGCCTTTGGCTAACCAAGTTCACAGATGATAGCAAAAGTACAATTCTGTACCTACCATAAATGTAGATGTCCGATAGGTATGCATCTGCAGTCATAACATATGGGTTGTCCTGCCTCAGGCAGCCCTTCGGTCGGCCAGATTCCAAAGTCTGGGTCTGGCCTCGGCTGATGTCGCACTTTCCCCGACGTCAGAGCGTCTGGGGTATAAAAGCATCAGCCGACGCCATTTTCCTCAGTGTTTCTTGCCCCAGATGCCAGGTGCCCTCTAGGAAGGCCAAATTTGGAGGAATGCAATAAATTCCAAACATTTTCCAAAATATATACATATATATATATATACAAACAAATACACCATAATAGATCCCCCAGCTAGCTTATGGAGGGGTAAGCACCCTAGGAATACAACAGAGGGGAAGGAGGGAGGGTAAACCTGACTGCAGATGCATACCTATCGGACATCTACATTTATGGCAGGTACAAAACTGTAGTATGTCCTTCAAGGATGCATCTGCAGTCATAACATATGGGTAGAATACCATAGCCAATCTGGGGAGGAGGTACTAAGAAAAGGATAGTGTAGTTAAGATACCCTGCAGGACTGCTGTAGCAAAACCTGCTCTGGATCTGGAGTATAAAGGTAAATTGTAATGTTTGGCAAATGTATGCACGGAGCTCCATGTAGCAGCTTCTAAAATGTCCTGAGTAGCCACCCCTCTTAGGAAGGCTGTAGTGGTGGCTGTAGCTCTCGTGGAATGAGGCCTAATGTTTGCAGGAACCGTCTTTCCATGAAAGGAGTAACAAAATCGAATGCAATTTCCTATCCACTTTGAAATTGTCTGTTTGGAAATTGCTTTTCCTTGTACCCCAGCAGCATATGCTACAAGGAGTTGGTCAGTCTTTCTGTAACTTTTAGTTCTGTCCAAGTAGTAGCGTAGTGGTCTGTGTATATCCAGAGTGTGTAGAAGTTTTTCCCCTTTATTTTGTGGATTTGGGAAGAATGTAGGCAAGTGAATAGCTTGGTTCAAGGATACCCTAGATACCACCTTTGGCATAAAAGTAGGATTGGTTCTCAATGAAACTCTGTCCTGATGGAAGATAAGGAATGGCTGTACATCCATTAAAGCTTGTAACTCCGATACTCTTCTTGCTGAAGTTATGGCCAGAAGGAATGCAGTTTTCCAAGACAGAAACTGTAGATCCGTCGATGCTGCTGGTTCAAAGGGAGGAAGTGTTAGTTTCTCCAGCACAAAGTTGAGATCCCAAGTAGGTAAAGGGGGTTTCCTTGGGGGATTGATGTTTTTGATTCCTCTCAGAAATTGCCTGAGGAGAGGATGCGAGAAGATAGGTGGATCAACATTGTATTCTGCTGAAATTGCTGAGGCATGAATCTTAATGGAAGAATAGGACAGGCCATTGTGGAACAATTCTGCTAAGTATTCCAGAATATGTGTCATGCTCGCCACTGTCACATCTAAGCCTTTTGTTGTGTTCCAAATGAGAAATATTTTCCATTTTGCTGAGTATGTCTTCCTTGTGGAAGGCCGGCAAGCTTCCATAATAATGTCCTTTACTCTCTGTGATAAGTTATTTTGAGGGGGGTCTATGGAATTTTCCAGGCAGTTAGCTGCAATGTTTTCAAGTTGGGATGCATGATCTTGAAATTGTTCTGTGTCAGAAGAAGTGGCCATAGCGGGAGAGGCCATGGTTTCGTCTGTGACATGCTCCTCAATAGTGGGTACCAGTGCTGCCTTGGCCAGTCTGGAGCTATCAGAATCACTCTTGGCTGTTCTGTCCTGATCTTCAGTAAAACCTTGGACATTAATGGGAGAGGTGGGAAGGCATAGACTTTTAGAGCTTTCCAGCTGAAAGAGAGAGAGACCACCCTCCAAGCTTGTGGGTGGTATGTCCTTGAGCAGAATGTCTTCAGTTGATGATTGTGGGGCGAGGCAAACAGATCTATCTCCGGCTTTCCCCATGCTTGTGTTATGAGTAGAAAGATGTCTGGGTGCAGCATCCATTCGTGTGCATCCATGGTAGTTCTGCTTAAGCTGTCTGCCAGTGCATTTTCTTTCCCCTGGCACGAACTGGGACTGTAGTTGGATATTGAGTTTCAAACATAGTTCCCATAGATTCATGGCCAGCCTGCATAGAGGGTAGGAATGTGTGCCCCCTTGCTTGTTTATGTACCACATGACTGTGGTGTTGTCTGTCCTTATTAACAGCTCTGCAATTTGTAGCATGTTACAGGCCACCCTCTCAAACTCAGGAACCTCACATGGCCTTCCTGAAAACATTGGAGGGGATAAATGTATCTCCAAACACCATCATACTAGGTGACTTCAACTACCCTAATATAGACTGGGAACACTACTCAAGCCCGAACACTCTAACCCAAAGATTCCTGGAGTTCATAAACTCAAATGCCATGGAACAACTAGTCACCATCCCCACAAGAGGTGAAAACATACTTGATCTCATCATCACGAACATGGGATCAAAATGTTCAACACCGGAAGTATACCCCTCACTGGTGAGATCAGATCATAAACTAATCTCGCTGGAGGTCCTCATCCCGCCCCACCTGAAACAAAAAGACCACAGTGAAAAACTTCTCAAAAGCCGATTTCACACTTCTAAAACTAGTGTGGTCTCCTTTAAGGCCCCTGAGCCAGTGGTAAACATTACTCAAACCGCTGAATCACTTACAAATGCCTTCTACCAGCACCTACAGGACTGCATGGATCAGGCAATCCCAAACAAAACTAAGACTCTCTGTACCAAAGGCAAGCGTCCAGTCTGGTGGACCCCAGCCATAAACAAGCTCTACAACAAAAGGAGGAAGCTACTACAAGATAGAGCAAAATCCTTGAAAGGTAAGACACCTTTGATCATTATAAGTAAAAACTAAGAGCTCTCATAAAATCATCCAAGGCAAATTTTGAGAGAAAAATCGCCAAGGACTCTAAAGACAATCATAAGGCCTTCTTTAGCTATGTTAGAAACCTAGGAGGAAACTCCCAGATATGCTCAGAATTAGTTCAAAATGATGTGAAAATTACTGAACCTACACACATTGCTAACATACTGGCTGACAGGTTCAGTGCAAACTTCTCCCCCTCCCCAAAGGAGAGATATCTATTCCAGAGGATTGTAGCCCCCAAACATCTCCAACGCCCAGGTGAGAACTGCCTTCACTAAGGCAAAAACACAGCATCCATGGGACGGATGGTGTCCCCGGCTGTGTGCTTCATGAACTCAACGAGGAATTAAACCCACAGTTAGGACAGCTGTTTAATCTTAGCCTCACCTCAGGATACGTACTCCAAGGAGTGGCGCCTGCCACTGTGGTCCCACTTCATAAGGCGGTGCCTCCACAGACCCTGGAAATTACCGCCATTAGCTTGATAAGCCTTATCTGCAAAGCCATGGAGAGGATCATAATGGAACTCATAAATAAAGACATAGGGAACTTGCAGACTTTAGATCCAACCCAGTTTGGCTTTGTCAAAGGCAGATCCTGCCTCTTAAACTTGGTTGACTTTTTGAGACAGTCACCAAGGCCATTGATGAGGAAAGGCAGTCCATACAGCCTACCTCGACCTGGCAAAGGCCTTCGACACAATACCCCACTCAGGTATCATCGAAAAACTCATCAGCTTGAATGTAAACCCATACATCACAAGATGGGTTGCAAACTGGCTAAGCAACAGAACCCACAGGGTCAGAGTTGCTGGAGCCATGTCAGACTCAAAGCCTGTCACAAGTGGTGTCCCACAGGGCTCAGTCCTGGGTCCACTCTTGTTCGGCATCTACTTTTCTGAAGTACAAGCAAACGCAGGAGGGTTATGGCTGACAAAGTTTGCAGATGACTGCAAACTGGGCGCCATAGTCGAAAACACATCTGACACAGATATCCTCCAGAAGGGCCTCACAGAAGCGGATAACTGGTGCCAGAGCCATGGCCTGAAGTTAAACGCCAAAAATGCATAGTCATACCCTTGGGAAAAACAAGGTTACCCTAGCTACCATATAGGTGACAATCCACTGAGCACAGAAAAAGTCATCAGGGATCTGGGGACCCAAGTTGACAGTAGTCTTTCGTTTGACACTCATGTTGCTAAAGTAGTTAGGAAAACCTTCTATATCGCCCACCTGATCATGAAGGGATTCACATCTAGATCAAGGGAGGTCATCGTCCCCTGTACTCATCACTCATTAGACCTATGATTGAGTACAATGCCCGTTCGAATGTATCTGACCAGACACCTGATGCAGCTTGAAAGGCCCCAAAGTTCCTCACCAAAAGGATAAAGGGTCTCAAAAATATGTCTTATGCTGCCAGACTGAAAGAACTCCAGCTTTATTCAGTCTCATACCGCTTGCTCAGAGGTGACCTGTGCCTGACATATAAGGCCATGTCAAACCCAGATTTGATGAATATGCTTCACCTCAAAAAATCTAGATCCCTCAGAACCACAAGGGCGGGAGACTTAAACCTTGACACGGTTATAAATAGAACGTGCTGGAGGGACAGATTCATCACCCAGAGACTCCCTATGCTGTGCAACAAAATCCCGGTACATGTGAGGCAGAGCACCTCGCTGGCCTTGTTCAAGAGGAATCTTGACCAATGGATGGGAGATCGCAGATATACCCCAGGGATTACTTCAGTGTCACTGCTTGACAGAGGCACAGAAAAATGATAGGCATAGTTTTTATTCAAACTAAAGGGGTGGCGAAAGCCACATAACTATGGGCTAGGCTTATAAATGCCCTTGGGCAGATAGCCTAGTATGAACCTATGAACCTATGAACAGGTGGCCTTGATGGAGGAAAGGTTTGAAGGCCTCGATTGCGTGTATCACTGCCAGCATTTCCTTTTGGTTTATGTGCATGTGCAGCTGTCCTTGAGACCATAGGCCTTGGATACATTTGCTCTCCATGTGTGCTCCCCATCCTCGGTCTGAAGCGTCCGTGGTGATGGTTTGTTTTGGTTTTGGTTTGTTGAAAGGCAACCCTCTGTTGGACTGGCAGGCTTGAGCCCACCACAGGAATTCCTTTTGAAGGCAAGGAATGATTGGTATCAAAGTTTCCAAACTGTGACTGTGCTGAGACCATACACTCCTTAGGTACCATTGTAATTTTCTCATATGCAGCCTGGCTTGTGGAATCAGAATTATGCAGGATGCCATGTAACCCAGGGCCTGCAGGATTTTCCTTGCAGTTAGCTGAGTTTGTCTTGTCAGATTCATGAAGTAATCCAGAAGTTGTTTTTGTTTTTCTTCTGTGAGAAAGGCCATTTGGGTGGTTGTGTCTAGATCTGCACCCAAAAAGGTTATCCTTTGGGATAGAACAAGTCTTGATTTTTGGATGTTGACTGTGTATCCCAAGGCCTGTAATAGGTGGATGGCATAGTCCAAGTCCTTTATCAACTTTTTCTTGTTGTCCGCTTGTATGAGGCAGTCGTCCAGATATGGGTAGATTTGAATCCCCTGAAGTTTGCAGTGTGCAATTACTGATGCCAGGCATTTCGTGAATACTCTGGGTGCAGTAGATAAGCCAAAGGGCAATGCTGAGAATTGATAATGCTCTGATCCTGCAAGAAATCTGAGGTGTCTTCTGCAACTTTGCCGAATAGGGACATGCAGGTATGCCGCCTTGAGATCTAGAGTCACCAGCCAAGACTCCTTGTTCAGCATGGGAAGAAGTTGCTGTAGGGTCAGCATCTTGAATTTTGGCACAATGAGTTAAGTATTCAGTGCGGACAGGTCGAGAATAAGCCTCCACTGATTTTCTTTTCTTGGAACACGGAATAATCTGGAGTAAAATCCTTGGCCTTGTTCTGAAAGAGGTACCTTTTCTATGGCTTTCATTTGTATTAAGTTGTTGATCTGCTTTAAAGCCTCTGCCCTCTGATTTGGTGGCAGGTTTGGCATTCCGTTTCTTCTTGGCAAAGTGTGGAAGTGGAACTTGTATCCTTTGTCTATTATTTGCAGTGTCCATGTGTCCCTTGTAATGTAATGCCAGTTTTTTGAGAATAAAGAAAGCTTTCCGCCCAATGGTGCTTCCAATTGAGCCCTGGTCGGCGGAATCAAAGGAAAGTCATTGAGTCTGTCCAGGTGTAGTAGTTGTTGTTGCTGTTCCTGCACTACACCTCTCTGGTTGGTAGGCTGCCATTGACGGCCTCTGTAGGAGCCTCTAGCTTGCCCTCTACCTCTGGGACGCCTGTTCCTGCCTCTCTGGGATCTGTCCGAGTCTGGAAAGGACCAATTCTTAGTAGGCCAGTTTCTGCTGAATCTCGGTGGTTGTACTTGCAGAAAGTCCTTAACTGTTTGCACAGATTTTGCCTTTTCTTCCAACTTCTTTAAGACCTCCTGAGCCGAGGAACCAAATAATTTTTTTTTCCATTGGAGCATCCAGGAGTTTAGCTTTAACATGGTCTGGTAAAGATTGTTCCTTCAACCAGGCATGCCTACGAATAACAGCCCCAGTCATAGCTGACCTACATGAAGCTTCCAGTGCATCATAACCACACTGCAAAAAATGATTACTAACCTGCTGTGAGTTATGTACCAGATCCTGAAGGGATTTACGGTCAAGGGGTTCAGAAGAGGAAAGCTTCTTATGTAATTCATCTAACAAATACTCTTGGTACTGTATCATATGAAACTGACAATTTAATGCCCTCATGGAAAGAGTTGCAGAAGTATATACCTTCTTTCCCCATCTCTCTAAAGCTCTAGACTCCCTTTCAGAAGGTAGAGGATTTTTGGCAGTGGCAGCTGCAACCCCTTTAGGGCCCTGAGAAATCGTATCTGGGTCTGCAGAATGGGCCTTGTACAGATGTAGATGAGAATCCGGGACCCTGTAGTATCCATCAGGTTTGGCAGGAGCCGGAGGGAGAGAATCAGGGGCTGTAATAACATCATTGTACACATCATCAATAACATTCAAAACAGGAGGTATAGCTAAGGGCCTATGCTGAGGTAAATGTAAAAAGGTCCTTAATCTCTTTCTAGAATCAGAAAATTCCTGACCCTGCCATTGAAAATGTTCTCTCATAGAGTGTAGTGTCTCACCAAAGGAAAACTCTTCAAAAGGGGAGGCCGAAGGGATAGATTCTTCAGCATCAGAATCCTCGTAGGCCGAATAAGCCTCCTCCTGGTGATCTGACAACACAGATCCATCCGTAGACTCATCTGAAGAGTGTTGGTCAGAGGGCTCAGCCCTGGGCCTTTTGTCTGGAGGTGGTTGAGAGCCCCTGTCCGGGTGAGGCTGAGAACCTCTAATTAAAGAGATAAGATCCTCTGCAAGGCTGAGGATCTGAGAACTAGAAGAAGGTCTCTGAGAGGTAGTCTTGGGAGGCAAAGCTTTAGCAAGTTTAGCAGCTTTAGCCCTGGAAAAAGCCTTAATGGACATGGAAGCAGGGGGTCTGGCTGCACCACGTGCAGGAGTAGACTTGTCCAAAGGAATGGTGTCGGACAATTCCTGGACACTGGTTTCAAAAGGTAGCTCAGTAGCCGACTCAGCCGGGGCCTCCAGGGCTGCGGTGGTCGGTTGAGTGGATTCGGTTAAAGGAAGTACCGAGGACTCGGTTTCGGCCGAAACCGACACACTCGCGGTAGGCCTAACCGGGGTTTCAGCCGAAACCACGGGCCACGAGTGTCGGTCCTTGTCCTTCCGTTTTTTCACCAAATGCAATGTCGGAGTCTCCGACGACATCTTATATGCAAAATTAGCCCCAAAGAATTCCTCTGCAAACTCCGACCGACGTCTAAGAGTTCGTCGGTTGAAGGAAGCACAGGCTGAACAGGCCGAGACGTCGTGGTCTGGGCCTAAGCAAGGGAGGCAGTAAGAGTGGAAATCCTTATGAGGTATTTGTTTCCCACAAGTTAAACATTTACTTTATCTGACATCGGCTGAGGCAAGAAAGAGTCCCCAACGGGGTACTTAGCTTTTTTGAAGTCTTCGGTAGCTGAATCACAGGAGCTGACCGACCGGCACTTGCAAACTGCTTCTGCTTCGGGCACCACGCGGCAAGAAAGACTGGGGAAAATGGCGTCGGCTGATGCTTTTATACCCCAGACGCTCTGACGTCGGGGAAAGTGCGACATCAGCCGAGGCCAGACCCAGACTTTGGAATCCGGCCGACCGAAGGGCTGCCTGAGGCAGGACAACCCATATGTTATGACTGCAGATGCATCCTTGAAGGACATCTGGGAGCAGCCACTGAATCCCTCCAAGATGACAGCACCCTTCAGGAAGGTCTAACACAAACGCTTGGTGTCAAAGGCATGGCTTGAAACTCAATACAAAGAAATGCATTTTAGTACTTTTTGGGAAGTCGGCCATCCTGAGTAACTATGTCATCAGTAAAACACCCCTAAAAGTTGATTCACTAATCAGGGATCTGGGGAACTCATGTAGATAATAACCTAGCCTTTGACTAATATATTTCCAAGGTCGTAAGAAACTCCTTCTATGTTGCTCAGCTTATAATTAAGGGCATGACTAGAGAGGTCACTGTATTTGAAATGGGAATAAAAAATAAATGTATAAAAAAATATTACAGTGAACGTAGGTTCTGTTTTTTAATACTCCATAATTCTGAATGCTTAGAGATGCATGTTAGACAATAACTGCAGCCTGAAACGGAATAGTACTATTTTTTTCCCTGTTTTTGTAATAATCGGCAAAACAGCTGGCATGTTTCCTGTTTTCTAAGGCAAATTCTACAGGTGCTTTACTAAATCAACTTAAGGAAGTAAATAGCTATGTGAAATATAAAGATGTGAGAGGGGCATATGTCATAACTTATCCTAATGAAGTTTTCTTAATTAAAAAAGATGGTGAATAGAGCCCAAGACATGACTGGATTCAGCTGTCTTTACTTAGTAAAAGAACAATGATATGCTCACACACATGTACTTTTCATGTTAACTGCATGAGCAGCTGTAAGATTCTGATTTGTTGAAATTGTATCATACCATATGTGCCTTATACTACACCTAATGTCTTTTAAGGTATGAAAAGGGTCGTCTTTGTTTTACTTCTTTGGAATCATGTTAGAAAATTCTTGATATCCCTCATGAGTTGTGATTTGGAATAAATATTATATTTGTATAGCAAGATATAGTCTGTTTTTGCAGTATTATTTACCTTGATAGATGAGGTCTATGCTTTGGATTTGAACTAAAGGTCCCAGCAGCAGCAGGTTGTTTCAAGTGCAGAAAGTTTCCTGATGAAAAGGGCACCCAAACAAGTAAGAGTTTTAGCTTGCACTTCAGGTATCTTTTGTACTTTCACTCTCAGGCTGCTGTTCTTATCCGACTGTACAAATGCTTTAGGTACAGGGGTACTAGAATTTAAGGTTCAAGGATTTTGTCATACTTTACCTGCAACAAAATAAAACAATAATAAGGAAGAATAAGTCTGCATGCAAATAAAGGTTTTAAGTATGCAAGTGCACGATTAGTATTTTGTATATTAAGGTACAATTCATAGCAGAGTGATCTTGTCTATAAGGCAGAAAGGACTTTTCCTTACCTGTCTGTGAGAGTGAGAGTGGGGAATAAAGGGAGGTAAGGGATGAGAGATTCCTACCCCTCCTAAGGGTACTCCAACATGCTATATGTGTAATCATTATGGGGCATTAAGTTGCAGGTATTTAGCTATCTGGTATAACTATGCAAAAGGAGTCCCCCACTTTACAATTTCAACAAACTGGGACTTCTGATCACACTAAAATGTATTTCTTTCTATTTGTTTACTGGACTAGTGCACTGATAATTATTGACCAAGTTCAGGCTCAGCCAGGATAAAATACAAAACATTTTACAAACAAAATTAGAAATGTAAGCAATAACAAAGTAGTTTTGACAAATTACAGAGAAAAAACTGTGTTTATACATTCTAGTAAACAAGAACAGTGCAATGTACAATCAAGCAGAGTGTAATGCACACTATATATATTAGTTTCCAAAGTGGGTCAATCTTCAGTGAATTCTGAAGGAGGAGAAAAGACTTGGAAAGGAGATAGGTTAGGTGATATGTCCTGTGTTTAAACAAATGCATTTGTCTTGGATGAAGTGGTTTTTGAGTTGCATTCTGAATTTGGAATAAATACTGATTTCCTTAATAATTAATTTAAGAGAAACTATATAAAAAAGAAACAAAAATAAATATAGATCAATGAAATGCTTTTAAAGACTGATATAGCCAAGCTTTTAAAACGGAAAAGGAATATGCAGACTATGGGTTGAAAGTCACAAACCAAAAACTGTTGCAACAAGTAAAAGATTTGAAGATCATGGCAGGAAGAAAGAAATATGGGATTCCTTTACCCAGTAATATCTGGAAGTAATGTATCTGGCCAGAAGAAGGATACGTCTGAAGATGATTATCTACCTTTGACCCATCTGCCCACTTTCTTTGAAGGCGACATTTGTCCACCTCTTACAGCCCCTTCTGCTGATAGAAACAGTCCCAAGGAAGAGGTAATAGAAGAGAAGGGATAAGAAAGTAAAGTAAGAAAGAGACTTGGAAAAGACACGACACAGCAAAACTTTTAGTTATGTACTTACCATAACTTTAGATGTATGGGATCCATCTTGCCTACATTCTGTACATATGGGTTCGGAGCCGATCCTCGGCTCCGACTCGGCACACTATACTATAGAACGAAGTCTCTTATTGGCTGAGCCTCCTCATATCCCAGGATGCCCCACTACTGCTTCCCCAGATCTTGTTTGTCCGCACACATGCACACACACATAGGCTGTTGTTATAAGATTGCCAGGTGTTTCAAGAGAGGAAAAACAGTTGTATTCGGGCCGTTCGGTCTCTTCTGGCCTCCAAGGCAGGGGGAAGGAGGGTGGGTTATTAGGAATGTAGGCGAGATGGATCCCATACATCTAAAGTTATGGTAAGTACATAACTAAAAGATGTAATGTGATCCTATCTCGCCTACATTCAGTACATATGGGACAGCGTCCCTAGCACCTAAATCCTGGGTGGCTCACTGGAAAACGGTCCGGAGAACCGTGGAACCAAAGGAAGCTCGGCCCCTGGATGCTACATCCAATTTGTAGTGAGAAATAAAGGTATGTAGAGAAGACCACGTAGCAGCCGCACAGATGTCATTAATAGAGAGCTTGGAATGAAAAGCTGCCGAAGTGGACCTAGCTCTGGTAGAATGAGCTTTCACAGGAATAGTAAGCTCTTTATTTGAAATGCGATAAATATGACTGATACAGTCTCTGATCCACTTGGCAATAGTGACTTTCGTGACGGCTTTGCCCAATTTATTGTCTGAAAAGGACACAAACAGTTGATCTGATTTTCGTGCTTGTTGTGTCCTATCCAAATAGAAACGTAACTGTCTGTGCACATCTAAGGTGTGAAATGTATACTCAGCTTTGTCTGTATACTTAGGGAAAAAAACTGGTAATTCCAGAGATTGTTGCAAGCAAAATTTCGAACAAACCTTTGGTATAAAGGATGGGTTTGGTCTTAGAGAAACTCTATCCTTGTGAAAAATCAGGTATGGTGGATTGATGCATAAGGCTTGAAGTTCTGAAACTCGCCTGGCTGATGTGATAGCAACTAGAAGGGCAGTCTTCCAAGAAAGAAATTTCAAGTCACAGGTTCGTGCCGGCTCAAAGGGGGGTGCGGTTAATGCGCCTAACACTACGTTAAGGTCCCACGGTGGTGCAGGATGCGATATAGGTGGCCTAAGAAGCCAAGCTCCTTTAATAAAGGCTTTGCACAACTTGTTGCTCATTAAAGGTGGTTCTACATTCTCATGAAAATTGGAAATAGCCGCCAATTGAACTTTGATGGTGGATACCGAACAACCCTGGTTGAACAGGGAGGTTAAAAACTTTAGAACCTCTGACACAGAAGCTGTCATAGGGTCTAATCCTCGGAGTTGAGCCCAAATAGCAAACCTCTTCCATTTGCTGCTATACATCTTTTTTGTAGAGGACTTGTGGGCCGAGGATAAAATATGCATAACCTCAGGGTCGAAAGAATGGCTCCTAACTATGATCGGAAGAGGAGTAGCCAAGCTGCTAGCTTCAATGAATGGAGGGACTGATGGAGCTGTCCTGACTGATGAATCAGAAGGTCCGGAACTTGGTCCAGGAACCAGGGACCGTCCAGCGCATACTTGCGAAGAAAGGGGAACCATACTTGACGAGGCCAGTATGGGGCGATTAGAATCATTTTGCTTTCCAAGTGAATCGCCTTCTGAACCACCTTGGGGATAAGGGGAACCGGAGGAAAGGCGTATAGCAGACCCTGGGGCCAAGCTTGGACTAGAGCATCCTTGGGGGTTTCCCCCGGAGCTGGAATGAGAGAGAAGAACTGCTGGCATTTTGCATTGAGGGGAGTTGCAAAAAGATCGCAGCATGGGATTCCCCATCTCGTGAAAATCTGTGTTACCACTTTGTGATTCAAGGACCATTCGTGAGGGGAGAGAATAGTCCTGCTCAGTCTGTCGGCTATCACATTGGATGTCCCCGGAATGTGAGTTGCCACTAGAAAGCGTTTGGTAGCAATCACCCAATCCCATACCTTCATGGCCTCTCTGCAAAGGGGGTAAGATCTGGTCCCTCCTTGCTTGTTCAAGTACCAGACTACCGACATGTTGTCGGACTGAATGGCAATCGTCCCCTGGGGGAGGTGGTCGTGTAGTGCTTGCAACGTTAGAAGCACCGCCCTCATTTCCAGGATATTGATGTGGAGAAGATTCTCGTCGGAGTGCCACGTGCCTTGGACCGACCTGTCCACATAATGCCCCCCCCCACCCTGTCTGGGAGGCGTCCGTAGTCAACGTGGCTGAGGGGGATGGGGGAACGAAGGGTCGCCCCTGATCCAGGTTGGAGGAAGAAAGCCACCAACGAAGATCCTGCTTGCACGTTTCTGTTATCAATATGTGGTGACTGAGGGGGAGGTCTTGATAAGACCACTGGGCTAAGAGGAGCCATTGGAGTATCCTCATATGTAACCTTGCAAAAGGAACGAGAAGAATGGTGGCTGACATGGAACCCAACAGCTGCAGGACCATTCTCGCTGGAGCTCGACGTCTGAGGAGTAACGCCTTCACTTGAGACTACAATGTTGCTATCCTTTCTGCAGGAAGATAGACTCGCATCTGCCTTGAGTCTATTTCTGCACCAATAAACAGAATACGCCGTGATGGCCGCAATACGGATTTTGTCCAATTGAAGGTGATTCCTAAGGAGCTGCCTAGGGAGACAGTGGCAGCTAGAGCTCTTAAGAGTACATGCCTTGAGGTGGCAGTTAGGAGCCAATCGTCTAGGTATGGAAACACCTGGAATCCTAGACTTCTCAGGTGAGCAGTCACCACTGCCAAGCATTTGGTGAACACCCTGGGGGCTGTGGTGAGACCAAATGGCAGTGCACGGAACTGGAAATGACTGTCCCCTAGGCTGAAGCGCAAGTGTCTCCTCGACGCCTGATTTACCAGAATGTGATAATAGGCGTCCTTGAGATCTATGGAGCACATCCAAACACCCTTCTCCAGAAGTGGGAGAATGGTTTGCAAGGTGACCATCCGGAATTTGGACTTTTTCACTGATCGGTTTAATTTGCTGAGATCCAAAATGGGCCTCAAGTCCCCGGTCTTTTTTGGTACCAAAAAGAATCTCGAGTAAGTCCCTGATCCGGTCTGATCTGCGGGGACAGGTTGGATGACTCCTTTTTGAAGCAGCTTTGAAATTTCGATGGCTGCCATATCCCGTTGACTGGGTGGCGGGTCCGGGATTCTTTGGGACGGTGGGGGGGGTTGAGAAAAGGGAATGGTGTAACCTCCGGCGATGATTCGGAGCACCCATTGGTCCTGGGTGATACTCTCCCAGGCCTTTAGGTGCCTCGAAAAACGACCCCCGACTGGCTCCGGAGCTGCACAGTCGGGCACTTCTTCAGGGATGCTGGAAGGAGGAGGAGCCACGAAAGGACTCGCGGTCTCCAGTGTTGCGGGGGGCCTCCGCCGCCTCTGGGACGGCGTCTCCCTGAAAAATTTCCCCTTCCTCTGCCTCTAGAAGGGGAATCGCTCTGCTGCGATGAGTAAGACTTTGAGACTTACGGAACCACATTTTCCCTCCTCTTCGAGCCTTGGGATAAGGTCTGAAGGGAGTGGAAAACCGGGCCCCTACGGCAGTTAAAGTCTTGCCCTCCTGCTCGCAGCGAGTCAAAGTGTCCTTTACCTTGGGTCCAAAAAGGGAGGACCCATCGAAGGGGGAGTCGGCAAAGGAAGACTTAAAGGCCTCCGCAAAATAACACAGGCGTAGCCAGGCTTGTCTCCGTTGAGCAACACCTGTGCCCGCCGCTCTGCTCGCTCCCTCGGCTGCATACGAAATGAGCCTCATGGACGAGTTGGACAGGGAGGACAGGGTAGCCAACTGGGAGTTAACCGTCTGGGCCAACTGCTCAGGTAGGTAACCAGAAAGGGTATCTGAAAGCTCCTTGACCAGATCCCTCTGCAATCTCGTAAAATGAGTCAGGTAATTCAGAGACCTTAAAGTAAAGGTTGCTGAAGCAAGGGTGCGCTTCCCGTACCGATCCATGCTCCTAGACTCCTTATTAGGAGGATGGATGGACGTTGAAGCCTCTGCCACATCTTGTTGGGTAGCAGATGCCACCACCAAGGCATCTACAGCCACACCTTTGGTAAGAAAGTCCTTATCCGGGGGTGCCAAAAGGAATTTATTGGGGCGAGCTGGCACCGGTTCGACAGAATCCGGATGTTCCCACGCCCTTCGAGAGATCAAATCCAAAAGCTCATCGAAGGGCGGAGACACCCAGGAGGCGGAGGGCTGAGCCCTGAAGGCCTTGAGGAACACCGACTCCTCAGCAGAAGGGGGTTTGGACTGCCAGTTGCCTCATTGCTTAAGGATTTCCAAGATGTCCGCAAAGGATACATCATCCGAGGACAACTTGGGGGACCCTTCCTTATCATCGAGGTCAGTATCCGAGGTGAAAGACTCATCAGGGGAGTCGACGTGCTTCCTCTTGCACTGCTTCTTCCTCGGAGGTTCCTTCGAAGACGCTTCGGAGAGACCTCTCGGAAGAAGGGAACCCCCGACGGGAGTAACCTCAGGCCCCATGAAACTGATAAGGGAACTAGCAATGAAAGTAGTGAAGAAAAAGAAATTACAATACAGGCACCCTAGACAAATCCAAACAGGTAGAGAAGTGGAAACAGTTCATGTTCATCGTCTTTGGACCCTAAGCAGGCTTACACCACATAGTTAAAGATTTTGAAAAGAAGATCCTGTGAACTTTAGGGAAGAAATGCATATTACTGAATGCTAAGACTAAGTCTGGCAGACCTGCACAAGTTATTAAAAGTAGTAGTTACGGATGAAATTTATGGAAACTGGTTAAAGAAGCAGGGACAGGTCCAAATGCAAGCATTAAGAAGAAATGAGTATGAAGGGTTGAAAGACAGCAGGAAAGCACTGTTAGAAGCAATCAGTACGGTGTGCCCTAGTAGGACAAACTGGACAAAAGTAGCTAGTTGTAAGCAAAGGTAAATCTCCAACAGATTACCTAGAGGAGGTCAAATTGGTATCTGAAAGGTATTCTAGTCTTGCAGATCCTACAGAAACAGCAGAAGTGGGCTCTGCTTTTGTGCAAAGTTTGCAACCTCAGGTTCAGGATACCCAGAAACAGATGCTCCTTAACTGACAAGGGGAAACAGTAAAACATTTACTTAAGTATGCTGAATGCTGCACCAAGAACATAGAGGGGAAAAAAAGGGGAAAGCAAAAGAAAAGCTTACGGATTTGCAAATTAAAAGTTATTAAAGGAGGGGAAATAAGGGAAGAGGTACAGGAAGGTTTTGAGGTAAATGTAGGCAAACACCACCATGAAGTACACATCAGAATGCTAAGGGAGAGAGGCAGGCTCAAACTACTTGTCCTCCTTCATCCCTTACCAATGAACCCAGTTTCAACTGTAGCAGAACTGGGCACTGAAGAGAATGCCCTTATATTCAGAGGCAAAAGGAGAATTGGAACACCTGGCAATCCGACTACAGTAATGCTCTCCTCCCACCCCCACCAATACAGACTCAAGGAAGTCAGGAAGCGCAATACTAACATTGGTGAAGGAAAAGAGGTAAGCCTAAAATCTTTAGTACAGATAAATCAACAGGAACCTTATGTTTTAAACTAAGTGTTGGAAAGAAGGAAGTCCTATTTTAAAATGATACAGGTGCCACTAGGTCTGTACTTAAAGTGAGTTCAACTAGAGAAATACCTTTATCTATAGAGAAAATAAAAGCAATTAGTGTGAATAATGTTCTTATTGTTTATCTTATGTCACAGCCTATGTCCGTGAACTTGGGTCCAATAGAAGAGCAACATGTATTCTTGCTAAGTACCACAAGCTTTGGTAACTTTAATGGGAAGGGATCCGTTATGTAAACTAGGATGTACCATCTATTGTGCCACAAGGGAGTGTATTTGGATGTTCCTGGTGAGGCAGAGGGGGATGTTTTAGCACTCCTGAACAGTGAAGATGAAACACAAATATCACAGCTTCAGGCAGATGAGGCACAGCATTCTAATAATGTCAGTTAAAATATGCAGAACCAGTAAGAATTCAAGATGAATCAAATAAACTACTTCCCAGAGTTACAATACCCCCCTGAAGCCACAGGCAGAAGACAGAGTACAACCTGTTATTCAGTCCCTGGTACAGCAAGGAATAATCGTCCCTACTGTACGCTGTTGTAACACTCCCATACTTCTGATTAAAAACTCTGGTCGGAAAGCTTACATGTTTGTGCAGGATCTGAGAGCTATAAATTAGGCAGTAGTTTCCTCTTATCCTGTTGTCCCTAACACAGCAACTATTCTTAGCTGTATACCACCATGGGCTACTTATTTCTCCACTAAAGATTTGTGGAAAGCTTTCCTTTTTATACCTAAGCACCCTGACAGTCCGCATTTGCTTGCTTTTACATACAAAAGACAACAGTACACTTGGACAAGGTTAACTCAGCGATATACTAAATCTCCATCCATGTTTTCACAGATCTTAAAGAGGGACTTGGAAGATGTAGTTTCCTTACCAATCAGTACTAGTACAATATGTAGGCAACTTACTTATAGTATCAGACACACTGCAGCAATGCCAACAGGATACTGGTTTCCTGTCTACAAAGTAAGCACAGAAAGGACATAAGGTGTCAAGAGAAAATTTACAGAATTGGTCACTATAGGTAAAATATCTGGGTCAATTAATATCACAAGGAAATAGGCAAAGATTACTTTCAGGTTTCAAGACAGTGACTGAAGCTCCGCATCCAGTTACCCAGAAACAGCTTAGAGCTTTCTTAGGTACAAGCAGAGTATTGTAGGCTAGCAAAGCCACTGACAAACTTGCTAAAACAAAATATGTCAGAAAAGAGTCCAGGAGCCCCTAAAGAATGGCCTTAGCAAAGCTTGATCTGGTCCTAGAGAAAGAATCAAGCTTACAGTCCTTTGTAAAAGTATATAGAGAGGACCAAGTTGCAGCTTCTAGAATACTTCCAGAATCCAGCCCTTTCCAAAAACCCATAGATGAAGTCAAGTCCTTGGTAGAGTGGGCCTTCACCCTGCCTGAAATAGTTTTGTTATGGTGAGTATAATAAAAGGTAATGGCTTAGACAACCATTTGCAAATAGTCTGTTTTGACACAGGTTGTCCTTTCTTCTTAATTAATAGCTTATCAAATCATCTGTAAGATATAGTTCCGTCAGACAATACTTGAGCTGTCTGTGGATATCAAAGCTTTGGAGAATCCTTTCTACCTCAATTTTTTAAAACACCTTTATTAAATTATCACTTAAGACATAAGCAACATACACAACAGAAAACAATTTTAACATTTCCATTTAAATAAAATACACATCACATATACTGTCTTTGCTTACCATCATAAGTCCAACATTACAAAAAAAAAAACTGCTGAACTTCTGCCTTCTCTTAAACCTCACTCCTCGAGCATTGTTATGCATGTAGTGTTCCCACAATTTCCATTTCTTTCTATGTAATTTGCTACCTCCCTAAAGATCCCTCTTCCAGCTCTTTTATCTCTTTTATAATATCCAGTGCCTCAAATATAGTTGCTGTAGACTTTGATTTCCATTTTCTAGTAAATGCTTTTTTGTCAGCCAACAGAATTAAACTTAATAAGGCCTTACTATGGCTAGACAATTCAGGTTTTGTATCCCAGCTCGAAAGAATAATTTCCTTACAGCCATTTGCTCACACAATACTTCTGATAGAGTTCTCTTATATAGGGATTTTTTAATATCTACCAACTCATCACACTCCCAAAACATATCTTCACAGTTACCTTTTTTTTCTCCATCACAACTCCAACCCTTGCTATCTTCCTGAGGAAAAATTATTTTAAGTCTGCTTAGGGTATAAAAATAACTATGCAAACACTTCCAAGCAAAGATCCTAAACCCTCTGGACTTGGCTGCGTACTTGGGAGTCATACATATGTCTTCCCATGGTTTTCTGCTAAGCTGCTTTTCCAGTCTCTCTTCCCAAGCTTTTCTAACCTCCTCTGATTGATTCTTATAGTTACCATGAAATATACATTTTTATATACCCTACTAATTATCTCTTTTCAACAGTTGCTTCTGTTCTAGACTCAACTAAAAACTCTACCAGAGCAGGTCTTTCACTTAAAAATTCCCCTATCCCTTTATCTTTGCCTGTACTTTGAAATCAAGCTCTGGTAGGAAAGACAGTCTCTAGCCTGCAATCTAAATGTCTTTGTGGCATCACTCCACTCTATTACGTTTTCTGCTTCAGTTACTTACTCCCAATATTTTAGTTCCTTTGCAAGGTTTCTCCAGTAAATTCCAGCCCCCTCTCACCTATTTTCTGTAATCTACTTGAAGTCACCCCTACTAGCAAAATCTCCTTTCTGCAGTCTTGCATTGGCTTAGTTCTTAGAATACTGGCAGCACAGTGGTGCAGCAGTGAGAGCTGTTGCCTCACAGCAAGAGGTTCTCAGGTTCAATTCTCAGCAGGGGTGCCTTCTGTGTGGAGCCTGCATCCTCTCCCTGCATTCGCGTGGGTTTCCTCTGGGTGCTCCAGTTTCCTCCCACATTCCAAAGACATGCATCTGGAGCATTTCTCCCTGAGCATCCACTGAAAATGGGCTCTATCCCAGTCGGACTTTCCGAGTAAACAAATGTTAAAATAAATAAGAATAAAAAAATAAATAAATGCTTTCGGTTACTTTATGAATATAATATTCAGTATGGTTCTTGTTATTCTCCTTAAGAATCTGCATCGAAAATTCCACCCACTCTCTATTTCTTGTACTTCCCCCTTGCTTCATCATCATCATCATCTTCATCATCCCTTTCCACTTTGAATTAACAACCTTCTGCTTGTGTTATGTGTATGAGCCTCAACTGTGCAGCTCTAAAATAACCCTTATATCATATCAGGCAAATCTAAACCACATCGTTCTATTGGAAGGATCAGCTTATTCTACTTAACTCTTGCCCTTTTTTCCTCCCAGATAAATGCCTTCAATTCTTTATAAATTATTGTCCACAACTTCTCCTCCGGTGGATAAACGTATGTCTGACCCATACAGAAGACTAAAGGGACCAAAACCAATTTCACTGCTTGTATCTCTCTATCCATAAAAAATGAAGTTATGTACTCACCATACCATTCCATCTACATTGTCGATTTTTCATCTCTTCTCACATATGCATTTGGATCCAATCCATTGGATCCAACTTGGACGGTAACAAGCTCATGGCAACCAAAAAAGCTCTTGGATACCTTCCTAACTCAAAATGCATCTCTCCCCATTACCTCAGATCTTGTTTGCTATAATAATATCTACAAAGAAAAAAGAATGTAGACTTTAACCCCCAATGGACCGTAAGACAGACCATTTTTGGAGAATAATGAAAGCAATCTAACTTTTGAGATTCTCTTCCCGTTTAACTAGGAACTTCAAGGAAGGTGGTTGGAGGAGAGATGAAAAAATCCAACAATACAAATGGAACTTTATGGTGAATACATAACTTCTTTATCTGATATTGTCAAATTTTCATCTCATTCTCACATATGGGACAGAGTCCCCAACTACCTTTTACCCTGGGTGGACTCGTGGGAGAATATTTCTCATCGCACCAAAGGAAGCTCCTCCCCTGAAGACCAAATCTAACTTGTAATGAGTGATAAAGGTATGATGATTTGCCCATGTGGCTGCTGTACAAATATCATCCAAAGAAGCATTTGTCTGGAAGACTGCAGATGAATGAGCCCGAATGGACTTGTCAGGTTTCAATCCTTTTGAGGTGTATATAAAAGAAATGCAACTAGAAAACAAACCATTTATGAAAGAGTAACTTTGGAAACTGGTAGGCCTTTTCTAGGGCCTGCAAATGCAATAAACAGCGGATTTGTTTTTCAAAAATCTTTGTAAATAGAAACGTAATTGTCTATGAACATCCAACAAATGTAAAACGTATTCACCCTTTTTACTAAAATTAGGGAAGAAAACAGGCAATTGGACACACCGATTAATCTTTGTCTGAAAAACAACTTTGGGGAAGAAGACGGGGTTAGTATGCAAAGAGATTTTGTCTTTAAGAAAAAACAGTGGTTGGGAAGATCGTGCCTGAATTTCTGATATCCGTCTCGCCAATGTGATGGCTGCCAAAAAGATAGTTTTGCATGATAGGAATATGATATCACAAGATGACGCAGGTTCAAAGGGTGGTTGAACGATCAGACGTAGAACAAAATTTAGGTCCCAAGGGAGAGAAGGATCTTTATGGGGGGGGGGGGGTCTTAACAACAGTCGCTTTTAAGAAGGTTTTGCAAAGCTTGTGGGAGATAAGGATAAGCTGTCTATCTCACTGTGAAAATTTGAAATGGTGTCTAATTGGAACTTAATAGTAGATGCCACAGCTCAGTGGTTGAAAAGGTGGGCTAGACATTCCAGAATTAAGTGAACTGGAGCCGTGATTAGATCCATGTTGTGTTATGCCCAGATTACAAACCTCTACCATTTGCTCCTATATAGTTTCTGAGTAGAAGACTTATGGGAGCATATCAGAATGTGAGAGACTGTGAAGGAGCACATAGATTGTCTGGCAACTAATGGAATTGAAGGAACCAAGCTGTCAGCTTTAGGTTGTGATGAAGCACTCCTACAGGCATGACAGAAGGTCTGGAAAGGGTTCCAGAATCCAAGGTTCCTTCTGTAGATAAGGCCAGAGGAAGGGAAACCAGATTTGTCGATGACAATACGGGGCAAAGAGGGTTACTTGTCTCTTCAACCTGTTGGTTTTCTGAAGGAATTTTGGAATCAATGGAATGACAGGATAGGCATACAGGAGTCCGGGAGGCCAATCACGTATTAGAGCGTCCCTTGGGGACCACCCCACTGGGGGGAATTAGGGCAAAATACCTGCTGCATTTGTTGTTTAGGGGAGAGGGAAAGAGGTTGCAGCAAGGATGGACCCATGTGCAGGAAATGTTCTCCCCTACATTTTGGTTGATGGACTACTTGTGGGGCATGAGAATGGCTCTGCTCAACTTGTCCACTATGACGCTGGACCTTCCTGGAATGTGAGTTGCTACAAAAAAAACGGTTGGATAAGATTGCCCATTCCCACACTCTGAGCAGTTCTTGACAGAGAGGATACGATCCAATTCCTCCTTGCTGGTTTATATACTATACCACCAACATGGTATCTGACTGAACAGCTACTGTCCCAGGAGGAAGAAAAGTCTGAAATGCCTGCAACGCTAGAAGCATCGCTCTCATCTCGTATGTGGACCAGGTACCTTGGATAGTCTTCCACAGATAATGTGCCCCCACCCTACCTGGGAAGCATCCCTGGTCAATGTAGGCTGAGGGGGGAGGAAGGGTTTACCTTGAGTCATCTGTTCTGAACGAATACACCATGAGAGATCCTTCTTGCAAATGTTCATTATAAAAGATTTTGGAGAGACATTGTGTGGTAAATTATTGACCATTGAGAAGCCAGAAGCCACTGCAGAATTCACATGTGATACCTGGCAAGTGGAACTAGCTCGATTGCTGCGGCCATAGATCCTAAGGCCTGTAGAACCTGGTGGGCAGGTACCTTCTTTTTTCTGATTAGCTTTGAAGTTTGCTGTCTGACTGTCAAAACCCTAGAAGGAGGAAGTCTCGCAATCATCTGATTCATGTCTAGTAATGCCCCTATAAACTCTAGTATCTGAGAGGGTTCCAAACAAGACTTTTGACAGTTTATCATTATACCTAGCTCAGCGCAAAGAAGAAGAGCAGACTCTCTTGCGCAAATAAGTAGATGCCTGGTCATGGCAGATAAGAGCCAGTCATCTAAACGAGAAAACACCTGGAACCCTTGTCGTACAACCTCTGCCATGCATTTGATGAACACGCTGGGGGCGGTAGAGAGACCAAAAGGCAATGCTCTGAACTGGTAATTACTAGCTCCCAGACAGAAGCGCTGATATCTTCTGCAGCGTCTGTCCATTTTTATATGGTAGTATGCATCCTGATGATCTACAGAGCACATCTAATCATCCTGTTTGCCTCAATAAGAAGCTGAGATACCTCATAAAATCCTCCAAAGCTAGTTACAAAAATAAAATTGCCAAAGATTCCAAAGGCAACCACAAGGCATTCTATAGCTATGTCAAGAAACTAAATGGCAATGCTCAGATCTGCTCTGAGCTACAACAGAATGGCATTTAATATACTGATCCCAAGGACATTGCCAATATCCTGGCAGATCAATTCAGTGCCAACTTCACTCCCTCTCACCCCCTAAAGGGCCCAGCTCAATACAGAAAGATTGCCAAATTCCGGTAATCACGGCCACACAGGTAAAAAATGCACTCTCCAAAGCAAATAATACAGCATCCATGGGACCAGACGACATCCCGGGATGTGTACTACATGAACTACAAAATGAACTGGCACCTCACCTAAGTGTCATGTTTAATCATAGCCTCACCTCAGGCTTTATGTCCACTGAGTGGCGCACAGCTACAGTTATCCCACTCCACAAGGGGAAATCCACTTTAGATCCTGGGAACTACCATCCATCAGTCTGACGAGCCTGATCTCCAAGGCTATGGAATGTATTATCATGGAACGTATAAACAAAGACATTGGCAACCTTCAAACACTGGGCCCCACTCAGTTTGCATTTGTGAAGGGCCGATCATGTCTCCTGAACATGGATGACTTCTTCGAATCAGTCTTCAGAGCCGTGGATGAGGGTAAGGCAGTCCACACAGCCTATATGGACCTCGCCAAGGCCTTCAACACCAGCCCCCACTCTGGAATCATTGATAAACTCACTAAGCCGGGCATAAATCCCTACATCACTCGATGGGTTGCCAACTGGCTTACTGACTGAACCCACACTGTAAAGGTAGCCAACTCCAAATCCAGTTCCAGACAAGTGGAGTACCTCAGGGTTCAGTACTGGGACTGCTCTTGTTTAGAATCTACTTCTCTGAGGAACAGACCAACACTGAGGGACTCTGGCTAACAAAGTTCCCAGATGACTGCAAACTGGGAGATGTTACTGAATCCCCAAATGATGTGGATATTCTACAAAAGGGCCTTACAGAAACAGATGCTTGGTGCCAGAGCCATGGGCTCAAGCTCAATGCCAAGAAGTGTATAATTATCCCCTTTGGGAAAAAACATGTACCCATGAATTACCACATAGGTGTCAGTACACTAAACAATGAAATTGTGATGAGAGACTTAGGGAACACAGGTGGACAGTGGTCTCACCTTCCGATAACCACATTGCCACAACAGTCAGGAAATCCTTCTATGTGGCACACCTCATCACTAAGGGCTTTTCATCCAGAAAAAAGTAGGTCATTGTCCCACTGTACTTATCCCTCATTAGACCCATCATAGAGTACAACGCCCCATTTGGTATGTACCTCACAAGACATCTGCAACAACTGGAAAGGCCGCAGAAACACCTCACTAAATGAATCACAGGCCTAAAGCAGATGCCCTATACTGACAGACTAAAAAACTCCAGCTATACTCTGTCGCATATCGTCTATTCAGAGGCGATCTCTGCTTAACATAGAAGGCCATGTCAAACCCAGAGCTGCTGGACATGCTGCACAAAGAAATCCCAATCCATCAGAGCCACACGCTCCAGGGACCTAAACCTTGTCATCACAATGAAGAAAACATGCTGGAGGGACAGGTTCCTAACCCAGAGACTCCTCATACTCTGGAATAGACTGCCCATACATGTCAAGCAGAACGTCTCCTTGGCCCTCTTCAAAAGGAACCTTGACTGGATGGGAGACAGGAAATTTACCCCAGGGATCACATCAGTCCCCTGCTAGACAGGGGTCCAGGGAAGTAAATATTGTGGGAAGAAATAGCCAGGGAATTGTTATGGCTAGGCTTGTATAGGCCCTAGGACCAATAGCCTAGTACCAACCTATGAACTGTACCGTGACCGTTCAGAACTTGCAACATCAAATCAACTTGTTCAGTCTGCTGAGATCCAAAACTGGTCTCCAGTCCCCTCTTTTCTTTGGAACCAAAAAGAACCCTGGGTAAATTCCAAATCCTCTCTGATCTCGTTTGACCTCTTGGATGACTCTTTTTTTCTAGCAGTTTATGAATTTGAATGACTCCCTGATCCCTTTGACTGGGTGGAACATCTGGGATTTTTTTGTTGGGAGGGGGTTGATGAACAAAGGGAATTTGGTAATTCCTGGATATTGTCCTCTGCACCCACAGATTGGAAGTCATGTTTTGCCAGGCTGTCCAGTGCAGGGGCAGTCAACCCCAATTACCTCCAGAGGTGAACAATCTGGCCTCCTTTCAGGAGCACTGAAAGGGCTTCCTGAAGGACTCCCGGGAACCTTGGTTCTGCAAATACCCTCTGCCGCGAGGGCAGCGCCTTCCATTATTGTTTCTCCCCTCTGCCTCTGGAGGAAAAAACTCTCCACATGTGTCTTGGTAGGACCCTTGAGACTTCTTGAACCACATTTTTCCCACTGCCTCTCTGACCCTTAGGATAAGGTCTCTGAGGAGCCAAAAAAATGTATGTCCACAGCAGAAAAGGGTTTTACCAACTTTCTCACACCTGGATAGCATATCTTTGACTTTGGGGCAAAAGAAGGATGTACCATCAAACGGAGCACTGACAAACGAAGATTTAAAACGTTCAGCAAAATCAGAGAGGTGCATCCAGGTATGCCTCCTCATAGAGACACTGGAAGCCGCTGCTCTGCTTGCTCCTTCGGCTGCATGTGCAATGAGCCTCATGGAAGAGTTGGTTATTGAATGTAAGGTAGCTAACTGGGAAGCTACTTTATCTTTAGCTCCCTCAGCTACTGCTCCTTCAAGGGTATCTGAGAGCTCCTTGATCAGATCTCTTTGTAATTTTGTGAAATGTGAAAGGTAATTCAGTGACCGCAATGCAAAGGTCACTGAAGAGAAGACACGCTTCCCACATCTATCCATCATCCTAGAATCTTTATAAGGAAGATGAATAGTCAAGCTCTCCTCGGAGAGCTCCTTCTTGGTCACTGCTACCATGACCATGGCATCTACTGCAACCGCTTTTGTCCAAAAAGCCTCGTCTGAGGGAGTGGTTATATAACTTTGTTTGGTCTCTGGGGAACAGGCTCGATGGAATCTGTGGTCTTCCATGTCAGGCTTAAGATTAACCCTATGAGCTCATCAGTAGGGAGGGTCACCCAGGAAGTAGATGGGCAGGAACCAAAGGCAGCAAGATAAACTGCCTCCTCAGGCGAAGGATTGCTAGAGTGCCAGCCACCCCTCTGCTTCAGAATCTCCCCAAAGGAAACATCTTCAGGGTGTGACCGTGGGGAGCCTTCACCCTCATTGGGGTCAGTGTTTTCTGTGGCTGACTTCTCTGTAGAGTCCTAATGCTTTCTTTTGTGTAATCTCTTCCTAGGGACTTCCTCAATGGGTTAGTCTAGGGAAGTATCGGAAGAGTCAGGGGTCCCGCTGTCCCTGTGAAACTTGATGGTGAGAAGAGGTATGCAGGGAATCTAGCTGGGATGATGGATCCGAGGGGGCAGGTGACTTCTTAGTTGCAGAGGCAGCTATAGCTCTGTTTGCAAGGCCCCAAAGGCTAACTGCTCCTGAATGGATGAGGACCTCGGCTCCAAGCCATGTTTTTGGGATGGAGTCCCCTCCAGTCCAGCAGACAGGTCACCAGGGGTTGAAGCCAGAGACAAGCTGACCTTTGACAAAGTTCTGAGGCATATCAACTGCTCCGAAGGCCTGGGAGTCGAGTGCACTTGGGCTCCAGGAGACTCACTACGGCTCTGGGAACTCTCTGGCTCTGAAAAAGCTGAGGAGCGCCAAGCAAGGGTCTGATCAGAGGAAAAGATAACTTTGGATCAGGAGTAGAAGACACTGGGTGCATCAGATCAGACAGCTCCGAAACTTGCACTGAAGTCAGAGGAGGAAGGGGAGTGTATGGTTTAGACAGATCTGGTACCATAAGGGTCAAGGGGGACTTAGTGATACCCTGCGCCAACAAAATTTCTGCACCATGCGTTCCACGTCTTCAGTAAGGCTCCTAGTGGAATGGGAAGAAGAGGCAGATGGGGATCTTGGTCTTGACAAAAAGGGGGACGGCACCCTCAATGGAGCAGGATCATAAGATGGAGAGTACCATGTCACTGGTAAAACCAAAATAGGCTTGAACTGGCTAGTTGCCAGATCAAACATCAATGGACCCATACTATCCCTCAGGGGACAGGGTTGAAGCTAAAGATGTCAGATCCAACGAGTTAGAGACCAGAGCTGAAGGCTGTGATCGGATTACAGACTCTCCCAAACTGGGAGATTTGGACATCTTTTTCAGCTCTGTAGAGTCTGTTGGTGCCGAAGGAGGTCTCTTTTTTTTTTCCCTTATCAGAAGACCTGGAAGACAAAGATGAAGCTGTGTTAGATAATGTGCCAGATTTACCTTCCTCTCCAGAAATACCCTCCCCAAAGGCAGAATGCAACATGTGCCTTAAAATGAGCTTATTTTTGCTCTCAACTAAATCTTGATGATTGAAGTTGTGGCACATCGCACAGTCCTCTTGTAGATAAAGGGGGCCAAGACACTACATGCACAAAGAGTATGAGTCACGGACAGGAATTTTATATCCACAGTTTGCGCACTTTTTGAAACCGGCAGGATTCTCAGGTTTCTCCGCCATAGTACAAGGAAGGAACAGGCAGAGAACTCACTCAAAGACACAAATAAGGACAGCAAAAGGAGCTGTTTTTTTTTTTTTTTTAAACAGACAGAAAGAAGAACAGGAGGGAAAGGAAATCTACTAACAATAATAGCTAGAGAAATACCTATAAAGGTAAGGGGAGGGAAGTAACCTATAAAAACAGTTACTGGGAGGAAGAGAGGAAAGGAAATGAAATTAACCTAACTAAAAACATGGTTACTGCAAGAAAAGAAGCTACAACTATGGAGAGAGAGATAGGAAGGGGTAGATGCACTACAAAATACAAATCAGAAGAGCAAAAGAGCAAAAAGGACCTAATGATATGGCCTTAATCAAAGAGCTAGCTGGAAGGACCACGTCTTCGCAAAGTGGCAAACAACATCTGAGGTAATGGGGAAAGATGCACTGTGGGTAAAAGGGGGTATCAAATAGCTTTTTTTGTTGCCACAAGCTTGCTACCAGCAGAGTCTGATACAACGGATTAGTACCCAAACCCATATGCAAGAATGAGATGAAAAACTGACAATATCACATCAAGCGTTTCCAGTGTCTCAATTTTTGTATTATCTTTTTAGTTTCTTCCCACGTATCATTACCTGCCATAACAGAAGCCTTTTTATTCCATACTCCTAAATACTTCATCTTATGTTCCCATAAATATGGATATTAGTGAACCAGTTCGTGTTGGAGCACAACATTTACAGCTATAGCCTTTGTTTTATCTTCATTAATGTTACATCCTGAAAAGACTTGAAACCATCTCAAAATGTTTCACAACACTGAGGTGTACTTTTCTGGACTTCTCAGGTACAAAATAATATCATTTGCAAATAAAGTCAACTTTGATTAGCATGCTGATTATATCCTTGTATTTCTGAGTCCCTTATTTTTCTTTCCAAACTGCTCTAAAGCAAATAAAGGGGAAAGAGGACAACCCTGCCTAGTTCCTCTGTTCAAACACAGCTTATCTGAGAGGAACCCGCCCACTTTACTTCTTGCTTCCGATCCTCCATATATCATAGGTAGGTACTAGGCTATCTGCCAGAGGGCATTTGTAAGCTTAGCTAGAGTGTGTCGGCGTTCACCGCCCCATTGACTAACTGATCCTCTGTCAAGCAGAGCCAATGAAGTGCTCCCAGGGGTTTATTTTCTATTACCCATCCACTCGTCAAGGTTTCTCTTGAAGAGTGTTAGTGAGGGGCTCTGCCTAATGTAGTTTGGAATTTTGTTCTAAAGCATGGGGAGTCTCTGTGACAGGAGTCTATCCCTCCAGCATATTCTATTTATTGTTGTGGCGAGGTTTAGCTCACTGGAGTTTCATTGCATTATAATAATGAGCACTATGTGCAGGTTTGTGGTAGTTTTTGTAAAGTAAAAATTGGTAAACTGTGTAAAATCATCACAGTTTTGTGCAGGGAAGTTCTAATCAACTATCAATATTTTGCCCCTTCTTTTGCACAATAAAGTTCACTGGTTATCCTGCAGGCTTTAGTTGGAGGGTTTTGCTTCATGACAGTTTTGAATGAAAGAATTTTTTAAGAAATTTTTGACCTTTTTTAACAAACCACCTGAACAAATATCCGTACAGTAATATTAGATTTAAAAGAAAAAAACTGATCACAATTCCTTCCTTTGAACAACATCTAAGCCAAATAGCTTTCAGGAATACTGCCCTCGCTTTTGGTTTGAATTTCCTTTTGTTGAAAAAAAATTGAAAAGTGAAGGAGAACTCATTTTAAAAGGAAACTTTAAAAATTTTGGAACAAAATGCATGACTCATTTACGGCAAGCTTTCAAAATGCACAGACATGAAAAGTCCACTCTTTTGTTCTTGTGAAAACCACAGATTCCAGATCAATCAGAAATTTTTGCAAAATCCTCTGTTTGTTGTTGACTCACAATTTTTTAGATTTGACATTTTTTTGTTTGCAACAGTTTGATCTTGACAAAACAAACTAACTTTAAAAAACAAACTTAAAAGTCAAAAAAGGTCTTCTCTTTTATCTCTTTACAAGTGGAACTTGAAAATCTGGAAAGAGAGGAAAGAACGTCAATTTGTAGACCAGCTGATTTGAAACTTCAACTGTCAAAAAGGACATTGTTTTGAAACTGAAACTAGGAATCCACATTGTTATCATCATCATCAATTTTGTAGCACATTTTTTACTATTTTTTTCGATTTTTATTACTATGTAATGTTCAACATGGATGCTATCATGCTAAAATTATCAATGCTTAAAAAGTCAGCTTAATGATGTATGCTAAAACCTAGTTTAAAAATTACTTATGAAACAACTATGTGTAACTAAATGCAATGCAGTAAAAAGTCAGAGAATCTTTAAGTTTGTGTTTGTTTTTTGTTGTTTTCTGAGTTTTGTTTGTTAAGTTTGTGTTTGGAGCCAAGAGCCAGAGCCACGGGAGACTTACGCCTTGACCATGGAGGATGTGGATAGGAGATTCATCACCCAAATCATCACCCCAAAGACTCCTATGCTGGAATAAAAAATCCGTATATGTGAGGGGGAGCACCTTCGCTCTTGATCAATCAGAGAAATCTTGACCAATGGATGGAGATATACCAGATACAGGGATTACCTCAGTGTCACTTCTCGAGAGAGGCAGCAAAAAAATGTATATATAGTTCCCCACTAAAGGGGCGTAAGTAACCTAAACTATGGGCTAGGCTTGTAAATGCCCTCGGGCAGATAGCCTAGTATGAACCTATGAACCTATGAACCTATGGAGCGCGTGGTTTGCAGTGACTTGGATTTCTTTAGGTGGAGCATGTCCATCAATTCTGAGTTGGACATGGCTTTGTAAGTCAGGCAGAGATCACCTCTGAGTAAGCGATATGCCACTGAGTGCAGCCGGAGTTTTTTCAGTCGGGTTGCATAGGACATATGTTTGAGGCCAGTGATCCTCTTGGTGAGGTACTTTTGTGGTCTTTCCAGAAGTTGGAAGTGTCTTGTGAGGTACATCACAAATGGGGCATTTTACTCTATGATGGGTCTAATGAGTGACGAGTAGAGGGGCACTATAACCTCTTTATTTCTAGATGCGAACCCTTTAGTAATTAGAAGGGCAACATAGAAGGATTTCCTAACTACTTTGGCAATATGATTGTCAAAGGAGAGATTACTACCTACCTGGGTCCCCAGATCTCTTATTACCACTTCTGTATTAAGGGGGCTGCCGCCTATGTGGTAAATTTGTGGGTGTTTTGTTTTTCCCAAACAGGATGACTATGCATTTTTTGGCATTTAGCTTGAAGCCATGACTTTGGCACCAGGTGTCCGTCTCAGTAAGGTCCTTTTGGAGGATGTCCGTGTCAGCTGGAGTGTCAATTATGGCTCCGAGTTTAAAGTCATCGGCGAACTTGGTTAGCCACAGTCCTCCTGTGTTTGCTTGTATTTCTGAGAAGTATATGCTGAACAGTAGGGGTCCCAGGACCGAGCCTTGTGGGACACCACTTGTGACTGGTTTAGAGTCGGACCTGGAGCCCGCTATTCTTACCGTGTGAGTTCTGTCTAAGCCTGTTGGCAACCCATCTCGTGACGTAGGGGTTTATGTTCAGGCTGGTGAGTTTTTCTGTAATACCAGAGTGGGGAATGGTGTCGAAAGCCTTGGCGAGGTCAACATAGACTGTGTGAACCACATTTCCCTCGTCTATGGCCTTAGTGACTGTCTCGAAGAAGTCAACCAGGTTTAGTAGGCATGATCTGCCCTTAACAAAGCCGAACTGGGTCGGGTCAGGTATTTGGAGGTTCCCAATGTCTTTGTTAATGACTTCCATGATTATGCGATCCATAGCCTTGCAGATCAGACTAGTCAGTCTTATGGGGCAATAGTTACCAGGGTCAGTTGTGGCCCCTCTTTTGTGGAGAGGAATAACCATTGCTGTGTGCCATTCTATGGGCACGTAGCCTGTGGAGAGACTGAGGTTGAACAGCGTGTTTAGGTGGGGGATTAGTTCGTTCTGTAGTTCATGCAAGACACAGCCTGGGACACCATCTGGCCCCACTAATGCTGTGTTTTTGGCTTTTGAAAGGGCTGTTTTCACCTGTGTGTCTTTGATTTCCAGGACACTACACTTTTCCAGTATTGCTGTGGGCCCTTTTGGGGGTGAGAGCAGGGTGAAGTTTGCACTGAATCTATCTGCCAGGATGTTGGCAAGATCAGTAGGTTCAGTATATTTTATGCTATTTTGCACTAGTTCAGTACATATCTGCGAATTGTCACTTAAATTCTTAACATAGCTAAAAAAGGCTTTGTGGTTATATTTTGAATCCTTGGCTATTTTTCTTTCGAAGTTAGCCTTGGATGATTTTATGAGGGACCTTAGTTTCTTACCGATACTGCTCAGGGATGTTTTTCCTTCCTGGGATTTGCTTTCTTTCTGAATTACTTTCCTCCTTCTATTTGTTTATGGCAAGGGTCCACCAAACTGGTTTTCTTCTCTTAGAGGGGTGAGTCTTGGTTTTGCTAGGGATGGCACAATCCATGCATCCCTGTAGGTGCTCAGAGAGTGCATTTGTATAGGTGTCTGCATCTTGGGCAGCATTATCCTTTAGCGTGGGGGCTGTGAAACTTACCACCTCTGTCTTAAATAAGGTGAAGTTTGCTTTAGAAAAGTTTTTTACTGTGGTTTCCTTAGTTGGGGGTGGTAGTGGGGTGTGGTCATCCAGAGTGATTAGTTTATGGTCTGATCTAACCAGTGACGGGTTGATCTCTGGTGTGGAACACCTGTCGCCCATGTTGGTGATGACCAGGTCCAATATGTTTTCACCTCTGGTAGGGGAATTTACCAGCAGATCCAGGGCGTTTGAGTTGATGTCCAGGAAGTGCTGGGCCTGGGAGTTTGTACTTGAATAGTTTTCCCAGTTAATGGTAGGGTAATTTAAATTGCCCAATATCAGGGTGTTTGGTAGGACCTTCTTGTTTTCCAGTGTCTCCAGAAAGGTGGAGTGGTGATCCTGGGTCATGGAGGCTGATCTGTAGCAGGCCACAATTTGCACTGCAGATTTGCCCGATGTTAGTTGCACATGGATGATCTCAGAAGTATCATGCTGCGCCACTAACCTGGAGGTGCAATTATCCTTGATGAATATGGATACACCCCCTCATTTTGTGTTTCAGTCCGTGTTCTGTGGCCAAAACGTGTGGTATGAGTTGTAGCCCGGTTGTGCTGGGCTGCTCTCTGGAGCCTTGAACCAGGTTTCAGTTACTGTACAAAGTTCTCCATACTGAGGAGTGCTTCGAGCACGTGCATTTTGAGATTTAAACTCCTGGCGTTGAGTAGCATAACTCTCAGTTTTTTGATAATTGTTCTGTTTATGTAGGTGGGTTTGACTTTTGAGCCTTGCCTAAAAAAGGCACTATGGAGGCAGCAAGAGCCCTGGCCAGTATTCAAAAGCCTAGGGGTGATAGGTGCAAACAGTCTCTTGCGAAGCAACGTGGCTTGTCAAGCATGTCGCCCCAGGCTGACAGACAACTGGATCCCCTTTGAATGACACCAGAAGCTTAGCCAATTGTTGAACTTGATCATTTTTTCTTTATACTGAGGTACCATTCTTGGTTAGGGCAGGATGCTACTCAGGGTCAGGGTCATACCAGCCTGGACTACATGATCAGAGAGCTCTTCCATGTCTCTTTTCATGCAGTCCAGCGAGGTACGTCTCAGGTCATTCACACCAACATGAACAATGACAGAGTCATATTTGTACTTGTTCTGGAGTGACCTGAGTGCTTGTATTATGTGGTGGATTCTGGCTCCCGACAGGCAACCAACAGTAACCTTCTGCTTGTCCAGCCTAGTGGGTGGGACGTCAGTGTGCCTGACTACAGAGTCACCTATTACTAGTGTGTTAGGTATGCTATTTTGCCTTAAGGGCTGTGACTGTGCGGCACACTGATTTTGTGTTTTGTGTGTTGTTTGTTTTGTGACGGGAGGTGCAGCCTGTTTGGGTGTCTGCTTTGGAGGTCTCTGATGCTTTTGCAGGTTTTTATTTAGAGCCTCAGAGTATGATTTTGTGTATTTATGTGTATTTTTGCCAGTGCTGTTTTAGTAGGTGTGTGTGTGGCTGAAGGTGTGGTGCAACTGTTAACCTTCTCCTCTTGACTGTCTGTTCCAGTTTTGGATGAAGACAGCTTAGCCTCCAGTTTGGCTGTATAACTGCATCTCTCGCATATGTTAGTGTTTTGTGGTAGGAGGAGAGGGTTGTCTGTGTATATGAGGCAGTTGTAACATTGCCTCAGGATACCCAGATTCACCAGCTGGACTGGAGAGTACACCTGAAATTGCCCTTTGGTCATGCCTGAATAGTAGGGTGAGCTGCTTAATTGCTTGGTTGGTGATGGGGTGAATAAACAGCCTTGCCCTGCTGGGCAATCAAGTGTCAGGGTATATTAGTGCTTGCTATTAGGTCTGAGCAAGTGCTGGGATGTAGGATGCTTTTTGAGTGCTTAGGTTGAGTTAGACTAGTTTCAAGGGAAAAACTGAAGAGAAGACTTAGTGGAGCCGGGAATAATTTAACTGTAGCTAACCGGTGCTGCCCGGTGTGCAAAACCGTACAAACGCAGTTTTTATAGTAGGGAAATGAAAGACATAGAAATTAGCCAAAAATGGCCAATAAACTACTAACTTCTGGGCTGGAATCACTCCTCCAGGGACAGAAAGGCTGCTCAAAGCTCCCCTGTCTCACAGGTGAACAGAGAAACTTCCTTCTATCCAAGTTATGTATGGGCAGCTCAGAAACTAGTATCACAGCCCTGAATTCAGCACTAGCCTGAAAACTGGACTATACTAGCTTAGAAAGGCAGGAAACAAGGAATTTTTTTTTTTTTTTTTTTTGAAAAGTTAAGGCAAAAACAGTAAAAAATACATTTAAAACAGCTTTAAACGACTACACACTATCAGACTTTAGTGTGTAGCCTACAACAGTTAAACAAATTAAACAAAAAATTACTTTTTAAAAGTGCAGTCAAATAAGTACAATATGTGAAAAAAGCAAGCTTTTAAATCACAATAAATGTTGGAAAATCTGCGTTTAGACGGAAAACAGTTAAGTACAGCAAGAAAGTACAGAAAACTGCTACTTAATCACTCCAAAGTCTCTCTTCTAAGCTAGGAGACTTGCATCAGTTTAAGGCTTTCTAGTGCTACCCAGTAGGTTAGTTGCAGGAAAGATGGGAAACAAGCGCAGATGTGGCCTTTTAAATCAGAAAGTTGAAAGAGACGGACAAACTGTCCAAATGGTCAGTCAACTACAATTTCTGGGCCAAGAACCACTCCTCTTGTAGTAGACAAGCTACCTAGTACTTGCCACTCCCACTGATACGCTAGAAGGCTTTCCTCCAACACAGAAAGGCTTGCGGGGCTCAGAAGCTTACCAACAGTCCGGGATACAGCAACTCTGTATCTGGACTAGGCTAGTTACAGGAAAGGTGGGAAACAAGCGCAAGTGCGGCTTTTAAACCAGAAAGTTGAAAGAGATGGAAAAAACTGCCCAAATGGCCAACAGCTACAATTTCAGGGCCAGGAACCACTCCTCTTGTGGTAGATAGGCTACCTAATGCTTACCACTCCCACTGATAAGCTAGAAGGCTTCCTTCCAACACAGAAAGGCTTGGGAGGCTCAGAAGCTTACAAAGAGTCCTGGATACAGCAAATCTGTACCTGGACTAGACTAGTTAAGGAAACACGGAGAACAAGTACAAAAGCAGGCTTTTAAGCCAGCAAGTTGAAAGAGATGGAAAATTGCCCAAATGGCCAAATAAACTACAATTTCTGGGCCAAAACTCACTCTTCCTGTGGAGGATAGGCTTACCTAGTGCTTACCACTCCCACTGATAAGCTAGAAGGCTTCCCTCCAACACAGAAAGGCTTTGGGGGGCTCAGAAGCTTACTAACAATCCTGGATACAGCAACTCTGTAACCGGACTAGGCTAGTTATAGGAAAGGCAAGAAACAGGCGCAACTGTGGCTTTCAAACCAGAAAGTTGAAAGAGATGGAAAAAAACTGCTCAAAACAGCCAATAGCTACAATTTCTGGGCCAGAGACCACTCCTCTTGTGGTAGATAGGCTACCTGATGCTTACCACTCCCACTGATAAGCGAGAAGGCTTCCCTCCAACACTGAAAGGCTCGGGGGGCTCAGAAGCTTACCAACAGTCCTGTATACAGGAAATCTGTACCTGAACTAGACTAGTAACAGGAAAGGCAGGAAACAAGTGCAAATACAGGCTTTTAAATCAGATGGTTGAAAGAGATGGAAAAGCTTCCCAAACGGCCAATAAACTATAATTTCTGGGCCAGAAACCACTCCTCCTGTGGTAGGTAGGTTACCTAGTGCTTACCACTCCCAGTGATAAGCTAGAAGGCTTCTCTCCAACACAGAAGGGCTTGGAGGGGGGCTCAGAAGCTTACCAACAGTCCTGGATACAGCAAGTCTGTATCTGGACTAGACTAGTTACAGGAAAGGCAGGAAACAAGCTTAGAATTTTTTTTTTACAGAAAAGCAGTTAAAGAAGCAGTAAATACAACTCAAATTGCAGTGCAGGCCAGCACACCTGAGTGTGTAGCAACACTACGGCAAATACAGTTCAAATAAATGCAATAAAATTAACAAACGACAAAAAAACAAGTGCAGAAAGCAGTAAATTAGAAGGCTACTAACAAACAGTAATAAGTGCAGAGTAAGAGCGACTGAACAGATAGTACGCAGAACAGCAACTAGGACAGTTACAGTAAGAGCAGCTGAATAATATATACATATATATATATATATATACACACACACATATATATATATATATATATATATATACATATATATACATATATATATATATATATATATATATATATATATATATATAAAACAGAGCAGGATTAAGAGGCTACAGGCGTTGTCCTTCCCAAATGCTCTCTTTGTACACAGTAGGAGTGCCTGAAATCAGAATATGATCTCACTGCACTCAGTTGAGTGAGTAAATGAGATGGGCTCAGAAGGAATACCCAAATACAAATCTACAAGAGGGGCAGGCAATTTCAAAGCCACCAACATTAACACCAAAACAAGAACAGGGAGGGTGGGTGGGGAACTAACTGTAGAGAGAGAGCCACAACTTAGGGAGGGGGGGGGGGTTGGGAGGGTGGCCTAATGGTTAAGGTGTTTGCCTTAAAACACAAGGTGCAGGGTTTGAGTCTCACAAGGGATAATTGGCTAAGCTTAAAATGGCTCGCAAGGGCAGGTAACTTAGTACTAATCTACGAACCTATGAACTTCAGTTGAGTTAATATTCAGTGAGAAACACAAATAAATAAATACATTAAATACAGTACTATATGAAAAAGTGCAGATAAAAGTGTACTTAAATTCACTTATACGTCCAGTTGAATTCAGGTAGATCTTAGCCGGCCAAAGCTCAGATATTCAGCAGAGATAACCCAAAATGTACCACTTATATAAGGCAGGACAAAATATCAGTGAAGAGGTGAAACTACCCTCCAATGCTATCAATGGCTACACAGAAATTCTAACAAGTACCTATCTAACAATTTTGGCAACACCTTTGCCATTCTTTTAGCTAGCATAAATGCAAACACTTTATAATCATGATTTAAAATTGAAATGGGTCTATATGAAACATGGTCTGAAGGGTCTTTCCCATCTTTACGTAACACAACAGTGACAGCTTTCTTCCAAGGTGTTGGTTCTTCCCCTCCTTCTAAAATACTGTTAAAATCTTCTAGATCGTTCTCACTCTCTTCTCTCCCCATTTCCAAACTTCCACATGAATGCTATCTATTCCTGGAGACTTTCCTGAACATCAATTATTTATCACTGTTTTTAACTCTTTACCTCCCATCATTTCTGTTAGTTGCTGAACCTGGTCTACCTCTAAATTATAGCACAATTAAGTCTCCCATAAATATTTCTATTTGTACTCTGAGTTTCACATTTTTCTGCTTTATACAAATTTTTATAAAATTTCTTGAATACCTCTAAAACCTCTATAGGATCTCTGGTTAATTTTCTTGTAGTACGTTCCCTAATTTTGGTGACAACCCTTTCAATGTTCTTTTGCTTAAGTCATGGTGCTGAAAGGTTTTTGCACTCTGGAATTATCAAAAACAGACTGCGGTGGTGGTGCTGCAGTAGCGTTGTCACCTCACATTAAGACGTTGTCCTGTTCAATTCTCAGCTAAAGCTTCTTCTGTGTGGAGACATGCGTGAATGGGCGTACCTTCGTTGAAGGTTGTGCATCAGGGCTGGCAACTCGGTACGTAAAAATCTACTGCCAATAATTAGCGGACCGGAGTTCCGCTGTGGCGACCCCTAACCGGGAAAAGCCGAAAGATACAACAAGATGATGAACTGCAATCCTTCTAAGCTGATGCATATTACCCACATACTCTCTTATTTCCTTTGTAGCACTCTACATTTGCTCCTTCTCTTGCTGTGTGAGATTTTCCTTATTCAGTCATACTTTAACATTTGTCAGCCTCTTAAGTAATTTCTATTACTGCTTAACTGTATGTCTTTCTCTTTTATTTCAAACCTAGTTTTAAACTTTGCTTTATCTCAGTTGCTAGCTGTTACGTCTGGAAGATTTCTATCTTTCTGAACTCTCAAAAAATTTCTACTACCCATTCCTTAAATCTCTCGCTTTTTAACAGGTAGCTGGGAAAGTACCAGTGTCTTACTTTATCACCCTGCCTTTTTATCTTAGTTTTTATTGGTGCATGATCAGAAATAGGTCGGAGATGTGTGGTGAAGCTTTCAACTGAATACACATGCTCCTGTGAAATTTAACTTCTGTCTAGTCTAGCCCAGTTATTGTACCGTGGGGAATACTATGTAAATTCTGTCAGAGTTCCTACTACTGAATTCACATCTTCCATACCAAATATTTTCATAAATTTGAGTAGAAACTGAAGAAATGTGCACAGACTGGGATAAATATGCTGTTGGAAAAGCAAAATCCAAATGTAAAACAAAACGACCAATGGAATAACACACTATCTGAAGATAAAAACTTGTTTTATTACCAAACAGGTAAGCGCTTTCACTTTTGCTTCATCAGACCATATACACAGAGAGAAGATCAATCTTTACTTATAGGCGATCCAATTACTAAGCAACCAATCACATGCTAAGGGTCACAGTTAAAGGGGAAAGACATAATAAAACCACAGCTTGTGTAAAATTGTATAGATATCTGCAGAAACAGCATACAGAAAAAAATGCATACAAAGAGAAATTCAACATGCAGAAAAACATCAATGTCATAAAACAAACACAGATACAAAAATATAAAAACAAAAATAAGCAAAAAATATAGAGAGAGTCTTTTAACTCCTAAGACTATGTCCCTTCAGAATGGGTCTAAGTGGGACTTTCTTGTTAAGCCCACTACCCTGATCAGCTCTCAGTCTTATCATCCATCTAACCTCCCTGGTTTCGGTTAGATTCCTGATGTCACCACCTCTAATGCTGGGATAAATTCTGTCAATAACCATGAACCTGACGGTGTGTCTGTTGTTAGTATTGATCACATACTTAGAGAGGGCATTGGTGGTAGAGGCACAGCGTATGCTATATAACTGCTCCTCTCTAATTCTATCCCTCAAAGTTCTATCAGTTTTCCCAACATAAAATACTTTACAGAGTGTGCAATAAGCAAGATAGATGACTAGAGTAGTCATACAGGTAAGCCCCTGTCCTAAAGCTAAACCTATGACCAGTGTCAGGGTGCTCAAAGCATCCACTTCTATCTATGAAACTGCAAAAGTTGCAATTACCACAGGCTGTTGCAGTCCCTTCAATCCCACTCACATCATGCTTGTAACTGTCCGGATAGCACAACAACCTCTTCAACTTCTTCATGTTCTTGTAAAGGAATCTAGGTGTGTCACTACTATTCTTTTGATACTGGGGTCAGTGGTTAACAAGCCTCAGTGTTTCCTAAAGATGTTCACAGTAATTCTGGAATCTGTGGTACAGCTAAGTGAAACAGGAAATGCTGACAGGTACAACAGGTAATGGACATGCACTGTCCCCATCCTGTTCAGAAAAATACAATTTCGCTATGTTGGCCATGGGGGAGGGAATGGTGGTTAGTACCGCATCAACCTCTCCTTCCTTATAACCTCTATCCCTTAGCTGAGTAAGTTCCCGATTGAAACCTTCTTCTGCCCCATTTAATCTAGAGGCTCAAAGCCCCTGCCCCTTTACTATGTTTCTAAACACATGAGGAGGGTGCATACTGCATCTGTGTAGCAAAGAGTTCCTATAACACAACTTTCTATAAATTCCTGTTCACAATGACCCATCTGCTTGTCTGTTTATAATTATATCTAGGAATTCAATCAGTGTTTCTGAATATTATCAAAGAAAACTTCAAAAAGTTGGTGGTCAGATTTAGGTCATGATGGAACTCAATCAGGTCCTCAACCCCACCTGTCCAAATAAAAAAACAAATCATCTACAAACCTACAGTAAAATGGAATATACCGCTGAAAGACAGAGGTGGGGAAAAGACATTCCCCCTCCCAGCATGCCATAACCATGCCATAACCACTGGAGGTGCCCATCGCTACACCATCCTTTTGTTGATAGTAGATTTCATCAAACACAAAAATGTTGTTCTCAAGGACTAATCTCATACTGAGTTGTAATAACTCAAGTAGGGCTTGGTCATAACTGCTGTATCAACAGTAGTTGATAACTTGAGATTGTTTTGGTCGTATATAAAGGTAATACTGTCTCTTAGCCATTTTGACAAGGTAACCTTTGATACAGGCTTGCTCAATTTGGGTCCTGAAAATTACAGAAATAGTTGGTCTAATTTTCTAGAAGATTTTGTTCTGTCCAAGTAAAAACATAACTGTCTGTGGACATCTAACAAGTGTAGACTCTCCTTTGTTCGTAAACTTTGGGAAGAAAACCCGTAAATCTATGGACTGGTTGATATTGGACTCTGATACTACTTTGGGAAGGAAGGTGGGATTGGTTCTGAGTGATGCTCTTTCTTTGTGAAAAATGATGTGTGGATGTTTCACGCATAAAGCCTGTAACTCTGAAATTCTCCTAGCAGATGCGATAGCTACTAGGAAGAGAGACTTCCAAGATAAGAACTTGAGGTCACAAGTGGCTGCTAGCTCAAAGGGCTGTTAGACATTGTGAGACTAAGGTCAAATCCCATGGTGCTACTGGGTCCTTGAAAGGGGGGTGTTAAATACAATGCTCCTTTAAGAAAAATTTCCACAGACAATAAGACATCAAAGGAATGGTCATCAAAACAGTTATGAAAATTTTAAATAGCAACCAAATTAACCTTAATTGTAGATGCAGAAGCCCCCATTTCAAATAAGGTAGCTAAATATTCCAGTACCTTGTCAACTGATGCTGAGAAAGGGTCTACATGATTTGCAGTTGCCCAAATTGAAAATCTTTTCCATTTGCCAAGATAAAAGGTTCCTGGTGGATGGTTTATGGGAGGCCAGAAGTATGTTTTGCACTGAAGAGCACAAGTTATTCTGCCTGGAATTGGAGAAACCAAGCCTTCAGCTTGAGATTTTGAAGATTGGGATGCACCAAACCTGAGGGTGAGACAGTAGGTCCGGAGCTGGGTCCAGAATCATGGTCGGTAAACCAGATGAGGCCAAAGAAAGGGTAACCAGACTTCATGGAGGCCAGTACAGTGCAATGAGAATCACTTTGCATCTCAATCATTGGGCTTTCCTGAGAAATTGGGGGATCAGTGGAATTGGAGTAAAGACACACAGGAGATTCAACGGTCAATCAAGAAAAAGTGCATCTCTCAGGGACTCCCCGCGAAGGGGGATTAGGGCAAAGTAGCTGCTGCATTTGTGGTTTATGTGAGATGCAAACAGGTCCTAGCAAACCTGACCCCATCGACGAAAGATCTTCATTGCTACGTTAGGGTTGAGAGACCACTCAGGAGGCAGAAGGATACATCTGCTTAGTTTGATTGCAATCATGTTGGAGTTCCCCGGGATATGCATTGCTATCAGAAAGTGGTTGGACATGACTGCCCATTGCCAAATCCTTAGAGCTTCCTGACAGAGGGTAGGACCTGCCCCCCCCCCCATGTTTGTTGATATACCCGATTGGATAGCAATTGCCCCCGAAGGAAGAACAGCCTGGAATGCTTGCAGTGCTAAAAGAACTGCCCTCAATTCTAGGACATTAATGTGCAAATTGGTCTCTTGCGGCGACCAAGTGCCTTTGACAGTCTTTCCCAGAAGATGCCCCACCCACCTTATCTAGGAAGCATCCACGGTCACTACGGCCATGGGCTGAGAGGGGGAACAGGAACGACCCCATAGATTATCTTCTGGTTTCATCCACCAAGATAAATCTTTCTTGCAGCGACTTGTTATCAAGACTGGATGGGACATGGGTGCGTTAGAAGTGACCATTGTGATGCCAAGACCCACTGAAGCAGCCTCATGCGATACCTCACTAGAGGAACTAACGTTATTGTCACTGCCATGGATCCCAGAGCTTGTAGTACCAGATGAGCAGGGAAATCTGTTTTGGGAAATGATTACCTGAAGTTGCATTCTGAGTTTCAACAGTCTATGAACGGGAAAGGAGGCTACACAAGATAGTGTATTTAACCTTGCTCCAATGAACTCCATATCCTGTGTGGGAGTCAATTGTGACTTTTCTTTGTTGACTAAAATGCCTAGCGTCTTGGCAAGATGTAGAGCCCAGCAGTCTATGGCGTAAAGCAGTACATGCCTGGAGGCAGCAGTGAGGAGCCAGTCATCTAGATATGTTAACACGTGGAATCCCTGTAGTCTCAAATGAGCTGCTACGACTGCCATAAATTAAATTTGGTGAACACCCTGGGGGCTGTGATGAGACTGAAGGGCAGTGCTCGAAATTGGTAATGACTGGCTCCTAGCTGGAAGTGAAGATACCTTCTGGAGCATTTGTCCATTTTGTGGTAATATGCATCCTGAAGATCTATAGAGCACATCCAATCATCCTTCTCTAGAACGGGAAGGACTGACTGAACCGTGACCATATGGAATTTTGTCTGTTGTACAAATTTGTTCAAAAGACTGAGATCCAAGATTGTTCTCCAGTCCCTGTCTTTTTTGGCACTAAAAAGAATCTTGAGTAGAATCCAGATCCTATTTGGCCTGGTGGGACTAACTTGGATGACTCTCTTGAAGCAGCTTTTGAATCTTTAGTGCTGCTAGATCCCTCTGACTGGGTGGAACATCAGGGATTCCCTTTTGGAACTTTGGCCAAAGACTGAAGGGAATATGGTAACCTCTGGTAATTTTTTTCTGCACCCAGGTATCCAAGGTTATTGTAAGCCAGGTTGAATGGTGTAGAGAGAACCTTCCCCAGACTACTTCCAGAAGTAAGAAATCAGGCCTCCATTCAGGAGCACCGATGAGGTTGTCCAGGAAAGGAATCTCTGGAGCCCTGGTTACATGCCCCCCCCCTTTGCCATGGGAGGGGCATCTTCCAAAAGAATCCCCCCCCCTCTGCCCAAGGTGGAATAGTCACCACATCCATCTCGAAAAGGCCCTTGGGTCTTCCAGATCCACATTTTTCCACTCCTCTGATTCCTGGAGTAAGGTCGCTGAGGAGCGGAAAAACTAACGCCCACAGCAGAAAGGGTCTTTCCATCTTTTTCACACCTAGCTAGTTGGTCTCTGACGTTTGGGACAAACAAGGAAGTACCATCAACAGAAGCGTTGATAAAGGAAGACTTAACGAGTTCCACAAAATCACACAAGCATATCCAAGCATGATGCCTAACAGAAATGCCTGTACCCCCTGCTCTAGACATCCCGTCAGCCGTATGAGCAATAAGCCGCATGGACAAATTTGAGATAGACTCCAGGGTGGCAAGCTGAGAGGCTACGTTATTTTGAAGCCTGTCAGATACTGCTACTGCAAGGGTGTCTGAAAGCTCAGTTATCAGATCCCTTTGAAGTCTGGTAAAATGTGCCAAGAAGTTCAAGGACCGAATAGCGAAGGTCGATGCAGCAAAGACCTGCTTCCTAAAACTATCCACTGTCTCTCGGTTAAGAGGATGGATAGCTGATCTTTCATCAGCGAGTTCCTTTTTGGTGGCCACCACCATGGCACCCACTGCTAGACCCTTAGACCAAAGGGGCTGATCCTCCGGGGTGGAAAGGATCTTACCCAGTCTCCGAGGAATAGGCTCTATGGAGTCAAGAGCCTTCCACGCTCGCTGAATGATCAACTTAACTAGGTCATCAGCGGGCGTGGTCACCAGAGTAGAAGGGTGGGCATGAAAAGCATGCAAGAACACAGACTCCTCAGAGGATAGGTTTGAGAGCTTCCAAACACCCCTCTGTTTTAATATTTCTAGGATGTCTCCAAAGGAGACATCTTCTGGGGGTGACCATGGGGACCCTTCCGCTTCATTGTAATCTGTGCCTTCAGTGAAAGATACTTCAGGAGAATCCAGGTAATTTCTCTTGCACGTCCTCTTATGGGTGGCTCCTCAGGGAGAGGTTCTGAGGAGGACAACAAATCGAGGACACTGAACTGGGGTGTCTTGCTGCTCTTGTGCCCACTGTCCTGACGTAGCATATTGTGACAGCTGCAAACCAGAGGAAACAAATGTATGGTACTCCGACGAGGATGGAACCAGCTGAGAGCCTGCTGAGGCCAAAGCTCTCTCCATAATCTGAAAGGCAGGCCAGCCCGAAGAGGGATGGAACCCTGGAACCGAGAAAGACAACCCCGGAACCGGGATCACACCCTGCTCTGACGAGCCGCCACCCACAGTAGGAGCTGAGAGAGGGCTTGAAACTGCCATGGCCCTGACAGCCATAGATGGTACAGTGGAAATAACTGGAACCAGTCCAAGGATCTCGGAGCAGACAGTCAAACCATGGTCTTGGGTGTGCAATGGAGCCAAAGACCACAGAGTCGACTCTGGTACCGAGGTGACTGGCACCGGGAGCTTTGGAAGTGGGGGGCTCCAAGTCCTGAAATGAGGATGAAGGAGGATAAACTGGTGGAGTCCTTGGATAATAAACCTCAGTTCTGGGTGTGAGAGAGGTTTGTGATGGTGCAGGGAGGCCTCTGGCTGCCAAAAGCTGATCCACTAATTTGACTATGTCCAATTCTGATAGACTCTTGGAGGAACAGACTGACATTCCCGAAGGGGACTCATGCCCATCTAGAAAGGGGCTCAGTTGTTGACCCAAAAAGGTATCCGGTGAAGGGGAATACCTAGTCCTGGGAATAACTGGTAGCTCGACTTTCAGCACCATAGGCCTGTTGTATGGATTGGGATTGTGGAACTGAATGAGATGACAATAGAGGTTGAAGAGAAACAATTGTCGGTGCTGAAGAGGTCGTCAGCGCCAAAGTTTTGGTTGGTGCTGCAGAGATTTTAGTCTAAGCCAGTTCAATAACTGTCGGCACCAACAAGGTCTTGGTTGTTTTCGGTGCTGTAGGCAAAGTTATTGGCAATTTTGGTACCTTGGCTTTAGGCACCGAAGAAACCATTGGAACCTGCTTTTTTTGCGACTTAGATTCATGTGCCATAGGGGAGGACAGCACAGAGTGGATTCTTTTCATTACTTCAGGTTTAGGAGATTTTGAAGTCTCCGCCTTAGATACGGCTTCAGTAAAGGGACATTTCAGTAAGCCTTTCAAAATAAGTTTGTTGCGCCTTTCAGCTGAAGTACGGGTGTTAAAGCCCTGACAAATAGTACAAGTCCAGTCCAAGTGAGTGGCACCCAAACAATACATGCAGGAAAGATGCCCATCAGAATTGGGCATCTTTCTGCGACAGTCTTGACATTGCTTAAATCCTGATTCCCTTTTGCTTGTCTACCAGTTTGGTCACCAATATACACACACACACACACACACACACACACACACACACACACACAACAGAGAGGAAGGACAGGGAAGGAATATATATATATTTTTTTTAATATACCAACAATGACATAAGAAAATACACAAACGCAATGGTATTAAAGATAACCAATGATAATAGAAGAAGGGAGGAGGCCTGATACCAGCGATGGCAAAAAGAGTTAAAGAAAGGTAAAAAGAGGGTGGGTAGAATTGTCGGAAACACATTCACCCACTTAACGTCACAAAACTATACAGCGAAAAATTCTAAGCAAAAACGTTTAGAAAGAAAAAATTTAAAGCACTTAGCTGAAAGCATCATCTGAGGCGTCCAATTTTCTATGCGGCAAACAAGATCTGGGATAATGGGGAGAAAGACACTGTGGGTAGAGCCTTAGCTCGAAAGTTTTGGCTGGGGCGAGCAATGTAAAACAGCAGAGTTGGTTCCGAGAGTCGGAACAGAGCCCATCAGTCAAGAATGAATGAAGACTGATGACATCAGATTTAAGGTTAACTATACTAAAGCATATGCTCCCACTTACACTGATTGCAGTTTGTTCTTTTCTTATCTCTCTTTTCCTCCAAGATATGAAAAACAGACTGTACGATTTCAGAAAATATTTTTAGACCTAGGAAAATGTGTACTAATGAGAAGTTATGTACTTACCATAACGTTCCATGTTAGTTGTCTTCTTCTCACCTTCTTTCTTGCTGGATGAGATCTGGATGGGTTTGGAGCCGAACCTCGGCTCCGACTCGGCCTAATACTAAAGTTCGAGAGCTATTTTTACCGGCTCGAGGCTATGCTATGTCCCATAATGCTAGGCGTCATATACCCAGATCTCGTTTGATAGCTAACACTATGGACATATATGTCCCACCACAACAGAGAATAATCCACCTAATCATAGATACAAAAATAAAGATATATTTATATATATATATATATATATATATATATATATATATATATATATATATAAACCCCTCTAGCAGAGCTAGCAAAAAAGAGGGAGCAAGGGAGCTAGCTGGGGAAATAACTGAGGTGGCAATAACTCTCACAAGGTACTCTTGATCTTCCCAGGCTAGGGGGATGGAGGGTGGGACGCAAGAAAGAAGGCGAGAAAAAGACAACTAACATGGAACGTTATGGTAAGTACATAACTTCTCAATGTTAAGTTGTCAATCTCGCCTTCATTCTTGCTGGATGGGACAGCGTCCCTAGCACCTAAATCCTGGGTGGCTCAATGGAACAAACTCTTCAGTACAGTGGAACCAAAATCAGCCCGACATCTGGAGGCCATATTGAGCTTGTAATGAGAAATGAAGGTATGAAGAATGGCCCAAGTGGCCACTGCGCAAATGGAATCCATCGGCAATCTTACCTGAAAGGCTATTGAAGAAGCTAAAGCTCTGGTTGAGTGGGCTCTAGGCTTAGTAGGAAGTTCCCTGTTCCTCAACTGATAGACCAACATGATAAGGCAGGACAACCACCTGGACAAAGTTACCTTAGAGACTGGTTGGCCTTGCTTCCCTTCCGCATAAGACAGGAAGAGCTGGTTTGATTTTCTCATCTGCTTAGTTCTATCCAGGTAGAAGCGTAATTGACGGCGAACGTCCTAACAATGTAACTTTCGTTCAGCTCTATTGGTGTAATTTGGGAAGAAGACTGGAAGATCTATGGTCTGATTCAGATTTTTCTCTGAGATTATTTTGGATAAAAAAGACGGATTAGTCCTAAGTGACACTCTGTCTTTGTGAAAAACAAGATAAGGAGGGCGAACACAATGGGCTTGAAGTTCCGAGACCCTTCTTCCTGAGGTAATGGCTACTAAGAGTGTTTTCCACGAGAGCAACTTCAACGAACAAGAAGCCGCCGGCTCAAAGGGAGGAAGAATTAAAGAAGACAGTACCAAATTTAAGTCCCACGGTGTGGGAAGGTCCTTAACCGGGGGCCTAAGTAAAAGGGTTCCTTTAAAAAAGGCTTTGCAAAGTTTGTGAGACATGATGCTGGTCTCTGACAAGCCAACGTGGAAATTTGCAATAGCTGCCAGTTGAACTCTGATGGTAGCTGAGGAGGAGCCCAATCGAAAGAGTTCTGCTAGAAACTCTAGAACTGTCTGGACAGGAGCCGTAAAGGGGTCCACGTGTTTTTCCCCTGCCCAGACAGACAAATGCTTCCATTTGCTAGCATACGTCTTTCTAGTAGTAGACTTGTGAGAAGCGAGGATGATATTGCGAACTGGTTGAGAGATAAGGGGAAGCCTGGCTAGGGTTGGAAGTGGAGTAACCAAGCTGTGAGGTTGAGAGATCGAAGGGACTGATGCAGCCCGCCCAACTGATGGGTCAGAAGATCTGGCACTGGGTCCAGACGCCAGGGCTACTCCAGTAGATGGCATTGCAGGAATGGAAACCAAATTTGTCGAGGCCAGTAAGGGGCAATGAGGATCATCCTGGCTCTCAAGGCAGTTGCTTTCTGGATTAATTGAGTAATCAAGGGAAAGGGGGGGAATGCATACAGAAGACCCCGGGGCCAATCGTGAACTACAGCGTCTCTGGGGGTAGACCTGGGAGAGGGAAGAGGGTGAAGAAGTCTGGGCACTTGCTGTTCAGAGGTGTTGCAAAAAGGTCGCAGCAAGGCTGACCCCACTTTCTAAAAATTCTCTCCGCTACTGTCTGGTTGAGAGACCACTCGTGAGGCATGAGAATGGCTCTGCTCAGTCTGTCCGCTATGACGTTGGACTTCCCGGGAATATGCGTTGCTACCAGAAACCGTTGAGAAGAGATCGCCCATTGCCAAAGTCGGAGTGCTTCTCGACATAGGGGGTAGGATCTGGTTTTGCCCTGCTTGTTGCTGTACCACACTACAGACATATTGTCTGTTTGAATTGCAATAGTCCCGGTGGGTAGAGAGTTCTGAAGGGCCTGCAACGCTAAAAGTACCATTCTCATTTCCAACACATTTATGTGCAAGTGGCATTCGAAGGGTTGCCATGTGCCCTGGACTGTCCTGCCCCCAAAATGCCCCCCCCACCCGATCAGGGAGGCATCCGTTGTCACGGTGGCAACAGGAGGAGGAAGGACCACAAGTCTGCCCTGGAGTACCTGAGGGGAGACCGTCCACCAAGAAAGGTGTCTTTTGCACGACTGAGTGATTAGAATGGTGTGTGACATGGGGAGTTGCTGAAAGGACCACTGGGAAAATAGCATCCACTGCAGGATCCGCATATGAAAACGCGCTAGGGGGAGTAAAGTGATTGCTGCTGCCATGAGACCAAGTGTTTTTAGTACAAATCTGGCTTGGACTCTGCTCTCCTGTAATAGGATCTGAACATGGTTGCGAAACTCTTTGTGTGGGTAGTTTTGCTGAGAACTCCACTGTGTTTAAAACAGCGCCTATGAAGGTAATAGGCTGACAAGGCGACAATGCAGACTTTTCAAAATTTATAGAGATACCCAGCGCGTTGCACATTTGTACAGCGTAATCTCTGGATTGGAGTAGTTGATGCCTGGTGGTGGAAGTAAAAAGCCAGTCATCTAAATATGGAAACACCTGGAATCCTTGTCGTCTCAGGTGAGCCGCAATCACTGCCATGCATTTTGTAAACACCCTGGGGGCTGTGGTGAGGCCAAAGGACAGGGCTCTGAATTGGTAGTGACTGGCTCCCAGCCGGAAGCGGAGAAACTTTCTGGAGCGCCTGTTCATCTTGTTGTGGTAGTACGCATCCTGAAGGTCTATAGAGCACATCCAATTTGTCCTGACCCAGAAAGAGTAGAATGGACTGCAGCGTGACCATCCGGAACCTCGTTCTTTGAACCGACTTGTTCAGCCTGCTGAGATCCAAAATAGGTCTCCAGTCCCCTGTCTTTTTTGGTACCAAAAAAAACTTGGGAGTAGATACCGGATCCTTGTTGGTCTGCTGGGAATGGCTGGATGGCCCTTTTTCTTAGCAGCTTTGAAATTTCTAGTGCTGCTAGATCCCTCAGACCGGGTGGAACGTCTGGAAGGGGCCCTTTTGGCTGTTGTGGGGTGTGAATAAAGGGAATTCTGTAACCCTCGGATATGATCGACCGTACCCATTTGTCTTGCGTGAGGGAATGCCAGGCTTCTGGGTACAGTGATGGTCTTCCCCCGACTACCTCCGAAGGTGGACAGTCAGGCAGCTCCTCAGGGGTGCTGGAAGGGTTTGTCAGAGAAAGATTCTCTGCTACCCTGATTCTGCAGACCCCCCTGCCCCTCGGACGGTGTCTATTATTGTTCCCGCCTCTGCCTCTGGAGGGAAGCTCACCACCTGCGTCAGGCAGTACTCCCTGAGGTTTGCGGAACCACATTTTCCCACCTTTCTGACCCTTAGGGTATGGTCTAGAAGGGGTAGAAAAACGGACTCCTACAGCAGAGAGAGTCTTGCCTTCCTGCTCGCACCTGGTCAATGTATCCTTCACTTGAGGTCCAAACAAGGCAGAACCATCAAAGGGGGTGTTGGTGAAGGACGCCTTGAAGGGGTCGGCAAAGTTGCAAAGCCGCATCCAGGCGTGTCTCCTTAGAGCAACGCCCGTGCCTGCAGCCCTACTCGCTCCATCGGCGGCATAGGAAATGAGCCGCATGGGGGAGTTTACAATAGAGTTCAGGGTCCCTAGCTGGGAGTTGATCTTTTCCTGAGACCCCGCAGCTGATGGGTCCTGTAAGGTATCACTTAATTCTTTGAGAAGGTCTCTATGAAGACAGGTGAAATGGCACAAATAATTCAGTGAACGCATGGCAAAGGTCGCTGAAGAAAACATCCGCTTGCCGTACCTATCCATAGTCCTAGATTCCTTATTAGGAGGATGGACAGGAACTGAAGGGTCAGCCAACTCCTTCTTAGTGGCCGCCGCCGCCACCACCATGGCATCAATGGGGACGCCCTTAGTGAGAAACTGCTTGTCCGAAGGGGCTGTAATAAATTTTGTGGGCCTCCGGGGAGTCAGTTCCATAGTATCCGGAGCCGTCCACACCTTCCGAGCCACCACCTCCATAAGTAGGTCGAAAGGCGGGGACACCCAGGAGGAGGAAGGGCGAGAACCGAACGCGTCCAGGTACACCGACTCGTCCTCGGAAGGGTTGAGGGCAGACCAGTTCCCCCTCTGTTTAAGGATCTCTTGGATGTCAGAAAATGAGACATCCTCAGAGGGGGAGCTTGGGTACCCTTCCGAATCATCCAAGTTGGTGTCAGGTGTCACTGACTCCGGGGAGTCCACATGCTTCCTCTTGCATGTCCTCTTCCGAGGGGGCTCCCCCGCAGGATCAGGGGAGGCCTCAGAAGAGGAGGATACCCAATGGGGTGACCTGGAGCATTGGTTCTCCACGCTTGGGTTCGGGAGGGTACGCAGAGGCCAAAGCAGGCACCATGGAAGGAGGGGCCGATGGGGCCAACCGTGGCACCGGTAAAGGAGCCAGCACGCACCTCATGACCTCAAAGGCGCCCCTATCAGGCAGAGAGGAGGGACCCAGCTCCGAAGAGATGAGAGCTCCTCCCTGCACCGAGAGGGACAGCTCAGAGGCTGATGTCGAGGCCGAGCTCACCTGCGCCAACGCTCCGAGAGGGAGAACGGGGTCGGACAAGAGTCCGATGCCACTCGCCCCCTCGGAACCAACGAGGAAGCCCCGGCGCCCGGATCCCTCCAAGGATGGAGCCAATGAAGGGATCGGAGCCGAAGGAACCGATAAGGGTGGAACCGGTTCCGGCGCCCCCACGGTACCAACCCCGACAGCCTCCGGCTCCGAGCTTGAAGGAATAGTAGGAAGCCCCGGCGCCCGGATCCCTCCAAGGACGGAGCCAATGAAGGGATCGGAGCCGAAGGAACCGATAAGGGTGGAACCGGTTCCGGCGCCCCCACGGTACCAACCCCGACAGCCTCCGGCTCCGAGCTTGAAGGAATAGTCAGAGGAGGAACTGGAGGAGGCATTGGGGAAGCCGCTGTCTGTTGAGACGGGATATGCAATAACTGGGCGAGCGCCTGCGACTTCAAAAGCCTACTGACTACCCTCGAGGTCGTGGTCTGAAAGCCCGGAAGATCTAGAGGAGTGAGACCTGTGGCTCCGCTAGCAAAGGGGACTTCGAAGCCGACCTGACCGACTCCAACGAAGGAGATCGGGAGCGCTTTCGGCTTGGAGACGGCTCCGACACCAAGGTCGGAGCTGACTGAGGCCTTGATGTATCGGTTCCAGCCTGAACCGACGAGGCAGAAGAAGGTCCGCTCGGCGCCGGCTCCGGACATGGAGCCGACAGTTTTGCAGGCTTAGAAGGTTTTCCTGACAGAGGCTTGGTAGGAGAACCTTCGGGCTTCAATACGCCCCTTAGGATGAGCTTATTTCTGCGCTCCTGCAGGACTCTTGGGCTAAAAGCATGACAGACAGAACAAGAGTCCTGCAGGTGCAGAGGGCCCAAACAAAACACACAAGAAGTGTGACCGTTTGTCAGAGACATCTTCTGACAACACGAGTCACACTTCTTGAATCCCGATATCTTGGTATCCTTAGACATGATACCACAGGAACGGGACAAAAAAGTCTAAACAAGTATACAAACACACACACAACACTTGAAAGACACTCTCAAAGTTACTACAATAAAACAAAGCAAAATTCCACACACACACCTACTGAAGGGAACCTGTGCAAACCTACTATAAGGGGGGGGGGGGTAAAGGCCTATCCACCTTAAGGGTGGAAAAGAGTAAGGAAAACTATTAACAAAGGGAGGGAAGACTAGTCGGGAGACTACTAACACTATTAGAAAAGATGTAAGGGAAAAATATCTATCAAAAACTAACTACAAATATAAAAAAATTTAAATACGACCTGGAGCCGGTGAAAACGCAACCTCGTAGCTGAAGCGGCAAACGAGATCTGGGTATATGACGCCTAGCATTATGGGACATAGCACAACCTTGAGCCGGTAAAAATAGCGCTCGAGCTTTAGTATTAGGCCGAGTCGGAGGCAAGGTTCGGCTCCGAACCCATCCAGATCTCATCCAGCAAGAATGAAGGCGAGATTGACAACTTAACAGCAATCCTTAAATAAAACTAAATTGTTCACTGTTCTATTAACTCCATTAAAGTATTAACGGCGCTAGGGAGAGTGTTACCTCTTACTGACTTCTCATAATTCTAAACTTAACTTCTTCATTGAACTGCTTGCCATTGTACCTTTAAATTTTGCATTTCCCTCTGCAATGATTACTCAGAACTCTTAAGATTAACTGCTTGCATCTACAGACAGTTGATCTCCATGGAAATGTACTCAGCAATGAGTTTTTGTAAATTTCACTCAGAAAATAATGCACAGCTGTCCTCAGCTGTGAACATCTCAACTCCGCTGAACATTTGCCAGTGGAAAACAAAAAAGCTAATATCTCTGCAGTTGTAAGAAGCTTAGCATTTTCATGGCTCATCATTTTGTCTTATTTTTAAAGCCAACATGTTTACAAAAACAGCTACTTGTAGTAATCTAGACAATCACTCTTGTAAAATAAAAACAGAAAAGAACCTACATCTACATATAATGTAATCAGTGCACTTTCACACCCACCCCAGTGACCCAAGATCACAGTATATGGACATTAAACTTGCTTATATCCAGCCTTTTTTTTTTCTTCTTATACTATCCCGTGGTAGTGGTGTTGCGGTAGCATTGTTGCCTCACAGCAAGACGTTGTCCCGTTCGATTCTCAGCTAAAGCGTCTTCTGTGTGGAGGCATACGTGAATGGGCGTGCCTTCGTTGAAGGTTGTGCGTCAGGGCTGGTAACTCGGCACGTAAAAATCCACTACCAAACATTAGCGGACCGGAGTTCCGCTGTGGCGACCCCTAACCGGGATAAGCCGAAAGACACAACAGCATACTGAAAAAGCTATGTTTCGTACAACTAAAAAAGCACTTGTTTACTTTAACATCTTTAACATACAAGAGTCAGTGAAAATACTACACTACATTTAAAATATCCTCACTACCCATTACACAAAACTGTTTATATCACTAAATGTTTTATAGAAATACTAAAAGGAATAAAACATTTTTCCTTAATGTTACTTGCCCCCCTTTTCAAGCCTTCTAAACATAAAATGGCATATGTGCTTTTCAGTTCATACAGTAGTTTAACAAAGTCAACAAAAGTAGAGTGTTTTTCAGCCACTTTTTCTTGCAAAACCATATTTCACAAATCTGGTAAGATGCTTTACAGTTGTTAGACTGAGGGTTTTCACTTTCTTCTTAGTGAGTTCATTATAGGACATTAAGGTAGAATAACAGGCTTGAAAATATAGAATCAGACCTGTGTTTTCATGTATGCATTCAGTTTCAGGTAAAAACAGTTCAGTAGACAGGAAAAGATAATCTTGTTGGCAAGGCATGAGATGTGCAGAAATAACCATTCTCAGAAGAAGCTACAGAATGTTCCTCTCTCAAGGGAAAGACATGTACTTGCAATGGAATGTTAGACAAAGAACAGTTAGTTAGGCGCTATGAGGCACATGCAAGACAAGGCTTGGAAACCAAGGCTAAAGAGGAGTGTAGAACATTGTAGGATTTTGGCATATTAGGAAATAGTTCAGACACGGTTGTTAGTTTTTGGACTAATATGCAAAAGATCTTTCAGTGCAGACATTTGAGTTTGAGTACCAAAGTCAGGTCAAATAGCCAACATTATTCAGTACAGTCAAAAGTTCAAAGAGTGCATCATAAATATTGTGTTATTAAAGCCACAGGTTAAACTCCTACATTACACTTGCATAGCAGACAGACAAGTAGACTTCCAGAATGATACTATTATAAAGAAACTTCACATACTTGTATAAAGGACAGACAAGTAAACTTCCAAAATCAGATCAGTTCAACTCTAGTAATAAATGTACATATGTAAACAGTTCAATATAGTATATATTTTCATGCAGAAACTGCAGTTTACCAAGCACAGCAGATCAGATTACCAGCCAGCTCAGCGAGCTGAATTAAAGACAGTACTTTATGCACTAAAACAGTATGGTAAAGATCACGTTAATATTCTTAGTGACAGTTTATGCAATTACAGTTCTTACAATTTATCCAAGAACATTGTAGACAATAATGATAAATTCTTAAAGCATTCAGTAGTACTGAAAGAAAATTAAATGATGTCAGCTAAAGGAATGGCTCTGTTAAAACACTGAGGGTTACAAAGTAAACGTAAAAAGTTCAACAGTTAAGATTAATTTTATAGAGGTGCAGAAATGCAAAGTGTTGAAATATTAATACAGTGTTAGATTACTACTTTAGTTTAATTTGAGGTTATGACAGAAAAAACAATGCCACTGAGGTTTCCTTTTGATTTAGTAATAAAGTTACAGTCTTTCCATTTTAGTGGAGTACATTATCAGTTTGCTTACAGACTTACAAGAATTTATGTTTATTGCATGCAGAAAAATATAAATAAAGTTAGGGCAACAAGAAATGTATTAGTAACATTGGGTTAGTTCACTATTTGCTTCCAGACTTACAAGAATTTATTAGTAGCACATGTTTATTTCACTCAGAAAAATGTAAATGAACTCAGGGCAACAAGCAATGCTATCAGTTTATAATTGTTAAAGCTGCAAATGTTATTTTAAGGACCAGATACTGTTTTTTGTGAGTGTGTTTTGCAAATATGTGATACAGAAAAGGAAATAAGCTTCTAATACCTCAGCAGTGACTGGGACAATGTAAAGTAAGGCCTAAACTTGGCAAGAGTTGTGGTGCACAAGTCAACTATCTGCAAAAAAAATCTGTGTACAACAGATGTGTATTTATGTAAACTAGAGTTAAATCAAGTATGTATATGTTCTCATGTTTTCATACAGTTTTATAACAGTACTAGCTTTCAGTTTATGTTTTTTATCTACGTTCAGACAATACTGACAGAAAAAAGGTAATAACAGTTAGTTTCCAAAACATAACAATTACCAGATTTCAGTTATAATTTTATCTGTGTTCAGGTAACACTGGCAAAAGACATTCCTTTAGTATTAGTTTAGTTTCCATAATATACACAGGTATTTTAAATGTTCAGTATAAATATGTATCACTTTAATGTAAATTTCAGTCAAGGTTCAGAGTATGTTCATACTCAGTTATGCATTCAGTACAGTACATTTCAGTCAGACTACGGAATATAATATTCATACTCAGCTACCATATGTAACTAAATCACACATCACATTAGTTTTAAGGGTAAAGTGAGAGAATTATTTATAACAGGCTTATTAAAATAAGTTATCTAAAGAATAGGTAGTAATAGTTACTTAATAAACAATGCATAACAGGGCAGGCTTAATTTGTTAATTTACTTATTACTGTGCACTTTACATAATTGTTGTACATTATGCAACGGTATAGATTTGAAATACAGAAAACATAGGTTTGAGTAAACTATTATAGCTCATAAATATTTACAGGATATTTAAGACACACATTTAGAAGGTTGACATTTATTACAACACATAGAAATCAAGAAAGGTAAATATAATTATTAATAAATCTACTGAAAATTTACAGACACAAGTTAATACAGTATATGGTAATTATGCTTTAAGACCAGTTATAAAAATATCCCTTTCAGTGCTGATTTCAGTTAGTCTTCAGAAAATAGCCATCATGCTTGTTAGGCTATATATTAAAGAAGAAAATGGACTAAACATTACAATGTTTGAGGATTTAAAATCTATGGACAACAGGGAAAGATTTCATTTCCTATAAGAGAGAGACATCAGTCTTCAGAAAATAGCCATCATGCTTGATAGGCTATATAATAAAGAAGAAAATGGACTAAACATTACAATGTCCATGGACAACAGGGAAAGATTTCATTTCCTATAAGAGAGAGACATCGTGGTACAATAAGGCACCAGTTCACAAAGTAGAAAACATACGCAACAGACAGTGTAATTTTACCATTACAGCATACAGAAATAGGGAAGAAAAACAAGCAGGGTTAATAGTTTGTACTCTGTCCAACTTAAATGAAGACTCAAAGAGACAGGTTGAGGACGTTTATAGCATTTTCTTCATGCTGTTTCTGGAACAGCAAGGTTAGAAAAATTACTTTGCCTAATCAGTTTTAGAAACCAGAGAATAAAAAAAAACACTGATTTTTTCAGAATAATGTGCAGGTTTTAGATACATCACACATACATCGGAACTTACACCTAAAGACTCTAAAGACTATGGATATAGTTAATGGGGTAATCGCTGGAGCAGGTATATTTCCTGCACATGGAGGTGTTTACGTAAATTAGTCAAGTTACTGGAGGTATTAGCTAATAGTACCTTTGAAACCATAAAGATCAGCACTATCTATCAGAACACATCTGCAGATTATGAGTAAGGTGGCATAAAGCCCATACATTCAAACCAGATTACAGTAGTTACTAATACAGACATGAAGTAACTACAAAAAAAGGTCCCTGTAAGCTTTCGTCAGGATCCTCACAGGGGACTGTTAGACTGAGGGTTTTCACTTTATTCTTCGTGAATTCACTATTATACAATAAGGCAGAATAATAGACCTGAAATATAGAGTCAGACTTGTGCTTTCACGTGTGAAAGACAGTTCAGTTGAAATTAAAAGATAATCTTGCTGGCTAAGCATGAGATGTGCACAAATAACTGTTCTCAGAAGAAGCTACAGAATGTCCCTTTCTTAAGGGAAAGATAATGTGTACTTGCAATGCAATGCTAGATAAAGAACAGACAGTTAGGCACTGTGAGGCACATGCAAGACTAGGCATGGAAACCAAGGCTAAAGAGTCATGTAAAACATTACAGGGTTTTAGTATTATTAGGAAATACTTCAGACACAGTCAATCTGCGGTGGTGGTGCTGCGGTAGCGTTGTCGCCTCACAGTAAGACGCTGACCGGTTCGACTCTCAGCTAGAGTGTCTTCTGCGTGGAGACATGCGTGAATGGGCATACCATCGTTTAAGGTTGTGCGTTAGGGCTAGCAACTCAGCACGTAAAAATCAACTGCCAATCATTAGCGGACCGGAGTTCCGCTGTGGCAACCCCTAACCGGGAAAAGCCGAAAGACACAACAACTTCAGACACAGTCAGTTAGTTAAGTTACTTTTTAGGCTGATATGCAAAAGATCCTTGCAGTACAGTCGAGCCCGAGTACTGAAGTCAGATCAAACATCCAGCAATATTCAGGAGGAAAAGATGGGTAGAGTTGATATTATTCAGGAGAATCAGAATATACATGCAGAACCTTTGGAAATATTTCTCAGTCCTGTTACATTTATCAGCATTGTTACTGTTATCCAGCATTCCAGAATTTCTACAGACTGTTATTGTTTATTGGAGACAGTATTCGGACATTGTTAACATCTAATAAAGTATTCTTAACCAAATTACAGTGTGTGCAGAATTCATTCTGAAAAGTACAAGAACACTTAGCCCATAAAGGAATGACTAGCATCTGTTTAACACAAGTTTGGGTGATTAACAGATAATGACATTCATTCCAGTCGCATTTCAGTTCTTACAATAGTCTTCCATTTTTCACTTTTTCAGAGTTGCTGGTCTTTTTCCTATTCATCGCCATCTCCCAAAACCACACTCTGGTTCATGTCCAAGGTACTGATGATTCTTCTAGTCAATTCCTGTGCTTTTTTCTGTCTCTCAAGCAGCATTTTCCTTTGGAACATTGGAAAAGGTTGCACTGGCAATGTCTCTCTATGAACCTTACTGTCAGAAGAATGAGAAGCAAAGTCTCCCTCTGCTTGCTGACTTACTTTTTGTTGGATTAACTTTATTTTTATTTCCTCCTTAGCAGTTCAGTGTCAAAAAACTTTGATCCTGCCAGAAAAAAAAAAGTTTGAAGACAGCTGGATACAGCTTGAATCATACATATACCTCTCAACATTCCCTGAATGCTGGGATAAACGTACTTCTCTTCTGCCTGGTGTACTGTGAATAATCATTTTCTGCAAACACTCTGCTGTTCCCAAATTTTAATGCATTGCCCTTCTACCACAACTTTATCAGGAGCAACTCCTTCTGCTAGTATAGAGTCATAGGTATAAACAAGGCTAATGACCACAAGTGCTTTTTTAAGCCTAGCCATGCATCCCAAATCTCTGAAAAGTTCTGGTACCCTTGATAACGGTAAGCATGGGCTTGTGAGATGAAACATTTACAAGCAGGGGACTGGGAGATGCTATGATTGCATCTTTACTGATATAGATCTTGGTTGCTTCCTCATGGTCAGGTTTGGAGAATACACAAAACGTGCCTTTTCAATTAAGAAATTCTGCTGTGGAACACTAGTCCAGTTACTTATTTGTGCTTTCATAAACTTAATACAGTCTAATCCTTTCAGTTTCTCTAGTACAGAAGAAAATCTCAGGTTTTGTCTGCTCACACTGTCCTCCAAGTACTATTTTTAAACAAGTAAAATTGAACACAGTATCGTATGCAGGGTCACAGGCAGTATAACTTTCAGATAAACGTAACGAAACATCCAGGATGTAATATCCAAATGAAACTAATGCTCTTCACTTCCACACAGGAAATCACGACTAGGAATAAAAACCAATTCTGTTTATTGTGCAAAACGTTAGCGCTTTCACCCAAAGGCTTCTTCAGACGTATAACCACATCAAAACCACTCAACAATTTAAATAGTCACAAAATAAATCTTATTGGTTACAGTATTTGATTCATCACTCAATTCCTTTCAAATCTAACAGTTAATGAGTGCATAAAACAATAGCTTCTAAACCCAAACAATAAAGTTATATATAAAGTTATATATAAGGAAATACGAATTATTATATATATAAGTAAGAATGTTTAAGCATAAAATGAAATGAGATAAATAAGATAAATAAAAATTTTTATTTAAATTTAAATTTTTATTTATCTTATTTATCTCAGAGCATTTCTTTCATTTGGATATTACATCCTGGATGTTTCGTTACGTTTATCTGAAGTTATACTGCCTGTGACCCTGCATACGATACTGTGTTCAATTTTACTTATCTATATTTTTACAGCAGGGTCCGAGCTCCGTTGGCTCGGTGCGTTGGTGTGTTTGAACTATTTTTAAACAGTTCTTCTTGAGAAACCTCATATTCAGCCAGCTTTTTCATTATGTCAACTTCTACTTTTTGCAGTTTTATCAATTCATTTGAATGGCTATTTAAAACAACTTCTACTTTTTACAGCCTTTTATTATTTGAATTGATATATTTTCCTTCAGTGTTTCCTTAAATTTAATCACCTGTGAATACTTTTGATTTATTTTTTTCCTCTAAATTACTGGAAGCCATCACTTGAACCAAAGCTGAAGCCTGAACTGCCTTTTAATGAACAGCTGCAGAATACTTCCCACACACTGTTTTTCTTCACTTTTTCTGGTTAATTTTCTTTCAGGTTTTCCAAATTTCTTCTTTGCTGGCATCCAGGCAGCACACTAACTAGCCAGTAACTGAATTTTACAAAAAAAAAATGTCAATGTCACTCCTTTTTCTCTGGTTCTGTTTTTGCACTGGGAGATATGAGGTTCATAGGTTGGTACTAGGCTATCTGCCCTAGGGCCTATACAAGCCTAGCCATAACAATTCCCTGGCTATTTCTTCCCACAATATTTACTTCTCTGGACCCCTTTAGCAGGGTGAATGACATGATCCCCGGGGTGAATTTCCTTTCTCCCATCCAATCGTCAAAGTTCCTTTTGAAGAGGGCCAAAGAGGCGCTCTGCTTGACATGTATGGACAGTCTATTCCAGAGTGTGGGGAGTCTCTGGGTCAGAAATCTATCCATCCGGCATGTTTTGTTTATTGTGATGACAAGATTTAGATCCCTGGAGCGTGTGGCTCTGAGGGATTGGGATTTCTTTAAGTGCAGCATATCCAATAGCTCTGGGTTTGACATGACCTTGTATGTTAAGCAGAGATCGCCTCTGAAAAGACAATATGCGACAGAGTATAGCTGGAGTTTAAGGCGGTCAGCGTAGGGCATCTGCTTTAGGCCTGTGATTCTTTTAGTGAGGTATTTCTGCAGCCTTTCCAGTTGTTGCAGATGTCTTGAGAGGTACATACCAAACGGGGAATTGTATTCTATAATGGGTCTAATGAGGGATGAGTACAGTGGGACAATGACCTCATTTTTTCTGGATGAAAAGCCCTTAGTGATGAGATGTGCCACACAGAAGGATTTCCTGACTGTTGTGGCGATGTGGTTATTGAAGGTGAGACCACTGTCCACCTGTGTCCCTAAGTCTCTTATCACACTTTCGGTGTTTAGTGTACTGCCACCTATGTGGTAATTCACGGGTACATGTTTTTTCCCAAATGGGATCATTATACATTTCTTGGCATTGGGCTTGAGCCCATGGCTCTGGCACCAAGCATCTGCCCAGTTTGCAGTCATCTGCGAACTTTGTTAGCCAGAGTCCCTTAGTGTTGGCCTGTACTTCAGTTTATCAGTGTGCAGTCCTCCTAGAAGTCCCTTTCTCACTCAACTTCAGGTTCAGGATAGAAAATGGTGAGATGGATAGTTTGGCTTAAAGTAAATTCAGATACCACACTTTAGGCATAATAGAAGGATTAGTTCTCAAAGAAACCCTTTTCCTACAGAAAATGAGATAGGGTTGATACACCACAAGAGCTTGCAACCCAGACACCCTTCTTGCAGAGGTTAAAGCAATCAGTAAAACTGATTTCCATGTTCATTACTAAGTCAGGCAGATTAGCTGGTTCAAATGGTTAGCGCTTCTAACACAAAATTCAAATTCCAAGGAGGGCCCACCAGTTTTCTTAGAGGCCTCTTATGCAAAACACATTTCAAGAACATTTTTGGCATGAGACTGCACTGAAAGAGGAATATCCATGGGCAGACCTGCTGAAATGGCAGATAAATGAACCTCGACAGAGGAGTAAGAAAGGCCATAAGAAGGTAACACACAAATACTGTAGAACCAAAGAAAAACTAGCCCTGTATGGGTGTTGGTTATGTTGTTGGTATCAACTAGAAAACATTTTCCATTTGATAATATATGATTTTTATAGTAGCAGATGTTCTTGCCTCCATTAGTCTTGCTGCATGTCCTCAGTAAACAGGTGCCTAAAATGAATTAAGACCCTATCATCCAGGTAGTCAGTTGAAGCCGACTGATGTTGAGGTCTATCAAACACCCCTATGCTTGTGTGAGAAGATCCAGTCTGTGAGGAAGCTTGTGGTAACTGTTCTTGACCATTTCCAAAAGAAGAGAGAACCACGGTTGCCTGGTTCAGAAGGGAGTCAGCAAAATGATCTTAGGGGATTCCTTCTGAATCTTCAGAAGTACCCTGGATATTAGTAAAAAGGGTGGAAAAGCATAAAGGAACATTCCTGTCTAAGGAAAAGAAAAAGCAACCATCTTCCAAGCTTTTTTGCATAGAGTCCTTGAACAGAATCTTGATAGTTGATTAAGACTGGAGGCAAAGAGGTCTAACTTGAGAAACTTTTCACATAGATGGATCAAACCTTGGAAGACCTCTGATCTATTTTCCATTTGAGAGTGCCTGCCCTGGTCCTGATCAGACTGTCTGCCACACAATTTTGCTCTGATGGAATGTAGGATGCCTGTAGAGTGACACTGTGCTGTGAAGCTATATCCCAAGCTAATATTCCTTCATCTGTATGACCTGGCTCTCCCTTGCTTGTTGATGAACTACAGGACAGTGGTATTGTTAGTAACAACTTAGAGAGATCCCAGGGATCAAAGAGGGTTCCCAAAGTTGACTGCCTGCCTTGATCAGGGCAAGCATCTCCTTGACATTTTTGTGTTTCCATCTGTCCTTGGTCTTCCACAATCCCTGGGCTTTTATCCTTCCTGAAATCACTCCTTAACCAAGTCTGAAGCACATGTTGTGAGTGACTGCACTGAAGCAGGAAGGGAGAAGAGGAGACCTGAATTTAAGGACATCTGTTGTCTCCACCAAAATACTTCTTTTCTGGCAAACCCCAACAATGGGATTTGAAAAAAATAAGGGTGGTGATGCTGAGAGCAAAGAGATTCCAGACACCACTTTATCTTTTTTTTTGTGGAGTCTTCCATGGATATCATGAGAATCTTAGATGCCATGAGACCCATAATTCTGAAGTATTCCCTCACAGGAGAAACGGAGCTAGATAAAGATGTATTTTTTTCCACTGAAAGAAAAGCGCTTTGATTTGAGTTTCTAGCCGACATTCCAGGAGCACAATCCTGTGTGAAGGAGTTGAGAAAGACTTTTTGAATGTTCCCGCTGGGTCCCAACTTGTGTAAGAGATCTCTCACACTAGAGAGGGGGAGAGTGACAGAAAGATTCCAGACACTTTAAAAAAAGGCTCTGCAAAGATAAGCAAGTCATCTAAATATGGAAAAATGTGGATACCCTGTAGCTTGCAATGAGCTACAACTGGAGCTAAATACTTTGTGAACATTCTTGGTGCAGTGGACAGTCCAAAGGGTAAGGCACTGAATTAATAATGTGATCCAAACACACAAAACCTTAAGAAATATCAGAAGTCTGGATGAAGAGAGATGTGATAAGCATCTTTTAAGTCTAGTTTTGCCAGGAAACTTTAAAGAGGAGGAAGAGGTAAGCTGGTTGTGAATTGACAATTTTGAATTTGGGCATTATCACAAACAGGTTTAGGACAGAAAGATCTAGAACTTTTCTCCAAGCATTTTCTTTCATTGGCACTAAGAACATCCTTGAATAAAACACATTCCCCTCCTCGGAAGGAGGGACTGGTTCTATCACTCCTTGGGACAGCATGTGATAAAGACCCTAGTGGAAACAACAGTCTGATCTGGAGGCTGAGGAATGACCCCTGGAAAACAGGAACTTCCTCCCACTACTATCTGTAACCTTGATGAATGATTGTCAGAACCTATTTGTCTAAAATAATCAGTTGGCAAAGAAAAAAAAATGGAGATTCAGACTTTGTAGAAGAAAAAAGGGGGTCAGGGTGTTAGGGAGTCACATGGTATCATAAAAAGTCAAACTTGTTGGACTGTCCCTGATGTTGGGAGGTTTGAGACTTCTTTTTGAAACTTCCTTGTTATTTCTTCTTCAACGTCTGTTTATCTGTATTTTGTTGAGATTGTTTATTCTGTTTTTTTTTTTTTTCAAAACTGGATGAGACGATAAAAAATCCTTTAGAAAATTTGGAAAAAGAAGGCTGAAAATCATAGAGATTCCCTGGATCAGCTTGCCCCTTTCATCACACATTTTGGTCACCTCTATAGCAGAGGAACCAAACACTAAATCTCTACCCAAGGAAGAACTTAAAATCTTATTTTTAATATCTGGGAGGATCTGAGAATGCAGCCATGCATACTGCCTCAAAACAGTACCAGTGGCCATAGCCTTTGAAGAAGTATCATGCACAGATTGTAAACAATAAATCATGCACAGATTGTAAACAATGAATACTGACCTGTGCAACAGAAGTGACCAAGTTATTTAAAGCAGATTTTTCCTCACAAGAAGAAACAACAGCTAAACATTCTTTATACTTTCACAATTTGTCAGAACAAATTTTAACATACGAGCTTGACAGTTCAAAATTCTAAAAATCAAAATTGCAGAAGTATACACTTTTTTCCCCCGTATCTCTCAGTAATTTTCCCATCTTTATCAGAAAAAGAAGCATCTGAATTAACTAGGAGCTTAGCAGCAGTGGGATCAGCTAAAGCTACAACTGCTTGGGCATAGTAAATTTAAAGGACAGAGGAACTTTCTACATCCTATCTGCCTTTTTAGGGGCAGCTGGCTGACTATCAGGAAAATTGCAGACAGTGACATACACATCCTCTAAAGCAGTCAGAACAGAAGGAATGGATGTAGGTTATGGAAAATCCTTCAGTAGCAACTCTCAGTAATTTCTGAGGTACAGAGAAACCTCAGTGTTCTCCCACTGAAAACACTGGCGCACACTAGTAATAGTTTCAAACAGAAACCCCAACAGGAAGAATCAGAAATTGAGCTCTCCTCTGAGTGTGAATCAGAAATCTGAGGAAAAAAAACTGTATCCATCCTGCATCTTCCTGTTCAGAATCCCTCTTTCTTTTATCAGAAACTACTTTACAAGAAGGATCAATAGCCTGATTTAAACCCTGAGCCAGACCCAGTAAACTACTCCTATCCAAAAGATAATTGAGAAGGAGTAGGTACCTACTTGATTTTGTTTCTTTCTGATAGGAAAAATGGGGGCAACAGTATTACTAATCACAGCAGCAACTTCCCCAGGATGGGCCCAGCATTCTGACACACCAGGGAAACCTTCCCTGTTCCCTCTCCCAGGACTGACAACAGTAGCTCTCTCTTGCCCACAGTGGCTGCAGGTGCTACACCAGAGGAATCCAAGGTAAAATATGAGTGGATTGAGGTATAATAAATGGCCACAGCAGAGTCATCCACCTGTGGCAAACTGCTAACCTGCTGTGGTGGCAAATCCTGATTGCTTAATATTTTCTTTTTGTGGCTGGAAAAAGGACTGGCCATGAGAATGGTAGTCTGTTGCATGGTCAAGCCAAAAATGGTGCCTCTTTCCTGTGGAAAACAAGTAGCAATTGCCGGTAAATACTACCAGTCCACAAAGGTTACTTTTTGCCGGAAAAACAAAGTTAAAAGCACTTTAAAACACTATGGCAGCACTACAGAAAAATTTCAGTTACCTTTCACCACTTTTAAATTGACAAAAAAAAAGCACTTCATTTAAAAGTATGTTGCACTCTTGAGAAATAGCCTAAAGAAGTAATAAAATCAACAAAATCAAGAAAATAGAACTTTTCTTTTTTTCCCAAAAGGCGCTCATCTGCCCAGCAAAGGGCAGTACAATCTGACTGTCAATCGTTGAAAGCCTTGGAGGAGCTTACCTCTTTTGCGACAGTACAGCTGGCGCTGCCTGACAGTTTGAGCGTGTGGAAGGTGCCCAGAAGCTATGGAAGCTGACAGGCCGGTAGGCTGTTATATCCTTGGTAGGATATAACCCATACAGTTAAGGCTGCTCCAAAAGTGATCAATATGATGAACATACAAAGATACTTGCCTGATGGAACTGCTATATGTACTGAAAGTGCTGTGATAATACAAGAAAGACTTGAAGGGAGTCACTTTAGCTCAAGTGGCCAAGTTAGTTGCAGTTGCAAGACATATGAATTTTTCTAGGGATAAAATGGTGAATATTTTACACAGACAGTTTATATGCAATTGGGGTGGTGCATGATTTTGTTGAAATATGGAGGCAATGTGGGTTTTTGACATCAATAGGCACAGAAATTAAAAATGGATTTCATAGGTTCATAGAAGATTACTGGGCTAATGGCTGAAGAGCCCTTACAAGCCCTGCCAGTTTACCAAGATTTTACCCAATTTTCTATCCACAGGGAAAGGTAACAAAGATCAGAAAGTGGTGTTTTGACATTTTGTACAAACTGTCTGTGTCCATTAGGGACACGGGCACCACCCTAGGAGAGAATGTGCGACTTCCTATCCATTGGTCCAGACTGCACTTGAAAATTCTTAGGTAGGGCTCTCCTTCATGTAAATAAGAAGTCTATTTCAGAGGAGGGGCAGTCTCTGGGACACATACCTGTCTGATCTATTCATGCCAGACATCAGGTTTAGATCCCTGGAGTGGATAACCCTCATGAAGTCAGCTTTGCAAATATGCAACATTTCCATCAGGACTGGGTCAGAGACTGTCTTGTAGGTCAGCAATCGGTAGGAAACGGAATATAGTGATAGACCTCTTAATCAGTCTGCATATGACATATTGGTTATACTATGTAAGTTTTGGTGAGAAACCTCTAAGGACGCTCCAACTGTTACAGGTACCTGGTGAAGTACCCGCTAAAGGGTGCACTATACTCGATTATTGGTCTGATGAAGGCCGAGTGCGGTGCCCCAATAATATCCTTAGATCTGGATGGCTTGCCCTTATTTATAAGCTAAGCCACTGCTATTGACATGTGGTGATCTAAGTTCAGATTTCTATCTGAGTACCTAGGTCTCTGAACATTGGGTTTACACTGGGGGGGGGGGGGGGGTACTATCAATGTTGTAATTTGCATGGGTATTTGATTTTACAAAGGGTATTACTATGTATTTCTTTGCATTTAGTTTGAAGCCATGACTCTGACACCAATCATTTGTCTACGTCAGTCCTTTCTGTAGGATATCAGCAACATTTGGGGAGTCAATGACTGCACCCAAATTGCAGTCATCAACAAACTTGGTTAGCCAAAGACCATCTACATTTGCCTTGACATTTGAGAAGTATAACCTAAACAGGAGTGGGCCCAGCACTAAGATCTGTGGTATTCCACTGCTGACAGGCCTCTTGCAGGATGCCCTGCTCTAACAACATGTGTCCTATCCATGAGCTATTTTCTCTATTCATCTGGTGACATAGAGGTTTATGCTCAATTTTGCAAGTTTATCTATAACACCCAAGTGGAGTAGTGTGTTAAATGCCTTAGCCAGGTTAAGACAGGCTGTAAGCACTGTCTTATCCACGTACATGGCCTTGGCAACCTGCTCAAAGAAGTCCACCAGACTGAGCAGGCAGGACCTCCTCTTGACGAAGGCAAACTAAATTGGGTCTACAGTCTGAAGATTTCTTATCACATTGTTAATCAGGTCCAAGATTATCCTTTCCATAGCCTTGTATATGAGGCTAGTCAGACTTATGGTTCGGTAGTTTCCTGGGTCCACTGATGGTTCCCCGTTGTGCAGACGGATGACTGTTGCTGTCCTCTACTCTACTGGGTCAAAGCCTGTTTGAAGACTGTGGTTAAATAGAGATCTGAGTGGGTCCACAAGGTCATGCTTCAAGCTACTTAATAGGTTCCCTTGGATTCCATCAGAGAACATTAATGCTTCTGAACTATTTCTTACGGAGCTTTATTCTCAGTTTTATTACAGACTGCAGTGATGACCTGTTTTTTGTGATAACAGCCAAGTAATGGTAGGGGGTATTTCATGGGGAGTGACCAATGTAATGGGGAAGGGTGAAATTTGAGTTGACTTTATTAGCCAGACGGTTTGCTATATCTTCTGGCTGAGTAAAGGTAGTGCTATCTACAGCCAAGTCAGCACATTGTTGAGTGTTTCTCTTAAGAAAAATGCTTTTCGGTTATCCTTTGTTTAGGAGGCTATTTTGGTCTCATATTTAGCTTTTGAGGACTTCACTAGTTGTTACCTGATTTGCGCGTTGAGACTAATAAGGGATTTTTTTTCTCTCTTGTGGACCCTTTCACTTGCTTCTTGACAAGAATTTCTTCCTGCTGTTGTATAATCTATTTATGCCAGAGGTCCACCAGGGTGACTTGTTATTCCGGCCATACCTGGGTTTAGTTCCTTCAGGTACAGATGTTTCTATTCAGTTGTTAAAGTGCAACTTTGCAAGATTCCAGTACTTGGGCATGTAATAGAGTGTTGTGACCGCTTATCACCAACATCCAGGAGTTATAGTTCACTCACCTTTAAGGGAGGCAATTCTGTCCATCTCTGGTCTCCCCAAGGAATTGTAAGTGGAAGGTATGCCCAAAGGAAACATGGCCCCAATACTTCCTCCTCACACATGCAAACAGGCTCTGCTTTTTTCATTCTTATCCTTCTCTAGCCTTCTCCTACACCACATGGATTGCTAATCAAACCAGAGTGATATCAGCTGTAGTCAGGGTTTCTTCCTTCTAGACCATGACGCCAGCACTTTTGAGACGAGACAGTTATATTACTGACCTAAAAAAAAAAAAAAAAAAAAAAAAAAAATCAAACTATAAAATGCAAGTGTATGAAGTCTTGATTATAACCCAGATGACCAGAGATCAATTGGCATCTCAGGTGCTAAAGGAAATGTGTAGGGGAAAAAAGTGAAGTGACCAATGCCAGCTCTCCCAGCCTGACAGGAAAGAGACACAGTCTGCCTTACAAACACCAGCTCCTACAGGAGATAAACAGGCTTAGCATGCAGCATAATTTAGAACAAGCCCCTGGATGCCAGACTAAGGCACACCAAAAAAGGATACCATGCAGCAAGTAGTAATGTGCATGTTCATGAGGGAAGGCATTACAGGTCCTTGCATCTGTGAGTGCACACAGAAGCAACCTAGGAGGAGGAAGAGGGGTTAGAGCTTAAATTAAGAAAACCCCTGAGGACTGCCTGGATGATGACTTCCTGTGACTGGCACTCCTCACAGAAGAATGAATGGTCCCAATTGATTGTGGAAAAGTTGACAGTTGAGAGGCAGTGGGGGATGAAAATAACATAAAAAGACAGTAAATCTGATGAGATGTATAGGTTCATAGGTTCATACTAGGCTATCTGCCCTGGCGCAATTATAAGCCTAGCCCGATTCTGTATGGCTTACGCCACTCCTTGATTTGAGTATACTGTGCCCTTTTTAAGGTTTAGTTTACTGTGCCTCTGTCTAATAGTGACACAGGAGTAATCCCTGGGACAAACCTACGATCCCCCATCCACTTATCGAGATTCTTCTTGAAGAGATTCAGTGAGGTGCTCTGCCTCACATGAACTGGAATTCTATTCCAGAGCGAAGGGAGCCTCTGGGTTATGAACCTGTCCCTCCAGCAAGTTCTATTTATTTCTGTGCTCAGGTTCAAGTCCCTCGAGCGTGTGGCTCTAAGGGATTTAGATTTACTGAGGTGGAGCATGTCCATTAATTCTGGATTTGACATAGCTTTGTATGTCAGGCATAGATCGCCTCGAAGTAGGCGGTATGCAACTGAGCAGAGCTGGAGTTTTTTTAACCGAGCAGCATATGGCATCCGTTTGAGACCCTTGATCCTCTTGGTGAGATGCTTTTGGGGTCTTTCTAATTGCTGCAGGTGTCGGGTAAGGTACATCCCAAAAGGGGCATTGTATTCTATGATGGGCCTGATGAGGGATGAATAAAGGGGCACGATTACCTCTCTTGATCTAGATGTGAAACCCTTCGTGATGAGGTGGGCTATGTAGAAGGTCTTTCTAACCACTTTGGCAATGTTGTTTTCAAAGGAGAGATTGCTATCAACTTGGGTCCCCAGGTCCCTAATAACTTTCTCTGTACTTAATGGGTTTCCGCCTATGTGGTAATTTGTGGGCACATTGTTTTTGCCAAAGGGTATGACTATACATTTTTTGGCATTTAGCTTTAAACCATGGCGCTGGCACCAGTTATCTGTCTCTGTGAGACCTTTTTGAAGGATGTTTGTGTCAGCTGGAGAGTTGATTATGGCGCCCAGTTTGCAGTCGTCTGCAAACTTGGTGAGCCATAGTCCTCCTACGTTTGCCTGTACCTCGGAAAAGTATATACCGAACAAGAGTGGTCCCAGGACAGAACCCTGTGGGACACCACTTGTGACCGGTTTCGAGTCTGACATGGCTCCAGCAACTCTCACTCTGTGGGTTCTGTCTTTGAGCCAGTTTGCAACCCATCTTGTGACATAGGGGTTTATATTTAAGCTGGATAGCTTATCTATGATGCCTGAGTGGGGAATTGTGTCAAATGCCTTTGCAAGGTCCAGATAGGCTGTGTGGACTACCTTCCCTTCATCTATGGCTTTGGTGACTGCTTCAAAGAAGTCAACCAGGTTCAAAAGGCAGGATCTGCCCTTGACAAAGCCGAACTGGGTAGGATCTAGTGTCTGTAGGTCCCCAATGTCTTTGTTTATGAGCTCCATGGATGATCCTCTCCATAGCCTTGCAGACTAAGCTAGTCAGGCTTATGGGGCGATAGTTTCCAGGGTCCGTAGAGGCTCCACCTTTGTGGAGTGGGACCCACTGTTGCTGTACGCCATTCTGTGGGCACATATCCTGAAGTGAGGCTGAGATTGTATAGCTGTTTTATTTGAGGGATTAGTTCCTCTTGTAGTTCATGTAGGACGCAACCTGGGACGCCATCTGGTCCCATGGAAGCAGTGTTTTTTGCTTTGGAGAGGGCAGCCTTCACCTGAGCATCTGAGATGTTTGGGAGGCAGCCCTCTGCTGGGATAGATACTTGCTCTTTTGGGGGGGGAAGTTTGCACTGAACCTGTCTGCCAGGATATTGGCGATGTCTGTGGGTTCAGTGTATTTTTTGTCGTTTAGAATCAACTCAGAACAAGTCTGGGAGTTGCAGCCCAGGTTTCTAACATAAATGGAAAAAAGCCTTATGATTGTCTTTGGTGTCCTGTGCAATTTTTCTCTCGAAGCTGGCCTTGGAGGATTTTATGAGGATCGTAATTTTTGCTAGTACTGATCAGAGATGCCTTCCCTATTAGGGATTTTGCTCTATCATGTAGTAGCTTCCTCCTTCTGTTGTACAGTTTATTTATGGCAGGGGTCCACCAGACTGGACGCCTGCCTTTGGATGATTGGGTCTTGGTTTTGTTTGGGATAGCATGATCCATGCATTCCTGGAGATGTCCGTAGAATGCATTTATATAGGATTCTGCAGTTTGGGCTGTAGTTTCCACTGGCCCTGGGGCCTTGAAGGATTCCACTTCGGTTTTGAGAAGTGAGAAGTTCGCTTTTGAGAAGTTTTTCACTGTGGTTTTCTGGGCTGGGGGGTGGGGTCGGGATGTTGACATCCAGTGAAATTAATTTATGGTCTGATCTTACCAATGAGAGATATACTTCTGGTGTGGAACATAGAGTCTCCATGTTGGTAATGATCAGGTCTAGTATGTTGCCCCCTCTTGTGGGAGTGGTGACTAGTTGTTCCATAGCATTTGAGTTTATAATTTCCAGGAATCTTTGGGCTAAGGTGCTGGGGCTTGAGTAGTGCTCCCAGTCAATGTTTGGGTAGTTGAAGTCGCCCAATATAATGGTGTTCGGAGAGATCTTCATGATCTCCAATGTTTTCAGGAAAGCCGAATGGGATTCCTGACTTTGAGAGGGTGGTCTGTAGGATGCTATAAACTGAAAAGCAGTCTTGCCCACTGTTAGTTGCACATGGATGGTCTCCGATACTTCGTGCAATGCCACTAACCTGGAGGTGTGGATATCCTTGATAAATATGGAAACTCCCCCTCCTTTGGTGGTTCGGTCCGGGTTTTGGGGCTGAAAAGCATGATACGAGGTATAGCCTGGTAGTCCTGGGGTGCTCTCTGGAGCCTTGAACCAGGTTTCTGTCACTGCACAGATATCGATGTTCTCCATACTGAGGAGAGCTTTGAGTGAGTGCATCTTGAGGTTAAGACTTCTGGCATTTAGCAGCATTACCCTTAGTTTCTTGTTCCTTGTGCTGTCTATGGGGGTGGGTTTGACTTTTGAGCCTTGCCTAAAAAAGGCACTATGGGGGTGGCAAGAGCCTTTGCCAATATCCGAAAGCCCAGTGGTGACAGGTGCAAGCCGTCCCTAGCGAAGCAACGTGGCTTGTCGAGCATGTCATCCCAGGCTGACAGACACTGGATCCCCTTTGAATGACACCAAAATTTTAGCCAATTGTTAAAATCGATCATTTTGTCTTTGTACTGTGGCATCATTCTAGGTGAGGGTAAGATGCTGCTCAAGGTCAGGGTCATACCAGCCTGGGCTACATGATCAGAGAGCTCCTCTATGTCTCTTTTCATGTAGTCCAGGGAGGTACGTCTTAGGTCATTCACACCAGCATGTACAATAACTGAGTCATATTTGTATTTGCTTTGGAGTGACCTGAGTGCTTGCGTTATGTGTTGGATCCTAGCACCCGACAGGCAGCTCACCGTGACCTTCTCTTTATTCAGCCTGGTGAGCGGGACGTCAGTGTGTCTGACAATGGAGTCACCTATAACAAGAGTATCAGGTGTGTTATTCAGCCTTAAGGGCTGTGGCTGCTTGACACACTGACTTTGTGGGTTATGTGTTGTGTGTGTTTTGTTTTGAGGTAGCGTTTGCTTGGATGTCTGCTTTGGAGGTCTCTGTTGCTTAGGTAGATTTTTATTTAGAGCCTCCGAGTATGTTTTTGTGTATTTATGTGTTTGGTTCGCTGATGTGGTGGGACTATGTGATACTGGAATTGTGTTGTGTGAGGTTACCTTCTCCTCCTGACTGGTTACACCAGTTTTGAGATGAGAGAGCTCAGCCTCCAGTTTGGCTAAATAGTTGCATCTCTCACATATATTTGAACCTATTTGGAGGAGGAGAGGGTTGTCCGTGTACATGAGACAGTTGTAACATTGCCTCAAAATTCCCAGATTCACCAGCTGGACTGGAGAGGAAACCATTAACTGACCTTTGGACATGCTAGAGTAACAGGGAAACTGAATTTAAGATGGACCAATAGAGGACAGGGTAATCGTACAGAGTATAAGAGTAAGTAGTGCTTATGGTTTAATAGTGCTAACTTGTAGGATTACTTAATTGGACCAGTGAAGGGCCTTAGAATGAGAATATGGTGTTTAAATTGAGAGATAGAGCAGTTCTAAGGGAAAAAGTGAAGAGCAGACTTTGTGTAGCCAGGAATAGTTTAAACCCAATTAGGCGGCGCTGCCCGTTGTTGCGCTATGCTCAAAAACGCGCAAAAGAGGGTTTTAAGAGAGGAAGATGGAGTTTTGGAATTGACCCAAAATGGCCAATAAAACTACAGTTTCAAGTCAGTAACCACTCCCACAGGGGCAGGCATGCTGCTCAATGTTTTTCACTGCCACTGATCAACAGAGAGACTTTCCTTTAGCCCAAGCAAAAAATGGCCTCACAGAAACTTACAAACAGTTCAAGAACAGCAAGCCTGTAACTGAACTTTTTTAAATCTCAGAAAAGTGGGAAAAAAGCAAGAGTTTTTTATTTTTTCAGAGATAGCAGAGGTTAACAAGCATCAACAAGTTATAACAGTGCAGTAAATGACCCCACACAAGAGTGCTAGGCCAAAGACAGATAAAATGCAAGTTTTGAGAAAAAAACGATTTTAAAAATAAGTGCAAACAGGAAATTCAGTAAACAGCTCTAGGTTGTGCTCTAAATACAGTTACTAATGCAGAAATCAAATTTAACAAGCCAGAAAATGCTCAAAATAGGGGGCTATGCAGAAAAACTTAGCAAATAAACAGAGGAAAAATACTTAAAGTCTCAAAAGTATGATTCATTAAAAATAGAGAGAGAAAAGAATTTGTGCTAAGAAATGCTAAAATAAGGGCAAAATGTCTAAACAAAAAAGCTCTAGCCCTACGAAAAGAAGTGGATGTATGCAGTGCAACTGAAATGACTAGTTTCACTGTTAAAATAATTAAAAGATGAAACCGATGTGTGCAAGACAAAATGGGAGTCAAATACATGAAATACACTGCAACAGCAACTTATGTAAAAGGCAGCAATCCCAGAATGCACTATAACAGTAACAGACAAGAGAAGCACAAGGTACAAGAAAAAATACTGCAATTGAAATTCAAGCCTCGTGTACTATGTGTGGTTATAATCATGAAACTTTGCTCTCTCCTACTTTTACACCGAGAATAAACCATAACAGTTATGGATATGAAAACAGCAATGATGTAAGAACAAACTGTAACAATAACAGAGAACAGAAACTGAGCCACAAGGTGCAAGGAAAATAATGAAAAGAAAATGGTGTGCAATGAAAATTCAAGTCACGTGTACTAGGGGTGACTAGAAGCAAAGGAAGACACACTGTCCTGCTTTAGATCAATTTTGCAAACTCTGCTCTAGGAGGAGTAATTTTGCAAAGATGTGTAAAGGGACATACACGAGCTGAATCATAACTGTGTATGGATCTGAAAGCAGCAATGATGTGACAACAAACTAACAGTAATGGAGAATATAAAATGAGCCACACGGTGCAAGTAAAATAATGGGAAAAAAAATAGTGCACAATGAAAATTCAAGCCTTATGTACTAGGTGTGGCTAGAAGCAGAGGAAGATGCACTGTCTTGCTTTAGATCAGTTTTGCAAACTCTGTTCTAGGAGGAATACTTTTGCAAAGATGTATAAAGGGAAATACAAGAGTGTTCAAAAGAATTTTCTTGAAATGTAATATTTAAATGAGTTATTAAAGGAAAGAATTACATGTTGAGACAAGAACGGAAAGACTACAAGCAAGAAATCACGAACATTACAAAACAAAATGTTGAATTCAGTCTAAAACTGTAACATTTTGCCTGAAGACACTTGTGAAGCACGGGAGTACAAAGGTAGCCAAATGAGATCTATGTGCATATCGTTAACCTAGTCAGGACACCAAGTAAAAACTACTGGGTTAAAATCTGCTGACATGTGAATATAAATATCAGTAGAACAATATCCTATTTAAAATAATAAAACTTCAAAACATTAATTTGCCTAATATTCTGGTTTATTTAGCTTGTGATGAGCGAGCTATGATAAAACAAAAAGTACATAGAAACATCTTGAATATTGTGCAGAGCTACACTAAACACAAAAAGTTGCAATACCAAGAAAATGTCAATTTAAGACAGTAATGTGATATAAAGGAAGTTTGGTAGGAAGGAATGCATAAATATTTGGGAACTGATAAAGGATCGGCAACAGATGTGAATAAAACTCAGTGAGGAATACTTCAGAAGACTAAAACTAATACTGAAAACAGCCCTGACATCTAGGAATAAGTGTTTTATTTATTTATTTATATTTGTTGACCGGGAGTGTCCGACTGGACGTACGTCCATTTTCAGCAGAGGCCCGGGGAGAAAAGCTCCACAGTTAAAATAAACAGACAGTAGTTAAATTGGATTACATAGCAATTAACAATTTACATAGCAATTACTTACAACATATTTACAGATGAAGAACATAGTACATCAGTAGACAACTAGAATCTTTATCTGTGAAGTACATAACAGACATTAACAAATGTTACAAGAAGTTCCTGTTGTATAATAAGTACTGGCTTATGAGCATCTGAGCTTGCTATAATCAAAGTAGTTAGTGGAGTGGAAAGAAAGGTAGTGGTTGGATGAGGAGGGTGATATTAGAGTGGGAGTTACAAGGGCATAGCCAGCATGTTTTTAGATGCGCTTTTAGTAAAGTTTTGAAGTGGGTGCATGATGGTACGGAGGTAATTGTGGGTGGGAGGGAGTTCCATAATTTGGCTATGGTGCAAGAGAATAGTGCTTCACCAGCAGAGTTATTGGCTTTAGTGATCTGCAAGTGATTTTTGTTGCTGGATCTTAGTAGTCTGGTGGTGCGATAGGGTTGGAGTAGATTCTGGAGGGATGGGACATTTAGTGGATGATTTCGTAGTTTGTGGGCGAGTGAGAATTGATACCATTGTAGGAGGTGAGGGAGTTTAAGCCAGCCCAGTTCAGCAAGTGAGACACAGTGGTGACTACGGTAGGATGCCCCTGTGGTGAATTTGGCAATTTTGTTGTAGCAGGTCTATAGCTTGTTTAGATCGCATTGCCTTAGGTTGGTATATATTGGACAGGCATAAAGTAGGGTGGATACAAGGTGGGAATTTGCTATTGAAATCTTTTCTGCTTTAGTGAGAAGTTGCTTATTTCTGTATAGTGCTCCTAGTTTTTTGTGGACTTTTTTTATGGTCAAGGATATGTGAATGTCAAATTTTACTTTATTGTCTATTTCCACTCCTAGCAATTTGGTTTGTTCAGTTGGGTATATAGTGGTGTTGTCTTTTGCTGTGATGTTAAAGTGAGAGTTGTTTTGAGTATGTTTGGTGGGTTGGAAGAGGAGTAGTTTAGTTTTGTTTGGGTTGAGTATTAATTGGGCATCGGATAACCAAGTTTCAGCAGAGGAAAAGGCTTCCTGTATGACTTTTTGCAGTTTGGGTAGGGACTGGGCTGTGCAGATGATGGTTGAGTCATCTGCGTATTGTATGAGTGTGCCATGTTTGGTGGCAGAGGTTAGATTATTGGTGAAAACAGAAAAGAGTAGGGGACCCAAGGATGGATCCTTGGAGAATCCCTATGGCGACAGGTAGTTCGGGAAATATGTCATTCTGCCATACAATGGATTGTTGGCGGTCAGACAGGTAACTCTGAAACCAGTTGGTGACTGATTGTGTGAAGGATAGGTTATTGAGGACAGAGATAAGTTGTGTGTGTGGGACCATGTCAACTGCTTTAGATAGGTCTAGGAAAGTAGCAGAGGAGAGATAGCCATTGTTTTTATGCTGAAGGATAGTGTTAGTAAAAGAGAGTAAGGCAGTGGTGGTGCTATGGTTTGGTTGGAAACCATGCTGAGTATTGAAAAGGAAGTTGTTAGTAAGGAGGTAGTCTGAGACCTGAGAGTGTATGCATCTCTCTAGTATTTTGGAGAGGGGAGAGAGAATAGCTATGGGGCGGTAATTGGTTAGTTCTGTGGAGGGTCCGCCTTTGTGGAGGGGAATTATATGTGATACTTTCCACAGTGTGGGAACGTAACTTTCTGACAGAGATCGGTTAATCAAGATGGATACTGGGTAGGCCAGAGCATCAGCTGCGATTTTTAGGTATTCACTTGGGAGGTTGTCTGCTGCCAATCTGGTGGGCTTAAGTTTAGTTAAGAGTTTTTTTTATCTTGGAGGTAGGTACAGGATAGAAAGAGAAGGCAGTGGGGAGATTACTAGTTGAAGGTGTGGGTTGGAGGGGAGGGGGGTTGTGTTGTTTAGTTAGTGATAGTATGGTTTGTGTGAAGTGTGTGTTGAATGGAGGTAGCAATATTTTCTGAGGAGTGAGGGATGTTAGGAGGAGGGGTACTGGACTTTACCTGGGTGGAGGATGGAGTTTATGGAGGACCAGAATTGTTTGGGGCTGTGTTGAGAGGAGACTAGGGCAGACTGGTAGTATTGGAATTTGTCCTGTTTTATTAGCTTTTTGACTCTATTGCGTAGTTCTAGGAATTTCTGTCTAGTTGAGGGGGTTTTGGTTTTGCGCCAGTGCTCCCAGGCTTTATCCCTGTTTTTCATTTCTGACTTAGTGGTTTTCTGTAGCCATGGGGAGGGTTGTGCTTTGATTCGGGAAAGTCTTATGGGGGCATTGTAATTAAGGATGCTCAGGAAGGTAGTATTAAAAAATTCAACTGCGTCATCAAGACTGAGGTACTTTAGAGGATGCCAGTTACATTATTTGAGGGATGAGACGGATGTGAGTGGGTTAAAGTTTAGTTTTTTACGTATTTGACGGTAGATGACAGGTTTAGCTTGGTATAGGTATTTTTTGAGTAGGAATGTTGGGGAGTGATCACTGAGGCTATCTGATAAGCAGCCTGTTATATATGACTGGGGGTTCTTACTGACTAGTATCCAGTCCAGGGTAGTGTGCTTGCTGGAGTTTTTATTTATCCTGGTTGGCGACTGGACTAGTTGGGTGAAGCCAAGAAGGTTTACATGATGGGTTGGATGGTTGCCAGAACAGGATTGCCAGTCAATATTGAAATCACCTAAAATTATAGTTTCTTGTGGGAGATGGTGGGTAGACCGGCTGAGGAGGTTTTCTAGTGGATGGATGTTTTGGCCAGGTGGGAAGTAGCATCCAGTTATGCTGATAGTTTTGTTTTGGTTTATTTTGAGGTTGGTATATATTACTTATTCATTGCCTATTTGTGGAGCCGATGATTTTAAGATCTGGATGTTTAGATGCTGTTTAAATATTATAGCTACACCGCCTCATTTCTTGTTTAGCCGGTCTACTGTAGGGAGTATTTGCTCACTGGTAATGTGAGGTTTTAGCCAGGTTACTGTCAGGATGACTATATCTGGGGAGTACAAGTCTATGGTGGCATGGAGTTCATGGACTTTGTTGGATATACTTCTAATATTTAGGCTTAATAGAAGGAAGTCACTTGGCTTTCTATTGGATGTAATATGGGAGAAGTTGTGGTTTCTAATCTGATGAGGATTGGGGTTGGAGATGGTAGGGTTGGGGTGGATATCTCCACTTAGGGCTAGTTTAGATATGCATGAGGTTATTAGTTTTCTCAGTTTTTGAATGTGTTTGTTTATAAGGGAAACTTTATGATTGTGCTCTTTGGGTAATAGGTATGGTGGGAGGGTTACTGTGTTAAGCTGTAGGGATGCTTTATGTTTGAGTAATATAGTTGGTAGAATATGTGAGGGGTGCATAGGGATGTTTCTTGAGTTGGTGGGAGGGGAGCTGAGTGAGGGTGAGACATGAGTGGTGGTGTGAGTAGTAGTACAGTGGTAGTGGTTGAGTGGGGAAATGATGGCGCTTTGGTAGGATGTAAGATATGCAAGGAGAGTGCATGCCGTGAGCATAGGTAAGGTATGCTTGTACATGTTAGTTGAGGAGGTGTGATAGTAGTGGGAAGATGGAGGAGGTAGTGCTGGGTTAGTGCTGTGGTTGGCTACTGGAAAGATGGGAGGGGTTTGTGAGTATAATAAAGGTGGGACCACTGGGGGCGGGAGGGAATAGGGGGCAGGGTGGGAAGTGAAGCAGGTAGAGACCCTGTTAGTTGCTCTTATGAGGGGGCTGGAAACAATCAGGTAACAGAGTTAACTGATAAATGAACATATGATAGTGACAAGGGTGGTTGTAGTTGTAAAAATGGTGCCTGCCACAGGTAATATTTATTAACTTTGGGATTGTCTTAAGGTAATAAACAGGGAAGGGGGAGGGGAGAACAAGTGTGTGAGCAGCAGTTCTTTGTACTGCTGCTAATGAGCCAAAGCAAAGACAAGTTTGTGTTTAAGAAACAATCACAATTGACCAAGGACTGCTCTGAAACTGTAAGTCATTTCTTAACCATTACCCAGGTGGAAAAACAGGATAACCTTGTATCAGTAGTTTTAACTTACAGTTCTGCTGTGACTGACTTGCCCTAAAGGTATTAGATCAGTTGGACCGAAAAACAAGAAAAATGTTTCATGCTTATTAAACGATTTATAAAAATCAGTGTATATCAAGATTACATACATATTTTACTCTGAAAGAGGTATGAGTCTACTTGAAATTGGGCCTACCTGAAACTGATTAAATGTAGATCTGCAATCCTGGGACTGCATACATATCTGCTGACCTCATCAGGTCCAACCATACTGAAGTTATAAAACGTGAGAACAGGAAGTCTAAGATGACCTCTCTGCTTAGTTTAGCAGAAACATTGAGGTGGCAAGTGGAATGGAAATTAAACTAGAAGTAGAAAAAATTAGACAGCAACTGAATGTGCTTAAACAAAGAAAAATATGAGAAGGTGGATCAGATGCGAAGGAAAATAATGTGGAAAAGCCACAAATATAGTGGTAAATATAGAAATCTCCTGGAACAACCTCATATTGATCAAGATTTGATGGAGGAATGGTGAACTGAAACCAAAGGATGAAAGGCTGATAATGGCAGCCCAGAATAGTGGACTACATACATGTTGGTTTACAAAGTCCATTGAACATGTGGGAGAAACAGACAAATGTAGGTTCTGTAGAAAAATAATTGGAAACAGTTGTACAAATTATTATTTTATTTTATTTATTTATTTTATTTCCAGTTTGATTACCGGGGAAGTCCACTGGGCCCAGAGACCCATTTTAAGTGGAGGCCCGGGGAGAAAAGCTCCAGATGTACAAATATAAAATACAGAAATATAAAATATGAATGATACATTGAGGTAATCAGTTTGTACAATAGAAACATTCATTATTGCAACAAAGTCAAATACTACTTCACTAATGTTATTCTAAAAGGTTATACAATCATAAGCTGTTCTTATGGGGTAATTTAAGACAAAGCATTATTTGAGCACATGAGCACATTCTTAGAAGGTTATACATTTGTAAAGGAATTCTTATAGAGTAGTTTGAGAAAATGCAATTATATAAGCACATAGAGAAGAGAGTTAAGAAATCTATTTACAATATTTACATGAAGCAGAATGAAGATAAGTCTTTGGGACATTTTGAGTGCAATGGAGCACTCCATGTGGTATGAATATGTACTTGGATAGTTTTTAGTTGAGGTGGACTAAAGGGCAGCCTCACCTTTTTACACTCTAGGTAGGATATTTATGAGGTTTTGAATAGTTTTAGGTAGGGTGAAAGCAGGTGCATTTCCACTTAGTGGACAGATGTTTGAAAAGCAGAGTTTTGAAATTTTCAGTGCTTGATATAGTTCTTAGAGAGGAAGGGAGAGAGTTCCAGCAACTTCAGTTGAGCATTATTGCTGAGTGATACACTCATGGCAGACGGCCTGTACACTGAAAGACACAATAATGTGGCAAGATTACTACAATATGGAAATAGCTTAGGAGCACTGGCAACACGAACCACAAAGCATTATAAAGAATAATGAAGTGCACATCGCGTGGAAGCACGCATTACCAACAATTCAAAATAATATATGCAAGAAAACCAGATATGGCGGTCCATGAAAAATACAAAAGTAACACAGATCATTGAAATTGCTGCACCAAGCAATTACAGTGTTTCATTTACACAAAAAAACAAAGTCATAAAATATCAGGATTTGCAGGCAGAAACAAGAGCAATGTGGAAGAAAGATACCTAGACAGTTCCAACAGCAGTAGGAGCAACGAGTCTTATAAAGAAGAATCTACAGTCATATTAAGATATGTTGCAAATACATTTAACTTCATATGAACTGCAAAAAGAGTCAGCTCTGGTCACATTGCGGGTGCTGGGAAGAGCACTTCTGGCTAAAATCAATGACTGAAATTATACTAGGAATGGGGTCCTTTCCGGCCATGGTATTAGAAACCCAAAAGACTTGGGAAAAATTAAACCCAGCCATACCAGTAACATTGTTTGGGACTACTCAGATTTATTTATGTTTAAGGAATCTTATACAAGAATATCACATACAAATAAATGCTGATGCAATGCCAGCGTCACTATGTTCACAGGAATATACCAATAGCTCTCAGTAGTTAACACTGTGCAAGACTTGAAGTGAACTGATAATTTATCGCAAATGAAAAAAATAAACTTCCAAAACCAGAGTAATGTAAAACAAAGATCAATAAAATGCCAGATAACAGCATGCACAAAGGATTTATTAAAATAAGTTTGAGTTTTCATTTAATACTTCACCATGAGTGTCTTCATAATTTCAGCACTGATTTAAAAAAAACCAAAAAAAAACAAAAAAAAAAAAAAAAAACTTTTTACATAATCAGATTCTCATCCCATGCTACGAATCAACCAGTACAATTACCAACATTAAAAAATAACATGAAAAACTTTTCTTAAATACAAGTCTAAACACCAACATGAAGACAATATTCAAGAAACTGCAGTATTTCATAAAACATCATAATAATGATGTTTAAAACTTTTTTATTATTTATGTATATGTGTGTGTGCATGTATATATATCTATACATACACAGACACACACACACATATATATATATATATATATATATATATATATATATATATATATATATATATGTGTATATATATATATGTATGGGTCTACTTCATTTGCCCTAACTTCCAATTGACTGACACCCATTTGACTGAGACCAAATGACTGAAATTTCATTTGATTGACTGACAAGTATTATTGGCAGTCTCCAGAGCAGTGTAAGGCAAGTAACTGGAAAATGTCCCATTCCCCACTGTAGTGCGACCCTGGAGTTAGTTAGGGGGGGTGAAGCCCCCCACTTACTTTTGTTTTACTAAGCAATATTAAATCAAAACTAAACAATATAATATGAAATTAAGTGGGGGGCTACACCCCCCCAACTATATATTCTAACTCCAGGGTCGCACTATAGTGGGGAAGGGGACATATTCCATTTATTTGCCTTACAGTGCTCTGGAGACTGCCAATAATACTTGTCAGTCAAATGAAATTTCAGACAAATGGGGTCAGTCAAATGGGTGTCAGTCAATTGGAAGTTAGGGCAATTGAAATAGACCCATATATATATATATATATATATATATATATATATATATATATATAGATAGATATAGATATATACACACATATACATATACACACACACATATAACCCCCCCCCACACACACATATATATATATATGCTAAAGGCGCTACATTTCTCAAACAGCACTTCTGTTTTACATCTGTTTAGTCGACCCAATTTATTCAACTAAACAGATGGTCAAACACCCATCAACAAAAAATTACATCATAAAGAAACTTTAAATAATGCACAATATATAAAGCCTTGACCTACCTTAATGGCATACTCCACCTGATTCTGCCAGTGACACAGAGAAAACTCTCTAAGCTGGGAAAACCTGTATAAAAGTTAAACTCATATTACTTTCATATTAAACTTTGCTAGCTATCTAACTGAAGTCTAAAACAATCTCTTCCAGCTTCCTATCACACAACAAAAGATTTTTGGGCTAAATTGCACCACAGCATTTAAAGGTAACAATCTAAATCATGTGTGCCATTTGCAATTCTTGCTCATATACACTATACAAGAAACCACAAAATATCAAATTGGGAGATATCTTCCCTTGGGTTATTATTAGTTAGTACCTCTGGTGAAAAAGTATAAGTGATGTCTTTCATACTTCTGTAATGGAAACACTGGGTAGATATAGCTTGTGTACGAAAACTGGAAAAAGCAAGCAACTAAACTGTTGGAGTTTAAAAGGAAACACACTATGGAGAAGGAGGACATAATCAAACCATCCACAGAGCACTCTTGTATGTAGCTTCACAAAAGTAAAAGCTAAACCTGAAGAGGACAGTTCAGAAAGATAATACAGACCCACTGACATGTCTTCTTGCTTTGGGTATTGGTTCTTCCTTTGAAACCAGAGGGAGAATGTTTCCATTAAGTTATTTCCATTAAGTTAGGTATGATTCTATTGTGTCTGACCTTCCTACATACTCTCACGATTTACAACAAATCCTCAGAAAAATTATGGCAAAGGTTAACAGTCATGGCTTTCAAGCTGCTAATCTTAAGAGTACTTTAGGGATGTATTACGGACCCCTAACAATGCATCAAGAGGTGCACATGCTGAGACAACAATATTGGTTTCTCCCTTGGCATCTGAAGCAGATGGGAGAGCCAGTGCTTCTATGGCCAGAAAAGGGCAATTAGGGACATTTTGGCCCATCCATCTTTAACTTCTGAACTACCCTGGGGAGCAGGGTTGTAGGAGGGAAAGCAAAGAAAACTAAATTTATCCAATATATACAGAAGGCACCTTCTGATCAAACACCTCTATTTGGAAGTCTAGTACAGAATGTCAAGCTAAATGCCAAAATGTGTATAGTCATCCCCTTTGGCAAAAACAAAGTGCCCACAAATTACCACATAGGTGGTAATCCATTAAGTACAGAAGAAGTAATTAGGGACCTGGGGACCCAAGTTGATAGCAATCTCTCATTTGACAACCACGTGGCCAAAGTGGTTAGAAAAACATTTTATATAGCCCACCTAATCATGAAGGGATTCACATCTAGATCAGGGGAGGTCATCGTGCCTCTTTACTCATCCCTCATCAGGCCCATAATTGAGTACAATGCCCCTTTTGGGATGTACCTTACCAGACACCTGCAGCAACTGGAAAGACCCCAAAATTACCTCACCAAGAGGATCAAAGGGCTCAAACAGATGCCATATGCTGCCTGGTTAAAGAAACTCCAGCTCTACTCAGTGGCATACCGCCTGTTCAGAGGCGATCTGTGCCTGACGTATAAAGCCATGTCCAACCTGGAATTAATGGACATGCTGCGCCTCAGAAAATCCAAATCCCATCGAGCTACACGCTCGAGAGACTTGAACCTCAGCACTGAAATAAATAGGACATGCTGGAGGGACAGATTCATAACCCAGAGGCTCCCTTCACTCTGGAATAAAATCCCAGTCCAGGTTAGGCAGAGTCCCTCATTGACTCTATTCAAGAGGAATCTTGATGAGTGGATGGGAGATCGTAGGTTTACCCCGGGTATCACTTCTGTGTCACTGTTAGACAGAGGCACAGTATACTAACCTCGAAAAAGGGCATAGCAAAATAAATTTAAAATGGGTGGCAAAAGCCAAACACATTCTGGCTAGGCTTATAAATGCCCTAGGGCAGATAGCCTAGTATGAACCTATGTTCTCAGTTGCTCTGAGAGGCAAGACGTTTCACCTGTGTCACACTCCGTTTGTAAGGTCTAAGAATGTGTCGCTGTCTAGCATCCACTCCTGTCTTTCTACTGCGGCCCTGCTTAACTGCTCTGCTTTAGAGTTCTCCTGAGTTGGTATACCGCCTGCCTTCAGGAGCAAACTGTATTCCAGGACCTGTTTTCAAGCCTAAAATGCTAACCTGCAGAGATGGCAGGAGTGTGTTTCTGGTGTTGTGTGTTACGGCATGCAGGCTCCTAGACTTCCAGAATGTCCTGAAGGTTTTGACAGTCTAAATGACTGCAATCATCTTCTTTATGTTTATTTACAGTTTTGCCTCCCTGCACTGCCAGGTGCCCTACTCTTACAGGTGCAAGTTATGTGCACCCATACCATAACTAAGGTATCCATGGTCAGAGTCTACTTTGTGGGAAGTGTTTTGAAAGAAAGATCCTAGGTCATTCCACCTCTTCCTTGCATTGGATAGGACTGAAAAGTTATGCTTCAGAGAATAACACTGCTTGTCCCAGGTATTCTTCAGGTACAACTGGAGTTACCTCGTAAGCAGTCTGGCTAGTGGCACCAAGAGTATGGTGGATGCTATATGACCCAGAATGCTCAGGAACTCCCTGTTTGTTACCATTGATCCCCAAATAATGTCATGAAAAGGAACTCTACCATTTCCTGTGTTAGGTAAGCTTTTGTTGACGTGCTGTCCAAGATAGACCCCAAGATCATCACTACTCTGGTTGGGCATAAGCTGGACTGCTGCTTGTTCTATGAGAAACCTAACTTGTTCAAACAGCGCTCTCTCAATCTCCTCTTGGGTTTGTTCTTAAATCAGACAGTCATCCAGGTAGGTGTAAAATAAATACTCCCTGTTTCATCAGGGTAAGGGCAAATGTGTTTGCCTCAGTTATGCAGTGAGACATGACCAGTGCCAGACATTTTATAAAAACTCTGGGTGAAACCAAAGAGCAAGATGTTAAACTGGTAATGGTTTCCTTCCCATTAAAGAATACTGGAATTGTCTCTGTTCTTTGAAAATACATATAAGGCGGTAGGCATCCTTGAGATCTAATGTTACTAACAAGGCCTGGGAGCAGTCAAGGAGTAGGAGGGCCTGTAAAGCTAAGCATTTTTAATTTAGGAATTCTTAATAACCTGTTTACCCTCAACAATTCCATAATGACTTTCCATAATCCATCTTTTCTTGGGACAAAGAAACACCTGCAGTAAAACCTTTGGCCTTTTGGTCTCAAGGAGCAAGGTCTATAGTTCCTTTTAGTAGTACTTCTGCTAAAAGGAAGGGAAAGCATAATTGTATTAGCAACCTACCATAATTGTACACATTAGACTATATCCATGGTTACAGTACTGACTTTGGGGATTCCTGACTGCGGATGCCCAAAAGTCATCTGATTTCTAGAACTCTTCATTCTTCTCCACTTTCACCCAGACTCTCTCTCACTCATATATAGGTTCATAGATGTGTACTAGGCTAATGGCCCTGGAGCCTTTACAAACCTAGCCCATAGAAGTGCCCTGGCATCGTACTACCTGACGTTAGTTCCCAGTGCCTCTATCAAGTAGAGCCACTGGAGTGACCCCTGGGGTGAACTTTCTATTACGTATCCACTCATCAAGATTTCTCTTGAAGAGAGTGAGGTGCTCTGTTTGACATGTATGGGAAGTGTATCCAGAGCATGGGCAGTCTCTGGGTGAGGAACCTGTCCCTCCATCATGTTCTGTTGATTGTGGTAATGGTCTCTGGAGCGTGTGGTGCGGGGGGATTGGGATTTTTTAGATGTAGCATTTCTAACATAGCTGGGTCAGACATGGCTTTCTAAGACAAGCAAAGATCGCCTCTAAGTAGGGGATATGAGACACAGAATAGCTGAAGTCTTTTGAGTCTGTCTGTGTACGACATGTGTTTAATGCCTAGGATCCTCTATGAGGTACTTCTGTGGCCTCTCCAGCTGTTATAGGTGTCTAGTGAGGTACATGCCAAATTGGGCATTATACTCATTGATTGGTCTAAAAAGAGAGAGAGAGAGAGAGAGAGAGACAATGACCTATTTCTTCTTGGAAGCAAAACCCTTGGTAATGAGATGTGCCACATATAAGGACTTTGACCACAGTGGCAATGTGGTGGTCAAATGAGAGGTTGCTGTCAACCTGTGTCTCCAGATCTCTTATAATGCCTTCAGTGTTCAGTGGGCTCCTATTAGTAGGAACTGAAGTTTTACCAAAGGGGATGATGACACATTTTTTGGCATTAAGCTTAAGGCCATGGTTTCAACACCTCTCATTGGTCTCAGTAAGTCCTTTCTGTAGGATGTCGGCATCACTTAGGGAGTTAATAATGGCGCCCAGCTTGCAGTCGTCTGCAAACTTGGTCAATCAGAGTCCCTTTGTGTTGGCCTGGACTTCTGAGAAGTAGATGCCGAACAGGAGACGACCCAGGACTGAGCCCTGTGGGACTCCACTTGTGACTGGTCGGCAGTCTGACTTGAGAGTCTAATACTTTCACAGTGTGCGTTCTATCTGTGAGCCAATTTGCAACCCACCTAGTGATATAGGTGCTGATGCCTACTTTGGAGAGTTTATCAAAAATTCCTGAGTGAGGAATGGTATCAAAGGCCTTGGCCAGATCGAGGTAGGCTGTATGCACTGCCTTACCTTCATCCACAGCTCTGGTGACTGGCTCAAAGAAGTCAACCAGGTTGAGCAGACATGATCTCCCTTTGACAAAGCTAAATTGCGTGGAGTCTAGAGTTTGGATATTTCCTATATCTTTGTTAATCAGGTCCACGATGATGCGCTCCATAGCTTTATATATCAAACTCATCAGACTAATGGGGCAATAATTCCCAGGGTCTGTAATTGCTCCCCCTTTATGGAGAGGGATGACTATAGCAGTGCGCCATTCGGTAGGGACAAAGCCTGAGGTGAGGCTGTGACTGAACAGGGCACACAGGATGTGGTGCCAGATCACTTTGTAGTTCATGTAGAACACAGCCAGGGATATTATAGGGTCCCACAGAAGCTGTGCTCTTGGCCTTGGACAATGCAGCTTTAACCTGTGCTGCAGTAATGCTGGGTGCCTGGCATTCTTCTGGTATTGTGATTGGTCCTTTGGGGCAGGGGGGTAAAGTTGGCACTAAATCTGTCAGCCAGTATGTTGGCAATATCTGTTGGCTCGGTATAGGAGGTACCATTGTGCAGTAACTCAGAGCAAATCTGGGTATTGCTGTGCAGGCTCTTGATAAAACTATAGAAGGCTTTGTGATTGTTTTTAGTGTCTGCTGCAATTCTGCCTTCATATCTGGCTTTAGAGGATTTGATGAGGGCTCTCTACTTTTTGTTGAAGCTAATAAGGGAGTTTTTCCAGTCTTGGGACTTCCTTTTTCTGCAACAGTTTATTCCTTCTGTTGTAGAGTTTATTAATGGCATGGGACCACCAGACTGGCTTCCTTTTTTGGAGGAGAGCATCTTGGTTCTGTTGGGTATGGCTAGCTCCATGCATTTATGTACATGTTCATACAGTGCACTGGTGTATGATTGGCAGTCATGCTGCTATCCTCCATTGGCATGGGTGCTGTGGAGTTAGCCACCTCTGTTTTTAGGAGTCCAAAGTCAGCTTTGGAGACGTTTTCAAGGTGGTTACCTTTGTGGGGGGTGTGGGTGAGATGTGTATTTCCATAGTGATTAGTTTATGGTCAGATCTGACCAGGGATGGATTGACTACTGGTGTAGAGCAACGGTCGCCCATGTTAGTAATAACCAGGTCAAGGATGTTGCTTCCTCTAGTGGGGGTCAGAATGAGCTGGTCCAGGGCATTGGAATTGATGAATTCCAGGAAGCGTTGGGCCAGTGTATTGGTGCTTGAGTAGTTTTCCCAGTTGATGGAGGGGTAGTTGAAGTCTCCTAGTATGAGAGTGTTGGGTTGGATCTTGATAGATTCCAGGGTGCTTAGGAACGTGAGTGAGAGTCTAGGGACATGGCTGGGACCTATAGCAGGCTATGACCTGGATCACCATCTTACCCAATGTTAGTTGTACCTGAAGTATTTCAGATGCGTTATGCTGAGCTACTAGTCTGGAGGTGTGCATAACCTTTATGAATATGGAGAGACCACCGCCTTTGGAGCTATGGTCCATGTTTCAGGGCCGAAAGGTGTGGAATGTTATAGCCTGGTAGCGCAGAGGTGCTTCCTGCTGCTTTAAACCAGGTCTTCGTTACAGCACAAATGCCAATGTTCTCCATTTTGAGGAGTGCTTCGAGTGAGTGCATCTTGAGATTTAGACTTCTAGCATTGAGCAGCATGACCCTCAGATTGCATTTATTTATAGCTGTTACAGTGGTAGCATGAGCCTTAGCCAGTACCCAGAAGCTCAGGGATGACAGATGCAGGTCATCTCTAGCAAAGCATTGAGGTCTGTCAGTCACATCATCCCATGCAGACAGATACTGGATCCCCTTAGAATGACACCAGAAACTTAGCCAATTGTTGAAGTCAGTCATTTTTTGTTTGTACTTTGGTATCATTCTGGGTGATGGTAGGATACTGCTCAGGGCTAGGGTCATACCTGCTTGGGCCACATAATCCGAGAGCTCCTCCATGTCTCTTTTCATGTAGTCCAGGGAGGTGCATCTCAGGTCATTCGCACCCACATGGACAACGACAGAGTCATACTTGCACCTGCTATGGAGTGACCTGAGTGCGTATGTGTCGGATTTTGGCACCTGACAGACAGCTGACTGTTACCTTCTCCTTATTCAGGCTAGTGAGTGGGACATCTGTGTGCCTCTCTATTGAGTCACGTATGATTAGTGTATTGGGTAAGGTGTTTAGCCTTAGGGGCTTAGGTTGAGGGGCACACTGTGGAGGTGAGGTATGTGTCCTGTGCTTTGTGCTGTGTTGTGGTGGTTGAGTGCGTTTTCTATCTTGGAGGTCTCTGTTGTTTGGATAATTTTCTATTGAGAGCCTCCGCGAAGGTGGGTGTCTGGTTTGTGTTTTTATGTAAGAGAAGTGACGGTGGGTGTTCCGAAGGGCTATGTGTTCCATGTGGTGTGGTGCAAGTGTTGACATTCTCCTCTTGACCAGTTAGTCTGGTCTTGGCTGGAGAGTGCATTGCTTCCAGTTTGGTTATATAAGTGTATCTCTCACAATTCTGAGTGTTGGGAGGTAAGAGGAGAGGGTTGTCTGTGTACATGAGGGAGTTGCTACACTGCCTCATAATGCCCAAGTGCACCAGGTTAATAGGAGAAAGCACAGGGAACTGCCCCTTAATCGTATCTGGAGGGGTGGTCATAACTACTAAGTATTGGAGCTATTTCCGTGAAAAACCTGTTGAAGTACAAAGTGATTAAGCTATCTAAAGTGCAAGAGAGAGAGAACTAGCAAGATTCAAGGGAAAAAACTGAAGAGCAGACAAACAAGCGTAAACCCGCGCAAACGTGGGCTTTTACACCAGAAAGTTGAAAGGGATGGAAAAACTGCCCAAACAGCCAATAAAATACAATTTCTGGGCCAGAAACCACTCCTCTTGTGGTAGACAGGCGTGCTTACCACTCCCACTGATAAGCTAGAAGGCTTCCCTCCAACACAGAAAGGCTTGGGGGCTCAGTAGCTTACAAACAGTCCTGGATACAGCAACTCTGTATCTGGACTAGACTAGTTACAGGAAAGGCGGGAAACAAGCTTAGAATTTTTTTTTTTTTTTTTACAGAAAAGCAGCTAAAACAGCAGTAAAAACAATTCAAATGCAGTGCAAGCTAGCACACGAGTATGTAGCAGTATTAAAGCAAATACAGTTTTAAATAAATCCAATTAAATTAAAAAAACGACTAAAAACAAGTGCAGAAAAAAGAAGTTATGTACTCACCATAACGTTCCATCTGAGTAGTTCTACTTCATTTGTCTTCAACCTGTGGGATACCGGATCCGTATCGGATCGAGCCGGCAACCTTACTAGCATCTACTCCGAGCTCCAAGCTCCTCCCCTTACCCATAATACACCTCAACTACCTTCCAACCCCCAGATCCAGTCTGCTACCACTTATACTGAGAACCCGACCTGAAAGAACACCTTATGTACCTAAAAACTGCAGCCAAACAGGCTGTCCATATAAGGCCAGGGGGAAGGAGGGAGGGATGGTTGAAGACAAGTGAAGTAGAACTACTCAGATGGAACTTTATGAGTACATAACTTCTTTATCTGAAGTAGTTTACTTCATTTGGTCTTCAACCTGTGGGACAGAGTCCCCAGCTACTAAACTCCTGGGAGGCCTCATGGAAGGATATTCCAGAGCACTCTGGAACCAAAGGATGCTGTCCTTCTAGAAGTCAAATCCAATTTGTAATGAGAAATAAATGTATGAGGTGAGGACCAAGTAGCTGAAGAACAAATATCATCCAAAGAGACTCTAGACCAAAAGGCAGCAGATGTAGCCATGGATCGGGTCTACATTAGAACATCAAAGTTTCAAAACTTCGAATGTTCGAATATCGACCCCTATTCAGCAAACGCTGAAAATAGTGAAGCTACAGAAAACCAAATCTTTTCCTAGGGAAAGAATTTGGTTGTCTGTTTCTGTAGCTTCGCTATTTTCAGCGCTGTGGTGGAAATTTACGGGTTGCGTTCAGGTAAGTGCGTGACTGGGCGCGGGTTAGGTGAGTTAGGGTTAGGGCGCAGGTTAGGTATGTGTGCGATTGTGTGGACGTGAGTGTTAGGGCGGGTTAGATGAGTTAGGGTTAGGGTGCGGGTCAGGTAAGTATGCGATTGTGTGGACGTGAGGGTTAGGGTGGAGTAGGTGAGTTAGGGTTAGGGTACAGGTGAGGTGAGTGTGCAATAGTGACGGACCTTAGGGTTAGGCTTTGGATTAAGGTAAGTGGATAGTTAGTGGTGTATGTACAGTTTAGTGTAGGGTTAGATGTAAGATTTTAGGTGTATGCGTGTGGATTGCTGTTTGTTTGGTGTGCTTGTGTTGTGTGTATGTGTTCTGCATGTTCGATGTAAGCGTTCGCTGAATAGGGGTCGCTATTAGACATTCAAAGTTTTGAAACTTCGATGTTCTAATATAGACCCCATGGATCTAGTGAAATGAGCTCTCATCTGACCTGGAGGAGACATGCCTCTGCTCTTATAGATCCGAAGGATGCATGAAGAAATCCACCTAGCAATAGTGACCTTTGAGATAGGTTTCCCTAAAAGAAGGTTTATAGAAGGATACAAACGATCGGACTTACGAAAATGTTTAGTCCTGTGTAAATACAATCGTAACCGACTATCAATATCCAGCAGGTGGAGTTTGTATTCCATTTTGTTAGCAAAATTAGGAAAGAAAACAGGTAAATTGATGGTTTGATTGATAATAACTGGTGATGCCACCTTAGGAAGAAAGGATGGATTGGTCCGAAGGGAAACACTAATCTTTGTGAAAAATCATATAAGGAACCTTGACGGACAAGGCCTGCAGTTCTGAAACTCTTTTTGCAGAGGTAATAGCCAACAGAAATGCTGTTTTTCAAGATAAATACTTTAGATCTGTGGTTGCAGCAGGTTCAAAAGGCAGAGAGAGCTTGAAGAACCATAGTAAGGTCCTATGGGGGAAGAGGATCCTTGAACGGGGGTGTAACAGAAAAGTCCCTTGAATAAAGGGTTTACACAGACTCGAGGAGGCTAGAGAGGCAGAATTCTAACCCACATAAAAATGAGAAATGGCAGCCAACTGAACCTTGACAGTAGAAGAACTAGCTCCGTGTTGAAAAATATCAGCTAGAAAATCAAGAATGGCAGAAACAGGAGCCGTGAAGGGGTCTAAACTCCTCTGAGAGGCCCAAAAGGAAAAACATTTCCATTTGCTGCAATACACCTTCCTGGAAGAAGACTTATGAGCAGCCACCAAAATAGACCTACCCGAAGAAGATAATCCAGGAGTCCTAGCAATCACGGGAACTGGAGCAGCGAAGCTGTGAGCTTCAAACTGTCCAGATTCGGATGCAAAACCCCCAATGGGTTTATCAGATCGTGAATGGGATCCAAGATCCAAGGCAGAGCCAGAAGATGAGACCAAAGAAAGAAAGGGAAACCATACCTGGCGAGTCCAAAACGGGGCAATGAGGATAATTTTGCTCCCCAGTCGACGAGCTTTCTGTAGAAACCTCGGAATAAGAGGTACTGGAGGGTAAACATATAGAAGACTGGGAGGCTAAGCATGGACTAGAACATCTCTGGGGGACTTCCCCGGCAGGGGGTTCAGAGCGAAAAACTCGCTGCACTTCACGTTGGAAGGAGATGCGAAGAAATCGCAGCAAGGCTGACCCCACTCCAGGAAGATCTGCTCCGCTACTGAAAGATTCAGAGACCACTTTGTAGGGCATCAGAATAGACCGACAACCTGTCCACTAGGACGCTGGACCGTCCCGGAATGTGCGTTGTGATGAGAAAATGACAGGTAGAGATCGCCCATTCCCACACTCTCATGACCTCGCGACAAAGGGGGGTAAGATCTGGTCCCTCCCTGTTTGTTGATATACCAGACCACTGACATGTTGTCTGACTGAATTGCAATAGTTCCCAGAGGAAGAAAGGCATGAAGGGCCTGCAACTCTAAAAGGACCACCCTCATCTCTAGAACGTTTATGTGCAAGCTGGTCTCTACAGTGGACCACAGGCCTTGGACTGTCCTGCCCAAACAGTGCCCCCCCCACCGAGTTGGGAAGTGTCCGTGGTCACTGTGGCTTGGGCAGGGGCTCGAACAAAGGGTCGTCCATAAAAATGTCCAAAGAACACATCCACCATATGAGGGATGACCAACAGACTCGACCGAGTTGTATTGGATATGACAATGGAAGTTTCAACAGGGACCATTGTACAGCTAGTGTCCACTGTAGAATTCTCATATGCAACTGGGCACATGGGAGAAGCGTTATGGTCGCTGTCATTGAACCTAAGGCCCGCAACACTGAATCCGCCGTTGGAAGATGAGAATGGTAGATTAGAGAGACATGCATCCTCAGGTTTTGTACACTCTCCGAGGTCAGGACGACTTTGCACTGTAATGTATTTATCTTTGCACCAATGTAGTCTATTACCTGCACAGGGTCTAGGAGTGATTTGGATGTGTTGATTATGATCCCCAAATGCAGGGCAAGGATCAAGACATAATCCCTGGTTTGGAAAAATAGACGCCTGGTGGGAGCAGTGAGGAGCCAATCGTCCAGGTACGGATAAGGCCTGGATCCCCAGGTGAGCCACTACCACCGCCATCACTTTGGTGAACACCCTGGGGGCTGTGGTGAGACCAAAGGGTAGGGCTCGAAATTGGTAATGACGGACTCCGAGCAAAAGCGGAGGAACCTCCTGGAGCTTCTTTGCATTTTTAGGGTTGGGAGGGTGGCCTAATGGTTAAGGTGTTTGCCTTACAAACACAAGGTGCAGGGTTTGAGTCTCGCAAGGGATAATTGGCTAGGCTTAAAATGGCTCACAAGGGCAGTTAGCTTAGTACTAATTATGAATCTATTTTTATGTGATAGTAAGCATCCTGGAGGTCTAACGAGCACATCCAGTCGCTCTCCTGCAGGTACGGCATGATGGAATGTACTGTGACTATTCAGAACTTCTCTTTGGCAACTGACAGGTTCAGAGTAGATATGTCCAGAATGGGCCTCGAGTCCCCAGTTTTCTTTGGCACTAAAAAGAACCTATAGTAGAAGCCCGATCCGTACTGATCTGGGGGGACGGTTTCAATAGCTCATTTTTCTACCAGCTTGGAAATTTCCTGTGCTGCTGCTTCCCTTTGCGTGGGTGGTACATCCGGGAGGTGTTTGGGAGATTTGGGGGGACCCACAAAGGGGATAAGAGTATCCTCTGGATATGATCTGAAGCACCCAGCGGTCTGATGTTATGGACTCCCATGCCGCCAGATGCAAGGACAATCGTCCCCCGACTGCCTCCAGAGTAGAGCAGTCAGGCGACCCCTCAGGGTTGCTGTTCGGGTCTGTCCAAGAAAGGAACTTGAGACCCAAAATTCCTCACACCCCCTCTGCCTCTGGGCCGGCGTCCATTCTGTCCCCCTCTGCCTCTGGGGGAAGAAGAACCCTGAGTGTCCTGAGAATACTGCGACTTCCGGAACCATTCTTTTGCCCTCTCTGGTTCCAGGAAAAGGACCTTTGAGGATTCGAGAAGCAGATCTCGATGACAGTGTCTTCCCGTCCTTCTCACTCCGGACTAACGTCTCTTTGATGGTCTTACCAAAAACAGTAGAGCCGTCATAAGGGGCATTGGCAAAGGACGCCTTGAAAGGTTCCAAAAATTGACAATCTGAGCCAGGCATTGCACCTCATGGACACGCCAGACCCAGCCGCACTAGCCGCTCCTTCAGTAGCATAGGAAAGGAGTTGCATGGACGTGTTGGAGACAACTTTCAAAGTGCCCATCCTCACGGAGAACGAGTCCCTGTCCTCCTGTGGCATGGACTTAGGGGGAAGACTCTGCCAGCTCCTTTACCAGGTCGTGTTGGAGTCTTGGGAGATGGGCCAAGTAGCTCAGCTCCCTAATAGAAAAGGTAGCTGAAGCGTAAACCCACTTCCCTAGGAGGTCCATCATCTGCGACTCTCTGTCAGGAAGATGAACCAAGGAACTCTCCTGGGCTAGTTCCTTCTTTGTGGCTGCTGCTATCACCATAGCATCTATGGGGGAGCCCTTGTTCCATGCTGGCCTATCCAAAAGTGGACTCAAAATCTTCTCAGGCCTCATGGAAATTGGTTCCATGCTTTCTGGCTCCTTCCATGCCCATGAGGTGAACAGGTCCACCAAGGGATCTGCAGGAGGGGACAAGCAGAAAGTAGATGGGCCTGTGCCAAAAGCCTCCAGGAACACGGACTCATCAGAGGAAGGTTTGGGGGCAGACCAACCTCGCCGTTGGCGAAGGATTTCCATGATATCTCCAAAGGAGACATCCTCGGGAGGTGACCTGGGGGAACCTTCCCCATCATCTAAGTTCGTATCCTTGGTGAGGGACTTGAAGGAGTCCAAGTGCCCCCTCTTGCACGTATGCTTGTGAGGTACATCTCTGGTGGGGCTCTCCGGGGAGAACTCGCAAGCCACTTGTTCCTCAGGTGGAACCGTCTGGGGATACTTGAGCATGGACTGTCCCTCTGGTAAAATGATGGGAATCACAGAAAGAGCTGAGGGGGTCAGGGTGGAGTCCAAGGGGACAGTCAGGGGGTCTCGATCCAGCAGACAGAACCCTTTCTACCACGAACACCGAGGGAGAACTAACCTCATGTGGAACCAATAAGGAGGCCGGTCTCCCTGGGTCCGATGAGAGAATCAGAGCTGGGCCTGATGTGGACGGAGCTCAGAGGGAGGGAACTTGGCCTGACAAAGGTGGAGCCGATGAAAAAAGCTCCACTCCCTCGGATCCGACACCCAAGCTCCGGCTCAGAGAGCAACTCGGATCCGACATGCTCCAAACAGCTGCTGGCATCGAGGAAGCAGGTACTGTTGGCCCTGAACCCCTGACTAAAGCCATCCTCGGATCAGAGTACTCCAAACCCAGTGGACAGATCGGAGAAGGAGAAATTGGTTGAAAAAAGGGAGGTGAGCGCCCCCCTCCTGAAGCAGAGGGGGCTGGCAAGACCCCCCCATCTGGATCTGAGTACGAATGAACCTCATCATTTTATCCATGTCGACTTCCAATAAGGACCGGGTGGACCTCAACGAGGCCACAGACTCAGACCTTGCGGGTTGGGGCACCGAGGCCCTAGATGTAGAGCGTGTCTCTTCCGGCTACGGGGAAAACCTTGGAGATCGGAGCCGAGGGGAGTCACGGATCCTGTGGGTCTTGACCGGTGAAAGAAGGTCCGGAGACCTCTTGCGTTTCTCTCTCAATTTTGGCTCTTTCTCCTTCTCTCTGCCCCTTTTCCGCTCCGCTTCCGCAGGCTTTGGCATGGGAGGTTGAGTGCCCACCTGGGAGGAAGGAGAAGCAAGGCCAAGAGAGGGAGGAGAAGGGCAAGAGAAGGAGAGGCGGCCACAGCAGCCGCCATGACCGAAGACGAGGCAACCACCTCAGAAGGGGGAAGAAGGCCTTTCAGGGCCAACTTAGCCTTCCTGTCCTTGATTGCGCAAGGGTTAAAACCCACGCATATAGTGCAGGCTGTACCAAGATAGGCCACGTCCAAGCACATTATACAAAGAGTGTGGCCATCCACAGGGGATAACTTATGGCCACAATTGGTGCATCTTTTAAACATTGGCTTATCAGCCATAGTATCAGTGGAAAAACAACAAGAAAAAAATATTATTTTCCTCACTGAAAAACACCAATCACCACACACACACACAGAACACACTGAGGGGGGAGGGGAAGCAAATACACTCACAACTACTCTAAAACTAAGCTAACAACACCAAAGATAGAACACTCGACGCACCAAGCGAGGGGAGGAGAAAGGGGAACCTATACTATCACTATCCTAAAGTTAGAAGAAAAAAAGAGACTTTTTAAAAACTTTATACCCACTTACTACTCGGAGCTCTGGAGATCACGATGCTTCAGCTAGCCGCAGCAAATGAGATCTGGGGGTTGGAAGGTAGTGGAGGTGTATTATGGGCAAGGGGAGGAGCTTGGAGCTCGGAGCAGATGCTAGTAAGGTTGCTGGCTCGGATCAGACATGGATCCGGTATCCCACAGGTTGAAGACCAAATGAAGTAAACTACTTCAGATGCAGTAAATTAGGAAAAAAAATCAAAATGTAGGCACAGAGTATCAGAAAACAATGCCAACAGATATATAAATAATTCAGTCAAGCAAAAATTAAGACAGTGCAGAACTCTGAACAGTTAAAAAGTGCCAAACATATACTTATTACCAGCTCTATATTTCCAGATTGTTTGAGAAGCACACTCAGGTCAGACCACAAGGAGAGTCTAGCAATGGAAGTACAACACAGAAAGTACACCTCAGGCAATGACAAACGATTAAGATGGGATGGCTCAACAACCCCCACCTGAAACTACCTGAGAAACAAAGTGCAGACAACAATATATAAATAATAAAGCAAATATATAAATACAGCACAGTACAAACTGAGTTGCAAAAAAGAGTACTTATCAGTTTGAAATATAAGATGGTAAAAGGTTCCAACTCTGCTTACAGTCAGGAAAATTTAGCTCTCTGCTACATCAGCTCTGTACAAATTCACAGAAATGCAGTGCTCTGAATACTTGGGTGGACTTAGGGAGAGCAGGGTTTGATGAGGATTTGTTCACAAAAACCCTAAATGTAAAATAACTGGCCTGAATCACAAGTGCTAAAATCAAAACTAAGATGCATAGAGTAGCAGACAAATTTAATCAGGCTACTAACCAGCAGTAATAAGTGCAGAATAAGAGCAGCTGAACACTTAGGAGCACACAGAACGGCATACTAATGTAATACAGAAGGCAGAAGACAGTTACAGTAAGAGCAGCTGAATACAGTAAAGTAATTTTTTTTTGCTAGTGGAGAGGGATGGAATACAGCACAATTAAGAGACTACAGGGGTGCTGCAGAGATACAGAGAAACCATAACATTCAATGAAACAAATAAACAGAAAAATAAAATGCAATACTATCTGTAACACTGGGAGTTTATACTTACCTCAGCTTGCAATACAGTTGATTACAGGTAGATAGCTGCCAGCCAAACAGCTCAAAAATTTGAGCAGAAATAAATTCATAGATATGTGACTAATAAGCACAGAAAAAACCCTCTAGGCTAAGAGTTAAACACAGAACATCAAAGAAGTGAAAATAACAATAACCCCCACTGAAACCAGTTTGCTACACTTGTAGCAAGGTAACTGCAGAGAGACCACAATATTCAATGAAACAAATAAATAAACAAAAAAAAAATAAAATGCAGTACTATTTGTAACACTAGGAGTTTTTACTTAACTCAGCTTGTAATACGGTTGAGCATAGGTACACAGCCGCCAACCAAACAGCTCAGATATTTGAGCAGTAATAAATTTACAGATATGTGACCAACACTTATAAGCACAAAGAAACCCTCTAGGCTAAGAGTTAAACACCGGATATTGGTGGTATAAAGGGACACAGAGTGGTGCCATCTTCAGATATTTGTTGGTTACAGGAATCAAACACAAAGATCCTACAGTACAACACCTGCTAGAGGAACCAGTCCCCAGGAGATATGACCCCTCCAAAAAAAAAAAAAACCTGCCTCACTTGCTGTTGTTAAACCCTGTGGAATGGGACGTATTTAATCAAGAGGTAGAGCAGGAAAAAGGAAATGGGTGACTTAGGTTTGTACCCCACTCAACTGCCTAGAGAAAAGAGAGGATTGTGGAAGGGAAGTGGTACTGCAACACTATGTACAATTAAGTTCCTAATACAACTGTACTATATTCATCATAACATCTTCTGTTGTTGTCCTGATACTTGGAAAAACTCCAGGAGCTGGCCTTGGGAAGAGGCAGGAGAAAAACAAGCTCTACAGAAAGGCTATGGAAAAGCCTGTCCTGACTCCAGAAACACTACTCAGGTTGTATTTGGAAAAATATGTGCAAAAAAACAAGTTACTGTTTCCAAAATAGTCAGTGTGCTAACCCCTCAGGAAGGTGGTAGCTGCAGTGGTGCTTGTAGAGTGGGCTCTAATTTGGCATGGAACTGTCATACCATAGCCTAGTATACAACTACGAACCCAACAGCCTAACAACCACTAGAGCCTTTATAAGCCTAGCCATGCATCCCAACCAGGCAAGACCGCACTGTGATAACTGTGGAGAAAGCAACTGCATTAAGCTGGTGGTCTGGGGGCTGCAAGGCTCCCAGAAGCCATGGGGGTTCTACATGCTGTGAGGTACACTTTAGAGTTTTGTTACTTAAACTTTTTCATGTAAGGATTGTCTGAACAAAGCCCATGATCAAAGAAAGAAATTTAGTCTTACTCTTTAAATTTGCTTTTCTTGCATCCTTCCAGTACATCCTAACTAACCAAGATTTTACTGTAATAACTGCAGTGGAGATAACTGTATTAAGCTGGGAGGGGGGTCGAGTCATGATGTTTCTAGATGCTCTGAGATGCATTTTACAGTTTTTTTACACAACTTGAAGCAATCACTGGATGAAAAAAAAAAAAAAAACATGATTTCGAAAAGAAATCAAGTCTTGCTCTTCAACTTTGCTTTTTCCTGCATCCTTTCAACACATCATAACTAACCAAGACTACCTTGTAATAACTAAATTAAACTGGGGACTGCTAGGCTCCAAGAAGCCCAAGGGGTTATAGATGTTCTGAGATGCATTTTGAGTTTTTTTCCCCAACATTTTGACTCAATGATAACCTGAACAAAGAGATTCAGTCTTTTTGTTTATTTCTAGGAAGAGTATGTTGTATCCAAGGCTTAATGCTCAAAACTAAAAATCAGTTTGACAAATGTTTGCAAGGATACATAAAATCATATCAGAGAATGGCACCTTCCTCTCTACCCCTCCCCCCTAAAAAAAGTCACCTTCTATGTTGCATCTCACTCTAGTGTTACAGTAGGATGAAAGTAAAGGCACAAATGGCCACAGTCATGTATCTATTTCAAGTTGCTGCTATCATACATGTAACACAGTATGCTTCCTCATCACTACTCCCAAAAGGCAGCCAAGGTCTGTGTACTTCTCTATCACACTGGGATGAAACTGGGGAAAAACACAAATACAGTAAAATACATTGCAACACGTTGCTATAAGACATATAAACAAAGTGACTACTTATACTGCCACAAAAGACAGCCATATGTATATATGGGTCTACTTCTAAAACCAGACACCCTGAAGATAGTGTGTCACAATCCCGAAACTGCAGAACCTCGAAGGTCAGGTGTTTACTAGGGTAAACAAACACTTGGCCAAATGCAAATGAAACTCACGCCAAGATAAGTAAAACTCACCTAGGTGGGGGGGGGGGGGCTACGACCCCACCCAACTAAATATATCAACTCTGGGATTGGACTACAGTGGAGAAAAGGGCTTGTTGGACAAGAGTTTACTTACCCTAGTAAACACCCGAAGTTCAAGTTTCTGTGGTTTCATGATTGCGGTTTTGGGATTGTGACAGTCAATATTTAGAAGTAGACCCGTATATAGATATGTTTGTGAGGAAAGTGAAAAACAATTATCACAGTAATGTTGCCAGTTTGTTATTCCTAGACAGCACACTGCCCCTACATAAGCTAAAGTGACCCCTCTTAGCACACTTTTTTGGGAGGAAAGCTAAAGAAATTATGACCACACTATCCCTAGCCCAACACAAGCTATAGTGACCTCTGCACACCTTTCAGATCTGAGAAGAAAATTAAAGAAATAAGGGTTTTGTCCCCACACCCCCAACAAAAACTACAATGACTTCCTCAGCACACATCTGAGAAGGGTCAGTTTTAAGACTGATTGTGGTACAGAACAGAGGCCACTACTAAGCCTGTGTCAGAGTCAATTTATACAGCCTTTGAGTGTGAGGGCACCATACCCCCAAAAGCCGCTCTGAAGGTCTGGATGTTTTCTGTGAGGCATTTTATGCCTTGTTTTAAAGATGATTTAAACTGAGCAAATCACAAGTTACTTTCATCCAGACAGTCCCCATTCCCACCAGGCAGTTATAGCCTGTTCCATGTACAATTCAAACATCTGATTGTGATAAAAAGAGGACGTCCATGTAATATAGCTCACCTGTGCTACACACACACAGTTACCACTCATTAAAATATTCCAAGTTCATTTACACATTTCGCATTAGTCCTGCAAAAACAGAACAATGAGCAGGCAACAGCAGGCAGCTGGTCATTTTCCTCCACAGACAGCCCCAAAACGTATAGCTACTTTATCAGATGTCTCCATAAAAGGAGTAACAAAAGAAGGTGCAAATGTGCCATGCAGCTTGATATGATCACCTGACTAAATTGTTTAACCTCCCTGCTCTTAGCAAGAAAAATGAATACATGATCAGATTTTGATGTGCTTTGTTCTATCCAGGCAAAAACAGTTGTATGTGCACATCCAGATAGTGCAGAATTATTTTCCTCTTATTCTGAAGTGATGGGAGGTGAACAGCATGGGAGATAAATACTCTGGTTCAAGAACAACTCTATTACCACTTTGGGCATAAAAAAGAGCTAGTCCTTAGGGTGACTGTGCAGGTACATAAAACAAATGCTATAACCATCAATTATCTTCATCAATTTTATATCAAAAAACAAGTAATCTCCGTGGTATCCCCGAAGTCCCAAAACAACCCACTAAAGTGTAGTGGGTCTAAAAACAAAACAGTGTAAGAAACTTCTCTGTGTGGAAGATTTTCAGTCCATATATTTCTAGTTAATCACTGTATATTAATCAGATCAGACAATAGTAGTAGAAGTAGCAAATGTAAACTCGTCAAGTCAAAAAGTAATAATAGAAAATATATAATTCTACAGCATTACTAAGTATTCAAAAGTAATCCAAGCAAGGCAGGCAGTCTGTTTCCAGTCGAAAATCCTTTAAGTACACAGACAAGCGATCCAAGTAAAACAAAAATAGAGTAATAATTTCCTCACAAGCTTTCTAAATATATATATATATATATATATATACTTTTTATCAGGCATGGGAGTGGTTTACTGTGCTGTAAAACAAAGTGTTATTGGTACACGTTAAATTCACATCCCTTCCCCCATCAGGGTGACATTCGAGCTGGTCTTGCCCTACCTGGTAGCTGTCATAATAATATATAGCCCTAATGTACTTTAATGGTACATCTTATTTAACCAAATTATTAAGTAGGTTATTAAGTCTGCGATTTTATACAAGGCAATATACTACATGGTTGGAAATATATCAACCTTAGTTCATTTTGCGATCAAAAATTATATATAAATATATACATATACATTTTGCATGTAAAAATCACTTTTATTTTCTAATCTATTGTTAACAAAGATCGCTTTTGCCCTTCTAGACTTCTTCAGGTCTGTGTACAAGAACCCTAAAAACCTATATAACTGTATAATTAGTTAGTATTGTTATTACCATCATTTTGAATAAAGTGGAAAAAGAGAACCAGAAAAAAGTAAAAATAAAAAAAATATATATGTATGATGATGGAAACAAAATATACACTTAAATTTCAAATGATTTAAAATGGTATTTAAAACCAATTTGTAGAAAAAAATAAAATAAAATAAAATACAATTAGTCATGTAAACAATGTGGTAATTTTCTAAGTTCCAGTGCACTTTTAATTGAACAGTAGTAGTTTAGTCCAGGCTTTCTAAAAGAATTCAGTTTTAATTGCCACATGAGTTCATGTTTCTCCAGAATATTCGGGATGTCTCCTTCTAGATCACCCATGTCTATGCGATCCAGGATCTGGAACTTAAAACCTGTGTGTCTTTTATGAACAGAAAGGTGTTTGGCTAGTGCATTATTTTTACATCCAGAGCGGATTTCTGACAGATGACATGAAATCCTTCGCTTGAGTTTATTTACAGTCTTGCCCATATAGAATGCATCATATTCATTGAACTGTGCCCTGTAAATTCCTTTAGTGTTACAGTCACCCCCTGCACTGGTTTTAATGATCTTCTTTAAATAAGGGCAATAAAAACTATCACCTTGCTGTATAAATATACAAAATGTACAATTAGCTTCACATCTTTTAGTGCTTTTCTCACATGGTCTAGGTTTAAATTCAACAAAACTTGTAATATTCCTGGCCTTCCTATAAACAAATGATGGGGCTTCACCTAAGATGTTAATCAGAAAAGGGTTTCCTGTGACAATGTCTCAGTTTTCTTCAATAATATTGTTGATACTGTGATAATCCAAAGTGTAAAAAATGATAAAAGGTTCCACAGCCATGAGTGCCTGTAGCTCTAAAACTCGTCTTGCAGAAGTTATTGCTAGGAGCAGAGCTGTTTTCCAAGATAAAAACTTTATATCAGCAGTGGCAGCTGGCTCAAAAGGAGGCAGGGTGAGTTTTTCCAAGACATAGTTGAGGTCCCATGCAGGCATTGGTGATCTCCTTTGAGGCCTTAAATTTTTGTCTCCTCTGAGGTACTGTTTTAATAAGGGATGAAAAAAGATTGGTGGCTCTGCATTGTAATAAGCCGAAATGGCAGAGGAATGAATTTTAATAGATGAGCAAGATGGGCCTTTGTCCAGCATCTCAGTTAAGTATTGTAAAATCTGAGGAATATTTGGCACAGCTGTATCTGTTCCTTGTGCCTGGTTCCAAGCACAGAATCTCTTCCATTTTCCAGCATAAGATTTTCTAGTACTAGGCCTTCTGGCTTCCAAAATGACATCCATCACAGCTTTGCTGAGAGATGTGTTTTGTATGACTACATTATCCGCCATGCTGTCAGGTTTAAAGTCCTGAGCTGGCTGTGCAGGATCTGATTGTTTTGCTGGGACAGTAGATGTGGTACTTGAGGTAGGGTCCAAGCTGGGTATGGAGACAAGCTCCTTAATATTGGGTACCAGTGCTGGTGGGGCCAGTCTGGTACGATCAATATCTTTGCCTTCTCCTGTCTGACCTTTAGGAGTACCCTTGGGGAGGAGAGGCAGAGGGGGAAAGGCATACACGGATAGGTTTTTCCAGCTGAAGGATAGGGTGTCCACTTTCCATGCTTATCTGTGATAAATCCTTGTGCAGAATCTCTGTAGTTGGTAGTTGTGATGGGAGGCAAATAGATCTATGCCCGGGCATTCCCATTTCCTTGTTATGCTGAAGACTTGTGGATCCAGCTGCCACTAGTGGGGATCCATGAGGTTTCTGCTTAGTTCGTCTGCCAGAGTATTTTTCCTTCCTGGCAGGAATTGTGCCTGCAAATGTACTTGGTAAGTCAATGCTGTGTCCCACAAAGTCATGGCTAGTCTGCAAAGGGGGTAAGAATGTGTGCCCCCCCCCCTGCTTGTTTATATACCACATGACCGTGGTGTTGTCTGTCTTTATCAGTAGTTGTCCTGGTTGAAGTAGGTCCTTGAAGGCTGTCAGGGCATTTTGAACAGCTAGTATTCTCTTTTTGATTGATATGTAGATGCATTTGGTCTGAGGTCCATGTTCCCTGAATGCATTTTCCTGCCATGTGGGCCCCCCAGGCATAATCTGACGCATCCGTTGTTAGTGTTTGCCTGACTGGGGGTAATGTGAACGGCTGTCCCTTGTTTTGGTGATAAGCATTTGCCCACCATCAAAACTCCTGTTGCAGGCAGGGAATGAGAGTAATTATAGTTTCCAGGTTGTGGTAATGTTGAGTCCAAACACTTTTTAGGTACCACTGAAGTTTCCTCATATGCAGTCTTGCATATGGAATTAGTAGGATGCAGGATGCCATGAAGCCCAAAGCCTGCAGAATTTTTCTTGCAGATATCTGGGCCTTTGTTGCTAACATTTTGAAGTAGGTAGTCAGTTGTCTTTGTCTGGCGTGAGATAAACCATCTGGGCAGTTGTATTTAAGCTTGCACCCAGGAATATTATCCCTTCAGAGGGTATTAGTTTTGATTTTTTTTCGTTGACTGTGTACCCTAGGAATGTTAGAAATTTTTTCACAAACGCCAGATGCTGTAGAAGGATGTCCTTGTTCTCTGCTTGAATTAGACAGTCGTCCAAGTAACGATACATTTGTATTCCTCTTTGTCTGCAGAATGTAATTACTGGTGTCAGGCACTTTGTAAAGACCCTGGGTGCAGTAGATAAGCCAAAGAGCAGTGCAGAGAATTGGTAATGCATTGAGCCAGTCTTGAATCTGAGGTATCTTCTGCATATTTGTCTGATTGGGACATGCAGGTATGCCTCTTTTAGGTCTAAAGTTACAAGCCAAGCATTCTTGCCCAGCATGGGCAGTAGCTGCTGCAAAGTCAACATTTTGAATTTTGGTATATCCAGGAATGTATTCAGAATCGATAGGTCCAGTATTGGCCTCCAGGCCTTGTCCGTTCTGGGTACCAAGAACAGTCGAGTAAAATCCATATCCCCGCTCTTGCTCTGGCACTTGTTGAATGGCCTTCATGTTCATGAGGGATGAGACTTGTTTTTATGCCTCTGCCCATTGATTTTTTGGCAGATCTGGCCAGCTGTTGGTCTTTGGCAGGGTATGGAAATGGAACTTGTAGCCTTGTGACACGGTATTTAGAACCCACTTGTCCTGGGTTATAATGTGCCCATTTTGAGAAAAAAGTGCTAATTTTCCCCCTAAGGGTGCTGCCAGGAAATAAGTGCTTGGTGCAGGCAGGGGGAAGTCATTGGGCCTGTTTCCTGTAAGGTTGTGATTTGTCTTCTCCAGTTTTGGAGGTAGAAGCACCCCATTGCTTTGACCTGTATGAACCTAGAGCCTGGGATCTGCCTCTAGGGCGTCTGGGTCTGCCCCTTTGAGGTCTGACACAGGAAAAGACCAATTCTTTGTTGGCCAGTGTCTACTAAACCTAGGTGGCTGTACTTGTAAGAAATCTTTGACAGTTTGCATATATTTAGCCTTGTCCTCCATTTTCTTTAACACCTCTTCTGCCTTAACACCAAACAAAGAATCATGTTGTAAAGGTGCATCTAATAATTTAACTTTAACATGATCAGGCAGATTTTGTTCCTTTAACCAAACATGCCTTCTAATTACAGAACCTGTAACTGCGGCCCTGCAGGAGGCCTCTAAAGAATCAAAACCACATTGCAAATTATGCTTTCCAACTTGTTCAGCTGCATGCAATATATCCTGCATTTCCTTGTTTTCTGCACATTCAGAATTTAACAACATTTTCTGTTTAAGCAATGCCATGACATGTTGCTGATATTTGAGCATATGAAACGGACAGTTTAAGGCCCTTATAGCCAAGGTGGCAGATGTGTAAACCTTTTTTCCCCATCTATCCAGTGCCCTAGAATCCCTGTCAGAAGGGGTAGGGTTTTTTACAGCGGAAGCCTTAACACCCTTGAGACCCTGAGAAATAGTTTCTGGGTCTGCAGCAGGGTTTTTAAAAGGAATTTATGTGAGTCAGGAACCCTGTAATGTCTGTCAGGCTTAATAGGAGCTGGAGGTAAGGAGTCAGGGGTAAGGCTAGACTCCGAAAACATATCACCACAATGTCTAACACAGGAGGGATGGCAAGTAGCTTGTGCTGAGGTAGTAACAGGAAATCCCTGAGTCTCTTTTTAGACTCTGAAAAATCTTGGCTCTCCCAGTGGAAATGCTCCCTCATGGTATGTAAGGTTTCCCCAAAAGAATAATCCTCAGGAGAAGAAGCTGAAGGTATGGATTCTTCAGCATCAGAATCCTCATAGGGGGGAAAAGAATATTCCTGATCAGAAGAGGAATCATAAGAAATGGAAACCTGATCTGAAGATTCATAGTCAGTCTCTTGCCTAGGCCTCTTATCAGGAGGGGGATGGGAACCCCTGATCAAGGTAATCAAGTCTTCTGCCATTTTGAGCATCTGTTTTTTGGGCATGGAGGCCTGTCCACGTGGCTCTTGAGGTCGCTTCTTTGCCTTTGAAGTGCTTTAGTCTTTGCCTTTGAAATCGGTTTAATGTATCAAAGTTTGGGTCTGAATACACCCTCAGAAGCTGGTGCCTGCTCAGCGGCTCTGGACTCATCTGAAGGATTAGCCTCCGAGGCTCCAATACCTTGAGTTTCCAGCGGCATGGCCGACTCCACATGGGAGTCAGTAGCGTCCTGCGACTCTAAAGTAGCGGTCATCAGGGGCTGCGAAAGCGTCTCACTGAGAACCAGCGACTGGCTTAGGAGAAGCTTCGTCGGTTTTGGGCCTCGGCTGTCTTTCTTTTTCTTTGTGTTTTTTTTGTGAACTCCGGTAGTCGGATGGCTTTCTGACATTTCTGGATAATTAAATCTGCGTCCAAAGTAGTTTAAAGCAAAATCATACCGACGCTTAATAGTGCGTTGGTTAAATCTAGCACAAAACCGACAACCCACAAAATTATGATCAGGGCCTAGGCAAGGAATACAGTAAGAATGAAAGTCCTTATGAAGTATTTGCTTCCCACAAGAAATACAATTATTAACTTTTTCTGACATCGGTTCTAGAGCAAGGAAAAAGTTTCCCAACGGGGTAATTAGCTTTCTAGAAGACTTCGGATCTGAAATTCGAACTCGAAAATCTCAGGAGTCGGCCGACCGGCACTTGCGAACTGCTTCTGCTTCGGGTACCGCGCGGCAAGAAAGACTAAATAAAATGGCGTCGGCTGCTTCTTTTATACCCCTGACGACCTGACATCAGGGAAGGGGCAATGACAGCCGATGCAGGACCCAAGACTTTGGAATTCAGGCCGACTGAGGGCAACCTGCCAGCAGGATTACCCAAATGTAATGACTGCAACAGTGAAACACAAAGAACATGTAGCAGACTCCAAATCCAACTTCAGCTCAGTGACAAGTGGAGTACCACAGGGTTCAAGTCATGGGTCCTCTCTCCTGTTTGGTATCTACTTTTCTGAAGTACAGGCTAACATAGAGGGTCTTTGGCTAACTAAGTTCGCAGATGACGGCAAACTAGGAGCCATAATCGAAACTCCTAACGATGTGGACATCCCACAAAAGGGCTTCACTGAGACAGACGCCTGGTGTCAAAGCCACAGCCTCAAGCTCGATGCCAAAAAGTACACTGTCATCACCTTTGGTAAAAACTCTGTACCTGTGAGCTACTACATAGGTGGTAGTCAACTTAACACCGAAAGTGTGATAAGAGACCTTGGGACATAGGTGGACAGTAGTCTTTTCCTTTGATAATCACATCGCCACAGTAGTCAGGAAATCCTTCTGCGTGGCACACCTCATCACAAAAGGTTTTTCATCCAGGAAAAAAAGAGGTTCCCCTCTACTTGTCACTCATTAGACCCAGTGCCCCTTTTGGTATGTACCTCACAAGACATAGACAACAACTGGAAAGGCCACAGAAATACCTCACAAAGAGGATTACTGGCCTCAAACAGATGCCCTATGCAGACCGTCTCAAAAAACTCCAGCTTTACTCCGTAGCATATCGCCTACTCAGAGGCGATCACTGCCTAACATATAAAGCTATGTCAAACCCAGAGCTGATGGACATGCTCCACTTAAAGAAATCCCAATCCCTCAGAGCTACACGCTCTAGGGACCTAAACCTTGTCACCACAATAAACAGAACATGCTGGAGGGATAGATTCCTGTCCCAGACACTTCCCATACTCTGGAACAAACTCCCTATCTATATCAAACAAAGCTCCTCATTAGCACTCTTCAAGAAAAGCCTTGATGATTGGATGGGAAATGGGAAATTCACTCCATGGATCACCGCTGTGGCTCTGCTCGTCAGGGGCACAGGAAAGTTATTTTCTTGGGTGGTGAAAGCCAGGGTACCTTTTTGGCTAGGCTTGTATAGGCCCTAGGGCCAATAGCCTAGTACCCAGCTATGAACCTATAAGACAAATACTTCAGGTTTCTGGAGGAAGCTGGTTCAAAGTATGCTTTTGATAAAGCTTCTAGGACCACGTTTAAATCCCAAGGTGGTATATAATAGGGGGATGGAGGAGAAACACTCCTTTGAGAAAAGCTTTAGACATCTCATGGGAAGCTAATGTATCTTGGAAACATGAATAGTACAGATAGAAGCCAAATCCACTTTTATAGAGAATAGCTGGAACCAGACTCAAACAGTAAAGATGTAAAATGTCTGCCATGGAGGTGGAATATAGGCTGAATTCTTGACTGGAGGCCCGTTTAGAGAATCTTTTCCATTTACTTTTGTCGAGCTTCTATGTGGACTTCTTCTGACAAGCCAAAAGGTAATTGGTTAATTTGGGGGTTTGTGTAGGTCTGGGTGACGATAACTGAAGACACAAGCCGATGAAAGAACACAAAACTGAAAACTGGTTGCAGGAAGGAAGGCACCAAACACAAAACGTAAGAACATGCAGTTTAATCCAAAATGAAGTACTTTTCATCGCAGTGAATACTGTGACTTCTTCAGATAAAAACAACATTGAGAGCATGCCCTTAAGTAGTCAGTGAGCAGTAGTTAATTAGTTAGATAATTAACCAGTATTAGTTAATCAGTTCATTTCATTCTTCTCGACAACAAATTGAAAACTAGTACTCACAGGAACTACAGTTTCTAAAGACTACAAAAGTGTTACAAATACATTTAGACATACCCACATGCAAAACTCAAACCCTAACCCTACAGAAGAAACCATACTAAATGTTCTTGTATACCATAAAATACCTACAAAGGTTTTTGTATCATCTAAAATACTATGCATGCAGTCATCACAGGAAAATAGCAACGCTAACTGCAATTTAACGTTGTTTATCGGTCTACTGACCCAACGGGATAGAGGACCTTATGGACAAGGTGAACCACTTGTCCAACCCTTGCCCTAATACTACATCAATGCAAGGTAACTCAACTAATGTTGTTACCAATACTATACCATCTACTTCTGGCATTAACAATGTCAGTATTCTGCCTGCTGACAACGTTTGTTTACCTCAGCGTCCTGGCAGGAACCGAAATGCACAAATTCAAACTGTTAATAATAATTCTCCAGTTGGAAATAGTTCCTCGGGGCTTATTGGCTCTCCGGATGCACATACATGGCTCAACGAGCCTTTAAACTTGTTCTCAGAGGAAAGTGAACAGGAGTTACCGGCTGGAGGAAAAAGAAGTTATGTACCTACCATAATGTTCCATGTTAGTTGTCTTCACCTCGCCTTCTTTCTTGCTTGTTGGGATCGGAGCCGATCCTCGGCTCCGACTCGGCCATCTTCTATAGTTCGAGAGCTGTTTACTGGCTCGAGGCTACCCCTTATCCCATGATGCCTAGCGCTAGCTACCCAGATCTCTTTTGTAATAGCTAACCCCAGACACAGGCAGAGAATCAACCTGTCCAAACAAAACAGGTTGTGCAAACCTGTAATACTCTCTCAGTCAGTACTGGAAACAAACCAGAGAAAACTCAGCCAGTGAAACCAAAACTCCTCTCGGTCCAAAAGGACAGGGGGATGGAGGGTGGGACGCAAGAAAGAAGGCGAGATGAAGACAACATGGAACGTTATGGTAGGTACATAACTTCTTTATGTTAAGTTCTCTATCTCGCCTTAGTTTCTTGCTTGTTGGAACAGTGTCCCTAGCACCTACAATCCTGTGTGGCTCATTGGAACAGACTTTTCAGAACAGTGGAACCAAAGTTAGCTCTACTCCTGGAGACCATGTCTAACTTGTAATGAGAAACAAAGGTATGAGGATTTGCCCACGTGGCAGCGGCACAGATAGAGTCCAAGGGCAACCTAGCCTGGAAGGCTACAGAGGTGACCAAAGCCCTAGTAGAATGACCTTTCGGTTTGATAGACAACTCTTTGTTTCTTAGTTGATAGATGAAGGTAATAATGTGAGACAACCACCTGGACAGAATCACTTTGGAAACTGGAAGACCCTGTTTGCCCCTAGCATAGGAAAGGAAAAGTTGGTCCGACTTTCTTATATCCTTTGTTCTATGCAGGTAAAAACACAATTGTCTATGACCATCCAATTGGTGTAGTTTGTATTCTGCCTTGTTGGTGTGGTTAGGGAAAAACACAGGGAGGTCTACAGATTGGTTTAGGTTATTCTCAGAGCAGACTTTCAGAAGGAAGGAGGGATTAGTTCTCAGGGCAACCCTGTCCTTGTGAAAAACTAAATACGGAGGACGAACACTCAGTGCATGAAGTTCCGAGACACGTCTGGCTGAGGTAATAGCTACCAGAAAAAGAGTTTTCCAAGATAGGAACTTAATGGAGCAGGATGCAGCCAGTTTAAAAGGGGGCATAATCAAGGAGGCTAGTACTAAATTAAGGTCCCAAGGAGGAGGGGGATCTCTTACTGGGGGCGTAAGGACAGTAGTCCCTCTGAGAAAACTTTACACAGCTTATGAGACCATAATGTTTAGATTAGAAAAACCAACATGAAAATTAGAGATGGCTGCTAGTTGAACCCTGATTGTGGCAGAAGCGGATCCGGAATGGAAAAGCTCCGTTAGGAACTCCAAGATTTCGTGCACTGGGGCTGAAAAGGGATCTGTGTTTCTAGCCTCTGCCCAACAAGAGAAACATTTCCATTTGCTAGCATAAGTCTTCTTAGTGGCAGATTTGTGAGAGGAGACAATAATCTCACGCACGGCTGGGGAAATGCTGGGAAGCCTGGCTAAGGTTGGAACTGGATCAACCAAGCTGTGAGCTGGAGTGTTTGGAGGGATTGATGCAGCTCTCCTGATTGATGAATCAGTAGGTCTGGAATAGGATCCAGAGTCCAGGGCTGCTCAATGAGGTAACTGTGCAGGAACGGAAACCATATATGTCGAGGCCAGTAGGGGGCAATGAGGTTCATTTTGCAACCCAACGGAATAGTTTTTTGTATGAGTTTGGGTATAAGAGGGAAGGCATAAAGAAGCCCCTGAGGCCAATCGTGGACTGGAGCGTCTCTGGGAAGGTGATCGGGAAGTGGTAAAAGGGAGAAGTAGTTGCTGCATTTGGTGTTGAAGGGGGTGGCAAAAAGATCACAGCAAGGCTGTCCCCATTTGCGGAAGATCAGATCCGCAACTACCTGATTCAGAGACCACTCGTGAGGCATGAGAATAGCTCTGCTGAGCCTGTCCGCTATGACGTTGGACTTCCCAGGGATGTGCGTCGCAATCAGAAATCATTGGGAAGAAATCGCCCACTGCCAGAGTCTGAGTGCTTCTCGACATAGGGGGTAGGACCTGGTTCTGCCCTGCTTGTTGATGTACCACACCACTGACATGTTGTCTGTTTGAATTGCAATGGTCCCAGAAGGGAGAGAGTCCTGAAGGGCTTGCAACGCTAGCAGCACGGCTCTCATCTCCAAGACATTTATGTGCAGATGGTACTCGTGCGGCTGCCAAGTGCCTTGGACTGTCCTGCCCTGATAATGCCCCCCCCCACCCTATCAGTGAGGCATCCGTGGTCACTGTGGCAACCGGAAGGGACTGAATGAAGGGTCTGCCCTGAGTCACTAGAGGGGAGACCATCCACCAGGAAAGGTGTCTTTTGCATGCTTCTGTAATCATGATCATATGAGACATGGGGAGCTGTTGGAAGGACCAATGTGTGAATAGAAGCCACTGAAGGATTCTCATGTGAAAACGGGCCAGAGGTATCAGAAGAATTGCCGCTGCCTTAGAGCCTAGGGTTTGAAGGACATACCTGACTTGTACCCATTTTCACTGCATGAGGAATTGAACCTGCTGGCGAATTGTGGACACCCTGTCCAAAGGTAGCTTTGCGTACATGCTCCTTGTGTCTAAGTCTGCTCCTATATAAGTAATAGATTGACAGGGCAACAAGACAGATTTTTTTAAATTTACAGTAATGCCTAGCTGAGAGCAAATTGAAATTGTGTAGTCCTTGGCTTGAAGAAGTTGATGCCTGGTAGTAGCAGTGAGGAGCCAGTCGTCCAGATATGGAAACACCAGGAATCCCTGATGCCTCAGGTGAGCCGTGACCACTGCCATACATTTGGTGAACACCCCCTGGAGGCTGTGGTGAGACCAAAGGGCAGAGCTCTGAACTGATAATGACCGGCTCCCAGCTGGAAGTGAAGGTACCTCCTAGAGCGTCTGTCCATCTTGATATGATAGTACGCATCCTGGAGATCTATGAAGCACATCCAATTGTCCTGACCCAGAAAGGGTAGAATGGACTGTAGCGTGACCATCTGAAACTTTGTTCTTTAAACAGACTTGTTCAGTCTGCTGAGATCCAAAATAGGTCTCCAGTCCCCTGTCTTTTTTGGTACCAAAAAGAACCTTGAGTAAGTTCCGGATCCGTATCGGTCTGCTGGGACTTCCTGGATTACTCTTTTTCCTAGCAGTTTTGAAACTTCTATAACTGCTTGGTCCCTCAGATTGGGTGGAACATCTGGGAGGGACTTGCGTGACGGAAAGGGGGGTTGAAAGAATGGGATTCTGTAACCTCCGGATATGATTGAATATACCCATTTGTCTTGCATTAGGGTTTAGCCAGGCCTTTGGGTACATTGAATGTCTTCCCCAGACTGCCTCCAGAGGCGGACAGTCGGGCAACACTTCAGGGTTGTTGGAAGGGCTTGTCAGAGAAAGATTCTCTGCTGCCCTGATTCTGCGGACCCCCTCTGCCACGAGGGTGGCGTCTGTTGTTATTATTTCCTCCTCTGCCCCTGGAAGAAAATTCACCACGTGTGTCAGGCGAAGCTCCCTGGGATTTACAAAATCACATTTTCCCACTCTTCTGACCCTTGGGGTATGGTCTAGAAGGAGTGGAAAAACAGACTCCCACGGCAGAGAGAGTCTTGCCTTCCTGCTCACACCTAGTGAGAGTGTCTTTCACCTGTGGTCCAAAAAGAAAGGAACCATCAATGGGAGTGTTGGTGAATAACGCTCTGAAGGGTTCCGCAAAGTTACACAGCCGCATCCATGCACGTCTCCGAAGTGCCACACCTGTACCCGCGGCTCTACTCGCACCATTGGCTGTGTAGGAAATGAGCCTCATGGAGGAGTTGACTACTGAGTTAAGGGTTGCCAGCTGAGAAGCCACTTTAGCCTGAGCCCCTTCAGCTGATAGATCCTGAAAGGTATCTCCGAGCTCTTTCAGGAGATCCCTCTGAAGCCTGGTGAAATGGCATAAGTAGTTCAGTGACCTCATGGAGAAGGTCGCTGAAACAAACATTCGCTTCCCTTATCTGTCCATGGTCCTGGACCCCTTGTTAGGAGGATGGACAGAGGAAGAAGTTTCCGCTAACTCCTTTTTAGTGGCTGCTGCTACCACCATGGCATCCACGGGAACACCCTTAGCAAGGAACTGTCTGTCCGGGGGAGCAGTGATAAACTTACTTGGCCTCCTCGGTGTTGGTTCCACTGTATCTGGGGCTGAACAATCCCTTCAAGCCACCACTGACATTAGTGGACCGAAGGGCGGAGAAACCCAGGAGGTGGAGGGTCGGGAACTGAACGCATCCAGGAATACAGATTCATCCTCGGTAGGCGAAAGGGTATTCCAGTTCCCCCCTCTGCTTAAGCATTTCTAGGATGTCCGCAAAGGAAACATCTTCAGAGGGGGATCTCGGGGACCCTTCCGATTCATCCAAATCTGTATCCGAAGTGACAGACTCAGGGGAGTCAATGTGCTTCCTCTTGCACGTCTTCTTCCAAGGGGGCTCCTCTAAATGATCAGGGGAGGCCTCGGGGGAAGAGGAAACACCCAATGGGGTGGTCTGGAGCACTGGTTCCCCACGCTTGGGGTCTGGAGGAGGGACAGAGGTTGATGCAGGCACTATGGGGGACGGAGCCAGTGGGGTCGAAGGTGGAGCTGACTGGGAGGCCAGCACACTCCTCATGATGACATCGAAGGCGTCCCTGCCACCGATGTAGAGAAGGCTCCGGCTCCGAAGAGACCGGAATCCTCCTCCGCACCGAGGGAGATGGCTCCGAGGCCGATGTAGTAGCCGAGCTCACCTGTGCCGACGCTCTGAGAGGGAGAGCGTGGTCGGACAAGGGTCTGATGCCACTCGCCCCCTCGGAGCCGACGAGCGAGTCTCGGCGCCCAGATCCCTCGACGGAAGGCACCATTGATGGGATCGGAGCCGACGACGGATCCAATGGAAAAATCATAATCAGAGCCGATGGTTCCACGACTCGAACCCAAATAAATTCAGTCTCCAAGCTCAATAGAGTCGGAGGAGGAACACTGATAGAAATGGATGGAAGGGCAACATTTTGGCCAGTGCCTGCGACTTCAACAACCTACTGACCACTCTCTCCACGTCATGGTCTGAGAGCTTAGAGGACAGAGAAGAATGCGAAGATCTATGACTACGGTCACTCTGCAAAAGGGGAGACCGGGGAGACGAATGACTGGAGTCTAGCGAAGGGGACCTCGGCCTTTTTTTAGTCCTTGACGGCTTTGAGGGTACTAGTGGAGCCGACAATGAAGCAGTCTCCTCGGTTCCAGCCGGAACCGAAGAGCTAATAGGCATGGTAGGGGCCAATGACGGATCCGAGCTGGGAGCCAATGATTTGGCCGGTTTAGGGGATTTCACTGGCTGAGCTTTGGCCGATGAATCCTGAGGCTTGAGAAGACCTCTCAAAATAAGTTTATTTTTGCGCTCCTGCAGAACTCTTGGGCTAAATGCATGGCAGATAGAACAAGAGTCCTGCAGGTGCACAGTGCCTAGGCAAGAGACGCAAGAAGAGTGCCCATCTGTCAGAGACATCTTCTGACAGCATGAGTCACACTTCTTGAATCCCGACACTTTAGTTTCTTTAGACATACCCTGTCTAAATACTTAGGTCAACAGGCCACACAAAAATTGACCCAATAAAGTCAACAGGCCAGCACACTAAGTACAAACACACAAAAAAGACCCAAAACATTTGGGAAAAAGAAAACGGACAACACTACCACAAAAAAGCAATATAAGATTTTATATATATATATATATATATATATATATATATATATATATATATATATATATATATATATATATATATATATATATATATATATATATATATATATATATATATATATATATATATATATATATATATATATATATATATATATATATATATATATATATATATATATATATATATATATTTTTTTTTTTTTAAACTAGGGAGCCTCTAACTCAAACGGCTACCTACCAAAGACTAAACACAACTACAGGAGAGGGAGGGGGAGGGGATAACTCTCTAATTTAAACAAGTTCTAAGGGGGGGAAACAGCTACCATACACTAGCTAAATGTACTAGTTATCGCTATGAAATATCACAACAATTATATAAAACAACAGATATCTAAAAGAAAACCCTAATCTGACACAAAAAGGCAGATTAATAAAGTTATACAAGCCTGGGCAAGTAACCAAGAACCTCGCAGCTGAAGCGGCAAATGAGATCTGGGTAGCTAGCGCTAGGCATCATGGGATAAGGGGTAGCCTCGAGCCAGTGAACAGCTCTTGAGCTATAGAAGATGGCCGAGTCGGAGCCGAGGATCGGCTCCAATCCCAATAAGCAAGAAACAAAGGCAAGATTTCCAACCTGCAGAAACTGGACTCATGTATGCTTAAACATAAAAAGCTACAGTTGGAAATTAGCTATTTCTGCCAATGCATAAGTGAGAATATTGTCCCAAGAGGCTGAGAAGGTGGTAGTATCCCACTGGTCTGGAGGAGGGGTCAGTGTTTCACCAAGAGCTCATTGAGCTCTTTAACAGACAAGAGATTGAACTATTGCAGGTCATGTGTAAACATTACCAACGATCCATCAACAAGTTGATGGAAGAATCTACTGACCTTGATGCCACTATTAGAGCCAGTAATGATTTTCAAAGATACCAGTACGACTACAATAGTACTTTCTCTAGTATAGAGCAGTTCATTAACAAATCAAAGTCTATTAAAATAAAAAAGTTGAACAGGGACCGGGCAGCGTATAACAACACATCAGTGTACCCGAAACCGCCCACATCTCAGCAGTGGAACCCTACAGGCCAAGAGAGTAGCAGGGGTGTATCTACTACGAATGAGGAGGTCGACAACCTTGATTTTCATGAGGAAGAGGTGGCAGCACAGACTGTACCTCGTAAGCATGAAAGGATCCACCAGCAACAAAAATCATACTACAACATATCTAATAATGACAGCTCACACAACGGCCAAGGTGAAAATTTTCAGACCTGTTCATTAAACCACAAGCCCCAGCAACCAGTGCACTACCAGAATCAGAGGAAGAACAAGAAGGGGAACAGAATGAGGAAGTGAACGTTGATGCAGGTAGCAGTTTTTGCAAATTGCTTTGCAACAAAGAGAATAACTATTATCAATAATTTCTCTGCCCTGACTACTGGTGGAGCCTTAGTGGAGCTACTTGCCAAAGGGTTGACTTTTGTGCCATACTATCGAGCAAACCTTGCTTCTTCACTTATCGACCTAAAACTGTTTGTGCGTAAACTTAACCTAAATCTCATCTTAGGTGAAAATACTAACAGAAAAGATGAGTTCCACATTCCTAGTACATTTAATCCACCCTTGCACCCAATCTTAGACCTGTTCGAACAAATTTGTGAGTTGGACTTCAGGAATGAATTGGTGAAAAATAATAAGTTGGGTGGTCTTTTTCCACCCGGTTTGAATGACAAGTTTTAGATCAAACCAATTAGATTTGTCTGCAGTCTATATAAAGGAATGCTTGGAGCATGCTCATTTCACACTGAAGAAGGCTGTGTAGTTAGTACCAGCCGAAACCGGTTTGTGTACCTCTTTGCTGTCCTATGTATTAACAATAAATTGTTTATTATTGGGTTTTGGTCTTGCTGGCTCTTCTTTTTGTTTTTGAAAAATAAAACCAACAAGAATTTTGTAAGAAATATTACTGTAAGAGAGAGGCAATTATTAGATGAATTGCAAACGGCCAGTTTGAGAATAATGAAACCTGAAAAGGGAGGGGGACTGGTTATGATGAACATCAGTGACTATAGTACTAGAATGTTACAAATACTCAACACAGATGCTTACAAAGAAGTTTCTAGAAATTAGTTAAATACAGCTTATAGTCACATTAAATCTTTCATATACGAATTGTTCATTGAAAGCAGAATATATATTAATCTATTCAACTACTTATCTATCCAAAAAATATATATCACTGCTGAGACGGAAATCACTTGAATTTTTATTGGCAAATTTACAAGTTAAAAATAATAAAAAGCTAATAAAAAACGACTGAATTGAGCGCTTTCTTCCCTCACACTGGGATTTCATCAGAATCAACAAGCATTCCCATACTCTTCCATTTATAGCCAACTACTGTGACATCACAATTAATTAATATTAAAAAATCATTAATATTAAATAGGTTTCTGACCAGAATTAAAAACAACATGTATAGACAAGCTCTTAAAAAATTGTGAATGAATAATTATACATAAAATACATAAATTATGTGGAAACTTTATAAATGTTACAAAATCATATTTGAACTTTTAGATTTATTTACCATTTAAAGCCTTTTTGTTTAAAATGGGTTTAATATAAATAATTTCATTCAAGCAAGGCATTTGCCCAGCTTGTAATTTAATTTGCCAACATGTTTCTTTCTCTTCTATGTGGCTTCTATAATCTCCACCCCTTGGTTCATATGCAACTTTCTCTAAAATTCCAAAATTGAACTCTATAAAACTATTACAGGTTATGGAATGTTTATAAAAGGCATTGTTCGAATTCTTTGTGGCAAACTGATATGTGTGTTCATAAATCCTGTCCCTAAGCCTTCGTTCTGTTTTTCCCACATAAAAGGCTGGACAGGATTTACAGATGGCCAAATACACTATTCCTCTAGTTTGACAATTACCCTTGACAAAACTAATTTTGGACAATAAAATATTATTTAATATTATGTAATCATTAATATATATATATATATATATATATATATATATATATATATATATATATATATATATATATATATATATATATATATCTACATTGAGAGCAATGTCCACATTTTTTAGTACCACCATAAGTTTTCCTTCCTTTACCATTTTCAAAATTTCTCTTTAAATTTGGCCCCAGTTTATAAACAAAATTAGGTTTATCTCCCCCTATACCCCATAATTTAGGATTGTTTTTAAGAATAATCCAATTCTTATTTATAATATTTTCAACCTCTTTTGCTTTACTACCATATGGTATAACCATGGCCTTTTCAAATCTAGCATTTTCTGATTCTCTAACACTTTTACCTTCTTCCATACCTTTGTCATCACCCAACAGGGGCTTATATTTGTTACCCCATTCTCCTAAAACATATTCCTTGTAGTCCTGAATCACTTTTTTTGGATACCCCCTTTCTTCTTCAAACATTCTAGAAACCTGGGTTAATTCATCCTCTAAATCCTTCCTTTCAGAGGTCATTCTTGCAACCCTAATCATCTGTCCCTTTATAATACTATTTTTTTGTTTAATCAGATGGTTGCTGGAATATTCTAAGTAAGAAATACTAAAATTAGGTTTCCTATATAATTTGGAACTAAAATCTTTGCTTCCTTTCTCTATATGTGTGTCAAGGTAATTGAGTCCCTTCTTGTTGTAAGTATGTGTAAATTTGAGAAAACTTGTACACCCGTTTAGATATAAAATAAAGTCCTGAATTATTTTTTCTGGACCTTTCCATAAAATAAAAATATCGTCCAGAAATCTAACATATAATGTCATGTACTTATAAAATTGACTGTTAAAAACATAATTTTGCTCCCACTGTAAAAGCACTAGGTTAGCAAAAACGGGGGCACATGATGCTACAAAAATATGTAACTAGTGAGAAACAAATCTGCAAGGACTCTTGGTCATTCCTACACTGCCTAAATAATTTACAATATGACAATTGTTACAATTTTTTAACAGTAGATGTTGACTTGTATATCTCTATCCCACACATGGAGGGCATAGAGAGAATTAGCCACATTCTGAGAATCAAGGGTGTACGTAATGATACAATAAGTTTGCTTAGTGAACTATTGGACATTATTTTGTCCAATAACTATGTAACCTTTGACAAAAGACTGTTTTTACAACTATCAGGGATAGCCGAGGGGTCCCCATGTGGTGCCAATTTAGTAATGGCTGATTGGGAACACAAATTTGTCCTACAGAACAACTGGGTCCAAGACACAGTACACTACTACACTACATTCTTGGATGACATCTTCATGGTGATAAGGAGCGACAACAACACAGCTAATGCAACTGTCAGTTACTTTAATGAGACAACTGACTTTTTGCAGTTTACATCACAATTTGGTGCAAATTCCATATCATACTTGGATGTTCTGATTTGTAAAGATACAACCAGTGAATGCTACAACGCACGTATATATGGAAAAGAAACTTAGAATAGTTTCTTGCACTTTTCTAGCTGTCACCACTACCACCATAAGAAGTCAGTAGTAAAAGGACAGTTGGTCAGGGCAGCTAGGATGACCTTCCTAGATAGAGACTTCTACTTAGAATTTAACTACTTGAAGGAGATGTTCACTAGGAGGGGTTACCCTATACAGATGTTGAATCTGCTTATTAAAGAGGTGATTTACAAGCGTACGAACGGAGTGTACAAATCTATTTTAAGTCAAAATCGAATTTATACACCCACTGATACTATAGGTATACATATTGAAGGGAACACCGACAGTAATGTACTCCAGAATTTTAGTAATTTTAATAATTTCATTATTTTATTCAGTGTAGATGCTCTTGACCTATGTGGGATCATCAGGAAGAACTGGGACCTACTACAGTCAGACACCTTTATAAGTAAGAAAGGGGCTCACACACTTAGAATTACCTTCAAAAGAGGAGCTAATTTAAAAAACCTAGTTGAAAGAAACTCTAGTCAGTAGATGTGGGATGTATAAATGTGGTATGTGTAAATACTGTAAATTGCAAACACACCAAAGGTGAATGAACGCCAGGAATACAGGATACTGTGCTGGAAACACTTAATTTATTGACATAAAATAGGTTGAGCGCTTTCTACAGAAGTAAATCTGTCTTCTTCAGAACATCATAGCATGGAATCATGACGCTTATATATCATAATTGAAGTAAATAGCTCGCCTAAATTGTAATTAAACAATAAATCAATTATTAAAACAGTGCTATCTTACACATTTCATACAAATGCAATGTATACATCTTGCTACATAACCACACTAAAAATATAGTTCATATAATTTACGAACCCTACTAATCTAAAAAGCAATAAATATATGAACTATATTTTTAGTGTGGTTATGTAGCAAGATGTATACATTGCATTTGTATGAAATGTGTAAGATAGCACTGTTTTAATAATTGATTTATTGTTTAATTACAATTTAGGGCGGGCTTTTTACTTCAATTATGATATATAAGCGTCATGATTCCATGCTATGATGTTCTGAAGAAGACAGATTTACTTCTGTAGAAAGCGCTCAACCTATTTTATGTCAATAAATTAAGTGTTTCCAGCACAGTATCCTGTATTCCTGGCGTTCATTCACCTTTGGTGTGTTTGCAATTTTGTTGTTTCGCTGGGATTATCATCTTTATTAAATACTGTAAATATATGGATGTGGGTCAGAAGTTTAAGATCAAAGGCACTCAATACACCACCAGATTTAGATTAAACTGCCAATCTAAAGTGGTCATATACCTAGCCCAATGCCAAATGTGTCCCACATTCTATATAGGGAAAACAGATAGGAAATTGCAGGAAAGAATATATGAACATCTATACCACATTGACAAAATGAACGAAGACAGTGCCCTAGCTAAACATACCTGCGAATACATGGATCACAGGTTTTTGTTCAGGGCAAAAGACCAAATTGTACCCGATAACATGGGGTCCAGTTTCACTGGAGTTAGAACGATTAGAATTAATATGGCAGTTGAACACCAATGCAGGGCAGTATGAAAGATGTTCTATTGTATGTATTCTGAAATTAAAAAGCCTTACTAGAGAGGGTTGTACGTATAGAATTCATGTAAAGTATGTATTAACTGTACATAAGATCTTAAAAATCAACAATAGCATGAACGAACATGGGTTTACCATGTCATTTTAGTATTTTAGATATTTGGTACTTATAAAGTACAAAAACCTTTGTAGGTATTTTATGGTATATAAGAACATTTAGTATTGTTTCTTCTGTAGGGTTAGGGTTTGAGTTTTGCATGTGGGTGTGTCTAAATTTATTTGCAACACTTTTGTAGTCTTTAGAAACTGTAGTTCCTGTGAGTACTAGTTTTCAATTTGTTGTCAAGAAGAATGAAATGAACTGATTAACTAATACTGGTTAATTATCTAACTAATTAACTACTGCTCACTGACTACTTAGGGGCATGCTCTCAATGTTGTTTTTATCTGAAGAAGTCACAATATTCAATGCGACAAAAAGTGCTTCATTTTGGATTAAACTGCATGTTCTTACGTTTTGTGTTTGGTGCCTTCCTTCCTGCAACCAGTTTTCAGTATTGAGGATAACTGAAAGCGCAACAGAGTAGATCCAAACATGTACCTAGAAGTCAAGGGGACTTTCTTAGGTGAGGCCTTAGCTGGGAAAACCAAATTTGTCTCAGCCAGAATACAGCAATGAGGATCACTTGTGATATGCAGGCAAATTCCTTGTGAAGGAACTTAGTTATGAGTGGAAGAGAGGAGGGAAGGCATATAAAAGACCTGGAGGCAATGGCAGATTACAGCAACCCTGGGTGATGGTCTCGATGGAGGAACTAGGACAAAGTAACCCCTGCAACTGGTGTTCGAGTGAGAGATGAACAAATCACAGCAAGGCAGATCCCATTAACTGAATATTTCTTGAGCTGCAGCCTGATTCGGAGATCACTTGTGGGGTAAAATAATGGACCTGCTGAGTTTATACATTAGCCAGTTGGATTTCCCTGGAAAGTGCTTTGCTACCAGACAGCAACCTGAATCTAAAGCCCCATTACCATTCTTTCATGACTGTTTGGCAAAAGGGATAATATTTGTCTCCTTCCTTTGTTCACTGATACACCATATAACTGAAATGTTGTCTGATAGCACTGCTATCACACCTGCAGGTAAAAGTTACTGGAATACCTGTCATGCTAGTAGGACAGCTCTCATCACCAGATCATCGATATGAAACTTGGCTTATGACTGGCCCTACTTACCTTGGATCACCCTCCCCTCAAAATGTCCACCCACCCCATCGGGGAGGCATCCATGATCACAACTACTGTTGGGAATGGTATAATGAACAGTTTTCTAATCTGTAAGAAAGGTCAAGTCAACCACAAAATTTCAAGTGATTTCTGCATGACCAAGTTACGAGAATCAAGGCTGACGGAGGATCACAACTGCTGTTGCCATTGAGCCCTAAAACTCTCAATATGAGTAGCAAAGACAGATTTTTATTGGCAATGTAAGGTCTGTACAGAATGCTCAAGAAAGAGCAGTCTTTCCTGAATAAGGGATACTTAGCAAGAAATCATTTCTAGTGTCTTCCGATAAAAAAAAAATTCTGAGCTGGCAGAAGCGGTAACTTTTGGTAATTTAAATATATGCCTAAGAAAAGGCAGCACTGTAAAAAGTAAGATTCTTTATAGGTTCATAGAGGAATACTTGGCCAACAACCACTATGGTCCTTATAACCATAGCTGTGCAACCAAAATATCACCCACAAATCTAATTTAAATATGGGTTGATTTACTGACTGTCCAGAGATATAAGTGCTACATCGGATGAATTTCCGATTAACCATCCATTGGTGCAAGCTGTGCTTAAATAGGGTTAGGGAGGAACTCCGCTTCACACCATTGGGGTGCCTGTCCCACAGAATGATAATTTTCTGAGAAACTTATCTGTCTGTCTAACATGTCGTATTTAGGTGATTACTATGCTAATGACCCCAGGGGGACTTTTTAAGCCTAGCCACACTTCCCTAGGTGAGAATCAAACCCTGTTCCTTCTGTCTCTGAGGTAAACACCTTAACCATTAGTTGTTGCAGCAACAAGCCAATCATATAAATATAGCAAAACATGGATGGATCCCTCTTAGGTGCAGGTGAACTGCTTACCAGCACCATGCACTTGGTATATACCCATGCAGCTATGGGGAGACCAAAGGGCAGGGTTCTGAACTGGAAGCAACTCTCTCCTATTCAAAAGTGTAGGAACTTCCAGGACTAATTTCCAAATCCTGATGTAGAGGTTGGCATCCTGGAGGTCAATTGAGCACATCTACTCATTTGTTGCTGAGATCCAGAATTGGCCAGAGGTCCTTGTTCTTCTTTGGAATCAAAAATAAATCTTGAGTAAATTCCTGACCCTCTCTATTCTGGTGGAACTTTCCAGATGATTCTTTTTTTGAAGGAGGGAAGCAACCTGCTGTAGAGCCACTGAACTTTGGTGTTATGAAATGTTAGATAACTACGGATTCTGTGGAGATGGATTTTGGGGAAATAAACGAGTGTATGGAATAGCCTTCAGATATAATATCTCTTACCTATCTGTCCTGCATAATGGCCATTCACACAGGATGGTGATGAAATAATCCCCCCAAAACGTCTCTGGACAAGCCCTCAGGTGCTGCTTTGGCCTTCACTGAACAGATTCTCTGCATCCCTGATTCTGTGGAATTCTTCAACCTTGTTGTTGGCATTCATTAAAGTGATTTTCTCTGTCATGGCTGCCCTTGAGTTCATAGGTAGGTACTAGGCTATTGGCCCAAGGGCCTACGTAGGCCTAGCCAACAAAGTTCCCTGGCTTACGCCACCCAAGAAAGTAATTTTCCTGTGCCATTGTCGAGCAGACACACAGAAGTGATCCCCGGAGTGTATTTCCTATTTCCCATCCACTCATCAAGATTTTTCTTGAAGAGTGCTAATGGAAGAACTTTGCTTGACATAGATGGGTAAGCCTGTTCCAGAGTATGGGAAGTCTCTGAGACAGGAATCTATCCCTCCAGCATGTCCAGTTTATTGTGGTGACAAGGTTTAGGTCCCTAGAGCGTGTAGCTCGGAGGGATTGGGATTTCTTTAGGTGTAGCATGTCCAACAGCTCTGGGTTTGACATAGCTTTATATGTTGGCAGAGATCACCTCGGAGTAGGTGATATGCTACGGAGTAAAGCTGGAGTTTTTTGAGATGGTCAGTGTAGGGCATTTGTTTGAGGCCAGTAATCCTCTTTGTGAGGTACTTCTGTGGCCTTTCCAGCTGCTGCAGATGTCTTGTGAGGTACATTCCAAAACGGGCATTGTACTCTATTAATGGGTCTAATAAGTGTCAAGTAGAGGAGAACAATGGCCTCTTTTTTCCTGGATGAGAACCCTTTTATGACGAGGTGTGCCATGTAGAAGGACTTCCTGACTACTGTGGCGATGTGACTATCAAAGAAGAGACTACTGTCTACCTGGGTCCCAAGGTCTCTTATCACACATTCGGTGTTAAGTAGATTGCTGCCTATGTGGTAGTTCATGGATACAGAGTTTTTACCAAAGGGGATGACACTGCACTTTTTGGCATTGAGCTTGAGGCCATGACTCTGACACCAGGCATCTGTCTCAACGCGGCCCTTCTGTAGGATGTCCACATCATTTGGGGACTTGACTATGGCTCCTAGTTTGTAGTCATCTGTGAACTTTGTTAGCCAGAGGCCTTCTGTGTTAGCCTGTACTTCAGAGAAGTAGATACCAAACAGGAGAGGTCCCAGGACTGAACCTTGTGGTACTCCACTTGTCACTGGCTTGAGGTCATATTTGGAGTCTGCAACTTTTACAGGTTGTGGGTTCTGTCAGTGAGCCAATTGGCAACCCATCTTATGACGTAGGGATTTATACCTAGTTTAGTGAGTTTAGCTATAATTCCAGAATGGGGGATGGTGTCGAAAGCCTTGGCAAGGTCAAGATAGGCTGTGTGAACCACCTTACCCTCGTCTACGGCTTTGGTGACTGCCTCAAAGAAGTCGATCAGGTTCAGGAGGCATGATCTGCCTTTCACAAACCCGAACTGGGTGGGACCAGAGTTTGGAGGCTACCAATGTCTTTGTTTATAAGTTCCATGATGATACGTTCCATGGCCTTGTAGACCAGGCTCATCAGGCTAATACGGCGATAGTTTGCGGGATCAGTGGTAACTCCCCCTTTGTGGAGTTGGATAACTCTTGCTGTGCGCCATTCAGTGGGCACAAAGCCTGATGTGAGGCTATTATTGAACATGATGCTTAGGTGGGGAGCCAGTTCGTTCTGAAGTTTGCGTAAAACGCAGCCTGGGATGTTGTCCGGTCCCATGGATGCTGTGTTTTTGGCTTTAGAGAGTGTAGCTTTTACCTGCATAGTTGTGATTACAGGGACTCTGCATTCTTCCTGTACAGATATGGGCCCTTTAGGGGGTGGGGAGGTAAAGTTAGCACTGAACCCATCTGCCAGGATGTTGGCAATATCAGTTGGTTCAGTAATTTTCATGTCGTTGTGCTGTAACTCAGAGCAGATCTGGGTGTTGCCATCAAGATTCTTGACATAGCTATAGAATGCTTTGTGGTTATCCTTAGAATTAGTGCGATTTTGTTTTTGTAGCTAGCTTTGGAAGATCTTATAAGGGATCTCAGCTTCTTACTGAGGCTGACCAGGGAGCTCCTCCACTCATAGGATTTTACTCTCTTTTGCAACAGTTTCTTCCTTCTGTTGTACAGTTTGCTTATGGCAGGGGACCACCAGACTGGCTTCCTTTTCTTGGAGGATAGTACGATTCATGCACTCGTGTAAGTGCTTATAGTGTGCATTTGTGTAGGATTCAGCAGTTGTAACTGTATTGTCATATCGTAGAAAATGATGATCTACATCACATGGGATCACCCATTACCAACAGTTCAACAGACAGATGCTAGGAAACCGGACATAGTGGTCCATGAAAAGAAGACAAAAGTAGCATTGATCAAATCGCCACACCCATTGATTACAGAGTCTTGCATACAGACAGACACAAAGTCATAAAATTAACAGTTCCTATACTTGTAAAACGAAAAAAGTGAACCAGGGACAACTGCAAAACACCGATGTGTGTGGGTGAAAGCGCTTAGTACTGGATTCTTTTCTTTTTGTATTAAGAAATCGGTGTTTTGCAATTGTCCCTGGTTCGCTTTTTTTCATTTTACAAGTACAAGAACTGTTCATTATCATCCGTTTGGGCTTACCGGTACGCTGTTGGATCACTGATTTTATAAAATTAAAAATTATATATTTGTTCACCTGGATCATTGTGGTTTCAACTATGGAGCAACTTTTTCTTCAGTATATTGAGACTACGTAGCGTCTCATTAATGTTTTACAGGAGAAAGGACTTAAAACTCCTACCCTACTTGAGGCCAAAGAATGTTTATGGCAATTAAGTCTAAATGCCAGTTCTAGTCCTGGTATTAATGAGCACATCTCTATATCCAGTATACTCAAATACAAGTCTCAATTTATTTGATTATTGTATAGGACCTCCTATTAGGTTAATATTCAATAGTTGGTTTATTTTATTTTTTATAACCACATGAATTATAATGTTAGTGTAACTATTATTGTGGCAATGCCTTTTAAAAGTTTTTTTAGTATCTAATGTTTTTATGTAAAATGTTTAATAATTATTTATATTTATATTTATATACAAATATATATTTTTAATTTTTATTTTTTTTTGCACTATTTACACACAGGTTCCTTGATAAATAGTTTTAGTATATAACATATACATTATTAGTATTAATTCTACACTAGTCTTGGCTGTTTATGTCAATATTTGATGTCAATATTTGATAATTTTAATGTTTTAAAATTGATAATTTATTAGCTGCGTAGGAAATAAATTGTTTAATTGTTTAATTATTTAATTTGTGGAAGGATTTAAAAGGAAGTCAATACATGGGTTGTCAGTACTCTGATGATGCCCTAACGTGTGTGGGTGAAAGCGCTTAGTATTGGATTCTTTTCTTTTTGTATTAATAAATCGGTGTTTTGCAGTTGTCCCTGGTTCGCCTTTTTTCGTTTTACAAAGTCATAAAATATCAAGATTTGCAGGCAGAAATGAGAGCTATGTGGAAGACAAATACCCAGACAGTTCCAATAGTAGTAGGAGCAACGGGTCTTATAAAAAACAATCTGCAATCGTATTTAGATATGTTACCAATACATGCAACTCCATACAAATTGCAGGAGGAGTCATTACTGGGCAAATTGCGGTTGTTAAGAGCACTTCTGGTTGACATCAAAGACTGAAACAATACTAATTTCATGAATTTTAATCGTACTTTGACTTATGAATGGGGTCCATTCAAATCATGTCATTAGAAAACCAAAAGATTTGGAGAAATTAAAAACTGGGGATTAACCCTTACGTCACTAGATGGGTTGCCAACTGGCTCACAAACAGAACAGATGCAGTCAAAACTAGGGATGCCAACTCTACTAGCAGCCTGTTATCAGTGATGTTCCACAGGGGTCTGTGCTAGGCCCCCTACTGTTTGGCATCTATTTTTCAGAAGTGAAAAGAAATGGCCCATGGCTTACCAAGTTTGCTGATGACTGCAAACTGGATGCAATCATCGAATCCCTCAAAGATGTCAACATACTACAAAATGGGCTTACACAAACAAATAACTGGTGTCGTCAAAGCCACGGACTTCAACTAAATGCAAAAAAAAAAATGCATTATCGTCCCCTTCAACAAAGGAGAAACCCCTGCTAATAACAACATTAATTATATCCCCCAAGTTCAAACCTAGTGGTGACAGATTTATGAACGTAAGTTAAAAGCAGCCTTAATTTTGATCATCTGGTGTCCACAGTAGTAAGGAAGGCCTTCAACGTTGCACGCCTCATAAGCAAGGGTATAGCATCCAAAGCTAATGAGGTTATAACTTCCCTGTACTTTGCTCTCATCAAACCAGTAATAGAGTACAATGCTCCCTTCTGTATGTACCTCACCAGACATCTGTAGCAACTGGAGAGAACTCAGAGGTTTCTCAAAGAAAATTCATGGCCTACAACACAAGACCTACCTGGACAGACTGAAGGCCTTTTCACTTTACTCAATATAGTATAGACTGCTTAGAGGAAACTTGTGCCTGTCCTACAGAGCAGTCTCAGAGCCTGCCTTGATGAAGCTGCTGCACATCTGCAAATCCAATGGGACAAGATTCACTCACTCTAGGGATCTTAACCTAGCCTGCGATATTAACAGGACATGCTGGAGAGACAGATATGTCTCCCAGAAGTTGTCACTCCTCTGGAATAAACTCCCAATTCATGTAAAATGGAGTTCCTCAATTACCATATTTAAGTGTAACCTGAACAACTGGAAGTGAAACTGTAAATTTACACCGGGGGTTTCACCTATGTCCCTCTTAACACAAGGGCAGCCAGTGCTGATCTTAAATTCATGCACAGAGTATAGAGTATACATCTTGGTCCAAAAGGGAACAGGAGTATAACATGACTAGGCTTGTAGAGGCCTTGGGGCCAAAAGCCTAGTAACCTCCTATGATTCTATGAAAGAGGAGAAGACCAAGGATAGAGCCTTGGGATATACTGCTGGTGACCGAGAGGTAAGGAGAGAGCATGGAGTGCCATTTTACTGACTGATACATATTGGACAGGTAGCTTTTGAAGCACAGAAGGGTGGGCTGAGAGAGACTTAGTGAGTACATTTGAAGGAAGTTTGCTGTGACAAACTGTGTCAAAGTCTTCAGACAAATCTAGAAATAAGGAAGAGACTAGTTTGCCATTATCTCTAGCTTTACTGATAGTATATGTATAGGTTAGAAGAGCAGTGCTAGTACTATGGGAAGGAAGGATGGAAGACATGCTGTACAGGGGATATGAGTTCTTCCTGCAGAAGATAGTCTAGCAATTGTTTTTGAGTACATTTTTCAAATATTTTGGTGAGGGGAGATAAGATTACTATAGGTCTAAAGTTATTAATAAACAAACAAAACCACACAGCCAGCGGAGCTCGGACTCTGCAGATAGCAAATAAATAGTAATAAATCCAACCTCCAGAAGCATACACAGAGTCCTGATGGCAAATGCAAAGTCAATGCCAAAAAATCCACAATAGTTCGTATAAAACACGAGTCAAATAAGCTTGGAAAAACGTTTTAATGAATAGAACGTGAGCGCTTTCACCGATAGGCTTCCTCAGACGTTACAAAGAAACTCATTCACATAACATTTAAATACTATTGCACAATTCATCATTGGCCAGTTAAAAAACGTCACATGTCCACAAAGATTAAAAGATGCAGCACCTCAAGATGTCAAAATAAATAAGTGCTGAGTTTAAAACAGCAAATATTAATTCTTGTCAAAATTGATGACAGCATTGATACATGTGAATTATTAAGTGACTGCCCTTACATCTATAAACTATATTAAAATAGTTAAAAACAATTAACAATAAAATGCAGAGGTACGGTCTTTACTACCTGCACAAAGTGCGGTTACACATACTGAAATCTCGTAAGTATCGCCCATACAGTAAAACAAAATAAATGCATGCATGGTCTTTACTACCTGCACTGAGTGCGATTACGCATACTAAAATCTCGTAAGTATCGCCCATACAGTGAAACAGAATAAAAAATAAAAAATAAAAAATACTTGCTCCAAAAATAGGTTACAATTAATAAAACATATAAACACTATAATATACAATTAATAACTAAGCATATTTCATGTGTGCTGAGGGGACAAACCAAATTAATGCTTAGGTTTGAAACACCTCCTTTTTCTTAGAATGGGTTTCAAATTCACTTTCTCATTCAGGCCTGGGGTTTGATCTGCCTTACATCTTATAATCCAGCGTAATTCACACTCTAAGGTATAATTTATCAAGTCACCCCCCCGTGTACTTTGAAAAACTTCTTGTATGACACTATAAAGGAAACTATGTGAGGGGCCTTGGGACATTATGTGTTTCGCCAAGGAATTAACATCATTGCCCTTCCTGATGTTGTACTCGTGTTCCCTTATCCTCTCACGTAGAGTTCTATTTGTTTTTCCTATATAAAATGATGCACATGCTGTGCATCTAGCTAAGTACACAACATTCATGCTCATACAAGTTGTGCCAGTTTCAAAACTATAAACATGATTGTTATGTGGATCCATAAAACTTGTCCTCGTGTCAATCAAATGACACTGATTGCACCTCCCACAAGCAACGGTGTTGCATTCATGAACTCTTCTAACTTTCGACGCCATTCCTTTATAACATAACAGACTCCTCAAGTTGGATTTATTTCTATAGGTAAACAATGGAGCAGGCCCTACTAAATTACTAATATCCTGATCTAGACTCAAGATTTCCCAATGCTTACTCATCAGCTCCTTTAAGTAGAAGACATCACTGCTATAAAACATGGCTGCTCTCACATACTCAGGACGGGTGGATCTCAAGCCTTCTGGAACTATGGCATTATCAGCGAAATAAGGTCTCGCTGAAGTGTGTCTAAGCTTATGTACCTCATCCACTAAGTGATCAAACATGGACCGTTCATAGCCTCTCCCCATGAACATATTCCTTAACCTAGCCACTTCTTCATCAAACCCTACGTTGTTCGGATTCAGCCTGGAGGCTCGCATCAGTTGACCCTTCATAACATTACTGAACACATAACATGGGTGCATACTGCACCTATGTAAAAACGTGTTCCTGTAACATAACTTTCGATGAATGGATGTGTTGAGAAGGCCAGAAGGGAGTCTACTAATATTAACATCCAAGAATGAAATACCTTCCTCTGAGGAGGTATAAGTAAATTTCAAAAAACTGGTGGATGTATTTATATCATCAATGAATGACCTCAACTCCTCAGCACTACCATGCCAAACCAAAAAGAGGTCATCTACAAAACGTTTGTAGAAACCTACATGTCTGCTAAAGGAAATAGACTTGAATAAAAAAGCGTCCTCCCACTGTGCCATAACTATGTTAGCATAGCTATTGGCACAGGGGGTTCCCATTGCTACACCGTCTTTCTGGGAAAAAACAGAGTCACCAAACATAAACACATTGTTGGATAGAATCGTCTCCATAAATAGGGAAATCAACTCCACCTTCTTGGTAGATAGTGTGGACCTGGACAGTAAAAACTGTTGAAAGCTTGTCACGCCTAAATCATTAGGTATTGTCGTAAACAAACTGACCACATCTAAAGTTACCAAAATGAAGTAAGCATGGTCATCTAATCTCCTAGTATAATCATACAAATCAACCAGGAACTGTTTGCTGTCTTTCAAAATATGTGTAGTAGCATCTACTAAAGGTCGAGTATAGTATTCAACATAGTTGGACATGGGTTCTGTAAGCCAGCCCTGGCCGGCAACTATTGGCCTCATAGGTGGTGTCAAAAGAGATTTATGGACCTTGGGGAGCCCTTGAATAACTGGTATTCGTGGATTCCCAACTTTCAAATATGAATGCAACTCAGATGTTATATCACTTGATCTTAACATATCATCCAACATTGCATATACTTGAAAAACCTTCACGGTCACTACATTCATTGAAATCTTCTCATAGAACCTCGTATCACTAAGTAGTTCCAACATACTGCCTTTATACCATTCCAGATCCATTACAACAATGGGGCCCCCCTTGTCCGCAGGCCTAATCATGATTGTAGAGTCAGATCTCAGGGCCATTAAGGCTTTCCTCTGATTATAATTCAGATTCCCTGTCCTTCTATTGCGAACTAACCTGTTTGAATCAGAGTAGGCGTGTATACCTTTCTCAACCAATTGTGAAAAAGTCTCCAAGAGGGGATGTATTTGAGGGGTGTAAGTACTAATACCTCGAAACGTTGAACAGGTCCTAACATCACTTTGCTTCCCATATTCTAATTTTAATTGCACATTTCTAACGAACATACGAACATCTAGGATAGAATCCACTGGATCACTGCTCGAAGAGGGGATGAAACTCAATCCCTTATTTAACACTTGCTGTTCAAAAATGGAGAGTACTCTATTCGAGATGTTAACAATCAATGAGTCCCCACCCTCTCCCACATTTTCTTCAGCGTGGGGCCTCGTTGTTCGCTGTCCGATACCTTTCTCTTGTATCGGCCTCTGCTCTGTGACCGTGGTCTGCCTGTGCGTTGCTGCGCAATCGGAAAAGGGTTGTAGGAGCTGGTTTCTTGTGCCCCTACCAAACTTGTACTTATTGGTGGGGTTTTCCTTCTAACAGGAGTATCCAGAAGTGGGGGGGCTACATTGCTATTATCTATAATTGCATTGTTTCCCATAACTACCCCACTATTATTAATCGCCAATGATGTCGGTAAATTCTGACCATGCGTACTCTGTGTAACGTTATTATCAGTATTTACTAATGTATCATCGACAAAAAGTGTCTCACTAGTCACATTGGTAGACGGTCTAATCACATTAACATCACTCCTGCGTGAATTAGCCTTAACTACTTTGTTGTAACTTCTATTAATAACACTATTACCAGCACCTGTTGAATTAAACTCTCTTATATTTGTGCCAGTCGCTGATACACCATTTACATTCACATTATTAGACACTCTAGGCCATGTAAATACTTGATTATTTTTAAAATCCTTTGTGTCCCTCAGGATTTTACTTTTCTTTTGTTCTAATATTCTCTTTTCAAACAAAGATACATTATCAATAACCTTATCTAACTTAACGGTCAGCATTTCTTCAGAAAATTTAGCTTTCAATGTATTATACAAACTGTTCACAGAATCTCTTAAATTATCCTCTTCTTTCAAGTGAAACTCATTCAACAACTTCATATATTTAAAACTAATGTCCAGATTCAATTGTTGCCATTTGTAAAGTAACTCCGGATAAGTGTTACCTGACGTAGGCATCTTTAACACTCTAAGTCCTCGTGGAACAATCCTTTTAGTAATACATGCTTCAAAATATTGTCGTTCAATTTGAAGCTTCTTCAACCTCAAAAAGTCTAATTCCAAACGATTGAGTTCATCAGTCAAACTCTCCATAAGAGAGTTATCTGCATCGTTCAGGTCAGGTTCAAGGCTGGGTTCATATTCCAACAACAAATTGTCCACTCCTCTGATACAACGTTCAAACCGTTCGGTCCTCTGTCGAAGCACATCCGTTTGTGGCACATACGGGAGTTCCATGTTACAGCTAGTAGTTTCCGCCATCCTCCTCGGCGTGTGTGTGATATAAAGTAAGCCAATAAACAAACAAACAAAACCACACAGCCAGCGGAGCTCGGACTCTGCAGATAGCAAATAAATAGTAATAAATCCAACCTCCAGAAGCATACACAGAGTCCTGATGGCAAATGCAAAGTCAATGCCAAAAAATCCACAATAGTTCGTATAAAACACGAGTCAAATAAGCTTGGAAAAACGTTTTAATGAATAGAACGTGAGCGCTTTCACCGATAGGCTTCCTCAGACGTTACAAAGAAACTCATTCACATAACATTTAAATACTATTGCACAATTCATCATTGGCCAGTTAAAAAACGTCACATGTCCACAAAGATTAAAAGATGCAGCACCTCAAGATGTCAAAATAAATAAGTGCTGAGTTTAAAACAGCAAATATTAATTCTTGTCAAAATTGATGACAGCATTGATACATGTGAATTATTAGCGACTGCCCTTACATCTATAAACTATATTAAAATAGTTAAAAACAATTAACAATAAAATGCAGAGGTACGGTCTTTACTACCTGCACAAAGTGCGGTTACACATACTGAAATCTCGTAAGTATCGCCCATACAGTAAAACAAAATAAATGCATGCATGGTCTTTACTACCTGCACTGAGTGCGATTACGCATACTAAAATCTCGTAAGTATCGCCCATACAGTGAAACAGAATAAAAAATAAAAAATACTTGCTCCAAAAATAGGTTACAATTAATAAAACATATAAACACTATAATATACAATTAATAACGAAGCATATTTCATGTGTGCTGAGGGGACAAACCAAATTAATGCTTAGGTTTGAAACACCTCCTTTTTCTTAGAATGGGTTTCAAATTCACTTTCTCATTCAGGCCTGGGGTTTGATCTGCCTTACATCTTATAATCCAGCGTAATTCACACTCTAAGGACAGGGAATCTGAATTATAATCAGAGGAAAGCCTTAATGGCCCTGAGATCTGAGTCTACAATCCTGATTAGGCCTGCGGACAAGGGGGGCCCCATTGTTGTAATGGATCTGGAATGGTATAAAGGCAGTATGTTGGAACTACTTAGTGATACGAGGTTCTATGAGAAGATTTCAATGAATGTAGTGACCGTGAAGGTTTTTCAAGTATATGCAATGTTGGATGATATGTTAAGATCAAGTGATATAACATCTGAGTTACATTCATATTTGAAAGTTGGGAATCCACGAATACCAGTTATTCAAGGGCTCCCCAAGGTCCATAAATCTCTTTTGACACCACCTATGAGGCCAATAGTTGCCGGCCAGGGCTGGCTTACAGAACCCATGTCCAACTATGTTGAATACTATACTCGACCTTTAGTAGATGCTACTACACATATTTTGAAAGACAGCAAACAGTTCCTGGTTGATTTGTATGATTATACTAGGAGATTAGATGACCATGCTTACTTCATTTTGGTAACTTTAGATGTGGTCAGTTTGTTTACGACAATACCTAATGATTTAGGCGTGACAAGCTTTCAACAGTTTTACTGTCCAGGTCCACACTATCTACCAAGAAGGTGGAGTTGATTTCCCTATTTATGGAGACGATTCTATCCAACAATGTGTTTATGTTTGGTGACTCTGTTTTTTCCCAGAAAGACGGTGTAGCAATGAACCCCTGTGCCAATAGCTATGCTAACATAGTTATGGCACAGTGGGAGGACGCTTTTTTATTCAAGTCTATTTCCTTTAGCAGACATGTAGGTTTCTACAAACGTTTTGTAGATGACCTCTTTTTGGTTTGGCATGGTAGTGCTGAGGAGTTGAGGTCATTCATTGATGATATAAATACATCCACCAGTTTTTTGAAATTTACTTATACCTCCTCAGAGGAAGGTATTTCATTCTTGGATGTTAATATTAGTAGACTCCCTTCTGGCCTTCTCAACACATCCATTTGTCGAAAGTTATGTTACAGGAACACGTTTTTACATAGGTGCAGTATGCACCCATGTTATGTGTTCAGTAATGTTATGAAGGGTCAACTGATGCGAGCCTCCAGGCTGAATCCGAACAACGTAGGGTTTGATGAAGAAGTGGCTAGGTTAAGGAATATGTTCATGGGGAGAGGCTATGAACGGTCCATGTTTGATCACTTAGTGGATGAGGTACATAAGCTTAGACACACTTCAGCGAGATCTTATTTCGCTGATAATGCCATAGTTCCAGAAGGCTTGAGATCCACCCCTCCTGAGTATGTGAGAGCAGCCATGTTTTATAGCAGTGATGTCTTCTACTTAAAGGAGCTGATGAGTAAGCATTGGGAAATCTTGAGTCTAGATCAGGATATTAGTAATTTAGTAGGGCCTGCTCCATTGTTTACCTATAGAAATAAATCCAACTTGAGGAGTCTGTTATGTTATAAAGGAATGGCGTCGAAAGTTAGAAGAGTTCATGAATGCAACACCGTTGCTTGTGGGAGGTGCAATCAGTGTCATTTGATTGACACAAGGACAAGTTTTATGGATCCACATAACAATCATGTTTATAGTTTTGAAACTGGCACAACTTGTATGAGCATGAATGTTGTGTACTTAGCTAGATGCACAGCATGTGCATCATTTTATATAGGAAAAACAAATAGAACTCTACGTGAGAGGATAAGGGAACACGAGTACAACATCAGGAAGGGCAATGATGTTAATTCCTTGGCGAAACACATCATGTCCCAAGGCCCCTCACATAGTTTCCTTTATAGTGTCATACAAGAAGTTTTTCAAAGTACACGGGGGGGGGTGACTTGATAAATTATACCTTAGAGTGTGAATTACGCTGGATTATAAGATGCAAGGCAGATCAAACCCCAGGCCTGAATGAGAAAGTGAATTTGAAACCCATTCTAAGAAAAAGGAGGTGTTTCAAACCTAAGCATTAATTTGGTTTGTCCCCTCAGCACACATGAAATATGCTTCGTTATTAATTGTATATTATAGTGTTTATATGTTTTATTAATTGTAACCTATTTTTGGAGCAAGTATTTTTTATTTTTTATTCTGTTTCACTGTATGGGCGATACTTACGAGATTTTAGTATGCGTAATCGCACTCAGTGCAGGTAGTAAAGACCATGCATGCATTTATTTTGTTTTACTGTATGGGCGATACTTACGAGATTTCAGTATGTGTAACCGCACTTTGTGCAGGTAGTAAAGACCGTACCTCTGCATTTTATTGTTAATTGTTTTTAACTATTTTAATATAGTTTATAGATGTAAGGGCAGTCGCTTAATAATTCACATGTATCAATGCTGTCATCAATTTTGACAAGAATTAATATTTGCTGTTTTAAACTCAGCACTTATTTATTTTGACATCTTGAGGTGCTGCATCTTTTAATCTTTGTGGACATGTGATGTTTTTTAACTGGCCAATGATGAATTGTGCAATAGTATTTAAATGTTATGTGAATGAGTTTCTTTGTAACGTCTGAGGAAGCCTATCGGTGAAAGCGCTCACGTTCTATTCATTAAAACGTTTTTCCAAGCTTATTTGACTCGTGTTTTATACGAACTATTGTGGATTTTTTGGCATTGACTTTGCATTTGCCATCAGGACTCTGTGTATGCTTCTGGAGGTTGGATTTATTACTAAAGTTATTAATGTCTGCTGAATTTCCTCCTTTGTGCAGAGGGATAATGTGTGACTTTTGCCAGACAGAGGGGAATGTCAGTTAAAATGAGAACATCAGGCTTATGCTGGGTAATCCATGCATGTAGTTCATCAGTTTTATTTCTTATGCTTCTAAATTAGATGACTATGGTTGGGGAATGGCTGTTGTAACAGTTCTTCTTGGGAAGCCTTTCTTTCATTTCAGCTGCTGACTTTTGCAGTTTTATCAGTTCATCTGAATATCTACTTAAAGCTTTGTCCATTCTTCTCAGCCTTTTGTCATTTGACTCTAGATTTTAAACACCTCTGAATGTATTTGATTTCTTACGCTAAATTACTGGGAGCCATCTCCAGTACTGAAGCTGAAACCTGACAGCATGTCTTGCCTTACAGAGTTCTTCCTTCTCATTCTCCTTTTTAATTGATTTTCTCTTAATTTCTCTAGACGTCTTCTTTGCCGACATCCAATTAGTGCAATGACTAACCAGCAACTGAGTTTTACCCAAACAAATGAGTTTTGCTCGCCGTTTTCTAAAGTTTTTGTTTTCAGACTGGGAGAATTCTAATCAATCTCTTGATTAATGTGCAACCATCATTAAAGTGTCACTTAAAAGAGGCTTTTCATATTCTCCACTCCTCTGGCAATATTTCAGGTAAAATTAATGCCTCCAATATTTCAGGTAAAATTAATGCCTCCAAGTTGGAGTTCATTAAAATTAACTAACTACACTTCCTCGGCAGATCAGAGAAGGTGGTTATGTATTTGGAACTCAACTTGAGTGAGCTGTTAGAGGGCACTGTCTCATTAACTGATAATAACATAGGGAAAATACTAGTGCAAAGAAGATCGCTGCTTTCTCTGGGAGGGACAAAAGCTTAGATTTTGCAAGGAAACCACTTTTCCTGACTAGAGATTGGGGAGGGGGCTTTCAGAAACAGACTTTGAATACCATCTTAGAGAAGCTCGTCTTAAGTTACCATTTAGACTTCTAGCTCCTCATGGAAACAGGTCTTGATAAAGCAGCTTGGACGTTCTCTTAGCGTTTTATTAACACTTGCGAAACCAGACGTGCAGTGGGCAAAAAGGCAAACAATTATCACCAAGGGGATGTTCGAGAAGGTGACACGGGTTTTTGGCATCACTAAAACTAAGCGTTTTGTAGAGAACCTTTGCCCAATATTACACAATAATCTGAGGCATCACACAATTGAGTAGATAATTTCATCTACACTTCACAAGTAATTTAAAATTCTGAGATCATTTTTTAGAATGTAATAAGCCAGCAACTTGGCCTGCCTTGGAAAAAAAAAAAAGTTATGTACTTGCCATAAATGTTCCATCTGTGTTGTCTATTTTCATTTATCCTTGACAAATGGGTTCAGTTCCAACATTGGAACCAACTCGGTTGTTACTACAGTTTGACAAGCCAAAAACTATTGAGCTTCACCTCTACCCAGAATCCCTCTTTCCTAGTTATTTTGGATCGAGTTTGCAAATTAGAAAGAAAGGGTATATATCAGGAAGTCTTAAAGGAGACCATATCTGCTATGCCCTAATGACTACAATAAGCTGAGAATACACAGCCCATTCCACCAAAAAGGTCTTCAAAGGCAGGAGAATGGCGGGAAGGGAGTCAAAGATAAATGAAAATCGACAACACAGATGGAACATTATGGTAAGTACATAACTTCTTTATCTGATGTTGTCAATTTTCATTTTATCCTTTACATATGGAGCAGAGTCCCCAGCTATCTTAGACCGTGGGAGAACTCACGGAAGGATATTTCTGAGCACCACTGAACCAAAGGATGCTCTTCCTCTAGAGACCAAATCCGATTTGTAAAGAGTAATAAAGGTATGGGGAGAAGCCCAAGTTGCTGCTGCTGCTGCATATAGATCATCCTTGACGTTCTAGATTAGAAAACGGCTGAAGAGGCTACAGACCTTGTAAAATGTGCCTTAACAGGCCTTGACAAATCAATTTTCTTTCTCTTATAGATGAAGGATATACAATCCTTGAGCCATTTGACTAAAGTCACTTTACTGACTGGTTTACCAATGCACTGGAAAAGGAAATTAATAACTGGTCAGATTTTCTTACGTCTTTTGTTCTGTGAAGATAAAGGCGTAATGGTCAGTGAACGTCCAACACATATAAACAGTATTCACCTTTGTTAGAAAAATTTGGAAAGAATACTGGTAAATTAATAGTCTGATTGATATTAAACTTTGATACTACCTTTGGTAGAAAGGTGGGTTTGTCCGTAAGGAAACTCTGTCTTTATGAAAAATCAGAAACTCTGTCTTCATGAAAAATCAGACAAGATGGTCTACATGATAAGGCTTGGAGTACTGAAATCCTTCTAGCACAGATTATTGCCATCAAAAATAATGTTTACCAAGACAAATACTTCAGATCACAGTCTGCGGATGGTTCAAATGGAGAATGCATGATGGATTGTAACATTAAGTTAACATCCCAAGGGGGGAGTAGGATCTTTAAAAGGAGATGTCAACAACATTGTTCTCTATGACTTACAAAGTCTATGAGAGGCCAAGGCATACTCTTCAAAACCATTATGGAAATTTGAAATTGCTGCAAGTTGTACTCTGCTGGTAGATGGGGAAGTTTCTGTATTGAAAAGAGAGGCTAAGAAATCTAATACATTTTCAATAGATGTGGAAAAGGGATCAATATCCCAGTCATAAGCCCAAATAGTAAATTACTTCCACTTACTAGTATATAGCTTACGGGTGGAAAGCTTAAAAAGCTAAGAGAATTTGGCATACCGACGAAGAAAGGTTAACTCACCTGGCAATTAACAGAACTGGAGTAGCAATGCTGCAAGCTTGAGGTTAAGAATGTCTGAATGAACTAGTCCATCTGGATGCAACAGCAAGTCTGGAGCTGGGTCAAGAGTCCAAGGTCACTGAATCAGATAAGGCCAAAGAAAGGGGAACCATATCTGCCAAGGCCAGTAAGGTGCAATGAGGATTACTTTACTCTTCAGCCCGAGTGCTTTCTGTATGAATTTTGGAATTACCAGGTATCAGTGGGAAAGGCATATAACAGTCTGGGGGGGGGGGGAGTGTGGAGAAAAGCATCTCTTTGTGACTTCTCCAGAGGGTGAATCAAGGCAAAGTAGCTGTAGGACTTGTTTCGGGGGGAGGCGAACAAGTCGCAGCAAGGCTTGCCCCATTGACGGGAAACTCCTTTCCATCACTTTTACACTGAGAGACCACTTGTGAAGCTGGAGAATATATCTGCTCAGTTTGTCTGCTCTATCACATTGGACATCTCCAGAATGTGCACTGCTATCAGAAAGCAGTTGGAAGAAATTGCCCACTGCCACAATCTGAGTGGTTCTCGAAAAAGGGGATAAGATTTGGTTCCTCCCTGTTTGTTGATGTACCAAACTACTGACATCTGAACAGCAATTGTTCCCACAGGAAGAGCTGTTTAAGAGGTTTGCAACGCTAAAAAACACCGCTCTTAGTTCCAGAACACTGACATGCAAGTTGGCCTTTAAGGAGACAAAGTGTCCTGGACAGTCTTGCCCAGAAAATGCCCCCACCCCACTCCATCTGGAAGGTGTTTTTGGTCACCATGGCCTTGGGTTCTTTAAGGATGAAGGGGAGGCCCAGGAGAATTTCTTTGGAGAGAATACACAAAGCTAGATCTTTCCTGCAATGTATGGTGATCAAAAACTGATCCAACATGGGTTGGTATAACAGACTATTGAGATGCCAGCAGCCACTGTAGAATTCTCATGTGATATTTGGCTAGGGAAACCAGAGTTATTGTTGGTGCCATATAACCTAAGGCCTGTAAAATCAGGAGAGCAGGTGCCTTCTTGTTGTGAATTATTTTTTTGAACCTGGGCTATGATTTTTTTTTAAGTCTCGCTGGGGGGAAGGGATGCTACAGTTGTTGTATTCAGCAATGCCCCTTATAAACTAAAAACTCTTGAGTTGGAGACCACCATTGAGATTTTTCGTGGTTTATAGTTACTCCTCCAATCGATGCCTGGTTGGAGCAGTAATGAGCCAGTTGTCCAAACACAGAAACACCTGGAATCCTTGCAGTCTCAAGTGAGCTGCTACTGCTGCCACACATTTGGTGAACACCCTGCGTCTGTGGTGAGACCAAAAGGCAGCACCCTGAATTGATAATAACTGGCTCCCAGCTGGAAGCGGAAGAACTTTCTGGAGTGGTTGTCCATTTTTATGTATAATAAGCATCCTGAAGATCTATCGAGCATGCCCAGTAATCCATTCCTAAACACGAAGAATGGACTGTACTATGACCATCGGGAATTTCATTCAAACTGATTTGTTCAACACACTGAGATCCAAAATTGGTCTTCCGTCCCCAGTCGTTTTTGGCACTAGAAATAATCTTGATTACACTTCGGATCCTCTCTGGTCTGGTGGAACTTCTTGGATGACTCTTTCGTCTAGCAATTTTTGAATTTCCAGAACTGCTGGTTCCCCCCCCTGACTGGGTGGAACATCAGGGATTGTTTTGCATATGGGGGGGGGGGGTATGGTATAACCTCTGAAAATAATCTGTTGCACCCAAGAATCAGTTATGGCTAACTAGGTGTGACAACAGGATGAACTGATTTGGTGAGCCCCAAAAATCCAAAAGTCCAAAAAAATGTGAAAAATACTTTTAAACAAGATTTATTAAGCGCTTTCGTCTTGGTCAATACCAAGACTTCTTCAGAATAAAAAACATAAATTCTTCCCTATCTTAAATACATAAAATAAATTGAATAATTACCCCTGTAATTACTCCAATTAACATTTAAAAACAACACAACTCTAAAAGCATCTAAAATTTCAAAGCTCTAGTTTTTAATAGCTTTAGTTTTTAATTTGAAGTATATGTTTGAACACAACATAATAGATAGGAACCCATTTGAAAAGGACACAATAAAGTGTGGATGTCGGTTCTTTTTGTAAATACATTTTGGAAAACAAAATTATTAGTTTACCCAACAAGGTGACAAGTAACTTTCAAACCCGGAAATTGTGCTACAAAGGGTTTGGTTTATCTAGCAGTTTGTGACACCTGCAAAAATTTCTATGTGGGGAAAACGGAGTGACCACTAAGGAAACATATATATGAACATATTTATGCAATTGTCCACAAAAATGAGAGAAATGCCCCATACATTCATTCATTAAAATGTTTGGGATTTAAAGGAATTAAATTTGGTATATTAGAGGTTGAGCGCAAATCATTAAGATGTGGCTGGTGGGAAATGAATATTGAACTGTGTGAGTTAAAGTGGCAATTTCTTTTAAACTCCGTTTTTGAACCTGGTTTAAATGATAATTTATCTCTTGCACCTCTATTAAAAACTAGAGATTTGAAATTATTGATGCTTTTAGAGTTTCATTGTTTTTAAATGTTAACTGTAGTAATTAGAAGGGTAATTATTCAATTTATTTTATGTATTTAAGATAGGGAAGAGTGTATGGTTTTTATTCTGTATGTTTTTTATTCTGAAGAAGTCTTGGCATTGACCAAGGCGAAAGCACTTAATAAATCTTGTTTAAAAGTATTGTTCACAGTTTTTTGGACTTTTGGATTTTTGGGGCTCACCAAATCCCTAACCATTGGCACAGTGTAATGGCGGCGTCCCTGGTCTGTAACAGTAGATGCCTAGTGGTGGCAGAAAGGAGCCAGTCATCCAGGTACGGAAACACTTGGAATCTCTGACGTCTTAAGTGAGCCGTTACCACTGCCATGCATTTGGTGAACACCCTGGGAGCTGTGGGGAGACCAAAGGGCAGAGCGCGAAACTGAAAATGACTGGCTCCCAGCCGGAAGCGTAAATGACTTCTCGATGCCCTGTCCATCTTGATATGGTAGTAAGCATCTTTGAGGTCGATGGAGCAGATCCACACATCTTTCTCTAACAGAAAGAGTATTGACTGTAAGGTGACCATGTGGAAAGTACAGTTATGTACACGTACCATAAATGTAGATGTTCGAGTGTATTCACTGTTGCAGTCATTACATCTAGAGTAATCTGCTGGCAGGTTGCCCTTAGTCGGCCTGATTAACAAAGTCTTGGATCCTGCGTTGGTTGCTGTCCCTTCTTCCATGACATCAGGTCGTCAGGGGTATAAAACATGCAGCCGACGCCATTACATCAGTTTTTCTTGCACCAGATGTCAGGTGCCCCCCAAATGGGGAGCCAAATAGTTAAGTAATTAAACACACAGAAATATATATCTCCAAACTAAAGCAAATACACCAAAAAGGCTTTTAAGCATAGTAAAGGAAAGTATAAGTATAGTGCTTGGTAGTAATTTGATTAAAGTGTAGCTATCATTCTAAGTCTTTTGGATTAAGCACTTGGGCTTCAGACCAGTTGTTTTACATTAGGAAGGTTTGTGGCATGCACTGTGGTGGCAGGACAGGTAGCTTTCATCCTTCTAAGTTGGGAACTGCTGATTGAGAGCCCAGTGTCTGTTATTCTTAAAGTGTATTAGTTCTGGTTTAAGCACTTGGGCTTCAGGCCAGTTATTTTACATTAAGAAGGTTCGTGGTCTGCACTCTTGTGGGAGAAGAGGCTGGACTCTGCCCTTCTGAGCTGGGAATTTCTGGTTAAAGGTTTACAGTGCCTGAATATTTGAACTGTATCTTACTGAAATTGGTACACCTTGTTTGCTGTAGCATAGACTAGATCCAGGCCTGCTGAATCTAGCTTTGTTTATATGCTTGTTGTTTGTTTGCTTGTTATTTCCCTGGAACGCTAATTCCACCTAATACGCGGCTTCTCAGCACTTCTGTGGATCACTAGTGATATCTGCATTGCTTACTGTACTTATTTCCTTGTTTCACTTGAAAGAAAGTTGCTGTTTGTCGTTTTTGCATTTAAGTTACCTGTAACACATTGCACTTAAGTTACCTGGCACTTGCTCACTAAAGCAATTATACAAGTCAGCACTAAAAATTAAAAGCACTACACCCTCACTCTCCACTGGCCCTTGTTTTCAATTATTAAGGAATTCCCAAAATTATTCTAGCATGTCCAAAGGTCAGTTGTCAATCTCCTCTCTGGTCCAGCTGGTGAATCTGGGAATCTTGAGGCAATGTTACAACTGCCTCATGTACACAGACAACCCTCTCCTCCTCCCAACAAATTCCAACACATGTGAGAGATGCAACCATATAGCCAAACTGGAGGCTAAGCTCTCTCAACTCAGTACTGGCATAACCAACCAGTCAGGAGGAGAAGGAAACCACACTCACTACAATTCCAGTCTCACATAGACCTACCACGACAGCAAACCAAACACATAATCACACAAAAACATACTCGGAGGCTCTAAATAAAGATCTGCCTAAGCAGCAGAGACCTCCAAAGCAGACACCCAAGCAACCGCTACCCCAAAACAAAACACGTGCAACACATATCTCACAAAGCCAGTGTGCCGAACAGTCACAGCCCTTAAGACTAAACAACACACCTGATACACTTGTAATAGGTGACTATCGTCAGGCATACTGACGTCCCGCTCACCAGGCTGAACAAGGAGAGGGTCACGGTGAGCAGCCTGTCAAGCGCTAGGATCCGCCACATAACACAAGCACTCAGGTCACTCCAAGGCAAGTACAAATATGACTCAGTCATTGTCCATGCTGGTGTGAATGACCTGAGACGTACCTCCCTGGACTACATGAAAAGAGACATAAAGGAGCTCTCTGAGCATGTAGCCCAGGCCGGTATGACCCTGACCTCGAGTAGCATCTTACCCTCACCAAGAATGATGCCACAATATGAAGACAAGATGATCAATTTCAACAATTGGCTTAAGTACTGGTGTCATTCAAAGGGGATCCAATGCTTGTCAGCTTGGGATGATATGCTCGACAAGCCACGATGCTTCGCTAGGGACGGTTTGCACCTGTCACCCCTGGGCTTTCGGATATTGGCAAAGGCTCTTGCTACCCCTATAGTGCCTTTTTTAGGCAAGGCTCAAAAGACAAACCCACCTCCATAGGTATCACAAGGGATAAGAAACTAAGAGTAATGCTACTCAACGCCAGAAGTCTAAACCTCAAGATGCATGCACTCAAAACTCTCCTTAGCATGGAGAACATTGATATCTGTGCAGTAACAGAAACCTGGTTCAGGGCTCCCGAGAGTACCCCAGCACTACCAGGTTATACCTCATACCATGCTTTTCGGCCCAAAACTTGGGCCGAACCACAAAAGGAGGGGAGTATCGATATTTATCAAAGATACCCACACCTCCAGGTTGGTGGCAAAGCACGAAGCATCAGAGATTATCCATGTGCAACTAACAGTGGGTAAAACTGCCTTCCAGTTCATAGCCTGCTACAGACCACCCTCCCAAACCCAGGAACCCCACTCAGCCTTCCTGAGAACACTGAAAAATATGAAGGTCTCTCCAAACACCATTATATTGGGCGACTTCAACTACCCAAACATAGACTGGGAGCATTACTCTAGCTCCAACACCCTAGCCCAAAGGTTCCTAGAATTTATAAACTCAAATGCTATGGAACAACTTGTTACCACTCCCACAAGAGGGGAAAACATACTGGACCTGATCATCACCAACATGGGGACTCTATGCTCCAGACCAGAAGTGTATCCCTCACTGGTAAGATCAGACCATAAACTAATCTCACTGGATATTCACATCCCGACCCCACCCCTGCCCAGAAAACCACAGTGAAAAACTTCTCTAAAGCAAATTTCACACTCCTCAAAACCGAGGTGGAATCCTGCAAAGCCCCGGGGCCTGTGGAAAATACGGCCCAGACCGCAGAATCCTTTATAAACGCATTCTATGAACACCTTCAGGAATGCATGGATCATGCGATCCCGAATAAAACCAAGACCCAATCCTCCAAAGGCAGACGTCCTGTCTGGTGGACCCCAGCCATAAACAAACTATACAATAGAAGGAGGAAGCTTCTAAATGACAGAGCAAAATCCCAAAAAGGGAAGGCGTCACTGATCAGTATTAGCAAAAAACTACGGGCACTCATAAAATTGTCTAAGGCCAGCTTTGAGAGAAAAATTGCACAGGACACTAAGGATAATCACAAGGCTTTCTTTAGTTATGTTAGGAACCTGGGTGGTAATTCTAATTCCCAGATATGCTCAGAATTAGTCCAAAATGACAAAAAATACACTGAACCCACAGACATTGCCAACATCCTAGCTGACAGGTTCAGCGCAAACTACCCCCCCCTCCTCACCAAAAGGGCAAATATCTATCCCAGCAGAGTGCTGCCCCCCCTGACATCTCAGATGCTCAGGTAAGAGCCGCCCTCTCCAAAGCAAAAAACACAGCATCAATGGGACCAGACGGTGTCCCGGGCTGCGTCCTACATGAACTCCAAGAAGAGCTAAACCCAAACATAAAACTGCTGTTCAATCTCAGCCTTACTACAGGATATGTGCCCAAAGAGTGGCGTACAGCAGCAGTGGTCCCCTCTCCATAAAGGTGGTGCCTCAACGGATCCTGGAAACTATCGCCCCATAAGCCTGACTAGCTTAGTCTGTAAAGCTATGGAAAGGATCATCATGGACCTCATAAATAAAGATATTGGGGACCTACAGACACTGGATCCTACCGAGTTCAGCTTTAAGGGCAGATCTTGCCTTTTAAACCTGGTTGACTTCTTTGAAACAGTCACCAAAGCGATTGACGAGGGGAAGGTGGTCCACACAGCCTACCTGGACCTCGCTAAAGCCTTCGATACAATACCCCACTCGGGCATTATAGATAAGCTCACCAGCTTAAATATAAACCCCTATGTCACTAGATGGATTGCAAACTGGCTCAAGGACAGAACCCACATGGTTAGAATTGCTGGAGCCATGTCAGACTCCAAACTAGTTACAAGTGGTGTCCCACAAGGCTCAGTCCTGGGACCTCTCTTGTTCGGTATATATTTCTCGGAGGTACAGGCCAACACCGAAGGACTGTGGCTGACCAAGTTCACAGATGACTGCAAACTGGGCACCATAATCGACTCTCCAGCCGACACAAGCATCCTCCAAAAGGGCCTCATAGAAACAGACAACTGGTGCCAGAGCCATGGCCTCAAGCTAAATGCCAAAAAGTGTATAGTCATCCCCTTTGGCAAAAACAAAGTGCCCACAAATTACCACATAGGTGGTAATCCATTAAGTACAGAAGAAGTAATTAGGGACCTGGGGACCCAAGTTGATAGCAATCTCTCATTTGACAACCACGTGGCCAAAGTGGTTAGAAAAACATTTTATATAGCCCACCTAATCATGAAGGGATTCACTTCTAGATCAGGGAAGGTCATTGTGCCTCTTTACTCATCCCTCAACAGGCCCATAATTGAGTACAATGCCCCTTTTGGGATGTACCTTACCAGACACCTGCAGCAACTGGAAAGACCCCAAAAGTACCTCACCAAGAGGATCAAAGGGCTCAAACAGATGCCATATGCTGCCCGGTTAAAGAAACTCCAGCTCTACTCAGTGGCATACCGCCTGTTCAGAGGCGATCTGTGCCCGACGTATAAAGCCATGTCCAACCCGGAATTAATGGACATGCTGCACCTCAGAAAATCCAAATCCCATCGAGCTACGCGCTCGAGAGACTTGAACCTCAGCACTGAAATAAATAGGACATTCTGGAGGGACAGATTCATAACCCAGAGGCTCCCTTCACTCTGGAATAAAATCCCAGTCCAGGTTAGGCAGAGTCCCTCATTGACTCTCTTCAAAAGGAATCTTGATAAGTGGATGGGAGATCGTAGGTTTACCCCGGGTATCACTTCTGTGTCACTGTTAGACAGAGGCACAGTATACTAACCTCGAAAAAGGGCATAGCAAAATAAATTTAAAATGGGTGGCGAAAGCCAAACACATTCTGGCTAGGCTTATGAATGCCCTAGGGCAGATAGCCTAGTATGAACCTATGAACGAGAAAAAACAGGGGGTTGGAGGGAGGGTAACCAGGACTGCAACAGTGAATACACTCGAACATCTACATTTATGGTAAGTGCACACAACTGTACTATGTTCGTCGTGATTCACTGTTGCAGTCATTACATTTGAGTAGATTCTCAAAGCTATGGTTGGGAGGATGGATTTATACAGCATTAGGACCAGCTATAAGGCCCTACAGGACAGAAATGGCAAAGCCAGCTCTGGATTTAGAGAAGAGAGGTAAATGGTAATGTTTGGTGAACGTATGAAATGAGCTCTAGGTAGCAGCTTCTAGAATGTCTCTGGTAGGAACACCTCTGAGGAAGGCTGTAGAAGTAGATGCAGCCCTAGTAGAATGAGATCTGATCCCCTGGGGGATAGTTTTACCATGGTGCATATAGCAGAAATGAATACAATGGCTTATCCATTTGGAAATAGTCTGCTTTGAAATAGCCTTTCCCTCTGCCCCTGCAGCAAATGCCACCAGTAGTTGATCAGATTTTCTAAGAGATTTTGTTCTGTTTAAGTAAAATCTAAGCTGTCTATGTACATCCAATGAATGCAGAATCCGCTCCCCCTTGTTCTGTGTATTGGGAAAGAAAGTTGGCAAATGAATGGTTTGATTAAGAGCCACACTGGATACCACCTTAGGCACGAAGGATAGAACTGGTCCTGAGAGACACCCTGTCCGCATGAAAAATAATGAAAGGCTCCACTGCCATAAGAGCCTGTAATTCGGAAATCCTTCTAGCTGAAGTGACTGCTAAAAGGAAAGCTGTTTTCCAAGAGAAAAATTTTAAGCCTGCAGTAGCAGCTGGCACGAAAGGAGGAAGAGTAAGTTTTTCCAATACAAAGTTGAGGTCCCAGTCAGGGGTTGGAGCTCTCCTGGGTGGTCTTAAGTTTTTGGCCCCTCTGAGATACTGCTTTAGCAGAGGATGAGAGAAGAGGAGAGGCTCTGTGTTGTAATGAGCTGAAATTGCTGAGGCATGGATTTTTATGGAAGAAAAGGACAGGCCCTTGTGAAGCATCTCAGTTAAGTATTGTAAAATCTGAGTAATATTGGGCACTGCTGTGCTTATCCCTTGTGACTGATTCCAGGCACAAAATCTTTTCCATTTATCAGCATAAAATTTTCTAGTACTAGGCCTTCTTGCCTCCAAAATGACATCCATCACAGGTTTGCTGAGGGATGCTAAGGGTGAATTTAGGTGATTAATGACGCTGCAAGATTCAAAGTTTGGAGATGAGTGTGCAGAATTTGGTTGTTCTGCTGAGGCAGTAAGTAAGGTGTCTGAGGAAGGTGCCACGGTGGAAGGAGCGACACATTGCGCAGGAGTGGGTACCAGTGTTGGCGAGCCCAGTCTGGAGCAATCAAATAATTTTTGGTTTGTCCTGTTTGACTTTTAGTAGAACTTTGGAGAGCAGAGGCAGAGGGGGAAAAGCAGAGACTGATAGTTTTTTTCCAGCTGAATGATAGAGCATCCACTTTCCAGGCTTTTTTGTGATGAATTCTTGTGCAGAATTTGTCCAACTGATAGTTCTGGGGTGAGGCAAAAAGATCCATCTGGACTCCCCCATTTGCGTGTCAACATGTTGAAAATCCGTGGTTCCAGTTTCCATTCATGTGGGACCATGAGATTTCTGCTTAGTTTGTCTGCCAGAGTATTCAGCTTTCCTGGCAGGAATTGAGCTTGTAGCTGTATTTGATAAGTCAAGGCCGTGTTCCACAATGTCATGGCTAGTCTGCAAAGGGGGTAGGAGTGTGTACCCCCTTGCTTGTTTATGTACCACATAATTGTGGTGTTGTCTATCATTAATTGTCCTGGATGAAGGTAGTCCTTGAAGGCTGTCAGTACATTCTGTACAGCTAGCATCTCTTTTTTATTGATATGAAGGTGCACTTGGATTTGGGCTCCATTTGCCATGAATGCACTTCCCTGCCAGATGCGCCCCCCAAGCATAGTCTGATGCGCCTGTAAGAAGTTGGGTGGCAGGGGGTGGAGTGAATGGCAGTCCCTTGTTTTGGTGGCAGGCCTCTGCCCACCATAGGAACTCTAGTTGCAGGCAAAGTATGCCAGGAATCATTGTTTCCAGGCGGTGACAGTGTTGACTCCATAAACTTTTTTAAGTACCACTGAAGTTTCCTCATATGCAGTCTTACATATGGAATTAGAAGAATGCAGGAGGCCATGAACCCCAAGGCTTGCAGAAGTTGTCTTGCAAATAGCAGGGTTTTTGTGGCCACCTGTTTGAAGTAAGTTACCAAATGAATTTGCTTTTCTGGCGTAAGGTAAGCCATCTGGGCAGTTGTATTCAATCTTGCACACAGGAATGTAATTTTTTGAGAGGGTATCAGTTGTGATTTCTTTTCGTTTACAGTGTACCCTAGAAAAGTTAGAACCCTTTTTACAAACGCCAGATGTTTTAGAAGAATGTCCCTGTTTTCTGCCTGAATTAGACAATCGCCCAGATATGGATATATTTGAATATTTCTTTGTCTGCAAAATGCAATTACTGGAGCCAGGCACTTTGTGAAGACCATGGGCACAGTAGACAAGCCAAAGGGCAGTGCAGAGAACTGGTAATGCAAGTAGCCTGCTTTGAAGTGGAGGTATCTTCTGCAAGATTCCCTGATTGGGATATGCAGATAAGCCTCTTTTAAGTCTAGAGTTACCAACCAGGCATCTTTGCCTAGCACAGGAAGTAACTGTTGAAGAGTCAGCATCTTGAATTTTGGAATGTCCAGAAATGTGTTTAGAGTAGATAAGTCCAGAATTGGACACCATGATTTGTCTTTTCTGGTCCAGGAAAAGTCTTGAATAGCAACCTTGTCCCTTTTCCTCTTCTGGTACTGGCTGAATAGCCCCCATGTTCATGAGGGACAGTACTTGTTTCTGGGCCTCTGCCCACTGATTTGGGGGCAGGTCTGGCCATCCATTTGGGATTGGCAACATGTGGAAATGAAATCTGTATCCCTGGGATACTATATTTAAAACCCATTTGTCCTGGGTTATAAGTTGCCAATTTCTTGCATGAAGTGCCAGTTTTCCCCCCAAAGGGGCGGCCAAAAGGTAAGTGCTCAGTAAGTGTAAAGGGAAGTAATTGAGACTGATTACCATAGGGAGGTGCCTTGCTGTTTCCAGATTTGGAGGAGGAGACACCCCATTGTTTTGTTCTAAAAGTCCCTTATGACTGAAACCTGGAGCCTTTGGAATGTCTGGGTTTGACTTGAGAGGCTCTCGAAGGAACTGGAAAGGACCAGTTCTTAGTAGGCCAGTGCCTACTAAATCTTGGAGGTTGCACTTGTAAGAAATCTTTCACAGTTTGCATAGATTTAGCTTTATCTTCCATCTTTTTTAAAACTTCTTCGGCCTTATTACCAAAGAGACAGTTCTGCTGTAAAGGAGCATCCAACAATTTTGCTTTAATATGATCAGGCAAAGTTTGCTCTTTGAGCCAAGCATGCCTTCTTAGCACATACCCAGTTACAGCAGCCCTGCAAGAGGCTGCCAAAGAATCAAAACCACATTGCAAAGTATGTTTTCCAACTTGTTCAGCTGAATTCAATAAATCCTGTAAATCTTTATTTTCCACACAGTCAGAAATTAACATCATTTTCTGTTTAAGCAGTCTCATGATATGCTGTTGATATTTAAGCATATGAAATTGACAGTTTAAAGCCCTGATTGCCAAGGCTGCAGAAGTGTAAACCTTCTTACCCCATCTATCCAGCGCCCTGGAATCTCTATCAGAAGGGGTAGGATTTTTAGCAGTAGAGGCCTTAATGCCCTTGGGACCCTGAGACATGGTTTCAGGCTCTGCAATAGGATTTTTGAAAAGGAATTTGTGGGAGTCAGTGACCCTCTAGTACCTGTCTGGCTTACAAGGAGCCGGAGGCAGAGAATCAGGAGCCATACTAGATTCTGAAAAAACATCAACAATGTCTAGAACAGGAGGTATAGCCAAAGGCTTATGCTAAGGAAGAAGAAGAAAACCCCTAAGTCTCTTTTCAGATTCAGAGAAATCCTGACTTTCCCAGTGGAAATGTTCCCTTAAAGTATGCAAAGTTTCCCCAAAAGAAAAATCCTTAGGGGGAGAAGCAGAAGGAATGGAATCTTCTGCATCAGAGTCCTCATAAGTTTGTATAGACAAATCCTGTTCATTAGAAGAGTCAGAAGAAATAGAATCCTGTTCAGAAGATTCATAATTAATGTCTTGTCTAGGCCTCTTAGAAGGTGGGGGGGGGGGGGGGGTTGGCTACCCCTGATCAGAGTAATTAAATTTTCAGCCATTTTGATCATCTGTTTTTTAGGCATAGGGGCATGCACATGTGGCCCAGGCATTGGTTTTATAGACATAGATTTTGGCCTTAGTTTTGAAGAGGGTGTTGTTCTAATATACAAATCTGTAGGCCTGAAAACACCCTCAGAAGCCGGTGCCTGCACAGCGGCTCCAGACCCATCTAAGGTAGAGACATCTGCAGGTTCCATAATTGAAGCATCTCGCGGCATACCTGACTCCGAATGGGTCTCAGTAGAGGCCAGGGAATCAGAAGTAGCGGGTATCAGGGGCTGCGAAAGAGCCTCACTGAGTACCGGCGAACTGGCGACTGGCTTAGGAGAAGTGTCGTCATCCGTTTTGGACCTCGACGGCCTGTCTCTGTCTTTTCTTTCCGTTTTTTAGGTATTCCGGTAGTCAGATTGCTAACAGATGACATTTCTGGATAATTAAATCGTGAGCCAAAATATTTAGAGGCAAAAATATACAGACGTTTAATAGTGCGTTGATTAAATTTAGCACAAAACGACAGCAATGTACATTGTGGTCCGGGCCTAGGCAAGGAATACAGTACAAATGAAAATACTTATGAGGTATTTGCTTCCCACAAGTAATGCAATTATTAACTTTTACTGACATCAGTAAGGAGCAAGAAAAAGTTTCCCCAACGGGGTACTTAGCTTTTTAGTTGAAGACTACAGTTCTGAAACTCGAAAACGAAAATTTCAGAAGTCGGCCGACCAGCACTTGCGAACTGCTTCTGCTTCGGGCACCGTGTGGCACGAACGACTGATGTAATGGCATCGACTGCATGTTTTATACCCCTGACGACCTGACGTCATCGAAGAAGGGACAGCAACCGATGCAGGACCAAAGACTTTGTTAATCAGGCTGACTAAGGGCAACCTGCCAGCAGATTACCCTAAATGTAATGACTGCAACAGTGAAACACGAAGAGCATCTTGGACTTTTGTACATGAAGGTTCAATCGGCTGAGATCCAAGATGGGTCTCAGGCCCCCTGTTCTTTTCGGCACCAAAAAGAATCTGGAGTAAGTCCCTAATCCTACTTGGTCTGCGGGGACAGGCTGGATGGCTCCCTTTGAAAGCAACTTTTTTATTTCTAAAGTTTTGGAATCCCTGTGACTGGGTGGAACGTCTGGGATTCTCTTGGATGGTGGGGGAGGAGAAGAGAAGGGGATATGATAACCTCTGGAAATTATCTTTAATACCCACTCATCTTGGGTGACTTCTTGCCAGGCTTCTGGGTATAAAGAAATGCGACCCCCGACCGGCTCCAGAGACGCACAGTTGGGCCTCCCTTCAGGAGCGCTGGTAAGGGAGAACCAGGAAAGGAATCATGATCCCCCTGGTTATGCGGGCCTCCTCGGCCTCTAGGGCGGCGTTTACCTGAATTTCCACCCCTCCCCTGCCTCCAGAGGGGGAATCACTTTGTGCACCCTGAAAAAACCTCTGCGACTTCCTGAACTACATTTTCCCACCCTTCTGGCCCTTGGGGTAAAGTCTAGAAGGCATGGAAAAACGGACCCCCACGGCAGACAGGGCGCACCTATTGAGAGTGTCCTTCATCTTGGCTCCAAACAATGAAGAACCATCAAATAGGGCATTGGTGAATGTAGACTTGAAGGCCTCTGCGAAATGCACAGGCACATCCAGGAGTGTCTCCTAAGAGAGACTCCGGAACCCGCAGCCCTACTCGCTCCGTCGGCTGCACATGAGATCAGCCTCATGGAGGAGTTGGTAAGGGAATTTAGGGTAGACATCTGTGCATTGACCTTCTGTGCCACAGCATCAGAAATGTTACCCTGTAGAGAATCTCCTAGCTCTTTTAGGAAATCTTCCTGGGGCCTCGTAAAATGCGTCAAGTAGTTAAGCGACCGCAGTGTAAAGGCTGCTGAGGTAAACACGCGCTTCCCATACCTGTCCATAGCCTGGGACTCCTTGTTAGGCGGATGGATGGTAGACGAAGTTTCAGCAAGTGCCTTCTTGGTGACCGCTGCCACCACCATAGCATCTAGTGGAACACCTTTAGATAGATACTCCTTGTCAGAGGGAGCTGACAAAAACTTATTGGGTCTCCTTGGGACCAGTTCCAAAGTGTCAGGAGTTTCCCACACCTTTCGACAGACAAGATCTAAAAGCTCATCAAAAGGGGGAGAAACCCAAGAGGCGGAGGGTTGAGACCCGAAAGCCTTCAGGAACACAGACTCCTCATCAGAAGGTGATTTGGATGGCCAGCCGCCTCTCTGCTTCAGGATCTCCAGCATATCTGAAAAAGAGACATCTTCAGAAGACGACTTGGGGGACACCCCTCTGACTCCTCGAGGTCAGTATCAGAGGTGAGAGACTCATCCGGGGAGTCAAGGTGTTTCCTCCTACACAATCTCTTTCTGGCGGGCTCCTCAGGCAAAAACTCTGGGGAAACGTCAGAAAGTTGGGGACCACTCATGGAGGAATCCTGAGGCTTACGGTCTCCGCTGCCCATGGATAGAGCGTGATCCGAAACTGACACCGGTGCTGGAGGGGGCAGAGTATCGGTGCCGTAGGATGCAGCTGACGTACTGGCCAGCACACTCCTCATAACCTCGAAGGCTGATCCCCCCCCCCCCCTGGTTCCGAAGGCAGACTAACTGAAGATGAAACAGTAGTAGCCCCCGGCGCTGAGGAAATGAGGTCTGAAGCTGATGTCGGGTCCAAGCTCACACGGGCCGAAGCACCGAGAGGAAGGCTCGGAACTGATGATGAAGATCGATCTGAGACCTCCCCCTCGGGTCCAACTGGAAAACCATGAACCCTCGACCCTGTGGACGGAACAGACAGGGTCGGAGCAAAAATCGGAACTGAGAGGCCAGGAGAGGCTACTGGAACCAACCTAGCTGCACCCGACGGCACCAACAACTTTGGCTCCGAAGGCCGAGAAATGCCTGGAGGAAGAACAACAAAGGATGAAGAGGCCATAAGCTCTGGAGCTGACTGGGTTGGAGCCGAAATCAATTTAGCCAACACCGATGACTGAAGCAGTTTCTTCACCACCCTATCAACATCTTCATTAGAAAGGGTCCTGGAAGCCCTGGAAGATAAAGTAGGAGATCTGAATCTCCCTACAAAAGGGGACATGCGTGAAGGAGAACCCGGTCAAAAAACTGGAGACCGGCTCCGAACCAAAATATCTGTGACCTGCTCCGAAAGGCTGGGAGCCAATACGGACTTAGTCAAGAGACTACCTTCTTTTGGCACTGAGGGCAATGGAACCGAAGGAGGAGAAGCTGTTCTAGCCACTTTCTCTGGTGGCTCCAAGGAAACAGACGGAGCCGGCGAGCACTTCTTGGAAGTCTTTTTGTCCTTTTTAGCTGGCGAGGATAATGCACTGGAAGACTTAAGCCAAGTCTTCCTCGGAGGAGTGTTTAAGCAGTCCTTTCAAAATGAGCTTGTTCTTCCTCTCCTGTAGCACACGGGGACTGAAAGAATGACAAAACAAGCAGGACTCTTGGAGGTGAATAGCCCCCAAACAGTACAAGCACACAGAGTACCCATCAGTTAAAGACATTTTATTGCTGCATTCAACACACTTTTTAAAGCCCGAAGGCCTGTGCTCCTTGGATCCTTGGACATGCTGAAAGGAACAAATTAATATGTACATGCACTAGACCCAACTAACAAAAAAACAGAGCCTCTAACTCTAACGGCCTAGAAACCGGCGTATAAAAAACAGGGAAGACTAGGTCCTCTAACTCAAACGGGCCTTTCCTGGGGAAACAAAGGCAGGAAAGCACCACTAGCCAGACACAACACTAAATGCTAACATAATGGAGCACCAAACCAAAGACCACACAGAAACAATGGGGAGGACTAGGTCCTCTAACTTAAACGGGCCTAGCCCGTGGGGAAAGGAAACGAGCGGGATACCCAAACAGCCAGACAAGGGCACAAAAAAAAGCCAGAGAAACAAATACAAGCAGTAAAACACCACTACCACACACACAGAGCTATGAAAATAGCTTTTTCGAGCAACAAGTCAACAGTTTCTAAACAATATACTTAGCCACGGCCAAAAGCGAGACCAAGTCTGAGCTTACCGAGCAGCAAACGAGATCTGGGGAATAGACCTGTTGCATGATGGGATACCTCTTCGCCACGAGCCAAGTGAAGACTTTGAGCTAGAGTATTGCCAAGTCAGAGCCGAATTCACGGGTAAGAATGAAGGCAAGATTGGACTACATAACATCTAGAGTTATTGCTGGTGCCATAGAACCTAAGGCCTGTAAGATCAGGAGAGCAGGTGCCTTCTTGTTGTGAATTATCTTTTGAACCTGGGCTATGACTTTTTTTGAAGTCTTACTGGGGAAAGGGATGCTACAGTTGTTTTATTCAGCACTGCCCCTATAAACTCAAAACTCTGAGTTGGAGACCATCATTGAGATTTTTCGTGGTTTATAGTTACTCCTAGGTATGCACAGGTGTTCAGAACATAATCCCTTGTCTCTATCAGTCAATGCCTGGTTGGAGCGGTAATGAGCCAGTTGTCCAAACACAGAAACACCTGGAAACCTTGCAGTCTCAAGTGAGATGCTACTGCTGCCACACATTTGGTGAACACCCTGCATCTGTGGCGTGACCAAAAGGCAGCACCCTGAATTGATAATAACTGGCTCCCTGGCTCCCAGCTGGAAGCGGAAGAACTTTCTGGAGTGGTTGTCCATTTTTATGTATAATAAGCATCCTGAAGATCTATCGAGCATGTCCAGTCATCCTTTCCTAAACACGAAAAATGGACTGTACCATGACCATAGGGAATTTAATTCGAACCGATTTGTTCAACACACTGAGATCCAAAATTGGTCTCCTGTCCCCAGTCGTTTTTGGCACTAGAAATAATCTTGATTAAACTTCGGATCCTCTCTGGTCTGATGGAACTTCTTGGATGACCCTTCTGTCTAGCAATTTTTGAATTTCCAGAAAGTACAGTTTTGTACCTACCATAAATGTAGATGTCCGACAGATATGCAACTGCAGTCCTGACATATGGGTTTGTCCTGCCTCAGGCAGCCCCTTGGTCGGCCAGATTCCAAAGTCTGGGTCCGGCGTCGGCTGATGTCGCCTCCTCCCCGACGTCAGAACGGCTGGAGTATAAAGGCATCCGCCGACGCCATCTTCTTCAGTGTTTCTTGCCCCAGATGTCAGGTGCCCTCCAAGGAAGGCTAAATTTTGTGAATGGATATGCAAAAAAATTCCAAACATGCATAACAGTAATAAACAGATACACCATAACAGATATCCCCAGCAAAAAAGGAGAGGGGGAATGGACCCAAGGAAAAAGCAGAGGGGTAGGAAGGAGGGAAAACCTGACTGCAGTTGCATATCTATCGGACATCTACATTTATGGTAGGTACAAAACTGTACTATGTCCTTCAAGAATGCAACTGCAGTCCTGACATATGGGTTGAATACCATAGCCAAGCTGGGGGTGGTAGGATCTAAGCAAGGGATGGTGTAGCTAGAAGACCCTGCAGGACTGCAGAAGCAAAGCCTGCTTGGGATCTGGAGTATAAAGGCAGGTTGTAGTGTTTGGTGAATGTATGCACGGAGCTCCATGTAGCAGCCTATAGAATGTCCTTTGTAGCCACTCCTCTTAGGAAGGCTGTGGATGTGGCTATGGCTCTGGTTGAGTGTGGCCTGATATTGGCTGGCACACCCTTTCAGACCTCCCAACCGTCCCGAATTACTCGTTTTTTCCCGAGTTTTGTGGTCCCAATAATGGGGTGCCACGATTCCCGAGTGGCACCCCTTCATTTCCGATTTTACAATCTATTTTTTTAGATTCCGCGCTTTCGGCGCTGACGTCATCACGTGCGCGATGACATCAGCTCAGTCAGCCTGTCGGAATTAAGCTTAGATGCGTGCGCGTGTGACGCGCATCTGTTTGAATGCTGAAACTGTTTGAATACTGTCAGGCGGGCTGTTCGGGCAGAACGGAGCGTATTTAGAAGGCTGAAACGGTTTGAATACTGGAGTTTCTTAGTGAGTTGGTTCGGACATACTGGATTTTACAACTGCAGAGGAAGCGAGCGAAGCTATTGGATTGTACAACTGCTGCTGCAGAAGAATTATCTCAAGAATTATAAATTAAATCAGAAGTTATTTGGTATGTATTCAATGAGATTCATTTGTATTCCCTTAATTTACACTTGGTCACCACAATTTCTCTGCATATGTTATGAGTGGCAATCAGCAAAGAGTCAGACAAAGAAAAGCAGTGAAAATATGATAAATATATTATTAAGTAGTGTTTTAAATATTACAATTTAGGGTACAGGTGGATGTTGAACTATTGCATTTAAAAATATTTGATGTTCTAGAACAGCTTTTAAGTCATAGGACACCTGTATAGTATGGAATGGGGTACCTAAGGGGTGTCAAAAGTGAAAAACACCATACTTTCTGCTATGTTTCTGTCTGCTGTGTCTTTTTGATGAAAAACAGAAAACCAAGTTCAGCGAGCTAGTGTCCTCCCAAGTAGTGAACCAAATCTATACATCCACTCGTATCTTGAAGGAAAATGAAAAACTTCTTGGCCAATTGAAGCAAACAAAAAGCGCTTAATACTTTTAAATAAATCAGTGGATTTTTTTCCTTGTTGCCTTTTTGCGAGGCTGCTTTTCATTTTCCTTCAAGATACGAGTGGATGTATAGATTTGGTTCACTGCTTGGGAGGACACTAGCTCGCTGAACTTGGTTTTCTGTTTTTCTCAGTTTGACAGCCGTTTTTGTTTTCAGTGTCTTTTTGATGGACATAACAAACAGAAACATCCTTGACTAACATTGTCTTCTCTGGCAGGAAAACTTAATTCTACCTCTATCGGACATATGTACAGTAAATACAAACCATACAGAAATGAAAGCAATGTTGTTACTCATTTGTAAACCACTTCTCTTGCAGACATTTGTCATGTTCAGTTTTTAGCTATGTTTTACTGCATTGTATTTTACTGCATTGTACTTTTTCATTACTTCTCCTTCTTGTACTATAGATTTCTTTCATTTTATATTATTGTGTCTTAAATACAGATAATGCCTCATAGTTCCAGCCTGTTACAGGCAGTAATCTAGCTGCATATGTAAATAATGCCACACAGTTCCAGCCTGTTACAGGCATTAATACACCTGTGAATGCAGATAATGCCAGTCTCATTATTTTTTTTTCACTTAACCACAGTGTGTGTGAGTAGGAGTCTGCCTTTTCTTATGCTTAAATGACCTTTCTTTTTAATGCACTGATAAAAACTGACAAATTATTTTCAAACCAAGATATAAATATACCTTCAGCATATTTTGTAGCTATATTCCCCATATTCTAAAGCCAGTTTCCTAACACCTACTGTAAAAATTTCCTGCCACATGATCTATAATATCAAATAAAATTATATAACATTAACAAGAAAAAATGTCTAATGCTATATGCATAGGTTTTACTTTTTTCCATGTTTACTGAACCAGTTGGAATAAAATACCAGTCTTTATATTCCAAATCTTGTTTTTGTGTTCTCGTTGTGGTAATTCCAAAATGCATTAGTTGGTGCTATAGTACTTTTCTCTGTGGTCTACAGCTGTAAAAGTTTTTTTTTTTTTTTTTTTTTTAATGAGATAGCACAGGCATTGGCAACCTAACACTGTTCTGTGGTAATGAGCATTATACCCAATCTGTACCTCCCTGACTGAAGCTATATGTAACGGCCCTAGTCCCCTAGTGAAGTTGTGACATTTTGTATTGCATTTTTGTAGTAAAAGAAAAGTAAAGGACACAAAAGATAAAGTGCATCATTTAAGTGTTTCCTAAATAGCCAGGTAATGGGACATTGGAATGGCAGCAGTGGGACTCTGGTGCTATATTTTGGTTCTGTTCTTCAGTTTCCATTTGAAAGTTGGTATCCCACTGGAGTGGGCGGGGTTGTGTAATTATGTATGCAAATTTTACGTTAATCAGCGTACAGATTTGTACCTATTTTTCATGGGCCTTGTCCAGATTTTTGATGTTTCCAGGTTGAGAGGTATGCACCCTTTCCATGGAAGGAATAACAGAATCTGATGCAGTGTCCAATCCATTTTGAAATTGTTTGTTTGGAGACTGCCTTTCCTTGCACTCTGGCAGCATAGGCTACAAATAGTTGGTCAGACTTCCTGGTGGTCTTTGTTCTGTCCAAGTAGTAGCGTAATTGTCTGTGTATGTCTAAAGTATGCAGCAGCTTTTCCCCTTTATTTTGAGGCTTGGGAAAGAAAGTAGGCAGGTGAATTGCTTGATTTAGAGACACCCTGGATATCACTTTTGGCATGAATGAAGGATTGGTCCTTAGAGGAACTCTGTCCTGATGAAAAATGAGAAAGGGAGGAACTGCCATGAGGGCCTGCATCTCCGAGACTCTTCTTGCTGAGGTAACTGCCAACAGGACGACAGTTTTCCAGGAGAGAAATTGCATTTCTGAAAATGTTGCTGGTTCAAAAGGAGGAAGAGTTAATTTTTCCAAGACGTAGTTGAGGTCCCATGCAGGAACTGGTGGTTTGCTGGGAGGTTTGATATTCTTTATCCCTCTTAGAAACTGTTTTAGCAAGGGATGTGAAAACACAGGTGGGTCACAGTTGTAATTTGCTGAGATTGCTGAAGCATGAATTTTAATGGAAGAATATGAGAGGCCACTATGAAACATTTCTGCCACGTATTCTAATATCTGAGGCATGCTCATCACTGATGCATCTTATCCCTTTTTGGCATTCCAGATGATGAATCTATTCCACTTGGCCGAATAGGTTTTTCTGGTGGAAGGTCTGCATGCTTCCAGCAAGATTTCCTGAACCTTTTCGGAGAGGGGGACATGGGTCAAAGTCATGGAACCCTCCAGGCTGTCAGGTGTAATGTTTGCAGGTTTTGATGAACAGTCCTGTAATTGTATTGAGTCAGTAGCAGAGGCCATTGGGGCAAGGGCCACGGTTTGGTGTGAGTTATGCTCAGTAGCAAGGGATACCAATGCTGCCTCGGCCAGTCTGGAGCTATCAATATTCCTTTTGGTTGCTCTGCTTTGATCTTCAGTAACACCTTGGTGAGTAATGGTAGAGGCGGGAATGCATAGATTTTCAGGGTATTCCAGCTGAAGGAGAGAGCATCCGTTCTCCAGGCTAGAGGATGGTGTGTCCTTGAGCAGAACCTGTCCAGGTGGTGATTGAGATGAGAAGCAAAGAGATCTAGGTCCGGTCTTCCCCATGCAGTTGTTATTTGTGAGAAAATGTGTGGATGTAGCATCCATTCGTGTGGATCCATGAAATTTCTGCTCAACCTGTCCGCCAGAACATTGTCCTTTCCCGGAACAAACTGGGATTGCAAATGGATGTTCAGTTTCAGGGCCTTTTCCCAAAGAGCCATTGTTAGTCTGCATTGGGGATACGAGTGAGTGCCTCCTTGTTTGTTTATATACCACATGACAGTGGTGTTGTCTGTCCTTATTAGTAGATGGCCTTGTTGAAGAGATTTTCCAAAGGCTTCTATTGCATGTATCACTGCCAACATCTCTTCTTGATTTATGTGCAGAGGCATTTCTGTGGGAGTCCATTGACCTTGAATGCATCTGCCCTCCATGTGCGCCCCCCCATCCATGATCTGAGGCGTCCGTTGTAATGGTTTGACTTGCTTGAACTTTGTTGAAAGGCATGCCTTGGTTTAAATGGCTTGCTTGAGCCCACCACAAAAATTCCCTTTGTAGGCATGGAATGAGTGGTATTACGTCCTCTAGGTTGTGGCTGTGTTGAGACCATAAGCTTTTTAGGTACCATTGTAGCTTTCTCATGTGTAGTCTTGCCAGAGGAATCAGAAGAATGCAAGATACCATGAAACCCAGGGCCTGCAAGATCTTCCTTGCGGGCAGCTGGGTAAGTTTTGCTAGGCTTGTGAAGTAATCTGGTAAATGCTGCTGTTTCTCCTCTGTGAGGAAAGACATTTGTGATTGTGTGTCCAGTTTTGCTCCTAGAAAAATAATCTTTTGGGATGGCAATAGTCTTGATTTTTGAATGTTGACTGTGTATCCCAAAGCCTGTGAATGTTGACTGTGTATCCCAAAGCCTGTGGCAACTGAATGACAAAGTCCAAGTTTTTTATCAAGGTTTGTTTGCTGTCCGCTTGTATAAGGCAGTCGTCCAGGTAAGGGTATATTTGAATCCCCTGGAGTCTGCAATGTGCAACTACTGATGCCAGGCATTTCGTGAATACTCTGGGTGCAGTAGATAAGCCAAACTGCAATGCTGAGAATTGATAATGCTCTGTTCCTGCAAGAAATCTGAGGTATCTTCTGCAACTGTGTCTGACTGGGACATGCAGGTATGCCTCCTTGAGGTCCAGAGTAACCAGCCAAGACCCCTTGCCCAGCATGGGAAGGAGTTGCTGTAACGTCAGCATTTTGAATTTTGGCACAATGAGAAAGGTGTTTAGAACGGACAAATCCAGTATAGGCCTCCATTGCTTTTCTTTTCTTGGAACAAGGAACAGTCTTGAATAGAATCCCTGGCCTTGTTCCTGAGGAGGAACCTTTTCTATAGCTTTCATTTGTAACAGCTTTGAAATTTGTAAGAGAGCCTCTGCCCTTTGATTTTGTGGCAGGTTTGGCATGCCTTGTCTCGTTGGTAAGGTGTGGAAGTGGAACCTGTAACCTCTGTCTATTATGTCCAGAATCTATTTGTCCTTGGTTAAAATGTGCCAGTTCTTTGAGAATAAGGATAATTTTCCGCCTAGAGGTGCTTCTCTTTGAGCCTTGGTAGGCGGAGTGAAAGTCAAGTCATTGTGATTGTCCCTGTGGTGCGGGTGAACTCCCTGCGCCACTTCTCTGATTTGGTGGTTGCCATTGGCGGCTCCTGTAGGAGCCTCGGTATTGCCCTCTACCTCAAGCACGCCTGATTTTTCCCCTTTGAAACTTGTCTGAATCTGGAAAGGACCAATTTTTGGAAGGCCAATTCCTGCTGAATCTGGGAGGCTTAACCTGGAGGAAATCCTTGACAGTCTGTACTGATTTGCCTTTTCCTCAATAGACTTCAATACATCCTGTACATTAGTACCGAAAAGCTTCTGTTTTTCCAGAGGTGCATCCAGGAGCTTGACTTTAACATGGTCTGGCAGTGGCTGTTCTTTCAACCAAGCATGTCTACGTATAACTGCCCCTGTCATGGCTGCCCTACATGAAGCCTCCAATGCATCATAACCACACTGAAGAAAATGATTGCTAACCTGCTGAGTGTTATGAACCAAATCCTGCAATGCTTTTCTATCTATAGGCTCAGGAGAGGCCAGCTTTTTCTGCAAATCATCCATTAAGTAATCCTGGTGCTGAAACATATGAAAAAGGCAGTTGAGAGACCTCATGACAAGGGTGGAAGAGGTATAAACCTTTTTGCCCCATCTCTCTAGGGACCTAGCTTCCCTGTCAGTGGGCAGAGGGTTTTTGGCAGAGGAAGTAGCCACTCCTTTGGGGCCCTGTGAAATAGTTTCTAGATCCACAGAGTGGGCCTTAAAGAGATGCTTATGGGTTTCAGGGATCCTGTAATATCTGTCAGGCTTGATAGGAGCAGGAGGGAGTGAATCAGGCGAAGCACTGGAATCTGAGAATACATCATCAAGGACATCCAACACTGGAGGGATAGCTAAAGGTCTGTGTTGGGGTAGCTTAAGGAAGGCACGTAGCCTTTTCCTGGAGTCAGAAAATTCCTGACCCTTCCACTGAAAATATTCTCTCACGGAGTGGAGAACTTCGCCAAAAGAAATGTCCTCTGGAGGGGAGGCAGAGGGAATTGAATCCTCAGCATCCGAGTCCTCATAAGCCTGGAAGGATTCTTCCTGGGTATCTGAGTGCTCTGAATCCCCAGAGGCTTCATCTGAAGAGAGGGTGTCTGTCTGCTCAGTTCTAGGCCTTTTATCTGCAGGTGGCTGAGAACCTCTGTCTGGGTGCGGCTGAGAACCCCTGATAAGAGAGATTAGATCTGCAGCAAGAGTCATGATCTGTCTATCAGAAGAGGGGCCCTGAGAAGTAGATTTAGGATGGGCCTTGGCCTGACTGGCAGCCTTGGCACGTGCAAAGGCCTTGATGGACATGGATACCGGAGGCCTAGCTGCCCCACTTGCAGGGGTAACCTTGTCCACAGGAATGGTGTCGGGTAAATCCAGAGCTTCGGTTTCTGGAGGAAAATCAACAACCGGCACAGTTGAAATCTCCGGGACCGAAGAATGCATTAAAGCGGTGTCGTCGGCCTGGGGCAGTGGAATTACCGCTTCCGAAGGGACCAATGCACTCACAGAGGGTTAGGCGTGGTATCAGTGGAAGACGCGGGCCAAGGATGTCGGTCCCGGTCCTTGCGTTTTTTGGTAGATTGTGCTGTCGGTTGTTCCGACGGCATAATATAAGCGAAAGATTCGCCAAAAAAGTCTTCGGCAAATTCTGCCCGGCGCCTGAATGTGCGCTTATTAAAGCAAGCACAGGCAGCACAGGCCGAGACGTCGTGGTCTGGGCCCAGGCAAGGGAGGCAGTAAGAATGGAAGTCCTTATGAGGTATTTGTTTACCACAAGACAAACAATTATTAACCTTTTCACTTTTTTCTGACATCGGCTGAGGCAAGAAAAAATGTTCCCCAACGGGGTACTTAGCTTTTAGATGACTTCGGTATTTGAAAACACAGGAGCTGACCGACCGGCACTTGCGAACTGCTTCTGCTTCGGGCACTGCGCGGCAAGAAAGACTGAAGAAGATGGCGTCGGCGGATGCCTTTATACTCCAGCCGTTCTGACGTCGGGGAGGAGGCGACATCAGCCGACACCGGACCCAGACTTTGGAATCCAGCCGACCGAGGGGCTGCCTGAGGCAGGACAACCCATATGTCAGGACTGCAGTTGCATTCTTGAAGGACATCTGCTGGTTCCCTCTGACTGGGTGGAACATCAGGGATTGTTTTGCATATTGGGGGGGGGGGGGGTATGGTACAACCTCTGAAAATAATCTGTTGCACCCAAGAATCTGTTATGTTTAACTAGGTCTGACAACAGGATGAACTGATTTGGTGAGCCCCAAAAATCAAAAAAACTGTGAACAATACTTTTAAACTAGATTTATTAAGTGCTTTTGTCTTAGTCAATACCAAGACGTCTTCAGAATAAAAAACATACATTCTTCTCTCTCTTAAATATATAAAATAAATTGAATAATTACCCCTGTAATTACTCCAATTAACATTTAAAAACAACAAAACTCTAAAAGCATCTACAAGATATATAAAAGAGATGGTCTGGTGAAGTATCAGAAGATGACAGAATTTGTATCCGAGGTTCTTGCCGATTCAGTACTCACTGTCCCAGTCGAGAGACAAGTCGAATAATTGGATGACAGGACGGTATTTGTTCCAAGGAGGAAGGTGCTGATTGAGTGACTGCCATAGACAAAGCTCTCTCCCCATTGCTCGAAGGCTGGTCCCCCCAAAGATGGAAGGGAGCAACCATGGTCACACTCTGCTCCGACGAGACCACCCCCAAGTCAGAAGCCAGAGCTGACCTGAACCATGCCAAAGTTCCAAGGAGCAGGGACGGCTCTGAAAAAATTGGAGTCGACTCCTGTCTCTCACAGCTGACAGGGCAGATACAGCCCTGGGAGGGCTATGGATCCATAAGAACCGAAGAACTCAGACTAATCACCAGTTCTGAAGGGAGGGCAATCACCGGAACCGATGCAACCGGAGCTGGACGACTTGAAGCTGGAACTCAAACCTCAGAGGAGGTCAGAAGAGAAACAGTAATAGGAGTAAAAGGAGGTTCGGCACCCAAACCTGCAGAGGTTGGGGCTGAAGGAAGTCCTGTTAAACCTCTCGTCCATAGAATTTTACTCACCAGTCTCTCCTCATCCAGTTCTGTAAGGCTTCTGTTGGAACAGACTGACATTACAGATGGGGATTTAGGCCCTTGTACAAAAACTTCAGGCAGTTCACCTACATAGGTATCTGTAACAGACGGCGAGTAGGTTGTCCTGGGCATCATTTCTTTTTGTACTCTATCAGTACTTGATGCTGAAGTAGACAGTGCCGATGAAGAGCCAGACGGTACTTTTTCTTGTGTCGAGAGTTTTGGCATCAATGTTTCACAGTCTGGAAAGATAGTCTGTAGTGGAGATTTTCTTGGTACCAAAGATTTAGATCTCGAGTCCATCGGTTCCGACAAGCTTTTAGGAACAGAGGATCTTGGTTTCTTAGATGTTGGTGCCAATGGGAAGTTGGTACCGACAAACTCCACTTTTTGTTCTTCTCTACAGAGGATGAAGAAGGTAAAGAAATATCGGTCTTAGTCTTTTCATGAGCAGATACAGCATCTCCAAAGGCAGAAGGAATCAAGCCTTTCATAATTAACTTATTTTTCCTGTCTACCAGGGCTCTGTGACTAAAGCCATAGCAAATGCTACAATCCTCATGCAAATGGACATGACCCAAACAACAGACGCACAATAAGTGCAAATCCATGACAGGAATCTTGTGGCCACACTTCTGGCATTTTTTGAGGCTAGAGGGAGCTTCAGACTTTTCAGCCATAACAAAATAAAGCACACACCACAATCACACTAAAGAGATATACAGAAAAAGCACTCAACAATTAGAAAACAGAAAAGTTTTTTTTTTTTTTTTAAGGAAAGGAAGAAAACTAACAACAATGATAGTAAGGTACACAAAGTGTACAGAAAGGGACGATCAGCGAGGATAGTCTGACGTACACAAAAGTATATGGAAAGGAGAAAAAAAATATGAAGGGGAAAAGAAAAGACAAAAAGAGAATATAAGGCTTAACACCATAAAGATGAAGGAAAATATAATAGGATTATGAAGAAAATTTAGAAAATTAAGAAAGTTCACTTAGCTCAAGAGCTATGGTGAACATGTCTGTCTTGAAAGGTGGAAACGAGATCTGAGGTAACAGAGAGAGGGATTGTGGGTAGAGGTGAAGCTCAAGTGTTTTGTCTTGCATAAACTGTAGTTAACGGCCGAGTTGGTTCCAATGTCAGAATTGAACCCGTATGTCAAGGATAAAATTAAAATTGACAACATCAAAGTTTTAATATTAGGAATCAGATACAGGTTGGGTGGAGGGCCTGCTCTTGTTGTCAGGGGTTGGCCATTTTTGTTCCAATGTTGGGCTGAGGTGAGGGAGGTTTAAAGACATTCAAAAGATATATTAAGAATGGTATATAGAATCCTTTTGGGTATTACAATTCACACTCCACTTAGATACAAACTGATTTGGGAGAATGACTTAGGTTTATTTATCCTGGATGATGACTGCTACAAACTGATCCAAATACGGAGATATGTTAAGTCAAGGATGTTCAATTCTTTTTGGCTGGGAATGTTTAGTTACAGAATTGTTTATTTGCTGGTTAAGCTTAATATGAGGTTTCCTGGCATTTCTTCAGACTATTGGAGATATGGTGCTGGAGGACCCAGAACCCACAGAAATATATCCTGGGATTACCCTGATTTGGGCCATTTGATGGGAGAGATACAGAGTACTTGTAACAGATTGAGAATAAGTCTTTGATATAAGAACTTAAAAGACTGAGAGTCACAGATTGAGGATGCGTCAGTCAGGATAAAGATGATGCGTAAACAGCAGGTTTGAGCTAATAAAGAAAAGTTGTGCAAAATGTTACCATATCCATAGATGTCCTCTTCCATGTTGCAGTATTCTACATGTGGGTTTACCCTTCTTCCTTTTGCATACGTCCGGCCAGTATTCCAAAGTTTTTCAGTCCCTCAGGGGGTGTCAGGCATCTGACGTGCCTGCAGGAGCATGGGCCATAAAAGTGATGTCTGCACGCACCAAGTCAGAGCCAGTCCTAGTAGGGCAAAGCCCATCCAGTGCCACCCAGAAGTGCTAGTGCAACCTGACAGGAGGGGAAGAAGGGAGGGAAGGAATACTGCAACATGGAAGAGAAGGACGTCTATGGTTATGGTAAGATTTTACACAACATTTCTATGCCCTTCCATTCCAATGTTGCAGTATTCTACATGTGGATGAGTGCCAAAGCTCACTGTGAATAGGGTGGTGGTCTAGATGAAGTTTCCATGAATTTGTGAAGGATAGCCCTGGCAAACCCCACCCTAGCCCTAGAGATATGGTCCAGCTTGTAATGCTTGGTGAAAGCGTGCACGGAGAACCAAGTAGCTGCTTCAAGGATTGTGTTGGTGTCTAGCCCCTTAAAGAAGGCTCCAGAAGAGGCCATTGCTCTGGTGGAGTGGGCTTTAATATTGCCCTGCCCAGGTTTTTCCATGGTATAAGTAACAGAAGGAAATGGCCCTGGAGATCCAGGCTGAAATGGTCTGTTTGGTCACTGCTTTCCCCAGGGTTCTGGGTTGGAAGGAGACAGTCAGATTTCCTAATGGACTTGGTTTTATGGAGATAAAACCTAAGGTGTCTGTGGACATCTAGAGAATGAAGTACTCTCTCACTTTCCCCCTGTGGGTTGGGGAAAAAGGTGGGTAGGTGTATGGCCTGGTTCAAAGATAGGTCATTCACTACCTCGGGTGTGAAGGACGGGTTAGTTCTGAGAGTAACCCTGCCAAGGTGGAAGACTAGAAAAGCTGGAGTAGCCATCAGAGCTTGTAGCTCTGAGACCCTCCTGACTGAGGTCAGAGCCACCAATAAAGCTGTTTTCCATGTGCAAAACCTTGGGGAGGCTTTGTCTGCTGGCTCAAAACAAGCTAGAGTGAGTTTTTCCAGTACATAGGTAAGATCCCAAGGAGGAGGGGACGGTTTCCTGGGAGGTCTCAGGTGAAGTACCCCCTTTGAGGAAGAGTTTGGCAGGAAGTCTGAACACTAGCGGTGGATCCAGAGGGAGAGAGGCACAGATTGCAGACAAGTGTGCTTTTACAGAAGAGTAGGCCAGACCTGTCTACAATAGTTCACACAGGTAAGAGAGGATAAGAGGGATGTCGCTTGCCAGTGGGTCCAACTGTCTTTTGTGACACCATATGGAAAACCTTTTCCACTTTGAGATATAAGATTTTCTTGCGTTAGGTTTCCTGGTCTCCTGCAGGACATTGAGCACATCCTCGTTGTACAGGTATCTAAAGGGAATCAGAATCCTATAAATAACAGGGTGAGGTGCAGACACTGCCACTGTGGGTGTATCTGTGTTCCCTTGTGCTGTGTGAGGAGGTCCACTGAGAGGGGTAACTTGTGGTGACTGCCCTTTGGACAAATGAAAGAGAAGGGGGAACCAGTGCTGTCTTGGCCAGTAGGGAGTCACCAGCAAGATTTTCAGTGTGTTCTGAATTTTTAGCAGCACCTTTTGAATCAAAGGGAAGGGGGGAGCATACAGAAATTTCCCCTTCCAAGAAATTGAGAAGGCATCTGTTGTCAGTGCTTTGGAGTCTGGTGAATTGGTGCAGAAGCCAGGAAGTTGCCTATTGATGGAGGAGGCAAACAGGTCTATTTGAGGTGGACCTGATCCAGGAAGACATCTTTGTGAAGCATTCATTTGTGGTTGCTTGAGATGGTCCTGCTGAGATAATCTGCCTGGGAGTTGTGGAGGGAGGGGATGTAAACGGCCTGCAGGGTAATCCCCTGTGAGGTGGCCAGTTCCCACACCAGCAGAGATGGTCTGCACAGCAGGTAGAATTTGGTCTTGCCCTGTTTGTTGAAATACCACAGGACAGTGGTGTTGTCCGTGAAAATCTTGAGTGGGCCTTGCTGGATGTAGGGTAAGAAGGCTTGTAGAGCAAGGAGGATTGCCCTCATCTCTCTGACATTGATGTGCTCTAGTTTGTGTGTGTTTGATCAAAAACCCTGCACTTGTCTTTGGCCTAATGTTGCTCCCCAGCCCAGATCTGAAGCATCTGCATGCATAATCTGAGTGGGTGGGGGTGGTTGGAGAGGGAGGCCTGGGTTGTTGGCTACCTGTACCAGCCACCACTGAATCTCCTGTTTGAAACAGGGAAGGAGGGGTACCCTGAACTTCAGGGGATGGAAATGTTGGGTCCAGACTGACCAAAGATACCACTGTAGTTTTGTCATGTGCCGTCTTGCTAAGGGGAGCATGGGTATAGTGGCTACCATGTAACCCAGAAGTCTCAGGTACTGCCTTGCTGTCAGTTCTGATGCTTGGAGGACACAGAGCAGGTGATGTGTCAAGGACACCACCTTGTCTGGTGGCAGGAAGGCCTTAATGAGGTCTGCAAATCCTGCACCCCAGGAAAACAATGTCCTGTGTGGGCTCTAGATGAGATTTTGGGAAATTTATTTGAAATCCTAGAGATTGCAAGAGGGACAGAAGAAAGTACAGTTGTGTACACTTACCATAAATGTAGATGTTCAAGTGTATTCACTGTTGCAGTCATTACATTTGGGTAATCTGCTGGCAGGTTGCCCCCAGTTGGCCTGAATTCCAAATTCTTTCGGTCCTGCGTCGGTTGCTGTCTACTCTTCCATGATGTCAGGGGTATAAAACATGCAGCCGACGCCATTTTCTTTAGTTTTTCTTGCCCCAGATGTCAGGTGCCCCCAAAAAGGTAGCAAAAATATGTATGTATATATATATATATATATATATTTATACATACATATATATATATATATATACACACATACATATATATATATATATATATATATATATATATATATATATAAATACATGCATCAATATAAACTTTACCTTCATCTACAAGCAAATACACCACATAGGTTGTAGAAGTAGAGAAGGAAAGATAAACTCCAGAATGAAAGGGGGATGGGCGGGAGGGTAACCTGGACTGCAACAGTAAATAAACTCGAACATCTACATTTATGGTAAGTGTACACAACTGTACTATGTTCTTCATTTTTCACTGTTGCAGTCATTTCATTTGGGTTGAATCCCAAAGCTATGGATGGGTGGCTGGAGCTAAACAGCATTAGGTGCGGCTATAAGGCCCTGCAGAACTGCAGTGGCAAAGCCTGCCCTGGACTTAGAGAGGCAGATGATAATGCTTTGTAAAGGTGTGAACAGAACTCCAAGTAGCAGCCTCTAGAATGTCTTTGGTTGGTACTCCTCTTAGAAAGGCTGCTGAAGTAGCTGCAGCTCTGGTGGAATGAGACCTAATGCCCTTGGGCACAGGTTTACCATGGTGTAAGTAGCAGAAATGAATGCAGTGGCTTATCCACTTTGAAATAGTCCGCTTTGAAGTAGCCTTTCCTTCTGATCCTGCAGCATATGCCACTAGTAATTGCTCAGTTTTTCTTAGAGCTTTAGTCCTGCTCAAGTAGAATCTTAGCTGTCTGTGTACGTCCAAGGAATGCAGAATTCTCTCACCCTTGTTCTGGGGATTTGGATAAAAGGTTGGCAGATGAATAGTTTGGTTAAGAGCCACACTGGAAACCACCTTAGGCATAAATGTAGGATTTGTCCTCAGAGACATTCTGTCTGGGTAAAATATGATAAAAGGCTCTACAGCCATGAGGGCCTGTAGCTCTGAAACTCTTCTTGCTGAAGTAATTGCTAGTAGCAGAGCTATTTTCCATGATAAGAACTTTATATCAGCGGTAGCAGCTGGTTCAAATGGAGGCAGAGTGAGCTTTTCCAACACATAATTGAGATCCCATGCAGGTATTGGTGATCTTCTAGGAGGCCTTCAATTTTTGGCTCCTCTAAGATACTGCTCAAGTAAAGGATGAGAAAAGATTGGTGGCTCTGTATTGTAATGAGCCGAAATGGCAGAGGCATGGATTTTAATTGATGAGAAAGATAGACCTTTGTCAAGCATCTCAGTTAAGTATTGTAATATCTGAGGAATATTTGGTTCTGTTGTATCAATTCCTTGTGCTTGATTCCAAGCACAGAATGTTTTCCATTTATCAGCATAAGATTTTCTAGTACTAGGCCTTCTGGTTTCCAAAATGACATCCACCACAGCTTTACTGAGAGGTGTTGTTTGTATAACTACATCAGCAGCCATGCTGCCAGGTTCAGTGTCTGGAGTTGATTGTGCAGGATCTGATTGTTTTGCTGGAACAGTAGTTGAGGTCTTTGAGGTAAGGTCTAAGCTGGATATTGAGACAAGTTCCTTAGGATTGGGTACCAGTATTGGCAGGGCCAGTCCAGGGCAATTAGTATCATCTTTGGTTTCTCTTGTCTGACTTTTAGGAGGACCTTGGGAAGAAGAGGCAGAGGAGGAAAGGCGTAAACTGATAGGTTTTTCCAACTGAAGGATAGGGCGTCCACTTTCCATGCTTGTCTGTGATAAGTCCTTGTGCATAATCTTTTCAATTGATAATTTTGAGGAGAGACAAATAGATGTATGTCTGGGCTCCCCCATTTCCTTGTTATCATGCTGAAGACTTGTGGATCTAGTTTCCACTTGTGAGGATCCATAAGGTTTCTGCTTAAATCGTCTGCCAGAGTATTTTGCTTTCCTGGCAAGAACTGAGCTTGAAGATGTATTTGGTAAGTCAAAGCTGTGTCCCACAGTGCCATGGCTAATCTGCAAAGGGGGTATGAGTGTGTGCTCCCCTGCTTGTTTATATACCACATGACCGTGGTGTTGTCCATCTTTATCAGTAATTGTCCTGGATGAAGTAAGTCCTTGAAGGCTGTTAGGGCATTTTGAACAGCTAGCATCTCTTTCTGGTTGATTATGTAGATGCATTTGTTTTGGGGTCCATATGCCCTGAATGCATCTTCCCGCCATGTGGGCCCCCCAGGCATAATCTGCTGCGTCTGTTGTTAAGGTTTGGCTGGCAGGGGGTAGAGTAAAGGTCCGTCCCATTTTTGGTGACATGCCTTTGCCCACAATAGAAACTCCTGTTGTAGGCAGGGAATGAGAGGAATCATTGTTTCCAGACTGTGACAATGTTGACTCCATAAACTTTTTAGGTACCATTGAAGTTTCCTCATATGCAGTCTTGCATATGGAATCAGTAGGATGCAGGATGCCATGAAGCCCAAAGCCTGCAGAATTTGTCTTGCAGATAACTGGGTTTTTGTTGTCATCAGTTTGAAGTAAGTAGTCAGTTGCCTTTGCTTATCTGGCGTAGCCATCTGGGCAGTTGTATTCAAGCTTGCACCCAGGAATGTTATCTTTTGAGAGGGTACCAGTTGTGATTTCTTTTCGTTTGTTGTGTACCCTAGGCATGTTAGAAGCCTTTTCACAAACGCCAGGTGTTGTAGAAGAATGTCCTTGTTCTCTGCTTGAATGAGACAGTCGTCCAAGTAAGGATATATTTGAATACTTCTTTGTCTGCAAAATGCAATTACTGGTGCCAGCTACTTTGTAAAGACCCTGGGCGCAGTAGATATGCCAAAGGGCAGTGCAGAGAATTAGTAATGCATTAAGCCAGCCTTGAATCTGAGGTATCTTCTGCAAGATTGTCTTATTGGGGCAAGCAGGTATGCCTCTTTTAGGTCTAATGTCACCAGCCAAGCATTCTGGCCCAGCATTGGGCAGAAGCTGCTGCAAAGTCAGCATTTTGAATTTTGGAATGTCCAGGTATGTGTTCAAAATTGATAAATCCAGTATTGGCCGCCAGGCCTTGTCCTTTCTGGGTACCAAGAACAGTCTTGAGTAAAAACCTTGTCCTTTTTCCTGTTCTGGTACTGGTAGAATGGCCCCCATAACCATGAGGGACGTAACCTGTTTCTGTGCCTCTGTCCATTGATTTTTTGGCAGATCTGGCCAACCGTTTGCCATTGGCAGAGTATGGAAATGGAATCTGTATCCCTGTGATACTATGTTTAGCACCCATTTGTCCTGGGTTATTAACTGCCAATTTTGAGCAAAAAGTGCTAATTTTCCCCCTAAGGGTGCTGCCAAAAGATAAGTGCTTGGTGCAGGTAGAGGGAAGTCATTGGGACTGTTTTCTGTAGGTTTGTGCTTTATCTCCTCCAGATTTGGAGGTAGAAGTGCCCCATTGCTTTGACCTGCATGAATCTTGCACCTGGTATCTGGAACCCTTAGGGCATCTGGATTTGCCCTTTTGAGCTCTGTCTGACACAGGAAAGGACCACGTTTTTGTAGGCCAGTGTCTACTGAATCTTGGTGGCTGCACTTGTAAGAAGTCTTTTACAGTTTGCATAGACTTAGCTTTGTCTTCCATTTTCTTTAAAACCTCTTCTGCTTTAATACCAAACAGAGTATCATGCTGTAAAGGTGCATCTAGCAATTTAGCTTTAACATGATCAGGCAAATTTTGTTCCTTTAGCCAGGCATGCCTCCTAATCACAGATCCAGTAACTGCAGCCCTGCAGGAGGCCTCTAAGGAATTAGAACCACATTGCAAAGTATGCTTTCCAACCTGTTCAGCTGCATGCAATAATTCCTGCAATTCTTTATTTTCTGCACATTCAGAAGTCAACATCATTTTCTGTTTCAGCAATCCCATAAATATGAAATTGACAGTTTAAGGCCCTAATTGCCAAGGTTGCAGATGTATAAACCTTTTTCCCCATCTATCCAGTGCCCTTGAATCTCTGTCAGAGGGGGTAGGATTTTTTGCTGTTGAGGCCTTAACTCCCTTTGGACCCTGTGAAATAGTTTCAGGATCAGCAGCAGGGTTTCTAAATAAAAACTGATGTGAGTCAGGGACCCTGTAATATCTGTCAGGCTTGCTGGGAGCCGGAGGTAAGGAGTTAGGGGTCAAGCTTGACTCTGAAAACACATCATCCACAATGTCTAAAACAGGGGATATGGCTAAAGGCCTGTGCTGAGGGAGGAGGAGGAAATCCTTGAGCCTCTTTTTTGATTCTGAGAAATCTTGACTCTCCCAGTGAAAATGCTCCCTCAAAGTATGCAAGGTTTCTCCAAATAAATAAACCTCAGGAGGTGATGCAGATGGTATAGACTCCTCTGCATCTGAATCCTCATAGGGAGGTACAGATGATTCCTGATCAGAAGAGAAATCAGAAGAAATAGAAACCTGATCTGAAGATTCATAATCAGTGTCTTGCCTAGGCCTCTTATCTGGAGGGGGATGGGTATGCCTGATCAAGGTAATAAGGTTTTCAGCCATTTTGATCATCTGTTTTTTAGGCACAGAGGCCTATGCACGTGGCTCATGCGTCGTTTTTTTAGTTTTAGAAGTTGCTTTTGTCTTTGGTTTTCCAGCTGTCATTGGTTTGATATACAAATGTTGAGGCCTGAATACACCCTCAGAAGCCGGTGCCTGCTCAGCAGCTCCGGACCCATCTGAGGGAGATACATCCGTCGGTCCAATACTTTGAGTATCTCGTGGCATGCCGGACTCCACATGGGTGTCGGTAGGAGCCTGCAACTCGAAAGTAGCGGGTATCAGGGGCTGCGAAAGCGCCTCACTGAGTACCGGCAAACCGGCGACTGGCTTAGGAGAAGCTTCGTCGATTTTGGACCTCAACTGTCTCTCTCTGTCCTTTTCTTTGCGTTTTTTTATGTACTCCGGTAGTCGGATTGCTATCCGACGACATTTCTTGGTAGTTAAATCTGTTTCCAAAATACTTTGAGGCAAAAATATACAAACGCTTAACAGTGCGTTGGTTAAATCTAGCACAAAACCGACAGCCAGGCACGTTGTGTTTAGGGCCTAGGCAAGGAATACAGTATAAATGGAAATCCTTATGAGGTATTTGCTTCACACAAGTAATACAATTATTAACTTTTTCTGACGTCGGTATAGAGCAAGAAAAAAGTTTCCCCAATGGGGTACTTAGCTTTAGTGAAGACTTCGGTTCTGAAACTCAGGCTCGAATATTTCAGTGGTCGGCCGACCAGCACTTGCTAAATGCTTCTGCTTTGGGCACCGCGCACAAGAAAGACTAAAGAAAATGGTGTCGGCTGCATGTTTTATACCCCTGACGACCTGACGTCATGGAAGAGGAGACAGCAACCAATGCAGGACCCAAGACTTTGGAATTCAGGCTGACTGAGGGCAACCTGCCAGCAGATTACCCAAATGTAATGACTGCAACAGTGAAACACGAAGAACATCCTGAGTGTGAAGGAGGGTCTTCTGATTGTCAGCCTGAATTAGCAGGCTGTCTAGGTAGGGGAATATCTGGATACCCTTTGTCCTGCAATAAGCGATGACTGGAGCGAGACATTTTGTGAATACCCTGGGTGCAGTGGAAAGCCCAAAGGGCAAGGCACAAAACTGAAAATGGGATGAGTCTGCCAAAAACCTCAGGTACTTCCTGAATGCAGTCTTTATTGGGATGTGCAGATAAGCATCCTTTATATCTAGGGTTGCCATGAACCCTTGAGGCAGGAGCAGGGGTAAGAGGTTGGGGAGAGTGAGCATCCTGATGGCAGAGACCTTTAGGAAAGGGTTGAGATGCGAGAGATCTAGTATAGGTCTTGATGGTCCATCCTTTCTGTGAACTAGAAAAATTCTGGAGTAAAATCCTCTTCCTTTTGTTTCCAGAGGCACTGGTTCTATGGTGCCTTGAATCAGTACAGGTTGCAGGAGGGGTAGCTGACTGGTGGGGGGCTGTGGAGTGCCCATTCTTACTGAGGGGGTAATCCAGGTCATAAAGTAACCGTTCTGGATGGTGGAAAGAACCCATTTGTCTGAAGTAATGTGGGACCATACAGGGAGACAGTGAGGGAGACAGGGGTAGGAGGGGTGGGTAGTGAGGTTGGCAGGTAGTCAGACACTACCTGCCCTATCTTGAAAGGGAGGCCTCTGGCTGGTGAAGCTCTACCCAAAGGGGGCTGGTTTCTAGGAGGTCTCCTGGGCCTGGAGAGAGCCATAGGGCGAGAAGGTTTCCTGATTAATTGCGTTTTGGCAGGGTAGTTCCTATGGAACTTAAGAATGGATGAAACTAGCAGGTGTTTGAGGTCCTGCATTTCTTTGCCTTTTTGCTGTAGAGACTTGAAGAGGTCAGTTACTTTGGTGCCAAAAAAGGCAGAATGATCTAAAGGGGCATCAGTAAGCTTAGTCCTGAAGTCGTCAGGGAGGGACTGAAGACGTAGCCAAGAGTATCTCCTTAAAGCAGAAGCTGATGCAGCTGACCTAGCGGAGGGCTTCAGCTGTATCATAATTGCACTTTATTCATCTGAGAGGTGAGAGCTAGTAGGGAGGACAGGGATGCTTTGGCTGCATAGTCTGAGATGTCAACCATTTCCTTAGTGGCTTTATCCAGCAGAGCTAAGGAGTACTTGGCCATGTAAGTCTGGTAATTTGTGGCCCTGAAAGACAGGGTGGCCGAAGTGTAGATTTTCTTCCCAAGGCATTCTATTGTCTTGCTGTCCTTGTCAGCTGGAAGAATGGTTGTAGTGGGAAGAAGTTTGGAAGCCCTATCAGTGGAAATGGAGATAGTGGCTGGGTCAGCTGGAGGGCACTTAAGGAGAAATTTCTTTGATTCTGGGACCTTATACAATCTGCAGCCCTGCGTGGGGGCTGGAGGTAGGAAGTCAGGGTTGAGGGATGCTGAGGAAAAAGCATCCAGAAAAAACAGAAGAATAGGAGGGAGAGGAGAAGGACTGGGAGAGTCCATCTGTATGAAGTCATAGACCCTCTTCTGCACCTCAGTCATGTCAGAGGATTCCCACAAAGTGGTCTTTCATTTTGCAGATTGTTTCCGCGAAGGTTAAATCCTCAACTGGGGAATTAGGCTCAACGGACTCTTCCTCAGGTGATCCATATCCCAGGGGAGAGGAGATCTGTGAGGAGTAGGAGAGGGAGCCCTCTGAGGAGGAGTCAGAAAGTTCTTCTTCGTCTCTCCTTACAGTATCTGAAGTTTGAGGCCTAGGAGTTAAGTTAAGAGAGGAGGGACAATACTAGGGATTCCTACCGATCTAGAATGTAGGGCCATGAAGGCAATGTATATGCTTTGGCTGAAAGCTTGCCAATCTGGCATACTTTCAGGCGGTGGAGAGAGATGTTTGGTCTTTTGTTTTTTCTTAAGAGGCCTAGCTACTGTCTGGCTAGGAGAAGGCCCTGAGTTTGAAGAAGGGATGGGATTGGCAGAATCCGATGGGCCCACAGAGAGCGATGCCCCCCCCGGCATCTGAAGCAGATGCTGGTAAAGTCTCTACGGACATGCCATCTGCTCAGGATTATCGGCTTCCTCATAGGTACCTGCTTTAGCCTGTCTGGCAGAAGCCGATTCCTCTGCCAGGCCGATGTCGGCCACAGGCTGAGGTCGGGCAGTAGAGGTGCAGCAGAAGAGCTAGGCCACATGGATTTGGCCCTCTTCTTAGGCAGTTCTAACTGGGCGATGGATGTGCCTTCCACCCCTGACGCAAGTTGCTTTAACCGCTAGTTTTCTAGATAAAGGTTCAGAGCATGCAAATGGCGACGTAAGGTCTTAGGGACGAACACCTGACCAATAGGGCAGTTCTCGTGGTCATGTTCCTTACCCAAACAAAAAAGGCACTGATCATGGATGTCTTTGTGGGGAATCTGCCGGCCACACTTACACTTGCTCCTTCCGGATGACATGAACAAACTATAGGTAAATTAAAAGGGCTGATAGGATCCCCAACAGGGTACTTATCTGATTATTTCTAATCTGACATCAGCGAGTAGCAGGAACACCTGGCGTATAACTGGCGGCTGAAAGGTTCTGAGGGCTGGTGCGTGCAGATGTCACTTTTATGGCCCAAGTTCCTGCAGCCATGTCAGACGCCCAATGCACCCTGAGGGACTGAAAAACTTTGGAATACTGGCCGGACGTATGTGAAAGGAAGGAGGGTAAACCCACATGTAGAATACTGCAACAGTAGAATAGAGGGACATCTTTCCTTAGACATAGGGTACTGTGTGATATATAAGTGGTGGGATCTTATAATGCACTCCAAGCATAAAGGCTAAACCCATCTTGCACAGCAAAGCACACCATGAGGATTTGTTTCATAGAAAGATATAACTAGATGGAGTGGAATTGTTGTCAGGGTAGTATAGCTTTTACAGGAACATGTTTAGATGTGTTATTGTTTGTTGTTGATTAGCTGACTTGTTTTACCAACTTTAGCAGTGCACACACACTGCAAAAAATGTTAAAACTGATATGAGAAAGCTAGTCTAGGACACTTGTGCCAGGTATCCAAAAAACTACGATACAACCCTTCACGTTAACAGCACTCCTTCACTGCCTCCACCTACCTGTTCAGAGTCAGCCATTCAATGGTGTTACGAATTCTCCTTTCTGTGGAAGGCTGTTGTTTCTTCTGGCCAGGTTGAATCCAACAGTGTCCAATTGTGACTCTGTTCCATAATCTGGGGTTGGCAGCAGCACCACACCATAACTGGCAAACACAAGATACCCTACAACCAGAGGGAATTAAATGATGGTCATTATCTGTATGCAAGCAAAACACCTAAAAGCTCATTAAAACAAATGTTCCCATATGCAAAATGACAGACTCAATCTTGCAGGACTTGATACATTGAAAAATACATGAAAGTTCAGTCCTTGCCATTACAATAGATCTAGTAGTGGAGGCTTGCTCTCAGTATCTGAAAGACTAATACCACCAAATGTTAGAACCACTCTGAAGCTAAAACATTCGCCAGCTGCCACAGACAGTGTCATTGTCCCATTATACATCCCGGGGCTAAAACTCTCCAAACCTGAGGTGAGTTACACAAAGCCTTAAAATGCCTATGGCTGTGGGTCTAAACTTATTACACCAGAGGCACGGAAAGAAGGGAGGATATATTATGAAGAACCAGCTCCACCTGATCTATTACTATGCTAAGTGCGTGACTTATACATCTGGTAGGAAGGCGTTCAGCTTCAATGACAACAAAATAGAGTCCAAAGCTAATCCTCCTGGGCACGCTCCCTTAAAGGGAAAACTGCTTTTATAACTGTGGCCCCAAAGGAAGATCTTGACCTGTATAACACATGCAATTTACAGGATCTTGCAAATGCGTTGAGAGAAAACAAAAGTATCTGCTGCATAAAATATCACTCAGGGCTACATAAAAAAGCTAAAAAGATGCAATAACTGGTAGAATGAGCCTTTCAAATTGAAGAAAGACACTTACTGTACCTAACACAGCAAAACTGCATTTAGTGAGCCGTTTAGCTACAGGAACTTTAAAGACTTTTTTGTTTTTTAAACACACTTTCATTAAATTACAAATAAAAAGACATACATACACATACATTAATAGAAAAGAAAGCAAACCAGTGATATTTCTCATGGTTTTCATGCAGTACACATGTATGTATTCTTTTTAAAAGAAATCATTCACTCCAATGTAATTTGCTCAGCTCCTGACATTCCTTAAACCTCACTCCTCTTCCTGAACATTATACTGCATGTATTGTTCTCACAAATTCCATTTATTTCTATACAGTTTGTTTTTCCTTTTTCTAAAGATCTCACCTCCATTCATTTTATCTCCTTTAAAACATTCAATACTTCAGTTACAGCTGGTTTGCATTCTGATTTCCATTTTCTAGTAATTGCTTATTTTGGCAGTCACCCAATAATATTAAACTTAATGAGGCCTTACTATGTCTAGGCAGTTCAGATCCTGTGCCACAAATCAAAAGAATAATTTTCTTAATTATAACCATTTGCTTCCCCAACATTTAAGTACTCTATGGAGAGTTTTTAAATGTGCCAACTCATTACACTCCCAAAAAACATGTTCCCAATTACCTCTCTTTCACATCACACCTCATTTGCTGTCTACCTCATAAAAGGTCAGTAAATTCTGCTTGAGGTATAAGAATGCCTATGCAAACACTCCCAATCAAAAATCCTAAACTTTCTAGATTTTATTGTATATTTGAGAGTTATACAGATGTCTTCCCATTGTTTCTTTGTAAACAGCCTTTCCAGTTTCTCTTACCATAGGTTCATAGGCTAATGGCCCTATAGTCCTTACAAACCTAGTCATATTTATCCTAAGTTGTCCCAATTGTTGGTTGTTAGATGAGTGAAGTTTGCAGAGTAAGGGTCTATGGTAGTTATTAAGAACTTCCTATGTCCAGAAAGGACATGGGCACCACTCCAGCAGTGAATCTGTGGTCACTCATCCATTGATTTAGGTTGTGTTTGAAGATGGTCAGGCAGTCTCTCCAGAATGACCTGTTCATGTTAGAGGCAAGGGTTAAGATCCCTGGAGCGAGTGACCTTCATGCAATTTGATTTACGAATGTGCAGCGTTTCCATCAGGCTGGGTCAGAGACTGCCATGTAAGCCAGGCACAAGTCACCTCTTAACCAACCTGTAGGAGACAGAATACAGTGACAGGGCTTTCAAACTTTCCACGCAAGATCTGTTTTATATACCATGTAATTTCTTGGTGAGAAACCTCTGTGGTCTCTCCAATTGCTGCAGGTGTATGGTGAGGAACATGCAAAAGGGAGCACTGTATTCAATTATTGGTCTGATAATGGCAAACTATAATAAAATTATAACATCCTTAGATACAGATGCAATGCTTTTACTTAGAAGATGTGACACAGGATTTCCTCACTACTGTGGATATGTGGTGGTCAAAGTTCAGGCTGCTATCAATCTGAGTACCCAGATCATGTACCACTGGGTCTACACGGGGGGGGGGGGTGCTGTCTATAATGCAATTAGCAGTGATGTCACCTTTCCCAAAGGGAATAATATAGCAATAACCCACGCCTGGGTGTGGGTCATGCTGGATTTACTCATGGTTGGCGTGGTTTGGTCACGAGGACGAAGCCCGAGGGACCAAACAAAGCCAACCGTGGGTAAATCCAGCATTACCCACACCCAGAAGTGGGTTATTATTATATAATGACATTATTTAAGAAAAAAATAATAATTTTCTTAAATAATGGCATTGTATAATGCCTCCTTGCTGCCCTTCCGCAGCTGCCTGGTATTCTGCGGCAGTTCTGATGTACTGCGCATGCGTATGCCTACGCAGTACATCAGAGCTGTGGGCAAAAGCAATGGAGAAACCAAGATCTCCGTTGCTTTTTTTAAAGCTGTCTCGCTAGTTTTGCTATGTTAAATGGGTTTAACACAGCGAGACAGCTTTAAAAAAAGCAACGGAGCCATTGCTTTTTTTAAAGCTGTCTTCCTATGTTAAACCCATTTAACATAGCAAAATAGTTTGTAAAAAGCAACGGAGAAAGCAAGATTTCCGTTGCTTTTTACGAACTGTCTCGCTATGTTAAACTCGTTTAACATAGCGAGACAGCATTAAAAAAAGCAACTGAGAATGTCAGTTGCTTTTTTTAATGCTGTCTCGCTATGTTAAACTCATTTAACATAGAGAGACAGTGTGAAGCAACGGAGCTCTTGCGTTCTCTGTTGCTGTAAAAAAAAAAAAAAAAAAAAGTTATAGTAATGGAAAAAGTCCGGGCGACCGGACCTTTTTCCATTACTATAACTCTAATTCACAACGTGCACGTTTTTTGAATATTAATGGGGGGTCGTTGTATAATAATGCATATTTTTGCATTTAGCTTTAATCCATGGCTTTAGCCAGTCTTTTCTATCCTCCTCTGATGAACGGTTTTAGTTATTATGCAGTATTTTTGTGCCCTACTAATTATCCCTTTTTTAACAGCAGGCTTTTATTCTAGACAACTAGAAACTCTACCACAGCTGGTCTTTCACTTAGCACTCCCTTATCCCTTTAGCTTTGTCTACACTCTGATATTAATCTCTGGTGGGGAAGGCAATTTCTAACCAGCAGTCCAAACTTCTCTTTGCCTTCATCTTATTCTTTTGCCTTTTCTTCTCTACTGATTTTGCTTCCAACACCTTGGTTCTTTTGCTAATTTTCTCCAGTAAATTCCAGCCCTATAAACAAACTATACAACAGAAGGAAGAAACTGTTGCAAAAAAAGAGGAAAATCCCAGGATGCAAAAAAACTCCCTCACCAGCCTCAGTAAGAAACTGAGATCCCTCATAAAATCCTCAAAAGCTAGTTACGAAAATAAAATTGCCAAAGATTCCAAAGACAACCACAAGGCATTCTATAGATGTCAAGAATCTAAATGGCAATGCTCAGATCTGCTCTGAGCTACAACAGAATGGCATTAAATATACTGATCCCAAGGATATTGCCAATATCCTGGCAGATCGATTTAGTGCCAATTTCACCCCCCTCTCACCCCCTAAAGGGCCCATCTCAATACCAAAAGATTGCCAAATTCCGATAATCACAGCCACAGAGGTAGAAATAGCACTCTCCAAAGCTAAGAATACAGCATCCATGGGACCAGATGACATCCCAGGCTGTGTACTACATGAACTACAAAATGAACTGGCACCCCACCTAAGTGTCCTGTTTAATCATAGCAGCACCTCAGGCTTCATACCCACTGAGTGACGCACAGCTACAGTTATCCCGCTCCACAAGGGAGGATCCGCCTTGGATCCCGGGAACTACTGTCCCATCAGTCTGACAAGCCTGATCTGCAAGGGCATGGAACGCATTATCATGGAACTTATAAACAAAGACATTGACAACCTTCAAACACTGGACCCCACCCAGTTTGGGTTTGTGAAGGGCCGATCTTGTCTCCTGAATCTGACTGACTTCTTCGAATCAGTCTCCAGAGCTGTGGACGAGGGTAAGGTGGTCCACACAGCCTATCTGGACCTCGGCAAGGCCTTCGATAACATCCCCCACTCTGGAATCATAGATAAACTTACTAAGCTGGGCATAAATCCCTACATCACTTGATGGGTTGCCAACTGGCTTACTGACAGAACCCAAACTGTAAAAGTAGCAGACAGTCTGGGTCCAGCTCCAGACAAGTGGAGTACCTCATGGTTCAGTCCTGGGACCAGTCTTGTTTGGCATTTACTTCTCTGAAGTACAAGCCAACACTAAGGGACTCTGGCTAACAAAGTTTGCAGATGACTGCAAACTGGGAGCCATTATAGAATCCCAAAATAATGTGGATATTCTACAAAAGGGCCTTACAGAAACAGATGCCTGGTGCCAGAGCCATGGGCTCAAGCTTAACGCCAAGAAATGTATAGTTATCCCCTTTGGAGAAAAACATGTACCCATGAACTACCACATAGGAGGCTGGGCACTAAACATCGAAAGTGTGATGAGAGACTTAGGGACACAAGTGGACAGTGGTCTCACTTTCGATAACCACATCGCCACAACAGTCAGGAAATCCTTCTATGTGGCACACCTCATCACTAAGGGCTTTTCATCCAGAAAAAAAGAGGTCATTGTCCTACTGTACTCATCCCTCATTAGACCCATTATAGAGTATAATGCCCCATTTGGTATGTACCTCACAAGACATCTGCAACAGCTGGAAAGGCCACAGAAATACCTCACTAAAAGAATCACAGGCCTAAAGCAGATGCCATATGCTGACCATCTAAAAAAACTCCAGCTATACTCTGTGGCATATCGTCTACTCAGAGGCGATCTCTGCTTAACATACAAGGCCATGTCAAACCCTGAGCTGTTGGACATGATCCACTTAAAGAAATCCCAATCCCTCAGAGCCACACGCTCGAGGGATCTAAACCTTATCACAATGAACAAAACATGCTGGAGGGATAGGTTCCTGTCCCACAGACTCCCCATACTCTGGAATAGACTGCCCATACATGTCAAGCAGAGCGCCTCATTGGCCCTCTTCAAAAGGAACCTTGATGATTGGATGGGATATAGGAAATTCACCCCGGGGATCATGTCAGTCGCACTGCTAGACAGGGGCCCAGAGAAGTAAATATTGTGGGAAGAAATTTCCAGGGAATTGTTATGGCTAGACTTGCATAGGCCTTAGGGCGGATAGCCTAGTACCAACCTATGAACTCTTTTTACCTATTTTTATACTGCTACTTTCAGCCAACCCTATTGGCAAGACATCTATTCTCTGTTCCTATGTTGGCTTAGTTCTTAGAATATTTTCTATTAATTTATAAATACAATATACTGTATGATTGCTTTTATTCTCCTTAAAGACCTGCATCCAAAATTCAACTCTTCTCATATCTGAATCCCCCAGTTTCATCATCACACCTTTCCACTGATTTATAATCTATTCAAGGAGACTGTCCTTCAAAGGAATTTGTCTCCCATAGGCACACTCGTTTAAGATCTTTTCCAGGGACATCTTTGGCCTGGGAAAGATTGCCTGAATCTATAAAAGAATCTCCAAACACAATTAAATGAACTGTGTGTGCAATTATCAGCTAAAGGACATTAAAAAGTTTTCCCACACTAAGTACTTATGATTCTGATTGGAAAGTTACTTAGAAACAGCCGATGGACTGAAGACTTCTTTCAGGAAAAAGAATTCATGGGGTTGTGGACTGTTCTCCCTTCCCTATTGAGCATCTTACTGACATCTTCAATTTGGGGAAACCAGCTCTGCTCTGGGGAAATCCAAAGTTCTGGAAGACAGACCAGAAAAAAAAGCATCAGCCTGAGTGAGGCTAATTCCCCAAGTATAATTAATGAGTGTCTGTTCTTTTAATCATAGGCAGTCTTAGCAAATGACCACTTGTTGAAATTCCCTTTTCAAAAGAACCCATACTGACTTTAAGTGTTTCTGTCAACAGTGCTCATGGGCAGTATGCACAATCCAAGTGTGTTAGTTTTGTAATGGCCAAGAAGTGGCACAGCTCATACAAATGTGCATATTCATCATAACGGAAGTCTGTAGCTATTAACAGGGCTAAAAGTTTTCAAAACACATTGCAATATCTATACATTACAAAAATTGTTTCAAATGTGCTTCAGACTGTGTACATCAGACAGACATTTACAAAAATGTGTAAGTTTGTATAGCCATAAGTAAGAGAAAGCATATTTCACATTCTTTGGTCAGAAAATAGTAAGAATTGTTTCCAAAAATGGGAAATAACTGGCCGAATAAAGACAACTACTGTGTGAGATTAGGTGGTATGTGGGATGTTTGACCAAGTAGTATCAAATGGAAAGAAGGAAAGGAACTAACTGGTCAAAACATAAAAGATGGATGAATACTTAAGAATTACTGGCTGTAGAACATTTGGCAAAATAACAGGAAATGCGTGTAGGGATGGAAGGTAAATGAAGGAGATGGAAGGATAGTTAAGATGATTAAGTGACATCTAGTTGACAGAGTGAGGTAAAGTAGATAAAAGATCGTGGATGGCACTTGAAGCCTGCAGTGTGAAATCCATTTGACAGAGTGGTGCCTACATACTGGTCTGATGTATGTGCACTTTTCAATAAGTCCTCTACATATACATGTACAGATATGTATTTTCTTATGCATACATATGTTAGGTGTGCAGGACAAATATTTATGCAAGACAGTATCCCACGATACAATTTATTTGAATTTACATTTTATTTCTTACCACTGTTTGTAGGAAGGAAGGGATGGCTCGTAGACAAGAAGATTTACTTTGATTTATATTTTGTTTTACGTTTAATTTTCACTGTTAGTTGTTATCAAGAGATAGGTTTTAGACAGGCAAACTCTAGCCGTCCCAAGAGGACTAGTCAGGTATAAATTCACACATAGTGGAGAGAGAATAATTCAGAGCTTATCTACAGAAACCTGTCTTGGTTTGTGATTTCTTGATCTGTACTGTTAAAAAGTGGCACTTTGTGCGACTTCACAGCCTGTACAGTCAGAGCAATATAGTTTGGGCGATTTTCCCCACAGAAGTTGATTTAAGTTGTCTTTGAATTATGTGGTAACAGACTTTGATTATTCTTTTCTTTTAGAATTTATTATTCATTTGCTGCTGAATATGGATTCCTGAAATGAGTATGTCATTAATAATTTGCTAAAGCACTAATATCTTGGATGGTGTAATAAATGCTACATATATTTAAAGATAACACTTGTGATCTGTGTTCCTCATGTCAAATTTTGGATGATTTTCTTACCATTGTTAGTAATAAATCTAGACTTACTGGTGATGATTGCAATTGGCACAGCTTGGAGTACTGTTGTTATATACATTAATGACTAGACTGATGGGATATTAATAATATTAGGCTAAGAGCAAATGGAACACATTTAGGAAAGGTCTATGTTCTGTAGATATAATTCAACCCCTATGAAACAAGATGCCACCAACAACTGTGGAATTGTGGATACAAGTATTCAGCAATCTGAGTATTCAGAGAATATAGAAGGAGATAAAAAAGAAAAAAAGAAGAAGTTAACAAATAGCAAGGAAGAAAAAGCAACTGATAAATGTCTGTAAAGCAAACAGAATACATACTAAAAAGGACACTGCTTTGTTATATAACACAGATTACAGGGAATGACAACATTTTTCTAATCAAAGAAACTCCAGTCTACAGAAAAAGACACTTTTTCCAAAAGAGAAGGTATAAAAAAAAAAAGAGGCACGTGAAAAGGAAGAAATCAAAACTGAACGTGAAAGGATTGAAGAACCTTACTGTAAAAAAAACAAAACAAAGGAAAGACAGATGTAAACATGGCTCAAGCTGTGGATGTACAAAGCCAGCTAGATGAGAACTATATGCTTGCAAATGAAATAAACAATGAAAACAGTGGGATTAATAATACGAATGGTGATGAAGATCATTCCTTTGTAACAACTGGCAGAGCAGATATTACTGAATTAGAAGTTAAAAAGATTCTTCAGATCTGGTCAGAAAATATATTCTTATAATTGGAGATTCAATTATTAGAGGAACTGACTTATATTTGCAGAGAAAATAATGAACATCAAATAGTGTGATGCTTGCCAGGAGCAAAAACAGAGGACATGAGGCACGCCTTAGGATGCCTTTGTAAAGAAGGATGGATCTGTTTTTATTAATGTCGGTAAAAATGCTCTCATCTGCAAAGATTCTTTAACTGTTAATAGAGAACTTAAAGCACTCTCAGATAGCATAGCTTGCACAGGTATTGGGATGTATTTTTCACAAAACACATATAGAAGGAAAAGTCATGTCACCATGAATGACAAAGATTTTTGGGGTAAATACCTACATGAAAAAAGTACTGTTTTAAAAAATAGAAATGTGCACAGCATCCAAGCCTAATTTTGGAAACACGTGTTCAGACAATATTGCATGTACTTGTCAACATCAGGAAAGAGAATGCTTGCAGCTGATATTTTGCAATATTTGACAAACAGAAGGTAAGATTTTTGCCAGGTCCAGAATTTAAAAGTTCACGGATAGCAACATTTGATGCATCCTTGATGGCTGTTAATGCTAGGAGCATTAATACAGTTTTTTTTATGGGAAAATTTGCTGTGTTCCCACAAAATTGTTGTTATTGTTTGTGAAACATAGTTAAAGAACGATGACTGGAAACTATTACTGTCAGGGTACTGTAACAGACATTCTAACAAAAAAATCAGGTGGAGGTGTTCTGACAGGAATAAAGGTAGTTATGAGGCCTGTGATTACTACATGTTCCCTGATAACACTGATGCTATAGACTGTGTAACTGTGACACTAAAGACAAGCCTGGAACATCTGGAGCATACAGACCACCAAAGTCAAGTGATGACCTACAGGAATTCATACATTTCTTGCCTGAAATACAAGAAGGAAGAATAATAGTGGTTGGGACTTAAATTTACCACAAACAGACTAGCATAATATTGATTCAACAACATTATCAAGGAAATTATTCACAATGTATTTTCAGGAATAACAATTGCTTCAAATTGTAAAAAAAACTAGCAGAGAACGGAACATACGTAGGTTCACAGGTTCATAGGATGATACTAGGCTATCAACAGGGAGGCCATTATAAGCATAGTCAAGAATTTTGCCCATGTTCCCTCAAAGTCAGCACCTGTTTCCCTTGTCCGGCAGGGACATGGGTGGGATTCCAGGGGTGTTATTTTCTATTTCCCATCCAGTCATCCAAGTTTCTCTTAGAGAGAGCTTTTTCTTCATCTTCCTCCAGAAATTACTGTTACTTCATGTCAAGTTTTACCACTGCTGATGTGCAGGGATCATGACATTATAAAGGTTAATTTGTTGCTAGATAATTCTGCCAAATTGAGATCTAAACCAATGTAGAGAAGATTAATAGCAGATTATACAGAAGCAAAACAGTCACTATGTAAAATTAATTGGACTGCTATGTTCAGTGGAAAAACTGCAGAAGGAATAAGGAAAGTTTTGAAAGAGAAACTATCTGAATGCAGAAAATCACAAAGTTTATCAGCATCTTGGCACACAACATCAGGATATATTTCCATAAGAACGAGATACTTGATTAAGGTGGGAGACAAAAAATATAAGAAATGGAAAAGAGGTCGAAATACAACTTTTAAAACTGAAATAAACACACTGGACAAACAAATTAAGCATAGTGTGAGACAACATCAAGAAAATTTATATAAAGATATTGAGCATAATAAGAAACCATTTTACAGATATACAAAATAGGAGGAGTAAAGATATACAAATTGATAAACTGTGTGTCAATTCTAAAATGTATTCTCAAAATGGAACAGATTATAGATGTACTTCAATATCTTATGCAAAACAGTTTGGCTCCACAAACAGGGTGATAAGTTATCCTAGCGGCATCCAGGTAACTTTAGATACTGAAATCAAATTATACTGACAAAGAACTATGCCACCTGGATCCAAACAAAGCACAGGGAGGAGAGAGAATTAGTAATAATGACCTGAGAACACTTCAGCAAGAACTTACAGTAACATTATATCTGTTACTTACTAGATTATATAAATATGGGGAGATTCCTCAAGATTGGAGACATAGGTTCATAGTTGTTTACTGGGCTAATGACCACAAGGGCCTTTTTAAGCCTAGCCATGCATCCCAAATCTCTGACAAGTTCTGATAACCTTGACAAATGTAAGCATGGGTCTGGGAGATGAACCATTTACAGGTTACCTGTGTCCATTAGAGACATAGGTGTCAAACCCGGGATGAATTTCCAGTTTTTCATCCAATTATCCAAGTTGCACTTAATTTAGCCATGCATCCCAAATCTCTGACAAGTTCTGATAACCTTGACAAGTGTAAGCATGGGTCTGGGAGATGAACCATTTACAAGTTACCTGTGTCCATTAGAGACATAGGTGCCAAATCAGGGATGAATTTCTGGTTTCCCATCCAATTGTCCAAGTTGCACTTCATTTGGGTTAGGGAGGAACTCTACTTCACATGGATGGAGAGCTTGTTCCCTAGACTGGGTAGTCTCTGGGATACATACCTATCTCTCCAGTAGGTCCTACAGTATTTATACCACAGACTAGGTTTAAGTCTGTAGAACAGCTAATTCTGGTGCTGTTTGTTTTGTGGATATGCAAAAGGTCCATCAAAGTGGGATCTGACAATGCTCTATATGTCAGGCATAAATCTCCCCTCAGAAGCCTGTAGGAGACCGAATACAAAGATAGGGCTTTCAGGTGGGTCTGCATAGGGCATTTTACTTATGCCCTGTATTCTTTTTGTGAAGAACCTCTGTGGATGCTCCAATTGTTGGATATGCCTGGTTAGGTACATATCAAAGGGGGCACTGTACTCAAGGATAGGTCTGATGAATGCCAAATAAAGTGGAACAATGACTTCCTTGGACCTAGATGCCATACCTTAAGTTGTGCAACACAGAATGATTTTCTCACCTTTGTAGACATGTGATGGTCAAAGGTTAGATTATCTATGCTTGTCACTAAGTCCCTGACTACTGGGTCAACTCTAAGGGGTGTGTTGTCAATATATTTACCAGGAATGGATGACTTCCCAAAGGATACTATTATGCATCTCTTGGCGATTAGTTTTAGTCCATGGCTCTGAGACCAATTGTGTGTGTCAGCCCCTCCTGGAGAACATTTGTGTCAGTGTGAGATTCAATGACAGCTCCTAATTTGCAATCAACTGCAAATTTAGTCAGCCTGAGACCACTGACATTGGCCTTGACTTCTGAGAAGTAAATGCTAAAAAGGAGTGGTCCAATCTGATCCCTGAGGGACTCCACTTGTGACTGGCCCCTCTGTAGAAGTGGACTCCCCAGTTCTAACTTCCTGGGTCCTGTCTGTGAGCCAGCTGGCGATCCACCGGGTAACATACGGGTTTGTACCCAACCTAATGAGTTTGTCAACAATGCCCGAGCGGGGTACAGTGTCAAATGCCTTGGCCAGGTCAAGGTAGGCAGTGTGAACGATTGTGCCCTCATCCATTGCTTTGGTGACCTTCTCAAAGAAGTTCACCAGGCTGAGTAGGCATGATCTGCCTTTGACGAAACCAAACTGGGTTGGTTCCAGTGTCTGGAGGTTTACTACATCTCTACTGATCATTTCCATGACAATTCTTTCCATGGCTTTGCATACAAGACTAGTGAGGCTTATGGGTTTGTAGTTTCCACAGTCTGTAGATAGTCCACCTTTGTGCAGAGGGATGACGGTTGCCTTTCTCCACTCATGAGGCACGAAGCCTGTTTGGAGGCTACAGGTAAATAGTAATTCCAGAGGCCTTGATAAGTCATGTTTCATGCTATTTAGAAGCCATCCTGGGATACTGTCTAGGCCCACTGATGCAGTGTTCTTGGTCTTAGAGAGAGCATTAAGGACATGCTCCAAAGTGATAGAAGGGGGAGTTGTATTTAATATTTCCTGAGGGAAGGTTGAGGGGTACAGAGGGGTAAAGTTGGAGGTGAATTTATCAGCCAGGAGGTTTGCTATGTCTTCTGGCTCAGCCAGGAGGTTTGCTATGTCTTCTGGCTCAGTATAGGTGGCTCCATTTACAATGAGCTCTGCACACAATTGTGTATTGCCTTTGAGGTTGTGGACATAGCTAAAGAATGCTTTGCGGTTGTCCTTGGCCTGGGAGGCCAAACTTGCATCAAATTTGGCTTTGGTAGACTTTATTTGTCCTCTGCTTTAGTTTGATAAGAGTGTTTTTATCCTGATGGGTACTGCACCTCCTAATTTTTGCCATGATTTTCTTCCTCCTGTTATACAGCCTATTGATTTTGTGATTCCACCAGGGTGGCTTGTTTTTTGAGTTAGTTCTGTACTTCTTCCTGGTGGGTACAGCTGCTGCTATGCAGCTATTAGCATGCTTGTACAGGGCTTCTGTGAACAGTTCTACATTGGCAGCAGTGTTCTCATGGTTTATGGGGGCTTGAAATTTTGCCAGATTCTCACAATAGCAGGAGGCTGGCCTTAGAGTAGTTCCTGAATATTCCAGGTTTAGCTGGGGGGTCCAGGTTTTATTTTTACTTCAAAGGAGACCGTTTTGCAGTAGTAGCAGTAGCAGTAGTAGTGCAGCAGTCTCCCATATTAATGAGAACCTGATCCAGTAGGTTTGCACCTCTGGTTGGTGTACTGACTATCTGGTCCAGGGATGTTTGTGTCACAAAATCCAGGAATCTCTGTGCATATACATTTGGTGTTGTATAGGATTCCCAGTTAATAGTGGGGTAATTAAAAGTCACCCATGAATATGCTATTGGGTTGGATGGTTAGCGTTTGTAATAAGTTTAAATACATGGCTTGGGTTTTCTGGGTCATAGAGGGGGACCTACAGCTTGCAAGGAAGTGGTATTGGATTTTATCTACGGTGATTTGAACATGGAGCAGCTGAAGTGCACTGTGCTGTTTAACCAGCCTTGAAATACATTTATTTTTGATGTAAATAGAGACACCTCCACCTTTAATCCCTGCCTGTGAAGTAGCTGGCCTAAATGTGTGGAAGGCATTGTAACGTGCACTTATTTAACCTGTCTTTAAGGGAAAGGAGAGCAGGACAAACCCAGAGGCATACAGACCCTTAAGTCTACTTTCATGTTGTGGAAAATGATGAAGAAGGTAATACTGGATAGGTTGTTTCAGAAATGAAAAGGTTGGGACTTGAAATCATATATCAGTGTGCACATGTTGAAAACACATCTATTGCCACCTGTAACAATGTTCTATAACACTTTAATAACAGCTATGAATGAAAAAGTGTACTGTGGTGTAATTTACATACATTTAACTTCAGCATCTGACAGGGTCATACACAAAACACTGTTCAATAAATTAGAACAACTAGGTATTGATGTACGCTTGATAACATAGACAGCTGTATGGCTTGCAAACAGGACATGGGAAGTATCATACAGCAACTGGACAGGTGAAATTCCATGTTACAATCAGGGCGTCCTACAGGGCTCTGTCCTAGGACCATACTTGGTTTAGACTGTATTTTTCAGATCTATCTTCTTCATCTGAGGCATTCTACACTCTGTATGCAGATGACTTGAAATTGAGTAAATTGATTACATGTGCTACAGATAAAGTCTGCAAAAGAACTTGAATAAATTGAGCATGTGGGCACAACAGAGCAACATGCTGATAAATACATCAAAAACTAAGCATATGAGACTTGGGAGACAAACTGAAAGGTGAACATTTAATACAGCACACTGAGATTGAAACTGTAGATTTATTTAAGGACCCATATATATTGGTAAATTCAGCTTTGAATTTTTCTAATAATATCAACCACTTGGTTAATGATAGTTTTAGAACTATAGGTTGTATAAAAAGAATGATCAAGTCTAGGAAATTAGAAATGATGAAGTCACTGTTCGCAAGTTGAGTATGGAATAGCAATATGGAAACCTTATGAGAAAACAAGCATAAGTAAACTGGAAAGAGTACAAAGGAAATATACCAACAGCATCCATGGATGTGAAAATTTAAGTTGTTATGAAAGACTAAAATATCAGAAGTTGTACAGTCTCATACAGATATTTAAGATGAGATCTTATTCAGGTATATAGGGCATTTAGAGACAACTACCTCTGGGAATGTTTGGGGTTATCAAAAAGTAACAGAATCATCAGACAACCTATGCAGAAGGTTCTACAAAAATGAGAAGGATACTAATTGGTTGTCAGGGAGAGCAGCTGATGCATGGAACAGACTGCTTCATTACATTAAAACAAGCACTGTTTAAGAACAGCATGGACACTGTTATAGGAACAAACTGTTATGGTACATTGGCAGGCTAGCAGGGCATTAGTGCCGTGTCTGAAATATTTGTATGTATTTATGTATTCCTCGTAGGTATGATCTGAAAGTTGGTTGTGTATATTTTGTAAAGTGGGCTTATCATCCCATATGTAAAATGTGCTGAAACATTTTTGTGGAGTACTGTTTCCTTGTGGACTGTAAAATCACACAATACAGTGAGTATGAAAAGTACAGCTGTGCAAGTAAACTTACCATAACAGTACATGTTCAAATGATCACTGCTGATACAGGTTATATCCTGGCAAGCATACAACGGCTTGCTAGTTTCCAAAGCTTCATGGCACCTTCCACACGATCAAAGTGTTAGGCAGCTTGATTCTCAGGTCTATCATTTATTCCTGCCTACAATGTTGAAATATCACAGGTGCTAACAGCCTTTAAATATTATGCTTGCATTTTCCATCTAAAAGCTTTTTTTCCATGAGCAGAAAGACATAGTTTAAACACAATGTAAATGCAGAAGTACATTTGTATGTCCCTTACATCCTTTAATATCTGCACTGCAGAAAGTTATTGAGGATGATATTTATGACTTGTATAGTAAGAATAAGAATTTTTCATTTTATAATTTAACTGATGAATAACTGAAAGCACTTCAAGATTTGACTAATGAACAAATAATAATTAAGTCTATGGACAAAGGTGGAGGTTTAGTTGTGATGGATAGCGACTTTTATTTAGACAAGATTTATGCTATGTTCACAGAAGATTATGGAGAAATAGATAAGCAAATGTGCAATAATACCATTAAACATGTTGAACTTATGTTATATGAAATGCTTATGCAGAATCAAACAACTTTGGATATGTACATTAATTGCATGTTGATAATCCTAGAATTCCATTGTTTTATGGTAATCCAAAGATTCATAAATCTTATTGTTTCACCACCGTTTAGACCCACAGTTTCGGCCAAAGGGTGGCCTAATGAACCAATATCTAGGTTTCTAGATCAGAAATTGAAAATTAGTTTAAACAATATTCCTACAGTACTGAAAGATACCCCAGACATTTTGAAGCAGCTTTATGAATGGTCACTATCTGACGACTGCAGTGAATGTTTTCTGATCACTTAGGTGTAGGATTCGTAATTCCAAATAAGGAAGGTACAGATATGGTTTGGACACCTATTGTCAAACAGCACATTTTGACAGGTCATTCATTGATATTATTTGTGAGTTACTGGATGTCGTCTTAACCAATGTTTTTATTTTTCAAAATAAGTTCTATAAGCAATGTCGAGGGATAGTTATGGGTACACCAATGGCCAACACATATGCCGACACTAATGTACAGCTGGGAAGAATGTTTTATTCTTAATGCAGAACATAATCTATTTTTTTTCAGCATACAGCATTTTCTTGCAGATTTTGTGGTGGATCTCTTACTCATATGGGATGGTGACATTTCTCTATTTGAAATTTTTTTTACTTTTATTTCTTTCACTACTAGTTTATGTTTTAAAAACATATAGATGGGAACAAGATTCATTTCTTGGACATTACTATACATTAGGAGCATTTAGGTACATCCTTATACAAGAAAGATATAAAACGCAACAATTATTTGCACACATCTAGCATGCACCCACCATTTGTCTTTTTGCATTATTATTACTGGTCAAATGGCTAGAATTTTGTGGCTAAATACTAATGTAAACAGCTTATATCACCAAATGGATAATTTAACTGAAGATTTTAAGAACAGGGACTATAATGCTAATAGAATTAGTGAAATTAAAGAAGATATATTGTCCAAGCGGAACACATATTATAAACCTATATTCTCAGCCCCACTAATACCACCACTGGATGTTCTAGAAAAATGGAAAATATAAATTATAGGCATATGCTAACATATGATAGAAGCACAGATAGACTACAAAGTATTATAAAGAAATATTGACCCATTATTGAACAAATTGCAGAGCTTCAAATTGATACATGTAATTTGGCATTTGAATATAAAAAGGCACAGAACTTAAAAAGTTGGCTGTGCTATAAAGAACAACCCAAACAGTTGGTAGAACTGTAACAGGAAAGGAACATAGAAATGCTATAACTGCATATACTGTTCACAGATATTTGTTGGCAATACTATACTTCATCCTATCACACTGAAACCCTTTAAGCTTAAGGCATTTGGAAATTGTAATAGTGAGTGTGAATGTGAGGTATTGCCAGCTATGCCAAGAGAAGTAGGGCTGTGGATGTGTCACATATGCCAGCAGAGCTAGATGGAATTTTGTAAATAATTATGTCATTTGTATATCAAACTGATTTGTACAGATGCTTGTGTTGAAAAATGTATTTGTAAAGCTGCTTGTGTTAAAAATGTACCAATAGTGTGCCCTGCTGGACAGAAAAAAGAAATATGCTTCTATTATTGTAACTGTTTAAATGCATATGTTTTAACAGAGGTTAATGGAAGAGAAGAGGTTTAATCTCAGTCCACCTAACTTTGAAAATAGTTTTAGAAATTACATTACCTGGCTTAGGCCATAAAGATTGTACCTTAAAGTTCTCGATGCAGCCAGAGACAAAAAGTCTGTAGTAGGAAGTTTTCTGCATTGTCTTTGGGGTGAACTAATTGCTATTCTGGAAGGGTGGAGGTTTGAAATTGTTTTATGATTTCAGGAGCTGCAGCAGATCTTAGCAAGGGTCTCTCTGTGACTATTATTGTCACATATGTGCTAAATCCTGACAGCTTCTAGCCAAGGGGGGTAAGCATGGTACCAGAAGTCAGATGACCAGATATATGTGATGTAATTCTGTAATCCATCACTAAAAATGATATTTGAATACTAGATGAGACTGAAGTCTTATTGTAGTTTCTTTTTGGAACATGACAGAGAAGGACCTCCTCACCTACTTCATCTGGCTTTGGTCTAGTACGTGAACCAGGAAATAGTAATTCTTTAGATCAGTCAGGAACATATAGTGGGATTAGTTAAGTATTGTTTTTCTATATCTGTGTGAATCTGTGTTATTTTAATATTGCTAGTGACTGAAACATTGGTGTTTACTATACATAGATATTTAGTATTTTCATGTTATTTTATTTATTATTAAATATATCTAAACGTTTCATTGTAGCTGGTCTTTTAGAGAATATTTTAATCTCTGGGAGTACTTGCATATATTTGGTGACAGCTCTGGCTGGCCATGAAAGCCTTGCTGCTGGTCAAACTACCATATGTATTAATATTAATTTCACTCAGTATAATTGTGTACGCTTGCAAGAGCCTTACAGCAGCAGGCTTTGGAGTGTCTGGTGGCGATGTACCTTATAGTCTGGGCAGAAGGATGCATAGTTAGTAAATCTGTGCCAGCCTTTCCCAGGAGTGTGTGTGTGTGTGTGTGTGTGTGTGTGTGTGTGTGTGTGTGTGTGTGCGCACGTCAGCTGTTTGGAGCAGGGAGACAAAGCACTGGTTTCACAGAGTGGGTGCTGGAGAACATGACTTGGATTCTCGGCTGAAGTCTCAACTCTATAGCTGTGCCAGTGGGGAGTCTTACTGGGGACCTGGAGGGAGACAGATAAGAGAAATCCAAATTGCGGAGTGAGTATGTTCCCCTGTGTGCTCTTAAGGGAAATTGTGCTTGATACAGAGAACTGCATCTGGAAATACTGGGTGCATCAATTTTTGTTTCAAGTGACTGTCCCTTCTCCAGTGCCAGTGATGATGATTCAGGCTCCTTGATTACTGGCCCAGAGTGGGGATATCACAATAAGAATGTGATATATGGCGAAATGTTTAGTTTGTGCTGCCTATTATATAGGCAAAACAAACCAAAAACTTAAAGAGCATATTTGTGGCCATATGTCGGAGATTTCAAGGAAAATAAACACTAATGCTTTGTATAAACATGTAAAATAAAATAATGAGATGCACGCATTCAAGTTTTCTATTTTGCAAAATGTCTTAAATCCAATAAGAGGAGGCAATTTAGTTAATTCACAGAAAAAGCTGAACTTAATGGGTTACTCAAATTCCTTTTCCACCAATCACCAGAGTTTAACAGAACACTAACCATTAAACCACTCCTGAGGGAATTACATGACAAGATTTGAATAGTGTAAGCTAATGGATAGTGTGATCTTTATTTCTATTGGATATACTGAATTTGTTATTCACTCATTACTTTTGGTTAAAGATCTGGCCAATCTTATTGTGGTCTTCTATTTTTTAACCAATGAAATCTGAGACTGATTTGTATTTAATTGTTGGGTTTTAAAACTGTTTTTATTGCCTGAAGAAGCATTTATGCAAAAGTAATTAATTTACTAGCATTTGTGACTTTACTATTGAGAGCAGTTTGTTTTAATAAATTAAGATACTTGGGGTTCAGTGGACACAATTTACTTGCTTCTTCTTCTATGTACATGGACACTTGATTTACAGTGGTGCTGAGGATGTGTTCTTTCATAAACTTACCGTTAACAGTACTTGTTCAAATGATCACTGCTGCAGCAGTGTTAGCTATACAGGTTATATCCTGCCACGGATATAACAGTTGTCTAATTTCCAAAGCTTCATGGCACCTTCCACATGACCAAAGTGTCAGACAGCTTGAGCTAAGCTGACTAAAAGATAAGCTTGGGTGCCAAACCCTTCAGAGCTTTCCTGCCAAAAGAGAGAGGGAAGTTGAGCCCTGAAAGGACATTGCTAGGAACAATAAAAAATAAATGTCCACACCCTAGCATAAAAACACACCAAAAACAAGGGGGTGGTGGGAAGGAGTGACTACTGCAGCAGTGATCATTCAAACATCTACTGTTATGGTAACTTTACTTACACAACTGTGCTATGTTCATCACACTGATCACTGCTGCAGTAGCCTTAGCTATAAGGGTAGATTACCTTAGCTTAATACATTTGGGAAGTGGACGGAGAAGAGTCCAGGAGTCCATGTTGAATGGTCCTAGCAAAGCCTGACCTGGACTTAAAGAAGCAATTAAGCTTATACTGGTTTGTAAAAGTATGTACTGAGGACCAAGTAGCAGCTTCTAGACAACTTCTAGAACCTAAACTTTTCCAAAAAGGCATAATCAAAGGCAAGGTTCTGATATAGTGGGCCTTGACCCTGCTCGGAATAGTTTTGCTATGGTGAGTTGAACAAGCAGTAATAGTCTTAGACAACCATTTAGAAATAATGTGTTTTTGCACAGGTTGTTCAATCTTCTTCCTTCACAAGAAATGAACAACTGTTCTGAAGACCTGAAATATTTGGTTCTGTCACAATATTATCAGAGTTGTCTGGGGACACCAAAGGTATGGTGTACCCATTCTCTCCCACTTTAGATTCAGGAATGAAAACAGTGAGATGGACAGTTTGGCCTAAAGTAAAACTCGATATCACTTTAGGCATAAAAGAAGGATTAGTTCTATTAAAAAAAACTGTCCCTGTGGAAAATTAGATAGGGTTACAACCAGCAGCCATTAGCTTTTCTAACACAAAATTAAGATCACAAGTAGGGATCACCGGTTTATTTGGAGGCCTCTTATGCAAAACCCCTTTCAAAAACATTTTGACATGAAACTGCATTGAAAGAAGGTCCATGGACAGACATGATGAAATGGCAATAAATGAACCTTGACAGAAGAGCAACAGCCATGGGATAGTAATTCAAACAAATATTGTAAAAACAGAGAACTAGTCCTGAATTGGTGTTGGTCAAGTTGTTGCCACCAACTAGAACATTTTTTTTCCATTTCTTAATACACAATTTTCTAGTAGCAGGCTTTCTTGACTCCATTAGTACCTGCTGCACATCCTCAATAAACAGGTGCCTAAAAGGAATTAAGACCCTATGATCCAGTCAGTCAACTGAAGTTTATTGATGTCAGGGTGTATTAAACACCCCTGTTCTTGTGTGATGGAATGTAAGGTGCCTTAGAGTGAGATTGTGCTGTGAAGCTATATCCCAAGCTAACATGGCTAGTCTGCAAAAGGGGGAAACGACCTGGTTCTCCCATGTTTGTTCATGTACCATGACTGTGGTATTGTTTATCACAACTTGAAGAGGTCCCGGGGACCAAAAACGATTCAGGGAATTAAATGACTTGATCAGGGCATGTATTTCTTTGATATTTATGTCCTTGCATCTGTCCTTCATGTCCCACACACCCTGCACTTTTATATCTCTCCTAAAACAGTCCAAGGCATCTGTGGTGACTGACTCCTTTGGAATAGGAAGAGAGAAGGGAAGACTTGAATTTAAGGATATCTGTTGTCTCCACCAAATAACTTCTGTTCTGAAAACCCCAGCACTGGGATTAGAAAAGATAAAGGGTGTTGGTACTGGGACCAAAGAGACTTCAAATACCACTATATCTTTCTCATGTTGAGTCTTGCCAGGGGTATCATGAGAATCACAGAAGCCACGCAAACCCAAATTCCTGAGGAATTTCCTCGCAGTGACTAAAGTTTGAGTATAAAACTTTAGAAATAGATCAATATTTTGTGTGGAAGAAAAGCTCTTTAAACTAAGGTGTATAGTTGACATCCCAGGAACACAATCCTGTGTGAAGGAGTCAAGAAAAACTTTTGAATGTTATCTTCAAATACCACGGTGTGCACAAAATCTTGCACCAAACAAGAGAGATTCCCGACACTTTGAAAAAGTCTCTGCAAGGATAAGCAGGCTGTCTACATATGGAAAAATGTGGATACCTTATTGCCTGCAATGAGCTATAAAGTACAGTTTTGTACCTACCATAAATGTAGATGTCCGATAGATATGCAACTGCAGTCATAACATATGGGTTGTCCTGCCTCAGGCAGCCCTCGGTCGGCCAGATTCCAAAGTCTGGGTCCGGCGCCGGCCGGAGTCGCCTCCTCTCCGACGTCACAATGGCTGGAGTATAAAGGTATCAGCCGACGCCATCTTCTTCAGTGTTTCTTGCCCCAGATGCCAGGTGCCCTCCAAGGAAGGCTAAATTTGGTGAATGGATAAACAATTCCAGACATGCACAACAGTAATAAACAGATACACCATAAAAGGTACCCCCAGCTAATTGGAATAGGGGTAGTGGACCCTAAAAGAAAGTTGCAGAGGGGTAGGAGGGAGGGAAAATCCGACTGCAGTTGCATATCTATCTGACATCTACATTTATGGTTGGTACAAAACTGTACTATGTCCTTCAAGAATGCAACTGCAGTCATAACATATGGGTTGAATGCCATAGCCAAGCTGGGGGTGGTTGGAACTAATAAAGGGATGGTGTAGCTATAATGCCCTGCAGGACTGCCGAAGCAAAGCCTGCTCGGGATCTGGAGTATAAAGGCAGGTTGTAGTGCTTGGTAAATGTATGCACGGAGCTCCATGTAGCAGCCTCTAGAATGTCCTTTGTAGCCACTCCTCTTAGGAAAGCTGTGGATGTGGCTATAGCTCTGGTGGAGTGTGGCCTAATATTGGCTGGCACACCTTTTCCATGAAAGGAATAGCAGAATCTGATGCAGATTCCAATCCATTTTGAAATTGTTTGTTTGGAGACTGCTTTTCCTTGAACTCCAGCAGCATAGGCTACAAACAGTTGGTCAGACTTTCTGGTGGTCTTTGTTCTGTCCAAGTAGTAGCATAGTTGTCTGTGCATGTCCAAAGTATGCAGCAGCTTTTCCCCCTTGTTTTGAGGATTGGGGAAGAATGTAGGCAGGTGAATGGCTTGATTTAGAGACACCCTGGAAATTACTTTTGGCATGAAAGAAGGATTGGTCCTTAGGGAGACTCTGTCCTGATGAAAAATGAGAAAGGGAGGTACTGCCATGAGTGCCTGTAACTCCGAGACTCTTCTTGCTGATGTTACTGCCAATAGGAAAACCATTTTCCAGGAGAGAAATTGCATTTCTGCAGATGCTGCTGGTTCAAAGGGGGGAAGAGTTAATTTTTCCAAGACGAAATTGAGGTCCCATGCAGGTACTGGTGGTTTTCTGGGAGGTTTGATATTCTTTATCCCTCTTAGAAACTGTCTTAGCAAGGGATGTGAGAACACAGGTGGATCACAATTGTATTTTTCCGAGATTGCTGAAGCGTGGATCTTTATGGAAGAATATGAGAGACCAGTATGAAACAATTCCGCCAAGTATTCTAATATCTGAGGTATGCTCAATACTGTTGCATCCTGACCCTTGTTGGCATTCCAGATGATGAATCTCTTCCACTTGGCTGAATAGGTCTTTCTGGTGGAAGGTCTGCGTGCTTCCAGTAGAATCTCTTGAACTTCTTTGGAAAGAGAGGTATCGGAAGAAGTTATGGTAACCTCCAGGCTGTCAGATGCAGTGTTTGCAGGTTTTGATGAACAGTCCTGTAATTGTGCTGGGCTTAGGAGAAATATCGGTAGAGGACGCGGGCCGCGGATGTCGGTCCCGGTCCTTACGTTTTTTGGAAATTTGTGTTGTCGGTTGATCTGACGGCATGATATAAGCGAAGGATTCGCCGAAAAAGTCTTCGGCAAATTCTGCCCGGCGCCTGAGAATGCGCTTATTAAAGCAAGCACAGGCAGCACAGGCCGAGACGTCGTGGTCTGCCCAGGCAAGGGAGGCAGTAAGAATGGAAGTCCTTATGAGGTATTTGTTTACCACAAGACAAACAATTATTGACTTTCTCAATTTGTTCTGACATCGGCTGAGGCAAGAAGAAATGTTCCCCAACGGGGTACTTAGCTTTTAGATGACTTCGGTAACTGAAACACAGGAGCTGACCGACCGGCACTTGCGAACTGCTTCTGCTTCGGGCACCGCGCGGCAAGAAAGACTGAAGAAGATGGCGTCGGCCGATGCCTTTATACTCCAGCCGTTGACGCCGAGAGGAGGCGACTCCGGCCGACGCCGGACCCAGACTTTGGAATCCGGCCGACCGAGGGCTGCCTGAGGCAGGACAACCCATATGTTATGACTGCAGTTGCATTCTTGAAGGACATCTGGAACTAGATGCTTTGTGAACACTCTAGGTGTAGTAAACTGTCCAAAGGTTAAGGCAAAGAACTGATAATGTGATCCAGGCACACAAAAGCTTAAGAAACATCTGAAGTCTAAATAAATACGGATGTGATAAGCATCTTTTAAGTCTAGAGTTACCAGACAACTTGAAAGAGGAAGAAGAGGTAACAGGTTGTGAATTGACATAATTTTGAATTTGGACATTATCACAAACAGGTGAAGGAAAGAAAAGTTCCATAACTGGTTTCCAAGCATTTACTTTCTTTGGCTGTAAGAACACCCTTGAAAAAAAACCCTCCCCACCTGAGGAGGAGGAATTGGTTCTATAACTCTTTGGGACAGCATGTGATGAAGATCAGGTGGAAACAAAACAGTCTGCTTTAGAGGATGAAGAATGACCCCCTGGAAAGGAGTAATTTCCTCCCACCGCCATCTGTAATCTTGATGGATGATCTTCAGAACTCATATGTCTGAAACTATCTGCTGCCAAAGAGAAAATCAGAGATTCAGACTTTTTGGGAGGTTCAAAGCTTCTTTCTGGAACCCCCTTACCGTTTCCTCTTAAACATCTGTTTATCTGGATTTTGTTGAGACTGCTTATTCTACTTTTTGCCAAAAACTGGATGAGGACTTAGAGAATACCTTAGAAAAATTGGAAAGGGAGAGCGGTTATCCCCTGGATCAATTGACCCCTTTCATCACAGTTTTGATCAGCTCTGCCACAGAGGGACCAAAAACTAAATCTCTATCCGTAGGGGAATTTAAAATTTCATTTTTAAAAATCATCTAGGAGGTTCTGAGAATACAGCCATGCAAACTTTCTCAAAAGAGTGCCCAAGACCATATCTCTGGAAGAAGAATCAACTGAGTCATACACACACTGTAAACAATGAGTAGTGACCTGTGCAATAGAAGAAACTAATTTAAAGCGGATTTTTCCTCACAAGAAGAAACTGGAGATAAAACATTCCTCACACTTTCACAATTAGTCAGAAAAACTTTAGTATAGAATACTGGCAGTTCAAAATTCTGAAAATCAAAGTTACAGAAGTATACACTTTTCCCCCTACTCATCAATAATTTCCCCATCCTTATCAGAATGAATAGGATGGAATTAACTAGGTGTTTAGCAGCAGTGGGATAAACTAAAGCTATAACCGCTGGATCAGGTTTGGGAATAGTGCATAAAAACTTAAAAGGCTGAGGAATTTTATACATCACATCTGCCTTTTAGGTGCAGCTAGCTGACTACCTAGGAAAATTGTAGGCAGTAATACACACACATATCGTGTAAAGCACACAGAACTGGAGGAATTGCTGCAGGTTCGGGAAACTCCTTCTGTAACAACACACAGCATTTTCTGAGAGACTGAGAAACTTTAGTGTTCTCCCACTGAAAACACTGGCACATTATTATCAACCATCTCAAAGAGAAACCCCCACAGAGAGAAAAATAAAGTGAGCTCTCCTCTGAGCCAGAATCAGAAGTCAGTGGAAAAAACTCTGTATCTGTCCAGTCATCTTACTGTTCAAATTCAGAATTTTGAATCTCTGAAAAAGAGGTATTCCTGTTTCTTTTAACAGAAAAGTACAGTTGTGTACACTTACCATAAATGTAGATGTTCGAGTGTATTCACTGTTGCAGTCATTACATTTGGGTAATCTGCTGGCAGGTTGCCCTCAGTCCGCCTGATTAACAAAGTCTTGGGTCCTGCATCGGTTGCTGTCCCTTCTTCCACAACGTCAGGTCGTCAGGGATATAAAACATGCAGTAGACGCCATTACATCAGTTTTTCTTGCCCCAGATGTCAGGTGCCCACCTAATGGGGAGCAAATAAAATTAAAAACACAAAATTATACCTCCAACCAAAAGCAAATACACCAAAAAGGCTTTTAAGCATAGTAAAGGAAGGTAGAGGTATAGCCAGAGAAAAGTAGGGGGCTGGAGGGAGGGTAACGAGGACTGCAACAGTGGATACACTCAAACATCTACATTTATGGTAAGTGTACACAACTGTACTATGTTCTTAGTGTTTCACTGTTGCAGTCATTACATTTGGGTAGATTCCCAAAGCTATGGTTGGGAGCTTATACAGTATTAGGGCCAGCTATAAGGCCATGCAATACAGCAGTAGCAAAGCCAGCTCTGGATTTAGAGAAAATTGGTAAATGATAATGCTTAGTGAAAGTATGAACAGAACTCCAGGTCACAGCTTCTAGAATATCTCTGGTAGGAACACCTCTGAGAAAGGCTGCAGAGGTAGATGCAGCCCTGGTGGATGAGATCTGGTCCCATGGGGGATAGGTTTTCCATGGTGCTTATAGCAGAAATGAATGCAATGGCTTAGCCATTTAGAAATGGTTTGTTTTGAAATAGCCTTCCCCTCTGCCCCTGCAGCAAATGCTACCAGCAATTGTTCAGATTTTCTTTGAGACTTAGTAGAATCTAAGTTGTCTGTGCACATCCAAGGAATGCAGAATCCATTCCCCTTTGTTCTGTGGATTGGGAGAGAAGGTTGGCAAATGAATGGACTGATTAAGAACCACATTGGAAACCATCTTGGGCATGAATGATGGATTGGTCCTGAGAGATACCCTGTCTGCATGAAAGATGATGAAAGGCTCCACTGCCATAACGGCCTGTAATTCAGATATCCTTCTAGCTGAAGTGATTGCTAAAAGAAGGCTGTTTTCCAAGAAAGAATTTTTAAGTCTGCAGTAGCAGCTGGCTCGAAAGGAGGTAGAGTGAGCTTCTCCAAAACAAAGTTAAGGTCCCAGGCAGGGGTAGGAGCTCTCCTGGGTGATCTTAAGTTCTTTGCCCCTCTGAGATACTGCCTGAGCAGAAGATGACAGAAGAGGTGTGGTTCTGTGCTATAGTGAGCTGAAATAGCTGAAGCGTGGATTTTAATAGAGGAAAAAGACAGGCCCTTGTGAAGCATCTCAGTTAAGTATTGCAAAATCTGAGGTAAATTGGGCGCTGCTGTGCTCATCCCTAAGGACTGGTTCCAGGCACAGAATCTTTTCCATTTGTCAGCATAAAATTTTCTAGTACTAGGTCTTCTTGCCTCCAAGATGATATCCATCACAGGCTTGCTGAGGGATGATAAGGGTGAATTTAGGTGATTAGCCAGGCTGCAAGGTTCAATGTTGGAAGCTGAGGGTGCAGAATTTGGTTCTCCTGCTGAGACAGCAGGCAAGGGGTCTGAGGTAGGTGCCATGGAGATATTTGCGACACTGCGCAGGAGTGGGTAGCAGTGTTGGCACGGCCAGTCTGGAGCAATCAAAATCATCCCTACTTTGTCCTGTTTGACTTTAGCAGAGCACTGGAGAGCAGAGGCAGAGGGGGAAAGGCGAAGACTGACAGGTTTTTCCAGCTGAAGGAGAGAGCACCCACTTTCCAGGCTTGTTTGTGGGGAGTCCTTGTGCAAAACTTGTCCAAATGGTAATTCTGGGGGAAGGCAAATAGATCTATGTCTGGGCACCCTCATTTGCTTGTCAACATGTTGAAAATCTGTGGTTCCAGTTGCCACTCGTGAGGGTCCATGAGTTTTCTGCTTAGTCCGTCTACCAGTGTATTCAATTTTCATGGCAGGAATTGAGCTTGCAGGTGCACTTGGTAGCTCAAGTTTGTGTTCCACAATGCCATGGCTAGTCTGCAGAGGGGGTAGGAATGTGTACCCCCCTGCTTGTTTATGTACCACATAACCGTGGTGTTGTCAGTCATTAGCATTAGTTGTCCAGGAAGAATGTAGTCCTTGAAGGCTGTCAGAGCATTCTGTATAGCTAATATTTCTTTTTGATTGATATGTAGGTGCATTTGATTTGGGTTCCATTTGCCCTGAATGCACTTCCCTGCCAGGTGAGCCCCCCCCCCCATGCATAGGCTGATGCATCTGTAGTTAGGGTTTGGGCGGCAGGGGGTAGTGTGAATGGCAGTCCCTTGTTTTGGTGGCAGGAGGCAAGGTATGATAGGAATCATTGTTTCCAGGCTGTGACAATGTTGACTCCATAGACGTTTTAAGTACCACTGTAGTTTCTTCATATGCAGTCTTGCATACGGAATTAGAAGAATGCAGGAGGTCATGAACCCCAAGGCTTGCAGTATTTGTCTTGCAGATAGCAGGGTTTTTATGGCCACTTGTTTGAAGTAAGTTACCAAATGAATTTGCTTCTCTGGCATGAGGAAAGCCATCTGGGCAGCTGTATTCAAGCTTGCACCCAGGAATGTAATCTGTTTACAGGGTATCAGTTGTGATTTCTTTTTGTTTATGGTGTACCCCAAACAAGTTAGAACCCTTTTTACAAACGCCAGATGATTTAGAAGTATGCCCTGGTTTTCTGCCTGAATTAGACAATCGTCCAGGTATGGATATATTTGAATATTTCGTTGCCTGCAAAATGCAATAACTGGAGCCAGGCACTTTGTGAATACCCTGGGTGCAGTAGACAAGTCAAAGGGCAGTGCAGAGAACTGATAATGCAAGTAGCCTGCTTTGAAGCATAGGTATCTTCTGCAAGATTCCCTGATTGGGATTTGCAGGTATGCTTCTTTTAAATCTAGAGGTGCCAACCAGGCATCTTTGCCTAGCATAGGATGTAACTGGTGAAGAGTCAGCATCTTGAATTTTGGAATCTCCAGAAAGGTGTTTAGAGTAGACAGGTCCAGGATTGGACACCATGATTTGTCTTTTCTGGGTACCAGAAAAAGCCTGAATAGAAACCTTGTCCCTTTTCCTCTTCTGGTACCGGTTCAATAGCCTCCATGTTTAAGAGGGAAGGTACATGTTTTTGAGCCTCTGCCCACTGATTTGTGGGCAGGTCTGGCCACCCATTTGGTGTTGGCAATGTGTGGAAATTAAATCTGTATCCCTGGGACACTATATTTAGAACCCATTTGTCCTGGGTTATGAGTTCCCAGTTCTTTGCATGAAGAGCAATCTTTCCCCCCAAAGGGGCAGTTAAAAGGTAAGTGCTTGGTAATTTTAAAAGGGAGTCATTGAGACTGTTTACCATAGGGGGGGTGTTTTATTTCCAGATTTGGAAGTGGAGGCCCACAAGTAAGGCTTTCCACAAGTAATGCAATTATTAACTTTTACTGACATCGGTAAGGAGCAAGAAAAAGTTTCCCCAACGGGGTACTTAGCTTTAAGTTGAAGACTTCAAGACTTCGGTTCTGAAACTCAAAAATGAAAATTTCAGCAGTCGTCCGACCAGCACTTGTGAACTGCTTCCGCTTCGGGCACCGCACGGCAAGAAAGACTGGTGTAATGGCGTCGGCTGCATATTTTATACCCCTGATGACCTGATGTCATAGAAGAAGGGACAGCAACCGACGCAGGACCCAAGACTTTGTTAATCAGGCCGACTGAGGGCAACCTGCCAGCAGATTACCCAAATGTAATGACTGCAACAGTGAAACACAAAGAACATCTTCTTTACAAGCAGGATCAACAGCTTGGATTTAAACCCTGAGCCACACCTAGTAAACTACTCCTGTCTAAAGAAATCTGAGGAGGAGGAGAAGACACGCATTTAATTTTCTGTTTTTTTTTTTTTTTTTTTGGGTTACTAATGGCAGCCACATCTTCTTCAGAGATGGACACAGCATTTTGACAACAGGGAAGCCTTCCTTGTTCCCTCTCCTAGGACCAATAAGAGCGTCTCTCCCTTGCACACTAAAGGGACCCCAACAGCCAAAGGAGATGTGTCTAACCCCCCCCCCAGTCCATAGTGGCTGTAGATACTACACCAGAGGGGACAAAGATGAGTGGTGTGGGGTACAGGAAATGGGCACAGTTGAGCTCCCTCTGTCTGGCTGAGCCAAACCGCTAGCCTACTGTGGTGGTAAAGGCTGTTTAACTTTTTCTTTTTTGTGGTTGGAAGAAGGACAGATTGTGGGATCATACCTCTCAATCTGGAATCATCAAAAAACTGGACAACAGCCTGTGTAAAATAGGTACAACTGGCCAAATATCTATATGCCTATTAACATAAAATTTGCATACATAATTATGTAACCCCACCCACTCGAGTGGAATTGTGGGATAACAACACAAATTGAACAGACAAAATATTAAACACAAAATATAACCAGAACATTGTTGTTTTATTTATATTAGCATTTTTGAACCTGTATCAAACTTTGAACTTGTGTAAAACTAAAAATAAAATTAACAGCTTCTTACAGAAAGTCTATTGACTATGCCTCAATTGACCTGCCAGCCTGTTACATTCCAATTAGTGAGGTATCCTTAGACTACTCTCTTCCCCCAAATTAACATTAATATCACATGAACATTATTATAAATGTCATACAGCTCAAAAAATCCATGTAAAATTCTTTGCAAGTATTAGACACAGCTTGCCTGCTGAACAACTCTACTGCTGTCGCTATTTCTCTATCAACCACCGTCCTCTAGTTTATAATCTGCAAGGATATTTCCTTGGGGCTTATAAGTGAGTTGCAACTTGCATAACTTTACAGTTTTCCTTAATTTGCAAAATTCCACCCTGATTTTGCATGCACATGGTGTGCTTGCCCCCTATAATGTATGACTGTGAGATTGTGGAGCAAAATTAGGATGTCATACTTTAAAATTATCTACAAAGCTCTTCTGCAGACAATGCATATAAAACTTTGTTTTACTAATTCTCTAAGTTTCGAGTGGCAAAATTCTTAGTTTCGTCTCCGATGCAGAGTTAAAAATTTAGCATCTGTGGTTAGCTAATTTCTATCTATATCCAATATTTTGCCTAAATAATAGGATATATGCAAACATGGCTTTCCTATTAGGCATTTTATAATATTGGAAAAGTACAGTTTTGTACCTACCATAAATGTAGATGTTCGAAGATCCACATTGCTGCAGTCCTTACATATGGGTAGTCCGCTGTCCTCGGTCGGCCCGAATACCAAAGTATAAGGCTGACGTCGGTCAAGGCGCTTAAGACTGACATCAGGACGTCAGGGTACAAATGCGCATGACCGACGTCATATCCTCAGTCTTTTCTTGCCCCAGATGTCAGAAGGCCCTAAAAGAAAGGCCAAAACCAAAAGACAGCAAAAAACAACCAACCACCCCTGCACAAATCCTATTTACAATATCTACAATATTCACAACCCAAACCACACAACCGCCTCTAACTACGGAGGGGAAGGAGGGAGGGTAAATTGGACTGCAGCAATGTGGATCTTCGAACATCTACATTTATGGTAGGTACAAAACTGTACTATGTTCTTCATCTCACATTGCTGCAGTCCTTACATATGGGTAGAATCCCAAAGCAGAGGTAAGGGAGGATGGCAAAACTATAAAGCATTAGGAGCTGCCAAAATGCCCTGTAAAATTGCAGTGGCAAAACCAGCCCTAGATTTAGAGTAAAGTGGAAGGTGGTAATGCTTAAAGAAAGTATGCACTGAACTCCAAGTAGCTGCCTCTAAAATATCTTTAGTTGCCACCCCCCTTAAAAAAGCTGTAGAAGTGGCAGTAGCCCTAGTGGAATGAGGCCTAATCCCAGCTGGAATCTCCTTACCATGATGGGAATAACAGAAAACAATACAAAACCCAATCCACTTAGAAATAGTTTGTTTTGAAACAGGCTTGCCCTGAGAACCCAAAGCAAATGAAACAAATAACTACTGAGATTGCCTGAACCCTTTAGTTCTGCTCAAATAATATCGCAACTGCCTGTGTATATCCAAAGTGTGCAAAATCTTTTCCCCTTTATTTTGGGGGTTTGCATAAAAAGTAGGCAAATGAATAGTTTGGTTTAAAGCCACACTAGAAACCACTTTAGGCATAAAGGAAGGATTAGTACGCAAAGATACCCTATCCTTATGGAAAATTAAGAAAGGCTCAACCGCCATAAGGGCCTGTAATTCAGAAACCCTTCTCGCAGAGGTAATGGCCAACAAAAAAGCAGTCTTCCATGATAAATATTTCAACTCGGCAGTAGCTGCAGGCTCAAAAGGTTGTAGAGTGAGATTCTCCAACACAAAATTGAGATCCCAAGCAGGAGTAGGAGCTCACGTGGGGTCTTATATTCTTTGCCCTCTAAGGAATTGCTTAAACAAAGGATGAGAAAACAATGGTGGGTCACAGTCATAGTGAGCAGAAATTGCTGCAGCATGAACCTTAATAGAGGAGAAGGACAAACCTTTGTCCAGTAACTCAGTAAGATATTGAAGAGCCACACTTAAATTAGGCTTAGAAACATCAAATTCCTTTGCTGTACTCCAAAATAAAAATCTCCTCCATTTATCTGCATACACTTTCCTTGTACTAGGCCTTCTGGCCTCCAAAATAACATTCAAAACTTGCTGTGGAAGCTGAGACCCTCCAGGGTTTAAAACAGAATATGCCAGGCTGTTAGATGTAGAGAGTGAAGTTTGACATTGAGTAAATGACTGTTCTCCTGAGACAGCAGGTGTGGAATCGAAGGCAAAGGCCATGGAGGCTCCCGTACCAGACTTCTCAGTAATGGGTACCAGTGCTGTCGAGGCCAATCTGGAGCTATTAAAATCATCTTTGGCTTGTCCTGTCTGACCTTCAGGAGTACCTTTGGGAGGAGAGGCAGAGGTGGAAAGGCATACACACATGAAGATTGCTCCAATTGAATGAGAGAGCATCCACTTTCCAAGCTGTGGGATGAAACCTTTTTGTGCAAAACTTTGGCAGCTGGTAGTTTAGTGGAGAAGCGAACAGATCTATGTCTGGAGTTCCCCATAACACTGTCAATTTCTGAAATACATGAGGATCCAATTTCCACTCGTGGGGATCCATAATTTGTCTGCTCAACACATCTGCTAAGGAGTTCTGTGCTCCCGGCAGAAACCTTGCCTGAAGATTTAGCTGTAAACTGAGAGCAGTCTCCCACAAAATCATTGCTTGTCTGCATAGAGGATAAGAATGCGTTCCCCCTTGCTTGTTGATGTACCACATGACAGTTGTGTTGTCTGTTAGAACCAACACCTGCCCTGAAAGAAGTAAATCCTTGAAAGCCATTAATGCAAATTGGACTGCTAACATCTCCTTCAAGTTGATATGCAGATGTTGAAGTCTGGCAGGCCACGTGTCTTGTACCCACTTTCCATTTAGATGAGCTCCCCAAGCTTTGTCTGAGGCATCTGTCGTTAGAATCTGACTCGCCTCTGGCCGGGTCACAGAGAGTCCCTTGTTTAGGTGACATTCCTGAGCCCACCACAAAAATTCCTTTTGAATGCAAGGTATTATCTGAATGACAGTGTCCATATCTTGGCAGTGCTGTGTCCATACATTTTTGAGATACCATTGTAGCTTCCTCATATGCAGTTTGGCATTGGGAAGTACCAGAATACAAGATGCCATGAACCCCAAGGCTTGAAGGACTGTCCTTGCAGTCAGCCTGGACTGACGAGACAATTGATGGAAGTAAAGAGAAAGATTCTTTTGTTTGTCCGGGGTCAAAAGGCCATCTGGGATGCTGTATTCAGTCTCACACCCAGAAAGCACATGTCCTGAGAGGGTACTAGACTGGACTTTATTTCGTTCACAGAATACCCCAGGCATCTTAGCACTGCTATCACATACTGTAAATGATGAAGAAGTTCGTCCTTTCCTTGGGCCAGAATCAGGCAATCGTCCAAATAAGGATAGATCTGTATTCCTCTTAGCCTGAAGAAAGCTATCACTGGAGCCAGAACCTTCGTGAACACTCTGGGCGCAGTAGATAAGCCAAAGGGCAATGCAGAGAACTGATAATGAGAAGTCCCAGCCCGAAAACGCAGATACTTTCTGCAACTGAGCCTGATAGGAACATGAAGGTAAGCCTCCTTGAGATCCAGAGTCACCATCCAGTGATCTTTGCCCAGCAGAGGTAAAAGCTGTTGTAACGTCAACATTTTGAACTTGGGAATGTCCAGATATGTGTTGAGGATAGATAAATCCAAGATTGGTCTCCACGTGTTCCCTTTCTTTGGTACTAGGAACAGGCGAGAATAAAATCCTAGGCCCACTTCTGGCAGAGGGACCGGTTGTATGGCCCTTATTTGAAGTAGCAGAGAAATTTGTTTGTGAGCCTCTAGTCTTTGCTGAGGAGGAACGTCCGGCATGCCTTTGAAAGGAGGCAAGGTATGGAAATAAAACTTGTAACCTCGGTGTATGATATCCAATACCCATTTGTCTTGGGTAATCAAATTCCAATTTTCCTTGAAGAGTGCCAACCTTCCTCCCAAAGGAGCTGCCAGGCAAGAAGGATCTGGCAGCTGAAAAGGTAGGTCATTGGGCCTGTTTACGAAAGGACTGGCCCCTGCCGTCACCCGAAGATTGTGCAGGTGAACTCCCTGTTCTAGGCCTGAAAGAACTCTGAGCTCTGCCCCTACCACGTCTAGATCTACCCCTAGACTGAGAATCATAAGAAGGATACATCCACCCCTTAGCAGGCCAATTCCTACTAAACTTCGGAGGCTGTACTTGCAAAAAATCTTTAACAGCCTGCATGGACTTAGCCTTGTCTTCCATTTTCTTCAAGACTGACTCCACAGGTGAACCAAACAACACATCAGACTGTAAAGGAGCATCCAAAATCCTTGTCTTAACATGGTCAGATAAATTCTGATCCCTCAGCCATGCGTGCCTGCGAAGAACTGAACCAGTGGCAGCCACCCTAGACGAGGCCTGTACAGCATCAAAACCACATTGTAAAGAATGCTTACCCACCTGCTCTGAAACATGCACCAAATCTTGTAATTCTTTACACTCAATGCCTTCCGCCAGAGCATCCACCTTAGACTTCAATTGAGAAAGAAGATAGTTTTGATATTTCAACATATGAAACTGGCAATTCAAAGCCCTCATAGCTAGGGTAGAAGATGTATAGACTTTCTTTCCCCATCTATCCAAAGCTCTGGCCTCTTTATCTGGAGGAACCGGATTTTTTTACAACAGAGGCCTTGACACCCTTAGGTCCCTGACTAACAGTTTCTGGGTCCGCCCTAGGACTCTTATAAAGATATTTATGAGCCTCAGGCACCCTGTAATACCTATCCGGTTTAACAGGAGCAGGAGGCAGAGAATCAGGATTAAGTGAAGCCTCTGCAAACACATCTTCCACAACATCCAGAACAGGAGGTATAGCCAAGGGCCTATGCTGGGGTAAAAGCAAAAATTCCCTAAGTCTTTTCCTGGAATCAGAGAAGTCCTGACCTTCCCACTTAAAATGTTCCCTCATGGAATGAAGAGTCTCTGAAAAAGAAAAATCCTCTGGAGGAGAAGCAGAAGGAGTCGAATCATCTGCATCAGAATCAGAATAAGGAGAGTACTCCTGCAAGTCTTCAGCCGAAGACTCGGAAACATCCGAAGCCTGCTCAAAACTCCCCAACTCTGGCTCCACCCTAGGCCTCTTATCAGGAGGGGCAAAGAACCTCTAATCAGAGTAATCAAATCTTCTGCCATTTTAAGCATGTGCTTCTTGGGCACAGACCCTGCTGCACTAGGAGTGACACCAACAGAAGCTAAACCTGGCCTGCCTCTGGGAGAAGCCTTGGAAACAGAAGGAGAGGGCCTAACCACCCTAGGAAGGGAGGGGAGTACAGTAACCTGAGAAGCCCCTTCAGCCTGACCTGCCTCCTGAGAGGCCACATCCTGCAATATCAAAGTCTCCCCCTGGGACTCCAGAGAAGCCTCCGCCGGAACCAGCGGTTCCACTGACGCCTCTAAAGAGCCGGCGTGCCGTACGGACGACTCTTGTTGCCTGGGTTTAACTGCTTTGTCTTTGCGCTTCGAAGAAGCGGCCGGAGAATCCGACGGCATATTATAATTGCACCGCTTCCCGAAGACCAGCCTAGCACAATCTAACCTTCGCTTAATAGTGCGCTTATTGAACCTAGCACAAAAGCGACACCCAACAACGTCGTGCTCAGGCCCCAAACAAGGAATACACAAAGAATGATAATCCCTATGCGGTATCCCACAAGAAATACAGTTATTCACTTTTTCTGACATCCGGTAAAACACTGAGGCAAGAAAAAAACCAAAATATTCCCCAACGGGGTACTTAGCCAACTTTGATTCGGTCTGAAACTCCGAACTCGAAAAATTTCAGAACGCCGAACGGCACTTGCAACACTGCTTCTGCATCGGACCATGTGGCAAAAAAGACTGAGGATATGCCGTCGGTCATGCGCATTTGTACCCTGACGTCCTGATGTCAGTCTTAAGCGCCTTGACCGACGTCAGCCTTATACTTTGGTATTCGGGCCGACCGAGGACAGCGGACTACCCATATGTAAGGACTGCAGCAATGTGAGATGAAGAACATCTTGCACAGCTCACTTGTCACAGCACAACTGACCTTGGAATTGTACATTCTCATTCACAAATCTGTTTCCATCTGTGCTCTCACTGCACACTCTCAACCGTCCTCAATTTTCAGGTGCCGCCCTTACTTTACCTCTGTTTTACTCTTCCCAAAAAAGTGACTGTGAAACAGGGCAGTGTGGATACACAATGGTAAACAACAGTTACAGAGTGGTTCTTCAGAAAATGGTCATTAATACGAGTCCTCTTATACTACTGATTTTCTAAACTGACGCTATCAGTATGTTTAACTTTGACATAGGTCAGAAGTTAACTGTTCAATGCTTTGCCCATCTTCCGGGACATTTACTCTTGTTGACTGGTTAATCCCACTAGACCAGTGTCCTCTTTTCAGGAAAAACTATGCAGCATTCATACTGACTATGGAAAATTATCGATAAGTGCCATATGATCTTTTACATCCACATGAGCCACTAACTCAGTCAGATGACTCTGATGAGGTGAGTTACACCCACCTACCACCAGCTTGTTTTAAGTCTTATTTGAAAGACAGCACACTTTGGAGTATCAGTATCGGAAAATATATTAAAAAATCAAGCACCAAAGACAAGTGTAGTTACTGTCAAGACACTAACACTGCAAGCAGCTAGTAGCCACTTTCATACCTCTCAACTGTACAGATTTGTGCCTCAAATATTTGACCTATTCCTCATAAAATCTGTGGTTTTCTGGCAAATCATGGAGGACTGAAGTCATTAAATAATGACCAAGTAAAGACATCAATTTGAGTTTCAGACTTCATATCCTCCAGAAAATGCATTCCAACACAAATCATGTTATTCTAGCAGCTTTCGGTTTATAAGAGCAATATTTAAAATCTTTCCATATTTTGGGCCTTTGTCCACCCATTATTCTGTGATTTTCCCAGATTTCGTGCATTAAGAGGTTGAGAAGTATGGCCACTTTCCAATTAAACATGCCATCATTACAGATTTAATAGTTTGATGTAAGACTATTACGTTGAAGTAAAAAAAAAAAAAAACACACACATGAAAAAAAATCACAACCGATACAAGAACGTTTTCATACGTAATGGCTAAATAAGCAGAAACGGCATTTAAAGGAAACACAATGCAGATTTAAGGCACTGAACGTGGACAGCAGTTTTATTATTTCTGTTTGCTTTCCGGAGTAGAGCTAAGAGCAGTGATCATAAACCTTTTTCACACTCAGCTGAGAATGCCCCCTAGTACTTTTTAACAAATATACAACAGAATAAGACACTAAAGAGCCTTGTGTTTAAAACCAAAGAATAACCTAGTGTACATTTCATTTATACGTTTTTGATTTTAATAAAAATTAGAGTTGGATCTATGAAAATACTTGGGTCTCAAAGCCCCAAATATTTACAACCTAGTATACATTTAATTTATACGTGTTGGTGTGACACCACATTATAGGGCATTGTAATGACAACAATTAAGAAGGGACTCACTCTACACTTCTCCATTTTACTTGTTTGTGGCGGGGAAACAGTGTCTGGATTAATAACTTACTCAGACTTCAGATACATTTAAATCACAATTTTGCAAGAATTAGCAACAATAACTGTTACTAATACTATTATCTAAGAAATTCTGCTTCAATACTGTAAAAAGAAATTACCTAAACCTCACCAGTTGTATAGTGTGCAGTTAGCTACAGAGTACAGACAGCGGAGGTGCTATAATTCCTACACCACCACCAACACTATAAAACACGAATCCATTCACTCCTCCCCTATCCCTTTACCAATCTCAACCACTGCATCCAAATACCCAACAAAAATTCTGTTCATTCATTCAACACTTGCATCGGGGTTGGAGAGCCCTGAAAGTGTAACTTCAAGACTATAATGATGATGATCACACAGTCACTCACACACACATACATCACATCAATCACATGAAAGTGCTGGTGATATACAACTATTATTTTATTTTACAATAAAAAAAATTCAAGTGTCAGCTTTGTCAAGTGAAGAAGATTCCTTTGCTGCAGTTTCTCTTAGCTGCTACTACTGGACTGGTTAAGCATACATATGTTGTATGCTTTTTTTAAACACTTACCTGGAAGTCGAGCTGCAGGAGGAGCCAAAGAAAATACATTTTCTTCTCATCCTGCAGAGTGTGGACATGGGTGGTAGTGGGCGCTGGGTGGACAGTCTCCTGGACTCTGCTGCAACACATGTCGAAGTCAAGATGAACTTGAATTGCAATAATGTTTGTGAACATCAGCTTGTTGCTGCTGCTGCAAGCTTAATGCTGGTATTCCAATTAACAAGAGTCTGACTGACCGTGTCTGATAGGCTGCAGTCTGCCTCACAATGCTGATGTCATTATGTACACCCCTGCACATTGATAATGTTGCAGGATGCGTGGTGACATCAGCGATAAGTTTAAAGTTGCATTAAAAAAAATGGAAAAAACAAAAAAAAAAAAAACAGGAATTAAAGGGGCCACTTGGGAATTCATGGCACCCCATTATTTTGCCCTCAAAAACAGTAAATACCAAGGAATTTGGTACGGTTGAGAGGTATGTGTGGGACAGATAGTTTGTTCTGTGGTCAAGTCTAAAGTGGTGGAGTAGATGCCAGTAAACACAAAGTCTTTAGAGGTTACTTTTTTTTTTTTTTTTTTACAGAAAACTAAAATCACTTTAAATACTTTGGCAAGCCCAAAAAAGTAAAATAAACAATTTCTCCAGAGAATCAAATGGTTTTCAGTTACTTTACACAACCTTTAAAACAAACAGGAAAAAACAGTGCGCCCGTTTAAAAGTACGATACAGTCTCATGACAGTCTGTTAAAACACAAAACTCCTAGCTTTAAAATATATTCCCTGAAGAGTAAAGTGATAAAAACACAAATGATACTTAGGAAATGGAAGGCTCTTCCTAAAAGGGAACTTACATGCCCAGCAAAGGAACAGCACCAAGATGTCTGTTGATCCTCAAAAGCATTACAAGAGCATGCTCTTTGGCAGCAGTAAACCTCTGAATGGTTTGGAGCTCAAAACTGTCTTTTAGTCAATTCAGCTCGAGCTGCCTGACAGTTTGGGTTTAATGAAGGTGACCTGAAGCTTTGGAAGCTGGCTGGCTGTTATGTACTTGGCAGGACAGAGCCCATATAAGTAAAGCTATTTCAGTAGCGATCAACAGGATGAATGTGTACAATTACATAATTACCTAAAACAATGTTGTATCTTTCGGCTTTTCCCAGTACAGGTCGCCACAGCGGAACTCCGGTCCGCTAATGATCGGCAGTAGATTTTTACGTACCGAGTTGCCAGCTCTGACGCACAACCTTCAATGAAGGTACGGCCATTCAAGCATGTCTCAACACAGAAGACGCTTTTAGCTGAGAATCGAACAGGACAACGTCATACTGTGAGGCGACAATGCTACCGCAGCACCACCACCGCATTAATTACCTAAAACAATAGATGTTTGAATTCTTCACTGCTGTAGTGGCCTATGGGTTGTATCCAGCCAAGGATGCATCAACTGACCAGCTTTCACCCCCTCCTATACTGTCACTCTGGCTGCTTACAGGCTGAGGCCTTTTTGGAGGAAGCTATATAAACAGCAGGAGTGAATAAAGATCTTCAAGACTTTTTTGCCCCTCAAAAAAATGGGGAACTCATCCTCAACAAACCAAGACATAAATAACAAAATTAACATTATATCCCACAAGAACTGTATACAAGAAGGTGGGGTGGTGGGAGGGTGTGGCTACTGTAGCAGTAAAGAATTCAAACATCTACCATTAATAGTCAAGAGCAACTTACACAACTGCACTATGACAATCATTCTCACTGCTGCAGCAGCCTATGGGTAAGACTACCATGGCTTATCCAACCTGGGAAGAGAAAAGATAAGGGTCCAGAAGCCCCTGCAGAATGGTCTTAGCAAAGCCTGCTATGGACCTGAAAAGGTGTGAAGTTTGTTTTGCTTTATAAATGTAAGGATGTAGGACCAAGTTGCTGCCTCTAGAATGTTTCTGAAGTCCACCCCTTTCCAATACACCACTGTAGAAGCTAAGGCTCTAGTAGAATGAGCCTTACTGTATTTTCCATGGTGGCAGAGTAACAAAATTCAATAGCAGAGGGCAATCACCTGGAAATAGACAGTTGGTTAGCTTGCCTAAAGGAATTAGATCTGTCAAGACAGTATCCAAGGTGCCTATGCACATCCAGAGTGTGGAGTAGCTTTTCTCCTTTCTTTTCAGGATCTTGACATAAAACAGGCAAATTGATGGCTTGATTGAACAAGAACTCTGAATCAATTTGGGCATAAAAGAGGGGTTTGTGTACACAGTGACCTTGTCTCTATGGAAAATCAGTTAGGGTTCTCCCACCATGAGAACATGCAGCTCAGATACACTTCTTACAGATGTCAAGAGCAATCACAACAGTGGTTTACCATGCAATGAACCTTAGGTCAGCCTGCCTGGCAGGTTCAAATGGTGACGTATTTAGTTTTTCCAGCACAAAACTGAGATCCTAATGAGGAGTAACCTGTCTACAGGGAAGTTTCACATGTAAACTCCTTTTAGAAACTGTTTGTCAATAAACAGAGAAGAAAGAGGGGGAGGATACACTGGAAGACAAGCTGAAGTGGTTGCAAGATGTACCTTTATAGGGGCTTAAAAGAGGCCAGAAGGTAGTAACTTGTGCAGATATTTAAAACACAAGTGGTACAAAATCATTGAATGGTCTCTGGTCATTGGCTTGGCAACAACCAGAAAAACTCTTTCACTTGTCAATATATGATTTTCTATTAGCAAGCGTTCTTGCTTTCTTCAGTACCTGCTGCATGTCCTCGTGAAAGAAGTGCATAAAATGTATCAAAATCGAATTATCTAGGCAATCTGTTGTAGTTGCCTGGGCCAAAAGGGAGTCACTACGATGACTTTTGCTAAATATAACTGTCAGAAGTACTTCAGAAATTAGTGCAGATGGTGGAAAAACATGTAGTAACATCTCATAGGGGGACAATAAGAAAGCATCTGCTCTCCAAGTTTGCTTGCAAGGATTTATTAATAGAATGTGTCTAGCTATCTGTTTTGAATGGAGGCAAACAGATATACTTGAGGTGTTCCACAAATCTGGATCAATTCTTGGAACACCTTTGGATTGAGTTTTCACTCATAAGGATCTGTCCAAGATCTGATGAGCTTATCTGCCTCTATGTTTTGCTCTGACAGTATGCAAGAGGCCTGAAGAGTTGAGGATTGTTAAAGAGCTAACTCCCACGTTATCATTGCAAAGCAGCACAGTTGGATCCCACTGTGGCTGACATTTTGCAAATCCGCAAAATGAGCATCATCAGAACCACTAGATCCAAGGATTTAAATTTTGCTTGTGATATAAATAAGACATATCAGCAAAAGCGATACGAATCCCCATGCACTGGAACAGGCTCCCCATCCATGTGAAGCAGAGTCCATCCCCAAGCCTATTTAAGCATAATCAATGGAAGGGATATAGAAAGTCATGCCAGGTCTGGCCCCCATGTCTCTGGTGCACACAGGCAGACAGTAATGCCCTAGTTAACATAACCCCCCTCCACATAACCTCTAAAAACTTCATAACTAACATACTCCCTTCCTAATAAACAATCATGATACATAGGGACAAAACTGGGCTTAACCGCACATCTAGACTTACAAAGGCCCTGGTGGCTGTTAGCCTAGTATGCAACTATAAGCCTATGAACTTGGTGCCTCCTTGTTTAAGTGCCACATCACTTGTGTGTTGTCTTTAATACTCGGAAGAGGGCCTGGTTGCCAAAGATGATACATGGCTATGACAACTTGAATCACAGCTGGCACATCTTTAACATCTATATGCTTTTGTCTGTCCAAATTGTCCCACAAACCTTACATATTTGCTCCCACAGAAACTGCACCCCAAGTGAAATTTTAGGAGTCTGTCAATAATGACTGCTTTGGGGGGTGGGTAGAGAAAAAGGGAGTCTTGGACGGAGAGCCATCCGATACTTCCACCACTGTAGATTTAGCTTTACAAATCTCAGTACTGGGATTTGAAAATCTAGGGGCAGGGTCCACATGATTTTTAGGAGCCACTGAAACTTTCTCATGTATGCAGCAATTAGTATCATTGGGATCTTAGAAGCTACAAGGTCTAGAATTCTGAAGAATTTTCTGGTTGAAGCCTAGGCCAGATAAGAAAAGTTCAGAAATACTTTCTGATAAGTTTCCACTTTGTCTTGAGGTAAAAAAGCTTTTTGCAAGACAGCGTCTATAAGGCACCCTAAAAATGCAGTCTTGCGTGATGGAGTCATGAAGGACTTCTGTACGTTTATATGAAACCCCAGCTATATTAAGATGGATGAAACCTTTGTCAAAGACTTGTGGCATCTAAGGAAAGACTCTACACAAACAAGCAAGTATTCTAAATAAGGAAAATGTGGGTACCCTGCAGCCTGCAGTGAGCCACCACAGGAGCTGGACACTTTGTAAACACTCTTGCTGCCGCAGATAGCCCAATGGGTATTGCAGAGAACCGATATTGTGACCCAGATGTACAAACTCATAGGAATCTTCTGAATTTGTATGTTACTGGAATGTGATAGTAAGCATCTTTGAGGTCTAAGGTTACCATAATAGAGTGATCTGAAAGAAGGGCTAACACTGACTGGAGGTCAACATCTTGAATTTTGGAACAGTCACACAGAGACCGAGAAAAGTACAATTTTGTAAGCAAACTTACCATAGCAGTAGATGTTCGAATGATCGCTGCTGCAGTAACCTAAGCTACATGAGTTATATCCTGCACAGGATGTAACAACCAATCAGCTTTCAAAGCTTCATGGCACCTTCCATGCATCCAAACCATTTGACAGGTCAAGCTAAGCTGACTAAAAGACAGGTCTGGATGAAAAGCCGTTTAGAGCTTTCATGCTACCTGAGAGAGGGAGACTAAGCACAGAGCACACTGCTAGGAAAGATCTAAAGCACATATCCATGGCGTGGCATAAAAAAACACACCAAAAAAAGAAGGTGGGATGGAGTAGCTACTGCAGTAGTGATCATTCAAACATCTACTGTTATGGTAAGTTTACTTAAACAACTGTACTATGTTCTTCATATTGATCACTGCTGCAGTAGCTTAAACTATATAGGTAGATTATCATAGCTTTACAGCAATTGGGAGATGGAAGGGTCCAGGAACCCCTGCATAATGCTTTTAGTAGCCTGACCCAGACCTGGAAAAATAATCTAGTTTGTAATGCTTTGTAAAAGTATGAACAGAGGACCAAGTTGCTAATTCTAGAATACTTCTAGAGTCCAGCCCTTTATAAAAAGTCACAGATGAAGCCAAGGCTTTGTTAGAGTGGGCCTTAAACCTGCCTTGAATAGCTTTGTTCTGGTGGGAATAACAAATGGTAATATCCTGGAGAAAACCATTTGGAAATAGTCTGCTTTGACATAGGCTGTCCCTTTTTCTTACCTTCATAAGAAATGAACAACTGATTGGAAGTTTAAAAATATTTCATTCAGTCAAGATAATGGCAGAGCTGCCTGTGGACACCTACAATATGAAAAACCCTTTCTTCTTCACTTTTTTGGTTCAGGGAAGAACACAAGAAGATGGGCAGTTTGGCTTAAAGTAAACTTGGATACCACCTTAGGCATAAAAGATGGATTAGTTCTGAAAGAAACAAGGTCTTTGTGGAAAATGAGATTAGGCTGACCTACTATAAGAGCTTGTAGTTCAGATACTCTTCTTGCAGAGGTCAGAGCAATCGGTAAAACAGTTTTCCATGTTACAAACCGCAAGTCAGTCAGAAGAGCTGGTTCAAATTTCGTAAGTGTTAGCTTCTCTAATACAAAATTAAAATCACAAGGAGACGCTACTAGTTTTGTTATAGGCCTCTTATTTAGTAACACTTTCAAAAACATTTTAACGTGAGAATACATTGAAAGAGTGGAATCCATGGACAAACATGCTGAAATGTCTGATGAATGAACCTTGATTGGGAAGCAAGACAAGCCATAAGTCACACAAATATTGCAAAATCAGAGAAACATTAGCCCTGAATGGGTGCTGGTTATTTTGTTGGCACCAACTAAAAACCTTTTCCATTTACTTGTATATTATTTGTGGTAGCAGGCTTTCTTGCCACCATTATTATCTACTGCACATTCTCAATGAACAGGTACCTAAGAGGCGTTCAGATCGTGTGCTTAGCATTTTACATTCACTCGTACGTCTGTCTCAACATTGTTGTATTAGACTAATTTAGATTATAAAGTGCGTTTTAAGTGTGTGTATATCAGCATTTTATATTCACCAATACTGCTTTGTTAGTAAACTAATTACAATGTAGCACAAATAGAAGTTATGTTCTTACCATAACGTTCCATGTTAGTTGTCTTCTTCTCGCCTTCTTTCTTGCTGGATGGGTTCGGAGCCGACCTCAGCTCCGACTCGGCCACTCTAAAAGCTCGAGAGTTGGTTCCACCGGCTCGAGGCTCCCCTTATATCCCACAATGCTAGGCGGTATTACCTCAGATCTCGTTTGTAAGCTATGCCCAGCCAAAATAACTCCAGAACCACTGGAAAAGGGAAAAACCCACCTCTATAAAAGGAAGGGAAGAAGGTGACCTGAAAACCTGAAGAAGGAATATATGCACAGAATAGCATATACCTATCTACAATAGAGGTGGTAGAAAGAGAGATCACAATCAAACTCCTCTAGGTCTGTCCAGGCTAGGGGGAAGGAGGGTGGGACGCAAGAAAGAAGGTGAGAAGAAGACAACTAACATGGAACGTTATGGTAAGAACATAACTTCTATATGTTAAGTTGTCAATCTCGCCTTCATTCTTGCTGGATGGGTCCACGTCCCTAGCACCTTGTCCCGGGTGGCCTATTGGAACAGACTCTTGAGAACAGTGGAACCAAAGTTAGCTCTATGTCTAGAAGCTAAATCCAACTTATAATGAGAAATGAAAGTGTGAGGAGTAGCCCAAGTAGCCGCTGCACAAATGGTGTCAATAGGCACCCTGTCTTGGAAGGCTACAGAAGTAGCCAAAGCTCTGGTGGAGTGAGCCTTAGGTTTGTTAGGCAACTTTTGGTGTCTAATTTCATAAGCAAAGGAAATCAGAGATGTTAGCCATCTGGAGAGTGATACCTTCGAAACTGAAAGTCCCTTTCTGCCTTCTGCATAAGAGACAAACAACTGGTCAGTTTTCTATCCAAATAATACCTTAACTGACGATGAACATCTAGCCAATGCAATTTTTGTTCAGACCTGTTAGAAAAGTTAGGAAAAAACACAGGGAGGTCAATGCTTTGATTTAGGTTAGACGCAGAGGCTACTTTAGGTAAAAAGGATGGATTGGTTCGTAAGGACACCCTGTCTTTATGAAACAATAGATACGGTGGTCGACTGCCGAGTGCATGAAGTTCTGAGACCCTTCTAGCTGAAGTAATGGCTACCAGAAAGAGAGTCTTCCAGGATAGCAATTTCAATGAACAGGAAGCTGCAGGTTCGAACGGGGGAAGAATCAAAGATGTGAGAACTAAATTAAGGTCCCAAGAAGGAGGAGGATTTCTTATAGGAGGTCTGAGAAGAAAAACTCCCTTCAAAAAAGCTTTGCAAAGCTTGTGAGACATGATGGCAGAATCTGAGATGCCCACATGAAAGTTAGAGATAGCTGCCAATTGAACTTTAAGAGTAGAAGGAGATGAACCTGCATGGAAGAGTTCAGCTAGAAAATCAAGGACTATTTGGATGGAAGCAGTGAAAGGATCTATGTCCCTTCCTTGAGCCCAATAAGCAAAACGTTTCCACTTACTAAGATAAATCTTCCGAGTGGAAGATTTATGGGAAGCTATCAAAATATCTCGAACAGAGTGAGATATTTGAGGAAGCCTGGCTAAGGTTGGAATTGGAGGAACCAAGCAGTGAGGATCAGAGAGGGGAGGGAGCGATGTAACTGACCCGATTGATGGATCAAAAGATCTGAAACTAGGTCCAGATGCCAAGGTTGCTCCAACAGAAACTGATGTAGAAAGGGGAACCAAACCTGTCGAGGCCAGTAAGGAGCAATGAGGATCAATGAGGCCTTCTGAGCGATAGCTTTCTGTATCACTTGAGAGATTAGTGGGAAGGGAGGAAATGCATACAGAAGTCCCCGGGGCCAAACCTGGACTAGAGCGTCTCTGCTGGGCTGGCCTGGTAACGGGAATAGGGTGAAATAATCTCTGCACTTGCTGTTTTGGGGAGTAGCAAAAAGGTCGCAGCAAGGCTGACCCCACTTGAGAAAAATTTTCTCCAGAATAGAATCTTTCAGAGACCACTCGTGAGGCATGAGTATAGCTCTGCTCAATTTGTCTGCGATTAGATTGGACTTCCCGGGGATATGCGTTGCTATCAGAAAACGCTGAGAAGAAATCGCCCATTGCCACAGTCTGAGTGCTTCTCGACATAGGGGGTAGGACCTGGTTCCACCTTGTTTGTTGATATACCACACTACAGACATATTGTCCGTCTGGATTGCTATCGTTCCCAAGGGAAGAGAGTCTTGAAGGGCTTGCAACGCTAAAAGCACTGCTCTCATCTCTAGAACATTTATATGCAAGTGGCATTCGTCTGGTTGCCATATGCCCTGGACTGTTCTGCCCTGATAATGCCCCCCCACCCGATCAGGGAGGCGTCCGTTGTCAGAGTAGCAACCGGAGGGGGAGGAACAAAGGGTCTTCCCAGGAAGAGCTGAGGGGAAGACATCCACCAAAGAAGATGATTCTTGCATGCTTGCGTAATCATAATGGTGTGGGACATTGGAAGTTGTTGGTATGACCATTGTGTGAAGAGCATCCATTGAAGGATTCTTATGTGGAATCTGGCTAACAAAAGTAGAGGGATAGCAGCTGCCATAATCCCCAGTACTTTCAGAATTAATCTGGCTTTGACTCTGTTGTTGTGGAAGAGAAGGGAGACCAGTTTGCGTATGTCTGCTATTCTTTGGTCTGTTAGTCTCGCAGACATGTTGACTGTCTAGATTTGCGACTATGAAGGTAATAGCACGCCAAGGCGACAAAACAGACTTTTCGCAATTTATTGATATGCCTAACTTTTGACAAATGCGAAAGGTGTAGTCTCTGGCCATCAGAAGAAGATGCTTGGTAGGAGCTGTGAGGAGCCAGTCTTCCAAATATGGAAACATCTGGAATCCTTGACGTCTCAGGTGAGAAGCTACCACTGCCATGCATTTGGTAAACACCCGGGGGGCAGTGGTGAGACCAAAGGGCAGGGCTCTGAATTGAAAATGACTGGTTCCCAGCCGGAAGCGGAAAAATCTCCTGGAGCGTCTGTTCATTTTTATATGATAGTACGCATCCTGGAGGTCTATAGAGCACATCCAGTTTTCCTTTCCCAAAAGGGGTAGGATGGATTGTAGCGTGACCATCCGAAATCTTGTTTTCTTAACCGACTTGTTCAAGATACTGAGATCCAAAATGGGTCTCCAGTCCCCTGTTTTCTTTGGAACCAAAAAGAATTTGGAGTAGATTCCGGATCCTTGCTGGTCTGCTGGCACTGGCTGAATGGCTCTTTTTGCAAGCAACTTTGAAATTTCCAACGCTGCTTGATCCCTTTGAGCGGGTGGAACATCAGGAAGGGATTTTTTTGATTGATTTGGAATGCGAAAGAACGGAATGGAATAGCCTTTGGAAATGATGGACTGTACCCACTTGTCTTGAGTTAGGGATTGCCAGGCTTCTGGGTACAGTGACAATCTTCCCCCGACTGCCTCTGAAGATGGACAGTCGGGCAACACCTCAGGGATGCTGGAAGGGCTTATCGGAAAAGGTTTCTCGATTGCCCTGGTTCTGCGGATCCCCCCTGCCTCTAGGGCGACGTCTACCATTATTGTTCCCCCCTCTGCCTCTGGAGGGGAACCGACTCTGTGCGTCAGGCAAAGTCCCTTGAGATTGTTTGCGGAACCACATTTTCCCACCTTTCTGGCCTTTGGGGTAAGGCCTAGAAGGAGTAGAAAAACGGACTCCGACGGCACAAAGAGTTTTGCCATCCGTCTCGCACCTCGTCAAGGTTTCTTTCACTTGAGGACCAAAGAGAGATGATCCATCAAACGGGGAATTAGTGAAAGACGTTTTAAAGGGGTCCGCAAAATTGCATAGCCGCATCCAGGCATGCCGGTGTAAGGCAACACCTGTCCCTGCGGCTCTGCTCGCTCCATCAGCCGCATATGAAAGGAGGCGCATGGAGGAGTTAGCTATAGAATTTAGGGTAGCCAGCTGAGCGTTCATCTTGTCCTGAAAACCCGCAGCTGTAGGGTCCTTCAACATGTCACTCGCTTTCTTGATCAAATCTCTTTGAAGACGAGTGAAATGGCATAGGTAGTTCAGCTTAACGATAGCAAAGGTCGCTGACGAAAACATCCGCTTCCCGTACCTGTCCATAGACCTAGATTCCTTGTTAGGAGGATGGACAGGCACCGAAGGATCAGCTAGTTCTTTCTTAGTGGCAGCAGCTACCACCATAGCATCCACAGAAACTCCCTTGGTCAAAAATTGTTTATCTGTTGGTGCTGTGATAAACTTTGAAAGTCTCCTGGGGGTGGGGTCCACTGAGTCAGGAGCCGTCCAAGCCTTTTTTGCTACCTGGGATTTACTGGATTTACTTAAACGAGAACAAGGGTGTTTGATACAGCCTGACTCCAAACAACTATGACTGAATGCCCAAATGTTATTTATTTGCATTTATTTACTGGGAAAGTCCCTGGGTCAAGCAGAACCTATTTTCAGTGGAGGCCCGGGGAAAAAAGTTAGACAAAAAATATAAATAGAATATAAAGTACATCATCATAACAGAGGGAGGAAAAACCAGTAGTACAATTAGAAAGTCACACACAGTTGATACACACTTAACTATTGATGTTAAGTTGTCAATCTCGCCTTCATTCTTGCTGGATGGGTTCGGAGCCGACCTCGGCTCCGACTCGGCCACTCTAAAAGCTCGAGAGTTGGTTCCACTGGCTCGAGGCTCCCCTTATATCCCACAATGCTAGGCGGTATTACCTCAGATCTCGTTTGCCGCTACAGCGATCGAGGTGTTTGGTTTCTACCGGCTTCAGGTCAGTTTTTATAGAGTAATCTATAGTCTATTTAAACCCCTTTAATTTAACCTATTATAGTTATTTCCCTTAAATTAGTGGATTTAGCTCCTTTTCCTTCTGTTTATCCACCTTTTTTTCCACAAAGAACTTATAAGTTCTTCCCACAGGCCTTCGGGCCCTTCCATCCCCTTAGTGGAGTGTATGTGTTTTTTGTTAGGGATCTAGAAAAACTTGTGTTTAGTGTAATTTTTTCTAGTTAAACGTGTTTAAAGTGTAATCGGTGTGTTTGAGTGTGTGTGTGGTTACACTTTCCTTGACAATGTCTAAGGACTCAAAGGTCTCAGGCTTCAAGAAGTGTGACTCGTGCTGTCAGAAAATGTCTCTGACAGACGGTCACACTTCTTGTGTGTTCTGCCTGGGACCTTTACACCTGCAGGACTCTTGTGCTGTATGCCATGGCTTCAGCCCTAGAGTCCTGCAGGAAAGAAAAAATAAACTCATTTTAAGAGGTTTGCTTAAGCCTGAGGGTTCCCTTACTGCTACTTCGGGCAAACCCTCTAAGGCTTCTAGGTCCTCGACTCCAGCTCCTGAGTCGAGGCCTAAGGCTTCGAAACCTCCTGCTACATCGGCTCCGGCTGGAGCCGATGAGTCTCAGACTGCAGCTTCTGTGGTTTCTCGGCTCGGCTGGAGCCGAGGTATTGAAATTCCTGTGTCGGCTCGATCAGACCATCGGAGCCGACATCTAGAAAGAGGTCTAGGTCACCGTCCCTTGGCTCCGTTCATTCGGCTCCAGCATCTCCCTTGCTGTCTGAACGGAGCCATAGATCTCACCTCTAGGTCATCGAGGCTTTCGGATCATGACCTTCAGAGGGTAGTGAGTCGACTTCTTAAGTCCGAGGCACTGGCCCAAATGCTTCAGAGCCCGACTCATCAGTCGATGCTTGACCCTGTCCCTCAAAATGTTCCTCCTCCGACTCCTTTGAGCTCGGAGCCGGGGCGTTTCGGAACCAAGACTGTGGTAGCGTCGGAGCCGATACAATTGTCTTCGGCTCCGTCGTCGACTCCGATTTCTTCATTGGAAGAATCTCGGCGCCAGACTTCCCTCGTCGCCTCCGAGGGGGTGAGTGGCATCGGACCCTTGTCCGACCCCGCTCTCCCTCTCGGTGCCTCTGCGCTGGTGAGTTCGGCTCCGACATTGGCCTCGGAGCCATCACTGTTGGTGCCGAGGGGGGTTCTCAGCTTTTCGGAGCGGGGACCTCTGGCTCTGCCTGACAGGGGTGCGTTCGAGGTCATGCGGAGTGTGTTGGAACCTTGTTCAACTCCACAGTCGGCTCCGTCCACCCCTCCCTCTTCGGTGCCTCAGGTTATGTCTACTCACTCCTTCATCCCAGACCGCAGAGAGCCAGCTCCTCAAGAATCCCCTGTGGGGATCTCATCCTCTTCCGAGGCCTCTCCTGAATTGGCAGGGGAGCCCCCTAGGAAGAGAAAGTGTAAGAGGAAGCACATAGACTCACCTGAGTCTGTCACCTCTGACACAGATTTAGAGGATTCCGAGGGTTACCCCCGTTCCCCTTCTGAAGATGTCTCATTTGCAGACATTCTAGAAATCCTAAAACAGAGGGGAAATTGGCCAGCCCTTAACCCTTCGGAGGATGAATCTGTGTATCTTGAGGCGTTTGGTTCTCGCCCTTCCACCTCCTGGGTGTCCCCCCCCCCCTTTGGATTTTTTTGAGGTGGAGCATGTCCATTAATTCCGGGTTGGACATGGCCTTGTATGTCAGGCACAGATCACCTCTGAGCAGACGGTATGCGACTGAATAGAGCTGGAGTTTCTTCAGTCGGGCATCGTATGACATACGTTTGAGCCCCTTTATCCTTTTGGTGAGGAACTTTTGGGGTCTTTCCAACTGCTGCAGGTGTCGGGTAAGGTACATTCCGAATGGGGCATTGTACTCAATCATTGGTCTGATAAGTGAAGAGTACAGGGGTACAATGACCTCTCCTGATCTGGATGTGAATCCCTTCATGATCAGGTGGGCAATGTAGAAGGTCTTCCTAACGACTTTGGCAATGTGAGTGTCAAAAGAGAGGTTACTGTCAACTTGGGTCCCCAGGTCCCTGATAACTTCTTCCGTGTTTAATGGATTACCACCTATGTGGTAATTAGGGGTTACCTTGTTTTTCCCAAAGGGTATGACTATACATTTTTTGGCATTTAGCTCAAGGCCATGGCTCTGGCACAAGTTATCCATTTCTATGAGACCTCTCTGGAGGATGTCTGTGTCTGATGGAGTGTCAATTATGGTGCCCAGTTTGCAGTCATCTGCAAATTTTGTCAGCCACAATCCCCCTATGTTTGCCTGCACTTCAGAAAAATAAATGCCGAACAAGAGGGGGCCCAGGACTGAGCCCTGTGGGACACCGCTCGTGACCGGCTTAGAGTCTGGCATGGCACCAGCAACTCTAACCCGGTGTGTTCTGTCCTTGAGCCAGTTTGCAACCCATCTTGTGACATATGGGTTTACATCTAAGCTGGTGAGCTTTTCTATGATGCCCGAGTGGGGTATTGTGTCAACGCTTTGCTAGGTCAAGGTAGGCTGTGTGAACTGCCTTACCCTCATCAATGGCCTTAGTGACTGTTTCGAAAAAGTCGACCAAGTTCAAGAGGCAGGATCTGCCCTTGACAAACCCAAATTGGGTAGGATCCAGTGTCTGTAGGTCCCCGATGTCTTTATTTATGAGTTCCATTATGATCCTCTCCATAGCTTTGCAGACAAGGCTCGTCAAGCTTATGGGCGGTAATTTCAGGGTCCGTAGAAGCACCGCCTTTGTGGAGTGGGACCACAGTTGCCGACGCCATTCTTTGGGTACGTATCCTGTAGTAAGGCTAAGATTAAACAGCAGCCTTATGTGTGGGTTTAGTTCCTCATTGAGTTCGTGTAGCACACAGCCGGGGACACCGTCCGGTCCCATTGATGCTGTGTTTTTTGCTTTAGAGAGAACAGCTCTCACCTGGGCATCCGAGATGTTTGGGAGGCTAGACTCTGGTGGGATAGATATTTCTCCTTTTGGGAGGGGGGAGAAATTTGCACTGAACCTGTCTGCCAGTATGTTGGCAATGTCTGTGGGTTCAGTGATTTTATCATTTTGGACTAATTCTGAGCATATCTGGGAGTTTCCACCCAGGTTTCTAACATAGCTAAAGAAGGCCTTATGATTGTCTTTTGTGTCATTAGCGATTTTTCTCTCAAAGTTGGCCTTGGATGATTTTATGAGTGATCGTAGTTTTTTGCTAGTATTGATCAGAGATGCCTTCCCTTTTAGGGATTTTGCTCTGTCATGTAGTAGCTTTCTCCTCTTGTTGTAGAGTTTGTTTATGGCTGGGGTCCACCAGACCGGGCGCCTGCCTTTGGTGGAAAGGGTCTTGATTTTATTAGGGATTGCTTGATCCATACATTCCTGGAGGTGCTCGTAGAAGGCATTTGTAAGGGTTTCAGCAGCGTGGGTTGTGGTTTCCACTGGCTCGGGGGCCTTGAAGGATACCACTCCAGTCTTAAGAAGTGTGAAGTTTGCTTTTGAGAAGTTCTTCACTGTGGTCTTTTAAATATGGAAAACTTAGGATCATCTACAGTCTGCAATGGGCTATGATAGGAGCCAGACACTTTATGAATACTCTAGGAGAGGTGGATAGCCCAAAGGGTAAGGCAGAGGACTGATAATGTGATCCACACACACAAAACCTAAAGAAACACCTGAAATCTGGAAACATAGGAATTTGATGATATGCATCTTTTAAATCCAAGGTTACTAAAAAAACTCAGATGAGGAAAAAGGAGTAAAAGGTTGTGAAGTAAAAGCATTTTGAACTTGGGCACTATCACAAACTTATTTAGGAAAGAAAGATCTATAACAGATCTCCAGGCATTTTCTTTCTTAGGCACTAAAAAAACATTCTTGAATGAAATCCTCTTCCCAACTGTGAAAGAGATGCTGCTTATATTATCATCTGAGACAGTATGTGCTGTAAGACAAGAGGGAAAAGGGTTGATATGGTAAATGAACAGAAATTCACTTCACTGGAGGAATTTCCTCCAACTGCCATTTGTATCTTAGCTGGATCAGCTTCAGAACCTATTTGTCTGAATGAATCTGTTGCCAAAAAAAAAAAATAGAAATGCAGATTTTCTGGAATGGATAAGAAACTGCCAGGGTGGAAGGGGGGTAAAGTCCCTTAATTGTGATTCTACCTTGACTGCCCCTTATTCTGGGGGGTTCCTGCTTTCATTCTAGAACCTCCCTGTCATTTTTTAAACATCTGCTTACCAGCATTTTGCTGAGACTGTTTCTTGACAAAACTGGAAGGAGGAGCAGGAAATACATTGGAAATTTTTGTAAAAAGAGGTCCGAGAGATTTACTGAATCAGTTTACCCCTCCCCATCACAATTTTGATGACCTGTGCAGAATAGGGTCCAAAAACTAAATCTCTATCCAAAGGAGAATTCAAAATCTCATGTTTTACATCTTCTTTAAGGTTCTCATAATGCAGCCAGGTAAACCTCCCCAACACAGTACCAAAGACAACAGCCCTGCAAACAGTCATAAACCCACTTTAAACAATGAGTAGTGACCTCAGAAATGGAAAAGAAAACCAACCACACATAGTAGAGTTTCCTCACAAGAGGAAAATGCAGTTAAAAAGTCCTCATACTTTCACAGTTAGTCAGGATAAACTTTAATATATGAGCCAGACAATTCAAAATTCTAAAAATCAAAGTTCCAGAAGCATACCTGTTTTCCTCATCCTTAGTAATAGCTCTACCACCCTTGTCAGAAGGATAAGAAATAAAAATGTTTGGCAGCACCTGGTTTAACTAAATGTGTAGCTGATGGGTGAGGTATGGGATTAGTGTATATAAGCGCTTAAAACTGAGGAACTTTGTACACTGTATCTGCATTTTTTGGTGCAGCAGGCTGTCTGCCTGGGGAAAACACATCCTCCAAAACTGACAACATTGGGGGATGGGTGAGGGTTCTTGGAATTCCATTTGTAGCAATACACAGTTTTTTCTGAGGGACTGAGAAACCCGTGTTCTCCCACAATGAAAATACTGGCACATTCTGGATATAGTCTCAGAGAAACAGAATCCCTCACAGGGAGATTTGGATACCATGGTTTACTCTGAAGCCGGATTACAAATCAGAGGAGAAAAACCTGCATCTGTCCTTTCACATTCTCCTACAGAATCAAAATCATGCACTTTTTCAGGGGAAAAGGAATCACTTTTTCTTTTACAAGGAACCACCTTATAAGAATGGTCAACAGAAGACCCAGAGCCAAGCCCAATAAATTACTTCTCTCCAGAGAGACTGGTATGGAGAAGTTAAATATGTAGTTTTCTGTTTCTTTTTGAAAGGGACATTGAGGCAAACAGATATAGTACTGCCAGCAACATATTCTCCAGGGATGGGCACAACATTCTGGCTAATAAAGACACACTGCCTGCCCCTTTCCCATGGCCAACAAGAGTGGACCCCAACAGCACCAGAGGATATGGCTAACCCTCGGTCCATACTGACTGTATGGACAACACTAGAGAGATCCGGGGAAAGGATGAGTGGTCTAAACCAGGTTTGGCCGCAGCAGGGTCACCCACCAGTGGCTGAGGCAAGTCAGTACCCTCATGTTGTGGCAAAGGCTGCTTAGTTAACTTTTTCTTTTTTGTGGCTGGAAGAAGGCGCAGCTGAGGGAATGGTAGTTTGTTCCATGGTAAGGATGAAAACAGTGCTCATTTCCCGGAAAACCTTTACAGCAATAATCGATAAAACAGAAAAGTTGCAAACACAGTAAAAGCTCTTTAAACACTTTTCTCAGCTCCAAAAAGTAAAATAATAATTTTCCACAGAAAAATTGTTTTAAACAACTTTTTTTCACAAAAGTAAAAAAAAAAGTGTGCTCCCTGCTCCCATTACAGGACCGTCCATAAAATTACTTTTCTGATTTTTTTTCTGCAGTTTTAAAATACTTTTGCTCAAAAGTAGTTTATAATGAAAAAGTAATTTGGAAGATTTTTTTCTCTAAAGGAACTTGTCTGCCCAGCATTGAAGCCGCATTAGCAGACCGTCAATCCTCAAAAGCCCACACTATCTTTGGCAGCAGGAAATTTCTGAAGGGCTTGGCACCCAAACCGGTTTTATAGTCAGCTCAGCTCAAGCTAATGGGTTGGACATGTGGAAGGTGCCCTGAAGTGTTGGAAGCTGATTGGCTGTTATATCCTAAGCAGGATACAAGCCATATAGCTTAAGCTACTGCAGCAATGATCAATAAGAAGAAAGTACAGTTTTGTACCTACCATAAATGTAGATGTTTGAGTGTTCACCCTGCTGCAGTCATCACACTTGGGTTATCCTGCCGTTAGGCGGTCCCGCAGTCGTCCCGAATTCCAAAGTCTTGGTCCGGCGTCGGTTGCTGTCGCTTCTTCCCTGACGTCAGTGCGCCAGGGGTATATAAGAGGCATCCAACACCATTTTCTTCAGTTTTTCTTTCCCCAGATGTCAGGTGCCCCCAATAGGTAGGCAATACATATATATATATATATATATATATACGGATTCACTTCATAACACTGAAACTTCATAATACTGAAAATGACAAAACTTCATAATACTGAAGACCAAAATACTGAAAGCTCAAAATACTGAAAACACATATTATGCGTAAACTCAGCTTAAACAACATAAATCATAACAATTTCTACCAAATATATGCAGGGGGGCAAACCCCCCTGCACCCCCCACATGGGGGGCTGCGCCCCCCACACCCCCTACTAATTATATATATCTACTCCAAGATTGCACTTAACTACACTATGTGCAATCTTGGAGTTGATATATTTAATTAGCAGGGGGTGTGGGGGGTGCAGGGGGGCTTGCCCCCCTGCATATAAAATTGTTATGATTTATGTTGTTTAAGCTGAGTTTACGCATAATATGTGTTTTCAGTATTTTGAGTATTCAGTATTTTGAGCTTTCAGTATTTTGGTTTCAGTGTTTTGAGTTTCAGTATTTTGATATTTCAATGTTATGAAGTGAATCCATATACACACACACACACACACGCACATATAGCTATATAAAAATAAAACAAAACCCTTAGGCACAAGCAAATACACCACAGAGGTAGTATAGGATAGAGTGGTAGAGATAAGTTCTGCTAGTTCAGAGGGGATGGAGGGAGGGTAACCTGGACTGCAGCAGGGTGAACACTCGAACATCTACATTTATGGTAGGTACAGAACTGTACTATGTTCATCGTGTTACCCTGCTGCAGTCATCACACTTGGGTTGAATCCCAAAGCTAAGGGTGGGAGGTGGAGTCAGACAGGGTTAGAAGAAGCTAGTAAGCCCTGCAAAACTGCAGTGGCAAAACCAGCTCTAGTCTTAGAGTATAGAGGGAAGTGATAGTGTTTGGTGAAGGTGTGCACTGAACTCCAAGTAGCAGCTTCCAGAATATCCTTGGTTGGCACTCCCCTGAGAAAGGCTGCTGATGTAGCTGTAGCCCTGGTGGAGTGGGACCTAATGTTAGCAGGTACTGGTTTCCCATGATGTGTGTAGCAGAAATGTATGCAATGTCCTATCCATTTTGAAATGGTCTGTTTTGAGATAGCTTTTCCTTGTGATCCTGTAGCATAGGCTACAAAAAGCTGGTCAGTTTTTCTGAAAGCCTTAGTTTTATCCAAGTAGTAACGTAATTGCCTGTGAATGTCCAAAGAGTGCAGGATTCTTTCTCCTTTGTTCTGGGGATTTGGGAAGAAGGTGGGCAAGTGAATGGTTTGGTTTAGGGCCACACTGGATAACACCTTTGGCATAAAGGAAAGATTAGTTCGTAGAGAGACTCTGTCTTGATGAAAAATGATGAAAGGTTCCACTGCCATTAGTGCCTGTAGCTCTGAGACTCTTCCAGATGAGGTTATTGCTAGTAGTAGGGCAGTTTTCCATGAAAGAAATTTTAAATCAGCTGAAAAAGCTGGTTCAAAGGGCGGCAGTGTACGCTTTTCCAGAACAAAGTTGAGATCCCAAGTAGGTGTTGGAGCTCTCCTTGGCGGTCTTAAGTTCTTAGCCCCTCTGAGGAACTGTCTTAGGAGTGGATGTGAGAATAAAGGAGGATCCGTGCTGTAATGAGCTGAAATTGCTGAGGCGTGGATCTTAATAGATGAAAAGGAAAGTCCTTTGTGTAACATCTCAGTTAAATATTGTAGAATCTGAGGGATGTTTGGATCAAGGGGATTTAGGCCTTTAGCCTGGTTCCAGGCGCAAAATCTTTTCCATTTGTCTGAATAGGTTTTCCTGGTGCTGGGCCTCCTGGCCTCCAGAATGACATCCATAACAGCTTTGGATAAAGGTGTTGGCTAGTTGTTTAGGTAATTTGCCATGCAGCCAGGTTTAAAATCTTGAGCTGGCTGTGTAGAATCTGATTGTCTCGCTGAGTGAGCAGGTGAGGAATTTGTGGCAAAATCCATGGTGGGCAGTGGGCCATGTTCCTTAAAATTGGGTACCAATGCTGGCGTGGCCAGTCTGGTGCAACCAGTATCATTTGTGGCCTTTCTAATCTGACTTTCAGCAGTACCTTTGCTAGAAGAGGCAGTGGAGGGAAGGCATACACTGTTAATGTTTTCCAACTGAATGAGAGGGCGTCCACTTTCCAAGCTAGTGGATGGAAGGTCTTTGTGCAAAATTTTTGAAGTTGGTGATTGTGGGGGCTTGCAAACAGATCTATGTCTGGGCGTCCCCATTTCTGAGCTATCATTGCAAATACTTGTGGATCTAGTTTCCATTCATGTGGATCCATGATGTTTCCGCTTAGGTCGTCTGCCAATGTGTTTTTTCTTTCCTGGCAGGAATTGTGCTTGTAATTGAACCTGGTAAGACAGTGCAGTGTTCCACAAGGTCATTGCTTGCCTGCATAGAGGGCAGGAATGTGTGCCCCCCCTTGCTTGTTTATGTACCACATGACTGTGGTATTGTCAGTCTTTATTATTAGCTGTCCTGGGTGTAGAAGGTCCTTGAAAGCTGTTAGGGCATTCTGTACTGCTAGCATTTATTTTTGATTGATATGCAGATGCCTCTGATCTGTAGTCCATTTGCCCTGAATGCACTGCCCTGCCATGTGGGCTCCCCAGGCATAGTCCGATGCATCTGTTGTCATAGTTTGCCTGGCTGTGGGTAAGGTGAAAGGCTGACCCTTGTTGAGGTGACATGCCTGTGCCCACCATAGAAACTCCTGTTGAAGGCAGGGAATGAGTGGTATCATCGTTTCCAAGCTGTGGCTGTGCTGAGTCCATACACTTTTCAGGTACCATTGTAATTTCCTCATATGCAGTTTTGCAAATGGTATTAGTAGTACGCAAGATGCCATGAATCCCAAGGCCTGCAGAATTTTTCTTGCAGGGAGTTGGTCTTTGTTGCCATTATTTTGAAATATTGAAACAGCTGTCTTTGCTTGTCTGGCGTGAGATAAACCATCTGGGCCATTGTATTCAAGCTGGCACCCAGGAATATTATGTTTTGTGAGGGCACTAGTTTTGATTTCTTTTCGTTTACCGTGTACCCTAGGCAACTTAGAAGGTGTTTGACAAATGCCAGATGCTTTAAAAGAATGTCCTTGCTTTCTGCTTGAATAAGGCAATCATCCAGGTATGGGTATACTTGAATTCCTCTTTGTCTGCAGTATGCAATTACTGGTGCCAGGCATTTTGTGAAGACCCTGGGCGCAGTAGATAAGCCAAAGGGCAGTGCAGAGAATTGATAATGCGTTGAACCTGCAATGAAGCGGAGGTATCTTCTGCAATTTTGTCCGATAGGGACATGCAGGTATGTCTCCTTGAGGTCCAAAGTGACTAGCCAAGCATTCTTGCCCAGCATGGGAAGAAGCTACTGTAGTGTTAGCATCTTGAATTTTGGTACTTGCAGATAGGTGTTCAGAATTGAAAGATCCAGAATGGGTCTCCATGCTTTGTCTTTTCTTGGGACTAGGAAAAGTCTTGAGTAAAACCCTTGTCCTTGCGCCTGTGTAGGTACCTGTTGAATGGCTCTCATGTTCATGAGAGCTGTAATTTGTTTTTGTGCCTCAGCCCATTGATTTGGTGGCAGGTTTGGCATTCCTTTGATCCTTGGTAAGGTATGAAAGTGGAATCTGTATCTTTGAGAGACAATGTTTAGCACCCATTTGTCTTTTGTGATGATGTGCCAGTTGTCTGCAAAAAAATGCTAGTTTTCCTCCCAAGGGAGTTGCCAGGAGAGATTTGCTTGGTAGTTTGAGGACAGAGTTATTCTGTTTGTCTTCTGCTAGCTTGGGGCCTGTCTTCTCCTCCTTTCTGGGTAGCAGAACCCCATTGGCGAGGTTTGTAAGGGCCCTGTGACTGACCTCTGCCCCTTGGGCGTCTGTATTTGCCCCTCTGTGATCTGTCTGAAGCTGGAAAGGACCAGTTTTTTGTTGGCCAATTTCTGCTGAAATGAGGGGGTTGTACCTGCAAAAAATCCTTGACCGTTTGCATAGACTTTGCCTTATCCTCCATTTTCTTTAAAACCTCTTCTGCTTTGACACCAAATAATACATCCTGCTGTAAAGGTGCATCCAATAATTTTGCTTTAACATGGTCAGGGAGGGTTTGTTCTTTTCACCAAGCATGTCTACGTATGACAGAGCCAGTAACAGCTGCCCTAGAGGAAGCTTCCAATGAATCAAATCCGCATTGTAAAGTATGTTTGCCCGCCTGTTCAGCTGCATGCAACAGATCCTGCATTTCCTTGAATTCAGGCTGTTCTGAATGTGTGCTCGTTTTTTGTTTTAACTGAGACATTAGGAATTGTTGATATTTCAACATGTGAAACTTGCAATTTAATGCTCTCATAGCCAGAGTAGCTGAGGTGTAAATTTTCTTTTCCCATCTATCTAGGGCTCTGGAATCCCTTTCAGAGGGCACAGGATTTTTAGCATAGAAGCTTTTGCTCCCTTAGGACCCTGGGAAATTGTTTCTGGGTCAGCTACAGGGCTTTTATAAAGGAATTTGTGTGAGTCAGGTACTCTGTAGTATCTGTCTGGTTTGGCAGGAGCAGGAGGAAGAGAGTCTGGATTTAAACTAGACTCCAAGTAAACATCATCCACAATATCTAGAACAGGAGGGATAGCAAGAGGTCTGTGCTGGGGTAGTAAAAGGAACTCTCGGAGCCTTTTCTTAGAATCTGAGTAATCCTGGCCTTCCCAGTGGAAATGTTCCCTCATGGTATGTAAAGTTTCCCCAAAGGAGTAGTCTTCAGGGGGAGATGCTGAGGGAATAGAGCCTTCAGCATCAGAATCTAAATAAGGTGGAAAATTGTAATCCTGTTCCTCAGAAGAATCTGAGGAGAGAGAGAGAAACCTGGTCAGAGGATGCATAATCCTCCTTTTGTCTTGGTCTTTTATCAGGAGGGGGATGGGAACCCCTGATAAGGGTAATCAAATCTTCAGCCATCTTAAGCATCTGTTTCTTAGGCATGGGGCCTTGAACTGTAGACTGATGTACAGTTTTCTTAGGTTTTAAAGGAGTTCTAAGTTTAGCATAAGATTTAATGGTGAGTGTAGTCGGTCTGAAGACACCTTCAGCAACCGAAGGTGTTTCCACTGCACAGGAGTCTAGTTCTGCTCCGGTGTCGGTAGATGGCTGCGTCGGCCTAGTAGACTCCGCTTGGGAATCTGCAGCTGTCTGGGTTTCCAGTTCTGCGGTCGTCAGGGGCTGCGTAGGTGCCTCACTGAAAACCGGAGAACCGGCCCAGCTGAGGCCTCGGGGCCTGGCTTATTCCTAGGCTGCCTGTCCTTATCCTTGCATTTATGAATGGCGGTCGTCGGCTGCTCCGACGGCATGATATAATTAAATTTCCTACCAAAGTAATGCTGTGCGAAGTCAAAACGGCGTTTGATAGTTCGTTTATTAAACCTAGCGTAAAACCGACAACCTGTGATGTCGTGGTCTGGGCCTAGGCAAGGAATACAATTGGAATGAAAGTCCTTATGAGGTATTTGCTTCCCACAAGAAATGTAATTGTTAACTTTTTCTGACATCAGACTGAGGCAAGAAAATGTTCCCCAACGGGGTACTTAGCTTTATTGAAGACTTCAGACTGAAATTCAAATCAAAAATCTCAGGTGTTGGCCGACCAGTACTTGCGAACTGCTTCTGCTTCGGGCACCGCGTGGCAAGAAAAACTGAAGAAAATGGCGTTGGATGCCTCTTATATACCCCTGGCGCACTGACATCAGGGAAGAAGTGACAGCAACCGACGCCGGACCAAGACTTTGGAATCTGGGCCGACTGCGGGACCGCCTGACGGCAGGAAAACCCAAGTGTGATGACTGCAGCAGGGTAACACGATGAACATCATGGAGAGATCATATCTCTCAACCTGGAATCAAAATTCTGGACAAGGCCCATGAAAAATAGGTACAAATCTCTATGCTGATTAGCATAAAATTTGCACACATAATTACATAACCCCACCCACTCCAATAGAATTGTGGGATAACTTTCAAACACAAACTGATGAACAGGCAACCAAAATATGGCACCAGAGTCCCCCTGCAGCCATTCCAATGTCCCATTACCTGGCTATTTCACCCCATTTACCATAAATGATAACGTGTGCATACTGCTTTACTTCTACAATGATTATTTGGATTTTATTTTTACATTTTATAGCACAATGCACAAACACGAATAGGTATCTGCTAAACAAAGCAATACTGTCTCACAATGAAAATAGACTTGGTATTAAAACTTCTCTGCCCTTGAAACTCACATTCATTGAAACCCACAACACATCCAAAGAAAATGCATCTGGCCAGTGGTGGATAAAGATCACCGTTGGGCTGTTGTCAAATCATAGGCCCCTTGCACACAAAACAAGAAACATACATGTGTTCTTTGATACACCTTCCTGACTTTATTAAATTATATTCCTTGTATAATACAGCACACTTGTTAGACTTAAGTTAGAGCGCATTTTAAATTTATAGTTTGAACATTTTTCCAGTAGGCAATGAAACAAAATGCACGAACCAATAATGACAAAACTGCACAGTTCAGAACATTTCCATCATAAAAGTGTAAATATATAAATAGAATGACAGTAGTGTAAGCCATAGGCATGTTGCACAGCTTCTTGCACTTGTTTTCAGTTTCAGTTTTTTTTTTTTGGGGGGGGGCAAAAACCAGAGACACATTTTAATCATTGCTTGTACAATTTTGGAAAGTTGCTAAAATAAAACATGTTACCACCATAAATTTCACTGCCAAGTCTTGAACTCAGGACCTTGTGCACTACAGTCAGAACAACATACCCCTATGTCAAATCATCAGCTTCTTGAAAGACAGTTAGACTGAAACTTAAATGGCTATCATTGAGTGAATTCACTTGTCACTTCTCACCATAACTCTCAACCTCTTAGCACAAAAAACCCAGACAAAGCCAATAATGGGGGAATACAACCCCAAAATAGGGACACATTTAAAATACTTAACTGATCTTATAAACGTAGAACATTGCTAGAAAAAAATGTTTTATGTTACCATTTATTTTCTGAAGAATATGAAGTCTGAAATTCAAATGCCTAGCATTATTTAGTGAATTCAATCAATCATTCAGTGCTTTGCAACAAAAATTCTTAAAACCACAGATTTAATGAGGAAGAGAACAAACCACACACAGACACACCAAGTACCTTAAAAAAGCTGTGCGATAATTCCGCATTCTGCCCAGAATCCATCTGGCCCATTCTGCAGTTGTAAAACCTAAAACCAATCCATAACAGCATAACTGGCAGTCCGACCCATCTATTTTTGGCCTTTCTTTATTATTATAGCAAGCTCAGCTATGGAGTCATGTATGGATTTTCATTTATATTGTGTCAGACAAACTCAGTCTGCTTTTATTCAGGAATATACAGTTGAAAACAATGAAATTAAAACATGTCCTTTGAATACTTAATAGCGTTCATACATGTACTTTGGCCAGGATTCAAAGCAATGAAATTTAAGCCATGTTCTTTTTACACTCAATCACATTCATAAATGTACTTTGAACAGCATTCAGAGACAGAGTGTAATGTGAAAAGCCAGTGTGCAGAAGACTGAGTAGAAAAGGCTTGGTCCCATTTAAGATTTCTGAAGTGCTACTACAAAAGTGATATGTTATTCTGCAGAAAGCGGACATGTGTTATTCAGTACTTATGCAAAAAGGCTAATACAGCATGAAGAGCCATGGCACTCCTTTTGACAAACGATGATAGTGGGTATAAAAGCTGCCTACTGAAACTGTGTAAAAGCATGTAAGCACAGCTAAGTGACACTACTTTGCAGGAGCTTCCATTCCTAAATATGCCTGCACACACACAGACAGACACACAGACAGACACACAGACAGACACACACACAGACACACACACAGACACACACACAGACACACACACAGACACACACACAGACACACACTACTTAAAGCATTCAGAGAAGCAAGCTGTGCGGCAACTCCGCGTTCTGCCCAGAACCCATCTGGCTCACTCTGCAGTTGTAAAACCTAAAAACAATCCATAAAGGCACAATTAGCAGTCCAACCCACTTGGTTCACTCTGCAGTTGTAAAATCTAAAACCAACATTGAGCTTAAATCCATAATGGCAGTCCCAGTATTCAAACAGACGTGCTCCAATGCATATCCCTTGAGCTTAATTCTGACAGACTGACGGAGCTGATGTCATCACTCACGTGATGACGTCAGCTCCAAAAGTACAAAAATTAAAAAGTCTAAAAAATAGATGAAAAAAAATCAGAAATGAAGGGGTGCCACTCAGGAATCATGGCACCCCATTATTTGGGTCCCCAAAACTCAGTAAAAAACAAATAATTCGGGACGGTTAGGAGGTCTGGGAGAGATCCAAAACAGGTCTCCATGAGTTCACCATTTTCTGGAACCAGAAACACTCTGGAATAAAAGTCCCTTCCCAAATGTTTTACAGGAACATGGTCTATGACACCAGCTTCTAGCATGTTGGAGAACCTGAGGAAAAGTACAGTTTTGTACCTACCATAAATGTAGATGTCCGAACAGGATAGCATCTGCAGTCATAACAAATGGGGTTGTCCTGTCGTCAGGCAGCCCTTCGGTCGGCCGGATTCCAAAGTCTGGGTCCGGCTTCGGCTGATGTTGCACTTCACCCGACGTCATCTCTGCTGGTCTTCGGGTATAAAGGCATCAGCCGACGCCATTTTCCTCAGTGTTTCTTGCCCCAGATGCCAGTTGCCCTCTTGGAAAGCTAAATTTTGGATAAATGCCAATGTTTCCAAAGAAAAGTAGAAGGCAAACACAAAAAATAAGCATGTATGTACATATATACAAACAAATACACCATAAGAGACTCCCCCCCCAGCTAGCTATTAGGAGGGTAAATACCCTAGGAGTACCACAGAGGGGAAGGAGGGTGGGTAATCCTGACTGCAGATGCTATCCTGTTCGGACATCTACATTTATGGTAGGTACAAAACTGTACTATGTCCTTCAAGGATGCATCTGCAGTCATAACAAATGGGTAGAATACCATAGCCAAACTAGGGGTGGAGGAAGAAAAATTATGGTGTAGTTAGGATCCCTTGCAGTACAGCAGTGGCAAACCCTGCTCGGGATCTAGAGTATAGAGGTAAATTATAATGCTTGGCAAATGTATGCACGGAGGTCCAAGTAGCCGCCTCAATAATGTCCTTGGTTGCCACTCCTCGTAAGAAAGCTGTGGTAGTGGCTGTAGCCCTTGTAGAATGAGGTCTTATGTTCTGTGGAATTGGTTTTCCATGGTAGGAGTAACAGAATCTTATGCAATTTCCTATCCATTTAGAGATTGTCTGTTTGGAAATTGCTTTTCCTTCCCTTCCTGTTGCATAGGCTACTAAAAGCTGGTCAGTTTTTCTGTTACCTTTGGTTCTGTCCAGGTAGTAGCGTAACTGCCTATGTACATCCAAGGTATGCAGTAGTCTTTCCCCCCTGTTCTGTGGATTGGGAAAGAAGGTAGGTAGGTGGATTGCCTGGTTTAAAGACACTCTGGATACCACCTTAGGCATAAATGTAGGATTAGTTCTCATGGACACCCTATCTTGATGGAAGATTAGGAAGGGTTGCACTGCCATTAAGGCCTGTAGTTCCGAAACCCTCCTTGCTGAAGTAATTGCCAGTAGGAAAGCAGTTTTCCATGATAAGTGTTGCAGATCTGCTGTTGCTGCTGGTTCAAACGGAGGGAGTGTCAACTTTTCTAGCACAAAGTTCAAGTCCCATGCTGGTAATGGTGGTTTCCTAGGAGGTTTTACATTCTTGATCCCTCTGAGGAACTGCCTGAGTAGAGGATGCGAAAAGACAGGTGGATCAAAGCTGTATTCTGCTGAAATAGCTGATGCATGTATCTTGATGGAGGAATAGGACAGGCCTGTATGTAGAAGCTCTGCCAAGTACTCCAGGATGTTAGCAATATCTATGTTCGACACATCTTTTCCTCTTTCAGCACTCCAAATGACAAACCTTTTCCATTTTCCTGCATAGTTCCTTCTTGTTGAAGGTCTGCGGGCTTCAAGGATAACGTCTTTAACCCTTTGGGATAGGTCTGGGTTAGTTGCTGCTATGTGATGTTCCAGGCAGTCAGTTGCAAGGTTTTTAGGTTTGGATGCATGATGTTGTAGTTGTTCTGAGTTAACATCAAAGGCATCAGGGGTATTGACCACATTCTCCCCCGAGACATGCTCCTCAGCAATGGGTACCAGTGTTGTCTTGGCCAATTCGGAGCTATCAGGATTATCCTTGGACCTTCCTCTTTGATTTTCAGTAGTACCTTGTGCATCAAGGGAAGAGGTGGAAATGCATATGCTGTCAGGCCTTTCCAACTGAAGGATAGAGAGTCCACCTTCCATGCAAGTGGGTGGTATGTCCTTGTGCAGAATTTTTTGAGCTGGTGATTGAGTGGGGATGCGAATAGGTCTATTTGTGGCATTCCCCATTTCTTTGTGATGGCCTTGAAGATGTCTGGGGTGTAGCATCCATTCGTGAGCATCCGAGGTGGTTCTGCTTAACATGTCTGCTAGGGTGTTTTCTTTTCCCGGCACAAATATTGCCTGTAACTGGATGTTGTAGCTCACAGCCAGATTCCAAAGGTCCAGAGTCATTCTGCATAGGGGGTATGAATGAGTGCCTCCCTGTTTGTTGATGTACCACATGACTGTGGTGTTGTCTGTCCTTATCATTAAATGGCCTTCTTTGAGGAATGGTCTGAATTTCTGGATTGCTAGTTTTACTGCCAGCATTTCTTTTTGGTTTATGTGCAGGTGCAGCTGATCTTGAGTCCACAATCCTTGTATGCATTTGTCCAACATGTGCGCCCCCCAGCCTAGGTCTGAGGCATCCGTTGTGATGGTTTGGCTTGCTTGAAAGTTGTGGAAGGGTAAGCCTGGGTTTGACTGGCATGCTTGAGCCCACCATAGGAACTCCTGTTTTAGGCATGGGATTAGTGGGATTTCGGTTTCTAAGCTGTGCCTGTGTTGAGACCATAAATTCTTTAGGTACCACTGTAGCTTTCTCATATGCAGTCTGGCATGTGGGACCAAGATTATGCATGATGCCATGAAGCCCAAGGCCTGCAGTACTTTTCTTGCTGTTAGTTTGTTCTGCTTTGTTAATGCCAAGGGAGTTCTTTTTGTTTTTCTGCAGTTAGGAATGCCATTTGTTTTACTGTGTCCAATTCCGCACCCAAGAATGTTCTTGTTTGGGATGGTATCAGCCTTGACTTTTGTAAATTGACTGTGTATCCCAGGGCTTGTAGTAAGCAAATGACTCTTTGTAAATCTGTTGTCAGTTTGCTTTTGTTGTCCGCTTGTAACAGGCAGTCGTCCAGGTATGGATAAATTTGGATTTCCTGTAGTCTGCAGTGAGCGATTACTGATGCTAGGCATTTTGTGAATACTCTGGGCGCAGTAGATAAGCCAAAGGGCAATGCTGAGAATTGATAATGCTCTGATCCTGCAAGAAATCTGAGGTATCTTCTGCAATTTGGTCATATGGGGACGTGCAGGTATGCCTCCTTGAGATCTAGAGTTACCAGCCAACACTCCTTGCCCAGCATGGGAAGAAGTTGCTGTAGGGTCAGCATTTTGAATTTTGGGACAATGATGTATGTGTTTAAGACGGACAGGTCGAGAATAGGTCTCCAACTTTTCTTTTCTTGGTACTAGGAAGAGTCTGGAGTAGAATCCTTTTCCCTGTTCTGTTATTGGTACTCTTTCCACAGCTCTCATCTTTGCTAATTCCGCTATCTGCTTTAGAGCTTCTGTTTTTTGATTTGGAGGTAGGTTTGGCATTCCTCTTTTTACTGGTAAGGTGTGGAAGTGGAACCTGTAGCCTTGGTCTATGGTTTGCAAAATCCACTTGTCTTTTGTGATATAGTGCCAATTTTTCAAAAATAAGGCTAACTTTCCGCCTAAAGGTGCTGCTATTTGCTCCCTGGTAGGCGGTGTCAGAGCCAAGTCACTGTGATTGTCCTGTTGCAGTGGCAGCGGTTGTGTCTGTGCCTCAGTTATTGCCTTGCCACTGTCGTCCTCTGTAGGCACCTCCTCTGGATTGATTTCTGCCTCTAGAGCGTCTATTCCTGCCTCTTTGGGATTTTGAGGAGTCTGGAAAGGACCAATTTTTGGCAGGCCAGTTCCTGCTAAACCTTGGGGGCTGAACCTGTAAGAAATCTTTAACTGTTTGTACAGATTTTGCCTTCTCTTCCATTTTCTTCATTACTTGCTGAGCAGGTGTACCAAATAGACTGGCCTTATCCATAGGAGCATCTAACAGCTTTGCTTTTAACATGATCCGGTAAAACCTGTTCTTTCAACCATGCATGCCTTCTTATCACTGTGCCAGTCATGGCTGATCTAAATGAAGCCTCCAGTGCATCATAGCCACATTTTAAAGAATGGTTACTAACCTGTTGGATGTTATTCACCATTTCTAATACATATTTCTTATCTAAGGAGTCATCAGAGGACAGCTTTTTAGTTAACTGATCAAGCATAAACTCTTGGTATTGGATCATATGAAACTGACAGTTTAAAGCTCTAGCCGAGAGAGTAGCAGAGGTGTAAACTTTTTTCCCATCTCTCTAAGGACCTGGATTCCCTTTCAGAAGGAATAGGGTTTTTTGCTGAGGTCGAGGCTACTGCCTTAGGCCCCTGGGATATAGTTTCAGGATCTGCAAGTGGGGCCTTGTATAGGTGGTGATGAGTGTCTGGCACCCTGTAAAATCTATCTGGTTTGGCAGGGGCTGGAGGTAAAGAATCAGGAGCAGTGCAAACATCATTAAATGCATCATCCACAACAGGCAGTACAGGAGGTATAGCTAAGGGCCTATGTTGTGGTAAGTGCAGAAATGTCCTAAGCCTTTTTCTTGAATCTGAGAAATCTTGTCCCTGCCATTGGAATTGTTCTCTCATGGCATGTAAGGTTTCCCCAAAGGAAAATTCCTCTGGTGGAGAGGCAGCTGGAATGGATTCTTCAGCATCGGAATCTTCATAAGTGGAAAAAGGAGCCTCTGGCTGGTCTGTAATGTCTGAGTCATCCAGAATCATCAGAGGACACTGGCTCGGGGCTCTGCTCTAGGTCTCTTTTCTGGGGCTGAGAGGCCCTGTCTGGGTGAGATTGGGATCCCTAATTAAGGATATTAGATCCTCTGCCAGAGTAAGCATTTGTGAACTAGAAGTGGGCGTGTGTGGGGGGGCTTAACAGGCACTGATTTAACAGATTTGGCTGCTTTAGCCCTGGCAAAGGCCTTAATAGACATGGCTGCAGGAGGCCTAGCAGCACCACGTGCTGGGGTAGAGACATCCAAAGGGATGGTGTCTGATAAATCACTAGGAACCACAATTGTAGGCAAAATTTCTGAGGCCGATTCAACTAAGGTAGCAGGAGCCTCAGTAGTAGTCATGGATTCGGCTGAAAATTGACCGGTTTTCTCGGTTTCGGCCGAAACCGAGACACTCGCTTGCTTAACCGTGGTTTCGCCAAAACCGGACCGCGAGTGTCGGTCTTTTTCTTTGCGTTTTTTTAACAATTTGGGTAGTCGGAGGATCCGACGGCATAATGTACGCAAAATCTGAGCCGAAAAACTGTTCAGCAAACTCCGACCGACGCCTAAGCGTTCGGTTGAAGGAAGCACAGGCCGAACAGGCTGCTACGTCGTGGTCTGGGCCTAAGCAAGGCAGGCAGTAAGAGTGGAAATCTTTATGAGGTATTTGTTTCCCACAAGTTAAACAGTTATTGACTTTTTCTGACATCGGCTGAGGCAAGAAAGAGTCCCCAACGGGGTACTTAGCTTTTAGAAGTCTTCAAGTAGTATTCGGTAGTAGTAATCTCTGGATCTGACCGACCGGCACTTGCGAACAGCTTCTGCTTGGCGCCACGGCAAGAAAGACTGAGGAAAATGGCGTCGGCTGATGCCTTTATACCCGAAGACCAGCAGAGATGACATCGGGTGAAGTGCGACATCAGCCGAAGCCGGACCCAGACTTTGGAATCCGGCCGACCGAAGGGCTGCCTGACGACAGGACAACCCCATTTGTTATGACTGCAGATGCATCCTTGAAGGACATCAACTCTGTTTGGTTTGGAAGTTGAGGGGGAATCCCCATTAAAGGAGGAGGAGAATCCATCCACTGCTAGTTGTAACCAGACTAAATGACTTAAAAAAAATCTGACAGGCTGGAGCACTGAGGGACAGATGATTTGAAAGTGGAAGGAAAATAGGGATAGGAGGAAGAGGGGAAAGGAAACCAGGTCTCTACACACAGGGTAATAGGATGATATATTACTAGGCTATCGACCCAGAAGTCATTTTAAGCCTAGCCATTTCAACCCAATGTAATACCCTAGAGGTACTAGTCAATATCTATGATTGCATTTAGTGATAATTGCCCATGTCCAGGAGGGTTGTGGGCACTATCCCCAATAAGAATTTATGGTACCCCATCCACTCATCCATGTTCCTCTTGAGCAGTGTCATAGAGGTGCTCTGTTTCACATCAGCTGGTAACCTGTTCCAAAGCCATGGCAGTTGCTGGGAGATAAATCTGTCCCTTTAGCATGTCCTATCATCAGTGGCCTTGGTTACACTTTCAAAGAAATCCACCAGATTTAACAGGCAGGATCTGCCCTTCACAAAGCCAAATTGGGTAGGGTCCAGGGTTTGGAGGTCACCTATGTCTTTATGAGGTCCATACTAATACATTCCATGGCCTTACTGATGAGTCAGGCTTATGGGTCTGTAATTCCCTGGGTCGGTTGCTGGGCCACCTTTGTAGAGGGGAATAACTGTAGCTGTTCTCTATTCCGCAGGAACAAACCATGTGGTTAGGCTATGATTGAAAAGGGTACATAGTGGTGATGCTAGCTCATGTTTTAGTGTGTTTAGAAGACAGCTTGGAATGTCATCTGTTCCCATAAAGGCCATGTTCTTTGCCTTGGATAGGGCTTCGAGGGCCTGCTTTTCAGACATATAAGGTGGGGGGTGGTTGGGGGACGGTTTGTTGCAAGTTAGGAGGGGATAAGGGAGTGAAATTTTCACAAACCTATCCACTAGCAAGTTTGCTATCTCTGTGGGGTCAGTTTGTGTAATATCGTTGGCCACCAGTTCTGCATATGCTTGAGTCCTGCCCTTTAGGTTATGTACATAGCTGTAAAAGGCCTTATGGTTATCCTTGGCAGTACTTGCTAGGTTTCTTTCAAAGGAGCTCCTGGATGATTTGACAAGTTGTCTTATTTTCCTGTTAAGGCTGAGGAGGGTGCTTTTCCATTGTTGGGTCTTTGTCTTTGTTTTCTTGGACAGCAACTTTCTGCATTTATTGCAGATTTTGTTGATGGTGAAGTCCACCATGACCGCTTGATTTTACTTGGGGCTCTGGCTTTGATTCTATCTGGTACAGCCGAGTTTATACACTTATGTAAGTGACTGTACAGGGCTTTAGTGTAAGCTTCAGTACAGTTACCACTTTCAGCTTGGGGTGGGGCTTGGAATGCATTTATACCTTCACCTAGGAGGGTATAGTTTGCCTTAGTCACGTTTTTTAGTCTGATTTCACCCTTTGTGAGTTCTGGTGTTAGTGTCAGTTTAGACTGATTTGTGGTCAGTTTTAACTAATTAGGGTCCAAAGGCTGCATTAGCGCACCTGTTTGACATGTTGGTGAGGAGCAGATCTAGAATGTTTGTTCCTCTTGTCAGGGTATGGGCAATTTGCTCCAGAGCATTTGAATTCACAAAGTCAAGGAAATTTTGTGCTAGTGATTTTGGGCTAGAGTAGGTTTCCCAGCTGATGGTGGGATAATTGAAATTCCCATAACCAGTGTGTCTCGTAAAATTTAGACCATCTTCAGTTTAGGTTACGTATGCTTCATGGGTGTCATGGCCCACGGAGGGGGATCTATAACTGGCTAGGACTTGAATGGCGGTCTTACCCACTGTAACCTGCACCTGGAGTAACTCCATGGAGTTGTCCAGTCTAACCAGACATGAGGCGAATATATCTCTAATATACATTGAACCACCATCTCTATTGGTTTTCACACATTCCTTTTGCGGTCTAAAGGTGTGTGGAAGGCACTGTAGCCTTGCAGGGCCGGGGTACTCTCCGAGGCCGTAAACCAGGTTTCTGTGACTGCACAGACATCTACATCTTCTAGTGATAGAAGTGCTTTCAGGGAGTGCAGCTTTTAGTTTAATCTCCTAGCATTTAGCAGCATGGCCCTTATTTTGTTCTGACTGGTTAAGTTCACATCGGTAATGTTATTTTCAAGACCTTGCTTAAAAAAGGCACTATAGGGGAGGCAAAAGCCTTTCCCAGCAACTGAAAGTCTAGGGGTGCCAGCTGCAAACTATCTCTGACAAAGCAGCAAGGTTTGTCGACCATGGCTTCCCAGGCAGACAGGAACTGGATCCCCATGGAATAACACCAAAAACTAAGCCAATTATTGAAAATCATTTTTTGTTTATACTGTGGCATCATTCTGAGTGAGGGTAGTATGCTGCTCAAGGCTAGGAACATATCTGCCTGGGACACATACTCAGAGAGCTCAACCATGTCTCTCTTCATATAGTCCAGTGAGGTACATTTCATAGGTGTGTACTTGGCTAATGGCCCTGGAGCCTTTACAAGCCTAGCCCATAGGATTACCCTGGCATCGTGCCACCCGACCTTAGTTCCCAGTGCCTCTGTCGAGAAGAGCTGCTGGAGTGATCCCCAGGGTGAATTCTTTATTTCCCATCCACTCACCAAGATTTCTCTTGAAGACTGCCAGTGAGGGGCTCCGTTTGACATGTATGGGAAGTCTATTCCACAGCATAGGCAGTCTCTGGGTTATGAACCTGTCCCTCCAGCACGTTTGGTTGATTTTGGTAAGGAGGTTAAGGTCTCTGGAGCATGTGGTGCAGAGGGGTTGGGATTTATTTAGATGTAGCATTTCTAACAGAGCTGGCTCAGACATGACTTTGTAAGTAAAGCAGAGACTGCCTCCAAGTAGACGATATGACAAAGAGAATAGTTGGAGATTTTTTGAGTCTGTCCATATAAGACAAGTGTTTAAGGCCTAGGATCTTCTCTGTAAGGTACTTTTGCAGCCTCCCCAGTTGTTGCAAATGTCTAGTGAGGTACATGCCAAATGGGGCATTGTACTCAATGATTGGCCTAATGAGGGAAGAGTAGAGGGAAACAATGACCTCTTTCTTCCTGGTTGCAAAACCCTTAGTAATGAGATGTTCATAGGTTCATAGGTTCATACTAGGCTATCTGCCCGAGGGCATTTACAAGCCTAGCCCATCGTTTTGTGGCTTACGCCACCCCTTTAGTATGGGGAACTATACCCATTATTTTGCTGTGCCTCTGTCGAGCAGTGACACTGAGGTAATCCCTGGGGTATATCTGCGATCTCCCATCCATTGGTCAAGATTTCTCTTGAACAAGGCCAGCGAGGTGCTCTGCCTCACATGTACCGGGATTTTGTTCCACAGCATAGGGAGTCTTTGGGTGATGAATCTATCCCTCCAGCATGTCCTATTAATAGCCGTGTCGAGGTTTAAGTCTCCCAGCTTGTGGCTCTGACGGATCTAGATTTTTTGAGGTGAAGCATATTCATCAAATCTGGGTTTGACATGGCCTTGTATGTTAGGCAAAGGTCACCTCTGAGCAAGCGGTAAGCGACTGAATAGAGCTGGAGTTCTTTCAGTCGGGCAGCATAGGACAGATTTTTGAGACCCTTTATCCTTTTGGTGAGGAACTTTTGTGGCCTCTCCAGCTGCTGCAAGTGTCGGGTCAGATACATTCCGAATGGGGCATTGTACTCAATCATTGGTCTGATGAGTGATGAGTAAAGGAGACTATGACCTCCCTTGATCTAGATGAGAATCCCTTCATGATAAGGTGGGCAATGTAGAAGGTCTTCCTGACTACTTTAGCTACATGGGTGTCGAATGACAGACTACTATCAACCTGGGTCCCCAGGTCCCTGATAACTTCTTCTGTGCTCAGTGGATTGCCACCTATTTGGTAGCTAGGGGTAACCTTGTTTTTCCCGAAGGGTATGACTATGCATTTTTGGCATTTAACTTTAGGCCGTGGCTCTGGCACCAGTTATCCGTTTCTGTGAGACCCTTCTGAAGGATATCTGTGTCAGATGTGTTTTCTACTATGGCGCCAGTTTGCAGTCATCTGCAAACTTTGTCAGCCATAACCCTCCTGTGTTTGCTTGTACTTGAAAAGTAGATGCCAAACAAGAGTGGGCCCAGGACTGAGCCCTGTGGGACACCACTTGTGACAGGCTTTGAGTCTGACATGGCGCCAGCAACTCTGACCCTGTGGGTTCTGTCACTCAGCCAGTTTGCAACCCATCTTGTGATGTATGGGTTAACATTTAAGCTGATGAGTTTTTCAATGATACCCGAGTGGGGTATTGTATCAAGGCCTTAGCCAGATCGAGGTAGGCTGTATGGACTGCCTTTCCCTCATCAATGGCTTTGGTGACTGTTTCAAAAAGTCAACCAAGTTTAAAAGGCATGATCTGCCTTTGACAAAGCCAAACTGGGTTGGATCCAAAGTCTGCAAATTCCTATGTCTTTATTTATGAGGTCCATTATGATCCTCTCCATGGCTTTGCAGATAAGGCTTGTCAAGCTAATGGGCGGTAATTTCCAGGGTCGGTGGAGGCACCGCCTTTGTGAAGTGGGACCACAGTTGCAGTGCGCCACTCCTGGGTGCGTATCCAGAGGTAAGACTTTGATTAAACAGCTGTCCTAGCTCTGGGTTTAATTCCTCATTGAGTTCGTGGAGCACACAGCCGGGGACACCATCAGGTCCCATGGATGCTGTGTTTAAAGCTTTGGAGAGAGCAGTACTCAGTTGGGGGCTGGAGATGTTTGGGGGCTGCAATCGTTTGGTATAGATATCTCTCCTTTTGGGAGGGGGAGAAGTTTGCACTGAACCTGTCAGCCAGTATGTTGGCAATGTCTGTAGGATCAGTAATCTTCACATCATTTTGAACTAGTTCTGAGCATATCTGGGAGTTTCCTCCTAGGTTTCTAACATAGCTAAAGAAGGCCTTATGATTGTCTTTTGAGTCTTTAGCTATTTTTCTCTCGAAATTTGCTTTGGATGATTTTATGAGAGCTCTTAGTTTTTACTTATAGTGATCAAGGGTGTCTTACCTTTTAAGGATTTTGCTCTATCTTGTAGTAGCTTCCTCCTTTTGTTGTAGAGTTTGTTTATGGCTGGGGTCCACCAGACTGGACGCTTGCCTTTGGTACAAAGAGTCTTTGTTTTGCTTGGGATTGCCTTATCCATGCAGTCCTGCAGGTGCTGGTAGAAGGCATTTGTAAGTGATTCAGCGGCTTGAGTACTGTTTTCCGCCCGGGTTGGGGCCTTAAAGGAGACCACACTAGTCTTTAGAAGTGTGAAGTCGGCTTTGAGAAGTTTTTTACTGTGGTCTTTTTTATTTCAGGTAGGGTGGCATGAGGACCTCCAGCGAGATTAGTTTGTGATCTGATCTCACCAGTGAGGGGTATACTTCGGTGTTGAACATTGTGCTCCCATGTTCGTGATGATGAGATCAAGTATGTTATCTCCTCTTGTGGGGATGGTGACTAGTTGTTCCATGGCATTTGAGTTTATGAATTCCAGGAACTTTTGGGCTAGGGTGTTTGGGCTTGAGTAGTGTTCCCAGTCTATATTAGGGTAATTGAAGTCACCTAGTATGATGGTGTTTGGTGATACATTTATCCCCTCTAGTGTTTTCAGGAAGGCCATGTGAGGTTCCTGAGTTTGTGAGGGTGGCCTGTAACATGCTACAATTTGCAGAGCAGTCTTGCCTACGGTTAATTGCACCTGGATGGTCTCCGATGCATCATGCGTTGCCACCAGTCTTGAGGTGTGGGTGTCCTTGATGAATATGGATACCCCTCCTCCTTTCTTGGTATTGTCTGGATTTTGGGGCCGGAACCGCATGATAAGAGGTAAAACCTGATAGCTGGGGTGCTCTCAGGAGCCTTGAACCAGGTTTCTGTCACAGCACAGACATCGATGTTCTCCATACTGAGAAGGGCCTCGAGTGCGTGCATTTTGAGATTTAGACTTCTGGCATTGAGCAGCATTACCCTTAGTTTTTTTCCTTTTTTGTGTTCTAGGGTGGTAGGTTTAGAATTTGAGCCTTGCCTAAAAAAGGCACTATGGGGTGGCAAGAGCCTTTGCCAATATCCGAATCCCAGGGTGACAGGTGCAAGCCGTCCCTTGACAGCGTGGCTTGTCCAGCATGTCATCCCAGGCAGACAGATACTGGATCCCCTTTGAATGACACCAGTGTTTAAGCCAATTGTTAAAGCTGATCATCTTATCTCTGTATTGTGGCATCATTCTTGGTGAAGGTAGGATACTGCTCAAGGTCAGGGTCATACCTGCCTGGGCTACATAATCAGAGAGCTCCTCAATGTCTCTTTTCATGTAGTCCAAGGAGGTACGTCTCAGGTCGTTTACACCAGCGTGGACAATGACTGAGTCATATTTGTACCTGCTGTTGAGAGACCTGAGTGCTTGCGTTATGTGGCGGATTCTAGCGCCCGACAGACAGCTTACTGTGACCTTCTCCTTACTCAGTCTGGTGAGCGGGACGTCAGTGTGTCTGACTATGGAGTCACCAATGACTAGTGTGTCTGGCATTGTGTTTGGCCTTAAGGGCTGTGACTGTTTGACACTCTGACTGTGAGGTCTATGTGTTGCAGGTGTTGTGTTCTGAGGTGGTGGTTGTTTGGGTGTCTGCTTTGGTGGCCTCTGCTGTTTTGGTAGATTTTTGATCAGAGCCTCCGAGTATGTCTTTGTGAGTTTATGTGTATGATTTGAGATTGTAATGGTACTATGTGAGACTGGGTCTATAGTGTGTGTGGTAACCTTCTCCTCCGGACTGGTCTTGCCAGTCCTATGTTGAGAGAGCTCAGCCTCCAGTTTGGCCGTATAGTTGCATCTCTCGCATGTATTTGTGTTTTGTGGGAGGAGGAGAGGGTTGTCTGTGTACATGAGGCAATTGTAACATTGCCTCAATATTCCCAGGTTCACCAGCTGAGCAGGAGAGGACACTAGCAACTGAACCCTCGACATGCTAGAAGGACAGACAAAAAACTTTAAAAAAGATTCCGGGGGATGTGGGTGACCGAGAAATGGGGGGTTGCCTTTTTGGGGTACTATCTATGACAAGAGTGCCATATCAAGGTAATAAGTACTGTAGGAGCAAGTGCTAGGTTTAACAGATAGAGAATAGTCTACTTGGAGTCAAGTAGAGATGATCTTTTTAGTTATAGGATACGCTGATTAGATCAGTAGTATAGTTCGAGGAAGGTAGTTTTAAGGAAAATTTGAAGAGTGTAATTTAGGTAGCCCTAATAGTTTAAATCTGCTTAACCGGCCTGCCCTAGTGTGCAACAGTAGCAGCTCCGCGCAAACTCGTGCTAAATCGCGCAAAGCGTTTAGCGTTTTATATCAGGGGGCTGAAAGAAGCTAGGAACTGGCCCAAAACGACCAATAAACTACAAGTTACTGGCTGAAACCTCACAAAACTGGACCAACAGGCAGCTCAATGCTTCCCACTCCCACTGGTAAGCAAGGAACCTCCTCTGTTCCAAATTAGGTAAAGATTCAGTAACAGGAACTGCAAACAAAGCCCAGGGATCAGCAAGCTCTGAAACTGGACTATTCTAGCTTAGTAAGGCGGGAAAACAAGAGATATATATATTTTTTTTTCTCAGAAAACAAGCAGAAACAGATACAGTAAACACTTATAAATGCTATAAATCGGCTATCACAGCCTACACAAACAATTTGCAACAGTTACAGATTTTAAAAGTAACAAATTGAGAAACAAGTGCAAAAACAGAATAAATGCAGAAAAACAGTAACAATGTATCAGCAAGCAGGCGAAATACAGTTGCTAGATAAATAGAAGTGGAAAGCCACAAAATTATACTTAAATCAGGTAAAGTCGCTTTTTTAGCTCTCTGAAGCTTGGATTACTCTGCTGGCCACCACGAGGATCTGTGCTGAGTAGGTACAAGCCAAAACACGCGCGTTTAGCTTTTTTTATATCAGGGGGCTGAAAGAAGCTAGGAACTGGCCCAAAACGACCAATAAACTACAAGTTACTGGCTGAAACCTCACAAAACTGGACCAACAGGCAGCTCAATGCTTCCCACTCCCACTGGTAAGCAAGGAAACCTCCTCTGTTCCAAATTAGGTAAAGATTCAGTAACAGGAACTGCAAACAAAGCCCAGGGATCAGCAAGCTCTGAAACTGGACTATTCTAGCTTAGTAAGGCGGGAAAACAAGAGATATTATTTTTTTTTTTTTTTCAGAAAACAAGCAGAAACAGATACAGTAAACACTTATAAATCTATAAATCGGCTATCACAGCCTACACAAACAATTTGCAACAGTTACAGATTTTAAAAGTAACAAATTGAGAAACAAGTGCAAAGACAGAATAAATGCAGAAAAACAGTAACAATGTATCAGCAAGCAGGCGAAATACAGTTGCTAGATAAATAGAAGTGGAAAGCCACAAAAATTATACTTAAATCAGGTAAAGTCCCTTTTTTAGCTCTCTGAAGCTTGCATTACTCTGCTGGCCACCACGAGCATCTGTGCTGAGTAGGTACAAGCCAAAAAACGCGCGTTTACCGTTCTTTATATCAGCGGCTGAAAGAAGCAAGGAACTGGCCCAAAACGACCAATAAACTACAAGTTACTGGCTGAAACCTCACAAAACTGGACCAACAGGCAGCTCAATGCTTCCCACTAGCAGTGGTAAGCAAGGAACCTCCTCTGTTCCAAATTAGGTAAAGATTCAGTAACAGGAACTGCAAACAAAGCCCAGGGATCAGCAAGCTCTGAAACTGGACTATTCTAGCTTAGTAAGGCGGGAAAACAAGAGATATTTTGGTTTTTTTTTTTCTCAGAAAACAAGCAGAAACAGATACAGTAAACACTTATAAATGCTATAAATCGGCTATCACAGCCTACACAAACAATTTGCAACAGTTACAGATTTTAAAAGTAACAAATTGAGAAACAAGTGCAAAAACAGAATAAATGCAGAAAAACAGTAACAATGTATCAGCAAGCAGGCGAAATACAGTTGCTAGATAAATAGAAGTGGAAAGCCACAAAAATTATACTTAAATCAGGTAAAGTCGCTTTTTTAGCTCTCTGAAGCTTGGATTACTCTGCTGGCCACCACGAGGATCTGCGCTGAGTAGGTACATAGAAGGACTTTCTGACCACAGTGGCAATGTGGTGGTCAAAAGAGAGGTTGCTGTCAACCTGTGTTCCCAGATCTCTTATAAACCCTTCTGTGTTCAGTGGACTACCATCGATGTGGTAATTCAAGGGAACTGGGTTTTTCCCAAAGGGGACGACAATACATTTTTTGGCATTGAGCTCAAGGCCATGGTTCTGACACCAGTCGTTGGCCTCAGTGAGGCCTTTCTGCAGGATGTCAACATCACTTGGGGAGTTAATAATAGCTCCCAACTTGCAACTGTCTGCGAACTTTGTCAGCCAGAGTCCCTTCTTGTTGGTCTAGACTTCAGAGAAGTAGATACCAAACAGGAGAGGATCCAGGACCGAACCCTGTGGGACTCCACTTGTGACTGGTTGGCAGTCTGTCAGCTACTTTCACACTGTGGGTTCTGGGAGCCAGTTTACAACCAACCTAGTGATATAGGGGTTGATGGCTAGCTTAGTGAGTTTTTCTAAGATTCCTGAGTGGAGAATGGTATCAAAGGCCTTGGCCAGATCAAAGTAGGCTGTATGAACCACCTTCAATGCAACAACAGTCACACATCCAAGAATAAAAAATGAAATCACCACTGGCAACAGTTCCAAAGAATTTATTCACCAGACCTTAGCGCCTCGGCTATCACAGCCTTCAAGAAGAAGTTTTGTATGAATTATCTTGCCTTCACCCACAGCTCTGGTGACTGACTCAAAGAAGTCGACCACGTTGAGCAGGCATGATCTACCCTTCACAAAACCAAACTGTGTGGAATCCAGAGTTTGGAGATTCCCTATATCCTTGTTTATTAGGTCCATGATGATGCATTCCACAGCTCTGTATATCAGACTCGTCAGGCTAATGGGGTGATAGTTCCCAGGGTCTGTAGTCACTCCTACTTTGTGGAGAGGAACGACTGTAGCAGTGCGCCATTCGGTAGGGACAAAGCCTGAGGTGAGGCTGTGATTGAACAGGGAACACAGGTGACGTGCCAGTTCACTCTGTAGTTCATGCAGAACATAGCCATGGATACTGTCAGGTCCCATAGAAAAAGAAGTTATGTCTTACCATAACGTTCCATCTTTATTGTCGATCCTCGTTCAGTCATTACACATTGGGTATTGGTTCCGACCTTGGAACCGAGCCGGCCATTTTCCAAGCTCGCGTCAACTTCAAACTCTTGAGCTAAACTCTTACCCACAATCCCCCTCTGCCCGTTACCTCAGATTGAGTTTGCAAGTCAAAGAAGGTAGAGGCTACCTCTGGTCAAATAACCTAAGAGAACCGGATGGTGAGATCCACTAGCAAACACAGGAGGGGGAAGGAGGGAGGGTCGTAATGACTGAACGAGGATCAACAATACAGATGGAACGTTATGGTAAGACATAACTTCTTTATCTGATATTGTTAATCCTTGTTCATTCCTTACGCATGGGACAGAGTCCCCAGCTACCCCTATTCCTGGGAGGCTCTCATGGAAGGACATTCCTGAGCACCATAGAACAGAAAGATGCTCTTCTCCTGGAGGCCAAATCCAATTTGCAATGATTGATGAAGGTATGAGGCATAGCCCAAGTTGCAGCTGCACTGATGTCATGTAAAGAAGCTCTGGCATGGAAGGCAGCAGAAGTTGCCAATGACCTTGTTGAATGAGCTTTCATGGTAGTAAGCAACGAGATATTACGTTGTGTATAAATGAAGGTCACACAGTCCTTCAACCATCTAGCTAATGTGACCTTAGCAACAGTAGATCATAATCTAGGTCCAGAAAAGGCCAAAAATAACTGGTCAGATTTACGAAAGGGTTTAGTCCCGTTTAAGTAAAAACAAATTTGCCTGTGGATATCTAGGGCATGTAGGCAATACTCTCCTCTGTTTGAATGATTGGGAAAGAAAACTGGCAATTCAATGGCTTGATTAATGGACATTTCAGAGATCACTTTAGGCAGAAATGACGGATTCGTTCTCAGAGACACTCTATCTCTACGAAAAATCAAGTATGGACTCGATACATAAAGCTTGATGCTCAGAAATATGCCTGGCAGAAGTAATGGCGACCAAAAACAAGGTTTTCCATGACAAATACTTGAGGTCGCAATAAGAGGATGGTTCGAAAGGTGACATTGTCAGAGCTTATAGAACTAATGATAAATCCCATGGTTGAACAGGTTCTCTAAAAGGTGGCTTCAGATGATTCACACCTTTTATGAAGGTCTTGCACAATTTATGGGACATAAGAGAGGAATCTTGGACACCCTCATGAAAATTAGAAATTGCAGCCAAATGAACTCTAACGGTAGAGCCCGACTGAAAAATGTCGGCCAGATAGTCTAGTATTATCGACACTGGTGCTGAAAAGGGGTCTACTTGTTTATCTTTCAGCCAACAGGTAAATCTTTTCCACTTGCTCAGATAAATAATTCTAGTGGAAGACTTATGAGAAGCAATGAGAATATCACGCACTGGTAAAGAAAGATCATTCTGCCTGGCAATCAAGGGAATTGGAGTAGCCAAGCCGTGAGCTTCAGGCCGTTCAAGTTGGGATGAATCAGGTTCTGTGGATGTGAGATCAACTCCGGGGTTGGATCATGGTCGATCTAGTAGGTGAGGCCAAAGGAAGGGGAACCAAATCTGTCGAGGCCAATATGGTGCTATGAGGATCACTTTGCTCTTCAACCGACGGGCTTTCTTCAGAAACTGGGGAATGAGGGGAAAGGGTGGAAATGCGTAAAGAAGACCCGAGGGCCAATCGTGGACTACAGCGTCCCTGGGTGACTGTCCCAGAGGGGGAATCAGGGTGAAGTAGTTGCTGCATTTGTAGCTGGTCAGGGATGCAAAGAGGTCGCAAGGACGGCCCCAGTGGTGGAAGAGCTCCACCGCTATCAAGGGATTCAGGGACCACTCGTGAGGTTGTAGAATGCACCTGCTGAGTCTGTCTGCTATCACGTTGGAGATCCCAGGAATGTGCGTTGCTAGAAGAAAATGGTTGGTAGCCATCCCCCATTGCCATATCCTCATGGCCTCTCGACAAAGGGGGTAAAGATTTGGTTCCACTTTGTTTGTTGATGTACCAGACCACCACCATGTTGTCTGATTGAATTGCAATTGTCCCAGATGGCAGCAGGGGATGGAATGCTTGCAACGCTAGAAGCACTGCCCTCAGCTGTAGAACATTTATATGCAGATGGGCCTCCAGTTCGGACCAAGTGCCTTGGACTGTCTGTCCCTGACATAGCCCCCCCCACCCCATTAGGGAGGTGTCCGTAGTCACTGTGGCCTTGGGTTGCTGGGGGGAGAAGGGGCAAGACCATTGTGAGAGACTGAGTCATCCACCAATTTAAATACTGTTTGCACCTGTAGGTTACTCAAATCATGGCTGAAAGAGGATGCCGAAAAGGATACCATTGGGTTAGCAGTAGCCATTGTAGAAGCCTCATGTGAAACCTGGCCAGGGGAACAATGGTGATGGAGGCTGCCATGGAACCCAACAGCTGTAGAACCAAGTGAGCCGTGGATTTTTCCCTTGAAAGGATAGGAATTAGCTGTTGCTTTATCCTTAGAATTCTGTGCTCTGGAATAGCAGCTCTGCAGCTTTTTTGTGTCCAAGATAACCCCTATGAACTCTGTCGACTGAGACTGGATGAGACTGGATTTTTGCCAGTTTATGGTTATGCCTAGCCTTTGAGCAGCGAGGAGAGAGTATGCCAGGGCTTTTTCCAGTAGATGTCTGGTGGGGGTGGAAATGAGCCAGTCGTCTAGGTATGGAAACATCTGGAATCCTTGAAGTCACAAGTGAGCTGTGACAACTGCCATGCACTTTGTGAACACTCTGGGGGCTGTAGAGAGTCCGAAGGGGGGCTGTAGAGAGTCTGAAGGGCAGTACTCTGAACTGGTGGTGACTGGCTCCCGCACGGAAGTGCAGAAATCTTCTTGATGGCCTCCACCTTTATGTGGTAGTACGCATCTTGCAGATCTATAGAGCACCTCCAATCGTCTTTTTCCAAAAGCGGGAGGACAGACTGTATTGTGACCATCCGAAATTTTTGTACTCTCACAAACTTGTTCAATACACTGAGATCCAAAATTGGTCTCCATTCCCTAGTTTTCTAAACCACCAGAAATAGTCCTGAGTTGAATCCGGATCCTATCTGGTCTGGAGGGACTATTTGGATGCCTCTCTTTCTTAGCAGCTTTTCTATCTCTAGTGCTGCTTCTTCCCTCTGACTGGGTGGAACGTCAGGAAGATTTTTTGGAGGGACGGGACAAAGATCGAAGAGGATATGATAACCTCTTGTTATAATCCTTTGTACCCACGAATCGGTCGTGATGGTTAGCCAGGCAGAAGGGTACAAGGAGAAATGTCCCCCAACCACCTCCAGAGGAAAGGAGTTGGACCACTCTTCAGGAGCGCTGGTAGGATTGACCAGGGAAAAATCCCTGGAACCCTGGTTACGCGGAACCCTCTGCCCCGAAAGGAGTGTCTTCCCTGTGAGTTTCCTCCTCTGCCTCTGGGGGAGAACTCGGCCTGTGTGTCACGGAAAGGACTCTGAGATTTCTTGAACCATTTCTTCCCACTCTTGTGGTTTCGGGAGAAAGCACATTGAGGGAAGAATAATGGACAACTACGGCAGAAAGGGTCTTACCGTCCTATTCACATCTGGCCAGTGTGCTTTTAACTTTGGGCCCAAACAACGAGGAGGTCTCAATGGGGGCATTAAGAAAAGAAGACTTAAAGGGTTCCGCGAAGTTGCACAAGCGCATCCAGGCGTGTCGACTCAAGACCGCAGCTGAACCCCCTGCCCTAGCTGCTCCTTCTGATGTGTGAGGTATCAGTCGCATAGAGAAGTTTGATATAGATTCAATGGTGGCCAGCTGAGAGGCCACTTTGTCACAGACCTCATCAGATACCGCACCAGCCAAGGTTTCAGAGAGCTCAGAAACCAGATCCCTTTGAAGCCTGGTAAAATGTGCCATATAATTCAGGGACCTGATAGCAAAGGTCGCTGAAGCAAAGATGCGCTTCCCTAGCCTGTCCAGGGCCCGGGACTCTTAGGCAGATGGACAGTCTGGCTTTCTTCTTCTGCCAGATCATTTTTTGTTGCGGCCGCCACCACCTAAGTATCCACAAGAAGACCTTTGGACCAATGGGGATCTGAAGCAGGAGGGGACAAGATCTTATCTGGCCTCCAGGGAATAGCTTTGACAGTATCAGGAGCCTTCCAAGCACGCTGCACGAAGAGCCAGACAAGTTCATCGGCAGGTGGAGTAACCAAGGAGGTAGGGGGCTGGGTGCAAAAAGCCTGCAGGAACACAGATTCCTCAGAGGTCGGATTAGAGGACTGCCAGTCACCTGTTTCAGGATTTCGAAGATATCACCAAAGGATACCTCAGAGGGTGACCGAGGGGATCCTTCCCCCTCATCGAAATCTGTGTCTTCAGTGAGGGACTCCTCTGTGGAGTCCATGTGCTTCCTCTTACACAAACTTTTCTGGTGGACCTCCTCAGCTGGAGAAGACAGCGGAAAAGGGAATTCCTGAGGGAATATGTCCTGCGGCCCTTGTACCCAGTGTCTGCTAGGTGTGACTTGTGAAACCAGTGTACCAGAGGAGGGCGGAGGTATAGACAGTCCGGTATCGCCAGCAGCAGCGAACGCCTTTTCCATAAGTTGGAAGGCTGGTCCACCCAAAGAGGAGTGCATGTCTAGGACAGGGGTCACTCCTCCCCTAAGTGGCTCAGCCTGCCGACCCGGAGTCCCTGGATGGCTGTGGAGCAGCAAACTATGCGTGTCACAGCTGACATCCTGGGTCGTAGCAAAACTTTCCTGCCACGAAGGCAACTGCGGTTCCTTAGTGAGATCCATAAAGGGGACCGCAGAAGGGGAAGACTGTGCTATATCCATGGACTTCAAAGGCAATGAAGGAGGAGAATAAGAAGGGGTCTTTGGAGATGGGTGATCACCTCCCAAGGAAGGATAGTTCCTGAGGGGTGGGATACCTCTGGCCAAGAGTACCTGGTCCACAAGATGCAACACATCATGATCGGAAAGGCTTCTAGTAGACCTCATGGAGACTGAGGGAGAAACAGGCCTGTCCACAGAAGAGGCAGACTCGGTGCCCATCTCATCTGTCCGCACAGAGGACAACGGTGCTGAGAGAGACTGGACTACTGTTGTCTGCACCAAAGAAGTCATCGGTGCTGAGGTCATGGTCTGCACCGACAAAGGGATAGGTGCCGAAGTGGTTGTCGCTGCCGAAGTTGGAACCGACAAAAGTGGAGTCAACAATAAAGACGCCAGTTCCGAGGAAGATCTCTGAGCTGACATGGTCAAGGTCTGCGCCAACTGAACAGTCTGTGCCGATGCAGTGGTAATAGTCTGAACAGAGGAGCACCTCGGTGCCAATATAGTGAAGGCTGCAGGAGAAGACGAAGCCAAAATCACTAATGGAGCTGAAGGCCTCAGTGCCGAAGGTCTAGGCATCGAAAGCACTGGGGCTGACTGAGTGAGCTCCGAAACCGAAACTTTAGCCTTTTTAGGTTTTGGTTGGCGGGAGTCCCCAGCCGGGAACGAAGGCAAAGATTTAGCCTTAGTAGAAACATCCAAGCTTTTCTTATGGGCTCTAGGAGGGGTTGAGACCTCCAACCCAGAAATAGCCTCTGAAAAGGGAAATGTTAGAAGGCCCTTCAGTAACAGCTTGTTTTTCCTTTCCAACAAGGTTCTGTTAGAAAAGTTCTCACAAATAGTACAGGGTGGGTCAACAGACAAATGGGAAGCTCCCAAACAATAAACACACAAAGAGTGTGCATCAGTATGTGCATCAGTAGTAGGCAGTTTGTGTCCACAATCAGAACACCGCTTAAACCCCAGACTACCTTCCTTATCTGCAATGACAGCAAATTAATTAATAGAAACGGTACCAGCAATGGTACAAGAGAGTACCCGAAGGTATGAGAGAAAAAGGAAAAGGGTTACCAACGATGGTAAAGAGAAAATACCTCGCGGTAAAAGTGGTAAAGAAAGAAGCAGAAAAACCTGAAGAAATTATGCACGCTAGATGGGTAATGACTGCAGTGGTGGTGCTGCGGTAGCGTTGTCGCCTCACAGTAAGACGTTGCCCTGTTCGATTCTCAGCTAGAGCGTCTTCTGTGTGGAGACATGCGTAAATGGGCGTACCTTCATTGAAGGTTGTGCGTCATGGCCGGCAACTCAGCACGTAAAAATCTACAGCCAATCATTAGCGGACCGGAGTTCCGCTATGGCGACCCCTAACCGGGAAAAGCCGAAAGACACAACAACAGATGCGATAGGGTAAGAGACAATAAAATACGAACTCTTCTGACAGAAAAGTAATCTGTAAAACTATTAGACAACAAAAGACTGTACTTAGCTCAAGAGAAGTAGCTTGACACGACCGAATGGCAACGCGGCAAACAAAATCTAAGGTAACAGGGAGAGGGGGATTGTGGGTAAGAGTTTAGCTCGAGAGTTTGAAGCTGTCACGAGCTTGGAAAATGGCTGGCTCGGTTCCGAGGTCGAAACCGATACCCCATGCGTAAGGAATGAATGAGGATTAACAATATCAGATGCTGTATTTTTGGCCTTGGACAGTGCTGTTTTAACCTGCGCAGCAGTAGTAGTGGGTGCCTGGCAATTTACTGGTATTGTGATTGGTCCTTTGGGGGGGGGGGGGTAAAGTTGGCTGGCCAGTATATTGGCAATATCTGTTGGCTCAGTATAGCAGGTACCATTGTGCAGTAGCTCAGAGCAAATCTGGGTATTGCCGTGGAGATTCTTTACATAACTATAGAAGGCCTTGTGGTTGTCTTTACTATCTGCTGCAATTCTGCTTTCATAGCTAGCTTTAGGGGATTTGATGAGAGATCTCAACTTTTTGTTGAGGCTGATAAGGGAGTTTTTCCAGTCTTGGGACTTCACCTTATTCCGCATCAGTTTCCTCCTCCTGTTGTGGAGGCTGTTTCAGGTCATTCACACGAACATGAACTATGATACAGTCATAATGGTACTTGTTGCTGAGAGAACAGAGTGTGTGCATGATTTGGCAAATCCTGGCACCAGACAGGCAGCTGACTGTGACTTTCTTCTTGTCCAACCTAGTGAGTGGGGCATCCAAGTGTCTCACTATTGAGTTTACAATGACAAGAAAACTTGTTTTTTTAATGTTGCGCCTTACGGGCTTGGTGGGTGAGATTACTGGTGCTGCTATGTGTCATGGGTGTTATGGAGACTACATTAGCTGTTGTAGACTTGTGTTTTGGGAGGTCTCTGGTGTCTCAGTAAGTTTTTTGAGAGAACCTCCGTGTATGTGGATTTATGTGTTTGATGCGTACTGTGTGTATAAGTAGTGGTACTATGTGAATATGTAGTGGTGCGCGAGTTGACAACCTTCTCCGTGTTACTGTTGAGTGAGAAAGAGCATGGATTTTAGATTCCTGGTGTAAATAAATGTCTCACACTCTGTACTTGACTGTTATCAGCAGAGAGTTGACTATGTACATGAAGCAATTGCTACACTGCCTCAAGAGACCCAAGTCAACAAGGTTAGCAGGAGAAACAAGGGTAGTACAACTGTCCATAACGCTAGGTTGAAGACTGTTGTCACTAGGGGTGGCTTTTTGGAAACAATCACTGAGGAGCTTGGAAAATGGATATTTCTGCCTAGGTTTTAAGGGAAAATTTGCTGAATTTAACTGTCTGGCTTTGGCACACAATTGTGCGATGCACAAACAAGGGCCTAAATACTAAAAATAATAGAAGTAGCAAGAGAACTAGTTCACCCAAAACAGTTAACTAGTAACAGGAAAATAGGGTGAAGAGAGTCCACTTTATTCACCATTAACGCTTCAAATGATACACTTTTTCAGCAGATTTCATCAGATGAACACAATAAAGAACCATCTTATATATCCAATTCAAGTATAAAACCACCAATCAAAAACATCATTCAATTAGCCCTTCCTGAACAAGAAATTAGAAGTTATGTACTCACCATAACGTTCCATCTGAGTAGGTGTATTCATTTGTCTGCAACCTGTGGGTTATGGATCCGATATCGGATCCGAACTGGCATGGTTTACCAGCTATGGATCCAAGCTCTCAGCTCCTCCCCTCACCCATAATACCCTGCTCTACCCTCATGACCTCAGATCGAGTTTGCCAACAGCAAGAACACCCTGAAAAGGGTAACACATAATATGCAGGAAACTGAAAGGCCAGGGGGATAGGAGGGCGGGATGGTTGCAGACAAATGAATACACCTACTCAGATGGAACGTTATGGTGCGTACATAACTTCTAAATCTGAAGTAGGAGATTCATTTGTCTGCAACCTGTGGGACAGAGTCCCCAGCTACCTGAATCTTGGGCGGCCATCATGGAAGGATATTCCGGAGCACCGCGGAGCCAAAGGATGCTCTACCCCTAGATGCAAGATCCAACTTGTAGTGGGAAATAAAAGTATGAGATGAAGCCCACGTGGCTGCTGCACAAATATCATCTAGAGGAATCCTAGCCTTAAAGGCTGCCGAGGTAGATACTGACCGGGTTGAATGGGTGTGTACACCCTCCGGTGCGGGCCTTCCTGAAGCTTGATAAGCCAATAAGATACACTGTGAAATCCAGCGAGACAGAGAGACTTTAGAAATTGGCTTGCCAAAATTAAATTTAGCAAAGGAAATGAACAACTGGTCGGATTGCCTATGACCAGCCGTTCTGTTTAGATAAAATCTAAGTTGCCTGTGAACATCTAAGGAGTGAAGCTTGTATTCACCTTTGTTTTCATATTTAGGAAAGAAAACAGGGAGGTTAATGGATTGATTAATGTTTGCTTCAGAAGCTACTTTAGGAAGAAAGGACGGGTTGGTCCTGAGGTAAACACGGTCCGGATGAAAGACCAAGTAAGGAAGTTTAGCTGATAATGCTTGGAGCTCTGAAACTCTCTTGGCCGATGTAATGGCTACTAAAAAGGCTGTCTTGAAAGACAAGAATTTGAGATCCACCGTAGCCGCCGGTTGAAGGCGGTCAAGGCCTGGAGAACTAAGGAAAGGTCCCATGGAGGAACCGCTTGTTTTACAGGGGGCTTGAGAAGGAAAGTACCTTTAAGGAAAATTTTACACAACTTGGCTGACATGAGTGGACTAGAGTCATGACCAATGTGATAATGTGAAATTGCCGCCAGTTGTACTTTGACTGTGGAACTGCTGGCACCATCGTTAAAAAGAGTGGTTAAGAAATCAAGCACTAAAGGGAGAGGAACTGTGAAGGGATTCAGGCCTTGCCCGCCCACAAAGAAAACCGTTTCCACTTGCTGCGGTAGACTTTCCTAGTGGACGGTTTATGAGCTGCCACCAGGATCGCCTTAACAGGGGACGAAATACCGGGAGTCCTGATCAAGAGTGGAACTGGAGCAGCCAAGCGGTCAGCTTCAGGTTGTCCAGGTTCGGAGGAGATATGCAGGATGGATGAGAAATCAGATCTGGAATGGGATCTAGAATCCAAGGAGGATTCACCGAGTGAGACCTTAGGAAGGGGAACCAGATCTGTCGAGGCCAAAACGGAGCAATGAGAATCATTCTGCAACCCACCCGAGAGGCTTTCTGAAGAACTTGGAGCATCAGAGGCAAGGGTGGATAAGCATACAGAAGACCGGGTGGCCAAGCATGCACCAGAGCGTCTCTTGGAGAACCTCCTGGAGGAGGTATCAGAGCGAAAAAACTGTCGCACTTGGTGTTTGAGGAAGAGGCAAAAAGATCGCATGAAGGAGTTCCCCACCGTGCGAATATGCGTTCCGCTACTTGAAAATTGAGAGACCACTCGTAAGGGGTCAGAATGGTGCGACTGAGCTTGTCCGCCAGGATGTTGGACCGACCCGGAATGTGCGTTGCTATGAGAAAGCGGTTGGTGGAGATTGCCCATTCCCAAACTCTCATGGCTTCTCGACAAAGAGGGTAAGACCTTGTTCCCCCTTGCTTGTTGATGTACCAGACAACTGACATGTTGTCCGATTGAATCGCAATTGTTCCCAAGGGAAGAAAGTCCTGTAGTGCTAGCAACGCTAAGAGCACTGCTCTCATCTCTAGAACGTTGATATGCAGTAAGGTCTCTGAATCGTTCCACGTGCCTTGGACGGTCCGGCCCGCAAAATGCCCCCCCCCCCACCCGAGGCGGGAGGCGTCCGTGGTCACCGTGGCGAGAGGGGGAGAAGCACAAAATGGGCGGCCTCCGTGGAGATCTGGGGAGTGAAGCCACCACAGGAGGGACCGCTTGCAAGCCTTGCTGATCGCAATGGGATGATGCATAGGGAGAGCAAGGTATGACCATTGTACTAAGAGAGTCCACTGGAGGATGCGCATATTGAGCCTGGCAAGAGGAAGAAGTGCTATAGCAGACGCCATGGACCCTAGAGCCCTCAGGACCAACTCCGCCGGAACAGAACTTGCGTGGAGAATGGCCCGCACCTGGAGATGCAGATTTTGAACTCTGTCCGCAGTGAGGAAGACTTTTAAACTCCTTGTGTCTAACCTGGCCCCTATAAAATCTAAGAGCTGTGTGGGCGTCAGGTTTGATTTCTTTGTATTTATTGTAATGCCCAGAATGGGAGCAAGATGGAGAAAGGAGTCTCGCGCCAATAGTAGTAGATGCCTTGTTGGGGCGGTAAGGAGCCAGTCGTCCAGGTAGGGGAAGACCTGCACCCCCTGAAGCCTCAGGTGGGCCGCTACCACTGTTAATACTTTGGTGAACACCCTGGGGGCTGTGGTGAGACCAAAGGGAAGGACCCGGAACTGGTAGTGACTGGCTCCCAGCCGGAAGTGGAGGAACCTCCTGGAGCGCCTGTCCATCAGGATGTGGTAGTACGCATCTTTGAGGTCTATAGAACACATCCAGTGATTTTCTCCCAGAAGGGGGAGAATAGATTGCAGAGTGACCATTCGGAATTTTTCCTTGGGGACTGCCAGGTTCAAGAGAGAAAGGTCTAAAATTGGTCTTAGATCCCCAGTCTTTTTTGGCACTAAAAAGAACCTGGAGTAGAACCCTGATCTGATCTGGTCTGGGGGGACGGGCTGGATGGCTCTTTTCTTTAGCAGATGGCCAATTTCTGCCAAAGCGGCCTCCCGTTGACCGGGTGGAACGCCTGGGAGGGACTTCAACTTTGGTAAGTGACGAAAAGGGATGCGGTATCCTCTGGATATGATCTGGAGAACCCAGCGGTCTGATGTTATGGACTCCCATGCCACTAGGTGCCCCGAACGTCCCCGACTGCCTCCAGAGTGGAGCAGCCGGGCAACCCTCAGGGTTGCTGCGGCCGTTCAGAGAAGGTTCTCTGGACCCGTTCCTGGGAGCCCCTCTGCCTCTAGGGCGGCGTCCTCCCTGTCCTCCTCTGCCACGGAAGGACTGGTTGTCCGGAGCAGGCTGGGATTGCTGCGACTTCCGGAACCACATCTTCTTCTGACCCTTTTGGTTCCTAGAATAGGGCCTCTGGGGTGCAGAGAAGCGGATTCCGACGGCAGACAGCGTCTTCCCGTCCTTCTCGCTCTGGGTCAAAGTGTCGCGAACGGTTTTGCCAAAGAGGGCAGAACCATCAAAGGGGGCGTTCGCAAATGACGCTTTGAAGGGCTCAGAAAAATCGCAATGTCGGAGCCAGGCCTGACGTCTAGTGACTAGACCTGCCCCTGCGGCTCTAGCGGTGCCTTCCGTGGCATGGGAGAGTAGCCGCATAGAGGTATTGGTAACTGATCTAAGAGTGGCCATGCGGGTGGAGTGCAGCACTTTGTCCTCCTCCGCCATGGACTCTGGGGGAGATGCAGCGTATTCTTTAATGAGATCTCGCTGCATCCTAATGACGTGTGCCAGGTAGTTCAGCGCCCTTACCGAGAAGGTCGCTGAACTAAACATCCGCTTCCCCAAGCGGTCCATCATCCGAGACTCCTTGCTCGGGATGGACTGAGGGACTCTCCTGAGCAAGTTCCCTCTTGGTGGCCGCCGTCAACATGGCATCTACCGGAGGCCCCTTACTCCAATGGGCACGGTCAGACGGTGGGCTGAGGATCCTGTCGGGCCTCTTAGGAATTGGCTCCACGGTGTCCGGTTCCTTCCACGCCCTGGTGGTAATGAGGTCCACCAGGGGGTCGGCAGGAGGGGACACCCAAGAGGTAGACGGGCCCGCTTCAAATGCCTCCAAGAACACGGACTCGTCCGAGGAAGACTTGGGGGCAGACCACCCCCCCCTTATACGGAGCATTTCCATGATGTCTCCAAATGAGACATCCTCGAGGGGTGACCGTGGGGAGCCTTCCCCTTCCTCCAAATCCGTGTCTTCCGTGAGAGACTCGGGGGAGTCAATGTGCCTCCTTTTGCACGTATGCTTGCGAGGAACATCCTCTGGAGGGCTGTCAGAGGACTCCTCGCAAGCAGCAACCTGTTCCAGGGGAACAGCTTGGGGCACAGAAGCGGGCTGTCCCAAGGGCCGGATGGTGGAAGCCTGACCCAGTGCAGAGGGAGCACGGGACGGAGCTGAAACAAGTGCCGGGGGTCCGGAGACCCTCAACAGGGCCCTCTCCACTACAACAAAGGCCGAAGGGGAGCCGACCTCGACTAAAGGATCCGACAATCGGCTCCCCCTCGGATCCGAAGAGTGGATCGAGCCAGCGCCGAAGTGCTCGGATCCGAAGGACAGTGCGCTCCGACACAGGGCGCCGATGGAGCACTGATCCCCGGATCCGAGGCTCGGATCCAGGCTCCGAGGTCGGATCCGATGCACTCGAGGGCAGGGTCGGATCCGGTACCAAGTACTATCGGCGCCGACCCATCCCGGCTCCGAGCTGCTCGGCTCCAACTGCTCGAACCCGGGTGGCGGGTCGGAGAAGGAGCAATCTGCTTGAAAAGGGGTCGAGCTCCCTGGGAGGCAAGAGCACTCCCATCTGCATCTGGGCCTGGATGAACCTTCTCATCATCCGGTCCAGATCAGCATCCGATAGGCTGTACGTTGATCTCGACGAGGCTACCGAGGTAGGCCTTGAGTGCCTCCTCGATAGCCTCGACGGAGATCGGGTCTCCTCCTCCTCAGGTCCCGGTGAAAAACACACTGGAGACCGGAGCTGAGGAGGAGGAGATCCAGCCGACAATGGAGCCGGGGGAGAAGCCCGCTTGGCTGGCGGGGCCGAAACAGAGGTCTCGGCCCGCCGCTGGTGCTTCTCCCTCCGGTCTCTTTTTCTAGCATCCCTCTCCTCCGAACCAGAAGCGGGAGGTTGAGTCCCAGGAGGAGGAGGGGGAGCCGGAGAGGGAATAACCGTGGGGATGGTTACTCCCGAAGGAGCGGAGGTCGGAGCCGAGTCCGGCAGTAAAAGGCCCGCCAAAACAAGCTTGGACCTACGCTCCTTCAATGCCCTGGGGTTGAACCCTGCACAAATGGAACATCCACATGTGAGGTGTTCAACCCCCAGGCTTCTAACACACCGAGTGTGGCCATCAGCTGGGGAAAGCTTATGGCCACACTCGGAGCATTTAGAAAAAATAGACTTGGGCTGCTCAGACATCCCAAGCTACAAATAACAGTTACTATAACTAAGGTAAGTAACTAAAAAAAAACAAAAATCACTCTCAGGCCCAACACACACACTACGCTACCAGCGAGGGGAGGGATATAAAATTTAGATTAAACACTAAAAAAAGTAATAATACAAAAAGGGAAACCTACACTTTCTCACAAATCAACCAAAAAATTATTTAAATTTTACAATTTAAACACTTAAACTATCACTTAGCTGGAGAGCTGGAAAAACAATCTGGTCACCATGCGCGGCAAACGAGATCTGAGGTCATGAGGGTAGAGCAGGGTATTATGGGTGAGGGGAGGAGCTGAGAGCTTGGATCCATAGCTGGTAAACCATGCCGGTTCGGATCCGATATCGGATCCATAACCCACAGGTTGCAGACAAATGAATCTCCTACTTCAGATCTCATGTTTAAAAGCATAAAATGTACAAAGTATGAACATTCCAAGTTGCATAATTAAAAAATCTCAAAACATACAAATAAGATTTGAATACATATTTTAAAAAACAATAAAAGCATTTTTTATATAAAAATATATACATTTAAATACAGTGAAGTGGAATGAGTTGAAAAAAAATGGCTAAACAGCACCATCTACTGGCCAAAATTTAGCACAAACTCTATGAGCTAGAAAGTATTTACCTAAACCCTAGCTTAAGAGAAAGTAAAAACTAAACAGTGTAGCCTTAGTCTCACTAATTTTTTTTTTATTTTCATTCCACTTCATTGTATTTATATGTATATATTTTTATACAAAAATGCTTTTATTGTTTTTTTTAAAATATGTATGCAAATCTTATTTGTATGTTTTGAGATTTTTTAATTATGTAACTTGGAGTGTTCATACTTTGTACATTTTATGCTTTTAAACATGAGTTTCTTGTTCAGGAAGGGCTAAATGAATGATGTTTTTGATTGGTGTTTTTATACTTGAATTGGATATATAAGATGGTTCTTTATTGCCGCTTGTGCTCATCTGATGAAGTCTGCTGGTAGTGGACGAAAACTTGCATCATTTCATAGTTTCATAGTATAGTACTAGGCTATCTGTCCTGGGGCATTTGTAAGCCTAGCCATAGTGATGTGGCTTTTGCCACCCCATGAAATGGTACAAAAATGTACAGAATAAATCTAGAATACTGTGCCTCTGTGTAGTAGTGACACAGTGAAGGTCCCCTTATATAATAGAATTAGTTTACTGTGCCCCTGTCTAGCAGTGACACAGATGTGACCCCTGGGGTAAACTTACGATCTCCCATCCACTCATCAAGATTTCTCTTGAAGAGAGTCAGTGAGGGGCTCTGCCTAATACGAACTGGGATCCTGTTCCAAAGCATGGGAAGCCTCTGGGTTATGAATCTATCCCTCCAGCATGTCCTATTCATACTTGTGCCGAGGTTTAAGTCTTTAGCTCTCGTGGTCCTGATGGATTCGGATTTTTTGAGGTGGAGCATGTCCATCAGATCCTGATTGGACATGGCCTTGCACGTCAGGCAGAGATCACCTCTGAGCAGGCGGTATGCTACTGAATAGAGCTGAAGTTTCTTTAGTCTGGCAGAATAAGACATATGTTGGAGACCCTTGATCCTTTTGGTGTCTCTCCAGCTGTTGCAAGTGCCGGGTGAGGTACATACCAAATGGGGCATTGTACTCAATCATGGGTCTGATGAGGGAGGAATATAGGGGTACAATGACATCCTTGGATCTGGATGTGAAACCCTTCATGATGAGGTGTGCAAGGTAGAATGTTTTTCTAACCACTTTGGCAACGTGGGTGTCAAATGAGAGGTCGCTGTCTACTTGGGTCCCTAGGTCTCTGATTACCTTTTCCGTACTCAATGGGTTGCTGTCTATGTGATAATTTGTGGGTACTTTGTTTTTTCCAAAAGGGATGACTATACATTTTTTGGCATTTAGTTTAAGGCCGTGACTATGGCACCAGTTGTCCGTTTCAGTGAGGCCTTTTTGTAGGATGTGTGTATCTGCTGGTGTATCGACTATGGTTCTAGTTTGCAGTCATCTGCGAACTTTGTCAGCCACAGCCCTCCCATGTTTGTTTTAACATCTGAGAAATAAATGCCGAACAAGAGGAGTCCCAGGACAGATCCCTGTGGGACAACACTTGTGACTGGCTTTGAGTCTGACATTGCTCCAGCGATTTTAACTTTATGGGTTCTGTCCTTTAGCCAGTTTGCAACCCATTTAGTGACATAAGGGTTTACTTTTAAGCTGTTTAGCTTATCTATGATGCCTGAGTGGGGTATTGTGTCGAAGGCCTTAGCCAAGTCCAGGTATGCTGTATGGACTGCTTTGCCCTCATCAATGGCTCTAGTGACTGTTTCGAAAAAGTCAACCAGGTTTAAAAGGCAGGATCTGCCCTTTACAAAGCCGAATTGGGTGGGGTCAAGTGTCTGTAGGTCCCCTATGTCTCCGTTTATGAGTTCCATAATGATTCTTTCCATAGCTTTGCAGACCAGGCTAGTCAAGCTTATGGGGCGGTAGTTTCCAGGGTCTGTAGAGGCACCCCCCTTGTGGAGTGGGACCACTGTTGCTGTATGCCAGTGTTCAGGTACATATCCCGAAGTAAGGCTAAGGTTAAATAGCATTTTTATGTGTGGGTTTAGCTCCTCTTGGAGTTCACGTAACACGCACCCGGGATACCGTCAGGTCCCATTGATGCTGTGTTTTTTGCTTTGTTTAGGGCGGTTCTCACTTGGACATCTGAGATGACAGGGAGATTACATTCAGCTGGGATAAGTATTTCTTCTTTTGGGGGTGAAGGAGGCGAGAAATTTGCACTGAACCTGTAAGCCAGAATGTTAGCAATATCTGTGGGTTCAGTGTATTTTTTGTTGTTGTGAACCAACTCTGAGCATATCTGAGGGTTTCCACCCAGGTTTCTAACATAGCTGAAGAAGTCTTTGTGGTTATCTTTAGTGTCCTTAGCGATTTTTCCCTCAAAGTTTGCCTTGGATGTTTTTATGAGAGAACGTAGTTTTCTGCTAATGTTGATCAGAGATGTCTTCCCTTCATGGGATTTCACTCTGACGTGCAGTAGCTTCCTTCTTTTGTTATACAATTTGTTTATGTCTGGGGTCCACCAGACAGGACGCTTACATTTGGTGGAGAGGGACTTGGATTTGTTTGGGATTGCATGATCCATGCATTCTTGGAGATGTCCATAGAAAGCATTTGTGAAGGATTCGGCATTGTGGGATGTGGTATCCACTGGCACAGTGGGCTTAAAGGATACCATCTCAGTCTTAAGAAGAGTGAAGTCTGCTTTTGAGAAGTTTTTCACTGTGGTCTTTTGTGCTGTGGGGTGGAGGTGGGATATGTATATCCAGGGTGATTAGTTTGTGGTCAGATCTCACTAGTGAGGGGTATACTTCCGGTGTGGAGCATTTTGTCCCCATGTTTGTGATGATCAGGTCTAGTATATTATCTCCCCTAGTGGGAGAGGTGACTAGTTGTTCCAGTGCATTTGAATTTATGAATTCCAGGAACCTTTGGGCTAGGGTATTAGGGCTAGAATAATGTACCCAATCTATGTTTGGGTAGTTGAAGTCTCCCAGTATGATGGTATTTTGTGATACATTCATATCCTCCAATGTCTTCAGGAAGGCTGAGTGGGGTTCTTGAGATTGGGAGGGTTGTCTGTAACATGCTACCAGTTGTATAGCAGTTTTGCCTATGGTTAGTTGCACCTGTATGGTCTCTGATGCTTCATGTGTTGCTACTAACCTGGAGGTGTGGGTGTCCTTCATGAATATGGACACTCCCCCTCCCTTTATGGTTCGGCCCGGGTTTTGGGGCCGAAAAGCATGATACGAGGTATAGCCTGGTAGCGCTGGGGTGCTCTCAGGAGCCTTGAACCAGATTTCAGTTACTGCACAGACGTCAATGTTCTCCATGCTGAGGAGTGCATCAAGTGCCTTTTTCTTGAGATTTAGACTTCTGGCGTTGAGCAGCATTACCCTTAGTTTTTTTTCCATTTTTGTTTTCTAAGGAGGTGGGTTTGTCTTTTGAGCCTTGCCTAAAAAAGGCACCATGGGGGTGGCAAGAGCCTTAGCCAATATCCGGAAGCCCAGTGGTGACAGGTGTAAGCCATCCCTTGCGAAGCAGCGTGGCTTGTCCAACATATCATCCCAGGCAGACAGACATTGGATCCCCTTAGAATGACACCAGTACTTGAGCCAATTGTTAAAGCTGATCATCTTGTCTTTGTATTGTGGTATCATTCTTGGTGAGGGCAAGATGCTGCTCAGGGTCAGGGTCATACCAGCCTGAGCTACATAATCGGAGAGCTCCTCTATGTCTCTTTCATGTAGTCCAGGGAGGTATGTCTCAGGTCATTCACACCAGCATGGACAATGACAGAGTCATATTTGTACTTGCTTTGGAGTGACCTGAGTGCGTGTGTTATGTGGCGGATCCTAGCTCCCGATAGACAGCTCACAGTCGCCTTCTCCTTGTTCAGCCTGGTCAGTGGGACATCAGTGTGTCTGACTATGGAGTCACCTATTACTAGTGTATCAGGCAAGGTGTTTGGCCTTAAGGGCTGCGATTGGTCGACACACTGATTTATTGAAGTATGTGTCGCATGTGTTTTGTTTTGAGGTGGTGGATTTTTGGATGTCTGCTTTGGGAGCCCCTGTTGTTTTGGTAAGTTTTTTATTAGAGCCTCAGATTATATCTTTGTGTTTTTATGTGTTTGGTTTGCAGTTGTGGTAGGTCTATGTGGGACTGGGATTGTTGTGTGTGTGGTTGCCATCTCCTCCTGTCTGGTCATGCCAGCCCTGAGTTGAGAGAGTTCAGCCTCCAGTTTGGCTATATAGTTCCATCTCTCACATGTATTTGTGTTTGTTGGGAGGAGGAGAGGGTTGCCTGTGTACATGAGACAATTGTAGCATTGTCTCAAGATGCCTAGATTGACCAGCTGAACTGGAGACGACGCCAGTAATCTACCACTTAACATGCTAGAACAGTATAAGGGAGTGGTATACCTTTAATGGAAGTGGGTATTCACAGGGGTGGTAAGTAGATGTAGTGCTTTACTTAGTACGAGAATGCTTACTTAGTAGAGAAGTATTGAGAACAAGTGCTAGGCTTATATAATACAGTGAGTGTTAACCTGTTTTTCTTGGTGAATAAAGTGGATTGAATTTCCCTTCTGGTGTGTGGACTCTTCACCCTATTTTCCTGTTCCTAAATACTAAAAGGTAAAACTTGAAAAGAAAAAAAAAAAAAAAAAAACTATAACAAAATTCAAAAGGACCAATGAGAATGCTTATTCCAAGCCCTGCACTGGTCTCCCTTGACCAGTCAGGTGCCAATCGAACACAATTCTCACAAAAGTGCAGATAGGCCCCTTCCAATCCAAGATGGCCTGGAAAATGTACTCAGAGCAAACAAACCACTACAAACAGTTCCAGAGGCTGCAGGCCTGGATCTGGACAATGCTACAGCTACTAGCTACCCTAGTTTATTTATTTATTTATTACATTTGTTAACTGGGTTATGTCCAACTGGGCCAGAAGCCCGTTTTCAGCGGAGGCCCAGGGAGAAAAGATCCACAAGCAGTAACAAACTTTACATTAATTATAATTAATATAATACAGTAGACAGTATAGAATACAAACAATAGTACACACGTATACAGAGTCTGTAAGCTTAAACAGAAATACTAATTACAAAGACTATTAAGTTAGAAATACTAATTACAAAGTCTGCACAAAAGAAAATAAAAATCAGAGACTGTATGTATAAATATTAACAGTGATGAAAAGCATGGAGTTATTAACTATGTACAGAATGCGTGAAATAAAAAAAAAATCTGAATCAAATTAAAGAGAGTATAAGCTGTTATGGGTCAGCAGACTTAGAGCAAAGATGGAGGGAGTATATTTGGAGGTAAAGTAGGCTAAGGTATGGATAGTAGTAGAATTAGCCTGGAGAATGACAGGAGCAAAGCCAGTGTTTGGCTAGGTAATTTTTCAGGAGTTCTTTGAACTCATGGTGGTGAGGATTGTGTGTGATGAACTGTGGAAGAGAGTTCCACAATATGGCTATTTTGTGGGAGTAAAGCGAGTCACCATGGTAGGTGTGGGAGTGGGATACCTTTAGCATTAGCTTGCTGGAGGATCTGAGAGACTGGGTAATAGTACTCGGTTGGACAAGGTTAGAGAGAGCAGGGCAATTACTGGGTTGGTATATTATTTTGTGGGCCATGGTCATTTGGTTGTGTGATAAAAGTTTAGGGAGTTCTTACCAGTTGAGCTGGGACGGAGCAGTATAGTAGTGAGTCTTGTAAAGCGGATTATTAGCAAACTTGGCGATTTTGTTGCAGCAGTGGGAAACAGTAGAAAATACTTAACACAGCAGAAAAATAATAGCAGTGAGACACTGAAAAAAACGTTTAAAACAGCAGAAAATCAGCCAGGAGGCTTTAAAGAACAGTCAACAGATCAGTTAATTAAGTACTGCTTGGTGGAAAACCAGAGTAGGAAGAAAGTACAGTTGTGTACACTTACCATAAATGTAGATGTTTGAGTGTATTCACTGTTGCAGTCATTACATTTGGGTTATCTGCTTGCAGGTAGCCCTCAGTCGGCCTGATTAACAAAGTCTTGGGTCCTGCGTCAGTTGCTGTCCCTTCTTCCATGACGTCAGGTCGTCAGGGGTATAAAACATGCAGCCGACGCCATTACATCAGTTTTTCTTGCCCCAGATGTCAGGTGCCCCCTAATGGGAAGCAATTAAATATAAAAGTACAAAGATATACAACAAAAAAGCAAATACACCTAAAAGGCTTTTAAGCACAGTAAAGGAAAGTAGAGGTATAACTAAAAGAAGTTAGGGGGCTGGAGGGAGAGTAACCAGGACTGCAACAGTGAATACACTCTAACATCTACATTTATGGTAAGTGTACACAACTGTACTATGTTCTTCATGTTTCACTGTTGCAGTCATTACATTTGGGTAGATTCCCAAAGCTATGGTTGGGAGGAGGAATTTAGATAGCATTAGGGCCAGCTATAAGGCCCTGCAAGACTGCAGTGGCAAAGCCAGCTCTGGATTTACAGAAAATTGGCAAATGATAATGCTTGGTGAAAGTATGTACAGAACTCCAGGGTAGCAGCTTCTAGATGTCCCTAGTAGGGACGCCTCTGAAAAAGGCTGTAGAGGTAGATGCAGCCCTGGTGGAGTAAGGTCTGATCCCCTGGGGGATAGGTTTTCCATGGTGCTTATAGCAGAAATAAATGCAATGGCTTATCCATTTAGAAATGGTTTGCTTTGAAATAGCTTTCCCCTCTGCCCCTGCAGCAAATGCCACCAGCAGTTGTTCAGATTTCCTTTGAGGTTTAGTCCTGTCCAAGTAGAATCTAAGCTGTTTGTGCACATCTAAGGAATGCAGTACCCGTTCCCCTTTATTCTGTGGATTGGGAAAGAAAGTTGGCAAATGAATGGACTGATTAAATACCCTTCTAGCTGAATTGATTGCTAAAAGGAAAGCTGTTTTCCAAGAAAGAAATTTTAAGTCTGCAGTAGCAGCTGGCTCGAAAGGAGGTACAGTGAGTTTCTCCAAGACAAAGTTAAGGTTCCAGGCTGGGTTTGGAGCTCTCCTGGGTGGTCTCAAATTTCTGGCCCCTCTGAGGAACTTCTTGAGTAGTGGATGAGAGAAGAGGGGTGGTTCCGTGTTATAATGAGCTGAAATGGCTGAGGCGTGGATTTTAATGGAGGAAAAGGCTCTTGTGAAGCATCTCAGTTAAATATTGTAAAATCCGAGGTAAATTGGGCGCTGCTGTGCTCATCCCTTGAGATCGGTTCCAGGCACAGAATCTTTTCCATTTTCAGCATATGATTTTCTAGTACTAGGCCTCCTTGCCTCTAAAATGATATCCATTCACAGGTTTGCTGAGGGATGGTAAAGGAGAGTAATTAGCCAAGCTGCAAGTTTCAGTGTTAGAAGCTGAGGGTGCAGGATCTGGTTCTCTTGCCATAGAGATAATAGTGACACACTGCGCAGGAGGGGGTACCAGTGTTGGCGCGGCCAGTCTGGAGCAATCAAAATCATCCTTGGTTTGTACTGTTTGATTTTTAGTAGTTTCTTTGGAGAGCAGAGGGGGGAAGGCATAGACTGATAGGTTTGTCCAGCAGAAGAACAGAGCATCCACTTTCCAGGCTTGTTTGTGGGGAGTCCTTGTGCAAAATTTGTCCAATTGGTAGTTCTGGGGAGAGGCAAACAGGTCTATATCTGGGCTCCCTCATTTGCTTGTCAACATGTTGAAAATCCTTGGTTCCAGTTTCCACATGTATGGGTCCATGAGGTTTCTGCTTAGTCCGCCTGCCAGTGTATTTAATTTTCCTGGCAGGAATTGAGCTTGTATGTGCACTTGGTAGCTCAAGGCTGTGTTCCATAATGCCATGGCTAGTCTGCAGAGGGGGTAAGAATGTGTACCCCCCTGCTTCTTTATGTACCACATAACAGTGGTGTTGTCCGTCTTTACCATTAGTTGTCCTGGAAGAATGTGGTCCTTGAAGGCTGTCAGAGCACTCTGTACAGCTAACATTTTTTTTTGATTGACATGCAGGTACATTTGACTTGGGTTCCATTTTCCCTGAATGCACTTCCCTGCAGGTGAGCCCCCCCCCCCCCCCCCATGCATAGTCTGATGCATCTGTTGTTAGGGTTTGGGCAACAGGGGGTGGTGTGAAAGGTAGTCCCTTGTTTTGGTGGCAGGCCTCTGCCCACCAAAGGAACTCTAGGCGTAGGCAAAGTATGATAGGAATCATTGTTTCCAGGTCTTGAGAATGTTAACACCATAGGCTTTTTAGATACCACTGTAGTTTCCTCATATGCAGTTTTGCATATAGAATTACAAGAATGCAGGAGGCCTTGAACTCCAAGGCTTGCAGTATTTGTCTTGCAGATAAGCAGGGTTTTTGTGGCCACTTGTTTGAAGTAGTTTGTCAAATGAATTTGTTTCTCTGGCATGAGGTAAGCCATATGGGAAGTTGTATTCAAGGAATATAATTTGTTGACAGGGTACCAGGTGTGATTTCTTTTTGTTTATGGTGTACCCCAGACAAGTTAGAACTCTTTGTACAAAGGCCAGATGATTCAAAAGTATGTCCTGGCTTTCTGCCTGAATTAGACAATTGTCCAGGTATGGGTATATTTAAATATTTCTTTGCCTGCAAAATGCAATAACTGGAGCTAGGCACTTTGTGAATACCCTGGGCGCAGTAGATAAGTCAAAGGGCAGTGCAGAGAACTGATAGTGCGTGTAGCCTGCTTTGAAGCAAAGGTATCTTCTGCAAGATTCCCTGATTGTGATGTGCAGGTATGCTTCTTTTAAATCTAGTGTTGCCAACCAGGCATCTTTGCCTAGCATAGGAAGCAACTGGTGAAGAGTCAGCATCTTAAATTTTGGAATCTCCAAAAAGGTGTTTAGAGTAGACAGGTCCAGGATAGGACGCTATGAATTGCCTTTTCTGGGTACCAGGAAAAGTCTAGAGTGGAAACCTTGTCCCTTTTCCTCTTCTGGTACCAGTTGAATAGCCCCCATGCTTAAGAGAGAAAGTACTTGTTTTGGGGCCTATGCCCACTGATTTGGGGGTAGGTCCAGCAACTCACTTGGTGTTGGCAATGTTGGCAATGTGTGGAAGTGAAATCTGTACCCCTGGGACACTATATTTAAAACCCATTTGTCCTGAGTAATGAGTTCCCAATTCTTTGCATGAAGAGCAATCTTTCCCCCTCAAAGGGGCAGTCAGTTGATAAATGCTTGGAAATTTTAAAAGAAAGTCATTGAGACAGTTTACCATAGGGAGGAGTCTTATTATTCCCAGATTTGGAAGTGGGGGTCCCCCACTGCTTAGTTCTGTGTGTCCCCTGGGACTGAAATCTGGGGGTTTTGCTGTGTCTGGATTTGGCTTGAGAAGACCTGGAAGGGGCTGGAAAGGATCAATTCTTAGAGGGCCAGTGCCTACTAAATCTAGGAGGCTGAACTTGTAAAAAAATCTTTAACAGTTTGCATAGATTTAGCTTTATCGTCCATCTTTTTAAGAAATTCCTCAGCCTTGTTGCCAAACAGGTGGTCCTGATTTAAAGGAGCATCCAACAATTTAGCTTTAACATGATCAGGCAAAGATTGCTCCTTGAGCCAAGCATGCCTTCTGAGCACAGACCCAGTAACAGCAGCCCTGCAAGAGGCCTCTAATGAATCAAAACTACATTGCAAAGTATGTTTTCCAACTTGTTCAGCAGAATGCATTAAATCCTGTAATTCTTTATTTTCCACACAGTCAGGAATCAACATAATTTTCTGTTTAAGCAGTCCAATAACATGTTGCTGATACTTATGAAACTGGCAGTTTAAAGCCCTAATGGCCAAGGTTTGCAGAAGTATAAACCTTCTTACCCCATCTATCCAGCGCCCTGGAGTCTCTATCAGAAGGGGTAGGATTTTTAGCAGTAGAAGCCTTAATGCCCTTGGGCCCCTGTGAAATAGTCTCTGGATCTGCAATAGGATTTTTAAAAAGGAACTTGTGGGACTCAGGGAACCTGTAGTATCCGTCAGGTTTTCTGGGAGCAGGAGGCAGGGAATCAGGAGCCAAACTAGATTCCGAAAAAACATCAACAATGTCTAGTACAGGAGGAATAGCTAAAGGCCTATACTGAGATAGGAGAAGGAAATCCCTAAGCCTCTTTTTTTGAATCAGAAAAATCCTGGCTTTCCCAGTGAAAATGCTCCCTTAGAGTATATAAGCTTTCCCCAAAAGAAAAATCCTCAGGAGGGGAAGCAGAGGGAATGGAGTCCTCTGCATCAGAATCTTCATAAGTAGATAAGGACAAATCCAGATCATCAGAAGAATCAGAAAAAAACAGAATCCTGATCAGAAGATTCATAATCAACTTTAGTCTTAGACCTCTTAGAAGGGGGGGGGGTGGCTACCCCTGATTAGAGTTAGTAGATCTTCAGCCATTCTTATCATTTGTTTTTTAGGCATAGAGTCCTGAGCATGTGGCCAGCGGCTCCGGACCCATCCAAGGTAGAGACATCCGCGGGTTCCATAGTTGAAGCATCCCTCGGCATACCGGACTCCGAATGGGTCTCAGTTGAGGCCTGCAAATCAGAAGTAGCAAGTATCAGGGGCTGCGAAAGCACTTCACTGAGTACCGGCGAACTGGCTTAGGAGAAAAGTACAGTTTTGTACCTACCATAAATGTAGATGTTCGAGGATCCACATTGCTGCAGTCCTTACTATTGGGTAGTCCGCTGTCCAGTCGGCCCGAATACCAGAGTATATGGCTGACGTCGGTCAGGGCGCATTAGACTGACGTCAGTACGTCAGGGTACTAATGCGCATGACCGACGTCATATCCTCAGTCTTTTCTTGCCCCAGATGTCAGAAGACCCTAAAAAGACAAGGCCCAAAATACCTGCACCAAAAATATGTACAATATATACAAAAATATATATACAAAAATATCAGCATATAACCTCACCTACACAACCACCCCTAAACACAGAGGGAAGGAGGGAGAAATTGGACTGCAGCAATGTGGATCCTCGAACATCTACATTTATGGTAGGTACAATACTGTACTATGTTCTTCTTACCACATTGCTGCAGTCCTTACTATTGGGTAGAATCCCAAAGCAGAGGTAAGGGAGGCTGGCAAATCATAAAGAAGCAGGAGCTGACAACATGCCTTGCAAAACAGCAGTGGCAAAACCAGCCCTAGACTTAGAGTAGATAGGAAGGTGATAATGCTTAGAGAAAGTATGCACTGAACTCCAAGTAGCTGCCTCCAAAATATCCTTAGTTGCCACACCCCTCAGAAATGCTGTTGAAGTGGCAGTAGCCCTAGTGGAATGAGGCCTAATCCCAGCTGGAATCTCCTTGCCATGATGGGAATAACAAAATGCAATGCAAAACCCAATCCACCTAGAAATAGTTTGTTTTGACACAGGCTTGCCCTCTAACTCAAAGCAAAAGAAACAAACAACTGCTGAGACTGCCTAAAATCCTTAGTCCTGCTTAAATAATAACGCAATTGCCTGTGTACATCTAAAGTGTGCAAAATCTTTTCCCTTTATTTTGGGGTCTGCATAAAAGTAGGCAAATGAATAGTTTGGTTTAAAGCCACACTAGAAACCACCTTAGGCATAAAGGAAGGATTAGTACGTAATGATACCCTATCCTTATGGAAAATCAAAAGGGCTCTACTGCCATAAGGGCCTGCAATTCAGACACCCTTCTTGCAGAAGTAATAGCCAACAAAAAGCAGTCTTCCATGACAAGTATTTCAACTCAGCAGTAGCCAGGCTCAAAAGGTTGTAGAGTAAGTTTTTCCAACACAAAATTGAGATCCCAAGCAGGAGTAGGAGCTCTACGGGGTCTTATATTCTTTGCCCCTCTAAGAAACTGCTTGAACAAAGGATGAAAACAATGGTGGGTCACAATCATAGTGAGCTGAAATTGCTGCAGCATGAATCTTAATGGAAGAGAAGGACAAACCTTTGTCCAATAACTCAGTAAGATATTGAAGAGCCACATTCAAATTAGGCTCAGAAATCTCCAAATTCTTTGCTGTACTCCAAATTAAAAACCTCTTCCATTTTTCTCGTACACTTTCCTTGTACTAGGTCTTCTAGCTTCCATAATCACATTTAAAACTTGTTGAGGAAGTTGAGACCTGCTGTGTTTCAACACAGAATATGCCAGGCTGTTAGATGAAGTGAGTGAAGCTTGACATTGAGCAGATGACCGTCCTTCTGAGATAACAGATGTGGAATCAAAGGTAAAGGCCATGGAGGCTTCCTTACCAGACTCCTTAGTAGTGGGTACCAGTGTTGCCGAGGCCAATCTGGAGCTATTAAAATCATCCTTGGCTTGTCTTGTCTGACCTTTAAGAGCACCTTTGGAAGAAGAGGCAGAGGTGGAAAGGCATACACATGAAGATTTTTCCAACTGAAAGAAAGAGCATCCACTTTCCAAGCTGTGTGATGAAACCCCTTTGTGCAAAACTTTGGCAGCTGGTGGTTTAGTGGAGAAGCGAACAGATCTATGTCTGGAGTTCCCCATGACACTGTCAATTTCTGAAATACATGAAGATCCAGTTTCCACTCGTGGGGATCCATGATTTGTCTGCTTAACACATCTGCTAAGGAGTTCTGTGCTCCCGGCAGAAACCTTGCCTGAAGAGTTAGTTGCAAGCTGAGCGCAGTCTCCCATAAAATCATTGCTTGCCTGCATAGAGGATAAGAATGTGTTCCCCCTTGTTTGTTGATGTACCACATGACAGTTGTGTTGTCTGTTAGAATCAACACCCGCCCTGGAAGAAGTAACTCCTTGAAAGCCATTAATGCAAACTGGACTGCTAACATCTCCTTCATGTTGATATGTAGATGCTGTAGTCTGGCAGGCCACTTGTCTTGTATCCACTTTCCATTTAGATGAGCTCCCCAAGCAATATCCGAGGCATCTGTCGTATCAGGAGGGGGCATAGAACCTCTAATCATAGTAATCAAATCTTCTGCCATTTTAAGCATATGTTTCTTAGGCACAGAACCTGAAGTGCTAGGAGAAGCCCCCACAGAAGCTAAACTTGGCCTACCTCTCAAAGAAGTTTTGGAAACAGAAGGAGAGGCTCTAACTACCTTGGGAAGAGAGGGAAGAACAGTTACCTGAGAAGCCCCCTCAGCCTGGCCTACCTCCTGAGAAGGCACATCCTGTAACAGTAAAGTCTCTGCCTGAGACTCCAAAGAAACTCCTGGCAAAACCTCTGGCTCCACTGAGTTCTAAAGAACCGACGTCCGGGACTGCCGGTTCATCAACCCTAGGCTTTGCTGTTTTGTCCTTGCGCTTCTTGGACGAAGCGGCGCCGGAGCATCCGACGGCATTTTATAATTGCAACGCTTCCCAAACACTAACCTGGCACAGTCTAACCTTCTCTTAATAGTGCGTTTGTTAAACCTAGCACAAGAGCGCATCCAACAACGCCGTGCTCAGGCCCTAAACAAGGTATACACAAAGTATGGTAATCCCTATGAGGTATCTGTTTCCCACAAGAAATACAGTTATTCACTTTTCTGACATCCGGTTAAATACTGAGGCAAGAAAAACCAAAATGTTCCCAACGGGTACTTAGCCAACTCTGATTCGGTCTGAAACTCCGGTTTCGGAAATATTTCAGAACGCCAACCTGCACTCGCAAAACTGCTTCTGCATCGGACCATGCGGCAAAAAAGACTGAGGATATGACGTTGGTCATGCGCATTAGTACCCTGACGTACTGACGTCAGTCTAATGCGCCCTGACCGACGTCAGCCATATACTCTGGTATTCGGGCCGACTGGACAGCGGACTACCCAATAGTAAGGACTGCAGCAATGTGGAACGAAGAACATCATCATCGGCAGTTTTGGACCTCGGTGGCCTGTCTCTGTCTTTATCTTTGCATTTTTTCAGAATCCCGGTAGTCGGATGGCTAACCAATGACATTTCTGGATAATTAAACAGAGAACCGAAATATTTAGAGGCGAAAATATACTGACGACAGACAGTGCACTGATTAAATAAAGCACAAAACCGACAGCGAGGTACGTCGTGGTCAGGGCCTCGGCAAGGAATACAGTACGAATGAAAATCTTTACGAGGTATTTGCTTTCCACAAGTAATGCAATTATTAACTTTTACTGACATCGGTAAGGAGCAAGAAAAAGTTTCCCCAACGGGGTACTTCACTTTAGTTGAAGACTTCGGTTCTGAAACTCGAAAACGAAAATTTCAGGAGTCGGCCAACCGGCACTTGCGAACTGCTTCTGTTACTGCACGGCAAGAAGACTGATGTAATGGCGTCGGCTGCATGTTTTATACCCCTGACGTCATGGAAGAAGGGACAGCAACTGACACAGGACCCAAGACTTTATTAATCAGGCCAATTGAGGGCTACTTGCAAGCAGATAACCCAAATGTAATGACTACAACAGTGAAACACGAAGAACATCAGATAGCTTTGAAACAGTGAAAAAATACCAGTAAATACTTAAACAGTGGAAACAACACAAAAGCTTGCTAAACAGTGAAAAAGTACAGTTTTGTACCGACCATAAATGTAGATGTCCGATAGGTATGCATCTGCAGTCATCACATATGGGTTGTCCTGCCTCAGGCAGCCCTTCGGTCGGCCGGATTCCCAAGTCTGGGTCCGGCGTCGGCTGACATCACCCCTTCCCCGACGTCAGAGCGCCTGGGGTATAAAAGCGTCAGCCGACGCCATCTTCCTCAGTGTTTCTTGCCCCAGATGCCAGGTGCCCTCAAAGGAAGGCTAAATTTGGATAAATGCAATAAATTCCAAACATGCACAGAAATATATATCTATATATATATATATATATATATATATATGCAACAAATACACCATAATAGATAACCCCAGCTAGCTATGAGAGGGAAAAGTACCCAATAAATACCAAAGAGGGGAAGGAGGGAGGGTAAATCTGACTGCAGATGCATACCTATCAGACATCTACATTTATGGTAGGTACAAAACTGTACTATGTCCTTCAAGGATGCATCTGCAGTCATCACATATGGGTAGAATACCACAGCCAATCTGGGGGTGGAGGATCTATGTAAAGGATGGTGTAGCTAAAATGCCCTGCAGGACTGCCGTAGCAAAGCCTGCTCTGGATCTGGAATATACAGGTAAATTGTAATGCTTGGAAAATGTATGCACGGAGCTCCATGTAGCAGCTTCTAAAATGTCCTTGGTAGCCACCCCTCTTAAGAAGGCTGTGGAGGTGGCTGTGGCTCTGGTGGAATGAGGTCTAATGTTAGCTGGCACAGTTTTTCCATGGAAGGAATAACAGAAACGAATGCAGTTCCCTATCCATTTTGAAATTGTCTGTTTGGAAATTGCTTTTCCTTGTGCACCAGCAGCATATGCTACCAACAGCTGGTCAGTTTTTCTGTAGCTTTTCATTCTGTCCAAGTAGTAGCGCAACTGTCTGTGTATGTCCAGGGTGTGCAGAAGTTTTTCCCCTTTGTTTTGTGGATTTGGAAATAAGGTAGGCAGGTGAATAGCTTGGTTTAATGAGACCCTGGATACCACCTTTGGCATAAATGAAGGATTGGTTCTCAATGAGACTCTGTCCTGATGAAAAATAAGAAATGGCTGTACTGCCATGAGGGCCTGTAACTCAGATACTCTTCTTGCTGAGGTTATGGCCAGAAGGAAGGCGGTCTTCCAAGACAGGAAATGTAGTTCTGCAGATGCTGCTGGTTCAAAGGGAGGCAGAGTTAGTTTTTCCAACACGAAGTTAAGGTCCCACGTAGGCACTGGAGGTTTCCTTGGAGGATTGATGTTTTTAATTCCTCTTAGAAACTGTCTTAGGAGAGGATGAGAAAAAACAGGTGGATCAGTATTGTACTCTGCTGAAATTGCTGAAGCATGAATTTTAATGGAAGAGTAGGACAGGCCATTGTGGAGCATTTCTGCCAAGTATTCCAGGATATGTGGCATGTTCATCACTGTCGCATCTAGGCCCTTTGTGGTGTTCCAAATGTGAAATCTTTTCCATTTTGCTGAATATGCCTTTCTTGTGGAAGGCCTGCGAGCTTCCATGATGATATCCTTCACTCTCTTGGATAGCTTATCCTGAGGAGGAGTCAAGGTATTTTCCAGGCTGTTAGTCGCAAGGTTTTCAGGTTGGAATGCAGAGTTTTGTAATTGTGCTGTGTCAGGAGAAGTGGCCATTGAGGAAGAGGCCATGGTTTCGTGTGTGACATGCTCTTTAACAGTGGGTACCAGTGCTGTCTTGGCCAGTCCGGAGCTATCAGAATCACTTTTGGCTGCTCTGTCCTGATCTTCAGTAAGACCTTGGTCATTAATGGAAGAGGTGGAAATGCATAAACTGTTACGGTTCTCCAGCTGAAAGATAGGGCGTCCACTTTCCATGCTTGTGGGTGGTATGTCCTTGAGCAGAATTTCTTCAGCTGATGATTGTGGGGGGAGGCAAAAAGATCTATGTCTGGCCTTCCCCATGATTGTGTTATCTGTAGGAAGATGTCTGGGTGCAACTTCCATTCGTGTGCATCCATGATATTTCTGCTTAAGCTGTCCGCCAGTATATTGTCTTTTCCTGGCACAAACTGGGATTGCAGGTCTATATTGAGTTTCAAGGAAAGTTCCCATAGAGTCATTGCCAGTCTGCAAAGAGGGTAAGAATGGGTGCCTCATTGCTCGTTTATGTACCACATAACTGTGGTGTTGTCTGTCCTTATTAGCAGGTGGCCTTGATGCAGAAAGAGTTTGAAGGCCTCGATTGTATGTATCACTGCCAGCATTTCCTTTTGGTTTATGTGCATGCGTAGCTCCTTTTGTGACCATAGTCCTTGAATACATCTGCCCTCCATGTGTGCTCCCCAACCGTTGTCTGAAGCGTCCGTTGTAATAGTTTGGCTGGCTATTGGCTTGCTGAAGGGCAGACCCCTGTTTGATTGGCTTGCTTGAGCCCACCACAGAAATTCCTTTTGGAGACATGGAATGAGTGGGATCAAAGTTTCCAAGCTGTGGCTGTGCTGAGTCCATAAACTCCTTAGGTACCATTGTAGTTTCCTCATATGCAGCCTTGCTTGGGGAATGAGAAGAATGCAAGATGCCATGTAACCCAGGGCCTGCAGGATTTTCCTTGCAGTCAGCTGAGTTTGTCTTGTCAGATTCTTGAAGTAATCCGGTAGTTGTCTGTTTTTCTTCTGTGAGAAAAGCCATTTGGGTGGTTGTGTTTAAATCCGCACCCAGAAAAGTTATTCTTTGGGATGGAACAAGTCTTGATTTGTGAAAGTTGACTGTATATCCCAATGCCTGCAGTAGGTGGATGACATAATTCAAGTCCTTTACCAAAGTTTGTTGGCTGTCCGCTTGTATAAGGCAGTCGTCCAGATATGGGTATATTTGAATCCCCTGAAGTCTGCAGTGTGCAATTACTGATGCCAGGCATTTCGTGAATACTCTGGGCGCAGTAGATAAGCCAAAGGGCAATGCTGAGAAGTGATAATGCTCTGAACCTGCAAGAAATCTGAGGTGTCTTCTGCAACTTTGTCTGATAGGGACATGCAGGTATGCCTCCTTGAGGTCTAGAGTCACCAGCCAAGACCCCTTGCCCAGCATGGGAAGGAGTTGCTGTAGAGTCAGCATTTTGAATTTTGGCACAATGAGATAAGTATTCAGTGCGGACAAGTCGAGAATAGGCCTCCATTGATTTTCTTTTCTTGGAACAAGGAATAGTCTGGAATAAAATCCTTGGCCTTGTTCTGAAAGACGAACCTTTTCTATAGCTTTCACTTGCATTAAGTTGGAGATTTGTTTCAAAGCCTCTGCCCTTTGATTTGGTGGCAGGTCTGGCATGCCTTTTCTTTTTGGCAATGTGTGAAAATGGAACCTGTATCCTCTGTCTGTTATTTGCAGTGTCCATTTGTCTCTTGTAATAGTGTGCCAATTGTCTGAGAATAAAGAAAGCTTTCCACCCAAAGATGCTTCTAATTGAGCCCTGGTTGGCGGAGTCAAAGCAAAGTCATTGAGTCTGTCCTTGTGCAGCAGTTGTAGGTCCTGCACTACCTCTCTGGTTGGGAGGCTGCCATTGACGCCCTCTGTAGGAGCCTCTAGCTTGCCCTCTACCTCTGGCACGCCTGTTCTTGCCTCTCTGAAATCTTTCTGTGTCCGGAAAGGACCAATTCTTGGCAGGCCAATTTCTGCTGAATCTTGGTGGTTGGACTTGTAGAAAATCTTTAACTGTTTTTACAGATTTTGCCTTTTCCTCAACCTTCTTTAAGACCTCCTGAGCAGTGGAGCCAAATAACTTTTGCTTTTCCAGGGGAGCATCCAGAAGCTTAGCTTTAACATGGTCTGGCAGAGATTGTTCCTTCAGCCAAGCATGCCTCCGTATGACTGCACCTGTCATAGCTGACCTACATGAAGCTTCCAATGCATCATAACCACATTGTAAGAAATGGTTACTAACCTGCTGGGAGTTATGTACCAGATCCTGTAGTGATTTGCGATCTAGGGGTTCAGGTGAAGACAGTTTCTTATGCAATTCATCTAACAAATACTCTTGGTACTGTATCATATGAAATTGACAATGTAATGCCCTCATAGAAAGAGTAGCAGAAGTATACACTTTTTTACCCCATCTCTCTAAAGCCCTGGACTCCCTTTCAGAGGGGAGTGGATTTTTAGAAGTGGCAGCTGCAACCCCTTTAGGGCCCTGGGAAATAGTTTCTGGATCAGCAGAGTGGGCCTTGCAAAGAAAATGATGAGAATCCGGGACCCTGTAGTACCTATCGGGTTTGACAGGGGCCGGGGGAAGAGTGTCAGGGGTTATGCTAGACTCAGAGTACACATCATCAATGACATTCAAAACAGGAGGAATAGCCAAAGGTCTATGCTGAGGTAAATGCAGAAAAGTTCTTAATCTTTTCCTGGAATCAGAAAATTCCTGGCCCTGCCATTTGAAATGCTCTCTCATAGTGTGAAGGGTCTCCCCGAAGGATAGCTCTTCAGGAGGGGAGGCCGAGGGGATGGATTCCTCTGCATCAGAATCCTCGTAGGCCGAAAAAGCCTCCTCCTGGTAGTCCGAGAGAGCAGAGCCATCAGAGGCCTCCTCTGAGGAGTGGGGATCAGAGGGCTCAACCCTGGGCCTTTTGTCTAGAGGAGGTTGAGAGCCCCTGTCTGGATGAGGTTGAGATCCCCTAATCAAGGAAATAAGGTCCTCTGCTAAAGTAAGAATCTGTGAACTTGTAGAGGGTCCCTGAGGAATAACCCTGGGAGGCATAGCTTTTGTATGTTTAGCAACTTTAGCCCTGGTGAATGCCTTTATGGACATGGATGCAGGAGGCCTAGCTGCACCACGTGCTGGAGTAGTTTTGTTTAGAGGAATGGTGTCGGAAGTTTCCAAAACACCAGTTTCTGAAGGAAATTCAATAACCGACTCAGCAGGGGCCTCCGGGGCCGAGGTTGTTGGATGAGCGGTTTCGGGTGTCGGAAGTACAAAGGACTCTGTTTCAGCCGAGACCGAGACACTTTGGTAGGCCTGGCCGTGGTTTCAGCCGAAACCGCGGCCCGCGTGTGTCGGTCCTTGTCATTCCGTTTCTTTATTAAATGTGAAGTCGGAGTCTCCGACGGCATTTTGTATGAAAAACTAGCCCCAAAAAATTCCTCTGCGAACTCCGCCCGACATCTAAGGGTGCGTCAGTTGAAGGGAGCACAGGCTGAACAGGCCGAGACGTCGTGGTCTGGGCCTAGGCAGGGGAGGCAGTAAGAGTGGAAATCCTTATGAGGTATTTGTTTCCCACAAGTTAAACAATTATTAACTTTATCTGACATCGGCTGAGGCAAGAAAGAGACCCCAACGGGGTACTTAGCTTTTGAAGTCTTCGGTAGCTGAATTACAGGAGCTGGCTGACCGGCACTTGCGAACTGCTTCTGCTTCGGGCACCACGTGGCAAGAAAGACTGAGGAAGATGGCGTCGGCTGACGCTTTTATACCCCAGGCGCTCTGACGTCGTGGAAGGGGCGACGTCAGCCGACGCCGGACCCAGACTTGGGAATCCGGCCGACCGAAGGGCTGCCTGAGGTAGGACAACCCATATGTGATGACTGCAGATGCATCCTTGAAGGACATCAGCAATAAAATTCAATTTAACAGGCACAGTGTAGTAGTGCAATTGCAGTATAGCAGTGTAGTTTAGTACACAGTAAATAAATACAGTATAAAAGTAGGCAACAGGCAATAAAAAGTGCAATAAATAGTATAAATAAGCAAAAAACAGACATCTTATGTTTTTTTGGAGGTTCAGAAGCCTCTAGTCGTCTGGTATTTCAGCTCAGAGTTGTGGTTGGTAGCCCACCCCAGTTCAGCTTGGTACAAACAAGCAGAATTCTGCTCAGATGCAGGGCCTAAATACCAAAAGCTAAAACTTGGAAAAAAAACTCTAATAAAGTTCAAAAGGACCAATGAGGATGTTTATTCCAAGCTGCAGACTGGCCTACCTTTACCAGTCAGGTGCTGATCAAACGCAGTTCTCTCACAAAAGTCCAGATAGGCCCCTTCCAATCCAAGATGGCCTGGAAAATGTGCTCAGAACAAACAAACCACTACAAACAGTTCCAGAAGCAGCAGGCCTGATCTGGACTATGCTACTACAACTACTAACTACCCCTAGTTTCAGTAGGAAACACTAGAGAATGTTTAACACAGCAGAAAAATAGCAGTGAGACACTGATAAACAATGTTTAAAACAGCAGAATAGTCATTCTGAAGCTGATACTGAATCCTTTCTTGGGAAATTCCCTTCCTTTTTGGTTTTGGGTTGTTACTCTCCTGCCATTTCTTCTTAGGTTCCTGCTCCCTATTAGACCAAGTTGCTCAATTATTCTTTCCTTTGAAAAGGGTAATGGTTTTAGAAGGAACTAATTTGGGGACCTGAAAAATCCTAGAAATACCCTGCATTAATTTACCTATGTCATCCCATTGAGTACCTGAGTGGCATCAGGCCCAAACAAAACAAGAAGTTATGTACTCACCATAACATTCGTATGTAGTCCATCTTGCCTCACATTCTTACCCGTGCGGCTATACTTTTAGCTCGAAGTCTTTCTATTGGCTGGGCTAAGATGGTATCCCATGCTGCACTGCTCTCTATCCCCAGATCTAGTTTGCTGCGAGCACCAGCACTCATTCTCCATGCATAACACCTAAGGAAGGAAGAACAAAGCAAGAATGAAGGGAACTCTGAAACCAGGCCTAACATCCAGATCCTCCAGGATGGGGGAATGTAGGTGGGTGGGTAAGTAAGAATGAAAGGCGAGATGGACTACATGCATCGAACGTTATGGTGAGTACATAACTTCTTGATGTTATGCAGTCCAATCTCGTCTACATTCTTACCCGTGGGAAAGTGTCCCCAGCACCTAAATCCTGGGAGACTCAGTGGAAAATACTCCTGAGCACTGTGGAACCAAAGGAAGACCTGCCTCTAGATACCACATCTAACTTGTAATGAGTAACAAAGGTGTGAGGAGATGCCCAAGTAGCCGCAGCACAAATATCATCCTTAGACAATCTGGCCTAAAAAGCTGTAGATGTAGATGTAGATACAGACCGGGTAGAGTGAGCCTTCACTCGGAACGGTAAATCTCTTCCCCCTGAAGTATAAATGAAAGAAATACAACTGGAAATCCACCTGGACAACGTGACTTTGGAAACAGGAGACCCAATTCTGTTTTCCGAAAATGAAACAAACAACTAATCAGATTTTCTGAGGTCCTTCGTTCTGTGCAAATAAAATCGTAATTGTCTGTGCACATCCAACTGATGAACTTTGAATTCTGTCTTGTTTGAGAACTGAGGAAAAAACACTGGCAATTCAATGGATTGGTTAAGGTTACTAACTGACACTACTTTGGGAAGAAAGGAAGGATTCGGTCTGAGAGAAACCCTGTCCTTATGAAAAATCAAATAAGGGGGTTTGATTGATAGGGCTTGAAGCTCCGAAACGCATCTGGCTGACGTGATGGCTACCAAAAAGACAGTCTTCCAAGTTAAGAATTTTAAATCACAAGTGGCTGCAGGCTCAAAGGGGGGGGGTGAAGTAAGACCCTGTAGAACAAAGTTCAAGTCCCAAGGCATAACAGGCTCAGAGACAGGAGGACGAAGCAACAAAGTACCCCTCAGAAAAGCCTTACAGAGTCTATGTGCCATTAGACTAGGTTCGTCTGCGACATGAAAAGTAGAAATCACTGCCAACTGGACTTTAATGGTTGCGGCAGCTGAACCCTGGTTGAAAAGCATAGAAAGGAACTCCAATGTGACGAGACTGGAGCTGTGTAAGGGTCAATCTTTTTGGCATGTGCCCAGATGGAAAACCTCTTCCATTTGCTGTAATAAATCCTCCTGGTCGAATGCTTATGAGAGGAACATAAAATATGAACCACCTCCGGCAAAAACTGGTGAAGCCTAACTAATGATGAAAGTGGATTTAGCTAGGCTGTCAACCAGAGGGTCCGAAGAGAGAGATGGAGCTGCCCTGACATGTGAGTCAGTACGTCTGGTTATGGGTCCAGAATCCAAGGAGCGTCCATGAGATAGGGATGGAGAAAGGGGAGCCAAATTTGACAAGGCCAGTGTGTAGCAATCAGAATCATTTTGCTTCCTAAGGATTGCGCTTTCTGAATAACCTTTGACAGCAAGGGAACCGGAGGGAAGGCATATAGTAGACTGGAGGGCCAATTGTGGACTAGAACGTCCCTGGGTGACTCCCCCTGAGGGGGGATAAGGGTGAAGTAGCTGCTGCATTTGGCATTGAGCGGGCTGGCAAAAAGGTCGCAGCAAGGCTGACCCCACCTGCGGAAAATCTGCTCTGCAACTTGACAGTTCAGGGACCACTCATGAGGCATCAAAATAGCTCTGCTTAGCCTGTCTGCGATCACACTGGACTTCCCCGGAATGTGCATTGCTATCAGAAAACGTTGGGAAGACGCTGCCCACTGCCACACTCGCATGGCCTCCCTGCAAAGGGGATACGACTTGGTTTCTCCCTGTTTGTTCAGATACCATACCACCGACATATTGTCTGAGTGGATTGCAATAGTCCCGAGAGGAAGAAAACTCTGAAGTGCTTGCAACGCTAGTAGCACTGCTCTCATCTCCAGGACATTGATATGCAGATGCATCTCGTGCTCTTGCCACGTGCCCTGGACTGTCCTGCCTAGATAATGCCCCCCCCCATCTGGGAGGCATCCGTGGTCACCGTGGCAACCGGAGGCGAAAGAACGAAGGGCTTTCCCACATTGAGGTTGTCGGTGTGAAGCCACCAACCGAGATCCTGTTTGCACCTGTCTGAGTAGAATAGGGTGAGAAAGTGTAAGACGTTGAAGAGACCACTGGGCGAAGAGTAGCCACTGAAGGAGCCTCATATGTAACCTTGGCATGGGGACTAACATAATCGTAGCAGCCATCGTCCCCAACAATTGGAAGACCAATCTTGCCTTCAATCTTCTCAGAGGGAGCAAGGCATAAACCTGTTGCTGTAGGACTCCGATTCTTTCCTGTGGTAGAAACGCCCGCATGAGGACGGTGTCTAATTCGGCGCCTATAAAAGTGACACGCTGCGAGGGCAACAAGGCAGATTCTTCCCAGTTCAAGGTGATGCCCAACTGCTGACATAGGTTGATAGTAGCGTCTCTGGTCTGAAGTAGCAGATGCCTGGTGGTGGCAGTAAGGAGCCAGTCGTCCAGGTATGGAAACACTTGAAATCCCTGACATCTCAAGTGAGCAGTCACCACTGCCATGCATTTGGTAAACACCTTGGGGGCTGTGGTGAGACCAAAGGGCAGGGCTCAAAACTGAAAGTGACTGGCTCCCAGCCGGAAGCGTAGGTGACTTCCGGATGCCCTGTCCATCTTTATGTGGTAGCAAGCATCTTTGAGGTCGATGGAGCACATCCACACTTCTTTTCCCAACAATGGGAGAATAGACTGCAACGTGACCATTCGGAACTTGGACTTTTGCACATGGGTGTTCAATCGGCTGAGATCCAAAATGGGACTCAGGTCCCCTGTCTTTATCGGCACCAAAAAGAATCTGGAGTAAGTCCCTAATCCGATCTGGTCTGAGGGGACATGCTGGATGGCTCCTTTTTCTAGCAGCTTTGAAACTTCTGAAGCTGCGGAATCCCTTTGACTGGGTGGAACATCTGGGATTTTCTTGATTGGAGGGGGATTTGACGAGAAGGGAATGACATATCCTCCGGAAATTATTCGTGGAACCCATTGGTCCTGGGTGATATCTTGCAGGCCTCTGGGTATAATGAGATTTGACCCCCGACTGGCTCCAGAAACACACAGTCGGGGCTCCCATCAGGAGCGGCAGTAGGGAGAACCACGAAAGGAATCGCGGTCTCCCGAGTTGTGAGGGCCTCCTCCGCCCCTAGGGTGGCGTCTACCTGAATAACCACCCCCTCCCTTTCTTCTGGAGGGGGGGCTCACCTTGTGCACCGGGAAAAAAACCTCTGTGATTTCTTGAACCACATCTTTCCACCCCTCTGGACCTTGAGATAAGGCCTAGAGGGAAGGGAAAAATGGACTCCTACGGCAGACACAGTTTTTCCCTTTTACTTGCACCTAGTGAGAGTGTCTTTCACCTTGGTTCCGAACAAAGGGGAACCATCAAACCGGGTGTCGGTGCATGAAGACTTGAAGGCCTCCGCGAAATGACAAAGGCGCATCCAGGCCCGTCTCCTAAGAGCGACTCCTGAACTTGCTGCCCTACTTGCTCCCTCGGCTGCGTGGGAGATCAGCCTCATGGAGGAGTTCGCAATAGAATTGAGGGTAGACATCTGAGTGTTAACCTTCAGAGCCAACACCTCAGAAACGTTACCCGTTAGAGTATCTCCAAGCTCCTTTAGGAGATCTCTCTGAAGTCGTGTAAAGTGTGATAAGTAATTCAGTGACCACAAAGTAAAGGCCGCTGAAGAAAACGTACGCTTCCCGTACCAGTAAATAGTCCTAGACTCCTTGTTAGGGGGATGGACAGTGGAAGAAGTCTCAGCTAATTCCTTCTGGGTGGCCGCTGCCACCACCATGGCATCCACAGGGACTCCCTTGGATAGAAATTCCTTATCAGGAGGGGCAGACAAAAATGTATTGGATCTCCTGGGACTGGTTCCACAGAGTTAGGGGTTTCCCACACCCTTCGACAAACCAGATCCAGAAGCTCGAAGGGTGGAGACACCCAGGAGGCAGAGGGCTGAGCACCAAAGGCCTTCAGGAACACAGACTCCTCTTCGGAGGGGGCTTTGGATGCCAGTCACCTCTTTGCTTCAAAATCTCTAGGATGTTAGAAAAAGAAACATCATCAGAGGATGACTTAGGGGACCCCTCCGATTCCTCGAGGTCGGTGTCGGACGTGAGAGACTCATCTTGGGAATCTATGTGCTTCCTCTTGCACGTTCTCTTTCTGAGTGGCTCCTCAGGCAAAAGCTCTGAGGGGCCCTCAGAAATATGGGGACCACTCGTGGGGGTACCCTGAGGCCTTGGGGCTCCGGTGTCCAGAGATAGATGGCGCTCAGAGACCTGCACCGGTGCTGTAGGGGACAGAGTGACCGAACCGTATGATGCCACTGACGACCTGGCCAGTGCACTCCGCATGGCCTCGAAAGCTGGTCCTCCCAGATCCGATGATTGACCAGCCTCTGAAGCAGAGACAGGAGTCAGGCTTCCCCGCGCCGAAGCACCGAGAGGGAAGCTAGGAGCCGAGAGGTGTCCCGAAGCCTCTCCCTCGGGTCTGACCAATGAATCCTGAGTCCTGAACCCCGTGGATGGCGCCAACGAGGTCGGAACTGATGTCAGAACCGATAAGCCAGGAGGGGCTGTCGGAACTGACCTAGGGACATCACACGGAGCCGAGCACTCTGGCTCCGAAAGCTGAGATGCGCTCGGAGGAGGAAGTATCGATGTAGGTTGAGGGACCGGCTCCGGAGCCGACTGGGTTGGAACCGAAAACAATTTTGCCAATACCGGTGACTGAAGAAGTCTCTGCACCACTCTATCGACGTCCACATCCGATAAGGTCCTGGAGGATTTGGAGGATAGGGAAGGAGATAGAGACCTCCTCTTTGAAGGAGACCTGTGAGGAGGAGATACTGGCCTAATGCTAGGCGACCAGCTCCGAACAGGCTCCAAGAAAATTGGAGCCGGAACAGGTTCCATAACCACTGACACTTCCTGCGGCCCCGAGGACAATGGATCTGAGGATGTTGTTGAAGATTTTGCTATGTTCTTTGGCGGCTCCAAGGATACTGATGGAGCTGGGGATCGCTTTTTAGCCTTGGAAGATTTAGCTTTTGATGGAGAAGCCTTAAAGCTGGAAGCACTCTCCAAACCCTCCTCGAAGGAGGTTTTCAGAAGTCCCTTCAAAATCAATTTGTTCTTCCTTTCCTGAAGAACACGCGGGCTAAAGGCATGACAAAAACTACATGATTCCTGGAGGTGAATCGCTCCCAGACAGTACACACAAACAGAGTGTCCATCAGTGATGGACATCTTACAACTGCACTTGGAGCACTTCTTAAAGCCCAAGGGCTTATGCTCCTTAGTATCTTTAGACATAGTTACCACAAACACCAAGTAACTAACTCAAAACTAGACCAACGGTCAAACAGCCACAAGTGCTGGAACAGGACAAACAAACAGTACACCACAAAGACCTCTAACTAAAACGGTCCTTAGACACAAGTACAAGGGGGAGGACTAATTCCTCTAATTTAAACGGTTTTAGCCCAAGGAAAAAAGTTAGCACACAAGGAAAGCAAGGGGACAGACTAGGTCCTCTAAGTGAAACAGGCCTAGCCCGTTGGAAACAGCTAGTGGGATACCACAAGAACACGCTATCAGAAAAAAACAGAACTTTTCCACAACACAGTCAAGAAACACACACAAATAGCTATGAAAATAGCTTTTTTTGCAAAAAAATTCTCGGTTATAAAGAAGAAAAGGTACTTAGCCACAGCCAAGAGCGAGACCATGTCCGAGCTACACGAGCGGCAAACGAGATCTGGGGATAGACAGCAGTGCAGCATGGGATACCATCTTAGCCTGGCCAATAGAAAGACTTCGAGCTAAAAGTATGGCCGAGTCGGAGCCGACATTTGGCTCCAAACCCACAGGTAAGAATGTAGGCGAGATTGGACTACATAACATCTTTAGTTTAGAGGAAAACTCAAACTTTCTGTCTTTAAGTCATCTGAAAAGATTTTGTTATATACCTAAACAAATATCCATAAAACAGTAGTTGAAGCAGAAGCCCTGGAAACAGTAACAGCACACACCATATGCAATATTTTAAGGCATGTTTAGAAACTTGAGGAATGTTAGAAACAAATCTGATTCACATAGGGGTCAGGAAAGAAGAAATTTCTTCCAAGCTTTCAGCACATTTCAAAATTAACTTCCACATTTATCCCTGGTAGTTCAAAATTCTGAAGGGTGATGTGGCAGAAGAAAAAAAAAGTCTCTTATGATGTCTCTTCAGCCACCTCTCTTCCTTACCCCTGGGAAATGGGTTAAAGGAGGCAAGATGATTTTTTGCTGCTTAAACCCGTAGGTGTGATGTCAGCATGATCAGCAGTAAGATAAGAACAGAGAAATGTATTTGAATGTGAACGTCTATACAATTTTTTTTTTTTTTTTTTTTTTAGGAACTGATAAGAGAGAATCAGCATTACAGCCAGCTTTTAATGCATTCTACAAAGCAGGCAAAAATAGGAAGAACTGGTGAAGGAATAAAGGCTTCTTGTTCAAGTAAATCACAGTATTTGCCCAGCTCTGGGGAACATCTGTTTCCAAGGAAATACATATTTCAGTCTGGAAACAAGTCTTAGAAAAAGAGAAAGATTTTATTGGTACCACTTTAGGCTACAGAATTCTGGGGTGAGATAAACCTGCCTCTATCTACCCCAGCAGGGACTCAGACTTGGAATAATGTAGAAGGTGTTTACCTCACAGGCACACGGTACAGGGTTTGATTCTCACCTTTGAAGGGAAATTGGCTAGGCTTGAAATGGCCTGTGAAGGGAGTCACCCGAGTAATTACCTATGAAAAGCCTATGAAACATCAGATTCATCCTCTTCCTTAGAAAGAGAAGCAGCAGTATCAGTAGAAGGGATACAACACCCAGCATTGACTGTGGTAATAAACTCCTGGTTAGGGTAATATTTTTTTTTACAGACAGGAACCATTACATTATTTTCAGTATGATTAGCTTTCTGTTTCTTGCAGCACACAAGAATTCCCAGTCAAAAAATAGGCAGAATTAAATAATTAAGCTGCCCTGTAAAATCAAGTAAAACCCAAGCAAACCAAGTGTAAGAAGCATTGACATAAAATCTCATTACTCTCCCGGAAAAATACTTTCCAACTTTCCTCAAACACCTTAATAACAAGAAATATACTAAAATTTAGCCTGAGGGCTCTAAATGGCAGCCAAATCCTCAAAAGCAATTCCTAGACAGACAGCAACAATGACTAAGGAACGTCTTCCAAGGTGCCTGAAAAGCCAGCATTCTTAAAGTGATGCACTGCTCTTTCCCATGAAAAACAGTAAAAGCACTACAAAAACAGTAAAAATATAATGTATATGTATCGAAAGGGTCCCCAAAAGTCTGTCTGATTGGAGGTCTTGGTCAACTGCAACACTACAGAAGTCTCAGAAATGTATCCTGCACAGGATGGCAAGAAAGTGCTGAAGATGTTTTAGTCACTCTGGCTGCTTTTATACTTCCCGCCAAAAGGGATTAGCTTTTAGGCTGCCAGAGTGACTGTGTGGGAGGGGGTTAGAGCTTTGGGAATCTGTCTCTGTGCTGTATCCTTGGCAGGATACAACCTATAGGCTATGGCAGCAGTGAGAATGATACATCTTAAGACAATCAGAAACTCACAAGGCATGAATCTTAAGACGTTTTTGCAAGTGATGGGTACTGCTGTAATTTTAGTAATTTCAAGTTCAAGGAGCAAGTTACTAGACTGGATGGTATGTTAATGAATACAAGTAAAGTTGTTTAAGTAGACAAATTATAAGAGTATAACAGATCACTGCTGCGATATACACTCTATCCCTCCATTCCCCCCCATATTTTTATGTTCCAAATGGTTATGCACCATGTTTATCATTACTGTTGTAGTAGCCTAAGGTATATGAGCAGAAAACCAGATATTCGAGCAACTGGGAGAGGAAGAATGAGGGTCCAGCAGCCCCCGGAGAATGGGTATTAAAAAAGTTTTCTCTAGAGCTGAAAAGGAATCTAGTTTGTAGTGCTTTGTGAAACAACATACAGGGACAAAGTTGGTGCCTTGAGAATACTTCGAGTCCAAGCTTTCCAAAAATGCCACTAAAGAAGCTAAGGCACTGGTAGACTGGGACCTTGACCATGGCTGGAAAGTACAGTTGTGTACACCTACCATAAATGTAGATGTTCGAGTGTCTTCACTGTTGCAGTCATAACTGTAGGGTGCTCCTGCCGGCAGGCAGCCCGAGGTCGGCCAGAATCCCAAAGTCTGGGTCCGGCGTCGGCTGTACAAGCCAGTACCCTGACGTCAGTACGCTCTGGTACATAGCCCTCAGCCGACGCCATCTTCTCCAGCCTTTCTTGCCCTAGATGTCAGAAGTCCCCAATAAATCATAAATGAATCCCACTAGGAAACACAAATACACCACAAAAAAGAGAAAAAGAGGGGATAGGAGGGAGGGAAACACCGACTGCAACAGTGAAGACACTCGAACATCTACATTTATGGTAGGTGTACACAACTGTACTATGTTCATCGTGTTTCACTGCTGCAGTCATAACTGTAGGGTGGAATCCCAAAGCAGTGAAAAGAGGGGGGGGGGTTTAGACAGAAGAAGGGGCAGCAAGAAGACCCTGCAAAACAGCAGAGGCAAAGCCTGCCCTGGTCTTAGAATACAAAGGGAGATTGTAGTGCTTGGAAAAAGTATGCACCGAACTCCAAGTGGCAGCTTCCAAGATATCCTTGGTAGGAACTCCCCTGAGAAAAGCTGTAGAAGTAGCAGCTGCTCTAGTAGAATGACTTCTCACAGTACCTGGAAATTGTTTCCCATGATGAGTGTAACAAAATCTTATTCCATAAGAAATCCATTTGGAAATAGTTTGTTTGGAAATAGCCTTTCCAAGAGAACTGGAGGCAAAAGAAACAAACAATTGGTTAGATTTTCTGAACTCTTTAGTCTTGTCCAAATAAAATCGTAACTGTCTGTGCACGTCCAAGGAATGCAAAATCCTTTCCCCTTTATTCTGAGGATTAGGAAAGAAGGTAGGAAGGTGAATTGTTTGATTCAAAGCCACTTTCGAAATCACCTTAGGCATGAAAGTAGGATTGGTCCTCAAGGATACTCTGTCCTGGTGGAAAATAAAGTATGGTTCCACAGCCATGAGAGCTTGCAACTCTGAGACTCCTTCTGGCAGAAGTCAAAGCTAACAAAAGAACTGTCTTCCAAGATAAAAACTTAATATCTGAAGATGCAGCAGGCTCAAAAGGAGGCAAAGTAAGTTTTTCTAAAACATAATTAAGATCCCAAGCAGGAACAGGAGGGGTTCTGGGAGGCCTTAAATTCTTAGCCCCTCTCAAGAATTGTCTCACCAAAGGATGAGAAAAAACAGGGGGATCAGTATTGAAATGAGCAGAAATAGCAGAAGCATGAATCTTAATAGAAGAAACGGAAAGTCCATTAGACAAAAGATCCGAAAGGTAAAGCAAAATAGAAGAGAGATCAGGTACCAGAGGGTCCAAACCTCGGCCCTGCATCCAAATGCAAAATCTCTTCCATTTAGAGGCATAGGATTTCCTAGTGCTAGGTCGTCTAGCTTCCAAAAGAACATCCAAAACTTGTTTGGGAAGGCTAGAAGAGATCAAATTCCTTTGAAGAGCCAAGCTGCCAGACAAAGGGTCTTGAGACTGGAATGTAGCAACTGACCCTGATGCTGGGACAGAAGAGAAGGGTTTAGAGGGAGAATCCAAGGAGGCTCCAAGAACAGGTGCTTTAAAGTTGGATACCAAAACTGTTGAGGCCAATTTGGAGCAATGAAGATAAGGAACTTGGGCTTGCCCTGTTTTATCTTTAGTAAAATCAGAGGAAGAAGAGGAAGAGGAGGGAAGGCATATCCCGAAAGGTTTCTCCAGCTGAAGGACAGGGCATCCACTTTCCAAGCTGTTTTGTGGAATGACCTGGTGCAAAAGAGAGGCGGCTGATGATTGAGATGGGATGCAAACAGATCTATCTGGGGGCATCCCCAAACTGCAGTAATCCTGTTGAATAAGTTGGTGTCTAGCATCCATTCGTGAGGATCTGAAATGTTCCTGCTCAGGCTGTCCGCTAAGAGATTCTGTTCTCCTGGTATGAATTGGGCCTGGAGATGTAGATGCAGATTTAGAGCCGTGTCCCATAAAGCCATAGCTAGTCTGCAAAGGGGGTACGAATGAGAACCCCCCTGCTTGTTTATGTACCACATGACTGTAGTGTTGTCTGTGCAAATCAAAAGAGTTCCTGGATGCAAAAGGTTCTTGAAGGCTAGAAGAGCATTTTGAACTGCCAACATTTCCTTCAGATTGATGTGCCAGTGAAGATGATCCTTTGTCCAGGTTCCCTGCTGGCAATTGCCTAGAAAATGTGCTCCCCAAGCATAATCCGAGGCATCCGTGGTTATGATTTGAGAAGGTTGAGGAAGACGGAAAGGCTTTCCTTCGTTTAACGCACACACCCTGGACCACCAAAGGAACTCCTTCTGGAGGCAGGGGATCAGAGGAATCAGAGTGTCCAGATCGTGGTAATGCTGCGACCATACACTTTTCAGATACCATTGAAGCTTTCTCATATGAAGCCTTGCATTTGGAACCAACAGAATGCAGGAAGCCATGTAGCCCAGTGCCTGCAGGAATTTCCTTGCAGTGAGTAGAGTTGCCAAAGTTTTGAAAATTGAAGCCAGCTGTATTTGTTTTTCTGTAGTGAGGAAGGCCCTTTGTAAGGTTGTATTTAAGAGGGCTCCCAGAAATACCATTTGTTGAGAAGGGATCAAATGTGACTTTTTTGTGTTCACTGAAAATCCCAGTAGGAGGAGAAGACGTTGAACAAAAGCCAGATGTTGAAGTAAAAGATCCTTGCTGTCTGCCTGAATAAGGCAGTCGTCCAAATAGGGGTAAATCTGAATCCCCTGGAGTCTGCAATAAGCCACTACTGGTGCCAGGCACTTGGTAAAGACTCTGGGCGCAGTAGATAAACCAAAGGGCAGTACAGAGAATTGAAAGTGTCTCGAACCTGCCTTGAACCTGAGGAATTTCCTGCGTTCCTGCCTGATGGGAATGTGTAAGTAAGCTTCCTTTAGATCCAATGTCACCATCCAGGCGTCCTGAGAGAGCATTGGAATCAGCTGCTGCAGAGTAAGCATCTTTAATTTTGGAATTTCCAAAAAGGTGTTTAACACAGAAAGGTCCAGAATAGGTCTCCATGAGCTTTGCTTTCTTGGAACCAGAAACAGTCTTGAATAAAAACCTTTTCCCATCTCTGAGAGTGGAACAGGCTCTATGGCTCTCATGACCAGAAGAGCATCCACTTGATTTAAGGCCTCTGACCATTGATGTTTTGGCAGATCTGGCCAACCGAAAGCCCTTGAATTTGTAGCCTTTTAAAATCACGTCCAATACCAATTTGTCCTGGGTAATACGAGTACAATTTCTGTAAAAAAGAGAAAGTTTTCCTCCGAGAGGGGCATCCAGGTAAAGAGGTCCTGTAGCACAACCGAGAGAGTCATTGAGTTTGCTTCCTTTGAGATTGGGATCTGTCTTCTCCCCTTCTAGGTGAAGAAGCAGTCCATTGTCTCGATCTGTAGGAGGCCTGAGCTTGGCCACGACCTCTGGAGCGTCTATATCTTCCCCTTTGAGGCCTGTCAGACGTGGGAAAGGACCAATTTTTGGAGGGCCAATTCCTGGAAAATCTAGGAGGCTGAACTTGCAAGAAATCTTTCACAGTTTGCATAGATTTTGCCTTTTCTTCCATCTTTTTAATAACCTCCTCAGCCTTAGATCCAAAAAGAACATCATGCTGAACAGGGGCATCTAATAATTTAGCCTTAACCTGTTCAGGTAAACTTTGCTCACGAAGCCAAGCATGTCTCCTGATAACAGTACCAGAGGCTGCGGCCCTGCAAGAAGCATCCAAAGCATCAAAAAGTACAGTTTTGTACCTACCATAAATGTAGATGTTCGAGGATCCACATTGCTGCAGTCCTAACTATTGGGTAGTCCGCTGTCCAGTCGGCCCGAATACCAAAGTATAAGGCTGACGTCGGCCAGGGCGCATTAGACTGACGTCAGTACGTCAGGGTACTAATGCGCATGACCGACGCCATATCCTCAGTCTTTTCTTGCCCCAGATGTCAGAAGACCCTAAAAAGACAAGGCCCAATATACCTGCACCAAAAATATGTACAATATATACAAAAACATCAGCATATAACCTCACCTACACAACCACCCCTAAACACAGAGGGAAGGAGGGAGGTAAATTGGACTGCAGCAATGTGGATCCTCGAACATCTACATTTATGGTAGGTACAAAACTGTACTATGTTCTTCGCTCCACATTGCTGCAGTCCTAACTATTGGGTAGAATCCCAAAGCAGAGGTAAGGGAGGCTGGCAAATCATAAAGAAGCAGGAGCTGACAACATGCCTTGCAAAATAGCTGTGGCAAAACCAGCCCTAGACTTAGAGTAGAGAGGAAGGTGATAATGCTTAGAGAAAGTATGCACTGAACTCCAAGTAGCTGCCTCCAAAATATCCTTAGTTGCCACCCCCCTTAGAAATGCTGTTGAAGTGGCAGTAGCCCTAGTGGAATGAGGCCTAATCCCAGCTGGAATCTCCTTGTCATGATGGGAATAACAAAATGCAATGCAAAACCCAATCCACCTAGAAATAGTTTGTTTTGACACAGGCTTGCCCTGCGAACTCAAAGCAAAAGAAACAAACAACTGCTGAGACTGCCTAAAATCCTTAGTCCTGCTCAAATAATAACGCAATTGCCTGTGCACATCTAAAGTATGCAAAATCTTTTCCCCTTTATTTTGGGGGTCTGCATAAAAAGTAGGTAAATGAATAGTTTGGTTTAAAGCCACACTAGAAACCACCTTAGGCATAAAAGAAGGATTAGTACGTAATGATACCCTATCCTTATGGAAAATCAAAAAGGGCTCTACTGCCATAAGGGCCTGCAACTCAGACACCCTTCTTGCAGAAGTAATAGCCAACAGAAAAGCAGTCTTCCATGACAAGTATTTTAATTCAGCAGTAGCTGCAGGCTCAAAAGGTTGTAGAGTAAGTTTTTCCAACACAAAATTGAGATCCCAAGCAGGAGTAGGAGCTCTACGTGGGGGTCTTATATTCTTTGCCCTCTAAGAAACTGCTTGAACAAAGGATGCGAAAACAATGGTGGGTCACAATCATAGTGAGCTGAAATTGCTGCAGCATGAATCTTAATGGAAGAGAAGGACAAACCTTTGTCCAATAACTCAGTAAGATATTGAAGAGCCACACTCAAATTAGGCTCAGAAATCTCCAAATTCTTTGCTGTACTCCAAAATAAAAATCTCTTCCATTTTTCTGCGTACACTTTCCTTGTACTAGGTCTTCTAGCTTCCATAATCACATTTAAAACTTGTTGAGGAAGTTGAGACCTGCTGTGTTTCAACACAGAATATGCCAGGCTGTTAGATGAAGAGAGTGGAGCTTGACATTGAGCAGATGACCGTCCTTCTGAGATAACAGATGTGGAATCAAAGGTAAAGGCCATGGAGGCTTCCTTACCAGACTCCTTAGTAGTGGGTACCAGTGTTGCCGAGGCCAATCTGGAGCTATTAAAATCATCCTTGGCTTGTCTTGTCTGACCTTTAAGAGCACCTTTGGAAGAAGAGGCAGAGGTGGAAAGGCATACACATGAAGATTTTTCCAACTGAAAGACAGAGCATCCACTTTCCAAGCTTTGTGATGAAACCCCTTTGTGCAAAACTTTGGCAGCTGGTGGTTTAGTGGAGAAGCGAACAGATCTATGTCTGGAGTTCCCCATGACACTGTCAATTTCTGAAATACATGAAGATCCAGTTTCCACTCGTGGGGATCCATGATTTGTCTGCTTAACACATCTGCTAAGGAGTTCTGTGCTCCCGGCAGAAACCTTGCCTGAAGAGTTAGATGCAAGCTGAGCGCAGTCTCCCATAAAATCATTGCTTGCCTGCATAGAGGATAAGAATGTGTTCCCCCTTGTTTGTTGATGTACCACATGACAGTTGTGTTGTCTGTTAGAATCAACACCTGCCCTGGAAGAAGTAACTCCTTGAAAGCCATCAATGCAAACTGGACTGCTAACATCTCCTTCATGTTGATATGTAGATGCTGTAGTCTGGCAGGCCACTTGTCTTGTATCCACTTTCCATTTAGATGAGCTCCCCAAGCAATGTCCGAGGCATCTGTCGTTAAAATCTGACTCGCCTCTGGCCGGGTCACAGAGAGTCCCTTGTTTAGGTGACATTCCTGAGCCCACCACAAAAATTCTTTTTGAAGGCAAGGTATTATTTGAATGACAGTGTCCAAATCCTGGCAGTGCTGTGTCCATACATTTTGAGATACCATTGTAGCTTCCTCATATGCAGTTTGGCATTGGGAAGCACCAGAATACAAGATGCCATGAACCCTAATGCTTGAAGGACTGTCCTTGCAGTCAGCACGGACTGATGAGATAGTTGATGGAAGTAAAGTGATAGACTCTTTTGTTTGTCCGGGGTTAAAAAGGCCATCTGGGCTGCTGTATTCAGTCTCACACCCAGAAAGCACATGTCTTGAGAGGGTACTAGACTGGACTTTATTTCGCTCACAGAATACCCTAGGCATCTTAGCACTGCTATAACATATTCCAGATGCTGTAGAAGGTCTTCCTTTTCTTGAGCCAGAATCAGGCAGTCGTCCAAGTAAGGATAGATTTGAATTCCTTTTAGCCTGAAGTAAGCTATCACTGGAGCCAGAACCTTTGTGAATACTCTGGGCAGTAGATAAGCCAAAGGGCAATGCAGAGAACTGATAATGAGAATTTCCAGCTCGAAACCGCAGATACTTCCTGCAACTTAGTCTTATAGGCACATGAAGGTAAGCTTCCTTGAGATCTAAAGTTACCATCCAGTGATCTTTGCCCAGCAGAGGTAAAAGCTGTTGTAACGTCAACATCTTGAACTTGGGAATGTCCAGATAAGTGTTGAGGATAGATAAATCCAAAATTGGTCTCCACATGTTCCCCTTCTTTGGTACTAGGAACAGGCGAGAATAAAATCCTAGGCCCCTTTCTGATACAGGGACTGGCTGAATGGCCCCTATCTGGAGTAACTGAGAAATTTGCTTGTGAGCCTCTTTTCTTTGTGGAGGAGGAACGTCTGGCATGCCTTTGAAAGGGGCAATGTATGGAAATAAAACCTGTAACCGTGGTGAATGATATCCAACACCCATCTGTCTTGAGTAATTAAATCCCAATTTTCTTTGAAAAGAGACAGTCTTCCTCCCAAAGGAGCTGCCAGACGAGAATCTACTGGCAGCTGAAAAGGCAGGTCATTGGGTCTGTTTACGAAAGGACTGACCCCTGCCCTCACCAGAAGTCTGAGCAGGTGAACTCCTGTTCTAGGCCTAAAAGAACCTTGAGCTCTGCCCCTGCCACGCCCAGACCTACCCCTACACTGGGAATCATAAGCAGGATATGTCCATCCCTTAGCAGGCCAATTTCTACTAAACTTGGTGGCTGCACCTGCAAAAATCTTTAACAGTTTGCATAGACTTAGCTTTGTCCTCCATTTTCTTTAAAACTGCTTCCACAGGCGAACCAAACAACACATCAGACTGTAAAGGAGCATCCAAAATCCTAGTCTTAACATGCTCAGCTAAATTCTGATCCCTCAACCAGGCATGCCTGCGAAGAACAGAACTAGTGGCAGCCACCCTCGAGGAGGCCTGTACAGCATCAAAACCACATTGCAAAGAATGCTTACCCACTTGTTCAGACACATGAACTAAATCCAGCAACTCTTTACACTCAATACCTTCCGCCAAAGCATCCACCTTAGATTTCAATTGTGAAAGGAGATAATTTTGATATTTCAGCATGTGAAACTGACAATTCAACGCCCTCATGGCTAAAGTGGAAGAAGTATACACTTTCTTTCCCCATCTATCCAAAGCCCTTGCCTCTTTATCAGGGGGAACAGGGTTTTTAACAACAGAGGCCTTAACACCTTTAGGTCCCTGAGAAACAGTCTCCGGGTCTGCCCTAGGACTCTTAAAAAGATACTTATGAGCTTCAGGCACCCTATAGTACCTATCAGGTTTAACAGGAGCAGGAGGCAAGGAATCAGGGTTCAGGGAAGCCTCTGCAAAAACATCTTCTACCACATTCAACACAGGAGGGATAGCTAAGGGCCTATGCTGGGGTAAAAACAAGAATTCCCTAAGCCTTTTCCTAGAATCAGAGTAATCTTGGCCTTCCCATTTAAAGTGCTCCCTCATGGAATGCAGAGTCTCTGAAAATGAGAAATCCTCAGGAGGAGAAGCTGTAGGAGTGGAATCATCCACATCAGAATCAGAATAAGGAGGATACTCCTGCAAGTCTTCCGCAGAAGACTCAGAAGCTTCTGAACACTGTTCAAAACTCTCAAACTCAGGTTCCACCCTAGGCCTCTTATCAGGAGGGGGCATAGAACCTCTAATCATAGTAATCAAATCTTCTGCCATTTTAAGCATATGTTTCTTAGGCACAGAACCTGAAGTGCTAGGAGAAGCCCCCACTGAAGCTAAACTTGGCCTACCTCTCAAAGAAGTTTTGGAAACAGAAGGAGAGGCTCTAACTACCTTGGGAAGAGAGGGAAGAACAGTTACCTGAGAAGCCCCTTCAGCCTGGCCTACCTCCTGAGAAGGCACATCCTGTAACAGTAAAGTCTCTGCCTGAGACTCCAAAGAAACTCCTGGCAAAACCTCTGGCTCCACTGAGCCTTCTAAAGAACCGACGTCTGGGACTGCCGGTTCATCAACCCTAGGCTTTGCTGTTTTGTCCTTGCGCTTTTTGGACGAAGCGGGCGTCGGAGCATCCGACGGCATTTTATAATTGCAACGCTTCCCAAACACTAACCTGGCACAGTCTAACCTTCTCTTAATAGTGCGTTTGTTAAATCTAGCACAAGAGCGGCATCCAACAACGTCGTGCTCAGGCCCTAAACAAGGTATACACAAGGTATGGTAATCCCTATGAGGTATCTGTTTCCCACAACAAATACAGTTATTCACTTTTTCTCACATCCGGTTAAATACTGAGGCAAGAAAAAACCAAAATGTTCCCCAACGGGGTACTTAGCCAACTTTGATTCGGTCTGAAACTCCGACTTCAGAAAATTTCAGAACGCCAACCTGCACTCGCAAAACTGCTTCTGCATCGGACCATGCGGCAAAAAAGACTGAGGATATGGCGTCGGTCATGCGCATTAGTACCCTGACGTACTGACGTCAGTCTAATGCGCCCTGGCCGACGTCAGCCTTATACTTTGGTATTCGGGCCGACTGGACAGCGGACTACCCAATAGTTAGGACTGCAGCAATGTGGAACGAAGAACATCCACAATGCAAGCTATGTTTGTTCAGTTGTTCAGTTGCATGCAATACATCCTGTAGTTCCTTATCTTCTGCACATGCAGGAAGGGAGGCAAGCTTTTGCTTTAAAACAGACAAAAGAAATTGCTGATACTTAAACATATGAAACTGGCAATTTAAAGCCCTAACAGAAAGGGTAGCAGAAGTATATACCTTATTACCCCACCTGTCTAAGGCACGAGAATCCTTCTCAGAAGGAATAGGATTCTTAGAAGAAGCAACTTTAGCAGCCTTAGAGCCCTGAGAAATAGTTTCAGGATCTGCAGAAGGATTCTTAAACAAGAACAAATGAGACTCAGGAACCCTATAAAACCTATCAGGCTTAGAGGGAGCAGGAGGCATGGAGTCAGGATTCAAATTAGCCTCGGAAAAAGCATCATCCACAATGTCAAGAACAGGAGGGATAGCCAAAGGCCTATGTTGAGGAAGAAGGAATTCTCTAAGCCTCTTCTTGGTAGCAGAATAATCCTTACCTTCCCAATGAAAATGTTCCCTCATCTCATGTAAGGTTTCCCCAAAAGAAAAATCTTCAGGCGGAGAGGCAGAGGGCAAGGAGTCCTCAGCATCCGAATCCTCATAAGGAGGAAAAGAATATTCCTGATCAGAGGAAGAGACAGAAGATATAGAAGCCTGGTCAGAGGAATCCATAGGAACATCCTGTCGAGGCCTTTTCTCAGGGGGGGGGGGGGAGAACCCCTAATCATAGTAAGCAAATCTTCAGCCATCCTTCACAATTGCTTCTGTGTCCTGGGAGTAGATTCAGAAGTAGCTTGAGCAGGAGCTTTGGACTTAACAGGAGTCTTTGTCTTTGCCTTTGAAATAGTGATGTGAGTAGGCCTGAATACCCCCTCAGAAGCTGGTACCTGCACAGCGGTTCCGGACCCATCCGAGGGAGCGACGTCCGAAGGTCCTGCAGCAGATAAAATAGAAGGCCTTGATGGCTCCCCATGGAGTCCGTATCGCCATCGGTTCAGAAGTGGCGGACGACAGGCTGCAAAAGCGCCTCACTGACGACAGCCGAACCGGACGCTGGCTCCAGCTGCAACGAGTCCTGTTTGGACCTCGGAGGCCTGTCCTTGTCTTTGCGCTTCTTTTGAATTCCGGTAGTATCTGACAACATTCTATAATTGAAGCGTCTGCCAAAGTAATTCAGAGCCCAGTCGTACCTGCGTTTGATAGTACGAGAATTAAACCTGGCACAGAACCGACAACAAGAAACGTCGTGGTCAGGGCCTAAGCAAGGTAGACAGTAAGAGTGGAAATCTTTATGAGGTATTTGCTTCCCACACGTAATACAATTAACTTTTTCTGACATCGGAGGAACAAGAAAAAGATTCCCCAACGGGGTACTTAGCTTTGAGAAGAGAAGTAAGAACTTCGGACCAACAACAACCAAAAACGCTGTGCAAAAATCGCCAACCAACGACTTGCGAGCTGCTTTCCACCGCACGGCAAGAAAGACTGGAGAAGATGGCATCGGCTGAGGGCTATGTACCAGAGCGTACTGACGTCAGGGTACTGGATTGTACAGCCGACGCCGGACCCAGACTTTGGGATTCTGGCTGACCTCGGGCTGCCTGCCGGCAGGAGCACCCTACAGTTATGACTGCAACAGTGAAACACGATGAACATCTGACTTCATATGATGGGAATAACAAAAAAGAAATATGAGAAAAACATTTGAATAGTATCTCATTTGACACAGCTTCTTTTGTTGACTATTTTAGTTGCAAGCATTACACATCATAAACCATACTGACATAAATTTAGTTGCAAACAATATGCATTACCTATAATCTATCCAGTCATTGCCAGTCAAACATTACATAGCTCATTCATATCTTGTCTTCTTTTAAACCTCATTCTTCCTTTGCATGTATTGTTCCCACAATTCCCATTTTTCTATGCAATTTGCTCCTACCCTTTTCTAAAGATTCCAATTCCAGTTGCTTTCTCCCTGTTATTATATTAATTACTTCTAAGAATGTTGGTTTAGACTTGGATTTCCATTTTCTAGTAATTGCTTTTTTGGCAACCACCATAATTAGACTCAGCAAGGCCTTACTGTGTCTAGGCAATTATGATTCTGTATCACAGCCAAAAACAAATAATTTCCTTAGTTACAACAATTTGCTCGCCCAGTACCTCTCACAGAGCAGTCTGCAGGGAATATTTAAAGTCTGCCTACTCATGATACTGCCAGAAAATATGTTTCCAATTGCCTCTTTCTTCCCCATCACACCTCCAAAATTTGCTGTCTACTTAAGGAAAAATTCTTTGGAGTCTACTTGGGGTATAAAAATACCTATGTGAACACCTCCAAGCAAAGATCCTAAATCATCTAGGCTTTGTTGAATATTTGGAAGGCAGACGTATATCCCACATTGTTTCTTTGTGAACTGCTTATCCACTCTCTCTTCCTAATTCTTTCTAACCTGCTCCAATTGATGCTTATAGTTATCATGCATTATTTTGCATACTCTTTTACTTATTCCTTTTTAACAGCAACTTCTGTACTAGAGCCTACTAAAAACACTACCAGTGCTGGTCTTTCACTTAGGATTCCCATATTTCTTTCTCTTTGCCTATAGTCTGATATCAATCCTTGATAGGGAAGACAATCTCTAACCTGCAGTCCAAATATATTATTGGCCTTTTCCCACTCTTATTGCCTTTCCCTCTCTAATTATTTACTCCCAATACCTTGGTTCTTTTGCCACTTTTCTCCAATAAATTCCAGCCTCCTCTTGCCTATTGTCTGTATCCCTAATTACAGTCATCCCCACTGGCAGAATCTCCTTTCCCCATTCCCGTGTTGGCTTATTTCTTAGAATACTTTCTGATACTTTATGAATATAATATTCTGTATGGTTATTGTCATTCTCCTTAAGCACCTGCACCCAAAATCCCAGTCTCTCCTTGTTTCTTGAGCTTCTCCACTTGTTTCAACATCATCCATTTCTTCTTTAAATTATAGTTTTCTGCTTGTGCTATGTATAGGAGCCTTAACTGTATAGCTCTGAAATACCCCTTCAAATCAAGTTATCCCAAAACTCCCTTGATCAATTGGAAGAATCAGCTTATCCCGCTTGACTCTTTCCATCTTCCCCTCCCAGATAAAATCATTCAGCTCTTTATTAATTGCTAGCCACAACTTCTCCTCTGGTGATAAACATATGCCTGACCTGTGTATAAAATTAAAGGGACTAAAAATATTTTAAATGCTTGCATTTAGCTATCCATATCAGTATAACAGAACTTTCAATTTCTCAGTTTTTGTATTATCTTTTGTTTAGTCTCTTCCCGCATATCCTTAGCTGCCACACCAAAATCCTTTTTAATACATACTCCTAAGCACTTCATTTTATCATGTTCCCATAAATATGGATATTGATAAACCAATTTGTATGCGGGTATATAATTTACAGCTATTGCTCTTGTTTTAGCTTCATTAATTTTGTATCCCAAAAAGATTTGAAACTGCCTCAATATGTTCCACAACAATGAAATGTCCTTTTCTGGTTTTATCACGCATAAAATAAGATCTGCAAATAAAGCTAGCTTTTCATGTCTACCATACCAATTGTATCCTTGAATTTCTGAGTCTCTTATTTTCTTTGCCAATGGTTCTAAATATAGTGCAAATAAAAAAGGGGGAAGAGGAGAACCCTGTCTGGTTCTTCTTCTCAAACAGAAATGAACAGAGGAACCCACCCACATACATCCTCCTAATCAGCCTCAGCCTTATAATTTTATCAGGGAATGTAAATGCTTCCATTGCCTTGTTCATAAACTCCCAGGTTTCTCTGCATCAAGACCCACCAACAACAGTGGTATTTTCTTACGTTCAGCTTCCCTCTGGCTCATCAGTGATCTGTTAATGTTGTCAAATGTTTGCCTCCCCTCCACAAAACCACAGTGATCCATACCTATCGATGCTAGCATCACCTTTGCCATTCTCTTAGCCATTACAGACAAACACTTTATAACCATGGTTTAGGATTGAAATGGGCCTGTACGAAGCTGGATCTGATGGTTCTTTACCCTTTTTAGGTATAAAGTACAGTTGTGCACTTACCATAAATGTAGATGTTCGAGTGTATTCAATGTTGCAGTCATTACATTTGGGTTATCTGCTTGCAGGTAGCCCTCAGTCGGCCTGATTAACAAAGTCTTGGGTCCTGCATCAGTTGCTGTCCCTTCTTTCATGACATCAGATCATCAGGGGTATAAAACATGCAGCCAACACCATTACATCAGTTTTTCTTGCCCCAGATGTCAGGTGCCCCCCGTAACGGGAAGCAATTAAATATAAAAATACAATGATATACCTCCAACAAAAAAGCAAATACACCAAAAAGCTTTTAAGCATAGTAAAGGAAAGTAGAGATATAGCCAAAAGAAGTTAGGGGGCTGGAGGGAGGGTAACCAGGACTACAACAGTGAATACACTCGAACATCTACATTTATTGTAAGTGTACACAACTGTACTATGTTCTTCGTGTTTCACTGCTGCAGTCATTACATTTGGGTAGATTCCCAAAGCTACGGTTGGGAGGAAGAATTTAGATAGCATTAGGACCAGCTATAAGGCCCTGCAAGACTGCAGAGGCAAAGCCAACTCTGGATTTAGAGAAAATTGGCAAATGATAATGCTTGGTGAAAGTATGTACAGAACTCCAGGTAGCAGTTTCTTGGATGTCCCTGGTAGGGACTCCTCTGAGAAAGGCTGTAGAGGTAGATGCAGCCCTGGTGGAGTGAGGTCTGATCCCCTGGGGGATAGGTTTTCTATGGTGCTTATAGCAGTAATGAATGCAATGGCCTGCCCATTTAGAAATGGTTTGTTTTGAAATAGCCTTCCCCGATGCCCCTGCAGCAAATGCCACCAGCAGTTGTTCAGGTTTCCTTTGAGGTTTAGTCCTGTCCAAGTAGAATCTAAGCTGTCTATGCACATTTAAGGAATGCAGTATCCGTTCCCCTTTGTTCTGTGGATTGGGAAAGAAAGTTGGCAAATGAATGGAATGATTAAGAGCCACACTTGATACCACCTTGGGCATGACGGATGGATTGGTTCTGAGGGACACCCTGTCCGCATGAAAGATGATGAAAGGCTCCACTGCCATAAGGGCCTGTAATTCAGATGCACTTCTTGCTGAAGTGACTGCTAAAGGAAAGCTGTTTTCCAAGAAAGAAATTTTAAGTCTGCAGTAGTAGCTGGCTCGAAAGGAGGTAGAGTGAGTTTCTCCAAAACAAAGTTAAGGTCCCAGGCTGGGGTTGGAGCTCTCCTGGGTGGTCTCAAATTTTTTGCGCCTCTGAGGAACTGCTTAAGCAGTGGATGAGAGAAGAGGGGAGGTTCTGTGTTATAATGAGCTGAAATGGCTGAGGTGTGAATTTTGATGGAGGAAAAAGACAGGCCCTTGTGAAGCATCTCAGTTAAGTACTGTAAAATATGAGATAAATTGGGCGCTGCTGTGCTCATCCCTCGAGACTGGTTCCAGGCACAGAATCTTTTCCATTTTTCAGCATAAGATTTTCTAGTACTAGGCCTCCTTGCCTCTAAAATAATATCAATCACAGGTTTACTGAGGGGATGGTACAGGAGAGATTAGATAATTAGCCAGGCTGCTAGGTTCAGTGTTAGAAGCTGAGGGTGCAGAATCTGGTTCTCTCTTGCTGAGACAACAGGGAAGGAAGTCTGAGGCAGGTGCCATGGAGATACCCGTGACACACTGCGCAGGAGGGGGTACCAGGGTTGGCGTGGCCAGACTGGAGCAATCAAAATTATCCTTGGTTTATCCTGTTTGATTTTTTTGTAGTACTTTGGAGAGCAGAGGTGGGGAGGCATAGACTAATAGGTTTTTCCAGCTGAAGGACAGAGCATCCACTTTCCAGGCTTGTTTGTGGGGAGTCCTTGTGCAAAATTTGTCCAATTGGTAGATCTGGGGAGAGGCAAACAGGTCTATATCTGGGCTCCCCCATTTGCTTGTCAACATGTTGAAAATCCTTGGTTCCAGTTTCCACTTGTCTGGGTCCATGAGGTTTCTGCTTAGTCCGTCTGCTAGTACATTCAAATTTCCTGGCAGGAATTGAACTTGTAGGTGCACTTGGTAGCTCAAGGCTGTGTTCCACAATGCCATGGCTAGTCTGCAGACAGGGTAAGAATGTGTACTCCCCTGCTTGTTTATGTACCACATAACAGTGGTGTTCTCCATCTTTACCATTAGTTGTCCTGGAAGAATGTGGTCCTTGAAGGCTGTCAGAGCATTCTGTACAGCTAACATTTAGTTTTGATTGATATGCAGGTGCATTTGACTTAGGTTCCATTTGCCCTAAAAGCACTTCCCTGCCAGGTGAGCCCCCCCCCCCCCCCCATGCATAGTCTGATGCATCTGCTGTTAGGGTTTGGGTGGCAGGGGGTGCTGTAAAAGGTAGTCCCTTGTTTTGGTGGCAGGCCTCTGCCCACCAAAGGAACTCTAGGTGTAGTCAAGGTATGATAGGAATCATTGCTTCTAGATCCTGAGAATGCTGACACCACAGGCTTTTTAGACACCACTTTAGTTTCCGCATATGCGGTCTTGCATATGGAATTAGAAGAATGCATGAGGCCATGAACCCCAAGGCTTGCAGTATTTGTCTTGCAGATACCAGGGTTTTTGTAGCCACTTGTTTGAAGTAGGTTGTCAAATGAATTTGTTTCTCTGGTGTGAGGAAAGCCACCTGTGAAGTTGTATTCAAGCTTGCTCCCAGGAATTTAATTTGTGGACAAGGTACCAGGTGTGATTTCTTTTCACTTATGGTGTACCCCAGACAAGTTAGAACCCTTTGTACAAAGGCCAGATGATTCAAAAGTATGTCCTGGCTTTCTGCCTGAATTAGACAATCGTCCAGGTATGGGTATATTTAAATATTTCTTTGCCTGCAAAATGCAATAACTGGAGCTAGGCACTTTGTGAATACCCTGGGCACAGTAGATAAGCCAAAGGACAGTGCAGAGAACTGATGGTGCATGTCGCCTGCTTTGAAGCGTAGGTATCTTCTGCAAGATTTCCTGATTGGGATGTGCATGTAGGCTTCTTTTAAATCTAGTGTTGCCAACCAGGCATCTTTGCCTAGCACAGAAAGCAACTGGTGAAGAGTCAGCATCTTAAATTTTGGAATCTCCAAAAAGGTGTTTAGAGTAGACAGGTCCAGGATAGGACGCCATGAATTGTCTTTTCTGGGTACCAGGAAAAGTCTCAAGTAGAAACCTTGTCCCTTTTCCTCTTCTGGTATGAACTGAATAGCCATCATGCTTAAGATGGCAAGTACTTGTTTTTGGGCCTCTGCCCACTGATTTCGGAGTGGGTCTGGCTACCCGCTTGGTGTTGGCAACATGTGGAAGTGAAATCTGTATCCCTGGGACACTGTATTTAAAATCCATTTGTCCTGGGTAATGAGTTCCCAGTTCTTTGCATGAAGTGCAATCTTTCCCCCCAAAGGGGCAGTCAGTTGATAAGTGCTTGGAAATTTTAAAAGGAAGTCATTGAGACAGCTTACCATAGGGGGGAGTCCTATTATTCCCAGATTTGGAAGTGGAGGCCCCCCACTGCTTTAGTACTGTACGTTTCCTGGGACTGCAGCCTGGGAGCTCTGCTGGATCTCGGTTTGGACTGAAGGTCTGCAAGGGGTAGGAAAGGACCAATTCTTGGAAGGCCAATGCCTACTAAATCTTGGAGGTTGTACTTGTAAAAAAATCTTTAACAGTTTACATAGATTTAACTTTTTCTTCCATCTTTTTAAGAAGTTCTTCTGCCTTGTTGCCAAACAGGCAGTCCTGGTTTAGGGGAGCATCCAGTAATTTTGCTTTAACATGACCTAGTAGGGATTGCTCCTTAAGCCAACCATGCCTTCTAAGTACAGACCCAGTTAGAGCAGCCCTGCAAGATGCCTCTAGAGAGTCAAAACCACATTGCAAAGTATGTTTTCCAACCTGTTCAGCTGAATGCAATAAATCCTGTAAATCCTTATTTTCAGCACAATCAGGAAACATCATTTTCTGTTTAAGCAATCCAGTAATATGCTGCTGATACTTCAACATATGAAACTGGCAGTTTAAGGCCCTAATTGCCAAAGTTGCAGAAGTGTATACCTTCTTACTCCATCTATCCAGCACCCTAGAGTCTCTATCAGAGGGGTTAGGATTTTTGGCAGTAGTAGCTTTAATGCCCTTAGGCCCCTGTGAAATGGTCTCAGGATCCGCAGTAGGATTTTTGAAAAGGAGCTTGTGAGAGTCAGGGACCCTTGTAATATCTATCAGGTTTCCAAGGAGCAGGAGGTAAAGAGTCAGGGGCCAAGCTAGATTCTGCAATGTCTAATACAGGAGGTATGGCTAAAAGCCTGTGCTGGGGCAGGAGTAAGAAATCCCTAAGCCTGTTTTTAGAATCAGAGAAATCCTGACTTTCTCAACAAAAATGCTCCCTGAGAGTATGCAAGGTTTCACCAAAAGAAATCCTCTGGGGGAGGGGGGAGCAGAGGGAATGGAGTCCTCAGCATCAGAATCCTCATAGGTAAATAAGGGTAAATCCTGGTCATCAGAGGAAAACAGGAAATTCAGAATCCTGGTTGGAAGTATCATAAACAAACTTAGTCCTAGGTCTCTTAGAGGGGGAAGGCTGGCTTCCCCTGATTAAAGAAGTAAGGTCTTCAGCCATTCTTATCATCTGTTTTTTTGGCATAGAGGCCTGACCATGCGGTCTGGGCGTCAGTTTTTTAGGCATGGTTCGAGATTTAGGCCTTGAAGAAGAAGATGGCATTGGTTTAATACCAAAGTCAGTAGGCCTGAAAACACCCTCAGAAGCCGGTGCCAGCACAGCAGCTCCAGACCCATCCAAGGTAGAGACATCCGCAAGTTCCACAGTTGAAGCCTCTCGCGGCATACCAGACTCCGAATGGGTCTCAGTATAGGCCTACGAATCAGAAGAAGCAGGTATCAGGGGCTGCGAAAGCGCCTCACTGAGTACCAGCGAACTGGCACCTGGCTTAGGAGAAGTGTCGTCGGCAGCTTTAGACCTAGACGGCCTGTCTCTGTCTTTATATTTGCGTTTTTTTTGAATGTCGGTAGTCGGATGGCTGACCCAAGACATATCAGGATAATTGAACCGAGCACCAAAATATTTAGAAGCGTAAATATACAGATGACGGATAGTTCGTGGTTTAAATAAGGCACAAAACCGACAGCGAGGTATGTCGTGGTCTGGGCCTAGGCAAGGAATACAGTACGAATGAAAATCTTTGAGGCATTTGCTTTCCACAAGTAATGCAATTATTTACTTTTACTGACATCGGTTAAGAGCAAGAAAAAGTTTCCCCAATGGGGTACTTAGCTTTTAGTTGAAGACTTCGGTTCTGAAACTCGAAAACGAAAATTTCAGGAGTCGGCCGACTGGCACTTGCAAACTGCTTCTGCTTCGGGCACCGCACGGCAAGAAAGACTGATGTAATGGCGTCGGCTGCATGTTTTATACCCCTGATGACCTGACTTCATGGAAGAAGGGACAGCAACCGACACAGGAGCCAAGACTTTGTTAATCAAGCCGACTGAGGGCTACATGCAAGCAGATAACCCAAATATAATGACTGCAACAGTGGAACACGAAGTACATCAGCCACCACCACTTTCCTCCAGGATGCTGGTGCTTCTCCTCCTCTTAAGATCTGGAAGGTTTTGGTTAACAGTATTTTATCAGTTTTTCCCTCCTAGATTCCAAACTTCCACTGGAATACCATCTATTCCTGGGGACTTTCCTGTAGAGTGGCTATACACCACCATTTGTATCTCATCTCTTCCTAGCCTAATTGTTAGTAATTGGCCTCATCTATCTCTAAGTTGGCATATTCAATTCTTTCATAAACATTTCCATTTGTACCTTTTCTTGATCTCCGTACTTCTCTGGTTTATACAGATTTTCATAAAATCTCAAAAAAATTTCTTACACCGCTACAGGATCTCGTTACCTTCCTTGTTATAGGCTCCCTAAGCTTGGCAACAACTCCTTCTACTTTCTGTTGCACGAGTCATTGCACTAAAAAGCTTTTGTGCTCTGGCACTGTAATCAAAAAACGGTTGCTTAACATCAGTCTTTCTGAACGCAAGCATATTATAGAGGTAAATCCTTTATTTTCTCCTTAGTATTCTGCAATTGCTCCGATTCTTGTTCTGTAAGATTCCCCCTCTTCTGCAATAATTTAAAAACTGTCAGTCCCTCTAAACAATTCTTGTTAGTTGTTAACCATATCTATCTTTATTTCCACCCTATTTTTAAAGTCCACTTTTATTTAATCCCTCTCCCTAGTTATATTTTCAAAAAAAGTTTCTATCTTCTCTAATAACTCACAAATAAGTTCCACTACCCATTCCTTAAATTTCGCTCTTTTCAGCAGAGAAATAGGGAAGTAGCAGTGTCTCATTTTTATTTCACTACCCTGCATTTTTATTTTAGTTATTATTGGTGTGTGATCTGAAATAATTACTGGATGCGTATCAAAACTTTCAATTAAATGCACATGTTCCTGTGAAATGTAGGCTCTGTCTAGCCTAACCCAGTTTTTGTATCTTGGGAAATAATATGTAAATGGACTCCGAACTCCTACTACTGAACTCACATCCTCCATGCCAAATATTTTCATAAATTTCTTCAGAAATCTACCCTCATTTGTTACAATGTCCCTTCTGGGCACACCCAGACATGCTGCAACTCAAATTCCATTCCCCCCATAAGTAATATTCACTGCTGAAAACAGTAAGAAATGTACTCACCATAAAGTTAGATGTATGTAAGTCCATCTCGCCTCACATTCTTCACCTGTGGGTTCGGAGCCGAATATCGGCTCCAACTCGGCCTATTTACTAGCTCGAAAGTCTTTGATTGGCTGGGCTAAGATGGTATCCCACAATACACTGCTCCACATCCCCAGATCTAGTTTGCTGCCAACAGAAGTATAGTATACATCATCCCAACACACACACACCCTTAACAACGAGGTCCAACAAATTATCCAAAGGGACTCTGGAATACGAGAAGGACATGGTGTTCCTCCAAATCCTCCAGGCCTGGGGGAAGGTGGGAGGGTAATGAAGAATGTGAGGTGAGATGGACTACATACATCTAACGTTATGGTGAGTACATAACTTACTGATGTTATGTAGTCCCATCTCGCCTACATTCTTCAACTGTGAGACAGCGTCCCTAGCACCTACATCCTGGGTGGCTCAATGGAAAATACTCCTGAGCACTGTGGAGCCAAAAGATGATCTGCCCCTGGACACCACATCCAATTTGTAATGGGAGACAAACGTGTGGGGAGAAGCCCACGTTGCAGCTGCACATATATCATCCATCGATAACCTAGCCTGAAAGGCTGTGGAAGTGGAAACAGCTCTTGTAGAATGTGCTCTGACTGGAAAGGGCAGACTCTTTCCCCCTGCCTGATAAATAAAGGAGACGCAACCAGCTATCCACCTAGAGATGGTGACCTTGGAAACCGCAGACCCCAAGCGATTCTCTGAAAATGAAACGAAGAGCTGGTCTGACTTCCGCCAATCTTTTGTCCTATGTAGATAAAAGCGCAGTTTTCTATGAACATCCAACATATGAAACTGGTACTCTGCCTTGTTGGAAAAATTGGGGAAGAAGACCGGCAGTTCAATGGACTGATTAATATTAGATAAGGAAGCCACCTTGGGAAGAAAGGATGGATTTGGTCTCTGAGAGACTCTATCTTTATGGAATATCAAATATGTGGGCTTGACTGATAGGGCCTGGATTTCTGAGACTCGTCTAGCTGAAGTGATAGCCATCAAAAAGGCAGATTTCCATGCAAGAAATTTTAAGACGCAGGAGGCCGCAGGTTCGAAGGGTGGGAGAGTGAGAGCCTGCAGAATAAAATTGAGGTCCCAGGGCATAACAGGTTGAGATACAGGGGGACGAAGCAGAAGAGTGCCTTTCAGGAATGCTTTACACAGTCTGTGTGCCATTAAGCTAGGTTCATAAGCTACATGAAAATTTGAAATAGCCGCCAGCTGGACTTTGATGGTGGCTGAGGCAGACCCTTGGTAGAACAAAGCAGACAGAAATTCCAAAACAGAATCGATGGGGGCTGTGTAGGGGTCAATACCTTTGGACTGGGCCCATATCGAGAACCTTTTCCACTTACTAGAGTAGATCTTCCTAGTGGACGGTATATGAGAGGACAAAAGAATATGGACCACGTCTGGAGAAAAATCATGACATCTGACTATGGATGGAAGTGGAGTAGCCAGGCAGTCAACCGGAGGGTCCCTAGGGAGGGGTGGAACTGTCCCGACATATGTGTCAGCAAGTCCGGACGAGGGCCCAGAATCCAAGGAGTATCCACAATGTAAGGTTGAAGGAAGGGGAACCATACTTAACGAGGCCAGTGTGGCGCGATCAGAATCAACCTGCTTCCCAAGGATAGCGCTTTCTGAATCACCCTTGAGTTAAGGGGAAACGGAGGGAAAGCATAAAGTAGACCCGAGGGCCAATTGTGCGCAAGAGCGTTGCTTGGAGATTCCCCCGGTGGGGGGGATCAGCAAGAAGTAGGTGTTGCATTTCGCATTGAGGGGACTGGCAAACAGATCACAGCAAGGCTGACCCCATCTGCTGAATATGCTTTCCGCCACTCGGCGGTTCAGGGACCACTCGTAGGGCATGAGGATCGCTCTACTTAGCCTGTCTGCAATCACATTGGTTTTCCCCGGGATGTGCGTAGCCACCAAGGACCGTTGGGAAGCTATCACCCAATTCCAAACTCTCATGGCCTCCCTGCACAGAGGGTAAGATCGGGTTCCTCCTTGCTTGTTGAGATACCACACTACTGACATGTTGTCTGAGTGTATTGCAACAGTCCCTAGAGGGAGGACATCCTGAAGTGCCTGCAATGCAAAAAGCACTGCCCTCATCTCCAGGACATTTATGTGCAAGTCTATCTCGTGCTCCTGCCACGTGCCTTGGACCATCCTGCCAAGATAATGCCACCCCCCACCCTATCTGGGAGGCGTCCGTGGTCACTGTGGCTACCGGGTTGGGTGGTACAAACAGTTTTCCTACATTTAAGTTGTTGGTGCATAGCCACCAACTAAGGTCCTGCTTGCATTTGCCTGTGATTAAGATTGGATGGGATAGCGGTAGTCTTTGAAAGGACCACTGGGTGAATAGGAGCCATTGCAGTATTCTCATATGTAACCTCGCTAATGGGACCATCATGATAGTAGATGCCATTGTCCCCAGTAATTGAAGAATTAGCCTTGCCCTCACACGTCTCCGAGGCATCATCGTATGAACCTGTTGTTGCAACCCCGTGATCCTCTCCAGTGGTAGGAATGCCCTCAATCAAATAGTGTCCAACTCTGCTCCTATAAATGAGACATGCTGTGAGGGTAGCAAGGCAGATTTTTTCCAGTTTATTGTAATGCCTAACTGGTGACATAGATTGATGGTAGTATCTCTGTTTTGAAGAAGGAGATGCTTGGTTGGGTGGAGAGGAGCCAGTTGTCCAGGTACGGAAACACCTGGAATCCTTGACGTCTCAAGTGAGCCGTCACCACTGCCATGCACTTGGTGAACACCCTGGGGGCTGTGGTGAGACCAATGGGCAGGGCTCGAAACTGGAAATGCCTGGCTCCCAGCCGGTAGCATAGATGACATCTGGATGCTTTGCCCATTTTGATGTGGTAGTAAGCATCCTTCAGGTTGATGGAGCACATCCATACTTCTTTTCTCAAAAACGGGAGAATCGATTGTAGCACGACCATCCGGAATTTGGACTTGCGTACGTAATGACTGAGTTGGCTGAGATCCAAAATGAATCTCAGGTCCCCCGTTCTTTTCGGCACCAAAAAGAATCTTGAGTAAGTCCCTAATCCGATTTGATCCGGGGGGACTGGTTGGATGACTCCTTTTTTCTAGCAGCTGAGAAAGCTCTGATGCTGCTTGATCCCTTTGACTGGGTGGAATGTCTGGGATCAGTTTGACGGGAGGGGGTGCGGAGTAGAATGGGATGGTGTAACCTCCGGCAATTATCCCCAATACCCATCGGTCCTGGGTGATGTTGACCCAGGCTTCCAGATACTGGGAAATTCGACCCCGACTGGCTCCGGAGAAGCACAGTCGGGTACAGGCTCCGGAGAAGCACAGTCGGGTACACCCTCAGGAATGAGAGTATGGGGAACCACAAAAGGAATTGTGGTCCCCAGCATTGCAGGGGGGCCCCCTCTGCCGCTGGGGTGATGTCTCCCTGAATACGACCCCCCCACCCCTGTCTCGGGGAGGGGGTCTCACCTTGTGTGGCAGGAAAAGACCTTTGTGATTTCTTGAACCACATTTTTCCCCCTCGCTGAGCCTTGGGATAAGGTCTCGACGGGAGGGAAAAACGGACTCCTACGGCAGACAAGGTCTTTCCCTCTTGCTCGCACCTGGTGAAGGTGTCTTTCACTTTGGTCCCGAACAAGGAGGAACCATCAAAGGGGGCATCAGTGAAGGAAGACTTAAAGGCCTCCGCAAAGTGACACAGGCGTAGCCAGGCTGGACTCCTGAGGGCCAACCCTGAGCTAGCCGCCCTACTCGCTCCCTAGGCCGCGTACGAAATAAGTTGCATGGACGAGTTAGCGATGGAGTTGAGGGTAGAGAGCCGAGCGTTGACAGTCTGGGCCACCGCCTCAGGTACGTTACCCGCTAGAGTATCTCCTAACTCCTTAAGGAGATCTCTCTGGAGCCATGTGAAATGAGACAAATAATTCAGTGATCACAAGGTAAAGGTAGCTGAAGACAGGGTACGCTTCCCGTACTGGTCCATAGTCCTAGACTCCTTGTTAGGAGAATGGACCGAAGAGGAAGACTCAGTAACTTCCTTCTGGGTGGCTGCTGCCACCACCATAGCATCTACCGGGACTCCCTTAGTTAAAAATTCTTTTCCTTGGGGAGCGGACAAAAATTTGTTGGGGCGTCGAGGAACAGGCTCCACAGAGTCAGGACTCTCCCACACCCTTCGACAAATAAGGTCAAGGAGCTCGTCGAAAGGTGGAGACACCCAGGAGGCGGAGGGCTGAGTGCCAAAAGCCTTAAGGAATACTGACTCTTCCTCGGAGGGGGGTTTGGAGGGCCAGTCTCCTCTTTGTTTCAGGATCTCCAGGATATCGGAGAACTAAACATCCTCAGAGGAAGACTTGGGGGGCCCCTCAGATTCCTCAAGGTCAGTATCGGAAGTGAGGGACTCACCCTGGGAGTCTATGTGCTTCCTCTTGCACAATTTCTTTCTGGGGGGTTCCTCAGGCACAGGCTCTGAGGGCCCCTCAGAAAGAAGGAGACCACTCGTGGGGGTAATCCTTAGGCCCTGGCACTCTGCTGTCCAAGGATAGGTGGGCGACAGAAGCTCTCGCCGGTGTTGTGGGGAAAGTAGAACCGATCTGAGAGAAGTAGCTGACCTAGCCAGCGTGCTCTGCATAGCCTCGAAGGCGGGACCTCCCGTATCGGAGGACCGACCGCCCTCCAAGGCTATGACCGGGACCGGTGTCCCCACAGCCGAGGCACAGAGAGGGAGGCTTGGAACCAAAGGGTGTTCAGAGGCATCCCCCTCGCGCCAGACAGAGGAGACCAGAGTCTCGAACCCTGTGGACGGAACCGACAAGGTCGGAGCCGATGTGGGCACCGATAAACCCCGCTGGGGGGATCGGAGCCGGCACAGGAATGTCCCTCGGAGCAGAGCTTACCGGCTCAGACGACAAGGTTGCGCTCGGAAGAGGAATAGCAGAAACAACCTTAGGAGCTGGCTCCGGAGCCGACTGGGTAGGAGCAGAGAAAAGTTTGGCCAACACCAGCGACTGTAGGAGCCTCTGCACCACCCTATCTACATCCAAATCGGAAAGCCTGGAGGACTTGGAGGAGATGGATGGAGACCTAGAGCTCCTATCTGGAGAACACTGCCTCAAACTTGGCGACCGGCTCCGAATTGGTTCCAGTACGATCGGAGCGGACACAGACCCACTAGACACAGCTACCTCCTGCGGCCCAGATGACGGTGGAGCCGAGGAAGCAGACTCAACAATAGTGATTTTAGAAAGCGGCTCCAAAGCAATAGATGGAACCGGAGACCTTTTCTTGGATTTTAAAATTTAGACTTCGACTAGGAGCTGGAAGCCGAACCTAAATCCTCCTCAAAGGACGGTTTTAGCAGTCCCTTTAGGATTAATTTGTTTTTCCTCTCTTGGAGCACCTGAGGACTAAAGGCGTGGCAGAAACTGCACGACTCCTGTAGGTGGATGGCTTCAAGACAGTAAACACAGACTGAGTGTCCATCTGTGATGTACATCTTATAAGCACACTTCATACACTTTTTAAAGCCCGAGGGCTTATGCTCTTTCTGCTCCTTAGACATTCAAAGGCCAACAACCGTAGCAGCCGCTACTGAAAAAAGGCAGGAAACCGCTAACACAGAGACAGAGAGTCAACACAAGTACAAGAAACAACCAAGGCACAGGGGAGAACCTCTAACTAAAACGGTTCTCCACTTAAAAAACTACAACGCACCAAAACGACAGCCAGACAAACACCACAATGGAGGACTAGGTCCTCTAACTGAAACGGGCCTAGCCCGAGGGAAGTTAGGGATACCACAACACACAAAAACACTCAACTCACAAAACACTAACGCAGCAACAATAGCTATGAAAAAGTTCTATTTGGATAGCAACAATCAGCAAAATTTTTCACAGTAAAAAGGTTTTAGCAATACTTAGCCACAGCCAAGTCGAGACCACGTCCGAACTCTACAAGCGGCAAACGAGATCTGGGGATGTGGAGTAGTCTATTGTGGGCTACCATCTTAGCCTAGCCAATCAAAGACTTTTGAGCTAGTAAATAGGCCGAGTCGGAGCCGATATTCGGCTCCGAACCCACAGATGAAGAATGTAGGCGAGATAGGACTACACAACATCTGATTATTTCTCCCAGAATTTTCTTAAGTTCCATTATAGCGGTTTTGGTGGAATATAAATACATGCCAGCGTAATCTTCCTCCCTATCTAGTAGCCCCTTACTATTACAAATCTATCATTATTATCTTTTTATCCTCTTCTATCACTATTGGAGCTCCTCGTGCATTCAACATAAGTAGTGCTTTGACTGATCATAATTTCTGAAGGCTTTGGTTCTGTCAAGATGATAACGGAGTTGAGACTTCCAAGATGGCTGCATATTGATCAATATCTTAATTTCAGCCCTCCCAGTATGAAAAAATAAACTGAGAAATAAGAGCTATTAATTCTGCCAGCTTGAGTAAAATTTAGTTAATGGCTACTACGAACACTGCCTGGATGCCAGCCAAGACAAAATTTAGAGAACCTGAAAGAAAATCAACTAGAAAAGGTGATGAGAAAACAGTGATTGGGAAAAATCCTGCAGCTATTCAGTAAAAAACGGTTAAATCTTCACCTTTGATACAAGATATGGCCTTCCAGTAATTTAGAGGAAAAAAATAAATCAAAAGTACTCAAGTTAATTAAAAAAAAGAAACACTGAAGGAGAATATCAACTCAAATAAATGATGGGAAAAAATGAAGAAACTTTAACTAGCTATTCACATGAACTGATATAACTTCAAAAATCAGAGGATGAATTGAAGAAGAGACTAGCTGAGTATAAGAGTTATCAAGCAGAGTCATTTCAAAATATTGTAGAGGTAGAAGACACAGTCAGCAGAGAAAATCTGAGATTTTCGCTGTAAGAGAGTAACTGTAAGGAACAGACTATACTGATTTTATGAAAGCACAAATAAGCAACTGAACTGGTATTCCACAGCAGGACTTGTTAATTGAAAGGGCACATCGAGTGTACACTCCAAACCTGGCTATGAGAAAGCAGCCAAGACTTAAATTAGTAAAGATGCACTCATACCAGCAGAAAGGGTTGATCCTGATAAAACTGAGGCAGAAGGGAAGACTATTAAAATTGAAGACGACAGAGTGTTTGTGGGAAAAAAGAAGTTATTTACTTATCATAATATCCCATCTGAGTTGTTGCTCTTCATTTGTCTTCAACCTGTGGGACATGGATCCGACTTGACCGAATTTCTCCAGGATCGGATCAGAGCTCCAAGCTCCTCTGCTACCCATAATGCCCCATCTCCTTCCTCTCTTCAGATCGAGTTTGCTGCCCACCATAGCAACCCAACCTGACACAATGTCTTTCGCTTGGCGCAATATCTCAGATAGTACCATACGGAATGACCATTTATGCCAAAGAAAGGGCCATGTCTTTTCCAGCCAGACCATCACACACCCCATATAAGGCAGGGGGAAGGAGGGAGGGATGGTTGAAGACAAATGAAGAGCAACAACTCAGATGGAATGTTATGGCGAGTACATAATGTCTTCATCTGAAGTTGTTGTCTTCATTTGCTCTTCAACCTGTGGGATAGAGTCCCTAGCTACCAGACACCTGGGAGGCCCTCATGGAAGGATATTCCGTAACATGGAGGTGCCAAAGGATGCCATACTTCTGGGGAGAAGATCTAACTTGTAATGGGAGATGAAAGTATGTGAAGATGCCCAGGTAGCTGCACAGCAAATGTCATCCAAGGAAACTCTGGACCAAAAGGCAGCTGAAGTAGCCATAGACCTAGTAGAATGCACCTTAACCTGACCTGGTGGAGACACTCCATTGATTGGCTACACGAAGAGTATACACTGAGAAATCCAATGAGAAATGGGGACCTTTGATACAGGTTTCCCTAAAAAGGGCTTAGAATACGAAACAAAAAGTTGAGCGGACTTGCGGAAAGCCTTTCTTCTGTGTAAGTAAAAACGTAATTGTCTATGAACATCCAGCAGGTGCAATTTATACTCTCCCTCATACTGGAAGTTTGGAAAGAAGACAGGGAGGTTGATAACCTGGTTGATGTTTGATTCTGAGGTCATTTTAGGCAGAAAGGAAGGATTAGTGCGCAAATATACCCTGTCTTTATGGAAGATCATGTAAGGGGGCTTAATAAATAAAGCCTAAAGCTCTGACACTCTTTCAGCTGAAGTAATAACCATTAGGAAGGCTGTCTTCCAAGACAGGAACTGTAGATCCACTGAAACAGTGCGTTCAAAGGGGAAGAAACCAAGGCTTGAAGGACCAAGGTAAGGTCCCAAGGAGGCATAGGGTCCTTGATCTGTGGCCCAAGAAGAAAAGTAACCTTCTGAAAAGCTTTACAGAGCTTAGAAGACGCAAGAGAAGCTGAATTACCCCCTTTATGTAAATTGGAAGTAGCTACCAGCTGAACTTTAACCATATAGAAGCTGGCACCCTGTTGAAAAATGCCTGCCAGAAACTCCAAGATAACAGGAACCAGAGCAGTAGGGGAGCCAAATACTGTCGAGATGCCCAAATTGAGAAATGCTTCCACTTACTCAAATAAACCTTCCTTGTGGAAGATCTAAGAGCCGCTATCAAAATCTTCTTAACTGGAGGAGATAGCCTGGGAGTCCTAACTATCATGGGAACTGAAGCAGCCAAGCAGTGAGTTTCAGACTGGCCAGATCTGCATGTGGAACCCCTGAGGGATGTGAATTCAGATCCGGAACTGGATCCAATGTCCAGGGAGGACAGACTACATGAGACCACAGAGGACTTGAAGAATGTGCAAGACATGAAGTTTGCAGGACTGAAGTCTGTTGGGTGTCAGAAAAATCTTGGTCTGAATGGTGCCCAACTGGGCTCCAATGAAGTCCAGAGCTTGAACTGGTTCTAACGGGGATTTGTTGATATTTATGGTGATGCCCAACTAGTGGCCGGTTTGGATAAGGAAATCCCTGGCTTGGCAGACTTGATGCCTGGAGGGGGCGGAAAGGAGCCAATCCTCCAGATAAGGGAAGACCTGGAAGCCCTGCAACCGCAGATGAGCTGCTACCGCCGCCATCACTTTGGTGAACACCCTGGGGACTGTGGTGAGACCAAAGGGTAGCACTCTGAATTGGTAATGATTGGCCCCCAGCCAGAAGTGGAGAAATCTCACAGAGTGTCTGTCCTTTTTGATGCAATAGCACATGTCTTGAAGGTCTATAGAGCACATTTAGTCATTCTCCTGCAGGAAGGGCAGGAAAGATTGGAGTGTGACCATCCGGAATTTCGTCTTGACAACTGACAGGTTCAAGGTAGACAGATCCAGAATTGGCCTCAAGTCCCCCATTTCCTTTGGCACTAAAAAGTACCTGGAATAGATGCCTAATCCGGACTGGTCAGGGGGGGACGGGCTGGATGATTCGTTTTTCTAGCAGCTTGGAAATTTCCTGTGCTGCTGCCTCCCTTTCCATGGGTGGAATGTCCGGGAGGTATTTGGCCGGAAATGGCCTTCGAAGGAGGGGGATTGAATATCCTCTAGATATGATTTGCAACACCCATTGATAGTCTGTGATAGATTCCCAGGTTGCTAGGTGTAGCAAGAGTCGACCCCCGAATGCCTCCAGAGATGAGCAGCCGGGTAACCCTTCAAGACTGCTGCGTGGGCCACTCAGAGAACAAACCAGAGACCCTTGGTTCCTTGGACCCCCACAAGCACAAGGGTGCTGTCTGTCAAATCTCCCTCTGCCTCCGGGGGAAGGCGAGTACCAAGAGTCCTGGGAATAACCCTGAGATTTTCAGAACCACATCTTCTTTGCCCCACCCCCCCTCTGATTCCTGGAGAAGGATTGTTGAGGGGGTTGAGAAGCAGATTCCAATGGCAGACAGAGTCTTCCAGAGTCTTCCCATCCTTCTCGCTCTGGACCAGTGTGTCGCATACAGTCCTTCCAAAGAGAGTGGAAGCATCGTACAGGGCCATTTGTCACTGGCACCTAGAAGGGCTCCAAGAAGGTACAATGTTGAAGGCAGGTGTGATGCCTGATGGTAATGCCTGCTCCAGCAGTTCCAGTATTGCCCTCAGTAGCATGAGAGAGGAGCCGCATAGCGGTATTGGCAATGGAGGTGACGGTGGCCATTAAAGATGAGAAAACCTTCATATCCTCCGCCGACATGGACCCTGGGGTAGACTCGGCGACCTCCTTCACTAGGTCTTGCTGAAGCCTAATAATGTGTGCCATCTAGTTCAGCGCATGTACTGAGAACCTTCCTGAAGCATAGGCCTGCTTCCTAAAATGGTCCAGTGTCATAAACTCCCGGTCTGGCTGGTGGAACGTGGAGCTCTCCTGTGCGAGCTCCTTCTTGTTGGCCGCTGCCACAATCATGGCATTGACAGGGTGTCCCTTTGACCAGTGTGGTTTATCGGTTGGGGTGCTAAGGACCTTATCAGGGCACTTGGGAATAGACTCCACTGTGTCAGGCTCCTTCCACCCCCGAGATGTAACAAGATCCATCAGAGGATCTGCGAGAAGGAACACCCAGGAAGTAGAGGTTCCTGCTCCAAACGCCTCCAGGAACACCAACTTGTCAGGGCTGGGTTTCTGGACAGACCACCCCAACGCTGCCACAGGGTCTCCATGATGTCTCCAAATGAGACATCCTCTGGGGGTGAACGGGGGGAACCCTCCCCTCCCTCCAAGTCAGTGTCCTCCATGAGAGACTCTGGTGGGGAGTCTTAACTGCCTCCTTTTACACATGAATTTTCAAGGAACCTCCTCGGGGGTGTCTCTGGGGAGGACTCAAAAACATCTAGCTGTTCCCATGTGGGAGTTCCCTGGGGCAGAGAGGCTGTTCCCGTGTGGGAGCTCCCTGGGGCAGAGAGGCTGTTCCCGTGTGGGAGCTCCCTGGGGCAGAGAAGCAGCAGGCTGTCCCTGAGGTGGCAGGATGGCAGAATCCGGACCAGAGACAGATGGAGCTAGGACGGATTCTGAGGACGAGATTGCCAAGGATCTCAATGGGATCAAGAGAACCCTCTGCATCATGTCAAAGGCAGCAGGAGAATGAACCCCCTGAGCTGCTATGATCAGGTCCATAATCCTCTGGATCAATGGGGGAACAGGAACTGAACCTCCAGGTGACGAGATTCCAACTGGAAGGCTCTGCTCCAAAAAACTTGGAGCCAAAACCACCCCCACGGATCCGGCGCTGAGGCTATGGCTCCAGGAGCTGGACGGCTCTGAGCTAGTCAGAGCTGACCCACTCAAGGCAACGGTCGGTGTTGAGGTACCGTCGGCACCAACCCCTCAACACAGAGGGTCCTCGGACCAGAGAACTCTGAAGACAGGGGTCAGATTGGAGAAGGAGTGATTGGGATGAATGTGGACTGCACTCCCCCCCCCCCACTCTGTAGGAAGAGGGGGCAGGGAAGACTCCCATCTGTATCTGAGTGCAGATGCAGCTCTACATCATCCTGTCCACCTCAGTTTCGGAAAGCCTGTGGGTGTATCTAAAGGAGGAGGCCACTGACACCGACCTAGAGAGGAGATGAGATGATGCCAATACTGGGGAACAGCTCTGAGGCACCTTCGGCTCCGGGGAGAAACAAGGAACATGGAGTTGGGGAGAACCAGTGCGAGGAGCCGAATGGAGCTTAGCTGGTGGTTCAGCTGAGGAAGAGCAGTCGGGGGACCACCTCTTCGGCCTCTCTCAGTGCTTGTGCTTCTCTCCATCCCCATTCCTCTTAGTGGGTGGTAGAGTCTCAGAGGACGGGGTGGAGACAGAAGTAGAAGCAGAAGGGGTAGCCTTGGCCCCGTAGTAGGTGGAGGGAGAAAGCCCTTGAGTACAAGTTTATTCCTCCTGTCGATCAATGCATGGGGATTGAACCCCACATGCAGATCGAACAGGAGGAATCGAGATGAGGAACCCCTAAGCAAACAACAAACGGAGTGTGGCCATCAGCTGGGGAAAGCTGATGGCCACACTCTGTGCACTTACGGAAGCCTGGTTTGGGTGTCTGACATTTTTAGCGAGAGAGAGAGCCCAAACAGAAAACATACCAGCACACAGTCACTCAGATATAAGACAAAGAAAGGGAGTGTAAGGAGAGATTTTTTTTTTTAAACCGACTCCTGAATGCAAAAGGCTAGGGGTAGGTAAAGGATAGAAAGAAAAATTTTAGATAAAAAGAGAATTTAACTCAACAGATTTAACTCACTTACCCAAAACACTGGAGCAGCAGACCATGATGCTTGCAACGAGCATGGCAAACGAGAGCTGAAGGGAGGAAGGAGACCGGGGCATTGTGGGTAGGGGAGGAGTTTGGAGCTCGGATCTGATGCTGGAGAAATGCGGTTGAGTCGGATCCATCCTGGATCCGTGTCCCAAAGTTTGAAGAGCAAGTGAGGACAACTTCAGATTAATTATTCAATGTACACCACACAGAAGAGAAGCACATTTATACTAGCATTTTGGAAATGTCATGAGGCAGGTGAGAGATTCAAAGCAGCTGTATCCAGCTAGCTTTAGAATATTTTTTCCTGGAGAAGCAAACACATGTTTGATGCAGAACAGGCAAAAGGAAGAAATACAAAAGTTTATAAAACAAAAAGTGAGCCATCAAGCAGAAGGGGACTCTGCTTCTCTCTGTTCTGATAATAAAGCTCATGAAGAAACTTTGCCAGTTAAACCTTTTTCCAGCGTTCCAAAGAAACATGCTTGAGAGACAGAAAAAAAGCACAGGAGTTGACTAGGAGAATCAGGAGTTTTCTGCACTTGAACCAGGCTCTGGTGTTGGGAGATGAATATGAACAGGATGAAGACCAGTAACACTCACATTAGTGAATAAATGTAAAATTATAAAGCACCGATCACATTTACGAAATATGGCTTTTAAACAAAAAGTGGCTGAAAAGACTGGACTTTTTGCTGACTTTCTTAAACTTGTTGGTGGACTGGAACTTTATGGCATTAATGTTTAAAAAGATACTAATGAGGAAAAACAACTCAAATAATTTTGTCCTTAATACTATTTGTATAAAACATTTTATGACATAAATGGCATGTTGGATAGTAAAACACTTTTGTGCAGTACGTAATCAGGGGTAATTTAAATGTGGGGGTGGGGTGAGTCTTTTCAGTGTTTGTTTTATGTGATAAAGACATTGAAGTAACCAGGTACTTTTTTAGTTGAAAGAAATATAGATTTTACAATCTTATAAGAGAAGAAAGTCTGGACAAAAGCAAGTTTAAGTTCTTGGACTGCTGGGTTGGGGTGGGGTGTAAATATGCACTGATTACATTACATGTAGAGTTGAAATGTTTACTCTTATTTTAGCAAAGGTGAGTGTCTGGACTAATGCCCACTGCTTAATCTTAAAAAAAAGTATGTACTCACCATAACATTCCATCTGAGTAGTTGTTCATTTGTCTTCGACCTTTGGGTTCCCGGATCTAATTATCAGTTTATAATGTGAGATGAAGGTACGGGATGAGGACCAAGCGGCCACAGAACAAATATCATCTAATGAAACTCTGGACCAGAAAGCTGCAGATGTGGCTACAGACCTGGTGGAATGCGCTAAATCCCCCTGACTGAATACACCCGAATGATACTCTGAGAAATCCAATGGGCAATGGTAACTTTAGAGACTGGTTACCCTAAAAAGGGTATGGAGTAAGAAATGAAAAGTTAGTCAGATTTATGAAAGTTTTTTTGTCCTGCGCAAGTAGAACCGTAACTGTCTGTGCACGTCTAGTAAATGCAATTTGTATTCTCCCTTGTTCTGAAAATTTGGAAAGAAGACTGGGAGGTTGATTACCTGATTAATGTTGGCCTCTGAAGCTACTTTAGGTGGAAAGGATGGATTAGTATGCAAAGACACCCTGTCTTTGTGAAAAATCATATAAGGGACTTTGATCGCTAGAGCTTAAAGTTCCAAAACTCTCCTAGAGGAAGTAATGGCAACCAGAAAGGCAGTCTTCCAGGATAGAAACTGCATATCTACTGAAGCTGCAAGTGAAAAAAGGAGGTGAAACTAAAGGGCTTGAAGTACTAGGATAAGATCCCATGGTGGTGTAGGGTCCTTTACCGGGGTTGAAGAAGAAAGTTACCTTTGAGGAAGGCCTTGCAAAGCTTTGAAGATGCTAAGGAAGCCATATTATCCCCCACATGATAATTAGAAATTGCAGAAAGTTGAACTTTGACTGTAGAAAAACTGGCACCTTGGTGAAAAATTCCAGATAAAAATTCCAGCACAGCAGAGACTGGAGACGTGAAAGGATCTAATGCACTCTGACAGGCCCATATAGAGAAATGTTTCCATTTACTGGAGTATACTTTTCTGGTGGAAGACATGAGCTGCCACCAGAATTCTTTTGACGGGAGAGGATAATCCGTGAGTCCTGACTATCATGGGAACTGGAGCAGCCAAGCAGTGAGCTTTAGACTGTCCAGGTCTGGATGGTGAATCCCTAAGGGATGAGATATGAGCTCCAGAACTGGATCCAATGTCCATGGTGGAGCCATCAGATGAGGCCTCAGACAGGAAAACCAGATTTGGCGAGGCCAGAATAGGGCAATGAGGATAACTAAGCTTCCCAGTCTGAGAGCTTTCTGAAAAAATGTTGATATTAAGGAAAGAGGAGGATAAGCATACAGAAGACTGGTGGGCCAAGCATGAATCAGAGCATCTCTGGGCTTCCCCCTGAGGGGGATTCAGAGCGAAGAACTCACTGCATTTTGCACAGAAAGGAGAGGTGAATAGATCGCAGCAAGGCTGACCACACTTGTGAAAGCTTTGTTCTGCTACTGAAGGATTCAGAGACCACTTGTGAGGCATCTGAATGGATCTGCTGAGGCCGTCTGCTAGAATGTTGGACCTCCCTGGAATGTGCGTTGCCATCAGAAAATGGCCGGTGGAGATTGCCCATTCCCACACTCTCATGGCCTCGCGACATAGGGGATAAGATCTGGTTCCCCTCCTGTTTGTTGATGTATCAGACCACCAACATATTGTCCGCCTGGATAGTAATCGTTCCTGATGGAAGATGGGCATGGAGAGCCTGCAACGCCAAGAGCACCACCCTCATCTCCAGGACATTGATATGTAGATTGGTCTCGTAGGACAACCACATGCCTTGAACTGTCTTTCCCGAGCAGTGCCCCCCCCCCCCAGTTGGGAGGCGTCCGTAGTAATAGTAGGAAAAGGTGGGAGAAAGTGATGTCCCCGAATCAGGCCCAAGGAAAGAATCCACCACCGAAGAGAGTCCCTGCACACTCGAGAGACTTAGACAGGGTGCGTCAATGGAAGATCTAACAGGGACCATTGTACTGGAAGTGTCCACTGAAGGATCTGCATGTGAAGACACTCCCAAGGGTAAGAGAGAGACTGATCGTGGCCACCATGGATGCAAACACCTTTAATACCACTTCCGGTGTTGGGGACCGAGTTTGAAGAATGCAAAGCACATATAGCTTCAGACTGCGTATTCTGTCTGGAGTAAGAAACGCTCTGGTTCAAATTGTGTCTAATTGTGTCCCAATGAAGTCTATTGTTTAGACAGGGGTCAGAGATGATTTCTTGAGATTGATAGCAATGATTAACCTCTGGGCTAAAAGAAGAAAGGAATCCCTCGCTTGACAAAGTTGATGCCTGGCAGGGGCAGCAAGGAACCAATCCTCCAGATACAGAAATACCTGAATGCACTGGAGTCTCAGGTGAGCCACTACTACTGACATCACTTTGGTAAACACCCTGGGGGCTGTGGTGAGATCAAAGGGGAGCACTCTGAACTGATAATGATTGGCTTCTAGCCGGAAGCGGAAAAACCTCCAAGAGCATCTGTCCATCGTGATATGATAGCACACATCCTGGAGGTCGATCGAGCACATCCAATCGTTCCCCTGCAGGAAAGCCAGGATAGACTGAAGGGTGACCATCCAGAATTTCATCTTGGCTACTGACAGGTTCAAGGTGGATAGATCCAGAATTGGTCTTAGGTCCCCAGTCTTCTTCTGCACTAAAAAGAACCTGGAGTAAATGCCTAATCCAGACTGGTCTTAGGGGTACGTGTTGGATGACCTGTTTCCCTAGCAGCTTTGTAATTTCCAGTGCTACATCCTCCCTGTGCACGGGTGGAACGTCCAGGAGGTGTCTGGGTGGTAGCGGTGACCTTAGAAAGGGGATTGAATAACCTCTGGATATAATTCACAACACCCAACAAACTTCTGTTACAGACCCCCACTCCGTTAGGTGCAACGAAAGATGGTCCGAGTGCCTCCAGAGATGAGCAGTGGGCCAACCCTTCAGGGTTGCTGAGCGGGTCTGTCCAAGAAAGGTTCTCAAGACCGTAATTTGTCGGACCCCCTCTGCCTCTAGGGCGACGTCTATCAAATCCCCTCTACCCCTGGGGGAAGGTGAGTCCTGAGTGTCTCCGGGAAAATTCTGAGATTTCCGAAACCACAACTTCTTGGTTCCTTGCTAATTCCTAGAGAAGGATCATTGTGGGAGTTCGAGAAGCGGATCCCGACAGCAGACAGAGTCTTCCCGTCCATCTCACTCTGAACTAAAGTCTCACACACTGACTTCCTAAACAGGAAAGAACCATTGTACGAGGCATTGGTAAATGACGTCTTGAAGTGTTCCAAAAACTGACAGAGCCAGGCGTGTCGACTGATGGCAACACCTGTACCAGCTGCCCTAGCGGTTACTTCAGTTGCATGGTATTATAACAAGGTATTATATTCAAAATAAAGAATTTAAATGTGTGGACTGGGTGTTGTGTAGTATGCCTAGCAAGGGCATTGAATTCAAACTTGTCCATGATGTTCCTTACATGCTCACTTATTCTGACTTAAGTTTTCATTTGTTTTTTCTGATATAGAAACAAGGGCATGTATTGCATATTGCACCATACACAACCCTCTCAGTATCGCATGAGCCCTTAAATCGCAACCTTAGTTTAATATTATTGATTTTAACTTCATTATTCTCAAAAATAAAGGAACAAAATTTGCATCTCCCACATTTATGAGTGAAGCCAAATCCTGTACTATTCACATTCACATTGCACTCCAATATATTCTTTAGATTTCGACCCCTCTTATACACACAAATAGGTTTAGCACCAATGGAACCCCTAATGGCACTATCACTCATTAGAAGTTCCCAGTTTTTAGTCAAAATGTTAAGACCATTTTTATAGTCATAAGCAAAGGTAGTAAGAAAACACACTTTTGACATTTTGCAAGGCACAGAGCTGTTCAAGCGGTTTTAAATGGTAGTGCTATGCGTGTTGCTTGTAGGATGTATTTTTTATTAACTTTTTATTTTTACTTTCTATTATACATTTTTTAACATATACTTTAAAAAAATGTTGCTTTATAGGATGCATACATGCATATATATATATATATATATATATATATATATATATATATATATATATATATATACACACATATATTTTTTTTTATGGTCCGATTATTCATAATTGCTGATTTTTTAAATGTATGAGTTGTGTTTTTTTTCTTTATCTCTCTTTCTGGGGGAAGTGATGTCACACAACAAATGTATTTAAAGGATATGATGTCTTTTTTGCAGCCATCTATTGAAGTTCCATGTTAATGTGTACTTTTGGGGACAAAAGTGCTTATGGTGGCTTAATCCTCACTTGGTGGAGTTTTTGTTTGCTTTCCGTGTGATTTGGATTATCTGCAATAAATATTTTTGGAGAGGAATCCATTTGCTGAGCGTTTTCTTGGATTTTGTGGTTTTTGGACTTTATTTCATTTCTTGGACCGTAGAGGTCTCCTGAGCGAGCTCCCTCCTAGTGGCCGCTGCCACCACCATGGCATCAATGGGAGATCCCTTGTTCCAGTATACTCTGATACTCTGGCTGGGGGGGGGGGGGCTCAAGGCCTTATCCAGACTGTGCCTTCCACACCTGAGATGAAATATGATCCACTAAGGATCTGTGGGGAGGGGATGCCCAGGAAGCAGAGGGTCCTGCACCAAATGCCTCAAGGAACACCAATTCGTCAGAGGTAGGTTTCTGGGCAGACCACCCCCCCTTGCTGGCGAAGCGGAGTTCATGATGTCTCTGAAGGACACACCCTCTTGGGGCGACTGGGGGGAACCTTCTCCCTTCCTCCAAATCGGTGTTTTCAGTGAGAGACTCTGGCAGGGAATCTAAGTGCATCCTCTTGCACATACATTTGAGAGGGATCTCCTCAGTGGGTATCTCTGGAGAGGACTCACCAACGTCTTGTTGTTCCCACACGGAAGCTCCCTGAGGCAAAGTGGCGGCAGGCTGTCCCTGAGATGACAAGATGGCAGGAACTGTACCAGAAACAGAAAGAGTTGGGGCGGAGTCTGAGGACGAAATGGTCAAGGGTCTCGAGGAGATCAAGAGAACCCTCGCCACCACATTGAAAGCCGAAGGGGAACAGAAATCCTGAGAAAGGAAAATAGGAGCCATCACCCTCTAATCCGATGGGTGAGTCAGAGCAGAGCCTCCAGGTGCCGAGATACCAAGAGGAAGGCTGCGATCCGACAGCAAACACCAACCCTTCGGATCCGACGCTGAGGCTATGACTCCAAGAGCTTGTCCAATTCGCGCCAGTTGGATCAGACCTGCTCAAGGTCATAGCCGGCATCAAGGTACAAGATACCATCGGCGCCGGCCCCTCGGATCAAAGGGCTCTAAAACCAAAGGCCAGATTGGAGAAGGAATAATCAGGGAGAAAAAGGGTTGCGTGGTCCCCGCTCCAGAGGGAGAGGGGGCAGGCAAGACTCCCATCTGTATCCGCATCATCCTATCCATCTCCGCTTCACTAAAGCTCCAGGTGGGGCTGGAGGAGGTGACCGACACAGGCCTGGAGGAGCAGTGAGGAGAGCCTGCGCCAGCGACCGGATCTGGGACTTGTACGGCTCCAGGGAGTATGGAGCTGGGGAGACTCCTGTCTCGGAGCCAACCTAACTTTTGGTGGAGGGCAGGCCGCAGCCAAGCGATCTAGGGATTGATTTCCTGGCCTATTCTTTTTAACAGATTTGTCCACATCCCCAGTCCTCTTGGTGGGAGTTTGAGTCCCAGAGGCTGAGAAGGAGGAAGAGGCAGAAGCAGGGGGCACAGGGACTTAAGTCCCCAAATAGGGAAGAAGTCCTTTAAGAATTAACTTGTCCCTCCTGTCCTTAAGTACCCGGAGATTAAACCCGGCACAGATGGAACAGGTCTGGAGATGGGCTGCCCCAAGGCACACTATGCACAGAGTGTGGCCATCGGCTGGGGAGAGCTTATGTACACTTTCTGAAGCCAGGTTTGGGAGTATCAGACATATCCTCAACCTCAGGTCTAGAGCACTCATTTTCACACAGACTACGCACACAAAGAAAGGAAAAGGCTAGAGAGTTTTTTTTTTTTTTTTAAACCAATGGAAATGTGGGGAGGAGGTAGAAAGTAGAGAAGAAAAAGAGAGAGAGAGAGAAAAGAGAAGATTTATACCCAAAAAAAAACACACATCATAAACTTTTAGGTAGAGAGCTCGGATCACAACACGGACATACAGGCGACAAATGAGATCTGAAGGGAGGAAGGAGACAGGGCATTATGGGTAAGGGGAGGAGCTTTGAGCTTGGATCAGATGCTGGATATGCGGCTGAGTCAGATCAGATACGGATCCAGGAACCCACGGGTTGAAGACCCAATGAAGACAACTACTTCAGATCAAGTACTTTCTGTAAGCAAGTAGGACTGAAAAATAAGACGAAATTATAAAAGCCATGAGAAGTGCCAAGTTTACTGTACATATAATGATATTAGGGTTTTTTTCTTTAGCAAACACTCAGTGGCAGTGAGGAAGTCTGCAGCTGAAGGCAGCTGTACATTCTGTTATCTCCTGAGAGAAACTGACAGATATTTTCATGCATCTGCATAGTTACTAGCTGTTTTTTTTTCCTCACTGCTGACTACGTTTTCATGTAGATGAGCTGTCTGCAGATGCAAGTAATTAATCTTGAGAGTTTGAGAATTTTTTCTGAGTGAAAGGTAAAATTTTCAGGTAAAAGCAAGCAGTTCAGTAAAAAAAAAAAAATTTTAATTATTGGAAGTGAATACGAGATAGCGGCTTCCCTAGCAGACTTAATACTTTAATGCATTTAACAGAGCAGTGTATAATTTAGTGTTATTTAAAGATAGCCCGTGCACTTTTTCTTAAGGCTAAAGGTCAAGGTTTTCAAAAAGCTTACAAGCTGTTTTTCACATCTGGGAAGGGAATAGAGATAAGAACAGACATCAATCATTCTAAGTGGAAGCACAGGCTGTAGCACGTTTTTAGCATGGGTAACGTTAATTTTGAGCTGTCAGTTTGGGGAAATTCTTCCTATCAGGAGGGTCAAACAATTTTTTGAAGATGTATATACTTTTGTGTATTTATTCTAAGTTAATAAGTTATGGGGTTGTTCTGAAAATATATATATATATATTTTTGTTTTTGTTTGGGAGTTTTTATTAAAACAAAAAGTCTTCAAAATGTGACATGGATTCAAATGGAGATGACAAGAAGAAAAATGCATAAGAGATCATCAAGCCAAACATTACTTTGTATAAGAAATGCAATGCAAAAGTTGGAAATACGCATTCAAAAAATATGTCATGTATAACAGCTAGGAACAATAACTTCTTGTCACAACTGATACACTATCCATATTATCCTGGAACAAACTGCCTTACAAGTACAGGCAAAAAAAAAACAGCAATGCTACAGGAGACATATACGGAAAGAAATAAGCATGTGAATCTGAAAAAAAGAATTTTAGGATGCATATTCAGCAGAATATCAAGGAAAAAGAAAAAGGGAGTAATTATACTAACTGTCAGAGAAGTTCCAATGTTGACAGGAGAGAAAAAAAGATAATAATGGTAGTAAGGGGCTATTACAAGGGAGGAGGATTACACTGGCATGTATTTCTATTCCACCAAAAACTGCTATTAGGATCTTAAGAAATTTTGGGGAGAAATAACTAGCTTTCCACTGGGATTATTACTTATAGATGGGGACTAGAACCTTACTTGCAACAGTGAGGATGCATCTGGGAACTTACAAGGTAAAATATAACAAAAAAAGAGGGTATATGTCTGAAGACATTTATGAAAATATTTGGTATGGAAGACATGAATTCAGTGGAAGGAACTTGAGGATAATTTACATTACTACTCCCTAAGGTACAAATAACTAGGCCAGACTTTTCAAGGGAACATGCACATTTAACTGTAAGCTTCAACACGTCTAATAACTATTTAAAATCATGCACCAATAAAAACTACAATAAAAATGAGAGGAAATGAAGTAAAAATGAGACACCTGGTCTTTCTCACTTACCCACTAAAAGAGAGGAATTTAAAGGAAAACTCCACCCTAGAACTAAAACATCTGTTTTTTTCACTCTATCTCTGTTTCCTGACCTATTTTTAACACATCAAAAACACTAAGAGCTTTATTTGTAATTTTAGCCTGTTTTCTGCAACATGGCTACCAATGGGGCTTGATGTATCAACGTGATCTTATTTTCACACAACCCTTTCTCTTTCCTATAATGCATTGTATGACTAATGTCAAACATAAGGAAGTAACTGTGAATTCACATGTCATTGACATATAATGGGATTTGAGAGAGTCACTGTTATCTTTTTTACTTTCTGTAAAAGGATTGCTTCTTTTCCGCCTCTAATCACCATTTATGTTTGGCTCAGAGCTTGTTTTACACTATACTTAGAAGTTATCCAGCTACACCCAGAAAAGTAGCTAAATTGCTGGCCTGTGTTCAGGGTTTTATTCTGTAGTCCAAGAGTAATCTGATTATCATGATTATTATCATGGGGAATCCTACCACAACTCTCAGACAGTTAAAAGAGGCAAATGGTACTAGTAAAAATACAAACCATCAAGGGGACTATGAAGTAAATTTGTCTAATTGTGTTTTAATTGCTGATTTAGCAGTACTTAATAAGGGATTGAAATACATACCCACATTTTTTCCAAGAACATATGAATTGTCCACAAATAAAATACCCTAGGGAAGCCAAGAACAAATGGATGAAATACATACCCACGTTTTTTCCAAGAACATATGAATTGTCCACGAATAAAATACCCTAGGGAAGCCAAGAACAAATGGATGACCAGGTAGGCTGCCTTAATAAAGGTACGGTGAGATGTCGGTGAAGAAGCTGGGCTACCGGTAAAGCCTTGAGAAAGGCTGTGCATACCTGAGCGCTTGTGGTTGAAGGCTGAGTAAAGCCTTTAGAAAGGCTTCGTATACAGGTTGTAGTTCCGGCTGGTCAGGTCGCCTGGTGAGAGGAATTGCTAGTGTGGCAGCTAGAAATCAAAGATGAAACACAGAAAAAACAGGCAAAACAATGTAAATGTGGCTCGGCTAAGGAGCGCTGCTCGCCGTGCTGGCAAAAAATCAACGTAGTCGAAGTTCAGATTCTAGAAGGTTGTACTTTATTGAAGTAAAAAGTACCAGAAGTACAATCACCATCGAAGCGTAGTTCCTTAATGGAAAGAGTGATCCTAAGGATTTCCTTTTAGTACCTGAGGGTGTGTCAGTGGGAGCCAATCAAGTGTGGGTGAGGGTCAACTCCCTTAAAACGAGGATAGCAAAACACCTGCATGACTTAAAATACTTGAAAGTGACAAACCAGCTGGCAGTGCATGCTCTCAGGAACGTAGGACACAATATGTTCAAATTTCATGTTCTTGAACACATCCCTAAATCCCCACTAGGCAGGGACCACAACTCGCTGCTTGAGAAGAGGAAACTCGAGTAGCAAATACGTTTGCAGGCAAGGAAAAGACCAGGCCTTAACTATGCAGAATCGTTGACCCCAGTCTTGTATCTCAGAAAGATACACCACTGTATACCACAACCTCTGTGCCTGGACCTCTAACAGATTTACCAACGAAATGTTACCTTTCGTGCGACAGCCAGTTTTGATTTCAGCAGTGTACGTCCAGCCCATGGTCTGATACTTCCCCTGGCGAATTCAGACTCTTGTTTTTGGTCAATGGTTCTTCCGGGTCTTTCTAGCTTTTCAGGTTACATTATCAGTGCCTTTTTAAGATTTTTTTTTTATTTTTTATTTATTTATTTATTTATTTTTTTAATTAGCAGCCCTCATTCAGTTCCATATCTTAATACATTAGTTTCTATTGATATCCATTATCTAAGAATTTTTCACTATTTTGTTTCTCTTAGTTTCTGTATCTTATTTTTTTGGATATCTAGCCTGGTTCTTATTTTTTGGTCTTATTTTTTAGTTTTCTAGCCAGTTTCTTATTTTACATACATGTTATTTTACATGCATGTTGTTGCTATTTCTCTAGTATGCTCGGCTTTGCTTACTATGCTCTTTTAGGTCGTCCACCATCCTGACGAAGATTTCGAAAAGTGTAGCCTAACAATGTATTTTACCAGCAAGGGTTGATTTTTTTCCAGCAAGACTATTTTTAGTTAACTATATTTTTTTTAGCTAATTTTAGCTAATCTCCGAACTTCACTATTGTATGTTTAGAGTGATTCTACTAACCACGTATGAGCTGGCTCAGGGTATCTAACCTATAAGATTGTAAGGTGTGATGTCAAGTTGTCATGCCCAATCACAATAAAGGTTTTTTCACCCACACTTGATTGGCTCCCACTGACACACCCCCAGGTACTCTTATAAAAGGAAATCCTCAGGATCACTCTTTCCATTAAGGAACTACGCTTCAATGGTGATTGTACTTCTGGTACTTTTTACTTCAATAAAGTACAACCTTCTAGAATCTGAACTTCGACTACGTTGATTTTTTGCCACCACAGCAAGCAGAGCTCCTTAGCAGAGCCCCATTTACATTGTTTTGCCTGTTTTTTTTGTGTGTTTCATCTTTGATTTCTAGCTGCCACACTAGCAGTTCCTCTCACCAGGCGACCTGACAAGCCAGAACTATGACCTGTATATGAAGCCTTTCTAAAGGCTGTACTCAGCCTTCAACTACAAGCGCTCAGGTACGCACAGCCTTTCTCAAGGCTTTACCGGTAGCCCAGCTTCTTCACCGACATTCCACCGTAACTTTATTAAGGCAGCCTACCTGGTCATCCATTTGTTCTTGGCTTCCCTAAGGTATTTTATTCGTGGACATTTTTCCTCCTCTGCATAGGAGGTTGAATACCCAGGTCCCACAGACCATCATTTTCCTGAAGAACATATGAATTGAAATGCAATAATATATTTAAATCTGTTAGAAAAATGAATTTAAAAGTGTTTTTACTCAAAATGATAATTCCAATAATGATATCATTGAAAATGAACAGACTGTTAGTGAAGATAGTTTCCACTCATGTGCCTTGGATTTTGAAACTGATGCATACTGTAAATTATATAGAGAAAATGTAATGTATAAAAGTGACTTTATGCCTCTTTGTAAGGATGATAGTATCCAGCAGTTTTCTTATCCATTACAATTTGCAACGGAAAAGGAATGTGAGAAAATGAATAAGTTGAAGAGGGATTTTAAATATAATTTAACTAAAGCAGAATGGTCTACTTTGCAAAAATTGAGTCAGGATAGAAAGCTTATTTTTAAACCATCTGACAAGGGAGGCAAATTAGTAGTATTAAATTATTTGCAATATTTAAAAATGTGTTATAATCATTTAGATAACAGGGAGGTTTATGCACTAGTAGGGATGGATAGTATTTAGAAGCGATCACCATTTATAAAGAACTATTAATGAAAGGACTAAGATTAAAGTATTTTTCCCATGCAGATGTGTATAAAAGGTATGTAGTAAAGGAGAACTTGATGGCTTATTTTTTTTGCGTCCCAAAATTCACAAAGATATGGTGGATCTACCAGGATGGCCTATAGTTTCAGCCTGTGGATATCTGGCTTTATTTTTGCATACTTATCTTAAGACAGAGATAGAGAAACCATCTTCGTACATAAAAGATTCGTTTGACTTTTTGGACAGAAATAAGGGGACTGAGTGGAAGCAGAATATGTTCTTCCTTGTCATAGATGTGGGCAATTTATACACCAGTATAGAACATGTACATGGCTTGGAAGCTCTGCTTTACTTTCTAAAGGATACCCATAAGACACTATGTTTCAGAATTGGATAATTTTTGCTTAACCTATAATATCTCCGAATTTAATAGAGATTTATATAAACAGCTAAAAGGAACTGCCATGTGGGGCTGGTTTCGCCCCAATGTATGCCAATCTTTTTATGGGCATGTTTGAGACTAAATTTATCTATAATAAAATCTTTTATAGAAAGTATGTTCAACAAAATTGTTCAACAATATTACAGATTTATTGATGACTTGATTTTTTATATGTGAAGGGGGGTGGATTTTTTCTACAAGAAGTACAAAATAATTGTTATAACATCAGGTTTGATTGAATTCAGAAGGGAACCAAAGTCCATTTTCTGGATATAGAATTAAAAGGGTGTAAGAATAACAAAATTCAAACAGGTATACATTGTAAATTTGAAGAAAATAATTATATTTTGTATGGTGAAAGTTGTGACTAAGTTATGATTAAATCTATTCCCTATGGGGAATTTTTAAGAATCAAGAGGCTGTGTAGTGACAAACAGGAGAGTGATAAGGAAATAAATAAAGCAGTTAAAATGTTTATTAGTAGGGGTTATGATGCAAAATTACTGGAATGAAGTAAAGAAAAAGTAACGAAGGGTAAAAAGGTGTGTAAAATTCATGTATATTTGATAAAAATCTTGAAAGGCAAACATTTTTGTAACTAAATATATGTTTTTTCTGAACAATTTAGTCAGTTAGTGAAATATCACTGGAATATCTTGGAAAAAAGTAAATATCTAAATATTAAAGAAAGTGGGTTTCCTATGTTTTCATATACTAGAGGAAGGACTTCCTAGTCCATGGCAGATTCCAGCTTCCTATAATGGATGTAACTCAAGAGATATCTACACAGGGCACCTTCCCTTGGGGAAAGTGCTGTTGTTCTAAGTATGTTGCACAAAATTTTGATAAAAATGGTAGGAAGCTTACTACCAAGGGTGTATATTCCTGTGATACTACAGTAATAAGTTTATGGACGTAGGTGTCCCTGTGGCAAAGTATATATAGGAGAAAGTAAAAACTTTTGGGGACAGGTTAAAAGAACATCTAAGGGATATTAGAAAAAATAGGAATGAGAGTCTTGTAGCTCTACATTTTAAAGAAGTACATAATAGTGAAACAAGAAATTTAGAAGCAACTGTTTTAGGACAGGTTAAGGTAGTTCAGGGTTTGAATATAAAAGACAAACTATGGAAGATGGAGTCAGCTATAATTCTAAAGTTTAATACCTTAGCACCAGTAGGGTTAAATAGAGAATGCCACTGGAAGTGCTTCCTTTAACTGGAAACAGGAATAACTAATTTTAATTAAATTGGTGTTTATCGGATATAAGGCATGGAATGATGACAAAACGTATACTCTATAAAGGCTTTTGAGCCGAGGCGCTAGAGAGGAGAGGATTCTCGTGTATTGTAACAAGGTGCCTATTTTATATATAAATATATAAAACCACAGTCCAAAGAAAAAAAAAACAGTGATTATCTTCAGTACTTTATTAAAACGCACATTCAGCAGTAGAAAATCCCAGTAGGCAAAACTTCAGCAAATTTCTCTGCCTTGATATAAAAACTGTAATCCAAATAAAACAGACACCTTGCTACAATACACGAGAATCCTCTCCTCTCTAGCGCCTCAGCTCAAAAGCCTTTACAGAGTATACGTATATATCTCAGATCTAGTTTTCTGCCCATACGACTGACTGAGCAGTGGGATTGTGGGACACCAACATGAAGATTGAAATCTCTAAATAATAATAAATAATGGCAGACATTTGAATTTCAGAGTTCATATCCCTCAGAAAATACATAACAATGCAAAACCTATTATTCTAGCAACCATCTGAGTTTACAGGAGTAATATTTAAAATCTGTCCATATTTTTCAGACCTTTGTCTCACCATTTTTGGCTTTGTCCAGATTTCTTGCTGTGAGAGATTGAGAGGTACAACACCCTGATGGTCCCATTAAACTCTCTGTGGTATACCTGTGCTCCTTTATGTTGTTGTTTTTGGACATTTTCCAGTCGGGTAAGTTGTTAGCGCATAGTACTACCATGGACATGATAACAAATAGAAAAGAGACTGCGGCTAAGATTTGCGCCACCAAAGAAGACGTGCCATCCTGAGATGTTTGAGGCTCTAGTGTCCTGCTTGTGCTGGGAATACCTAAGTAGCTCTCAGTCCTCTTCTTTAGATGACATGTCCAAGTAACAGGCATAGTAATGCTCGGATCTCTTGTCATCCAGTTGCCTTTGACAACAGTACTTGAGATGTGCTGCCTCCAAGCCTCAGTACAGCATTTTATTATAAAAAGAGAGCTCGCTCATGTGAGGTGCAAAGCGCAGCTTGCCATACTTGATTTAGAGAATAATGAAGGCAAACGCTTCAGAGTGATTATCAAAAAAATATTCATTACCTTCCAGGTCATAGTCATCAAACACTTTCACTACCTCTTGTTCTGAGGTGTAGCCATACCTCTTGTTCTGAGGTGTAGCCATGCAAGCGGCTTACCCTTCTCATTGGGAAGCTAGCTAGCTAGCACTTTGTTGGGGAAGCGATGCTGTCTACCACCCACATTTAGAATAAAAGTGCCACATCTAAAGTTCATGGTTAGCCCAGCTCTTCCTCTTCCTCTTTTAGAACTTCCACAGGCAGTGTTCTGAAATCTACATGTGTTAAAGAGTATTTCCTGGACCAGTAGTGCCCTGCAGCTAGGGATAAGCCCATGTCTGCTGTCACTGCCCTCAGGAACAGTAAACAGGCGATAGCCAACAAGCATCTTCTGTGAGTCCTCAGGTTAAGTTAAATAGTATGAGAGATCAATAAATGCTATCAAGTCCCGAACTGATGCTGGCTTCACTACTGTTAGATGAAAATTTTGCAAGTCTTCCAGCTGCCAGTTAAGTAGACTTGTGGGAGCTACTGTTAACCAACACTATGGGATTGAAGAGCTCCACCCCAGGTGGTGGGCTTAGAGATCACAAAATACTCCCCTCCATTGCTGCCCTCTCGTTATCCTGTTATCCAACTTCAAGGCGACCTGTACTTATCTTAGCATATAAAAAAAGTCTGGCATTGTAGTGTGTGTTTTGCCTTACCCTGTTGCATTAAATATTTAAGAAGCATACAAGGATTTCATTTATCTTTTTAGATTGTCTCATTTTACTGTCCTTTGTAGAAGGCACCTTATACTCATCAATGAATCTTAGAACTGTATGGAAATCAAAGCTAACGCCAGATTAGGGATGTGTACATCAGTACTGGTGGCAAATGGATTTAATATACTTTCATGCAATGGGCATTGAACATTTGCTACTGTTTTACACTTTTTAATCACTGCAGACTTATTTTACAGTGTAGGTGCCAGTTAGTGTATTTTTACTTACTACTTCTATTTACTATTGCCTTATCAGATTCTGTGCATCTGTATTCAGTCTTTGCATGGAAAGGTAGTATTACCAATAATTCAGTTCACTAAAGTGCATTCATTTTGTTGAAGGTTTGCCGTAAGCTCTTTTCTTTCTTGATTTAGAGAAGAATTACCACGTGCTCCTCTGGTTTGGTAACACACACGGTGTTGTACTTCTCTCTTAAGGATCATCACTGTAGAAGTGACACCCACCCCCATGTGCAAAAATGGGAAAATGGTGATGTGAATGGATGGAACATGGCACTACAACTGGACTTTATTCTTTTAGCAAAATGCTATAGCTAATAAAATTACAAAGAAGGTAACCAGACATATTTCTAGAGATCCACAATATGATATCACAGCTAATACTGACTCTACAAATAGTGTAATAATAGAAACCAAATGCTTTTTTTTTTTCAGTTTTTCCCACACACCTGCATTCCCTGCTCCACCTGTGTACAATGTGTCTAATCTAACACTGTTCATTTTTTGAAGGAGGTATCCAGTTCCCATAGTACACTAGACGAATGTGTGTGTGTGTGCGCCTTTGTTGGTGGGATATGTGGAGTTGCTGTTATTTTTTTATTTCAGGAAGCTAATTAGAGCACATAGGCAACATCAAAAAACAATTTAAGAATACTTGCTTTGTAGTGCTTGAATATTACATGTTTGCACTTAGACCATTTTCTTACAAAAACAATGCTAACACTTCACAAGGTACCATATAAATCATGCATGGCGAATACCACTTTGTGCAAGTGCACACTTTTTTATTATATCTGAACTTTTTTGCATGTTTGGCCTGCTGGTTGGATTTGTAGTTTACTCCCCTGGTTTCCCATGGCATGTAAGCAAGAAGTCGTGGGCAGAGTGTGTGCGAGGTTATGTTTTTTGCATCTACATCACTCATGGGAATTGCAGTCAAATCAATTTCTCGTTTATGTCAGCATTTCTTTATATTACTATGCTTCCAAGTCAGCACCTCAAGAACGATGACTGGAGAAAGGGGTGTTTTTTTTAATATGAACTGCTGTCAGTTTTTGATAGATGTCAGTGTTTTTTCCAAATGCAGTGATGTTGAGGTAAATTGAAAACCAATAAAAAGCATTTAAAAAGTTAAAATTCGTGTTGGACAAGTTTCAGAATTGCTAGCTTTTGTGTTGATTATGGAAAGTGTAAGGGGTTCATAGATTAGTACTAGGCTAACTACCCTTGCGAGACATTTTAAGCCTAGCCAATTATCACCTGTGAGATTCAAACCTTGTACCTTGTGTTTGTAAGGCAAACACCTTAACCATTATAGGTTTAGGTTCATACTAGGCTATCTGCCCTGAGGCAATTATAAGCCTAGCCCGATTCTGTATGGCTTACGTCACCCCTTGATTTGAGTATACTGTGCCTTTTTTAAGGTTTAGTTTACTGTGCCTCTGTCTAATAGTGACACGGAAGTAATCCCTGGGACAAACCTACGATCCCCCATCCACCTATCGAGATTCTTCTTGAAGAGATTCAGTGAGGTGCTCTGCCTCACATGAACTGGAATTCTACTCCAGAGTGAAGGGAGCCTCTGGGTTATGAACCTGTCCCTCCAGCAAGTTCTATTTATTTCTGTGCTGAGGTTCAAGTCCCTCAAGCGTGTGGCTCTAAGGGATTTAGATTTACTGAGGTGGAGCATGTCCATTAATTCTGGATTTGACATAGCTTTGTGTCAGGCATAGATCGTCTCGAAGTAGGCGGTATGCAACTGAGTAGAGCTGGAGTTTTTTTAACCGAGCAGCATATGGTATCTGTTTGAGACCCTTGATCCTCTTGGTGAGATACTTTTGGGGTCTTTCTAATTGCTGCAGGTGTCGGGTAAGGTACATCCCAAAAGGGGTATTGTATTCTATGATGGGCCTGATGAGGGATGAATAAAAGGGCACGATTACCTCTCTTGATCTAGATGTGAAACCCTTTGTGATGAGGTGGGCTATGTAGAAGGTCTTTCTAACCACTTTGGCAATGTGGTTTTCAAAGGAGAGATTGCTATCAACTTGGGTCCCCAGGTCCCTAATAACTTTCTCTGTACTTAATGGGTTTCCGCCTATGTGGTAATTTGTGGGCACATTGTTTTTGTCAAAGGGTATGACTATACATTTTTTGGCATTTAGCTTTAAACCGTGGCGCTGGCACCAGTTATCTGTCTCTGTGAGACCTTTTTGAAGGATGTTTGTGTCAGCTGGAGAGTTGATTATGGCGCCCAGTTTGCAGTAGTCTGCGAACTTGGTGAGCCATTGTCCTCTCACGTTTGCCTGTACCTCGGAAAAGTATATACCAAACAAGAGTGGTCCCAGGACAGAACCCTGTGGGATGCCACTTGTGACCGGTTTCGAGTCTGACATGGCTCCAGCAACTCTCACTCTGTGGGTTCTGTCTTTGAGCCAGTTTGCAACCCATCTTGTGACATAGGGGTTTATATTTAAGCTGGATAGCTTATCTATGATGCCCGAGTGGGGTTTTGTGTCAAATGCCTTTGCAAGGTCCAGATAGGCTGTGTGGACTACCTTCCCTTCATCTATGACTTTGGTGACTGTTTCGAAGAAGTCAACCAGGTTCAAAAGGCAGGATCTGCCCTTGACAAAGCCGAACTGGGTAGGATCTAGTGTCTGTAGGTCCCCAATGTCTTTATTTATGAGCTCCATGATGATCCTCTCCATAGCCTTGCAGACTAAGCTAGTCAGGCTTACGGGGCAATAGTTTCCAGGGTCCGTAGAGGCTCCACCTTTGTGGAGTGGGACCACTGTTGCTGTACGCCATTCTGTGGGCACATGTACTGTAGTGAGGCTGAGATTGTATAGCTGTTTTATTTGAGGGATTAGTTCCTCTTGGAGTTCATGTAGGACGCAACCTGGGACGCCATCTGGTCCCATGGAAGCAGTGTTTTTTGCTTTGGAAAGGGCAGCCTTCACCTGAGCATCAGAGATGTTTGGGAGGCAGCCCTCTGCTGGGATAGATACTTGCTCTTTTGGGGTGGAGAAGTTTGCACTGAACCTGTCTGCCAGGATACTGGCGATGTCTGTGGGTTCAGTGTATTTTTTGTCGTTTAGAATCAACTCAGAACAGGTCTGGGAGTTGCATCCCAGGTTTCTAACATAACTGAAAAAAGCCTTATGATTGTCTTTGGTGTCCTGTGCAATTTTTCTCTCGAAGCTGGCCTTGGAGGATTTTATGAGGGATCGTAATTTTTTGCTAGTACTGATCAGAGATGCCTTCCCTATTAGGGATTTTGCTCTATCATGTAGTAGCTTCCTCCTTCTGTTGTACAGTTTCTTTATGGCAGGGGTCCACCAGACTGGATGCCTGCCTTTGGATAATTGGGTCTTGGTTTTGTTTGGGATAGCATGATCCATGCATTCCTGGAGATGTCCGTAGAATGTGTTTATATAGGATTCTGCAGTTTGGGCCGTAGTTTCCACTGGCCCTGGGGCCTTGAAGGATTCCACTTCGGTTTTGAGAAGTGAGAAGTTCGCTTTTGAGAAGTTTTTCACTGTGGTTTTCTGGGCTGGGGGTGGGGTCGGGATGTGGACATCCAGTGAAATTAATTTATGGTCTGATCTTACCAATGAGGGATATACTTCTGGTGTGGAGCATAGAGTCCCCATGTTGGTAATAATCAGGTCTAGTATGTTGTCCCCTCTTGTGGGAGTGGTGACTAGTTGTTCCATAGCATTTGAGTTTATAATTTCCAGGAACCTTTGGGCTAACGTGCTGGGGCTTGAGTAGTACTCCCAGTCAATGTTTGGGTAGTTGAAGTCACCCAATATAATGGTGTTCGGAGAGATCTTCATGTTCTCCAATGTTTTCAGGAAAGCCGAGTGGGATTCCTGTCTTTGAGAGGGTGGTCTGTAAGATGCTATAAACTGAAAAGCAGTCTTGCCCACTGTTAGTTGCACATGGATGGTCTCCGATACTTCGTGCAATGCCACTAACCTGGAGGTGTGGATATCCTTGACAAATATGGAAACTCCCCCTCCTTTTGTGGTTCGGTCCAGGTTTTGTGGCCGAAAAGCATGATATGAGGTGTAGCCTGGTAGTGCTGGGATGCTCTCTGGAGCCTTGAACCAGGTTTCTCTCACTGCACAGATATCAATGTTCTCCATACTGAGGAGAGCTTCGAGTGTGTGCATCTTCAGGTTAAGACTTCTGGCGTTTAGCAGCATTACCCTTAGTTTCTTGTTCCTTGTGCTGTCTATGGGGGTGGGTTTGACTTTTGAGCCTTGCCTAAAAAAGGCACTATGGGGGTGGCAAGAGCCTTTGCCAATATCCGAAAGCCCAGTGGTGACAGCTGCAAGCCGTCCCTAGCGAAGCAACGTGGCTTGTCGAGCATGTCATCCCAGGCTGACAGACACTGGATCCCCTTTGAATGACACCAAAATTTTAGCCAATTGTTAAAATCGATCATTTTGTCTTTGTACTGTGGCATCATTCTAGATGAGGGTAAGATGCTGCTCAAGGGTCAGGGTCATACCAGCCTGGGCTACATGATCAGAGAGCTCCTCTATGTCTCTTTTCATGTAGTCCAGGGAGGTACGTCTCAGGTCATTCACACTAGCATGTACAATGGGTCATATTTGTATTTGCTTTGGAGTGACCTGAGTGCTTGCGTTATGTGGCGGATCCTAGCACCCGACAGGCAGCTCACCGTGAACTTCTCTTTATTCAGCCTGGTGAGCGGGATGTCAGTGTGTCTGACAATAGAGTCACCTATTACAAGAGTATCAGGTGTGTTATTCAGCCTTAAGGGCTGTGGCTGCTTGGCACACTGACTTTGTGGGCTATGTGTTGTGCGTGTTTTGTTTTGAGGTAGCGTTTGCTTGGATGTCTGCTTTGGAGGTCTCTGTTGCTTAGGTAGATTTTTATTTAGAGCCTCCGAGTATGTTTTTGTGTATTTATGTGTTTGGTTCGCTGATGTGGTGGGACTGTGTGATACTGGAATTGTGTTGTGTGAGGTTACCTTCTCCTCCTGACTGGTTACACCAGTTTTGAGATGAGAGAGCTCAGCCTCCAGCTTGGCTAAATAGTTGCATCTCTCACATATATTTGAACCTGTTTGGAGGAGGAGACGGTTGTCTGTGTACATGAGACAGTTGTAACATTGCCTCAAAATTCACAGATTCACCTGCTGGACTGGAGAGGAAACCATTGACTGACCTTTGGACATGCTAGAGTAATATAGGGAAACTGAATTTAAGACGGACCAATAGAGGACAGGGTAATTGTAGAGAGTATAAGAGTAAGTAGTGCTTATGGTTTAATAGTGCTAACTTGTAGGATTACTTAATTGGACCAATGAAGGGCCTTAGAATGAGAATATGGTCTTTAAATTGAGAGATAGAGCAGTTCTAAGGGAAAAAGTGAAGAGCAGACTTTGCGGAGCCAGGACTAGTTTAAATCCAATTAGGCGGCGCTGCCCGCTGTTGCGCTATGCACAAAAACAAGCAAAACCACGCAAAAGAGGGTTTTAAGAGAGGAAGATGAAGGAGTTTTGGAATCGACTCAAAATGGCCAATAAAACTACATTTTCAAGTCAGTAAACACTCCCACAGGGGCAGGCGGGCTGCTCAATGTTTTTCACTGCCACTGATCAACAGAGAGACTTCCCTTTAGCCCAAGCAAGAAATGGCCTCACAGAAACTTACAAACAGTTCAAGAACAGCAAGCCTGTAACTGAACTTTTTTAAATCTCAGAAAAGTGGGAAAAAAGCAAGATTTTTTTTGCTTTTTTCAGAGACAGCAGAGGTTCACGACTATCAACAAGTTATAACAGTGCAGTAAATGACCCCACACAAGAGTGCTAGGCCAAAGACAGATAAAATGCAAGTTTTGAGAAAAAAAACGATTTTAAAAATAAGTGCAAACAGGAAATTCAGTAAACAGCTCTAGGTTGTGCTCTAAATACAGTTACTAATGCAGAAATCAAGTTTAACAAGCCAGAAAATGCTCAAAATAGGTGGCTATGCAGAAAAACTTAGCAAATAAACAGAGGAAAGATACTTAAAATCTCAAAAGTGGCTCCTTTCTTCTCTCAGCATTTTCGCCTCTTGGTGGGTGCTTTACCAACAGCCAACAAGCCTGAAAAGACGCCAAAACCACGAGGCAACCAGGTTTTAAGAGAGGAAGATGAAGGAGTTTTGGAAATGACCCAAAATGGCCAATAAAACAACAGTTTCAAGTCAGTAACCACTCCCACAGGGGCAGGCAGGCTGCTCAATGTTTTTCACTGCCACTGATCAAGAGAGAGACTTCCCTTTAGCCCAAGCAAAAAATGGCCTCACAGAAACTTACAAACAGTTCAAGAACAGCAAGCCTGTAACTGAACTTTTTTAAATCTCAGAAAAGTGGGAAAAAAGCAAGATTTTTTTTGTTTTTTTGTCCACCCTCGCAACCCATCATGATTTGCTCAAGTTCATTTTAGTTCTGTGATTTGCGGCAAGCAGTGATTAGCGCACTTTTAGTGTTGATATATGTTGTCTTTTGATGTGTATTAACGTTTCAAAATTTTGTTGTTTTGATTGCTGTATCTTGATTTGAGTCTCAGTATGACAAAGCTTATGGTAACTAGCTGTGAAAGTGCTACAGCTTGAACAGGTTTGCCAGCAGGAACAAAATGTTTTAGGGGAAGGTTAACAGGGCAGGTACTCTGAGTTCAGCAGTCTATTAGTGATGCATGGCTTCTTAAACATTTCATGTTGGCAGATCCAGGTTTGTAGAAGCTGGCAAAAATTTCCGATTGTTCCTTCATTTTCCCTTTTTTAACCATCCACCTGTGTTGGGGCAGAACTCATCTTTCCCCAAAAGAATCATGAATTGAAGTAACCACTTGGAAATTCATGGCACACCATTATTTTGCAATCAAAACCTGTAAATACTGAGGAATTTGGTACAGTTGAGAGGTATGCGCATTGAGCCAATGGCTGCTCTTCCCCTAGACACCAGATCCAGTTTGTAATGAGGAATAAAGGTACAAGGATTAGCCCAAGTTGCAGCTGCACCAATATCATCCAAAGAAATTCTGGACAGAAAGGCTGATGAAGTTGCCATAGACCTGGTGGAGTGAGCTCTGGGTGAATTTGGTAAAGCTAAGCCCACTTTTTGATAAAGAAAATACAATTAGTTAACCACAAGGCCAAAGTAACTTTGGATACTGGTTTGCCTAGATTTGAATCAGAAAAGGAAATAAACAATTGCTCAGACTTTCTTAGCTTTTTAGTTCTGTGAAGGTAGAAATGTAATTGTGCACATCTAACAAAAGTAACAAATACTCACCTTTGTTCAAAAAATTGGGAAAAAACACTGGGAGACTAATGACCTGATTAACATTGGACTCCGACATAGCCTTTGGCAAAATGAAGGATTGGTCAGTAAGGAGACCCTATACTTAAGAAAAATTAAACAAGGAGGCTTAGAAGACAATGCCTGAAGTTCAGACACTATTCTGGCAGCTGTAACAGCAGCTAAGAAAACAGTTTTCCAGATCAAAAAGTTTATATCAGACACAGCCGAAGGTTCAAAATGGAAGGGTTGAGTTAAGGCCTGAAGTACAATGTTTAAATCCCAAGGAAGAGTAGGATCCTTTAACGGAGGTCTAAGTAAGAAAGTTCCACTACGAAAGGCTTTGCAAAGCTTGGAGGAAGCCACGGTAGAATTATGTACTCTGATATGAAAGTTGGAAATGGCTGCCAATTGTACTCAGATAGTTGAGAAACTAGCACCCTCACTGAAAATTGTGGCAAAAAGTCAAGTCCTAAAACTTGAGAGCTTGTAATCTAGGTCTGTCTGCAATAGTAGCAAACAAGATCTTAAATATGTTAGGTTGGTGAGGCATTATGGGTAAATGGAGGAACTCGAGAGTTCAAGAATCCTACGATCTGAAAGAAGCGGCCGAGTCAGATCAGATGGTCAGATCTGAACCCAACAGTTGAGGAAAGAATGAAAATGACATCAGATGTTGTCGATATGCAGATGATACTATTTTGTACCTGATAAAGCCATAAAAAGGACATTTCTGTTTTGTGGAACGTTTTGACATAATTGGAAGTCTTTTCAGGATATAGTGGTAACTGCAAGTAGGGTACAGAAAATAGGCAAGAGCAGGCTGGAATTTACTGGTGAAAACTGGCAAAGGAATAAAGGTATTGGAGGGAATGATAGAGTGGGATGATTTCAAGAAGTCTGGACTGCAGGTTAGAGACTGCCTTCACTAGCACAGGTTCATATCAGAGTATAGACAAAGAGAAAGGGATGGGGGTGGGGCAAGTGAAAACCTGCACTGGTAGAGTTTTTAGTAAAATCTAGAACAGAAACTGCTGCTAAAAAATGGATAATTAGTAGGACATATAAAATATTGCACAATAACTATAATAATCAGAAGAGGTTAGACAAGACTGGGAAGAAAGAGATGGGAAAAGCAATTTAAAAGGGAACATTGAGACAACATATGTATGGCTCCTAAGTATGCAACAAAGTCTAGAAGGTTTGAATTTTTTTGCTTGGAACTATTTCTGCAGGTATTCTGATAGCCCAAGCAGACTTCAAAGAATTTCCTCAAGGTAGATATCAAATGTTGGAGGTGTGATGGGCAAGAAACGGATAAATAGGAACATGTTTTGGGGGAGTATAATGAGCTGAAAGTTTAAAAATCCCCTTCAAAATAATCTTGTCAGAAATATTGGGGAGCATATGGGTTTAACTAAGGAATGATTCTTTTGACCTGGAACACAATATCTGAATTATCTAGATTTAATAATATCTCAAGAGTTTAATTCTATTTGCTGCCAAAAAAGCAATTACTAGAAATGGAAATCAAAAGCTAAACTTACTGTATTTGAAGTACTGAATACCGTAAAATAAATAAAATAACTGGGAATGGGATATTTCGAAAGGGAAGGAGCAAATTACATAGAAATAAAGGAATTTGTGGGAACAATACTTGTAAAATAATGTTCAATAAGAGAAGTGAGATTTAAGGGAAGGCAGGAATTGAGCAATTTATATAAAGCTGGACTAAACGAGAGCAGTTATAAAAAAAAATAAAACATATGTAATGCATAATGTATGCAAATAAAAATGTTTATATGGCTTGTTTTCTTTTCTATTAATGTGTGTGTGCCTATGTTTTAAGTGCTAACTTAATAAAAGTGTTTTAAATAGAGAAATGAAATGAACAACTGATCATGAAGTTCTGAAAGATTTTATTTTGTCAATGTAGTAGTAGCTGTCTCCAGACATCCAAGGTATGCAGTATCCTTTGTCTCCCACGTTTTTGGGTTCTGGAAAGAAAATGGGGAGATGAATAGATTGGCTTAAAGTAAATTCGGATACCATTTTAGGCACAAAACAAGGATTAATTCTCAAAGAAACCATCACTTTGTGAAAGACAAGATAAGGGTGACCCATCGTAACAGCTTGCAATTCAACTACTCTTCTTGCAGAAGTCAGAGCAATCAGCAAAACTGTTTTCCATATTAATAACCTCAAGTCAGCTACATGAGCTGGTTCAAATGGAGAAAGTGCTAGCCTCTCTAACAAAAAATTAAGATCCCAAGGAAGAGACATTGGTTTTCTGGGAGGCTTCTTAATGTAGCAATCCTTTCAAAAACATTTTCACAAGAGAATGCATTGAAAGAGGGTAATTCATGGGCAAACATGCTGAAATGGCCAACTTATGAACCTTAACAGAGGAGGAAAGCAAGCCATAGGATAACTCACACAAATACTGTAAAACCAGAGAAACACTAACCCTAAATGAGTTCTCCTTGGTTTGTTGGCACTAACTAAAAACATCTTCCATTTGCTTATATATGACTTAAAAGTAGTTGGCCTTCTTACCTCCATTAGTTCCTGCTGCAGGTCCTCAGAAAACAGGTGCCTAAAAGTTAATAAGACCCTATCATCCATGTAGTCATCTGTCATTGTTTGGGGTTGGGATGCATCAAACACCCATATTCTTGCGTGAATAAATCCAGTCTGTGAGGAGGCTTGAATTGCCCCTGGCCAATTCCAAAATATGGAAAGACCCCTGTCACCTGGGTCAGAAGGGAGTTACCACAATGATCTTTAGAAAATTCCTTCTGAACCTCTAGATGTACCCTGGATATCAGTGTAAAGGATAGAAAAGCATACATGATCCCTATCCCATCTGAGTGAAGAACCTTCTCCCAATTCTTCCCCTGAGACTTACAAGTGTGGTTCTCCCTGGTCTGCCAAGGGCATCCTTACAGCTGCAAAAGACATGGCTGTCCTCAGTCCATGGTAGATGTAGGCACAACACAAAAATTGCCAAAGGAAAAAGATAAGCGTGTCTAAGGAATCAAAAGTAGCCATAGCAGAGTTGCACAATAGCAGGTGGGTACAAAATGAGTTGACCTGAAATCCAAAGACTCGCCAACAACTTTCCTCTTGCGGACAGGGAAGGTAAAACTGTGGAGATGTATCTATACAGGAAGATTGCAGAGTACCTGTAATCACAACTACACAGGTAAAAGCTGCACTCTCTAAAGCCAAAAACACAGCATCCATGGGACCGGACAACATCCCAGGCTGCATTTTACATGAACTGCAGAACTAACTGGCTCCCCACTTAAGCACCATGTTCAATAATAGCCTCGCATCAGGCTTTGTGCCCACTGAATGGCACACAGCAACAGTTATCCCACTCCACAAAGGGGGAGCCACCACTGATCCCGGGAACTATCGACCTATTAGCCTGACGAGCTTGGTCTGCAAGGCCATGGAATGTATCATCATGGAACTCATAAACAAAGACATTGGTATCCTCCAAACTCTGGATCCCACCCAGTTCGGGTTTCTGAAAGGCAAATCATGCCTCCTGAACCTGATCTACTTCTTTGTGGCAGTCACCAAAGCCATAGATGAGGGTAAGGTGGTTCATACAGCCTATCTTGACCTCGCCAAGGCTTTCAACACCATTCCCCCATTCTGGAATTATAGCTAAACTCACTAAACTAGGTATAAATCCCTACATCACAAGATGGGTTGCCAAATGGCGCACAGACCGAATCCACACTGTAAAAGTTGCAGACTCCAAATCTGACCACAAACCAGTGATACGTGGAGTACCACAGGGTTTAGTCCTGGGACCGCTCCTGTTTGGTATCTACTTCTCTGAAGTACAGGATAACACAGAAGGCCTCTGGTTAATGAAGTTCACAGATGACTGCAAACTAGGACCCATAGTCAAGTCCCCAAATGATGTGGACATCCTACAGAAGGGCCTCACTGAGACAGATGCCTGGTGTCAGAGCCATGGCCTCAAGCTCAATGCCAAAAAGTGCAGTGTCATCCCCTTTGGTAAAAACTCTGTACCCATGAACTACCACATAGGCAGCAATCTACTTAACACCAACAGTGTGATAAGAGACCTTGGAACCCAGGTGGACAGCAGTCTCTCCTTTAATATAGTCACATCGCCACAGTAGTCAGGAAGTCCTTCAACGTGGCACACCTCATCATAAAAGGGTTCTCATCCAGGAAAAAAAGAGGTCATTGTTCCCCTCTACTTGACACTCATTAGACCCACTATAGAGTATAAAGCCCCTTTTGGAATGTACCTCACAAGACATCTGCAGCAGCTGGAAAGGCCACAGAAGTACCTCACAAAGAGGATTACTGGCCTCAAACAAATGCCCTACACTGACCATCTCAAAAAACTCCAGCTTTATTCCGTAGCATATTGCCTACTCTGAGGTGATCTCTGCCTAACATATAAAGCTATGTCAAACCCAGAGCTGTTGGACATGCTACACCTAAAGAAATCCCAATCCCTCCAAGCTACACTCTCTAGGGGCCTAAACCTTGTCACCACAATAAACAGGACATGCTGGAGGGATAAATTCCTGTCCCAGAGACTTCCCATATTCTGGAACAGGCTACCCATCTATGTCAAGCAAAGTTCTTCATTAGCACTCTTCAAGAAAAATCTTGATGAGTAGATGGGAATAGGAAATACATCCCAGGGATCACTTCTGCTCAACAGTGGCACAGGAAAAGAACTTTCTTGGGTGGCGTAAGCCAGGGAATCTTGTTGGCTAGGCTTACGTAGGCCCTTGGGCCGATAGCCTAATACCTACCTATGAGACTAGTAACTGCTCTATAGGTTAAGCAGGAATAAGGTCTCAAAGGCAGATGGAGAAGCCTGGACAAGTCAATAAAGGAAAAAGTAGACAAGTGGTAATGAGGTAAGTAAACCACTGACGGAACATCCACAAGCACAATATCCTGTTCTAAATGCACAAACTTATAGAAACATTCTATTGAACGTTTTTTAAACACAAAAAAGCTCATGTAAGCATTTTCAAACTCCCTTAGAAATGCAATGACAGACCCAAAAACAAAGTTTCCTAGCAAACACAATATTCTAGGCAGAAAAACATAAGTTCTCTTCAGAAAAAAATATTTAATGGAAGGTTTTCATGAATACAAAAACTTTTTTTGCTTTTGTCCACCTTTGAAGGATTATTAACTGACAGACACTTCCACAGTGTCTGCTGAAGGAGCAATCTTCAGAGGAAAAAAAATGCTCTGAAAAAATTAATACTTTAACAGTCTTTATTTGGAGTTCCCCTCAAGCTCCTCACGGCTGGAAGGCCATTTAAAGCTTTGAAATCTGACTAGTGGCAGGGGCTAGGACCCAAATAGCTTAGGCTACTGAAACAGTGATTTAAATGTTGAACATCTCTATCATCTTCGGTTAGCTAGGAGATTTTGGATGCTCCTATAGTTTTCCCGTTTGCTATCAAGCATGGTGCGGTGCCTGCTACTTCAAAGATACTAGCTTCCACTCATGTGAAATGGTCTACTAACAAGCATCCACTCCCTGGCTAGACTCTCACCATCCAACTCTCTTTGCATCCAGAGCACATTTTGGGCCTTCCTCCGGAGTGCGATTTTGGGGAGGGACAAAACCAACATCCTTCATCCAAGACTGTCCAGCTTCTCTAGAACTCAGGTTATTAAATGAACCAGGGTCATCCTTGCAACAATCAATACTCTACCCCTCTACACAATGGAACTAGCAAGCAGGCCATTTTCTTAAAAATAAATAATAATAATACATTTCTTAAATTATAACTCAAGACACAGGCAAACATCCATTAATATAAAAGAAAACAAACGATATTAACATGTTTCCAGTTGCATGCATACATTATACATCACATATGTTTTTTTTTATAACCATCATCAGTTGTTGTTTGTCTTGCGGCTTTTCCTGGTTAGGGGTCGCGACAGTGGAACTCCAGTCCGCTAATGATTGGCAATAGATTTTCACGAACACCGAGGTGCCAGCTTGACGTCCAACCTTCAAAGAAGGCACGCCCATTTACGCATGTCATTCGAACGCCCACCCAACCGCGGGGAGGACATGCAGACTCCACACAGAAGGCACTCCCCGCACTCCTGCAGAGAATCGAACGGGAGAACCTCTTGCTGTGAGGCAACAATTCTACCGCTGCACCACCACGGATATAACCCATCATCAGTGCAACATTAAATAAATTGCTAAATTCCTGCCTTCTCATAAACCTCACTCCTCCTACTGAACATTATTATGCACATACTGTTCACAAAATTTCCATTTATTTCTCTGTAATTTGCTCCCTTCCTTTTTTAAAATGTCCCACTTTCAGTTTTTTTTATTTTATCTCTATTACAATATTCAACACTTCAAAATACATTTGATCTGGACTTTCATTTCCACTATCTAGTAATTACTGTTTTTGGCAGTCACCAGAATTAAACTTAACATGGTCTTACTATGTCTAGGCAATTCAGATCCTGTATTCCAGCTCAAAAGAATTATTTCCTTAGTTACATCCATCTGCTCACCCAATATTTCTGACAAAGTACACAGTAGGGAAGTACAGTTCTGTAAAATCTTACCATAACTGTAGGTGTCCTTGCCTATACCACTGCAGTATTCTTTACAAATGGAATTCCCTGCCATGAAGCCAACCGTCTGGCCAGTTTACAAAAGTCTACCGCTGCTTTAAGGTACCCTGAACGTCACCTGCACAGTCCTTCTGTAGGGTAGGGCATAAAGGTGACGTTCAAGCGTATCATCGTCAGAACCGATTGCTCCAGTAGGAACACCAGTGCAAGGAAAACCAAGGAGAACCTGCACATCCAGAAAGGAAAACAGACCAGAAGGATGAAGGGAGGGAGTGAATACTGCAGCGATGAAGGCAACGACATCTACCATTATGGTAAGATTTTACATAATTGTACTATGTCCTTACATTCACCACTGCAGTATTCCTAAGAAGAAACTTGGGAGGAGGAAGCAGCAGAGCCCTCCAAGAAGACATGAAGAATGGCAGCAGCAAAACCAGTTCTGGCTCTGGAGATGCCATCCAACTGGTAATGTTTGCTAAAGGTATGCACAGAAGTCCAGGTAGCAGCTTCAAGAACAGAATTAACGTCTAAGCCTTTGAAAAAAAGCAGCACAAGAATTCACAGCTCTAGTGGAATGAGCCTTTACAGAAGGAGGAAGGCTCTCGCCATGAAAAGTGTAAAAAAAGGAAATAGCCTTTGAAATCCAAGTGGAAATAGTCTGCGTGGAAACAGCCAAACCTAAAGTCCTAGAATGAAAGGAAACAAATAACTGGTAGATTTTCTGGTAGCTTTAGTTTTATCCGAATAATATCTGAGCTGTCTATGCAGATCTAAGGTATGCAGCACCCTCTCACTGTCAGATTACAGAGAGGGGAAAAAGTAGGCAAATGAATAGGCTGATTAAGTCACAACTCATTAACCACCTTGGGCATGAAAGAAGGATTAGTACGCAAGGACATCCTGTCCTCAAGAAATATCAAAAAAAGGAGGACAAGCCATAAGGGGGCTTGCAACTCAGAAGTAAGAGCTAACAAAAGAATGGTCTTCCAAGAACAATGTTGCAAGGAAGCTGAAACAGCAGGCTCAAAAGGAGCCCGGGTCAATTTTTCCAGAATGAAATTAAAATCCCAGTGAGGAGGAACAGGCTTCCTGGGAGGTCTAATATTAAGGACGCCTTCAAGAAATAGCTTCTAGATTTGAGTCTAAGCAAACAAGGGAGTTAAAGGCAGACAAGCAGAAAGAGCTGATAAGTGAGCCTTAATAGAAGAATAGGCCAAACCAGCATTGAGCAACTCACACAAATAACAGAACCAAAGGAACATCCACAGAAAGTGGGCCCAGGTCACAAGAAAGACACCAGACAGAAAACCTCTTCCATTTAGAGAAGTAGGATTTCCTAGTAGTGGGTTTCTTGGCCTCCTGCAGGACCTGCGGCACGTCCTCAGAAAAAAGGTGTCTATGAGGGATCAAAACCCTATCATCCAGTTGAAGCGTGGACAGGTGGGGGATGGATGAGAGACCCCTTGTCTTGTGTGAGGAGATCCACCCTGTGAGGTAACTTGTGACGACTGCCCTTGGCTAGATGCAGAAGTAGAGGGAACCAGTGCTGTCGTGACCAAAAGGGTGTCACCAACAAGATTTGGGAGCATCCTGTTGAATCTTGAACAGGACTCTTGGAATGAGAGGAAGGGGAGGGAATGCATAAAGAAACATCACCTTCCAAGAAAAGAAGAGGGCGTCCACTTTCCATACCAGAGGACCTGGGACTCTGGCACAAAACGCAGGAAGTTGTCTGTTTAGAGGGAAGGCAAGGAGATCTAATTGAAGAGTACCCCACTGGTAAACAACGTCCAGAAACACATCCCTGTGAATCATCCATTCATGGGAACTGAGTGAAGGACCTGCTCAGATTGTCTGCCACAATGTTCTGATCTGAAGGAATATAAACTGCCTGAAGAGTCACTTGACACTGGATAGCCAGATCCTATACCAGAAGTGCCAGCCAGCAAAGACGGTAAGATCTTGTACCCCCCCCCCCCCGTTAACTGATATACAACATGACTGTGGCATTGTCTGTGAATACCTTGAGAGGCCCTGGAGAGAAGACAGGATGAAAGGCCTGACGAGCCAGCATAACAGCCCGCATCTCTTTGATGTTCATGTGCTCCTTCCGCTGACGAGGCGACCACACTCCCTGAACCTTCAGGGAGCCAAACGTTGCTCCCCATCCCACACCTGAAGCATCTGTGAACAGATCCTCTAAGGATACAGGAGGCAGAAAAGAAAGCCCTGGATTCAGAGACAACTGCTGAGAAGAGGAACAGGAAAGTCTAGAGGATGCACATACTGAAGCCGCACTGACTTCAGAAACCACTGGAACTTCCTCATGTGGAGTTTAGCCAGAGGGGCATCGGAATGATGGAAGCCATGAACCCCAGAGCTCTCAGAAACTCCATGGCTATAATGAAGGCCAAGGGAAAAAGAGTTTGAAAGAAAGAAATGAGAGTCAATGCCTTTGGAGCAGGCAGGGATGCCACCATTGGCACCATTTGAATCCTGCAACCCAGAAAGATATGATCCCGAGGAGTCAGGAAAGACTTTTTGAAATTTATGGTGAACCCCAGGCTCTGAAGAAGAAAAATGGTAAAATGAAGATTTTGCAAAATGACCTCTGGAGAAGATGCCTGAATCAGCAGATTGCCCAAATAAGGAAAGATTTGGATCCCTTGAACCCTGCAAAAGGCAATCACAGGAGCAAGGTATTTGGTGAATACACTTGGGACAGGAGAAAGGCCAAAGGGCAAAGCACAGAAAGTACAGTTGTGTACACTTACCATAAATGTAAATGTTCAAGTGTATTCACTGTTGCAGTCATCACACTTGGGTTATCTGCCTGCAGGAAGCCCTCAGTCAGCCCGAATACCAGTGTCTTAGTATTTCTGCATTGGATGTTGTCGCTTCTTCCATAACATCAGGTCGTCAGGGGTATAAAACAGGCAGCCGATGCCATTACATCAGTTTTTCTTGCCCCAAATGTCAGAAACCCCCAAATATGGAGTTAGTATATGGTGGGGAACACCACCAGTAAAAAGTAAATACCAATGCCATTAGGAATAGCCATACAGAGAGGTGGATAGATAGAGAAAGTCAGGGGGCTGGAGGGAGGGAAACCAGGACTGCAGTGAATACACTCGAACATCTACATTTATGGTAAGTGTACACAACTGCACTATGTTCTTCGTGTTTCACTGCTGCAGTCATCACACTTGGGTTGATTCCCAAAGCTGAGGAAGGGTGGAGGCAGTCAAGAAGTGTTAGGGCTGGCTAGTAGGCCTTGCAAGACTGCTGTAGCAAATCCAGCCCTGGATTTGGAAAAGATAGGTAAGTGGTAATGCTTGGTGAAGGTGTGTACACAGAACTCCAGGATGCAGGATGCAGCTTCCAGAATGTCCCTGGCAGGGACTCCCCTGAGGAATGCCGTAGAGGTAGAAGTAGCCCTAGTGGAATGTGTTCTGAGCCCCTGAGGGGTTGGTTTTCTATGGTGCTTGTAGCAGAACTGGATGCAGTGTGCTATCCATTTGGAAATGGTTTGTTTTGAAATGGCCTTACCCTCCGCTTCTGTAGCAAAGCTGACTAGCAGCTGGTCAGATCTTCTGAAAGGCCTAATCTTATCAAGGTAGAACCTGAGCTGTCTGTGCATGTCCAAAGAGTGCAGGATCCTTTCCCCTTTATTTTGAGGGCTAGGGAAGAAGGTTGGTAAATGGATGGACTGGTTTAGAGCCACACTGGACACCACCTTAGGCATAAAGGACGGGTTACTACTGAGGGGAAACCCTGTTAGCATGGAAAATAATGAAGGGTTCCACAGCCATTAGTGCCTGTAATTCAGACACTCTTCTAGCTGAAGTTATGGCTAAAAGCAAGGCTGTTTTCCAAGAGAGGAATTTTAACTCTGCTGAAGCAGCAGATTCAAAAGGGGAAGCATGAGCTTTTCCAGTACAAAGTTAAGGTCCCAGGCAGGGGTGGGTACTTTCCTTGGGGCCCTTAAATTGTTAGCCCCTCTCAGGAACTGTTTGATGAGAGGGTGAGAAAATAGAGGTGGCTCAGTATTATGAGCCGAGATGGCAGAGGCATGAATCTTAATGGAAAAGGATAGGCCTCTGTGGAGTAGCTCTGCTAGGTAATCCAGGATTAGAGGCAAGGAGGGCACAGCTGTGTCCTTTCCTTTAGACTTTTCAGCATAGGATTTCCTAGTACTAGGCCTTCTGGCTTCAAGAATGACGTCCAGCACCTGTTTGCTGAGGGTTGCTGATGGGGTATTCAAGGGATAAGCCAGGCTGCAAAGTTTAGGTTTAGCAATTGTGGATGCAAAATCTGTCCCTCCTGCTGAGACAGCAAGGTAGGAGTCTGGTGTAGGTGCCAGGGTGGCACTGTTGTCAGGTTGCACAGGAGTGGGTACCAGTGCTGGCGTGGCCAATCCCGGGCAATCAGAATTACCCTTGGCCTGTCTTGTTTTATCTCCAGTAGTACTCTTGAGAGGAGGGGCAGGGGGGCAAAGGCATAGACTGAGAGGTTTTCCCATTGAAAGGATAGGGCATCCACCTTCCAGGCCCTGCTGTGAGGGTTCCTGGTGCAGTATTTGCTTAACTGCTGGTTCTCGGGGGAGGTAAAGAGATCCACCTCTGGAGTCCCCCACCTCTGGATCAGAAGGTTGAAGGTGCTGGGCTCCAATTTCCACTCGTGTGGGTCTAGGAGATTTCTGCTCAAGTCGTCTGCCAGTGAATTTTGTTTGCCTGGCAGGAATTGAGCTTGTAGATGGGACTTGGTTGCTCAAGGCTGTGTTGTACAGGGCCATGGCTAACCTGCAGAGTGGGTAAGAATGGGTTCCCCTGCTTTTTTTTATGTACCACATGACTGTGGTGTTGTCTGTTTTTATCAGCAGCTGTCCTGGAAGGATTACGTATTTCAAAGCTGTCAGAGCATTCTGTACAGCTAGCATCTCTTTTTGAGTGATGTGCAGGAGAATCTGCTTTGGGCTCCAGTGGCCCTGAATGCATTTGCCTGCCATGTGAGCCCCCCTCATGCATAGTCTGATGCATCTGTTGTCAGGGTTTGGGTGGCGTGGGGTTGAGTGAAATGCAGTCCCTTGTTGTGGCTGCATGCTTCTGCCCACCAAAGGAACTCTGCCCTTAGACAAGGTATTATAGGAATGACTGCTTCCAGGTTCTGAGAATGCTGGCACCAAAGACATTTTAAGTACCATTGAAGTTTCCTCATATGCAGTCTTACATATGGAATTAGAAAAATACACGAGGCCATGCACCCTACGGCTTGCAGTATTTTTCTTGCAAATAGCTGGGTTCTGGTGGCCATTTGTTTGAAATAGTCTGTCAGATAGACCTGTTTTTCTGAAGTGAGAAATGCCATCTGGGAAGTTGTGTCCAAATTTGCTCCCAGGAACACAATCTTTTGACTGGGTACCACTTGAGATTTCTTTTCGTTGATGGTGTACCCCAATGAAGTGAGAAGACATTTTACAAATGCCAGGTGCTGAAGCAGCACTTCCTGACTGTCCGCCTGACTCAGGAAGTTGTCCAAGTATGGGTAAATTTGGATATTTCTTTGCCTGCAGTATGTAATGGCTGGAGCCAGGCATTTTGTGAATACTGTGGGCGCAGTAGACAAACCAAAGGGAAGTGCAGAGAACTGATGGTGCATAGATCCTGCCTTGAAACAAAGATTTCCTGCATGACTCCCTTATGGGGTTGTGTAGATAAGCTTCTTTGAAGTCTATAGAGTGACTAACCAGGCATCCTTGGCTAGTATAGGGAGAAGCTGTTGTAGGGTAAGCTTCTTGAATTTTTGGACCACCAGAAAGGTGTTGAGAATTGAAAGATCCAGGATAGGGTGCCAAGAAACGTCTGGAGTAGAAACCCTGACCCCTTTGTTCTACTGGAACAGGTTGAATAGCTCTAATATTGAGCAGGGAAAGTACTTGCTTTGGACCCTCTGCCCACCGGTTTGTTGGAAGGTCTGGAAACCCGCATGGGGTTGGCAGTCAATGGAAGTAGAATTTGTGCCCCTGGGATAGAGGGCCAAGCGGTCCTGAGTGATGGACATCCAGTTTTTTGCATGAAGGGCAAGTTTTCCTCCTAGGGGCACAGGCAGTTGGGCAGGGCTGGGTAGTAGAACTGAGAAGTCATTGTGAACTTTTTCCATAGGGGGTGGCTTACCACTCCCTGTTTTTGGGGTGGGGGCACTCTTTCTTAGATCTCTGCATACCCTGAGACTGTAGTCTGGGTGACCTGTTTCCCATGGGTCTTATCTGGGAAGGCCTGGAAGGGGCTGGAAAGGACCAGTGTTTTGAAGGGAAATGCCTACTGAATCTAGGAGGTTACACTTGGAAGAATTCTTAAACAGTTTGCATAGATTTAGCTTTTTCTGCCATCTTTTTAAGAACTTCTTCTGCTTTGGTGCCAAACAAACAGTCCATATTTAAAGGAGCGTCTAGTAATTTTGATTTGACATGATCTGGCAAGGTTTGCTCCTTCAGCCAAGCATGTCTTCTCAGTACAGAAAGTACAGTTGTGTACCTACCATAAATGTAGATGTTAGAGTGTATTCACTGTTGCAGTCATTACAATTGGGTTATTCTGCTGGTAGGCTACCCGCAGTCGGCCTGAGTTCCAAAGTCTAGGTCCGGCGTCGGTTGCTGTCGCCTCTCCCTGACGTTAGTGCGCCAGGGGTATATAAGATGCAGCCGACGCCATTTTCTTCAGTTTTTCTTGCCCCAGATGTCAGGTGCCCCAAAACTGGTAGGCTAATTTATGCCAATAAGCATTCATGCACATAAAACAACTTTTCCTTCATCTACAAGCAAATACACCACATAGGTTGTATAGGATAGAGAAGTACAGATAAATCCCAGCAAAGAAAAGGGGGCATGGAAGGAGGGTAACCTGGACTGCAACAGTGAATACACTCGAACATCTACATTTATGGTAGGTACACAACTGTACTATGTTCATCTTGTTTCACTGTTGCAGTCACTGAAATTGGGTTGAATCCCAAAGCTGAGGTTGGGAGGCTGGAGCTAAATAGGATTAGGAGAGGCTATAAGGCCCTGCAGAACTGCAGTAGCAAAGTCTGCTCTGGATTTAGAGTAGAGAGGTAAGTGATAGTGCTTTGTAAAGGTATGCACTGAACTCCAGGTTGCAGCCTGTAAGATGTCTTTGGTTGGTACTCCTCTGAGAAAGGATGCTGAAGTGGCTGCTGCTCTGGTTGAGTGTGGCCTAATGTCCTTAGGCACTGATTTGCCATGCTGTGAATAGCAGTAACGAATGCAATGGCCTATCCACTTTGAAATAGTCTGTTTAGAGACAGGCTTTCCTTGTGATGCTGCAGCATATGCAACTAGGAGTTGATCAGTCTTTCTGAAAGCTTTAGTTCTGTCCAAGTAAAAGCATAGCTGTCTGTGAATGTCCAAGGAATGCAGAATTCTCTCCTCCTTATTCTGTGGATTTGGATATAAAGCAGGCAAATGAATTGTTTGGTTAAGGGCCACAATGTACACTACTTTAGGCATAAATGTAGGGTTTGTCCTCAGCGAAACCCTGTCTGGATGGAAAATGATAAACGGTTCCACAGCCATGAGTGCCTGTAACTCTGAGACTCTTCTAGCGGAGGTTATTGCTAGGAGCAGAGCTGTTTTCCAGGATAAGAATTTTATGTCAGCTGCAGAGGCTGGCTCAAACGGAGGTAGTGTGAGTTTTTCCAAGACATAGTTGAGGTCCCATGCAGGTATTGGTGCTCTCCTTGGAGGTCTTATGTCTTTGGCCCCTCTGAGGTACTGCCTTAGTAAGGGGTGTGAAAAAATAGGTGGTTCTGTATTGTAATGAGCTGAAATGGCAGAAGCATGAATTTTAATTGATGAAAAAGAAAGGCCTTTATCCAGCATCTCAGTTAAGTATTGTAAAATCTGAGGAATATTTGGAACAATCGTGTCAATACCTTGTGCTTCGTTCCAAGCACAGAATCTCTTCCATTTGTCTGCATAAGATTTTCGGGTGCTAGGCCTCCTGGCCTCCAAAATAACATCCATCACTGCTTTAGAGAGAGGCGCGTCTTGAGAGGCTATTTTATCTGCCATGCCGCCAGGTTTAAGGTTTTGAGCTGGCTGTGCAGTGTCCGACTGTCTTGCTGGGTCAATAAGTGAGGCATTTGAGGTAATATCCAGGCTGGGCTGTGAGACACGTTCTTTAAGATTGGGTACCAGTGCTGGCGGGGCCAGTCTGGGGCAATCAGTACAATTTTTGGTTTCTCTTGTCTGACCTTGAGGAGGACTTTGGGGTGGAGAGGCGGAGGAGGAAAGGCATATACTGTTAGATTTTTCCAACAGAAAGAGAGTGCATCCACTTTCCATGCTTGTTTGTGATAAGTCCTTGTGCAGAATCTTTGTAGTTGGTAGTTGTGAGGGGAGGCAAATAGGTCTATGTCCGGGCATCCCCAGGTCCTTGTTATCATGCTGAAGACTTATGGATCCAATTTCCACTTGTGGGGATCCATGAGGTTTCTTTCTGCTTAGTTCATCTGCCAGAGTATTTTTCCTTCCTGGCAGGAATTGTGCTTGCAGATGTACTTGGTAAGTCAATGCTGTGTGCCACAAGTTCATGGCTAGCCCGCAGAGGGGGTAGGAATGCGTGCCTCCCTGCTTGTTTATGTACCACATGACTGTAGTATTGTCCGTCCTTATTAGTAGTTGTCCTGGTTGAAGTTGATCCTTGAAGGCTGTTAGGGCATTCTGAACAGCTAGCATCTCTTTTTGATTGATATGTAGACTCATTTGACTTGCGGGCCATGTGTCCTGAATACATTTTCCTGCCATATGGGCCCCCCAGGCAAAATCTGATGCATCTGTTGTCAAAGTCTGCCTGGCTGTGGGTAAGGTGAATGGCTGTCCCGTGTTGTGGTGACAGGCTTTTGCCCACCGTCGTAACTCCTGTTGTAGGCAGGGAATGAGGGTAATTACTGTTTCCAGGCTGTGGCAATGTTGAGTCCAAACACTTTTTAGATACCATTGAAGTTTCATCATGTGCAGTCTTGCATATGGAATTAGCAGAATGCAGGATACCATGAAACCCAAGGCCTGCAGGATTTTTCTTGCAGATAACTGGGTATTTGTTGCCAACATTTTGAAATAAGCAGTCAGTTGTCTGTCTGGCATGAGATAAGCCATCTGGGCAGTTGTATTTAAGCATGCACCCAGGAATATTCTCTCTTGAGAGGGTACGAGTTTTGATTTCTTTTTGTTTACTGTGTACCCTAGACTTGTCAGTAATATTTTTACAAACGCCAGATGCTGTAGTATAATGTCCTTGTTCTCCGCTTGAATAAGGCAGTCGTCCAAGTAAGGATATATTTGCATTCATCTTTGTCTGCAAAATGCAATTACTGGTGCCAGGCACTTTGTGAAGACCCTGGGCGCAGTAGATAAGCCAAAGGGCAGTGCAGGGAATTGGTAGTGCATTGAGCCAGCTTTGAATCTGAGGTATCTTCTGCACGTTTGTCTGTTTGGGACATGCAGGTATGCCACTTTTAGATCTATAGTCACAAGCCAAGCCTTCTTGCCCAACCATGGGCAGACACTGCTGTAGAGTCAACATCTTGAATTTTGGAATATCCAGATATGTGTTTAGAGTAGATAGGTCCAGTATAGGTCTCCAGGCTTTGTCTTTTCTGGGTACCAAGAACAGTCTTGAATAGAATTCTTGACCCTGCTCTTGTCTTGGTACTTGTTGAATGGCCCTCAAGTCCATGAGGGATGAAACTTGTTTTTGTGTCTCTGCCCATTGATTGTGTGGCAGATCTGGCATACCGTTTTGCCTTGGCAGAGTATGAAAGTGGAACCTGTAGCCTTGTGTAATTATATTTAGAACCCATTTGTCCTGGGTGATCATGTGCCAATTTTGTGAAAAAAGTGCTAATTTTCCTCCCAAAGGGGCTGCCAAAAGATAAGTGCTTGGTGCTGGAAGTGGGAAGTCATTGAGACTGTTTTCTGTATGGCTGTGATTTTTCCTCTCCACTTTTGGAGGTAGAAGCACCCCATTGTTTAGGCCTGTATGAGCCTTGGGGCTGTGATCTGCCTCTGGGACGTCTGTATCTGCCCCTTTGTGGTCTACCTGACACTGGAAAGGACCAATTTTTTGTAGGCCAGTTCCTGCTAAATCTGGGAGGCTGTACCTGCAAGAAATCCTTGACTGTTTGCATAGATTTAGCTTTGTCCTCCATTTTCTTCAACACCTCTTCTGCTTTAGCACCAAACAAAGTATCATGTTGTAAAGGAGCATCTAATAGTTTTGCTTTAACATGATCCGGCAAATTCTGTTCTTTTAACCAAGCATGCCTCCTATTGACAGAACCTGTAACAGCGGCCCTGCAGGAGGCCTCAAGAGAATCAAAACCACATTGCAAAGTATGCTTTCCAACTTGTTCAGCTGCATGCAATAAATCCTGCATTTCTTTATTGTCTGCACATTCTGTATTTGCTGGCATTTTCTGTTTAAGCAAAGACATAAGATATTGCTGATACTTAAGCATATGAAATTGGCAATTTAAGGCTCTTACAGCCAAGGTAGCAGAGGTATAAATCGTTTTACCCCATCTGTCTAGGGCTCTAGAATCCCTATCAGAGGGGATAGGGTTTTTTGCAGTAGAAGCCTTGAATCCTTTGGGACCCCGAGAGATGGTTTCAGGGTCTGCTGCAGGGTTCTTATAGAGAAATTTATGTGAGTCAGGAACCCTGTAGTATCTGTCTGGCTTAACCGGAGCTGGTGGTAAAGAGTCTGGAGAAAAACTGGACTCTGAAAATACATCATCTACAATGTCCAAATCAGGTGGAATAGCGAGGGGCCTGTGCTGGGGCAATAAAAGGAAATCTCTGAGCCTTTTCTTGGATTCTGAGTACTCTTGGTTCTCCCAGTGAAAATGCTCCCTCATAGTATGCAGCGTTTCCCCAAAAGAATAATCCTCAGGAGGAGAGGCTGAAGGAATAGATTCTTCAGCATCAGAATCCTCATAGGGAGGAATAGAGTAATCCTGTTCAGAGGAGGAATCAGAGGAAATGGAAACCTGGTCTGAAGATTCATATTCTAACTCTTGCCTACGCCTTTTTTCAGAAGGGGGATGGGAACCCCTGATCAAAGTAATTAGGTCTTCGGCCATTTTAAGCATCTGATTTTTAGGCATGGAGGCCTGTTCAGGTGAATGCTGCACTTGTTTCTTTGTCTTTACAGCTGCTTTAGCCTTTGCCTTTATAGCTGAAGTAGGTTTTACATACAACTGTGTAGGCCTGAAAACACCCTCAGAAGCCGATGCCTGCTCAGCGGCTCCAGACCCATCTGAGAGAATGTTTTCAGAGTGTCCAATACCTTGAGTTTCCAGAGGCCCAGTCGGCTCCACATGGGAGTCGGAAGCGGCCTGTGGCTCTGAGGTAGCGGGCGTCAGGGGCTGCAAAAGCGCCTCACTGAGAACCGGCGACAGGCCTAGAAGAAGCCTCGTCGTCTGTTTTGGATCTCGGATGCCTGTCCTTTTCTTTTCGTTTTTTGTAAACTCCGGTAGTCGGCTGATCCGATGGCATTATATAGTTAAATCTTCTGCCAAAGTAATGAAATGCAAAATCGTACCGACGCTTAATAGTGCGTTGGTTAAATCTGGCACAAAACCGACAACTAGCAATATTATGGTCAAGGCCTAGGCAAGAAATACAGTAAGAATGAAAATCCTTATGAGGTATTTTCTTCCCACAAGAAATACAGTTATTAACTTTTTCTGACATTGGTCTGGAGCAAGAAAAAAGTTTCCACAATGGGGTACTTAGCTTTAATGAAGACTTCGGATCTGAAATTCTAATTTGAAAACTTCAGGAGTCGGCCAACCGGCACTTGCGAACTGCTTTTGCTTCGGGCAACGCACGGCAAGAAAGACTGAAGAAAATGGCGTTGGCTGCATCTTTTATACCCCTGGCGCACTGACGTCAGGGAAGAGGCGACAGCAACCTACGCCGGACCTAGACTTTGGAACTCAGGCCGACTGCAGGTAGCCTGCCAGCAGGATAACCCAATTGTAATGACTGCAACAGTGAAACACGATGAACATCCAGTGACTGCAGCCCTGCAAGATGCTTCTAGGGCATCAAAGCCACACTGCAAAGTATGCTTACTAACTGGGTTTGCAGAATGCATTAGCTCTTGTAAATCTTTATTTTATGCAAAATCTGAAAATAACACAATTTTTTGTTTAATTAGTTCCATAATATGTTGCTGGTAATTCAGCATGTGAAACTGGCAATTTAATGCCCTGATAGCAAGGGTTGCAGAGGTATATACCTTCTTACCCCATCTGTCTAAAGCTCTGGAATCCCTGTCCAAAGGGGTAGGATTTTTGGCTGTAGTAGCCTTAATACCTTTAGGTCTCTGGGAAATGATTTCTGGATCAGCAGTAAGATACTTGAAAAGAAACTTGTGGGAATCAGGTACTTTGTAGTACCTGTCAGGTTTCGTAGGTGCCAGGGGTAATGTGTCTGGAGTAAGACTGAATTCCATAAAAACATCATCTACAACATCCAGGACAGGGGGTATAGCTAGAGGACTGTGCTGAGGCAACTCTAAAAATTCTCTGAGTCTCTTTTTGGACAGAGGGTAGTCTTGGCATTCCCAGTGGAAATGCTCTCTTAAGGTATGTACGGTTTCACCAAACGAAAAATCCTCTGGAGGGGAGGCAGAGGGAATGGATTCCTCTGCATCTGAATCCTCATAGGCTAAGGGCATGTCTTGATAATCAGAAGGGTCAGAGTCATCGGACTCCTGGTCTGTAGAATCAGAAGGTAACTCAGTTCTTTGTCTCTTAAGGGAAGGCTGGCTTCCCATAATTAGCATAATAAGGTCTTCGGCCATTCTAAGCATTTGTTTTTGTGGCATAAGCGCTTGAGCATGCACTTTGGTTGTTGGTTTTCTAGGCGTAGTGCGTACTGTGGGCCTAAGAAACTCAGTAGTTTTACCTAAAAAAGTAGTAGTCTGTTTGATTCGAACATCAGTAGGACGGAATACACCCTCAGAAGTCAGTGCCTGCACAGTGGCTCCGGACCCATCCAAGTTAGAGACATCCGCTGGTTCCATAGTTGAAGAAGCATCTCGCTGCATACCGGACTCCGAATGGGTCTCAGCAGAGGCCTGCAAATCCACAGAAGCGGGCATCAGGGGCTGCAAAGGCACCTCACTGAGTACCGGCGGACTGGCGACTAACTTAACGGAAGCATCGCCAGCAGTTTTGGACCTATGCAGTCTGTCTCTGTCTTTATCTTTACATTTTTTCGGAAGATCGTTAGTCGGGTGGCTTATCGAAGCCATTTCGGAATACGGAGAATGAGAGTAAGAGAACTTAGCAACAAAGATAGCCCGACAACGAATGGTTCAGTCATTAAACAAGGCACAAAACCGACAGCAAGGGACAGTGTGGTCTGGGCCTAGACAGGTGACACACTAAGAATGAAAATCTTTGTGAGGTATTTGCTTTCCACAGATAAGACAATTGTTAACTTTTTCTGACATCGGTTAGAGCAAGAAAAAAGGATCCCCAATGGGGTACTTAGCTTTAGAAGACTTCAGGATTATCAACTCAAAAACGAAAATTTCAGGTAGCGGCCGACCGGCACTTGCAAACTGCTTCTGCTTCGGGCTCTTCCTCGGCAAGAAAGACTGATGTAATGGTGTCGGCTGCCTGTTTTATACCCCCTGATGACATGACGTTATGGAAGAAGCGACAGCATCCGATGCAGAAATACTAAGACTCTGGTATTTGGGCTGACTGAAGGCTAACTGCAGGCAGATAACCCAAGTATGATGACTGCAACAGTGAAACATGAAGAACATCTGAAATTTCCAGGAAGCAACAGAGAAATGCAAAAATCTCCTGAAAAGAGGATGGATCGGAATATGAAGATAAGCATCCTTGAGGACCAGAGACACCAGAAAGACTTGAAGGAGCAAGAGAGGAAAAAAGGACTGAAGGGACAACATCTAAAAGGAAGGCACCTTCAGAAAGGTGTTTAGATGGGAGAGGTCTAGATTAGGTCTCAAAGTACCTTCTTTTCTTGGTATATATTCTTGAATAAAACCCTTTCCCCTTTGGGACACAGGCACCTCTTGAATAGTACCTTGAGGCAAGAGGTTTCGAAGGACCTCTGGGAAAAAAAAGTTGTTCCTGAGGAGGCTGAAGAATGCCCATAAAAGGAGGGAGGGAAATCCAGACCATGAAATACACTTGCGAAATGATTGACAGAAACCAAGAATCCTGGGTGATTCAGAGCCAAACAGGAAGAGAAAGGAGAAGAGAAAGAGGAATGGCAAGACAGGAGGAATGGCCGGAGGTTTAGGAAATTCCATCTGCAGTAACTCATAGTACCTCTTATGGATACTCGAAACCTGGGCACAATCCCACTTAAAACATTCCATCATCCTAGAGATGGTGTCCCCAAAGGAAATTTCCTCAGAAGGATTATCTAAAGTATGAGAATCCTCTTCCTCAAACCCGTAGTCTAAAGGAGAAGGAATCTGGGTAGAATAAGCAAGGGAGTCATCAACAGAATCCACCTTAGAAGAATGCAATTCTCTGGGCCTTTTAGGGGAAGAAAAGGACCAAGGAGAAGCAGGAACTGAAACCCCTTTTAAGGAGGCCTCAACAACAGTAAAGCATTAAATAACCACAGTAAAGGCCTGCCACTCACTTTGTGGATCCCTAGGAGCAGAAGAAACTATTAGTTTTCCATTCATTTTTTTAAATGGACACCCACCCTAGAAACCTGAGAAGGCCCAAACTCAGGAAGGCATTCCACAACTGCAGTAGGAACCTCTTCCCTAAAGAGAAACTGTGGAACTCCTCTAGACTCCTTGGAAACCGTCAACAGTGGTTCCCTCTAAACACTCGAAATGGATGCCTGCAAAGTCCTGTCGAGCATGCTGCCTGCCAGATCCTCACCGGCCTCCAACCCAGATGCAGCAGAAGAATCTGACAAAACAACCAGGCGAGTCTCCAAGTTCATTATTACCTCAGGAGAAACTCCTAGCAGAGTCTGGACAGAAGATGATTCCATTCTTACCTTAAGCACCTTCTTCCTCCCCGACGGCTGACAGTATGGATCCATACTATCTGCAGCAAGAAGCTTAAGACACTAGTTCTCAAGATATAAGGAAAGGGAAGAAAGTCTACTACAAAGAGTTTTGGGGACAAATGCCTCACAAATTGAACAAGACATATGGTCAAGAGCAGTACCTAGGCAAAAAAAAAAAAAAAAAAAAAAGACACATCGCATGGGTCTTCATGGGGAGTCAGTCTCCCACACCAGCATTTACCCTTCCTGGATGACATTAACCCCAAACAGCACAAAACAAACAAAAAAAGTAACCAAAAACCCAACTGGGTTCTTATCTGCAACTGTGAGGACTCCAGCAAAACAGGGGTAAGCACAGGAATGCCAACAAACAGAAAAATGGATGGATGCAATAGACCGATGGTTAAAACAGCATTTGAACTGGCGGCAAAGAAGTTCCGAGGATGGTATGCCTGAACGTCACCTTTATGCCCTACCCTACACAAGGAGTGTGCAGGAGACATTCAGCATACCTTAAAGCAACTGTACACTTTGGTAAACTGGCTGGATGGTGGGCTTTATGGCAGGGAATCCCATTTATAAGGAATACTGCAGTGGTGAATGTAAGAACATTTTTTAATATCAACCAACACAGTACACTCCAAAAATGTAAATTCCCAGTTTCCTCTTTCTTCCCTATCATACCATCAACATCTGCCATCTACCAAAGAAAAAATTATTTGAAGTCTGCCTGGGGTTTAAAAACACCTATGCAAACACTTCCAAGCAATATTCCTAACCGTGGGTATTTTGTTGCATAATGAATAAATAAATAAATAAAGAGCAGAACCAGTGCTCAATAAACGACAAAATAACCTGTGTACGAGCATTGTAAACCAACAGCAGGACCACCAAGTTTCTAAATTTACTAAATGAATTTATTTCAACCAACTACCACAATGATTGAGTGTCTTCATCCCCTGTAGCAAGGACTTCATCAGAATCTAAAACCTTTTTCACCAGTACTGAATTTATACAATCAAATGAGGACATCGTATATTAGATGCATTTCTTAAAGGTGTCACACATGCATAATTAATTTAAAACACTAAAAAACTTGTCCTAGAAAAACTTAAAACCTGCTAAAATGCTCAGTTTTCTTATATCGTTTTTTATTCTAATAGAAGTTAAAATCACCATATTGTTTATTCAAAAGAAACAATGCTAATTAATTCAAATACATAATACGAAACCCAAAACTTTTATTTGTTTAAATGATGGCCTTCCTGACGGGAGATAAAGTCATTTAATCCTGGTGTCTACATTGCTTGTAACTTAACTTGTCATTTTGTTTCTCTTTCCTCTATAAGATCTAAAGTTGCCCCTCCACCACCACCCTTGGATTAAGAATAACTTTTTTCTAAAATTTCAAAAGAATAGTTTTTAAAATTAGGGCACACAATAGAATGTCTATAAAGTGCGTTATTTTGATTTTTTGTAAGAGTCTGGTATTGGTGTTCATATAAAGCAAAACACCAACCCTCGCACGTACGGCTGCACGGCCAACCAACCTTGTAGAAAACACCAAAAGCCAGCAAGATGGTATCACCATTTATTCAGAGGCACAAAAAGGACAGAACATGTCCAATTCAAAAACTCATACTAGTTTCGGCACCAGCCTTCATCAGTGAGTGAAAATCATTCAAAAATACATGGTCAACGTCAGTTTAAATATGTGAATAAACCAATGACAGTGTAAACATTTGCATCAAGCTCTCAAATAGGATTTAAAGCAACATAACACTGCTCAATAAGGAAAATTCATATAGATCCCCATACAATACAAGTGTAGTAAATATAGTTCTAATAATGAACTATAATGTCATCAAACAAATAATTACATATTGTCATATGTATGATTTAGTCTTGAATTGCAAAGGGAAAAATATATAAATAGAAAAATGACCAAATAATAAGATGGTTTATAAATGGTCATTGAGACCTGGGGGAAAAAGAGCTCCTAAGTGTGTAATCCAGTATTTTTCCTTGTGGCTCAAAATACCTTGCCATCCTGTCTGGTTTTGCCTATTCCCTGTAATTTTATCAATGATTGTAAACATAAACTTGGCACTGGGATGTTGAACTGTATGTAAGTAAAGGGCATTAGATGCTTTGTGGTTCCGTATATCGCTACGATGTTCCCCAATTCTGATACGTAATGAACGTGAAGTTTTGCCAACATAGAATGATTTACATTGGCACGTGGCCAAATAGATAACCCAGCTAGTGGAACAATTGCCAAAAATCTTGATGTCATATACTTTGCTAGTATTGGAGCTCGTAAATTGTTTGAGCTGGTTAACATAAACACAAGAAACGCAATGTCCACACCTGAAAGTTCCCAATAATTCATCCCCCAATATGGTAAGTTGTTTAAATTTAGCTGCCCCACTTTCTCTATGTTTGTAATGAGAAAATAGAGTGCCTAATGTTTTGCCACGTCTGAATGAAAATAAACATTGCTTATCTAGTATTCCTCAAAAATCATTAGCTAATAAGATATTCCAATTTTGGTTCACGGCTTGTCTGACCGTCTGATGATTTTTGCCCAATGTGGTGATTAGTCTCACCTTAGAGTTATTAATGTTATGACTTTTGTCCCTGTATTCCAACAGTGTCTTTCTATCTTGATTGTCTGAATATGTCCTAGCTAAATCTATATCAGAAATGCTATAACCCCGGTCCAAAAATCTGGTGAGTAAATCAGTTTTGGCTATAGAGTAATCATGTAAGCATGAATTAATTCTCCGAATTCTAAGATATTGAGATTTGGGGATGTTCCGGATGGTGTGGCGTGGATGCATGCTATGTGCATGTAACAGGGTATTAAACTGAGGATATTTTCGAAAGATTTTGGTGTTAAGTGTGTTATCAATATTACGATATACCGTAACATCCAAAAAAGTAATGACATCTCTATAAAATGTGATTGAAAATTCAATACCCCAGATGTTATTATTCAGATGTTCCAAAAATTCCTGTAGATAGTTCGCATCTGCACGCCACACCATCCAACAATCATCTAAATATCTTCTCCATATGTCTATTTCCACAAGGTATAAATTGTGTAAAGGGTTATAAATCAGGCATTCTTCAAGGTAGGCCATGAAAAGATCTGCATAGATGGGGGCAAAGGAAGCCCCCATGGCCGTACCTTGTAGTTGCCAATAGCAATCACCCTGGAAATAGAACACATTTTTGTTTAATACATGTTCTGTAAGACAGATAAGTAGAGTATTGAAACCCGGAGAATATAATTCTGACTTAACAAGCCAATATTCCACAGCCTGAAGCCCTGCCCAATGTGGAATACTAGTGTAGAGGGATTTAACATCCAGAGTGCACATTATCCAATGGGGTTCCAGTTGGCAATCTTCAATAATTTGTAAAAATTGCGTAGTGTCCTGAATTCTTGCTCTAACCAAGGACAACAGTGGTTTTAGGAATTGGGTTAGAAAAGCAGACAGGGGTTCTGTGAGAGAACCATGACCAGAAACTATAGGCCTACCTGGTGGATGTGTCAGGGATTTGTGTATTTTAGGTAATAGATACAAGATTTGTTTAGCCGGTTCCTTTACCTGTAGATGTTGGACCGTTTTGTTTGTGAGAATACCCTCCTCCAATGCAGTTTGTAAAAAGATATCTATCTCTTTTTTGAATGTCATAGTTGGATCAATATCCATTTTCATGTAGCATTGTTTGTCAGATAGTTGTCGTAAACCCTCATTTATATAAAAGTCCATATTTAAGATCACCACTGCACCCCCCTTGTCAGCTTGAACAATTGCTATGTTATGATTGTTCCTAAGTTCTGATAGAGCCACTCTTTCGGTGGAACTAATATTGTCCCTACCAGTAGCAACCTCAAAAAGGGGGAAGTGTAAATCCTTTAACACCGCTTGTTGAAATATCGCTACATTCTTATTCATAGGTGGCTGAAATGTTGATTTGTGGAAGGTAAAGTCAGTAGATCTTTGAGCATTGGAACTATCCTGTTCTGAAAAAAACAGTTTAAGGTTGAGTCTACGACAAAAATCAATAACATCTAGTGAGGTTTGGTATTCATCACAAAAAAAGCTAGGAACAAAATTTAACCCTTTATTAAGCACTTGTTTTTGTTCTGATGTTAATACATGATCCGATAGATTCAACACATTTTGAAAACCTTGTGTATCTACTTGAGTAGTGCCTGAATCAGCCCTGTCATGGAATCTGTAGATATATTTGTTTCTATGTTTCCTCCCCCCTCTGGATTTCCTACCATGTCTAAAGGGTAATGGGTGTTGGTTTTCTTTTTTGAGTGGAGAATTGACGGTGTTGACATATTCACCATCGGTAGTGGATGACTCCTCCCCTGAGGTACTGGTTTGAAAGTGATCTCTGTTCTTTAATATAGATCTAGGCCTTTTCCTGGACCTACCCCTGCCCATGGTGGATGTATTATCTTGAAACCTCACAGATCGTTGCACCTGAAATGGATGTCCCCTTTCATAGTCATTGCTATCCCTGTTAAATTTTCTTATTTTCCTCTCCCTGATAATTCTATCATAGGATGTAAGTTCCTTGGACAACTTGTCTATATGTTCAAAATATTTGGGACTTGATTCATATTTTTTACATGTATTTGCCAGATTTTTAACTTCCGAAAGACATATATCTATTGTTCTTTCATAATAAGAAGCTAGAATTTTCACAAAAACCATGGATCCTTCTTTAAGTGCCGCATCCCATTCTTCATTAAGCCTCTCTTCAGATCTGCTTACAAGTGGGTGCAATTTTATCCGTAGTCCCCTAGGTGCAATGTTTTTATGTAAGTAGGCTTTAAATAGACGGAGATGCCAAATATTGGCTCTTAGTCCTTTCAAGCCTTTTTCCAAATCCCGAAAACAGAACTCACAATTATCTGTGGGATTTGTAACAGGTTGAATGGGGTTGCTGCTTGGGGCTTGGTTAACACCAAAAATAGCCAAGTCTTCCCTATCAGCACACAACCCCTCCAATATTTTATCTAGATCCATGTTAAATGACAAATGTCCAAGGAACAAACAAAAATATGGTACTAAAAAAATTGTTATAATACTATAAAGAAATAGCAAGAACCATGGAAGTGATGGACAGGGGCAGGACCAAAAGCACCCAGAACGAGGTATCAACAAAACTGGGTTGTATGACTGTCCCTGAGATCAGTTTCAAATCGGTATAACACTCAAAGTATATACCTTAAGGAATCAACCCAAATTATATAACTTGCTAATATCCAGCCATTGCCTTGTTTGTCACAAAATGGCATAAATGTAATATGACAATTACAAGATTTGTTACAAAAGTTGACTAGAAACCTAGATCAAATATTATCTTGTACATATTAATAGAATGCAGCATATATATAAATTGGCCACTGACAACTTTTATAAACATGTAAACTCTGTCCACCACATGTAGTTCACTATATGTCAAAAAAACAGATTCAAACCCTTGTTCATCTTTAACTAAAACATAGCCTACAAACAAATGTAGTAGACAAGATATCAATAGGGTTCAACCAATGTACATCAAAAAGTAGTGCTACATGTATGAACAAAACTTGCTTAGCTTATAATATATATACAGATAAAGTATGTTATAGTCAGAGGCCGATATAGAATGTTAAGCTAACATGAGGGTCCCCATGATAGTAATCACTAAATAAACTGATGTTATATCTTGTTATGTATCAAATCCAATAGCACAGCACTATATATGCTGTTCAAAACAAAATGTGCATAATATTAAACTCCCATCTATGTATAGGCCAAACCACTGTTGTTATGAACATTCTTGTTGATCAACTATAATATTAAATAAAGAAAATATTTAAAGTGTATTTGCAAAAAGGTTATTGGACCACAAACACAATTATGAAATATTAATCAACCAAGGTTTGCTTAGTACCAAAACGGAGATGTTGTTAGGAACCACCAAGTAATTTGTTTTTTTAAAAGGCCTAGATCTATATTAAAGAACAGAGATCTTTGTGATGAATACCAAACCTCACTAGATGTTATTGATTTTTGTCGTAGACTCAACCTTAAACTGTTTTTTTCAGAACAGGATAGTTCCAATGCTCAAAGATCTACTGACTTTACCTTCCACAAATCAACATTTCAGCCACCTATGAATAAGAATGTAGCGATATTTCAACAAGCGGTGTTAAAGGATTTACACTTCCCCCTTTTTGAGGTTGCTACTGGTAGGGACAATATTAGTTCCACCGAAAGAGTGGCTCTATCAGAACTTAGGAACAATCATAACATAGCAATTGTTCAAGCTGACAAGGGGGGTGCAGTGGTGATCTTAAATATGGACTTTTATATAAATGAGGGTTTACGACAACTATCTGACAAACAATGCTACATGAAAATGGATATTGATCCAACTATGACATTCAAAAAAGAGATAGATATCTTTTTACAAACTGCATTGGAGGAGGGTATTCTCACAAACAAAACGGTCCAACATCTACAGGTAAAGGAACCGGCTAAACAAATCTTGTATCTATTACCTAAAATACACAAATCCCTGACACATCCACCAGGTAGGCCTATAGTTTCTGGTCATGGTTCTCTCACAGAACCCCTGTCTGCTTTTCTAACCCAATTCCTAAAACCACTGTTGTCCTTGGTTAGAGCAAGAATTCAGGACACTACGCAATTTTTACAAATTATTGAAGATTGCCAACTGGAACCCCATTGGATAATGTGCACTCTGGATGTTAAATCCCTCTACACTAGTATTCCACATTGGGCAGGGCTTCAGGCTGTGGAATATTGGCTTGTTAAGTCAGAATTATATTCTCCGGGTTTCAATACTCTACTTATCTGTCTTGCAGAACATGTATTAAACAAAAATGTGTTCTATTTCCAGGGTGATTGCTATTGGCAACTACAAGGTACGGCCATGGGGGCTTCCTTTGCCCCCATCTATGCAGATCTTTTCATGGCCTACCTTGAAGAATGCCTGATTTATAACCCTTTACACAATTTATACCTTGTGGAAATAGACATATGGAGAAGATATTTAGATGATTGTTGGATGGTGTGGCGTGCAGATGCGAACTATCTACAGGAATTTTTGGAACATCTGAATAATAACATCTGGGGTATTGAATTTTCAATCACATTTCATAGAGATGTCATTACTTTTTTGGATGTTACGGTATATCGTAATATTGATAACACACTTAACACCAAAATCTTTCGAAAATATCCTCAGTTTAATACCCTGTTACATGCACATAGCATGCATCCACGCCACACCATCCGGAACATCCCCAAATCTCAATATCTTAGAATTCGGAGAATTAATTCATGCTTACATGATTACTCTATAGCCAAAACTGATTTACTCACCAGATTTTTGGACCGGGGTTATAGCATTTCTGATATAGATTTAGCTAGGACATATTCAGACAATCAAGATAGAAAGACACTGTTGGAATACAGGGACAAAAGTCATAACATTAATAACTCTAAGGTGAGACTAATCACCACATTGGGCAAAAATCATCAGACGGTCAGACAAGCCGTGAACCAAAATTGGAATATCTTATTAGCTAATGATTTTTTGAGGGGAATACTAGATAAGCAATGTTTATTTTCATTCAGACGTGGCAAAACATTAGGCACTCTATTTTCTCATTACAAACATAGAGAAAGTGGGGCAGCTAAATTTAAACAACTTACCATATTGGGGGATGAATTATTGGGAACTTTCAGGTGTGGACATTGCGTTTCTTGTGTTTATGTTAACCAGCTCAAACAATTTACGAGCTCCAATACTAGCAAAGTATATGACATCAAGATTTTTGGCAATTGTTCCACTAGCTGGGTTATCTATTTGGCCACGTGCCAATGTAAATCATTCTATGTTGGCAAAACTTCACGTTCATTACGTATCAGAATTGGGGAACATCGTAGCGATATACGGAACCACAAAGCATCTAATGCCCTTTACTTACATACAGTTCAACATCCCAGTGCCAAGTTTATGTTTACAATCATTGATAAAATTACAGGGAATAGGCAAAACCAGACAGGATGGCAAGGTATTTTGAGCCACAAGGAAAAATACTGGATTACACACTTAGGAGCTCTTTTTCCCCCAGGTCTCAATGACCATTTATAAACCATCTTATTATTTGGTCATTTTTCTATTTATATATTTTTCCCTTTGCAATTCAAGACTAAATCATACATATGACAATATGTAATTATTTGTTTGATGACATTATAGTTCATTATTAGAACTATATTTACTACACTTGTATTGTATGGGGATCTATATGAATTTTCCTTATTGAGCAGTGTTATGTTGCTTTAAATCCTATTTGAGAGCTTGATGCAAATGTTTACACTGTCATTGGTTTATTCACATATTTAAACTGACGTTGACCATGTATTTTTGAATGATTTTCACTCACTGATGAAGGCTGGTGCCGAAACTAGTATGAGTTTTTGAATTGGACATGTTCTGTCCTTTTTGTGCCTCTGAATAAATGGTGATACCATCTTGCTGGCTTTTGGTGTTTTCTACAACATTGGTGTTCATATACCCTGTCTCTCAATCTTCTCTCCGTTTTTCCGACATAAAAAGCCAGACATGTTCCACACCTTGCAAGGTATAGGACACCTGCTGTTTGACAATTACCATAAATGAAGTTCACTTTAGTTCTTTAAGTATTGTCCAAGGTACATTCCTTGGTTTCTGAAATGTTTACATTGTGAGCATCTCCCACATTTTTTAGTCCCCAGTTTTTCTGGGTTTAACTCCCTTGTGGCAAGCTCTAAATTCTTTGTAATGTTCATCCCTGTTTTGAATACAAAAAGAGAGAGTTTATCTTCTAAAATTGAGAAAAGCATGGGGTTATTCTTCAAAATGTTCCAATTTGCTTCAACTATTTTCTTAATCTTATAAGCCCTTTCACTATATCATATAACCATTGCCCTTTTCAAAGTTGCTCTCTCCTGCTAGTGCTTCCCTAGTTTCCATTCTAACAGGGGAATGTACTTTTCCCCCCATTCCTTCTCTACATAGTTCAATACGTCTTCTACTAAGTTCCTTGGGTACTCTCCATCATAAAAATATGTGCCACTTTCTTTAATTCACCCTTGACATCCTCTACCTCTGATGTCATATGGGCAACCCTTACAAGTTGCCCCTTTACAATGCTCTTCTTTTGACAATATGGGTGACTACTGGTAAACTCCAAATATGAGTTACTAAACGTAACTTTTCTAAACTTATTTGACTTAAACCATTTTTCTGTTTTTTGTATATACGTGTCCAGGTAGCTAATGCCTTCTCTACTCATAGAATAAGTGAACTTCAAAAATCTTGTCGTCCCATTCAAAAAATTAATAAATTCTTTTATCTCCACCTCTGATCCTGTCCAAAGAATAAAATAGGCCATCCAAAAAATGCACATATAATTTAATGCATCTAAAAAAACTCACTTCTAAACACTTTATTAAATTCCCAATCCAACAAACGAAGCTGGCCTAAATAGGGGCGCATAAAGCACCCATTGCTACACCTTTACTCTCTTTATAATACTGTCCCTCAAAACACATAAAATTGTAATCTAAAACTAGACCCAAAGTCTGTAATCAAGTTCACTTTATCATTGGAGAAATTTGAGTGCCTATGAATATTTTCCTCAAACATTTCCATCCCTTCATTTCTTAGGATGGAAGTGTACAAATCTACCACATCAATGGTCTGGAAAAAATATTTTCCTCCCATAGTGTGTCCTTTATCCTGCTTAAAAAATCCCAAGAGTCCTTTAGCAGGTGTACAACACTAGTGCACTCATGTTTCAACCATTTGCAATACTTTAAGAACTAAAGTTAACTTCATTTATAGCAATTGTCAAACAGCAGGTGTCATTATACCTTGCAAGGTGTGGAACATGTCCGTCTTTTTATGTCGGAAAAACGGAGAGAAGATGGAGAGACAGCGTATATGAACACCAATACCAGACTCTTACAAAAAAATCAAAATAACGCACTTTATAGACATTCTATTGTGTGTCTTAATTATAAAAACTATTCCTTCGGAATTTTAGAAAAAGTTATTCTTAATCCAGGGGGGGGGGGGGTGCAACTTTAGATCTTATATAGAAGAAAGAGAAACAAAATGGCAAGTTAAGTTACAAGCAATGCAGACACCAGGATCTCCCTTAAACCTATTTTAGTTAGGAAGGCCATCATTTAAAAGAAAAAATGGGTTTCGTATTATGTATTTGAATTAATTGGCATTGTTTCTTTTGAATAAACAATATGGTGATTTTAACTTCTATTAGAATAAAAAATGGTATGAGAAAAGTGAGCATTTTAACAGGTTTTAAGTTTTTCTAGGACAAATAGGGGTTTATAGCGTTTTAAATTAATTATGTATGTGTGAAACCTTTAAGAAATTTATCTAATTTGTGATGTCATCATTTAATTGTATAAATTCAGTACTGGTGAAAAAGGTTTTAGATTCTAATGAAGTCCCTGCTACAGGGGATGAAAGCGCTCAATCATTGTTGTAGTTGGTTGAAATAAATTAATTTAGTAAATTTACAAACTTGGTGGTCCTGCTGTTGGTTTACAGTGCTCGTACACAAGTTATTTTGTTGCATACTTGAAGGCACAGTAGGTCTTTTGCTTAGGATTCGCACATCCCTTTCTCTTGGTCTGTACGCTGATATCAATTCCTAGTAAGGAAAGTTTGCTCTATTCTGCAGTCCAGATGTCTTCTTGGCCTCATCACATTCTACTACCTTTCCTTCTAGTTATTTGCTCCCAATATTGTGGACCCTTTGCCAGTTTTCTCCAGTAAATTCCAGCCCCCTTTGTCTATTTCTCTGCAACCCTACTTGCATCCTATAGGCAAAATCTCCTTTCTCCAGACTTGTGCTTGTTTAGTTCTTAGAATACGTCTTGTTACTTTATGAATACAATATTCTGCATGGCTGTTATTCTCCAAGGATCTGAATCCAGAATCCTACTATCTGCTTACTTCTTGAATTTCTCCCGCTTCATCATCGTCTCTTTCCACGTTGAATTATAAATGTCACCTCACAGTTAGACGTTGCCCGTTCGATTCTCAGTTAGAGTGTCTTCCATGTGGCGACATGCGTGAATGGGCGTTCCTTCGTTGAAGGTTGTGCGTTAGGCCCGGCAAGCCAGCACGTAAAACTCTACTGCCAATCATTAGCGGACCGGAGTTCCGCTGTGGCGACCCCTAAGCGGGAAAAGCCGAAAGACACAAACAAACTTGTGTTATGTACATGAGCCTTAATTGTGTTTCCCTAAAATATCCCTTCAAATCAGGTAATCCTAAACCACCTTGTTCTGTTGGAAGGATCAACTTACTCCACTTAACTCTTGCCCTCTTCCCTTCCCAGATAAATCCTCTGAACCTCACTAAAAAAATAGCTCAACTTTTTATTACTGTCCACAATTTCTCCTGTGCTTGACACAAATTTGCCTGACATGTATATAAAACTAAAGAGTATGAAATATTTTCACTGCTTGCATCTTATCACCCATATCCATAATCAAGAGCTTCCAATTTCTCAGCTTTTGTATTATCTATTGTTTAGTCTCTTCCACAGATCCTTAGCTGCCATAAGAAGTTATGTACTCATCATAACGTTCCATGCGAGTTGTTCATCTCGCCTTCATTCTTAACTGATGGGTTCTTAGCCGATCCCTCGGCTCTGGTACGGCCATATGCAAAGCTTGAGATCTTCCAGTAGCTCGAGGCCAAGTCCCTCTCCCATGACGCACTGTGAATTACCTCAGATCTTGTTTGCTGCATATACTATAACCATATATAAGAGTTGTTCACCTACAGAAGGGAAGAAGAATTTGAGCAACCAGGATGAAACCAACATCTAGGTCAACTATCAGCCAGGAGGGGGTAGGAGGGAGGGACGCAAGAATGAAGGCGAGATGAACAACTCACATGGAACGTTATGGTGAGTACATAACGTCTTAAGGTGAAGTTGTTCAATCTCGCTGTTCATTCTTAACTGATGGGCAGCGTCCCAAGCACCATCAATCTCGGTGGCTTACAGGAGTACATTTCTCAAGACCGTGGACCCAAAGGAGGCTCTATCCCTGGAGGCCTTATCAACTTTGTAATGAGTGATAAAGGTATGAGATTTTGACCAAGTGGCTGCTGCACAAATGTTACAGAGGGGAAGTTTGGCTGAAAACGCAGAGGATGTAGAAACTGCTCTGGTTGAGTGAGCTTTAATCTTGTGTTGCAAGGGCATATTAGCAGCTGAATAGGCAAAGGTGATACAATCAGATAACCATTTAGACAGAGTTATTTTAGTCACTGGTCTACCTTTCCTGGATTCAGAGAATGAAACAAAAAGCTGATCCGATTTCCTGAAATCTTTTGTTCTATCCAAATAAAATCTGAGCTGTCTGTGAACATCAAGTTGGTGCAGCATATACTCTAACTTGTTGGAATGATTAGGGAAGAAAACTTAACTCAATAACTTGGTTACTATTGGTTTCTGAACAAACTTTGGGCAAAAATGAAGGATTTGTCCTATGTGACACTCGTCAGCATGAGAAATCAAATAAGGAGGGTTGATAGATGAAGCCTGAATCTTCGACACTCTGCGGGCAGAAGTAATAGCTACCAGAAAAATGGTTTTCCATGACAAATATTTGGAGGTCACAAGATGATGCTGGTTCAAACGGAGGGAAAATTATACATGAAAGCATAAAATTTAGATTCCACGGAGAATAGGGAGTTTTCACAGGTGGCTTCATATGAAATGCCCCCTTGACAAAAGCTTTGGATAACTTGTTTAACATGATATTTAAACCGTCGACCCAAAGATGAAAATTAGACATAGCAGCCAACTGAACCGAACCTGAACTGTTGCTGCTGCCGCTCCTTTGTTAAAGATCAGAGTCAAGAATTCTAGTATGGATGTCATGGGGGCTTGGTAAGGATCAATATTATTTTTAGAGGCCCATATGGAAAATCTCTTCCACTTACTAAGATATAATTTGCTAGTGAAGGGCTTATGAGAAGACAAAAGGATCTGTTTGTCTCACTGGAAAAGTTATGAAGCCTGGCTATGAGGGAAACTGGAGCAGCCAAGCTGTCAGCTTCAGTGACTGCAGAGAGGGATGAAGGTCCCCCGACGGGTGTGTCAGGAGGTCTGAAACTGGGTCCAGAATTCAGGGATCCTCCAAGAGAGGAGGTTGAAGGAATGGGAACCAAATCTGCCGAGGCCAATGAGGGGCTATAAGAATGATGGTCCTTCCCAGGGATTTTGCTTTCTGTAGAACCTTGGGTATCAATGGTATTGGTGGAAATGCACAGAGGAGACCAGGGGGCCAATCATGTACAAGTGCGTCCCTCGGGGCATCTCCAGGAGGGGGAATCAGGGCAAAGTAGCTTCTGCATTTTGTGTTGATGTGACTGGCAAAAAGGTCGCAGCAAGGCTGGCCCCATTTGCAGAAAATCCTGTCCACAATTTCTTTCTTGAGAGACCACTCATGTGGCAACAAGATTGCCCTGCTTAGTTTGTCTGCGATCACGTTGGATCTCCCCGGCATGCGTTGCCAACAGAAAGTGCTGGGAGGAAACAGCCCACTGCCAAACTCTGAGGACTTCTCTGTAAAGGGGGTAAGATCTGGTTCTCCCTTGTTTGTTCAAATACCAGACTACTGACATATTGTCTGTCTGAATCGCAATCGTTCCTAGAGGAAGAGAGTCCTGGAAGTACTGCAACGCCAAATGTACTGCCCTCATCTCCAGGACATTGATATGCAAATGTGACTCCTGATTGGTCCATGTGCCTTGGGTAGTCTTTCCTTGAAAATGCTCCCCCCACCCTATCAGGGAAGCATCCGTGGTCACAATGGCTACTGGAGAGGGTAGAACAAAGGGGCATCCTATGGTGACATGAAGAGATGTCAACCACCACTGGAGGTCTTTCTTGCAAGAATTTGTAATCAATATTGTGTGATCCGTGGGTAGTTCCTGGTAAGACCACTGAGTGAACAACAAACATTGAAGAATCTGCATATGCGTTCTTGCTAATGGTATGGCTAGGATTGCTGCTGCCATCATACCCAATACTTTCAGAACTTCTGAGGCTGGTGCTCTCTCTTTTGATACCAATGTGCTGACATGCTGACAAAGAAGAAAGACTCTTTCCATTGGCAGCCTTAGAGTGGTGGTTGAGGTGTCTAGCTCTGCCCCGATAAAAATGGTATGCTGCAATGTTGACAAGGCAGACTTTTCTGAGTTGACTGTAATGCCTGGATGATTGCAGAGTGACAGAGTGTACTCTCTTGCCTGAATCAGTTGATGCCTGGTGGTGGCGGTAAGGAGCCACTCATCTAGGTACGGAAACACCTGGAATCCTAGACGCCTCAGATGAGCCATGATCACTGCCATGCATTTGGTGAACACTCTGGGGGCTGTACTGAGACCAAAGGGCAGTGCTCGAAATGGATAATGACTGGCTCCCAGCCAGAAACGCAGGTGATATCTGGATGGCCTGGCCATCTCTATGCGGTAGTACGCATCCTTGAGATCTATTGAGCACATCCATTTGTCTGTCCCTAAAAAAGGAAATATAGACTGAAGCGTGACCATCCGGAACATCTCTTTCTATACATATTGGTGGAGTCTGCCGAGGTCCAAAATGGGTCTCCAGTCCCTTGTTTTCTTTGGAACCAAAATGAATCTTGAGTAAGTTCGGGACCCTGTTTGGTCTGCTGGGACTGGCTGGATGACTTTTTTTTTTCTAGCAACTTTTAGACCTCTATAGTTACCTGCTCCCTGCAACTGGGTGAACATCTGGAATTCTCCTTATGGTCGGTGGGGGTGTGGCGAATGGTATGAAGTACCCTCTGGAAATGATATTTTATACCCAGCTGTCTTTTATTTTTAGCCAGGCATTTGGGTACAAAGATAAGCGACCCCGACTGCCTCCAGAGCAGGACAGTCGAGCCTCCTTTCAGGAGCACTGGTAGGGTTGCCCAGAGAAGTGATCTCTGTCACCCTGGTGTTGCAGACCCCCTCTGCTGCAAGGGCAGCATCTTCCATTATTACCCCCCCTCCTCTGCCCCTGGAGGGGGGTTCACCAAGTGCGTCCTGAAAGGCTCCTTGGGCTTTCTGGAACCACATTTCCCTCCCCTTTGACCTTTGGGATAAGGTCGGGTAGGGGTGGAAAAACGGACTCCGATGGCAGAGTCTTTCCCTCCTGTTCACACTTGGTCAAGGTTTCCTTCACTTCAGGCCCAAAAAGGGATGCACCATCAAAGGGGGTGTTCACATAGGATGACTTGAAGGACTCCACGAAGGAACACAAACGCATTTAGGAATGTCTTCTAAGAGCGATTCCTGTACCCGCTGCCGTACTCATTCCATTAGCTGCATAGGATATGAGATGCATGGATGAGTTGACAATAGAATTTAGGGTAGAAAGCTGGGCAGCAACTTTATCAGAGGCTCCTGCAGCTACTGTACCCTAAAGAGCACCTCCCAACTCCTTAAGGAGATCTCTTTGCAACCTAGTAAAATGGGTTAAGTAGTTCAGTGAACAGAGAGCAAAAGTTGCTGAACTGAACATGCGTTTCCCATATCTATTCATAATCCTAGACTCTCTATTAGGAGGATGGTTAGATGAGGAAGTCTCAGACATTTCCTATTTGGTGACCACCGCCACCACCATGGCATCAAAAGGAAATCCTTTGGCTAAGAATGTTTTGTCTAGTGGGGCTGATATAAATTTGTTAGGCCTCCTATGGACAGGCTCCGTAGAATCTGGTGACTTCCATGCCCTTCGAGAAACCAGCTGCATGAGCTCATCAAAGGGTGGAGACACCCAAGAGGTGGAGGGTTGAGACCAGAAAGCCTTCAGGAAAAAGTACAGTTTTGTACCTACCATAAATGTAGATGTTCGAGTGTACACCCTGCTGCAGTCATCACACTTGGGTTATCTCGTCGTCAGGCGGTCCCGCAGTCGGCCTGAATTCCAACGTCTTGGTCCGGCGTCGGTTGCTGTCGTTTCTTCCCTGACGTCAGTGCACCAGGGGTATATATAATGCATCCGACGCCATTTTCTTCAGTTTTTCTTGCCCCAGATGTCAGGTGCCCCCAAAAAGGTGGTCAGTAATTAGTACCAATTTTAGAAATTTAGCACAAACACAACATCCCTACAGCTATAAGCAAATACATCAGGAAGATATTATCAAGATTTAGCCAGTTAGATCAGAGCGGATGGAGGGAGGGTAACCTGGACTGCAGCAGGGTGTACACTCGAACATCTACATTTATGGTAGGTACAAAACTGTACTATGTTCATCGTGTTACCCTGCTGCAGTCATCACACTTGGGTAGAATCCCAAAGCTAAGGATGGGAGGAGGAGTCAAAGAGGGTTAGAGGAGGCTAGAAGGCCCTGCAGAACTGCAGTGGCGAAGCCAGCTCTAGTCTTAGAGTAAAGTGGTAAGTGGTAGTGTTTGGTGAAGGTGTGTACTGAACTCCAAGTTACAGCTTCCAAAATCTAATTGGTTGGGACCCCCCTGAGGAAGGCTGTAGATGCAGCTGTTGCCCTGGTAGAGTGGGGCCTTATGGTAGCAGGAACTGGTTTTCCATGATGGTTATAGCAAAAACGAATGCAATGTCCTATCCATTTGGAAATGGTTTGTTTTGATATAGCCTTCCCTTGCGAAGCTGTAGCATAGGATACAAAGAGCTGGTCAGATTTTCTGAAAACCTTAGTTTTACCAAAGTAGTAACGAAGTTGCCTGTGAATGTCCAAGGAATGCAGGAGTCTTTCTCCTTTGTTCTGTGGATTTGGAAAGAAGGTGGGTAAGTGGATGGTTTGATTTAAAGCCACACTGGATACCACCTTAGGCATGAAGGAAGGATTAGTTCGTAGAGAAACTCTGTCTTGATGGAAAATGAGGAAAGGTTCCACTGCCATTAGTGCCTGCAGCTCTGAGACTCTTCTGGCTGAAGTTATTGCTAGCAGCAGGGCAGTCTTCCAGGATATAAACTTTAGATCAGCAGAGAAAGCTGGTTCAAAGGGAGGTAGCGTAAGTTTTTCCAGAACAAAACTGAGGTCCCATGTTGGTGTAGGTGCTCTCCTGGGGGGCCTAATGTTTTTTGCCCCTCTGAGGAACTGCCTTAGAAGTGGATGTGAAAATAAGGGTGGATCCGTGTTGTAGTGGGCTGAAATAGCTGACGCGTGGATTTTAATGGAAGAAAAAGAAAGTCCTTTGTGCAACATCTCAGTTAAATACTGTAGAATCTGAGGCATGTGAGGCTGAAGGGTATTTTGGCCTTTAGCTTGGTTCCAGGTGCAAAACCTTTTCCATTTGTCCGAGTAGGCCTTCCTGGTGCTGGGCCTCCTAGCTTCCAGAATAACATCCATAACTGCTTGAGGAAGAGAAGCTGGCTGGATGCTTAGGTGATTTGCCATGCAGCCAAATTTAAGGTTTTGAGCTGGCTGTGTAGAATCTGATTGTTTTGCTGTGTGAGCAAATGGGCAATTTGTGGTAAAATCCAAGGTGGGTCCTGGGCCATATTCCTTAATAGTGGGTACCAGTGCTGGCGTGGCCAGTCTGGGGCTATGAGTATCAGTCGTGGTCTCTCCTTTCTGACTTTCAGAAGCACCTTTGTGAGAAGAGGCAATGGAGTGAAGGCATATACTGTCAGGTTTTTCCAACTGAATGAGAGTGCGTCCACTTTCCAAGCTTGATGGTGAAGTGTCCTTGTACAAAATTTTGTTGGCTGATAGTTTTGGGGGCTGGCAAACAGGTCTATGTCTGGGAGGCCCCATTTTTGAGTTATCGCAAATACTTGTGGATCCAGTTTCCACTCGTGGGGATCCATGATGTTTCTGCTGAGGTCATCTGCCAATGTGTTCTTTTTTCCTGGCAGGAATTGAGCTTGTAACTGAACTTGGTAAGCCAGTGCTGTGTTCCACAAGGTCACTGCTTGCCTGCATAGAGGGTAGGAGTGTGTACCCCCTTGTTTGTTTATGTACCACATTACTGTGGTGTTGTCCGTCCTTACTGTAAGTTGTCCTGGATGTAATAAGTTCTTGAAGGCTGTCAGAGCATTCTGTACAGCTAGCATCTCTTTTTGACTGATGTGCAGATTCTTTTGATCTGCAGTCCATGTATGCCTTGAATGCACTGTCCTGCCATGTGTGCCCCCCAGGAGTAGTCCGATGCATCTGTTGTCATAGTTTGCCTGGTGGGGGGCAAGGTGAAAGGCTGACCCTTGTTGAGGTGACATGCCTGTGACCACCATAGAAACTCTTGTTGAAGGCAGGGAATGAGAGATATCATTGTGTTCAAGCTGTGGCTGTGTTGAAATCATACGCTTTTTAGGTACCACTGTAATTTCCTCATATGCAGCTTTGCAAATGGTATTAGTAGTATGCAAGATGCCATAAAGCCCAAGGCCTGCAGAATTTTTCTTGCAGGGAGTTGGGTCTTTGTTGCCATTGTTTTGAAATATTGAGTCAGTTGTAGTTGTTTGTCTGGCGTCAGATAAGCCTTCTGGGCCGTTATATTCAAGATGGCACCTAGGAATGTCATATTTTGTGAGGGTACTAGTTTTGATTTCTTTTCGTTTACTGTGTACCCCAGGCAACTTAGAAGATGTTTTACAAAAGCCAGATGTTGTAAGAGGATGTCCTTGCTTTCTGCTTGGATGAGGCAGTCGTCCAGGTATGGGTATATTTGAATTCCTCTGTCTGCAGTATACAATTACTGGTGCCAGGCATTTTGTGAAGACCCTGGGCGCAGTGGATAAGCCAAAGGGCAGTGCAGAGAATTGGTAATGGGTTGAACCTGCAATGAAATGGAGGTATCTTCTGCAACTTTGTCTGATAGGGACATGCAGGTATGCCTCCTTGAGGTCCAACGTTACTAGCCATGCTTTCTTGCCCAACATGGGAAGAAGCTGCTGTAGTGTTAGCATCTTGAATTTGGGTACTTGTAAGTAGGTGTTTAGAATTGAAAGGTCCAGAATTGGTCTCCAGGCATTGTCTTTTCTGGGAACTAAAATCCTTGGCCTTGCTCCCGTGTAGGTACCAGTTGAATAGCTCATGTCCATGAGAGCTGTAATTTGTTTTTGTGCCTCTGCCCATTGATTTTGTGGCAGGTTTGGCATTCCTCTTTTCGTTGGCAAGGTGTGGAAATGGAATCTGTATTCTCGTGAAATTATGTCTAGGACCCATTTGTCCTTTGTGACGATGTGCCAGTTGTCTGAAAAAAGTGCTAGTTTTCCTCCCAAGGGAGCTGCCAAGAAAGTGTTGCTTGGCCATATGAGGTGCAAGTCATTGAGTTTGCCTTCTAGTAGTTTGGGGCCTGTCTTCTCCTCCCTTCTGTGTTGCAGTGCCCCATTGTCGAGGTTTGTATTGGGCTTGTGGTTGCCCGCGGTCTCTTGGGCGTCTGTATTTACCCCCTCTGTGGTCTGTCAGTAGCTGGAAAGGCCCATTTTTTGTTGGCCAATTTCTGCTGAAGCGAGGGGGCTGTACCTGTAGAAAATCTTTGACTGTCTGCATAGATTTTGCCTTATCCTCCATTTTCTTTAAGACTTCTTCTGCTTTAACTCCAAATAGGACATCCTGCTGTAAGGGAGCATCTAGAAGCTTTGCTTTAACATGATCAGGCAGAGTTTGTTCCTTTAACCAAGCATGCCTACGTATAACAGACCCAGTGACAGCTGCTCTGCAGGAAGCCTCTAAAGAATCAAACCCACATTGTAAAGTATGTTTGCCCACCTGTTCAGTTGCATGCAACAGATCCTGCATTTCTTTCAATTCAGACTGTTGAGAGAGTGTGCTCATTTTTTGTCTTAACTGAGACATTAGAAATTGCTGATATTTTAGCATGTAAAATTGACAATTTAGTGCTCTCATAGCTAGAGTGGCTGAGGTGTAAACCTTTTTCCCCCCACCTGTCTAGTGCTCTGGAGTCCCCTTCAGAGGGTACAGGATTTTTTGCCATAGAAGCCTTAGCCCCTTTGGGACCCTGGGAGATAGTCTCTGGATCAGCAACAGGGCTTTTATAAAGGAATTTGTAGGAGTCAGGCACTCTATAATATCTGTCTGGTTTGGCTGGAGCAGGAGGCAGAGAATCTGGATTCAAACTAAATTCTAAGTAAACATCATCCACAATGTCTAAAACTGGGGGGATGGCAAGAGGTCTGTGCTGGGGGAGTAAAAGAAACTCTGAGCCTTTTCGGAGTAGTCCTGACCTTCCCAGTGAAAATGTTCCCTCATAGTGTGTAAAGTTTCCCCAAAGGAGTAGTCTCCGGGGGAGAAGTTGAGGGAATGGAATCCTCAGCATCAGAATCTTCGTAAGGGAAAAAAGTAATCTTGGTCCTCAGAGGAGCCTGAGTAAATAGACACTTGATCAGAGGAGGCATAATCTTCCTCTTGTCTAGGCCTTTTGTCGGGGGGGGGGGGTTGGGAACCCCTGATTAAAGAGATCAAATCTTCCGCCATTTTAAGCATCTGTTTCTTAGGCATGGGGCCTTGAACTGGAGACTGAAGTCTTTTTTGGTTTAATAGGAGTCTTAAGCTTAGGATATGTTTTTATGGTGAGCGTCGTCGGTCTGAAGACGCCTTCAGAAACCAAAGGTGTTTCTGCAGCACCAACATCTCTTTCTGCAGTGTCGTCGGTAGGGGCTAAACAAAATGGCTGCGTCGGCCTAGCACTCTCCGCCAAAGGCTCCGAAGCGGTCTCTGGTTCCAAATCTGCGGTAGCCAGGGGCTGTGTAGGAGCCTCACTGAAAACCGGCGAACCGGAGACCGGCCCAGCTGAGGCCTCGGAGTCTGGCTTGGGTCTAGGCTGCCTGTCTTTATCCTTGCATTTTTTGTGCTCAGACGGCATTGTGTAGTTAAATTTTCTACCGAAGTAGTGTCGTGCGAAATCAAAGCATCTTTTTATAGTACGCTTATTGAACATAGCACAAAAGTGACAACCAGTGACGTCGTGGTCTGGGCCTAGGCAAGGTATACAATAAGAATGAAAATCCTTACGAGGTATTTGCTTCCCACAAGAAATACAAGAAAAGTTTCCCCAACGGGGTACTTAGCTTTATTGAAGATTTCGGATCTGAAATTCGACTTCAGAAATCTCAGGAGTCGGCCTACCGGCACTTGCGAACTGCTTCTGCTTCAGGCACCGCGCGGCAAGAAAGACTGGAGAAAATGGCGTTGGATGCATTATACATACCCCTGGCGCACTGACTTCACAGAAGAAGCGACAGCAACCGACGCCGGACCAAGACTTTGGAATTCAGGCCGACTGCGGGACCGCCTGATGACAAGATAACCCAAGTGTGATGACTGCAGCAGGGTAACACGATGAACATCTGACTCATCCACAGTAGGGTTTTTGGACTGCCAAGCACCCCTCTGCCTAAGGATCTCAAGTATCTCAGCAAAGGAGATATCCTCAGAGGGGGACCGTGGGGACCCTTCTGACTCATCCAAGTCAGTATCAGATGTTAAAGACTCCTGTGAGGAGTCCAAGTGTCTCCTCTTGCACAATCTCTTCCTAGAAGCCTCCTCAGTGGGGGCTTCTGGAGAGGTCTCAGAAGAGCAGGGGCCACCTGTGGGGCTACCTGGGGCTCTGGTTCTCCACACTTAGCCTGGATCATGGAAGCAGAAGCAGACAGAGGCGAGTTAGGGGATGAGGAAGTAAGGCCTGAAGCAGAGGATGTCTTGGGAGACAAAACTCTCCTCATGGCATCAAAGGTACCACTGCTTCGACGGGAAGGAGTCAACGGATCCAAGGGAACTATCAAACCCTCCCGCACTGAGACAGTGGGCTCTGAGCCAGAGGTAGGAGCGGAGCTCATCTGAGCCAAAGCCCTGAGAGGGAGAGTCGGCACTGACAAGTTGGTTCAACTATCCTCACTGGATCCAACTTGAGAGTGTCGGCCCCTAGAATCCCCGGTCGGTGAAGAGGATGTCAGAGTGGATGGAGCTGAGGGCACTGGAACAGGCTTCAACCCCAAAGGCACAATCAACAGGTCTCAGGTCTGATTCTTCAGGCTCCAAAGGACCGGTATGGCTCGGAGGAGTAGACAAAGCAGGAGTAGTGGTCTTTGGCTCCGAAGCCGCTTGGTTCAGAGCAGACAATTTAGCAAGGCCTGGTGTCTGTAGAAGCTTCTGCACCAATCGATCCATATCCAAATCTGAAAGGCTGACAGACGACCTAGATGAATGAACAGATGGTGCAGACTGGAGTAATGGTGACTGAGGCACTTCGATACCGGCTCCAAGGCTGTGGGGCTGGCTCCGAAAAGAAAAGACAGTTGGCTCCGAAACCTGTGGAGCCAATGCTGCGGACTCATTAGGTTTTTTTAGATTTTTTTGAATGTTTGGAGTCCTCAGATTCGACAGATGACTTGGAGGACTATGAAGTTTTGCTTGCAACATCCTGGTCACTCAATGCCTCTTGAAAATGGTGTTTTATCAAACCACTGTCCATTCATTTCCTTTTTCTCTCTAGCAGAACACTGGACAAAAAGGAATGGCAGATAGCACAAGATTCTTGTAAGTGGACAGTCCCCAAACAATACACAGAGGTAACATGCCCATCAGTTACTGACATTTTTTTGGTTACAGTCAGAACATTTTTTAAAACCAGATTTGGGATGTTTGTTCTTATCTGCCATGATACTATTGTAAACACATGCAAGATAAAAATGTTAGTATGAAAAATAACAGGCTCTAAACATGCGCACACACAGACGAGCCTGAGATAAAAGTATCCAAAAACTCTTTTAATAATAGAAATTACTGAAAGGCAATTAAATTCTAACTAGAACTACTATAGAATTAGCTATGAGAAAGTTAACTAGGCCAAAACAATGAGGGCAAAAATTTAAAAGTGTAAATATATAAACACACGGGAAAGGGAAACTGCAAGGAAGCTATAAGAGCTAACTATCTAACTACCTATGTCAAAAACTACTAATGCTATGTAATAAAGCTACGAAATAGTAAATTTTAAAGTTTACTGGCCCGAGCTTTCACTGCAACGTCCGATCAGATGCTGCGGCAAAATTAGATCTGAGGTAAATCACAGCGCATCATGGGATAGGGACTTGGCCTCAAGCTACTGGAAGACCTCGAGCTTTGCATGTGGCCGTACTGGAGCAGAGGGATCGGCTCCGAACCCATCAGTTAAGAATGAATGGCGAGACTGAACAACTTCACATCAGAAGTCTTTTTTAATCCATACTCTTTTATACTTACTATGTCCCCATAAATATGGGTATTGCTTTCATATGTGAATATACAATTTTACAGCTATAGCCTTTATTTATTTATTTTTTTTATCTTCTTTAATTTTATGTCCCAAAAAGAGCCGAAACAGTCTCAAAATGCTCCATAACACAGAGATGTCCTTGCCTGGATTTATCAGGTACAAAATAAAATCATCTGCAAATAAAGCCAACTTTTCTAGATTACCATAACCTTGAATTTCTGAGTCTCTTATTTTCTTTGCCAATGAGTGTAAATATACAGCAAATAAAGGTGAAAGAGAACACCCTGCCTGGTTCCTCTGTTCAGACACAACTTCAGATAGAACCCTCTCACTTTAATTCTTGCCTCCAACCCTTCATATATCCTCCTAATTAACCTTACTACTCTATCACAGAATGCAAATGTTTCCACTGACCTGCTCATAAAACCCCAGCTTACTCTGTCAAATGCTTTATCTGCATCAAGACCTACCAACAGTGTTATATTCTGCTTCCCCCTGCATCATCATTATTCTGTTAATGCTGGCAAATGTTTGCCTAATCTCCAGAAAACCACACTGATCCATATCTATCAATTTTGGCAACCTATCTGGCATTCTTTTAGCTAATATAGACACAAACACTTTACAATCATGGTTTAAAACTTGAAATGGGTCTGTATGAATCTGGGTCTGGCTGGTCTTTACTATGCCAAATTAATCTTCTAGTTCTTTACAAAAAATAACAGAAACTCTCCTGGCCAGGAGTCTTCGCTCATCAGCCTCAATTTACAACTATTCTAGAAGTAATAATCAATACAGAGAAACAAAAGTTATGTACTCACTATAAAGATAGATCCCTGTTGTCGGTAACAGTCTGGTTCAACCTGTGTGACTTCAGATTGGACCAGGGTTGCCACCTTTTAACAAGGGCAAAGTGGGACATGGGGGTGTGGTCAACATGATAGGGGTGTGGTCAACATGACACTGGCCACACCCCACCACGACATCACCAGAGTTGTTAAAGGAGATGCAGTATTAGTTATGGATGCAACATTGTGACATTACAGCATACTGAAAACTCAAACCATTTAAATGAAGTGAACTATTACTGCACACACACTAATCGGTTGTAACAATAAACTTTAAAGGAATTAAAAACACACTACTCATTAAACAGACACTTGTTTATTTAAAAAGTAAAATTCATAAACCATCCATTGCTATTCAGAAAGAAAACTTAAAAATCTACATACCACATACAAGCCAAGTATAAAATTAAGACTGTCAATTAAAGCTAAAGCAAAGAACACAACTACATACCCTAGTACAAATTAATGCTAAACAAAGAAAAACACAAAATTATGTACAATAAATCACTTTTTTAAAAGTGTATTTTGAATTTGATTTTATGGCTTGAAGAAGGGCCGATTTGAAATAATATTAGAGTAAAAGTCACAACATTTCATCCGTAATTTACACTCATCATGAGTTCAGCTTTTAACAAGTCCACACTACATCGGTTTCGCACATCTGTCCATTTACCTTTCACCAGTGAAAAACTCTTTCTGCAAATGCGTTTGAGGGTGGTATAGATAAAACCCTAGCAATTACCGGATAGAGTGTAGTCAGTTCAGGCCCTTCTTTGAAAAGCTTCAGCCACTTCTCTCCTGGGGTCAAGCTTGTGTTACATAACTGTTAGAGAGGCCTAATTGCCAAGTAGTCCCTAAAAAGATAATCTTCATCTACATCCTGCAGACTCAGGGCAGTGGTCACATTCAGCAAATCACTGAAGGCAAAGGGCTCATTTAAAGATAATTTAGGTAGTGTAAACAAGTAGTTGCTTTCAGTATAATCAAACCACTGCTCCAGGTATTTCACTGCTGTCTCCAAGAAAACAATAAAGTCTCTTTTCAGTTAGTTAGCAGAAGTGCTGTCTAATGTGCTCATAAGTGCCCTAAGTTTCCCTCCAAAGAAAGCACCTTCAGCTCTTGCCTGCAGTTTTTGCTTGAGAGAGACCATTACACAATAAGTTTCCATGGCAGTAAGTGCTGATTTTTCTAATGTACTTATGTGTTCATTAAAATCGACAAGAACAGCACAGAGAAAGTGCAGATAGTACTGGGGCAGTGTAGGCAATTCATTCTCACCATGCTCGTTACCTGAAAAGTACGACCATATCTGCCGGGGGGTCTCCTCTTCTCCCTGAGAGAGGAAATAGGACTGGAGCACTGGGAGATTTTTCACTACTCTTTCAATGGCTGGGAGTAGTGACAGCCACCTTGTTGGCACATGTCTTAACAGACTCTCAAATTCCATGCCACAAAACTCAAAGAAGTCTTTCAAGTCTCTGGTCCTTGTGGCAGAACCAGAAAAGTGGCTGAAAAGTCTCATTACAAATGCTTCCACATCGTATGGTAGTTTTGCTGCAGCTTTTTTGGCTGCATTGTGAATAATATGGGCAAGACAGTTAGCTTTCTGGAGAGATGGGCACTTTTCTTTTAATCTGGTATACACACCAGATTTCTTCCCATAGTTCACACTGGCATTATCAGCCCCATAAGCTGAAATATGGTTCCAGGGCAAGGAATGCCTTTCCATAATGTTGGAAATTTGCTGTGAAATAGCCTGTGCAGATTCCTCAGGCTCTTCATAGAAGTCCAAAAGGCCACTCACCACCCCTTCTTTAGAAAATACCTCACAACAAGGGGAAATAATTTTATGTTCCCCTTGTTGGAAGCATCTGATGAAATTGCAAATGAAGTACCTGGTTTTTGAAGGTCATGCAGGAGGCATTCCAATGAGTGTGGCCCCAAAACATTTTCAACTATGGCTTCAGCCTTGGTTCTGCCACGAGATAGTTTCTTTGCAGTGTCTGAGTCACTGTACAACTGGCTGGCCAACTTTACTGCACAGTCCAAGCTGTTATATGAAATATTGTGCTTAACAGCATGGAAAACCTCAGAGGCTTCTGCTGCAATGATTCTAAGTTCTGGTCCCTCAAGGTTTGCATTCCTTGCCCACTTTGTCATCAGGTGAGTGGATTTAGCTTGAAGAATGGCAGTCTTATGTTGTTCAGTTGCCTCATGTCGTGCGACATCATTTCTTCCACCGTGGGTCACTAGAAATTCTCTCTTGCAGTACCTGCAGAATGCTTTGACATCAGTGCATCTCTCGATCCAGTCAAATTCTGTTTTCCAAACGTCCTGCCACTTGCACATTCTCTTTCTGCTGGTTGACTGTGATGAAGCTGCTGCTCTCTTCATGCTTGAATCTGTACTTACCTGATATGCAACATATTGACCAACACTGTTAGTAGGGTTCAGTAACATATTGCTGCACAGCACAAATGAACTGGCTTAATTGGCACAAAAAACTGGCTCGAAAAACATTGGCATGCGAAAGAATCGAAAAACATTGGCATGCGAAAGAACTGGCTCGAAAAACATTGGCATGCGAAAGAACTGGCTCGAAAAACATTGGCATGCGAAAGAACTGGCTCAAAAACATTGGCACGAACTGTCTTGAAAAACATTGGCACATGAAAGAGCTGGCTTGAAAAACATTGGCATGTGAAAGAACTGGCTCGAAAAACATTGGCATGTGAAAGAACTGGCTCGAAAAACATTGGCATGTGAAAGAACTGGCTCGAAAAACATTGGCATGTGAAAGAACTGGCTCGAAAAACATTGGCATGCGAAAGAACTGGCTCAAAAAACATTGGCACACGAACTGTCTTGAAAAACATTGGTACATGAAAGAGCTGGCTTGAAAAACATTGGCATGTGAAAGAACTGGCTCGAAAAACATTGGCATGTGAAAGAACTGGCTCAAAAAACATTGGCATGTGAAAGAGCTGGCTCAAAAAACATTGGCATGCGAAAGAACTGGCTCGAAAAACATTGGCATGCGAAAGAACTGGCTCGAAAAACATTGGCACACGAACTGTCTTGAAAAACATTGGCACATGAGAGCTGGCTTGAAAAACATTGGCATGTGAAAGAACTGGCTCGAAAAACATTGGCATGTGAAAGAACTGGCTCGAAAAACATTGGCATGCGAAATAGAGGAATGGAGCAAAAAAGAGTTTACAAACAGTTTAAGGTCAAATAGTAAATGAGGTAATGTAGGGGGCATTTTGGCCATTGAAGACTAACATTAACACAGCTTGTAGAAAATGAAATGCATTATTTTTACCACTGAACATGCCCACCACACCCCATAAGACAAAAAAGTTAACCATATTCACTGAACCAAAAAAACAGTAAAATGAATGACAATGCACAGTGGATACCATAGACCTAATTTAGCTTTTGACCACAGCAGTTAAGAAATGTATGGCACTAATTTACACAGCGCAATGATCTATTAATAAACATGCCCAACAGCAGCACTGGTCATAATCTGATTATAATGAAAACAGTAAATAAGTATGTTGAAGACATCACTAAAACACAAAATAAAAACTTTGCTACTTAGACGCAAACTACCCTGTAACATGGTTTAGCACAATCTGAAATACATTGCATTAACTTCAGAGCATCCATCCACAAAAATAAATAAATAAATGGGAAAAAAGTCCAAACATTTTAACTTTTAAAAATACTTCTTGCAAGAGAAGTAACAAACTACAATGTACAGCAGACTCCATGGGCTCCTTTTACCTCAAAACATAGCAATTAATCCAGCACAGCAATGCAATAAACAGGCCCAAGTAAAAGTAACACACCCATATTCACATTACAAGCAAAACAGTACATTTCAACCTTATTAAAAATGCATAATAAATTAAATGCACACATTTACAAGTATAAATGAAAACAATCTTGAAACAGCTTTGGCAAATTGGCAACGTGTACCTACTAGAATAATAAATGAATTACATTAACTGTTAACATTCCCCCTCAAAAGGTAGACTTGTACCACAGACATGGACTTGCAGGAACAGGAAAAGTTACCTAAACAGTATATCGTAACTTCCTGAAAACAGCATTATAGTGCATATTTCCATACAAAAATACAAACTATGCTCAAACAATTCCTATATGCATACAGACAATACCCAGAAAAAGCTACGACAATAGAAATGCATCACACTAAGTTTATATTTCACTGCCCCCCAACAGAAACAAACAACTTCTATACACAGTTCAGCCTTTTAAAAGTAATGCTTCCAAATCATACCCCCAAGCATAATAACAATTACATATACATTCAGGTTTTATCTCTTTAAAAACTACTACACAAAAATATTAAACTAACTACTACAGATTTAAATATTGCATACTGCACCCACCATCTGCCTTTAAACATTAAAAAAATTAAACCACAATATATTCCCATTTTAAACTAGTACAAAAGTCTCAAAATAACCACTGCACAGATTTAAATACTACATACTACATCCCCATCTACCCCTAAACATTAAAAACTTAAATAAAGCACACTATTCCCATTTTAAATAACTAAAGCCACAAAATGCAATTATCTACTTACCACTCAGTTATTGCTGGGCTGGCTGGCTCCCTTGCTGGCTGGGCTGGCTGGCTGGGCTGGGCTGGCTCCCTTGCTGGCTGGCTGGGCTGACTCCCTTGCTGGCTGGCTGGCTGGGCTGACTCCCTTGCTGGCTGGCTGGCTGGGCTGACTCCCTTGCTGGCTGGCTGGCTGGGCTGACTCCCTTGCTGGCTGGCTGGCTGGGCTGACTCCCTTCCTTGCTGGCTGGCTGGCTGGGCTGGCTCCCTTCCTTGCTGGCTGGCTGGCTGGGCTGGCTCCCTTCCTTGCTGGCTGGCTGGGCTGGCTCCCTTGCTGGCTGGCTGGCTGGGCTGGCTCCCTTGCTGGCTGGCTGGCTGGGCTGGCTCCCTTGCTGGCTTGGCTTCAATGCTGGCTTCAAGTTCAATGCTGGCGAAAAATTCAGATCTTTTGTCCGGGCTGCTATAGAGCTTAGTGCTCTACAGCTGCGACCTTTATGGGACTCTTCACAAGAAGTTCCCGCCCCCTACAAATAGCTGCAGCCAATTACTGTGCTGCATTACCACCCGGACCTAGCAGAGAATCCCTCTAACTGCAGGTCCGGGTGGTGACGTAGCCGCATTGCCGTGGAAAAACCGGAAGTATTCTCGGCTTTTCCGCGGCAATTTTAAAATGCAAGCGCAAAGGGGAAAAAACGGGACTTTTAAAGTCCCACGCTTGGTGAGCGCGGGAAGCGGGATGAGAGCACTCAAACCGTGAGTGTCCCGCTGACAACGGGACGGGTGGCAACCGTAGATTGGACACCTGCAATTCGAAAGTCTTTAGCCTGCTTGGCTCCACCTCCCTTACACATATCTGCTTGTTCCTCCAGCAACTCGCCAGATCGAGTTTGCCCCATGAGAGAAATGCAATGATAAAACATACAACTGAAAATATATCCCCTACCACTTGGAAAGCAAGACTCCAAAAAGTGGAATAAGAGACCACCAATGTCCAATCATCACAGGAGAAAAAAGTACAGTTTTGTACCTACCATAAATGTAGATGTTCGAAGATCCACATTGCTGCAGTCCTTACATATGGGTAGTCCGCTGTCCTCGGTCAGCCCGAATACCAAAGTATTAGGCTGACGTCGGTCAAGGCGCTTAAAACTGACATCAGGACGTCAGGGTACAAATGCGCATGACCGACGTCATATCCTCAGTCTTTTCTTGCCCCAGATGTCAGAAGGCCCTAAAAAGAAAGGCCAAAGCCAAAAAACAGCAACAAACAACCAACCACCCCTGCACTAATCATCTTTACAATATTTACAATATTCACAACCCAAACCACACAACCAACACTAACTACAGAGGGGAAGGAGGGAGGGTAAATTGGACTGCAGCAATGTGGATCTTCGAACATCTACATTTATGGTAGGTACAAAACTGTACTATGTTCTTCATCTCACATTGCTGCAGTCCTTACATATGGGTAGAATCCCAAAGCAGAGGTAAGGGAGGATGGCAAAACTATAAAGCATTAGGAGCTGCCAAAATGCCCTGTAAAATTGCAGTGGCAAAACCAGCCCTAGATTTAGAGTAAAGTGGAAGGTGGTAATGCTTAGAGAAAGTATGCACTGAACTCCAAGTAGCTGCCTCTAAAATATCTTTAGTAGCCACCCCCCTTAAAAAAGCTGTAGAAGTGGCAGTAGCCCTAGTGGAATGAGGCCTAATCCCAGCTGGAATCTCCTTACCATGATGGGAATAACAGAAAGCGATACAAAAACCAATCCACTTAGAAATAGTCTGCTTTGAAACAGGTTTGCCCTGAGAACCCAAAGCAAATGAAACAAACAACTGCTGAGACTGCCTGAACCCTTTAGTTCTGCTCAAATAATATCGCAACTGTCTGTGTATATAAAAAGTGTGCAAAATCTTCTCCCCTTTATTTTGGGGGTTTGCATAAAAAGTAGGCAAATGAATAGTTTGGTTTAAAGCCACACTAGAAACTACTTTAGGCATAAAGGAAGGGTTAGTACGCAAAGATACCCTGTCCTTGTGGAAAATTAAGAAAGGCTCAACCGCCATAAGGGCCTGTAATTCAGAAACCCTTCTCGCAGAGGTAATGGCCAACAAAAAAGCAGTCTTCCATGATAAATATTTCAACTCGGCAGTCGCTGCAGGCTCAAAAGGTTGTAGAGTGAGTTTCACCAACACAAAATTGAGATCCCAAGCAGGAGTAGGAGCTCTACGTGGGGGTCTTATATTCTTTGCCCCTCTAAGGAATTGCTTAAACAAAGGATGAGAAAATAATGGGGGGTCACAGTCATAGTGAGCAGAAATTGCTGCAGCATGAACCTTAATAGAGGAGAAGGACAAACCTTTGTCCAATAACTCAGTAAGGTATTGAAGAGCAACACTCAAATTCGGTTTAGAAACATCAAAGTCCTTTGCTGTACTCCAAATTAAAAATCTCCTCCATTTATCAGCGTAAACTTTCCTTGTACTAGGCCTCCTGGCCTCCAAAATAACATTCAACACTTGTTGCGGAAGTTGAGCTCCTCCAGAGTTCAAAACAGAATATGCCAGGCTGTTAGATGTAGAGAGTGAAGTTTGACATTGAGTAAATGACTGTTCTCCTGAGACAGCAGGTGTGGAATCGAAGGCAAAGGCCATGGAGGCTCCTGCACCAGACTTCTCAGTAATGGGTACCAGTGCTGTCGAGGCCAATCCTGAGCTATTAAAATCATGGTTGGCTTGTCCTGTCTGACCTTCAGGAGTACCTTTGGGAGGAGAGGCAGAGGTGGAAAGGCATACACATGAAGATTGCTCCAATCGAATGAGAGAGCATCCACTTTCCAAGCTGTGGGATGAAACCTTTTTGTGCAAAACTTTGGCAGCTGGTAATTTAGAGGAGAAGCGAACAGATCTATGTCTGGAGTTCCCCATAACACTGTCAGTTTTTGAAATACATGAGGATCCAATTTCCACTCGTGGGGATCCATAATTTGTCTGCTCAACACATCTGCTAAGGAGTTCTGTGCTCCTGGCAGAAACCTTGCCTGAAGATTCAGCTGTAAACTGAGAGCAGTCTCCCACAAAATCATTGCTTGTCTGCATAGAGGATAAGAATGTGTCCCCTTGCTTGTTGATGTACCACATGACAGTTGTGTTGTCTGTTAGAATCAACACCTGCCCTGGAAGAAGCAAATCCTTGAAAGCTATCAATGCAAATTGGACTGCTAACATCTCCTTCAAGTTGATATGTAAATGTTGAAGTCTGGCAGGCCACGTGTCTTGTATCCACTTTCCATTCAGATGAGCTCCCAAGCTTTGTCTGAGGCATCTGTCGTTAGAATCTGACTCGCCTCTGGTCGGGTCACAGAGAGTCCCTTGTTTAGGTGACATTCCTGAGCCCACCACAGAAATTCCTTTTGGATGCAAGGTATTATCTGAATGACAGTGTCCATATCTTGGCAGTGCTGCGTCCATACATTTTGAGATACCATTGTAGCTTCCTCATATGCAGTTTGGCATTGGGAAGTACCAGAATACAAGATGCCATGAACCCCAAGGCTTGAAGGACTGTCCTTGCAGTCAGCCTGGACTGACGAGACAATTGGTGGAAGTAAAGAGAAAGATTCTTTTGTTTGTCCGGGGTCAAAAGGCCATCTGGGATGCTGTATTCAGTCTCACACCCAGAAAGCACATGTCCTGAGAGGGTACTAGACTGGACTTTATTTCGTTCACAGAATACCCTAGGCATCTTAACACTGCCATCACATACTGTAAATGATGAAGAAGTTCGTCCTTTCCTTGAGCCAGAATCAGGCAGTCGTCCAAATAAGGATAGATTTGTATTCCTCTTAGCCTGAAGAAAGCTACCACTGGAGCCAGAACCTTTGTGAACACTCTGGGCGCAGTAGATAAGCCAAAGGGCAATGCAGAGAACTGATAATGAAAAGTCCCAGCCAAAACGCAGATACTTCCTGCAACAGGGCCTGATAGGAATATGAAGGTAAGCCTCCTTGAGATCCAGAGTCACCATCCAGTGATCTTTGCCCAGCAGAGGTAAAAGCTGTTGTAGCGTCAACATTTTGAACTTGGGAATGTCCAGATATGTGTTGAGGATAGATAAATCCAAAATTGGTCTCCACGTGTTCCCTTTCTTTGGTACTAGAAACAGGCGAGAATAAAATCCTAGGCCCACTTCTGGCAGAGGGACCGGTTGTATAGCTCCTATTTGTAGTAGCAGAGAAATCTGTTTGTGAGCCTCTAGTCTTTGTTGAGGAGGAACGTCTGGCATGCCTTTGAAAGGAGGTAAGGTATGGAAATAAAACTTGTAACCTTGGTGTATGATATCCAATACCCATTTGTCTTGGGTAATTAAAATCCAATTTTCCTTGAAGAGTGCCAACCTTCCTCCCAAAGGTGCTGCCAGGCAAGAAGGATCTGGCAGCTGAAAAGTAGGTCATTGGGCCTGTTTACGAAAGGACTGGCCCCTGCCCTCACTTGAAGACTGTGCAGGTGAACTCCATGTTCTAGGTCTGAAGGAACTCTGAGCTCTGCCCCTACCACGTCTAGATCTACCCCTAGACTGAGAATCAGAGGAAGGATACGTCCACCCCTTAGCAGGCCAATTTCTACTAAACTTTGGAGGCTGAACTTGCAAAAAACTTTAACAGTCTGCATAGACTTAGCCTTGTCTTCCAATTTCTTCAGGACTGATTCCACAGGTGGACCAAACAACACTTCAGACTGCAAAGGAGCATCCAAAATCCTTGTCTTAACATGGTCAGATAAATTCTGATCCTTAAGCCAGGCGTGCCTGCGAAGAACTGAACCAGTGGCAGCCACCCTAGAAGAGGCCTGCACAGCATCAAAACCACACTGTAAAGAATGCTTACCCACCTGTTCAGAGACATGCACCAAATCTCGTAATTCTTTACAGTCAATGCCTTCTGCCAGAGCATCCACCTTAGATTTCAATTGCGAAAGGAGAAAATTTTGATATTTCAACATATGAAACTGGCAATTCAACGCCCTCATAGCTAAGGTAGAAGATGTATAGACTTTCTTTCCCCATCTATCCAAAGCTCTGGCCTCTTTATCTAGAGGAACCGGATTCTTTACAACAGAGGCCTTGACCCCCTTAGGTCCTTGACTAACAGTTTCTGGGTCCGCCCTAGGACTCTTATAGAGATATTTATGAGCCTCAGGCACCCTGTAATACCTATCCGGTTTAACAGGCGCAGGAGGCAGAGAATCAGGATTAAGTGAAGCCTCTGAAAATACATCTTGCACAACATCCAGAACAGGGGGTATAGCTAAGGGCCTATGTTGAGGTAAAAACAAAAATTCCCTAAGCCTTTTCCTTGAATCAGAGAAGTCCTGACCTTCCCACTTAAAATGCTCCCTCATAGAATGAAGTGTCTCTGAAAAAGAAAAATCCTCTGGAGGAGAAGCAGAAGGAGTGGAATCTTCTGCATCAGAATCAGAATAAGGAGAGCACTCCTGCAAGTCTTCAGCCGAAGACTGTGAAACATTCGAAGCCTGCTCAAAACTTTCCAACTCTGGCCCCACCCTAGGCCTCTTCTCAGGAGGGGGCAAAGAACCTCTAATCAGAGTAATCAAATCTTCTGCCATTTTAAGCATGTGCTTCTTAGGCACAGACCCTGCTGAACTAGGACTGACACCAACAGAAGCTAAACCCGGCCTGCCTCTGGAAGAAGCCTTGGAAACAGAAGGAGAGGGTCTAACCACCCTGGGAAGGGAGGGGAGTACAGAAACCTGAGAAGCCCCTTCAGCCTGACCTGCCTCTTGAGAGGCCACATCCTGCAAAATCAAAGTCTCCCCCTGAGACTCTAGAGAAGCCTCCATCGGAACCACCGGTTCCACTGAAGCCTCTAAAGAACCGGCGTCCGGAACAGACGACTCATCTTGCCTGGGTTTAACTGCTTTGTCTTTGCGCTTCTTCGTGGAAGCGGGCGTCGGAGTATCCGACGGCATATTATAATTGCACCGCTTCCCGAAGACCAGCCTAGCACAATCTAACCTTCGCTTAATAGTGCGTTTATTAAACCTAGCACAAAAGCGACACCCGACTACGTCGTGCTCAGGCCCCAAACAAGGAATGCACAAAGAATGATATCCGGTAATACACTGAGGCAAGAAAAAAAACAAAATATTCCCCAACGGGGTACTTAGCCAACTTGGATTCGGTCTGAAACTCCGAACTCGAAAAATTTCAGAACGCCGAACGGCACTTGCAACGCTGCTTCTGCATCGGACCATGCGGCAAAAAAGACTGAGGATATGACGTCGGTCATGCGCATTTGTACCCTGACGTCCTGATGTCAGTTTTAAGCGCCTTGACCGACGTCAGCCTAATACTTTGGTATTCGGGCCGACCGAGGACAGCGGACTACCCATATGCAAGGACTGCAGCAATGTGAGATGAAGAACATCTAGCCATGCCAGCAATAAGGCAGTGAGAAGGGGGGCATGGAGGTTGAACCAGACAACATGGATTTATTATTATGGTGAGTACATAACTTTCTTATCTGATGTTGTCTGCTCTGTCTGGCTTCAACCTGTGGAATGGAGTTCCCAGCCATGAACATCCCCTGGAAGGATATTCCACAACACAATGGAGACAAATGAAGCCCTGGATCTAGACAGAATGCCCAGCTTATAATGTGACAAAAAGGTGTGCTGACCCAACCAAGGAAATCTAGAAAGGAAAGCTGTAGAAGTAGCTACAGTCCTCACTGGACGACCTTTAACTTGTGCAGAAGAGTCTTGCCTTTCAATCAAAATACAGTTTGACAGCCACTAGGATAAAGTCACTTTAGACACAGAAGAGCTCAGCCTGGATTTTGAAAAGGAGACAAACAACTGACTTGATTTCCTGAAAGACTTGGTACAGTCAACACAGAATCTCAACTGCCTGTGAGCATCCAGATAATGTAAAAGATATATATTTGCCTTTGTTGGAAAAATTGGGAAAAAATACAGAAAGATGAATGGAACTCTCAAGGTTATTCTTGGAAGTTACCTTAGGCAGAAAGGAAGGGTTTATAAGAAGACAAACCCTGTCTTTATGGAACACCAAATAAGGGGGTAAAGAATCAAGCGCTTGCAACTCTGAAAGCCTTCTTGTGGAGGTAACTGTCATGAAAAATAAAGCTTTTCAAGGCACACGCTTCAAATCCAAAGAGGCAGAAATTTCAAATGGAGGACCAGCAAGAACCTGTAGAACGAAGGGCAGATCCCACGGAAAGACCGGACAAAATGCCTTTGAGATCTTGAGAGAAGCCAAAGGCACACTATCCCTACAAATGTGAAAGCTTAGTGGATTCCTTCTGAGATGAAGGAAATGTATGAACAACTGCCTGTGAAAGCTTGTGATTTTTGGGCATCAAGACAACTGGAGAAACCATGCTATCAACTTGAGGGACTGAAGACTGGGGGGGATCCAGACCTGATGGATAAGAAGTGAGATCCGGAACGGGATCCAGTACCCAAGAGGGTATTTCAGAAGTGGCCAAATGAAGGGAAACCACATCTGACAGGGTCAAAAGGGGGTGATGAATACCACTGTAGCTCTGCAGAGTGCTGCTTTCTGTAGAAACTTTACCATCATAGGAACTGGGAAATAAGAATAACAAAGTCTGGGAGCCAAGCAAGCACCAGGGCATAGTTGGGTGACTGACCCAGAAGGGGAACAATAGCATAATAGCTGCTACATGTGGCATTGTATGGGGAGGCAAATAGATCACAACACAGAGTGCCAAAATGCTGAAAAATCACAGCAGCCACTGTCGGACTTAGGGACCACTTGTGAGGCAACAAAATGCTCTTGCTGAGGCTGTCTGCCAGAATGTTGGACTTTCCTGGGATATGTATTGCTACCAGAAACCACTGAGAAATAGCCCACTGCCAAACTCTCAGCTTACCAACAGTGAGGATAAGAACTTGTCCCCCCCCCATTTGTTTTATTTGTTTAGATAAAACACTAGCAACATATTTTCCCTCCTGTATTGCAATCACACCCCTGGGAAAGGCATCCTGAAATGCAAGGAGGACTATTTTTATTTCCAGAACAATGATGTGAATGTCAACCTCTTTGGAAGATCAGAACCCTTGAAAATTCTCTCTTCGAAATGCCTCACTCTTGCCCCCGGAGGCTGAATGAGAAGGAATTACAAACGGTCTCCCTTTGGTTATCAAGGGATATTGTAACCACCAGTGAAATCTACTTGTAACACACTTTCATTAACTGTATAGGGAAATCCAAAGGGTGAGTCTGGAAGGACCACTGAACAGCCAAACTAAAGGAACCAGTCTTACTGACACTGTCATATCAGCCAGAAACTTCATAAGTGAGTGAGCCAATAATTTTGTCATTGCAAGCACAGACACAGCCTGAGCCTGAAAACTATGGAGCTCGGAAGCCTGGCGATTTGATGGATTGTGTCTAAATGACACACTATGTACTCAAGAACTGAAAGCTCAGTTTTGGAAAGTTGACTGTAATGCCCAAATTGTTGCACAGTTGGAGTAAGAAGTCCCTGGCCAAGATCACTGAAGCCTTTGTGGGGGGGGGGGGGGGGGGGGGAGGAGATAATCGGCCAGCTATGAAAAGACCTGAAAACCCTGCAGCCGGAGCCAGGCTGCAACCACTGTATGTACTTGGTAAACACCTGGGGGGCTGTGGTGAGACCAAATGGCAGGGCCTTGAACTGGTAATGACTGGTCTCCAGCTGGAAGCAAGCAAACCTCCATTATGCCGGTCTATTTGCATGTGATGGTAAGTGTCCTTGAGGTCTATCAAGCACATGAAATCATCATCCCTCAGAAGATGCAAGACAGATTGCACCATGATCATCTGGAACTTGGTCTTTTTGACAAATTGGTTCAGCTTGCTCAAATCCAAAATTGGTCTGAGGTGATTTGTCTTCTTTGGATCTAAAAAGAACACGGAATAGACCCTAGATCCTATCTAATCTGGTGGGACCTCCTGAATGACTATTTATGAGCAGCTTTTGAATCTCTGCCACTTTGTAGAGCCTCTGATGGGGTGAACATTTGGGAGACATTTTGGGTGAAAGTTTGGGACTTACAAAAAGGAATGTAATAACCTCTGGATACAACTCTCAACACCCACGTGTCCGAGTTGATGGGCTCCCAAACTTTTTGGTGGAGGGCCAGACAACCCCCAACTGTCTCCAGAGAAGAGCAGCAGGGCAACCCTTAAAGAGAGCTGAAATGGCCCACCAGAAACAGCCCCATGGAAGTCATGATTCTGAACACTACCTCTGCCCAGTGGGAGGCAGCTATTATGACCCCTCTGACCTTGGGAGGAACCCTCCAGAGGAGTGTCCTGAAAAGAGAACTGTGACTTCCTGAAAAAAAGACATGCACTCCCTTTTTGATTAGAAAAGGTCCGCTGGTGGTAGTAAAGCATAATCTGATGGCAGACAGAGTTCTTCACGTCTTGTTCACTTCACATCAAGGTGTCCTTAACCTTGGGCCCAAACAAGGAGGACTCAAAGTGGGCAATGATGAAGGATTCTTTGAAACGGTCCACAAAGTTACACAATCACATCCATGCGTGGCACTGTGTTGCTATGCTGGAGCCTGCCACTTAGGATACTCCACTGGCCACATTCAAAATGAATCTCAATGAAATATTGGCAAAGGAAGGCAAGGTGGACAACTTGAGTCTCCAGTGTTTTCAGAGTACACGGAGACTGCTGTGTCTTGAGAGTACTTAAAACTTCACACTAAGTCCAGTTTCAAGCCTTGTCAAGTGAAATAAGTAGTTATGTGCTCTCAATACAAAGATGGACGATTCATAGGAATGCTTTCCCTATCGAATCAGTGCCTCAGACTCCCTGTTCAGGGAGGAGAATCGAGGCGATCACCTCAGAAATCTCCTTTTTGCTGGCTGCCACCACTACAATGGCATCAACGGCCAGACCCTTACTCCAATAAGGCCTGTTTTGGAGGGATGCAAGAACTTTATTCTGGCTTTCTAGGAATGGGCTCCCACTGTGTTGAGCTCCTTCTACACCCTCCAGAATACCAGGGCTATAAAGGCATCCAGAGGGGAAACTACCCAAAGTGCTGGATGGGCCTATACCAAAGGCCTCCCGAAATAATGACTCTTCTGGAGTTCTGTGGTCCAGCCTCCGCACTGGCAAAGTAGATCCAATAAATTGTCAAAAGAAGTGTAATCGCAGAGGGACCTAGCGGAACCCTCTCCCTTCCTTGAGGTCAGTATCCTCGGCGGGAACCCTCTCCCTCCTTGAGGTCAGTATCCTGGCGATACATTTCCAAGAACTTCCTCTTGAACTTTCTCTTCCCAAAAACATCCCATTCTGATGAAGTCAGAGAGAAGGGGAAAAGATACAGGAAGACCCACCACAGGGACAGACTGGAGGCTGGCTGATGTTAGCTGCCCCAGAGCAGAATAACGACTGGCCAAAGGAAATGATGAAAACTGGGAGGGGGGGGGGGAGGCTGCCTGGAGAAATCTGATCCTTCTCGCTGTTTTTTTTTCTTCAAACGCCTTTATTGAATTATCACTTGTGGCATATGCAAATTTACATTCATATAAAAGTAATCAAACTATATTAATATAATAAATATTGTACTTCACATATATTGCTATACATCATCTAAGCTAAGCAACAGATTATTCAATTCTTGACCCTTTTTTTTTTTTTTTTTTTTTTTTTTTTAAACAAGAAACATCTTTATTAACCCATCACTTACTACATAGGCAATCATACATTTATGTAAATGAAAACAAACCATACCAACACAAACCTATTTGGAAGCATTTTATATCACAAACCATACTGACGCACTCCCAGTTGCAAACTTCTTTGCACGAGGACTTAGCCATGAGTAAGAACTATTTATATGTGCACCCCTGTAAGAAGGGAAAGAATCTAAGTATGGTATGGATTGACTACAAAAAAGCATTTGATAGTATCCCACATTCATGGACAAAAGAGTGCTTAAAAATGTATAAGATACACTCTACAATGATTGACTACACTACAGTAACCATGAAACAGTGGCAGACCACTTTGCAATTAAGCCATGATAAAGGACAGATTATCATCCCAGGGATAAAAATTCAAAGGGGGATATTAGAAGGTGACTCTGTCACTGTTGCTATTCTGCCTTCACATTAACATTAATCAATTAAACTGTTGACTTAACAGCTTAGGCCATGGCTACAGTTTTGCTCCTAGAAAACAACAAAGTCTAATGACTTCTCATCTTCTCTTTGTCGATGATTTAAAACTGTATAGCTCATCAGATGAGGAACTGAAAGCACAGCTGCGGGTTGTCAACATTTTTTCAGATTATATTGGAATGTCATTTGGTTTTGATAAATGTGTAAAAGCAACCTTTAAAAAGTAAAACTGCAGCACCAGGAAAACATCAGTTTGGGACAAGAATGTGATATAAAAGAACATGAGCAAGAGGGAGTATATAAATACTTAGGAACTGATGAAGGATCAGCAATAAAACATGAACAAATGCGAATAAAGCTTAGTTAGGAGTACTTTAGAAGACTTAAATTAATCCTGAAAACAGCACTGACATCTAGGAACAAGATCCAAGCCATAAATCAATTTGCTCTTCCTGTCCTAAATTATAGTTTTGGAGTGACTGACTGGCCCCTAAAAGTCTTGGATAGATTGGATATTAAAACAAGAAGGATGCTTCATGCTTACCAAATGATTTATAAAAATCAGTGTATACCAAGATTATATATTCCCCATTCCGAAGGAGGGATGGGCCTCCTTGAAATTGATTACATGTATAGATCTGCAATAGCGGGACTCAACACATATTGACCTCACAAGATCAAAATGTAGTGAAAGCTTTGAAACATGAGGAGAACAAATCTAAGGTAATGTCTCTGCTTAATTTAGCAGAAGCATATCAACGTCAACCAGGAATGGAAATCAAACCAGAAGTAGATAAAAACCAGGCAGCAACTGAATGTGCTAAAAAACAAAAGAAAGAATATAAAGTGAAGGACAAGATGAGAAGGCAAGAAATGTGGGAAAAAAAACAAATATAGTTGCAAGTATAGAAAACTTCCCGAAGAGGCTCATGCTGATCCAGAACGAACACAGGAATGGTTAAGGAAAGGCAAATTCACATCAAGAAATGGCAGTTTAATATTGGCAGCCCAAGATAGTGTGCTATGTACAGACTGGTTTACAAAGTCCATTGAATATGTGGGAGAAACAGACATATGTAGGTTTTGTAAAACCAAATTGGAAACAGTCACACACCTTGTTGCTGGTTGCGACGTACTAATGGCAGAGGGACTGTATACTAAAAGGCATAATGTGGCGAGACTGTTACACTTGAGATTGTGCAAACATTATGGTATCAAAGTGGCTGAAAAAACACTGGAACCATGAGCCACAAAGAATCATAGAAAATGATGAAGTTTATATCACACGGGATCACCCAATACCAACAGTTCAAAAGATAGATGCTAGAAAACTGGATATAGCGGTCCAAGAAAAGAAGACAAAAGTAGCATTGATCATTTGAATCGCCACACCTAGTGACTACAGTGTCTTGTGTACAGAGAGACGCAAAGTCATAAAATACCTTGATCTGCAGGCAGAAATGAGAGCCATACGGAAGAAAGATACACAGACAGTTCCAATAGTACAAGGAGCAACTGGTCTTATAAAAAAAGAATTTACAATCGTATTTAGATATGTTACCAATTCATGTAACACCATACGAATTGCAGGAGTAGTCACTAATGGGCACGTTGCAGGTGCTGCGAACAGCACTAATGGCCAACATCAAAGATTGAAACAATACTAATTTCATGAACTTTAAAAGTACTTTGACTTAGGAATGGGGTTCATTCCAGTCATCATATTAGAAACCCAGAAGATTTAGAGAAATTTAAAAATTACAAACATCATGCATCACTTATAATCTACCCAGTCTTTCTCACTCAAACATTATATAGCTCATTATAGTCCTGCCACCCTTTAGACCTCATTCCTCCCTTGTATTTGTTCCCACAATTCCCATTTTGTTTCCTATGTACTTTGCTCCTGCCCTTTTCTAAAGATCTCAATTCCAGTTATTTTATCTCTGTTACTATATTCACTACTTCCGGTATGGTTGGTTTAGATTTTGATTTCCATTTTCTAGTAATTGCTTTTTGGCAGCCAACATTATTAGACACAGCAAGGCCTTACCATGTCTAGGCAATTCTGATTCTGTATCATAGCTCAGAAAAATCATCTCCCTCGTAAGACCAATGTGCCCACCCAGCATCTGACAGTGCATCCCTCAGGGAATCCTTAAAGTCCGCCAATGCACTGCACTCCCAGAAAATATGTTCCAATAACTTCTTTCTTCTCCTTCATACCTCTAACACGTACTGTCTGCCGGAAGAAAAAATTCTCTGGAGTCTACATAGATATTTTTATACCCAAAGTAAACATTTCCAGGCAAAAATCCTATATCTTCTAGACTTTGTTACATATTTGGGAGACATCCATATATTATCCCATTGTTTCTTTGTGAATTGCTTATCCAATCTCTCTTTCCCCTCCTTTCTAACCTCCTGATTGATTCTTACTGCTATCATGCAATATTTTATATGCTGTACTAATTATTCCTTTTTTAATAGCAGCTTCTGTTCTAGATTCTATTAAAAACTCTACCAGTGCTGGTCTTTCGTTTAGGAGCCCCCCCTATTTCTTTCTCTTTGCCTATACTCTGATATCAATCCCTAATAGGGAAGGCAATCTCTAACCTGCAGTCCAAACAAATTTTTGGTGTCTTCTCATTCTATCATCTTTCCTCTCTAGTTATTTGCTCCCAATACCTTGGTTCCTTTGATAATTTTCTCCAATAAGTTATGGCCCCCTCTTGCCTATTGTCTGTATCCCTAATTGCAATCATCCCTGTCAGCAAAATCTCCTTTCTCAATTACCGTGTTGGTTTAGATCTTAGAATACTTTTTGCTACTTTATGGATATAACATTCTGCAAGATTGTTATTCTTCTTAAAGGCCTGCATCCAAAATCCCAGTCTCTTTGTTTCTCGAGATTACTTCGTGTTTCATCATCATCTCTTTCCACTTTGAATTATAGTTTTCGACTTGTGCCATGTACAGGAGTCTTAACTGTGTAGCTCTGAAATACCCCTTCAAATACACGTTCTAATAGGAAGAATCATTTTATCCCACTTAAATCTTGCTGTCTTCCCCTCCCAGATAAAGTCCATCAGCTCTTTATTAACTACTACCCACAACTTCTCTTCTGGTGGATAAAAATATGCCTGACCTGTATATAAGACCAAAGGGACTAAAAACATTTTGACTACTTGTATTTTACTATCCATATCCATATAACAAAGCTTCCATTTTCTTTATTATTTTTTGTTTAGTCTCTTCCTGCATATCTATAGCTTCCTCACTAGAATCATATTTAACCCATACTCCTAAATATTTAATTTTATCACGTCCCCATAAATATGGGTATTCCTGAACCAGTTCATGTGTGTGCATACATTTACCGCCATTGCCTTTGTTTTAGCTTCATTAATTCTGTATCCTGAAAAAATCTGAAATTGTCTCAAAATGTTCCACAACACTGTAATGTCTTTTTCTGGTTTTGTTGGGTAAAAAATAATATCACATGCAAACAAAGCCAGCTTTTCTTGACTACCATACCAGTTATTTCCTTGAATTTCTAGATCCCTTATTTTCTTTGCCAATGTTTCAAAACATAATGCAAATAATAAAGGGGAAAGAAGACACCCTGTCTGGTTCCTCTGTTCCAAGCAGAAATTATAAGAGAGGACCCCATCCACTTTAATTTTCACCTCTGATCCCTCATATATTCTCCTAATCAACCTTATACATTTTTTTCAGTAAATGCAAATGCTTCTAATACCCTGCTCATATAGTCCCAGCTTACTCTGTCAAATACTTTTTCTGCATCAAGATCCACCAGCAACAGTGGTATTTTCTTACATTCTGCTTTCCTCTGGATCATCAATGTTCTGTTAATGTTTGCCTTCACTCCACAAAACCACACTGATCCATATCTATCAGTTTTGGCATTACTTTTGCCATTCTTTTAGCCATTATAGACATTAACATTTTATAATCATGGTTTAGTACTGAAATGGGCATGTATGAAGCTGGATCGGATGGATCTTTACCCTCTTTAGATATTACAGCTGCCACTGCTTTTTTTCCAGGATGGTGGTATTTCTCCTCCTAAGATACCATTAAGCAAAACCTTCCAGATCTTTATCAGTTTTTTACTCCTAGCTTCCAAACTTCCACAGGAATACCCATCTATTCCTGGGGACTTTCCTGTAGATTGGTTATACATCACAATTTTTATCTAATCTCCTCCTATCCTGTTAGCAATTGAGCTTCAGCTAACCCAAGCCTTGGCATATTTAATTATTCCATAAACATTTCCATTTGCATCTTTTCTTGATTTTCATATTTCTCTGCTTTATAGAAACTCCCATAGAAGTTTCAAAATATTTCTAATACCTCTACAGGATCTCGTTACCTTCTTTGTTATAGGCTCCTCAAGGCTGGCAACAGCCCTTTCTGCTTTCTGTTGCCTGAATCCTTGTGCTAAAAGTGTTTGTGCTCTAGTGTTATCAACAAACCGTTGCTTAACAGCAATCTTGCTAAGCTAGTGCATATTAGAGGTAATCCCTTATTTTCTGCCTATCATTCTTCTGTTGATCCTCTTCTTGTTTAATGAGATTTCCCCTATTCTGCAATACTTTTAACATCTGCCAGTCCTTCTAAGCAATTCTTGTTACTTCATAACCATAGCTCCCTTTCTTTAATTTCCACTCAAAAAACTCCACCTTAATTTTATCCCACTCCCTAGCTATATTTTCAGAAGAAATTTCTATCCTCTCTAACAGCTCCTGAATAATCTCCACTACCCATTTCTTAAATTCATCTCTTTTCAACAGATAGTTGGGAAAGCACTAATGTCTAATTTTTATTTCATTACCCTGTGCTTTTATTTTAGCTATTATTGGCGCATAATCCAAAACAGTTATTGGGTGGGTAGAAGATCTTCAATTAATTGCATATGTGAAATTTAAATTCTATCTAGTTTAGCCCAGTTTTTATATCTTGGGGAATAATATGTAAATTCATTCCGAACTCCTATTACTGAATTCACTTTTTCCATGCCATTTCTTCAAAGATTTACCCTCCTTTGTTATATTTTGCTTTCTTGCCCCCCCCCCCCCCAGACACTACTACAAATCAAATTCCAGTCCCTACCTATAAGTAATATTCCTTGCTGAAAGCTGATTATTTCTCCTAGAATTTTCTGATGAAGTCAACTGGTACTGACAAAAGCGCTAAACCTTATCTGCAATAAATTTTATCTGAGGACTCACAACATTAGTGCTTTTTCTTTGGTTTTCAAGTTTTCTATCTGAGCACTATTGCATCACTTTTTTGGTTTTGGTTCTCCCAGAATTTTCTTAAGCTCCATTATAGCAGCTTTAGGTGGAGTGTAAATACATGCCAATACCTTGCCAGCAGCCCCTTAGCACTACAGATCTGCCATCATCTTTTTTATCTTCTTCTGTCACCATTGGAGCTCCTCTTGCAATTAATATAAGTACTCCTCTTTTCCTTTGTCCTAGGTACTCCGCTGAGTAACCATCCTGAAAACCTTACTTTATCAAATTCACATGTTCAGTCCTTTTTAAGCAAGTCTCCTGTAACACATCTATTTGCACTCTACATTTTTAATATAGTTTACTACTATTTCTTGTTTGTATTTATCTGCGAGGCCATTTACATTTAAAGATATTAAAGAAAGCATCATTGTATTAAAAAGTTATTATTCACACCTTTTATGTACAGCACCTTTTTTGTTAAATGTCTTGTTCCAACTTGTGTTACATGCATACACTTTTTGGCAAGTTGAACTTTTATACAGTTGTTTCTTGTCATATACACTTGAGCCTATGACACATCTTATAAAACTTTTTGTTTTACTGAAAGCCCTCAAACAAAAAAGCACACTCCAATACCCCCCTAATAATAGTAACACACAAAACAATGTACACCTTCAAATACAGAAGTTTTACCTTCCTAATAGGAACAAAAGTCGCAAACTGACAACCACACTCACAGACTCTGACCCTTCTCTGTAGAGGAGAAAATCCTCTCTACAATATCGAAAGCTGAGGTGGAGGCAGGCCTCTTGGATCCAAGGGTCCTGGAACCTGAGAGTACCAAAGACAACCTTGAACATAAGGGAGCTGCACCTAAACCAGACATTGAGATCAGAGCCGAGCTGTTCAAAGCTGAAGCCCTGAGAGGAAGTGACCCTTATACAGAAACTCCAGCTTCGAAGCAAAGACTCTGAGGCACGGACAACCCCGAACAAGTCAGGGTTGAGGTTACAAAAGAACAGGATGGAGTCGACAATGGACAAGCCATTGAATCCAAGGTCTTCAGGGTTGGCTGTGTTTCCACCCTGTAGCTTGGATCCAAAGGGGCCAAAGGAGGATGCCAGAAAGATGGAGCCCTGCGTCCTGGTGCCAAGCCCGGACATGAGGGGATAAGGCCTAATTGCATCTGTGCCTGCAAGAACCACCTCATCAGATGCTCCAGATCGCTACTTTTGATGTGGACCTTGCTGACCAAATGGAAGAAACCAGCAAAAATAGCTTGAAAGGTCTATGGAAAGAGGATCCCGCAAGCAGGATCCAAGCAGGAGAGGCCTTGAACTGCTGCAGGGACAATGAAAATTCTGGCAATCGAAGAGGAGGAATGCTAGGAGAAAAGGGAGAAGCCACCCTACTTGAAAATGCCCCTGTGACCAGGAAAGAGCTCAGAATGCTTGGACTCAGAGAAACGGTCTTGCTTGGTTTGGGCATCGAAGATGATCAGCACTGGGACATCAGAGCTGATGTCAGCACAAGGGCTGCCGGAGAAGCAAAATGTCAGGGAAACCTTCAGATCCAGTGACCCCAAGGGAGCAGTTCTAGTTGTGGAGGATGAAGCAAACTGCTTACACTCCCTTTTAGCCTGCTTAGAGTATCATGGCTGGGACTTCTTGGACCCAGTCTTAGGATCCGGGGAGAAGACATTCTAGAAGAAGGAAGCCAGAAGGTAGAAACCATTTCAAAACAAGCTTGGCCCTATAATCACAGATACCTGAAGTGCCAAAACTCTCACTAATGCAGCATCCTGAATTCAGGTGCCCTGGACCCAAACAGTATACACATTTTAGGTAAGCATCCTGGGAGGCAACTTGTGCCTGCAGGACACACACTCTTTAAAATGCTTATCCATCTAAAAAAAAAAAAAAAAAAAAAAAAACAGCCTACCAAAAACTACAGCACAATAACACTAAGAAACACTACAAAAAAAATAATGACCAACAGGTAAAAAGATAGGGGAGGGCAGAGGGGCAACAGACACTACCTAACCAACACTACCAGAACAATATGAATGACTTACAGGGGTAAGGGAAGAAAAAATTCTTATCATAAATACTGCGCTAACTCTTCAAATACAAGAGTAAAACAAAGCCAAAGACCAAGCTACAGACATGAATGGCAGCAAACTAGATATGGAGAGTTAATGGAGGAACAGGGGGGGTTATGGGCAAGGAAGCAGAGCCAAGCAGGCCAATATCAAACTGTCCAGTGTCAGAGCTAAGTCGATCCAAAGTCCCACTAGTTGAAGCCAGATTGAGCAGACAACATCAGATGCATGTCTCTTAACTACACTTGTAGCACATGAAACAAACAATCTGTACTACAGTTATCAAAACAGTATCTCAGAACTTAAAAAGAAACTACTGTTGCATTACTTGTTATTTATTGTACATTTTGTTAACTAGGATAGTCTCACAAGACATAGCCTATTTTTTGGAAAGGTGTAAGGTAATATTCATAATTCCAAGGGGGAATTTGGTTAGAAATCATGGAAATTCCCCTAATCTTTTTATACATTTTATGAGAAAAGAAAAAGATGAGATAAACAAAATATTAATGACAGCTTTATTTTATTTTATGGAAAGAGAAAAGTCAAAATGTAATGTACAACAGTAAGTAGGAAATTAGCAAAGTTGTATTTATTAGCTTGTTTTTGTTTACTGAGAACGTCTGACTGATTTACAAAGTCCATTTTCAGTGGAGGTCAGAACAGAAATGCTCAAAGACGTAAAAGGTATACAACATAAAGTCTAAAACTATGAAGAAAGAAAGTATACAAAAATAATGAAATTCGTTAAAATGAAATAAATAGAAAAGTTTAGTGAAGTAATTAAACTTACCATGACAGTAGATGTTCTAACAGCTTAGGCTAATAAAATAGTTATCTATGTGGGTTATTATCCTTGCCTAGGATACGACTTCTGGCCAGCTTTCAAAGCTTTAGGGCAACCTTCCAAGCACCTGAACTGCCCCCGATTCAAGCAAAGCCATATAAAAGGCAATTTGAGCACCAAAAAGCTTCAGAGATTACTTGCCCCAAGAAGGGAGGCTAAATCCCTGAAAGGAAAAAAGCTAGGAAAAACCAAACAACGAGCAACATCACAAGGTTATATGCATCCACACCCTGTAAATAAAAAAAAAAAAAAAACAGAATTGGAAGGAGGGGACTGCAACAGTGATCTATTAGAAAACTGACAGTTATGGTAAGTTTACTTACATAACTGTACTATATTCAACATTTACATCACTGCTGCAGTAAACTAAGTTGTTTTGGTAGAATATAAATTTATAGGGAGGAGGAGGAAAGAATCAAAGAGCCCCTGGAGAATGGTCTTAGCAAAAACGGCTCTGGACCTGAAAAAGGAATCCAGTTTGTAATGCTTTGAGAAAGTATTACACAGGACCAAGTTGCTGCCTCTAGAATACTTCGAGTCCACTCCCCTCCTAAAAAAAAAAAAAAAAAAAAAAAAAAAAAAAAAAACACACATGAAACCAGTGACATGGTAGAATGGGCCCTAAACCTACCTGGAAGTGGCTTATCATGGTAATCTTAGCAAAAAGAAATAGCAAGCGACAGCTCTCTCAAAACTGTCCATTATGACAATGGCTGCAATGATCTTACTTTCATTGGAAACAAACAGCTGATCAGATTTCCTAAAAGGTTTAGTTCTGTCCAAGCACTAAATGAGCTGCCAGGGGACAACCGTACTTTTTAAAAAAATTTTTCCCCTTGTTGTTAGGTTCTAGAAAAAGTAGAGATAAATTAATGGTCTGGATTAAAGTAAACTCTAAAACTACTTAAGGCGTCAAAGGGAGGCTTGGTTCTCAAAAAAAAAAAAAAAAAAAAAAAAAAAAAAAAAACATAAGCTTATGAAAAATGAGGCAGGATTGGCCTACTATAAATGCTTGTAGTTCAGATACCCTTCTAGAAGTTAAAGCTATAGGCAACAGTTTTCCATGTTAAGAATTTCCATCTGAACCTGCTCATCGGGCTGATTTGAAGCGTCAAGTTTCTCAAGCACAAATTTAAGATTCCAAAAAAAAAAAGTGTCTCTCATTTTCTAGATGGGGAGCTATGCAAGACCCCTTTCAAAAAAATGGTCAACTTAACTACATGCAGAAAGGGTGATCCAAGGGCAGACATGCAGAAATGGCCAAAAGATAAATCTTGTTAGAGGAAGAATAATAAAAAAAGAGAGGACAATAACTCACATAAATTATCAAGAACTAGAGACAAGGGTTCAGATCTTAGAATGGCACCAAGTAGAAAATATAAAAAAATATATATAGCTTTCTACTAGTACTTTTTTTTTGGCTGGCACAAGCACATCCACAGAAAAAAGATGCCTAAAAAGAATTAAAACTATTATCCAGGCATTCAACTGAAGAGTATTCAGGCTGGGGTGTTATCAAATGACTCTTGTTTTGTGTAGATAAATCCAGTCTATGAGGAAGCTTGTGGTAATTACCCTTGGCCAATTTCAAAATGTCTGCCAAGGAATGCTTGAAATGAATCCTGGAGTAGAATTTCTTTGTCTGTTCTGAAAGGAAGAAACACGATCTATATGAGGTATTCTCCACAGTTAAATCAATTCCTGAAAGACCCCCTAGGTGTAGTTTCCAACTGTGAGGGTCAATTCCTGGTCCTGATGAGTCTGCTACAAAGGTTTCCTCTGACACAATGTATGAAGCTTGAAGGATCAAACTGAGCTGACTTGCTACCTCCCAGGTAATCGCAGCAAGCATGCAAAGGGGATACGATTTGGTACCCAATTTATGGACCACATGACAGTGGTATTGTCTGTGATACTTTGCAGAGGTCCTGGGAAAAATCAATGATTTTAAGACTTTTAATGCATTGATTATTGTACTTTTGTTTGTCACTGGAGTTCCACAGGCATTGCACTTTTGCCCATTTTGAAACAGCTCTCTAAACAAAGCCTGAAACATATACTGTGACTGACTGAAGGGGGAAAGGCATACATGGATTGGGGGTTAACTAATCCACCCACCAATGTACCACCCTCTTGACAAATCCTAAAAATAAAATCTGAAAAAGATAAGAGGTATTGATGAGGAGTTAAGACAGATCTGAGGTACCACTGAATTCTCCTCCGGTTAAGTCTGACAAAGGGTATCACGGGAATCACAGAAGCCACGAAACATAGAATCTTCAGAAATTCCCTGGCAGAAGCCTGAAATTGGCTGGAAAAGTCAAGGAAGAGCTCCTTGTTCTGTTATGACATGTCCAATGGAAAAGCTCTTCCCATAGATGAATCTAGAATATATCCTAGAAACTACAGAGTAAAAAGGGATGACAGATGCTTTTTGCAACTTCAGCAGAAACCCCAAAATGAATAGGAGTTTTATGACCTATGTTAGGGAATCCTTGGAGAAGTGGCAGGAAGTACATAACAAAAGAACAAGCCCTATGCAGAAAAATTACATTTTTTTTGAAAAAGATGCCTTAGTATAATGGATTACAAAGGATTTTACAAAAGGAAGACCACAGGTTCATAGGAAATGAAAAACATTTTTCTTCACAAAAATGGCATCAAATAAGCGGAATGCCTTACCAGCAGATGAAGGTACGTTTTGGACTTAACTCCTGGAAGAGTGGTAAGTGCTTAGAATTGGTGCACAATGTCAACACCACACACACACACACACACACACACACACACACACACACCCCAAATGGAGACGGCTGTCTTTGGATACTTGAAATCATGGTTTACTACCACCCTCAGAAGAAAAAAAGAATCTTAAAAAAAGAATCCCCAAACTAGTTATAGCACAGTCCTCTGCCCTATCTCTACTGGATCTGACTGCTGCTCTGGTGAGTCAGGAACCCCATAACACAGCCAGAAGAAATATGAAAATGCAGGTAAAGAACTTCTTTAATGCAATATATAGACTCTGCCAGTGGCAGCTCAATTTAGGTTACTAGGTAAGCACAGGTGATCAGGAAATAGCAATGAACAACTTGGAAGATGAGAGGTTATACACAGGTGGTCAGGAAACAGCTGTAAGCAATTTGAAAGATGAATGGTTATACTGCTTTTTTAGCCTAAGCAGTAGGCTTGTCTTGAGGACTGCAAAGGAGGAGAAAAAAAAAAACAAAGAAATATTTTTAAAGTACGGACAGCGCAGTGGTGCAGCGATAGTGTTGCCTCACAGAAAGAGGTTCCCCTGTTAGATTCTCAGCTGCGGTGCCTTCTGTGCAGAGTCTGCAAGTCCTCCCTGCGCTCCGGGTATTCCAGTTTCCTCCCACGCTACAAAGACGTACATCTGGAGAGTTTCTTCCCGGGCCTCCGCTGAAAATGGGCTTCGTTCCAAGTCAGACTTTCCCGGTAAACAAATGTTAAATAAAATAAATAAAAAGTAAAGCAGAGGGGTGCTTCTCATCAGAGCTGTTATGCATAACTTAAAAAGCTCAACCACAACCATCTTTGGTGATTATGATAATAAGCCACATACGGGGGAAGGATTCACTTCTAAGGTTCTTTTAAAAATGCACAAAAAATTAACTACTGCATTTGAAAATTACCTGCAAAGAAATGGTACAGCTCCTTCTGACACAGTTACAAAGTGGAAGATTCGTACTAAAATTTCAACAGGAATATCTGTTCCCCAGCAGTTTGGGCCGATCTCTGACTGGTGAACTGGTGAGCCCTGAGGTACAGTGGCGACCTGCCCTTCCAAGGGTCCTAAAGCATCGTCTCTGGGTTGTGTATCTTTCACCTTTTTAGCTTTTCTGTTGGTTTTTATCACAGTTCTTGACTTCTGAATTGAAGTTTTTCCTTTTCTTTTTCTGGCTGATTTCTTCCTTTTGGCAAACAGTTTGGAGGTCCTTTCAGATTCACTATCCTGCAAGTTGGAAATTACCAGTAACATATCGCGGTCTGTGTTCTGGACAAAATATTCAGGTACAGCTTTCTTAGCTATTTTCCGTTTTTTCTTTCGTTTATGTTTCATTTTAAGGGGGGACCTGGACCTGTTTTTTGCACGCTCTATGTTTAATTTCCTTTTTCTAGAAGTTTTATTTCCTGCAACAGGCTGCTGAGTTGGCCCTGGGTCACAAGAAGATTCTCCCTTCATTACTTCGGACAAACCTACTGAAAAGTAATTTTTTCCATCTGTGCTACCTGGTAGAGACTCATTCATTCTGTCTGCATTACCCACGGAAGACTTGTTCATTTCCTCTGCATTACTTGGAAAAGAGTCGTTCATTTCTCCTGTGAAATACAATGCCAAATCTTCTTCCATATCCTGAAGTACTTGACAAAGAATCAACGTCCTACCAAATGGAACAAAAGCATTATTAAAAAGCACACAAACATATCAGCAGGAATACTAGTGCGACACTACACATGTAGTAACATGAAGAAATCTCCACTGGCCAGAGAACAGTAAAATAATTTTACTCTGCTCTGCAACTTATTTCAGTTACTTATTTAGTCATTTGTTAACTGGGTAACAAGGCTAGTCCAAGGACCCTTTTTCAGTAATAACTCAGGCAAAAGGCACAAATAATGAGAACAGTTAGTATTTTAAATAATTTGAAACAATGTGCAACTTACAAAAACAGGTAAACTATTCCTACACTTCTATGGCACGTAATCAGTTAATGTGAAAAAAAAGGACCACAAATTAAACTGCAAGAATTTTAAAACATAAATACTACAATACAAAATTGCAAAAGTGTAAGCTGGAGTACTTCACTAAGTTTAATTAAAGACCCAGAAAATGATGAGGAGCATGTCAGGTTGCCAAAAGGTAGTTTCAGTGAACATAAAATGATCAAAGTTCGACTATATTTAAGGACAGTGGAGTTTGCCTTTTTCTCTGCGGTTGTGCAACCCTGGAGCTGGTATGTATATAAAGTTGAGGAGGTGTATAAGGTTTGTTCACTGAAAGCAATTTCGGCAAACATTTTTCAGTGTTTATGTTAACTGTCCTGTACAAAACACTATTAACCACTGTTTTGATAACAGTTAATTTATAATAACCTGGAAGATGCGACACCGATTTTGTTGTAAATACCCATAATGTTTCATATCTACTGTGGTTAAAGCAAATAATTTCAGGTGGCCATAACAATTCTTATGCTATCTCTAACCTACTGACTACATGAATGAAACCTTTCTAATGTTACTGTTTCGTACTTCTGCAATCTTGGAGGATACCCAGTAGAAGAGAAATGTAGTTTAAAAGCAAGTGAAGGACAGTGATCTAGGTTTATTAAAATTGGAAAGCATGAATGGTCTCTTGCTGAAATGAGTAGCTATTTTGCCTTGTTATAACAAGAGATTATGATGTTCAGTGGTTTCTGACAGCAGTATAAACCTATATATTTTGTTAAAGGTAAGTGCAACTGTTTTAAGACAAATTCAGTTTCAAGTCTTACTCAAGCTTTGGAATCAAAACTCTAATTCCGACGACTCTCCTAATTCGAGGGTATAGGAAGATACCAAATTTATACTTAATGCACAGTGGCTGTTTTACTCAGAAACTACTGTATGTAGAATAAATCTTGTTGTAAAACATTGACTGTGGTCTAGATGGTGTTACAGTAAAAACTGAAACAGCATAGTGTTATGTGAATCACCTATGAAGGAATAAAAGAAAGGTTAGAAGCCCACAACATCAGAGACTTTTACTTTTCATAGTGAACAATTCTGAAGCCTTGAGGGGAAACTCTTGATGAATCCTTTCTAGAGAAGGCTATGGAAAAATAGCAGACAAATCAATGGATGCCCGATGGATCTACATAAAAGAGTACCTGGAGCCAAACTGTGAATTTTTATTTCCCAAAGTACTACAAGCCTAACTGGACTGCGGTGGTGGTGCTGCGGTAGCGTTGTCACGTTCGATTCTCAGCTAGAGCGTCTTCTGTGTGGAGATATGCGTGAATGGGCGTACCTTCGTCGAAGGTTGTGCGTCAGAGCTGGCAACTCGGTACATAAAAATCTACTGCCAATCATTAGCGGACCGGAGTTCCACTGTGGCGACCCCTTAGCAGGGAAAAAGCCGAAAGACACAACTACAAGCCTAACTGGATGTGCTCTGGGATTAAAAGGCAGCTTTATCACAGTTGCAGTACTAAGCCTATGAACAAGTACGGGATGCTGTGCTTGGAAGCAGAACCATTTGACCCTGGACAGTTCGACCCCAATGCAATTGTATACACTTTCTTGTTTAAATTTACATTTATTGTCTATGGGAGTAGCTAGTGGACAGTTTGACCCCAATTATATAAAAAAAAGTTTTTAAAGTTTTATAAATGCATTTTATTGCTCGACATATCAATCATGATTTTTGTTTCACTGAAATTTAATATATTTAACTTTTTCCTATGTAAATGTTAATTTAACATTTTATTTAATTTGCAAATATAATTTAATTAATAAGTTTTTAACTTAACTTTAAAATCAATATTATTTAACATTGCAAACATTATTATTTTAAATTAACGTTAATAATATGCATTTCAAATGCAAACGTTTTAAAAAGTCATATATCCTCATGACTTTTTTTTTTTTTTTGGAGGTAATCTTTGACATTTTCTCAGCAACTATGTGGATGCATGAGCAGTATATAACATTTTTTCTTCTTTATGTCAAAATATCTGTGGCTTATTTTTTTCTTGCTTTGCCATTTAAGTGGGGTCAAACCGTCCCATACCCCTGTGCTTTACTGAAATTGTAAAAGTGGCATAGCAAAGACAGAACTGTATTGTAAGCAATCAGTCATAAGTTAAGCAAAAGTTGCTTGCTTCCTTTTAAGATTAAAATGAAGTCTGTGTTGATCTTTTCACTGTAAATAAACTGCAGAAACTGTGTCCGGTGTATTACATCAGCTGCAATGGTGATTTTTAACAGGCATCACTTGGTCAATATTGTACCAAATTACACATTTTTTTCTATTTCTGCATCACGGCTTGCAAGTGCAGAAACACCTTGAATTCATTAGCCCCCCCCCCCCCCCCCCCCGAAAAGAGAGAGAGCTTTTTTCTTTTACTTTCTGCAAGTGAACTGGTACATTTTGCATAGATGCTATCTTACAGCCATACGCAAAAATAGAGCAATACACTCTAGCTCTTCAGGAATAGCCAGTGTACTGCCCACCCCAAAGATCACGGAGTAAGAATAGTGATATTGAAGCATGCTTTGTTGCTTTGAAAAGATATGCTACCTATAAGAATAAGAAATGGGTTCAGTCCAACTGAACTAAAATTTTGTCTTTTCAACTCACAGGGAAAGCACTAGTTTATAAATAAGGTGGTGTACTGACTATGACCCAGGCAAACAGGGTTCTGTAAGCAGCACTAGAGGGGAGTGAAGAGACATTCCTACTCACCTCTCCCAGGGGACAGAAGGGGTTTGTGCACATTTGGCGTCTCACTAAGTAGTGAAATTGCCACAGTGGAGCTGGAAAAACCCCAACTTGTACCACACAGTGAGTGTCCTCTTTTGGAAGTGCTTGCCTTGCTGAGAAAACCTATTTGGACTCCTGAAAGAGGTACCCAAACAAGTTTGCATCATATTTTGCTAATAGGATTAAAAAGGTGCGCAACCCCGTGAAATAACTTTCCTCTTTTATCATACCTTTTATAATCCTCAGCAGAGAAAGGATCAAATAACATCTCTTTATACAGGGGAGTGTTCAAGATCCCAGCTTTGACATCCAGTGGTAAATCCAGAGGATGTAGCCAGACAACTCTTCTCATCAACAGACCCCATAGCAGCTGCTCTAAAAGAACACCAACAATGTCATAAACACATCTCAGAAAACGTTTGGTTATCTGAAACACAAGGACTTCAGAAATGTCTCTGAAGAAGGAAGGTCAGCAATTAAATTTACCCATGCTGACAAAAGGACCCATAAAAATGAATTTAAGGGCCTGTTGCTCTTACATAATTTACCACAATTTCTGAGGGCTGGCAGCTGACTGCCAGGTAAATTGCTGGCTGCAAAGAAGGCATCCTCAAAAGGCTAACAGCAAAACTTTCCTGAGATTCTAGTATTACTTCTTGTTTCCATTTAAAGCCTGAAAGTCCTTATATAAACCTTTAGCAAAGCCCAGGCAATTCTCCTTATCTGCTTTAGGAGAAGAAAATGTCTATTTTTTTCCCCGGGATACCACTTCCCCCACAAAAAAGAGCAGCATTCAGGTGATCTCTTACCCAAAATGAAGATCCACAGAGCAAGAGTGGTTCTCCCCTAACTGAAAAGAGCAACTGAATAGCCACAGAGGAAGTGCCTGCCTCTTGGTACTTAGTGGCTTCCCAAGGAGCACCAAGGGACTGAGAGAAAATACAGAGCAGTCCAAAGAACAATGCCCACAGAAGTATCATCCACCTGTGGCTAAAGTGAAGAAAGGAAGCTGGAATAAAGACTAAAACCTCCTCATTGTGACTCAGAGGATCAACAGTGCTAACTGGACCCAAGGCTAAGACCTAGCCACAAAAGGTGCCTGGCAAGTGGACAACAGAGCCTTGAAGACTTGGCCTTGCCTCATGACTGAAACGTTAATCTTTGGAGGTAAAATTGTTTAGTGGCAGATATCAAACACTATCCCCAGCCCAATGCAACCAATTTTGACAGAAAAATAATACTTATATATATATATATATTTTTTTTACATAGAATCTCCTTTTTACCTATAGGGATTCCTATCAACGGAAAAAAAATGTCTTGCCTCCTGACAGAAAAGTTAAGCTTTGAGGTAATAAGCTTTAGTAACAATTGCCAAACTGTTTCTAGTCCCCATCAAGCAATTTTAACAATTAGAAAAATAACTCAAAAAAGTAATGATTTACAAGGTAATCAGGAAAAATATGCTTTCAGGTAAAAGTCTTTAATGACAACCTCAAAAACACAAATCCTAGCCACTTAGTCACACTACTTAACATAGAAGTAATTTTTTTCACACATGAAATAGTTATTTGCAAGGCATTCCCTTCAGAGAACCATGATCAAAAACATATGATTACGAGATAAAGCTTTCAGTGACAACCAATAAAAAGTCCAGTTGTAACCTTTAGGGTATTTATTTTTTGACAGAAAAACACTTTTCTCCACAAAAAATTATGGAGTGGAAGGCAACTTCCAATGGGGCATTCATCTACCCAGCCTTGGAGAAAGGCTAGGTGACCATCAATTACCCGAAGCCTGCAGGGAAAACCGCACTTCATCAGCAAGAATGTCCTAATATTTTGGCATCCTTGCCAATGATTTTATATGACTTTCCTTGAACTGTACAGTTGCTAGTGCCCATGGAATGTGGTCTAAAGCTCTGGAAACTAGTCTGATCCTTAGCAGGATGTCCCATGTAACTAAGGTTATTGCAAAAGTGATCTAAAGATGAACATAAAATGTGTCTATTGGACATGGAGGCTGCTGCTGACTGACAGCATGAACAAAAAGTGACAAAAATAGTTACAGCTTGTGTGTCTTCTGAAATACAAGAAATGAAGTTTCACAAATGGACATTTGATTCAAGTGAAATAGTAACCTTTCAAATGTCTGATCTAAAGCATACTTTAAACTATGGTTAGAACCAGTGTGAAGTGAGGAATGAGCATGAAATAATAAACATTCTAGTGGTTGATAAATTCAAAAAGGAATTCCCAAGTAATTCAGATAAATTGGCTTTTCAGACTGAAAAAAATGCTGAAATAGTTGTACTAACAGAAACATACTAGCTAATGTGATAGCTGCTAAAACAGTAAAATCAACATATTGCCTCTGTGCTACTACCAAGTTAACCAAATGTATAGTACTGGTGGGTGGGAAGGTATTGAAAGGGCTTTTAGATTATGGGAGTATGATCACACGACACCATATGTCTGTAAACACAAAACAAACAAGAGAAAGTTGGAAGTAATACAAGTTCGTGAAGACAATATGAGGTATGCTACAGCCCATGTAGAAATTCAAAGTCTAGTGGGTAAAGTACTACATCATGTAGCTTTGGGACCTAAATTAACACATACCATAACTGAGCAAGACTTCCCTCAGTTAAAGCACTGTGGAAATTATGGTGAGAGGGTGCACAGTTAGATATTCTATGTCCAAAAAATGGGGAGAAGCATAAGCCTGACACACTGTTACTTATACACAATCCCAAATTTACATAATGACTCTCCATTGCTATTCAAAAACAAGCACACCGATTGTAAAGCCCAACCAGCATGCCTGTTGTAAACAGAGCACATACCAATAGAAAAAAGTCCGGTCGCTAAAGTACCATTGAGCAGCCAGACTTTCTATTGGCATTGGCTACATTGTGTCTCTTGGGTGATACTTACATACTCAGTGAAATTCTGGGCCTTTGTCTTTGTCTGAAAAGATTTGAAGCCTGCATAAACTAAAGCACTGCTGGTGATTACCTGCTGTGATTCCCACACAGCCGGCTTTAGGCATAGATGAACTAGGCAACCGCCTAGGGTACCATACAGGCCCGGCCTTGCAAAGGGTGCTATTTGTATTTTTATTCATTTTAATTAATTTACTTATCTTATTATGCGAATGCATAATAAGAAAAGTAAATTAATTAAAATAAATAAACCATAAGGTGAGGGGGAGGGGCGGGTGACCTCCCACTTTTATACCTGCGGGTTGGCCAGAAGCCTTCAATAAAACTTCATCCATGGTAGTGGAGTCTTCTCCTTTAAGGTAGAACATGTATATGGGCGGCACAGTGGTGCAGCGGTTAACGTTGTCGCCTCACAGCAAGAGGTTCTCCAGTTCGATTCTCGTCTGGGGTGCCTTCTGTGTGGAGTTTGCATGTTCTCCCTGTGTTCGCGTGGGTTTCCTCCGGGTACTCCGGTTTCCTCCCACATTCCAAAGACATGCATCTGGAGCATTTCTCCCCGGGCCTCCGCTGAAAACAGGCTCTGTGGAACCTAGTCGGACATTCCCGGTCAACAAATGATAAATAAATAAATAAAATAAAATAAATGAATAAAAAAAATACACACACACACACACACACACACACACACATACACACTACATTACAAGGTATATATTTAAATAATTTAAGGAAATGACTGGAGTGGCTTTCTTAGGTAGTGACCTACCTGTGGATATGGTTCAAATAGGGGTGTTTCATGAGTATGGTGTGGGAGGGGCTTAAGGGGCACCAGAGAACTACTTCATCTAGGGCACCATTTCGGCTAAGGCCAGCCATGGATTCCCACTCACTCTCCCCTTTACTGAACTGCTTTTTAAGCCTGGGGATTTTAAGCTGCCCACCCCACTGTAAACTGAGCTTAATAAGCTCCTTCCTTTCGACATTGCTGTTGATATCCTGAATTATGTATTTGCCTTTCTGTGTGCTTATATTGAATGAGCATTTTTGCCTTCCATTGTTAGATCTACTTAATCTGACTTCATTACCTGTTGGATAAAGTAGTGTATTTTTACACTCTAACAAGCAATGTTTTTTACATCAAAATAGCTCAGTGGATTTTCTATCTAATGCACTTGGATATAGCTTGGTCTGTTTAGGTTGAGGAAACACCTGAGATTTCTGAATGTAGTTTTATTGACTGGAGGCCTTATTACATCAGCTTATCTTGTTTTTAGTGCCTTTATAACTTCTGTACAGCTGAGCGGCTCTTGGCCCATTTAGTCAAAGCAAAACACTTTTATTGAATAATCACACTTTTATAAGCTGCTTAAAGTACATACTTTTATATACTGTTTAAAGTACACTGATGTATCTGTATCTTTACGTTTGTTTGTGGCAGCACTTTATACCGTTTTAAGTTTGTCTGTGGTATCATTTCACCCCGGACTCTCCCTTACTGTACATTTGCTCTGGGAGGACTGGGATTGTTCAGGTATGGCAGTAGGTGTTTACCTGGTCAATTTGAGCTGGGAAACACATAAAAGGGCTCCAAGTATTTTTTTTACACTTCTCTGCACTTGATTTGCACTCTTCTGATACCTAGATAGCATAAACTAGATTCACACCTGCTGAATCTAGCCTGTTATTAATACACTTGAGCACTAAACCAGCCATCTCACATTAAGAAGGGCTCCCTTGCACCCTTGTAGCAGATGAGGGTGGACCCAGCCTTGTCTAAACTGGACTTGCTGGAGGAAGGTTCACTGCTATCTTCTTGGTAGATTAGCTTAAATGTGTTTAATTTAAGCCTCACATTTCTATGGATTTGTGCTCAATTAATCGGAGCTGCTCCACATTTGGCATCCTTTGCCAGAGGTTTAGAGTGTTTCTGCTTTAATCCCAGGCATCCAAGACAAAAAAAAAAAAAAACAATAATAGAAGTATAGTTTGTGACGATTCTTCTACATGTTTTGAACTGTATTTTATTGAATTGCTGCATCACTTCTGTTTTTTTTTTTTGTTTTACTGTTTGTGACTGCTTCATTCTCTGCACTTGATTTGTACTGTTCTGATACCTAGATAGCAAAGACTAGATTCAGTTCTGCTGAATCTAGACTGTTACTGATACACTTGAGCACTACACTAGCCATCTTATATTAAGAAGGGCTTCCCTGCACCCTTGTGGCAGAAGTGTGTGTGGATCCAGCTGGGGATTGCTGGAGGAAGGTTCATCATGTGCCTTCCTACTGGCAGATTAGCTTAGAAGTATTTTAATTTCACCTGTATTTAAGTCTCACATTTGCATGTTGCAGCGCACCATATAGCAGGGAATAGCGGTGCCTGGTATAGACACAAATGCCTTGAAACTCAATTTTTCCCTAGATATCTATCTGCCAGTGGAACCCTTCCAAGCTTCCCTTCTGCACTATGGGCACATTGAGCAGCACTGCCACACTTATCCATAGCTTTCAATAGAACAAACACCTTTGCTAATCCTAGCACAAAATCTGGTCAAACTAGCCCACTCCCTTCCCTAGCAGTGCATACAGTAAAAACCTACTATAATGGACGGGGAGTTTCCCATCATTTCACCGGCCAGCCTGATTGACATGGGCATCTTGAGGTAATGTAGTAATTATCTCATGTATATAGACAACCACTTACTCCTAAAAACAAACAAATACCCTATGTGAAAGATGTAATTACCCTATCAAATTGGAATCTTTGCTCTCACAATTCAGCAAACCAGACATCAAGCAGGATGTCAGCACACACACACTTTACATTTCACACAAAATGAGGTCACGACACACAAACCCACATGCATGGAAGTACACACTACAAGCCTGCCAAAAGATCAGAGACCTCCGAAACGTAAACCACTTGCACACACTGCTATGCAAATAGAAACCACTACACTTAACACATCCACCAATGTCTCAGCAAATAAGCTCCTAAGGCAAAACACCTCAAAACCTAATGTCTTGGTCATAGGAGACTTCATAGTGATGTACACAGATGTCCCCCTCACCAGGCCTGACAAGGAGAAAGTCACAGTCAGCTGCCTGTCAGGTGCCAGGATCCATCAAATCATACATGCACTAAGTCGTTCAACAAGTACTATTATGATTCTGTCATAGTCCATGTTGGGGTGAATGACTTGAGACTTGCCTCTCTACACTATATGAAGAGAGACATGCCTGAACTCTCAGATTCTGTGTCCCAGGCAGGTATGGCCGTAGCCCCAAGCAGCATTCTAATGCCACCCTGGATGATGCCACAATATAAAAAAAAATGGTCGACTTCAACAATTGGCTTAGCCTGTGGTCTCAATCCAGGGGAATCCATTATCTGTCAGCCTGAGAAGACATGGTTGATAGGTCATGCTGCTTTGCCAGAGATGGTCTGCACCTGTCTCCTCTATACTTTTGGATAGTGGCAAAGCCGCTTGTATCCCCATAATGCCTTTTTTAGCCAATGCCAAAATAACAAAATTTCTGACATAACAAAATCCGCTTGAAGCAAACTCAAGGTTTTGCTGCTTAATGCTAGGAGTCCAAACATGAAACTGCACTCCCTGGAAGTACTCCTCTCTTTGGAAGATACTGACGTCTCTGCAGTCACTGAGTCATGGTTCAAAGGCTGCAGACAGCACCACAACCATGCAAAGCTACAATGCCATCCACACTTTCAGACCTCAAAATGAGTGTGAAAGAAGGAGGACGTGTATCCATCTTCATTAAAGCCAAGTACACCTCGAAACTGTTCAAGCAGTACGACTCTCTCGAATTACTCCATGTCCAATAAACTAAAGTCAAAACACCCTACCACATCACTGCTAGCTATAGGTCCCCCATGAGCCAAGAAAAGCACACCACCTACCTGGACGTACTGTGGAGTCACTCGCCATACTGCCCAACACCTTAATCATGGGAGATTTCAACCATCCTTCCATCAGCTGGGTGACATACATGAGCATGAACATGTTTGTCCAGAGATTCCTGGACTTTGTAAAGACAAATGCTCTGTAACAGATAGTCTGCACTCCCACAAGGGGCTCAAATGTCCTAGACATAGTACTCACCAACATGGGGGGTGTCACTGCAATATTCCCCATATGATGCCCTCCCTGGTAAGGTTACACCATAAATTAGTCTCATTCAAAGTAACTATTGAACCTACCACCACCAGAAGTGCAAAAAAAACTTTTCCAAAGCAAACTATAATTTGCTAAGCAATGGTATAAACAGTTTTACACCTCCTGCAATCACAGACAACAATGACTCCTATGCAGAGGTGTACACAAATGCCAAACATTTAAGTAACTGTATAGACTCGGCTGTACCTGACTGGATTAAAATCAGATCCTCCTGAAAAAAGAAGCCATCCTGGTGGACTTCAAAGTATAAACAGGTTATGTAACAAAAGGAAGAAACTGATGTCTAAGAACAAGAGGGAACTGACTCAGCAGATGCAGAATTCCCTCCACAGCTTCAGCAAGCAAATCAGAAATCTTGTAAAGTTCTCTAAAGGTAATTACGAGCTAAAACAGCATCCCTAGCTAAGGACAATCATTCATAAGGCATTTTTTAACTATAAAGTTGAAAAAACAGATCCACGTGGAGTTAATGCCCCTAGTAGAAAGCACAACAAGATAACACTGGAAACAAAAACTAGGAGCAACGCAATGAAGGGCATAAAAACTTCAATTCCAAGTCACGTAAGTCAAACTCGTTTCAAAAAAACAGTCCACAGATATCGAAGTAGATAAAACGTAACATCAGTTTAATTGAGTGCACATAAAAACTACGGTTAGCGCTTTCACTTCACAGCTTCATCAGACCAATAGTAAATGACTTATACATTGTTTAAATAAGAGCAAGGGCGGGAAAACATCAAAAAGGAGACTAAACATTTAAAGGTGGATGCCTCATATTACACACCGCTCAACATAAATCCTTCTAAAATATACATTAAATAAATGTGCGCTGTAAAAAAACAATTACACAAACTCTATGCACATTCGCTTAAAGAGAAGGTTATTATGAAATGCATATAACATATTAAAATTTGTTCGTTCTTATTAAAACTTCTACAACATGATCACTATGAAACGTGTCAACAAATCTCTTAATACATAAACACCACTAACGCATTAAGTTGTAAAACACTTACTCTCAATTAATAAAACAACACCATATCTGTCTAGTCCAATACCTCCTAGACTAATCTATACAACACATACAATCACAGGATCGCTAAACATTAAAATATTAAACATATATCAAAACAACATATTGTACATGAAAGACTCAGAACGTCTCTCTTTCACTGAATGACACCACTCACTTCTTCCATTTTGCACAAATAGATAAAACCAATATGTACAAAGCCTAAAATTGTAAAAATAAAAATAAAAATAAAAAATAAAAAATAATAAAAAAACAATTACAACAAAAAACCATCTTGTTATTCTAATCACTTCCACACGTGATGCAAAAAATATATACACATACATATGCACAGCATATACATATAAGTTGTGTAAAACATATACAAAACCTATACTAATATATCGACGCATGTACAATTATACCTTAAGTCTCCTCATCTTCAAATAGGGTCTGATGGGTACCTTCCCATTCAAACCCGGTGGCATATCAGATCTAAGTTTAATGATCCAATTACTCTCCTTCGATTCTGTAAGATTACAGATATCCCCTCCTCGATGAGTGTCATGTAACCTCTCAACAATCCTAAACTTAAAGGAATGGTCAACACTGGTGTCACACACATGTTTGGCCAGCGCATTATGAAGTGTACCCACCCTGATGTGATAAATGTGTTCACGCATTCTATCCCTAAGACTCCTATTGGTCTTACCGACATAGAATGCGAAACACAAAGTACACGTGGCCAAATATACCACATTCGTGGACATACAGTACCCACCAGCTCGTACTCTAAAATTTCCAAATCCACTCGGATGTACAAAAACTGGACTAGACTCAATATAGGAACAAAAATTACAATGATGACAAGGGGACGTATGGGTGAGGACGTCCAAACCACTGCATATGGGGGCCTTAGGATAGCACAATAACTTTTTCAAACTCATTTTATTCTTGTATACAAACCTAGGTTTGTCACCTACCACTCCCCTAATAACAGGGTCCACTGATAACATCCTTAATACACCCTACATCTTTGGTGTAAAATATCGGACAAGCAACGCCACTAAAGCTATTCTTCACCTCAACATCATTACTAACCAAGTCTCCAGATCTGGCAGAAAAGTAGGGGGCAGCTCTCTCATTCCTTATATTGTCTATATCCCGTGTACCTGTGATCAAATCACTCAGTATACCCACGTTCTCTCAACCTTCCTGATAGTGATTTCTAAAACATAAATCACTAGGATTGTACCTCGAAGCGCGCATTACCTGACCTCGCACTATATTCTTATATATATAGCCTGGGTGCATGCTGCTTCGATGGAGGAGGTTGTTCCTATGACAGGGTTTTCTATACAACCCTGTATTAATAAGACCACCATCCAACTTCTCTACAAAAACATCTAAAAATGAAATCCTAACCTCTGAGAATTCCATTACAAATTTCAAAAAATTGGTGGTTCCATTAATCTCACTAACAAATGTGTCTAACTCCTCAATAGAACCATCCCACAGAAAAAATAAATAGTCGACAAAACGCCTGTAGAAGGGAGCATGCCTTATATATAACCCATTCTGGAACATTTCCCTAACCTCCCACTCAGCTATCACTAGATTGGCGTAGCTATTGGCACAAGAAGTGCCCATAGCTACGCCATCTTTTTGGAGGAACAACCTATCTGTGAAACAAAAAACGTTGGATTCCAGTATTACTTCCAAAAATGCCATAAGCAGATCAATCTCTGCTACACTAAAGTCTGAGGCCATTCTCAGATAACTATCTACCATCTCAATCCCTACTGAATTAGGTATCATTGTGAACAATGACTGGATGTCCATCGCAACAAAAACAATCGACCTCAGTTAGACTAGAACCCAGAAACCCATATAAATCTAACAAAAATTGTTTGGTGTCATGTAGAATATACTGATTACCATTGACAACGGGTCTCAACCTATTCTCAACATAAATGGAAAATGGTTCAGTGGACCAACCTCTTCCTGCTACTATAGGCCTCAAGGGCGGACACACTGGGTCTTTATGAATTTTGGGGAGGCCTTGAATGACTGGTGTTAATGGATGTGTAACTTGTAAAAATTCAAATAATTTTTTATCTATAATTTCACTTCTCAACAGGTCCAATAACATACTATAAACACCATCACTAATATCCGTCACTTTGTCCATAGAAATGGGAGTATAGAACTTCTGATCACTTAACATGTTGTACATATCTCTGTTGTACCTATCAATATCTAGTACAACCATACCACCTCCCTTATCCGCTGGTCTAACAATAATATCCGGATTATTACATAGTCCATGAAGAGCTGTTCTCTGATTGTAATTCAAGTTATACAACTTCTTATTGCGTCTACCACCATTATAACACATATTATATAAATCATCCTCCACCAACTTGCTGTATGCTGCCAATAAAGGCGGAATGGGTGGAGTATAAGTACTAGGTTTCCTGATGGAACCACTGTAAGTGGAGTCTTGAAACTCCAATTTCAAAGACAAACTTCGTATGAAAAGTTTAAAATCTCTCAAAGTCTCCTCTAAATTACTGAAACTTGTAGGTATAAAAGAAAGGCCTTTAGACAGGACATCCAACTCATCAGATGTCAACTCAACTGAGGACAAATTAAAAACTAATCCCTCTTTCTGGATTCCCACATCCTCTTGATGTTCAATGTCTGAGGGCGGTCTGGGGAAAACTTCCTCTTCTGCCACCCTCTGCTCATCGACCGTTTCCTTCCTTCTCCTGAAAGGGATCTGATCGGAAAAGGATGTTTTGAATCAAAAACCTTAGTAGCAGTAGCATTACCCTCAGGGGTTAAAATAACAGATGAACTTTCTGAGCATACAGCTACCCCTTTTCCTATACCCATTTTCTTTCTCACTACAGGGCCATCCAAACGTATGGGGCCATTAGTGGTGTCTATGATATTGGCACCAGTGGCTCCCTCATGTACTACTACATTACAATGGGTAGCTTGCGTATCAGTAACTGTATCTGTTGGGTTTATAGCTTTCGCTAACACCTCATCACTAGAAACATTCTCATTAACACATGTATCAATAGCAAAATCAGTCAAAACATCATTACCAACACCAGAATCAACCGTTGCAACAGGTACAACATTAATTACATTAGTAGCAGTCTCTCGGCGTTGTATCATGCCACTCGGGCCATTATTCACTCTAGGCCAAGTGAATATATTACCTAATTTTAAAGTCCATAGTATCTCTTTGTAGCTTGACCCTCTTCTGATTATACAGTCTTTTCTCGTACTGAGTGACATTATCTAATAAAACATGGCAACAATCATTGACTGCTAAAGCAGGAAACTGAGAAAATATAATAGTCTTTTGCTGCTGAATCTCTGACCTTAATGTCTCTTCAATCGGTGTAAAGAATTTATTCATTAACCTCATATAATTGAGGCTTACCTCCAAGTTCAACTGCTGCCACTCGTAAAGAAGTTCTGGATACAACGTAGCCGTGGTTGGCATTTTCAGGACCCTAAGGCCCCTTGGAACCAGTTTCCTCTGTAAACACACGTCGAAATGTTGTCTTTGTATCTGTAACCTCTTTAGCTTGAACAAATCCGTCTCAAGCTTCTCCATGGCTAGGCATAATCTTTCTCTGTCACCATTCACCGACAAACGTTCATTGCACTCAAAAACTTCCAATGGATTCACGTCAGGCATTTTTTTAACTATGTCTGAAATCTAAAAGGGAATGTCCAGCTATGTACCGAAACTGGTAGTAGATGATACCACTCATACTATACTGGAAGAAATTGCCAACTTGCTAGCTGACAGATTTGGTGCAAACTTCACTTCCCTGTCCCCCAACAGCCATAACCCAAAGAATACCAGACACCGTCATCTGCCTAGTATCACTAGAGATCAGGTCATATCTGCGCTCTCCAAGGCCAAGAACATGGCCTCAATGGAACTAGATAACATACAGGGTTGCTTAAGCAATCTAAAACAGGACCTAGCAGACCCACTTGGCATTCCCTTTAACCATAGCCTGAGAACTGGCTTTGTGCCATCAGAGTGGAGAACAGCATTAGTAATCCCCTTGCACAAAGAGGGTCCTTGGAAACTACAGACCCACAAGTCTAACGAGCCTCATCTGCAAGGCCTTGGAAAGAATCATCATGGACTTTATCAACAAGGACATAGGTGATCTTCAAACTCTAGACCTAACCCAGTTTGGCTTCATTAAGGGTAGATCATGCTTATCAAACCTAGTAGACTTCTTCAAGAAAGTCACCAAGCCCTGGATAAAATTAAGACAGTGCATACTGCCTATCTTGACCTAACCAAGGCTTTTGACAAAATCCCCCACTTGAGTATCACTGAGAAACTCTCCCAGCTGGAAATGAACCCTTACATCACTAGATGGGTAGCCAATTGGCTCACTGACAGAACACATATTGTCAAAGTTGACGACTCCACCGCTACCAGTAGACCCATCACCAGTGGCATACAACAAGGATACATGTTGGGCCCCTTACTGTTTGGAATCTATTTCTCAGAAGTCCAGGCTAAAGTAGATGGCCTTTGGCTTACAAACTTCGTTGATGATTGCGAACTGGGTGCAATTCCAGAGTCCCCCAATGATGTTAACATATCACAGGAGGAGCTAACACAAAGAAATGATTGGTGCCAAAGCCACGGTCTAAAACTAAACGCAAAAAAGTGCATTATTACCCCCTCTGGAAAAGTAGAATTCCCTACTAATTACAATACTGGCAGCCAGTGGTGCGAGACCTGGGAACACAAGTAGATAGCAATCTGAACTTCGACCAGGTTTCCATTATGGTAAGGAAAGCCTTCTACGAAGAGCATCTCATAAGCAACTGCATCGCATCCAGGTCTATGTTATAACTCCACTGTATTTGACCTTCATCAGACCATTAAGAGAGTACAATGCTCCTTTGTGCATATACCTCACCACACACCTGCAGCAGCTGGACAGATCACAGAAGTTTCTCACTAAGAAAAAAACAGACTCTAAACCATGACTTACAGGAAAGCCCTGTCACTGTACTCTGTATCGTATAGGCTGCTGAGAGGCGACTTGTGACTGGCCTACAGGGCAGTCTCTGACCCTGCCCTGATGGATATGCTGCACATCGGCAAGTCAAATGGCACAAGAGTCACTCGTTCTAGGGATATTAACCTAGCCTGTGACATTAACAGAACATGCTGGAGAGACAGATATATCTGCTAAAGATTGCCCCTACTCTGTAATAAACTTTCAGTTCACATGAAGCAGAGCTCCTCACTGATCCTATTCAAGCGCAACCTGGACAAATTAATGGGAGACCTCAAATTCAGCCTGGGGGTGGCATCACAGTCCCTCATGGGCAGGGATAGTTAGTGTTTATCATAGACTCACTGCGAATTACGTCCATACAAGGACAAATGAGGCAACTCGGGATTAACATGGCTAGACTTGTAAGGGCTCTAGGGCCGCTAGACTAGTAACCTCCTATGAACCTATGTTAAGGGACAGCAAAATATGAGAAAAAGCAGGTATGTTCTGCAAAAGAAACATAAATGATTTTCCTTGAATTTCTCCACTGTCCCTCATAGAGCCTCAAATTTTCTCCATTGCTTCTCCTGCACTGCACACTGCAACGATGTACCATGCAAGCATGGGAATGCAAGTTCCATATGCAGTACATCAGTAAACAATGAAGAACATGGAAGAAGACTGAAGTGCCATTATGCAAAAAATTAAAGAAAGGTAAGCAATTTCTTTCTTAAATAATGTTACTGTATTAAAACAATAATTCACTATTTGTGGGGTATATCAGGATTTACACATGCAGTGTCATGGATTATTCTTTAAATATATATAGGGACTCCTTAACAATGAATATTCATCCAACTCTAGTTCCCACTTTTGGTTGTCTAGAAATCTTAATGGCATCCCTCCATATAAATCCAAACAAAAAACTCTGTATTGTCTCCATTTATATTCCCCCCAGTCATAACATCCCCCACTTAGAAGACTTCTAGGCTGGATTAACCATACTATCCCCCAAGAAACCATCATCCTACGAGATACTAACATTAACTGGCATATCCTAACCTCCAAAGCTCCTAACACTAACATTAATCTCCATAGTTTCACTCAAGTTGTCACCGAGCCTACACGCAAATTAAATACCCGAGCTGAAGCTATATTAGACTGGATCCTAGTACCCAATCCCCACTATTATACCAATACCGGTACCCTCCCTAACACTCTAATCAACCACATACCTGCATACACCCACAGAACCCATTTACTCATCCCCAAACCTCACACATACAAATCAATCAGGAACCATGCCCACTTTAAACCAAGAAACGCTCATAACTACCCTTCAAGCTCATAACTGGTCCCCATTAAAATCACTGCCCCAGGATGATGCTGTACAATACTTTAACATCTTCTTGAACACACTGAATAGCCTAGCACCTCTTCGTACCAAACTTTCAAAACCAAACCATGCCCCCCTGGTTAACAAAGCATACCAAACAAACCCTCTTGCCCAGAGACAAAGTCTGGAAAACTTGGAAAAAATGCAGGACCATAGAAAATGAACTAAACTATAACAAAAACTTAGAATTGCCACAAAAAAAATTATAAGTGATGAGAAAAACTACTTCTCCTCTAAACTCTCCTAAAATACAAATCCTAAAAAATTCTGGGAATCCATATCCTCTTTTCTGAATCCAGGTAACATTCAAAATCCATCACCCGCTCCTGACAAAAACCCTCTCCAGATAGCCCATATATTCAATAACCACTTTATACACAACATAAAAAAAAAATAATCAAGGACTCATCCTCTAAAACAAATCCACTCCCCAGCATTACCTCTACAGACACCCTATCCCCCACAAATAATTCACTAGTTAATCCATCTTTCTCACTCCAACCCGTGCCTACATCCCTAGTTCAAAAATTACTAACCAAATTAAAACCCTGCTCACTGTCTGCTGATAACTTAACTACCAGAATAGTTACAACTAGAAGCCAAGGCTATAGCTTACTAGTCAGCATTCTTATCAACCACTATCACTGAATCATACATCCCCCTACTATGGAAAAAATCCATTATTACCCCACTTCACAAAGGAGGTAATGCCCATGATCTCTCAAACTACCGGCCCATCTCCATTTTCTCCCCACTATCAAACCTCCTAGAAAAATGTATTCAGACCCAACTACTCAATCACCTCATCAATAATAACCTCTTATCTCCCATGCAATATGGCTTCTGCCCAGGCTGTAGTACAACCTCAGCTTTACTCTCCTTTATCAATATTGTAAATAAAGCTCTTGATGCTGGTCTACCCACTTCTGTACTTCTGCTAGACCTCTCAAAAGCTTTCAACACAGTATCTCACCCCACGCTTTTGCAACAGCTAGAAAACTTGGTTGCTCTCAAAGGGCAACAATCTCATTTTACAACCACCTAGACAGCAATCAGTTAGATAGCAAAACCAACAATCTGATTACCTTGCAAACAACACAGATGTCCCACAAGGATCCATCGTAAGACCACTACTCTTCAATATATTCATAAATGATCTAAATAAAGCCTCCTATCAAAGCATACTAATTCAATATGCAGATGATTCAACCATCATCTCATCCTCTAATCATTTCTCTATCCTCCAAAAAAATTAACAAAGATGCCTTCTCCTCTACAGAAACTTGGATGAATGACTCTCGACTAATGCTTAACAACCAAAAAAAACTAAACTGTTATTATTTTCATCAAAACCTCCAACTAGAATTCAAAATTTTCACACATAAAACTGAAATCGAACAGGCACAATATACAAAACGTCTAGGAAGTACTATAGACAAACTCTTTTGAACAACATATACTCAACACAGTAAAGAAACCCCACTTCAAACTGGGCAAATTATACAGACACAAACTTTACCTTGATAAACAAACTAGGATCAAATTAGTTAACACCCTGCTTATTCCATCCCTTACGTACAGGAGCCCCATTTTCAGCAATCTCCATAAAGCCCTCGGTAATAAGCTACAACAATGCTACTATAAGAAAGCAAAATTTGCATCTAACTTGTCTAACATCTCACACACCTGCAACACTCTCTCAAACCTATCCTGGCTAGAATTTCACCACTATCTCCAGTTTACTCAACTAACTACTGCCTATAAATTACTTTTCCAACCCAACAGATGTCAAGCTGTCCAATCAATCAATCTTACACACATATACCCCTACTCGAATACTCTGCTCTTCAGAGAGAACCCTTCTAAGTGTAGCAATGCCTGTATTCCTACAGCATAGGCAAACTCTGGAATACCCTCCCCACTTCCATTACCCAACTAGACTCCCTAAAGTCCTTTAAAGCTGCACTAAAAACCTACTTTTTACATAATCCAAGCTGTACATGTGAAATACAATGCAAGCCCCCTTAATCCCATAATTTACTTCAACAAGAATCCTGCCTTTCTAACATCTCTGATTTTCAATTGACTTTATTAATTTGAAATACTTTATTACTTGTCCATTACTATGTGCTATTCTGTGATATACTGCTTGTATATTACATTTCTGTAACATATGTTTGTAATTATATTGCTCTGTGATATTAGTTTGTCTTAACTGTGGAGCCTTTCTCCCCAGATATGTATTTTTAAACTGTATAATATTTTACTTTTGTTGTTTGCATAAATATTGAGCTTTTCTACCTGGGCCTCCAATGAAAATGGGTTTTTGCCCAGTGGACTTTCCCGGTCAACAAATGCCAATAAATAAACAAATATATAAATACCTCTAGTAAAAATGGGGTAGGGAGCAACAGCCGCCTGATACAATGTTAAAAATACCCAATCCTGACAGAGAGGAGAGGAGAGAAGAGAAAGGAGAGGTGTGTAAAAACTTCAAAGGAGAGAAGAGAAAGGAGAGGTGTGTAAAAACTTCAAAGGAACCAGAACCTGGCTTTTGTTGGAAGGAATAGAAGAAACTACGTGTCATCAGAAACCTGTTACTGAGTCCAGTTGTTAAACAAGTGAAAGAAACTGAAAAAGAAGAACCCAATGTACAATACAGAACCTGGTCAAAAGATTCCATCCACTAAAGTAAAGAAGGATGTTTGTATTGACTGACAGGGAAAAGACCCATGGAGATAAACCCACAAAGAAGAAAAGAACCCACAAATAAGAAAAGGGACCCTGTAATATCAAAAATAGAAGGATAGTCATTTGTACTGGCAGTGTAGAGGAACAAAGCCCTAACCATTGCCCAGGTGGCCAGAGTTCAACTACTGGCCATGGTGCCTGACAGTGCAAGCAGGGAGGATGGGTGTGCCCAGTCTGAGGTAGGAAGATTGTGGTTCCCACCCAATTTGTTCCACTGCTCGAATGACAGGGCCTTGTTTAGACCGCACACGCCTGTCATGATACAGCGAGCTAAATCAATAACAGTAGCTACAGTCAACACAAATTGAAGGGAGCATATGCACAGACAAGAGGGCCCAGTTGTCCCTTGCAGTGACACACGTGCTCATATCACAATAAGAAGTGAGGATTACACCAAAAATGAAAATGCTGTCATTATTAGAAGCAAGAAGCACCTACAGGATTGCCTGGATGATGCCCCCCCTTTGGACAGTGTACTGCCTGAATGAGGGGAGGCTTAATGGTTAACAGGTAAAGGGCAAAAGCTATAAAAGAAAAAAAAAAAAAAGTAGTCAGAAACTGAACACTTATCAGCCGGTACTTAAGGACTTAAAGAGGCAGACATTACTGAGGTAAAAGTACATGAATTACCAAACACTTGTAATAAAAATGGCATACAATCAAACTTTGGAAGGACACTTAAGAATGGACAAAGCCAAAACTAGAAATTTTTCTAGGTTTTAATAGCCCAGTGTACTGAAAGAAATTGAAAACTTCTGTGCGTCTTGCCCAGAATGTCAAAAGATTTTATTACATCCTACTTTCAGAAGTCTGCTGATACATATGCCTATCACTGAACCCATTTGAGGGGAAAGCCACGATCTTCTAGGTCCTTGGGTAAAATCTAGTAATGGCTATTAATACAGTCTTGTGATTACTGATTATGCCTCTAGATTTCCTGAAAATGCACCCCTGTCAAAAGACAATGTCAAGCCAATAGCTGAGAATAAGAAGTTATGTACCTACCATAATGTTCCATGTTAGTTGTCTTCTTCTCGCCTTCTTTCTTGCTGGTTGGGTTCGGAGCCCATCTACTAAAGCTCGTAAGCTATTTACTGGCTCGAGGCCATCCCATATCCCACAATGCTTGGTACTACATACCCAGATCTTGTTTGGCAGAGCTAACACCATAGAAAAATTACAAGGACACCTGTCCAAACTACAAGGTTCACCTACAGTAGTAAAACAGAGCAAGGACGTAACCCAGATAAGAATTAGCCAGAGGAAGAAGGCCTAAAAAAGGGACCCTTATTGGTCTGTCCAGGCTAGGGGGATGGAGGGTGGGACGCAAGAAAGAAGGCGAGAAGAAGACAATTAACATGGAACGTTATAGTAGGTACATAACTTCTTAATGTTAAGTTGTCTATCTCGCCTTCATTCTTGCTGGTTGGGACAGCGTCCCTAGCACCTTAGTCCTGGGTGGCTCATCGGAACAGACTCTTGAGCACAGTGGAACCAAAATCAGCTCTACTCCTAGAGGCCATATCCAACTTATAATGTGAAATGAAAGTATGAGGTGTGGCCCATGTGGCTGCAGCACAAATAGATTCCATTGGTAGTCTTGCTTGAAAAGCTACCGAAGTAGCTAACGCTCTGGTGGAATGACCTTTAGGTTTAGTAGGGAGTTCTTTATGTCTCAGTTGATAAATCATAGAGGACAACCACCTGGATAAGGTTACTTTAGAAACTGGCAGTCCCTGTTTGCCCTCAGCATAGGACAGGAAGAGTTGGTCTTATTTTCTTGTTTGCTTAGTCCTATCCAAATAAAAACGTAATTGCCTAGGAACATCCAATTGGTGCAACTTTGTTCAGCTTTGCTCGAATAGTTAGGAAAAAAGACGGGTAGATCAACAGCCTGATTCAGGTTTGTTTCGGAAGGTATCTTGGGCAGAAAAGAAGGATTAGTCCGGAGTGAAACTCTATCCTTATGAAACACAAGGTAAGGAGGACGAATACAGAGAGCTTGAAGTTCCGAAACTCTCCTAGCTGAGGTGATGGCTACTAAAAAGAGAGTCTTCCAGGAGAGTAATTTTAAGGAACAGGAAGCTGCAGGTTCAAAAGGGGGAAAATCAAGTTTAAATCCCATGGAGGCGGGGGATCTCTGACCGGGGGCCTAAGCAAAAAAGTCCCTTTAAGAAAGGCCTTGCAAAGTTTGTGGGACATAATGCTGGTTTCTGACAGGCCAGCATGGAAATTTGCAATGGCAGCTAATTGGACCCTAATGGTGGCAGACGAGGAGCCAGCTTGAAAAAGTTCTGCTAAAAAATCTAGAACGTGATGGACAGGGGCTGTAAAGCGATCTATAGTCCTAGCCTGCCCAGAAAGAGAAACGTTTCCACTTACTAGCATAAGTCTTCCTGGCGGTAGATTTGTGTGAAGAAAGGAGGATTTCACGCACCGGCTGAGAAATATGTGGAAGCCTGGCTAAGGTTGGAAGTGGAGCAACCAAGCCGTGAGGTTGAGAGACTGAAGGGATCGGTGCAGCCCGCCCGAGTGATGGACCAAGAGGTCTGGCACTGGGTCCAGATTCCAAGGCTGCTCCAGCAGGTGACGATGCAGGAATGGAAACCAAATTTGTTGAGGCCAGTACGGGGCAATGAGGATCATCCTGGATCCCAATGCGGTCGCCTTCTGAATTAGCTTGGGAATTAGGGGAAAAGGTGAGAATGCATAGAGAAGAACCCGGGGCCAATCGTGAACTAGAGCGTCTCTGAGGGAGTGGCCGGGAAGGGAGAAGAGAGTGAAGAAATCGTCGCACTTGCTGTTGAGAGGAGTTGCGAAAAGGTTGCAGCAAGGTTGACCCCACCTGCGGAAAATTTTGTCCGCTACTGACTGATTGAGAGACCACTCGTGAGGCATGAGAATAGCTCTGCTTAGCCTGTCCACTATGAAGTTGGACTTCCCAGGGATGTGCGTTGCTATCAGAAACCGTTGAGAGGAGATCGCCCACTGCCAGAGTCTGAGTGCTTCTCGACATATAGGATAGGACTTGGTTCCGCCCTGCTTGTTGATGTACCACACTACAGACATATTGCCTGTTTGAATTGCAATAGTCCCGGTGGGTAGGCAGTCCTGAAGAGCTTGCAACGCTAAAAGCACCACTCTCATCTCCAAGACATTTATGTGCAGGTGGTACTCTAGAGGTTGCCAAGTGCCCTGGACAGTCCTGCACTGAAAATGCCCCCCCCCCCCACCCGATCAGGGAGGCATCCGTGGTCACTGTGGCAACAGGAGGAGGAAGAACAAACGGTCTGCCCTGGAGAACTAGAGGGCAGACCATCCACCAAGCCAGGTGTTTTTGCATGATTGAGTGATTATTATCTCGTGAGACCGGCAGTTGCGGAAAGGACAATTGGGTAAAAAGCATCCACTGAAGAATCCGCATGTGAAAATGAGCCAGGGGAACTAATATGATTGCTGCTGCCATGAGACCCACCGTTTTTAGTACAAATCTGGCCTGAATCCTCTTGCATTGTAGTAAGACCTGCACATGCGAATGTCTGACACTCTGTCTAGAGGAAGTTTTGCAGACAGATCTTTTGTATTTAATCTTGCGCCTATAAAGGTTATAGACTGACAAGGCGACAATGCAGATTTTTCAAAATTTATTGAGATACCTAGCTCGGAGCAAGTTTGGATGGTATAATCCCTGGCTCGCAGTAACTGATGCCTGGTGGAAGCAGTAAGGAGCCAGTCGTCTAGATATGGAAACACCTGGAATCCTCGCTGTCTCAGGTGAGCCGTAACCACTGCCATGCATTTGGTGAACACTCTGGGGGCTGTGGTGAGACCAAAGGGCAGGGCTCTGAATTGATAGTGACTGGCTCCCAGCCGGAAGCGGAGAAACCTTTTGGAGCGCCTGTCCATTTTGATATGGTAGTACACATCCTGAAGGTCTATGGAGCACATCCAATTGTCCTGACCCAAAAAGGGTAGAATGGACTGAAGCGTGACCATCCGGAACTTCGTTCTTTGAACAGATTTGTTTAACCTGCTGAGATCCAAAATGGGTCTCCAGTCCCCTGTCTTTTTTGGTACCAAAAAGAACTTGGAGTAAATTCTGGATCCTTGCTGATCTGCTGGGACTGACTGGATGGCCCTTTTTTCTAGCAGTTTTGAAATTTCTGGCACTGCTTGTTCCCTTAGACTGGGTGGGACATCTGGAAGGGACTTGGTTGTTTGTACAGGGGTGTGGACAAAGAGGATTTGTAACCCTCCGATATGATGGACCGTTCCCATTTGTCTTGTGTGAGGAGTTGCCAGGCTTCTGGGTACAGTGACAATCTTCCCCCGACTGCCTCCGAAGGTGGACAGTCGGGCAGCCTCTCAGGGGTGCTGAAAGGCTTTGTCAGAGAAAGATTCTCTGCTACCCTGATTTTGCAGACCCCCTCTGCCCCTCGGGCGGCGTCTATTATTGTTCCCACCCCTGCCCCTGGAGGGAAACTCCCACGTCTGTCAGGCACGACTCCCTGGGGTTTCCGAAACCACATTTTCCCACTCTTCTGACCTTTAGGGTATGGTCTAGACGGAGTAGAAAAACGGACTCCCACGGCAGAGAGAGTCTTGCCTTCCTGCTCACACCTGGTAAGGGTATCCTTCACCTGTGGTCCAAACAGAGCCGAACCATCGAAGGGGGTATTGGTGAAGGATGCCTTAAAGGGGTCAGCAAAGTTACATAACCGCATCCAGGCATGTCTTCTCAAAACCACGCCTGTACCTGCAGCCCTACTTGCCCCATCGGTTGCATAAGAAATGAGCCACATGGAGGAGTTGATGATTGAGTTAAGGGTCGCCAGCTGGGAGTTAATCTTATCTTGAGTCCCCGCAGCTGATGGATCCTGAATGGTATCACCCAGTTCCTTGAGAAGATCCCTTTGACGGCGGGTGAAGTGGCACAGATAATTCAGCGACCGCATGGAAAAGGTCGCTGAGGAAAACATCCGCTTCCCGTACCTGTCCATTGTCCTAGACTCTTTATTAGGAGGATGGACAGGCACCGAAGGGTCAGCCAACTCCTCCTTCATGGCTGCTGCCACCACCATGGCATCAACGGGGACACCTTTTGTCAAAAATTGTTTGTTGGGTGGGGCTGTAACGAACTTAGTGGGCCTACGGGGAGTTGGTTCCACTGTGTTCGGGGCTGACCACGCCCTTCGAGCCACTACTTTCATGAGCGGATCAAAGGGTGGAGACACCCAGGAGGTGGAAGGGCGAGATCCAAACGCGTCCAGGTATACCAACTCGTCCTCGGAAGGGTTAAGGGCAGTCCAGTACCCCCTCTGCTTGAGGATGTCTGAAAAGGAGACATCCTCAGAGGGGGATCTTGGTGACCCTTCCGAATCCTCCAAGTCGATATCAGACGTGACTTGACTCGGGGGAGTCGACATGTTTCCTCTTACATTTTCTCTTCTGAGGGGGCTCCTCTGAAAGATCAGGGGAGGCCTCGGAAGAGAAAGATACACCCAATGGGGTGACCTGGAGAGTCTGTTCTCCACGCTTGGGGTCAGGAGGGTGGGCAGAGACCCATGCAGGCACCATGGGGGGAGGAGACGAAGGGGCCGATCGAGGAGCCGACTCAGGAGTCAGCACGCTCCTCATGACCTCGAAGGTGCCCCTATCAGGCAGAGCAGAAGGTCCCCGCTCCGAGGAGACATGAACCCCTCCCGGCACCGAGAGGGACAGCTCCGAGGCCGATGGGGCCGAGCTCACCTGTGCCAAAGCCCCGAGAGGGAGAACGGGGTCGAACAAGGGTCCGATGCCACTTGCCCCCTTGCAGCCGACGAGGGAGTCCCGGCACCCAGATCCCTCCAAGGAAGGAACCAATGAAGAGATCGGAGCCGACGAAGGAGCCGAAAGGTGTGGTATTGGCTCCGACGTTTCCAAGATTCGAGCCCCAACCAGCTCCGGCTCCGAACGCAAAGGGGGAGTCGGAGGAGGAATTGCTGAAGACACCGGGACAGCCACAGTCTGTTGAGAAGGGCTGGTTAACATTTGGGCCAAGGCCTGTGATTTAAGGAGTCTACTGACCACCCTCTCCAAGTCATGATCAGATAGCCTGGAGGACCGAGAGGAGTGGGACCTATGGCTTCATTCAGATTGAAGCAATGGTGACCTCGGAGCCGAACAAACCGATTCTAGGGAAAGGGACCTAGAACGTTTTCAGCTCGAAGATGGTCGGATCCGATTGAGGTCTAGAGATGTCGGCTCCAGCCGGAACCGAAGAGGAGGAAGATGCTCCGCCCGGCGTCGGCTCTGAGCTGGTAGCCGATGGTTTGGCGGGCTTTGAGGATTTTCCCGACTGAGGCTTCGCTGGAGATCCCTCTGGCTTAAGTAAACCTCTCAAAATAAGCTTGTTCCTACGCTCCTGCAGGCCTCTCGGGCTGAAGGCATGACAGACCGAGCGTGACAGACTGAGCAGGAGTCCTGCAGATGTAGGGAACCCAAGCAATACACACAAGAAGTGTGACCGTCTGTCAGAGACATCTTCTGACAGCACGAGTCACACTTCTTGAAGCCTGAAACTTTAGTATCCTTAGACATACTGTCAAGGGGATACTAAAGAGAGAAAAATTAAACTAGTGCTTAAACAAGGCACACAGAAACACACACACCCGCACTAGTTAAGTTAACAATAATAACTACAAAAACTATCACCACACTTAACAACAACAACTATCCTTAATAAAAATATACAAATACTATAAGGCTAAACACTACTCCTATAAAGTACCAAAGGGGTGGGGTTAGCCACTAAAGAGAAGAAACAAGTTGGGGGGGGGGAGAAACTTAACAAAAAACGAGTTTCCTAGGTGGGATAAACTAGGGGATACACAGTCTAACTACACTAAAAGGGAAGACAATCTAAATATACTAAAAATACAAGGTAAATTTCTATCTAATAATACAAACAAATGGAATAATACGACCTGAGCCAGTAAAATCGCAACCTCATAGCTGAAGCGGCAAACGAGATCTGGGTATCTAGTGCCAATCATTGTGGGATATGGAGAGGCCTCGAGCCAGTAAATAGCTCTTGAGCTTTAGTAGATGGCCGAGTTGGAGCTGAGGATCGGCTCCGAACCCAACCAGCAAGAATGAAGGCGAGATAGACAACTTAACATTTAGTATTACTTTTTACTAGAGTAGAGTCTCATGAACCAGAGAGCCCATTTAGATACAAGGCAATGTACCAGCTTTGTCAATGTTTTAAAGTGAAACAGTAAGAACCTCTGTACATCACCCTTAAAATGGTGGCTCACTAATAAAATTCTACAATCTACGCTAAAGAAAAACAAAGAAAGTAGATGTTTGAATGTTCACTGCTGCAATGTTTGAATGTTCACTGCTGCAATAGCCTTAGCTGTATGGGTTATATCCTGCCAAGGATACAACAGCCAGCCATCTTCCAAAGCTTCAGAGCACCTTCCACACGCCCAAACTGTCAAGCAACTCAAGTAGATCTGACTAAAATATTAGCCTATCAGAGATTTCCAGCCAGCAGAGACAAGGAGACTGAGCCCTAAAAGGACAAAGCTAGGAATAACAAAAAATAAAATATTCACACCCTGGCATAAAAAAAACACCAAAAATTAAGGGGGATGGAGGGATGGCGCAACTACAGCAGCACTGATCATTCGAACATCTCCTGTTATGTTAAGCTCAACTTACATAACTGTAATATGTTCTTCATATTGATCACTGCTGCAGTAGCCTTAGCTATATGGCTAGATTACCATAGCTAACAATATTTGGGAGGTGGAAGGAGAAAGGTCCAGGAACCAATGAAGAATGTCCCTAGCAAAGCATGCTCTAGACCTAGAGAAGGAATCCATGTTATAATGCTTTGTAAAAGTATGTGCATAGGACCAAGCAGCAGCTTACAGAATCCAACCCTTCCCAAAAAGCCAAAGTTCTTGTAAAGTAAGCCTTGACCCTGCCTGGAACAGATTTGTTATGGTCAGTATAACAAAAGGTAATAGCCTTAGGCAATTCTTTGGAAATAATCTGTTTTGACAATAGCTGCCCTTTCTTCTTACCTTCACAAAAAATTAACAACTGATCCAATGATTTGAATTATTTAGTTCTGTCAAAATAGTACCCAAGTTGTCGTAGAAGTAGTAGTACTAGTAACAACCCTGTCCTTGTGGGAAATGAAGTAGGACTGACTTACCATAAGAGCTTCCAACTCAGATACCCTTCTTGCAGAAGTCAGACCAATCAATAAAACTGTTTTCCATGTTAAGAACCTCAAGTCAGCCAGCTCACCTGGTTCAAATAGAAAAACTAACACTTGCTCCAACACAAAATGAAGATCCCAAGCAGAGGCCACTGGTTTACATGGAGTCCTCTTATGTAAAACCCCTTTCAAGAACATTTGACATGCGACTGCATCAAAAGAGGAGGATCCATGAGCAGACACGCTGAAATGGACGGAAATGAACCTTGATAGAGGAATAAGAAAGGCCATAGGATAGTAACTCACAAATATTGTGAGACCAGAGAGCAACTAGCCCTGAATGGGAGGTGGTTATGTTGTTGGCACCGACTAGAATACCTTTTCCATTTGCTAATATATGATGTTTTATTAGCAGACTTTCTTGCCTCCATTAATGCCTGCTGCAGGTCTTCAGTAAACAGATGTCTAAAAGGAATTAAACCCCCCTCATCTAGGCTGTCATTTGATGTTGATTGATGTCCAGAAGTATCAAACACCCTTGTTCTTGTATCAGCAGATCCACTCTGTGAGGAAGCTTGTGGTAATTGCCTCTGGTCATTTCCAAAAGACGGGAGAATCATGGTCGACGGGACAGAAGGGAGTCACAACAATGTTCCTGGGTGATTCCTTCTGAATCTTCAGAAGTATCCTGGATACTAGTGGAAAGGCATACAGGAACATTCCTGTTCAAAGAAAAGAAAAGGCATTTGCCTTTCAGGCCTTCTTGCATGGAGTCCTGGAATAGAATTCTGCTACTTGATTGTTCAGAGAGGAGGCAAATAGGTCTACTTGAGGAACTCCCCACAAACGATCAAATCTTGAAGACCCCTGGATCTAGTTTGTGGGGGGCGCACAATTTTGCTCCGATGGAATGTAGGATGCCTGTAGAGTGAGACTGTGCTGTGAAGCTATATCTCAAGCTAACATGGCTAGTCTGCAAAGGGGGTGTGACCTGGTTCTCCTTTGATTGCTGGTGTACCACATCTCTTTGACATTTTCTCCAACACCTGAAAAGGTCCCGTGGACTAAAGATGGTTCAGAGAATCGAGTGCCTTGATCAGGGCAATCATCTCCTTTATATTTATCTGCTTCCATCTGCTCTTGGTGTCCCACAACCCCTGCACTTTTACCTCTCCTGAAATTGCTCTCCATGCAAAGTCTGAAGCATCTGTGGTGACTGACTGCTTTGGAGCAGGGAGGGAGAAGGGGAGACATTCACTTAAGGATATCTGTGGTCTCCACCAAGTGATTTCTCTTCTGGCAATTGCCAGTACTGGTATTTGAAAAGATAAAGGGTGTTGATGCTGGGAACAAAGAAATTTCAAATGCCACTATATCTTTCTCATGAGGAGTCTTGTCAGGGATATCATTACAATCATAAATACCATGAGACCCACAATTCGGAGGCATTTTCTCACACTGACCAAAATCTAAGTGGAAAACCTTAGAAATAGTTCTAAATAAAGATCTAGTTTCCTGAGGAAGAAAAGCTCTGAACTGAGGTATCTAGCTGACATCCCAGGAATACAATCCTGTGTGAGAGAGTCAAGGAAGACTTGAATGTTTTCTTGAAATCCCAGCCTGCGGAAGAGATCCTTCAACCAAGACAGAGATTCCTGACATTTTGCAGAAGACTGCAAAAATAAACAAGTCATCTAAATATGGAATATCTGAATACTCTTTAGCCTGTAATGAGTTATAACCGGAGTAAAACTTTGTGAACACTCTTGGTGCAGTGGATAGTCCAAGTGGTAAGGCTGAGAACTGATAATGTGATGCAGACACACAAAACCCCTGAAGTCTGGATGAGCAGAAATGTGATAAGCATCATTTTGTTGCCAGGAAACTTGAAAGAGGAAGAGGCAACAGATGTAAAATTATATAATTCTGACTTTGGACACTATCACAAACAGATTTAGGAAAGAAAGATCAAGAACTGGTCTCCAAGAATTTTCTTTTTGCCAGACTAAAAACATCCCTGAATAATACCCCTTCCCCACCTGGGAAAGAGGAACTGATTATTTACATCTACTTATTTACATTTACTTATTTATTAACCGGCTAGTGTTTAACTGGGCAAATAGTCCATTTTCAGCGGAGACTCTGGGAGAAAAGCTCTAGAGCAGTAACAGTTAGGAACACAAATATTTGCAAAAATGCAATTAACAAAAAATTACATAAGAAAAACAAGTAGTAATGAAACACAAATATTAGCAATAAAAAAATGCAGTTAAAGTTCCATAAGAGACAAATAGTCATGATAAACACATAACATAATGCAGAGGTATACAAGATCTATCAGAGATGGTTCTATCACTCTTTGGGACAGCATGTGATGAAGAACAGATGGAAACAAATCAGTCTGATCTGCATGATGAGGAATGACCCTCTGGAAAGGAGGAATTTCCTCCCACTGCCATCTGTAACCCTGATGAAGGACTTTTGGAACCCATTTGTCTGAAACAATCTCTTGCCAAACAGAAAATGGAGATTCAGACTTTCTGGAAGAGAAAAAGAGCAGGGTGGGGTGTCATAAGGCCTTCAAACATGGAGTGCCCTTGGTTCTGGTAGGTTTGAGACTTTTTTGGTACCTCCTTGCCACTTCTTAAATGTCTGTTTACCTCAATCCTGTTGAGATTGTTAATTCTGTTTTTTGCTGAAACTGAACGAGGAGCAAGAAAATTCCGTGGACAGTTAGGAAAAGGAGGGCTGAATCCCAGGATCAGCTTGACCCTTTCATCATACTTTTTGATCACCTCTGCAGCACTGGGACCAAATACTAAACCGCTATCCAAGGGAGAATTTAAAATCTATTTTTTATCATCATCATCATCATCATCTGGGAGGTTCTGAGAATGCAGCCAAGCAAACCTCCTTAAAACCGTTCCAGTAGCCATAGCCCTGGAAAAAGTATTAGAGTCATACACAAACTGCAAACAATGAGCAGTGACCTGCGCAACAGCAGAAACTCTTATTCAAAGCAGATTTTTCTTCACAAGAAGCTTATCTACATTCCTCATTCTTTCACAATATGTCAAAATAAATTTTAACATATAAGCCTGACAATTTAAAATTTTGAAATTCAAAGTTGCAAAAGTATGCACTTTTTCCAATACCTATCAATAATTTACCCATCCTTATTGGAAACAGCAGGAATGAAATTAACTAAGTGCTTCGCAGCAGAGGAGTCAACTAAGGCTATAGCTGCTGGGCAGGGTTTGGGAATAGTGTATAATAAATTTAAAAGACTGAGGAACTTTATACATCCTATTTGCTTTTTAGGGACAGCTGGCTGACTACCAAGAATGTTGCAGGCTGTATGACACACATCTTCTGAACCAGAGATGAAGGCTCTGGAAAATCCTTCTGTAACAACTCACTGTTTTCCCACTGTAAACGCTTCAACATTATAGGAATAGTCATGAAAAAAAAGACCACACACACACACACACACACACACACATCAGAAAGTGAGCTCTCCCCAAAGTCTGAATCAGAAAACAGAGGACGAAACCCTGAATCCAATCGCTGCTTCCTCCTGTTCAAATTCAAAACATTGAATCTCTTTAGGAAACTTTTCAGGAAAGCTTTACTGGAAACTACTCTACAATGATCAATAGCGTGAAATCAAACCCAGAGCCAGTCCCAATAAACTACTCCTATCTAAAGAAATTTAAGGACAAGTAGATACATACTTGGTTTTCTGTTTCTTTGTGGCAGGAAAAACGGGACCAACTATTATAAATATGGCATCCACTGCTTCCTCAGGGATGGGCACAGCATTCTGACATAAGAGGGAAATCTTCCCTGTACCTTCTTCCAGGAACAACAACAGTGGTACTCCCTTGCCCACTAAGGTGACCCCAAAAGCCACAGAGGACATAGCTAACCCTCTCGTCCATAGTGGCTGTAGGTGCTACACCAGTGGGATCAGGAATAAAAGATGATTGGTCTGAGGTACAACAAATGGCCACAGCAGAGTCACCCACCTGCATCTGAGGCAAATTGCTAGCCTGCTGTGGTGGTAAAGGCTGTTTGCTTAACTTTTTCTCTTTGTGACTGGAAAAAGAACTGACCATGGGGCTGACAATTTGTTCCATGGTCAAGCTGAAAATGGTGCCTCACTCCTGGGGTAAACAAGCAACAATGCCAGTAAAAACAATCAGTCCACATACTTTTTTTCTGCAAAAAAAAAACACTTTCAAACACTATGGCAGCCCCATAACATTAACATTTTTATCAGTTAGATAACACCACTTTTAAACGGACAGCAATGAGTGCTCTATTTAAAAGTACATTACAGTCTCAAGACAATCCGGTAAAGCACAACAGTCTTAGCTTTAATAAAACTTTCCTGAAGAGTAAGGTAATAAAACATCAGTAAAAAATAAAAAAATTGATTTTTTTTCCACACAGGGAACTTGTCTACCCAGCTAAAGAAAGCACAAGCCCACCATCAATCCTCAAAGCCTCAGAGGAGCATACTCTTTAGTGGCAGTAAAACTCTGAAGGACTTTGCACCCAAACTTGTCTTTTAGTTAGCTTAGCTTGAACTGCTTGACAGTTTGGGCATGTGGAAATTGTCCTCAAGCTGTTATATACTTAAGCAATAACCCACCCCTGGATGTGGGTAATGCTGGATTTACCCACAAGTGGCCAAACAAAGACAACCGTGGGTAAATCCAGCATTACCCACACCCAGAAGTGGGTTACTGCTACTATACAAAGACATTATTTAAGGAAAAAAAATACTTACTTGTCTTAAATAATGGCATTGTATAATGCCTCCGTGCTGCCCTTCCGCAGCTGTCCAGTATCCTGGAACAGTTCTGATGTACTGCGCATGCGTATGCTTATGTAGTACATCAGAGCTGTGTGTATAGAGGAAGCAACGGAGAAAGGAAGATCTCCGTTGCTTTTTTAAAATTGTGTAGCGAGACAGCTTTAAAAAAGCAACAGAAAAAGGAAGATCTCCATTGTTTTTTTTTCTTTTTTTTAAGATATCTCGCTATGTTAAACTCGTTTAATATAGCGAGATTACAGAAACTGAGCTCTTCCGTTCTCCGTTGCTGCCTAACACAAAAAAAAGTAAATACTTATACTAATGGAAAAAGTCCGGGCGATCAGACCTTTTTCCATTAGTATAGGTCGGATTTACAATGGGCACGCTGACCAATCAGCGTGCACGTTTTGGGATATTAATGGGGGGGGGGGGGTCATTGTATAACTGGCAGGATATAATCCATACAGCTAAGGATACTGCAGCAGTGATCAATATGAAGAACATTAAGGTGGCAAGAACTGGATCAGTTACTTTCCCTACCTCATATTTGCTATGAGAGGGGTACCTGGAACTTTAACTGGATTTACTCCATTCACGCTACTACATTGTAGACATCCAAAAGGTTTGCTCAACATAGCAAAGGAGACTTGGGAAGAAAAAAAACATTTGAAAGTAGAAGAGTACATTTTACAAACTTGCAAGACAGGTTAAAATTCTTATTCCAATAGTTAAGGAACATATGCAAAAGGAACAAGAGATGAAACAGATTATGTATAATAAAAAAATGCAAGACTTGGGAGTTTAATATGGGAGGAGTGTTATTTTTAGTTCTCTCTGCTAAAAAAACAAGGACCCTTTGAGATAGTAAAGATACTGAAAACGTAAACTACAGAATAAGGAAACTGGAAAAAAAAAACAGAATGGTTAAATCACACTAATGTGTTCAAACCGTGAAGGGAAGCTGAAGATTCTTTAGTCAGTCAAGAAAGTGACACAAGCACTGTGTATAGTAATCAGGGAAGTCTGTCTCCGTTGCTTAAATTTTTAAACACTGTCACAAAAATAAACACATATATAGCTTCATAGGTGTGCACTAGGTTAATGGCCCCGGAGCCTTCATAAGTCTAGCCCCCTCCAAAATGAAAGTGCTCTGGCATCATGCAACCCGATGTCAGTTCCCAGTCCCTCTATCCAGTATAGCCGCTGGAGTGATCCCAGAGTGAATTTTCTGTTACCCATCCACTCATCGATATTCCTCTTGAAAAGGGCGACGGAGGTGCTCTGCTTGACATGTACAGGAAGCCTATTCCAGAACATGGGCAGTCTCTGGGTGATGAACCTGTCCCTCCAGCATGTTCTGTTGATTGCGGTAATGAGGTTAAGGTCTCTGGAGCAAGTGGTGCGGAGGGATTGGGATTTCTTTATTAGTAGCATTTCTAGCAGTGCTGGGTCCGACATGGCTTTGTAAGTCAAGCAGAGATCACCTCTAAGTAGATAAGAGACAGAGAATAGCTGAACTTTCTTGAGTCTGTCCATGTAGAACACGTGTTTAAGGCCTAGGATCCTCTTCGTGAGGTACTTCTGCGATCTCTCCAGCTGTTGCAGGTGTCTAGTGAGGTACATGCCAAATGAGGTATTATACTCGATGAGTGGTCTAATGAGGGATGAGTAGAGAGGGATGATAACACCTCCTTCTTCCTGGATGCAAAACCCTTAGTTATGAGCATCCCTTAGTTATGAGATGTGCCACATAGAAGGATATTCTGACCGCAGTGGCAATGTGGTGGTCGAAGGAGAGGTTGCTGTCAACCTGGATGCCCAGATCTCTTATAACACCTTCAGTGTTCAGTGGGCTCCCATTGTTGTGATAATTAGTGGGAACTGAGTTTATCCCAAAGGGAATGACAACGCATTTTTTGGCATTCAGCTTAAGGGCATGGCTCTGACACCAGTCACTGGTCTCAGTGAAGCCTTTCTGGAGGATGTTTGCATCACTTAGGGAGTTAATAATGGCTCCCAGCTTGCAGTCGTCTGTGAACTTGGTCAGCCAGAGTACCTCTGTGTTGGCCTGGCCTTCTGAGAAGTAGATGCCAAACAGGAGAGGATCCAGGACTGATCCCTGTGGTACTCCACCCGTGACTGGTGGGCAGTCTGACTTGGAATCGGATACTTTCACTCAGAGTCCTGTCTGTGAGCCAATTTGCAACCCACCTAGTGATATAGGGGTTGATGCCTAGTTTGGCGAGTTTGTCAATAATTCCTGAGTGAGGAATGGCATCAAAGGTCTTGGCCAGATCGAGGCAGGCTGTGTGCACTGCCTTACACTCATCCACAGCCTTGGTGACTGACTCGAAGAAGTCAACCAAGTTAAGCAGGCAGGATCTCTCTTTAACAAAGCCAAATTGTGTGGGGTATAGAGTTTGGCGATTACCTATATCTGTCCATGATGATGCACTCCATAGCTTTACATATCAGACTTGTCAAGCTAAAGGGGCAATAATTTCTAAGGTCTGTAGTTGCTCCTCCTTTATGTAGAGGGATGGGGAAGCAACTACAGACCCTTGGGATTATCACACCATATAAGAATTTTTATTGAGAAAGTATCTTTTCTGAACTACTTAGTATTACAGATTTAGTACAGCACTGTAAATTGTGACAGAAGTTTAGCCTAAAAATGTATAGGATGCCAGTGTCCACAAGAAAAACAATAATTGAAGGCATGAGAAATGTACTTAAAATGGGGCTTGAGTAGTCCCAAAGAAAGTGGAAAAATACAACTGCATTAGCCCCTAAACCAAACAGCTTCAAAAGATTTTGTAATAATTACTGAAAACTGAACGGAATATCCAAATCTGAAACTTCTCTAATGCCCAAACATCAATGAATTCATAGTGAGGGAAGGCAAAGCAATGCTTCTCATCTGCCCTAAATTTAATCAATGGGTATTGGCAAATTCCCCTCACTAATGACGACAAACAGAAGATATAGTTCTCCATCCATGAAGGTATTTTTCATTATACTGACTTCACAGACTTCCTAATACTTTCCAAAGGTCCATGCATAAAGTTCTGAAACCTCATGTCAGGTACACAGCAGTATATCTTAATGACAGTATTTTTTTCAGAAAACTGGGAGTCACATCTGTCTAAATTACAAGTTGTGCTGAATTATTTAACACAGGCAGGGCTTGCAGCTAATTATACCAAAAGTAAGCCTTGTATGACAGAAGCCAGATACTTAGGGTCTGAGACTAGGAATTTTCAAATAGATAAGACAGAAGCAGTCTAAAACTGGCCTGTACTGTACCAAACAGATAAACACATACTTAAGATTATTACTATGGAAATAACTTGTAATTTAAGTATGTCTTCAGTACCCAACATTGATACCATAGTCTGTCCTCTGACAAACCTTACAAAAAGTAAGGCGACTCTCCACATAAGGTAAACCATAGCAGCATAAGAGGATCTTAATTGGCTAAAAGCTGTCTTATGTTCAGAGCATGTCTTGGTTGACCATGTCTTCAATAAACTCTTAACCCTTTGTTGTGTATACCAACATACCTTAAGCAGGGTTACGAGCTGTGCTACCTCAGGAAGAAGTTGAAGAACACACACCTTAAACCTAGGACAGAGGCTACGAAAGATTGAGATAGAGTAATTACTCTATCAAGTAGGCAATAAATTCTTCACTTCATTATCTACTGACTTTGACATAATTTCACTTTGGTAACTGACCACATACTCCTGCAGTGGCTGTACTAACAGATCCAAACATCAAATTCTGTAAGAAGATCTTGTCAGTGTAACCCTTTCATTTACCACTGGAAACAGACCTGGCAACAGCCACAAGAATGCAGATGGGTTATTCCAATCCTATAACCCATTGTACTTGGTAAAGAACCAGGGGTTCTATATTGGGAAGGGAGGTCAATTTTATTCATACAGCTGTTGTATACAGACCAAATACTGCAGTAAAATCTAATGGGGGTATGCACAGACAATATACTACAATAGTAAAAAAAATTAAATAGCATTATCTAATATGATTTACATGTGAAGGCCTACTTAAAAAAAAAAAAAAAAAAGGGGCAGACGCTCACAATGTCAATAACATTTGCTTCTCACAAACAAGGGATCTTGAGGTCAAGATTGGAGATACTTGGTGGATCCTGTCAATAAGAAGTGGTGGAAAATACCAAGAGAAACTATGGACGTCCTATGGATCTAATAAAGAAATACTAGAAGCTTAACAGTGGCTTCACTCAAAGTGTACCATGAGCCTTGCTGTGGTTATGTTTGGGGAACACAAGGCACCTTAATCACAACTACAACACCAAGCCAGTAAATGAAGGAATATTGTGTTTTACCGACAGACTTTAACATGGGACTAACATAGAACTAAACTACAAATAAGAAGTATATTAAGCAAAAACTGTGCTTGTTGTCTTTGAAGTTGAAAATGGTGCTTTAACTTTTTCACCATAAATAAACAAACTATTTTGACTGTATTATATCTACTGCAATATGCACATGATTAATAAGATTGTGATGCATATATATATAACTAATGACCACAACTTTTTTACCTACAACTTTTGTAAAACCAAAGTATTAATCTATGAATTAGATTGGAAATCTGCAACCTATTTTAAATACATACCTCCAGGTGTAGCAGCACTTTTAAAAACAACTTTATTACATTATCACTTGAAATAAAGATACACATAGAGTAACACAAAAGAAACAAACCACATTCACATTTCTTAATGCATTATAAATTACATAAATGTTTTCTTTCTTTATAACAGCCATCAATCACTCCAACATTACATAAATTGCTCAGTTCTTCCTCCCCTTAAGCCTAGCCACTTCCTCCTCCTTAACATTATTTTTCAAGTAATGTTCCCACACGTTCCATTTATTTCTATGCAATTTGCTCCTTCCCTTTCACACAGATCCATCTTCCAGTTCTTTTTATCCCATGTACAATGTTCACTACTTCAGTTTACAGTTGGTTTAGATTTTGATTTCTATTTCTAGTAATTGCATGGTTTAGATTTTGATTGTTATGTCTAGTAATTGCTTTTTGGCAGACAACAGCATTAAACTTAGTCCTTACTATGTCTAAGCAATTCAGATCCTGTGTGCCAGTTCAAAAGAATAACTTCCTTAGTTACAGCCATTTGCTCTCCCAATATTTCTGGCAGAGAACTCTTTAGGGAAGT